>NC_141992.1:57403801-58801301 GCF_049901715.1 Pseudonaja textilis
GACTGGGAGAGACAGTCCCACAAGTCACCTGTTCCTCTGCCATGTAGGGCTTTACAGGTGATTAGCAGCACATTGAATTGCACCCAGGAGTCTATTGGGAGCCTATACAGCTCACAAGAGTTATGATAGATAGGCCTAGTGAGGTGTGCCCAAAATTATCTTTGGTGTTGTGCTTTGGACAGTTGAAGTTTCTGGGTAGTGTTCAAAGGCGACCCCATGTACGGTGCAGTGCAAAAGTCCAAACATAGGTGTCTAAGACATAAGTGATTGTGAGCAAGGCTTCTGATTCAGAAACAGATGTAATTGATCCATAGTGCGCAGAGGCCCTATGAGCCATGGGTGCCATCTGCTGCCCATTGTTAGACTAGTATTGTTAGATGATGATGATAAGAAATGTGCTCTATGACTGAGGTAAAGCCCAGCTACTTCATAAATGTATTCATATGTTTCTGAATTATGGTCAATGTATTCTACAGAATAAACATATTTAATTGTTTCTGTTTGTAGAGGAGAAGTTTAGCTCCCAGTCAGCTGGCCAAGAGAAAACCTGAAGGTGATGGCTCTGGAGACGATGAGGACTGGTATCCTGAAGCAGTAAGTATCCTTTCTTAATTAATTCATTTAAATTCTGCTTCTCTTCTGTTAGGGCATTCAAATAAGCCAATGTGAAATTTCCAGGGAGGATTTGACTCTAATCAGTTGCTTTATCCTTTCCTTTTATTGAACACTCTAAATGTTAGTAGTCCTCCCTGTGAAATTAGATGTACTCTATGGATGAGTGATATGTCAGATCTGCTCAGATCTGACTATGGAGCAGTCAGATAACAAATTCTGATATGGCTGGTCTGTGAACAAAGTTTTACAACTAGATCTTTATGGATTTCTTTACAGTGAATTCAGTGCTTATGAAGTTCCAGTAAGTAGTAGTAGTGATAATAATCATTTTCTATTGTAGTTGTTTATTGGAATGCTTTATATATTGCTAAAAAATAAGAGTTCATAGGTAGCTTCTCAAGCGTTACGCTTCATTGCAGACAGCCAAATCTTGATGCAATTTGTCTGATCCACTCTAGACTTCAAAGAGACAGAAACGTAATACCAAGACTGATATCCAGGAATGTTATTTATCTCCTTTCCGAAAACCTTTGACTCAGTTAACCAATCGAATTCACTGCCTTGATGGTAATAAACATGTAAGTGACATTTATGCTTTCTTAAGATTTGGCACAATTCTTTTATTCTTATTGGATCATATCTCTTTCATTAATGACTCTGGTAAAAGAGAAACTGCATCATAGGGTAAATTCACATATTTCTTGTATGACAGGAGATTTAAGTTGCTTTTTAATTTTGTATCTTAGAATATCTTATACATTATGATAAAAGATTTAGACTGTTTAAATCTCAGAATGAGATATAAATCACTTATAGCAGATCTGTTCAAACTTCACACTATAATAAATAACACATGTCTCTTCAATCTTAAATGTATTTACCTCAACATAAATATAGTGGTGTCAGTGCAATGTTTTCTAAGTTTACGTATTGATAGCTTAAATGATAGTTTAATGACTATCACTTTAAATTCTAGGAGGCATTTATCCGCAGCATTTTATCAAAACCTTTCAAGGTTCCTATTCCAAATTATACAGGTAATGTTTTTCTTTTTTTTTAAGCATCAATTCTTACTTCTCTAATCTCTTTAAATATTTTTTAAAAAGTCTACAAAAATCACTGATGTGGACAAATTGCTGTTTGACTTGAACTAGATTGCCATACTCCTCTGGGATTTTAAATAGCAATAGCACTTAGACTTATATACCTCTCTACAGTGCTTTATACAGCCCTCTCTAAGCGGTTTACAGAGTCAGCACATTGCCCCCAACAATCTGGCTCCTCGTTTTACCCACCTCAGAAGGATGGAAGGCTGAGTCAACCTTGAGCCTGGTGAGATTTGAACTGCCAAATTGCAGTCAGCAGAAGCAGCCTGCAGTACTTCACTCTAACCACTGCAACACCGTGGCTCATATAGATAGTAATTCATTTATAAGTCTTGCTCTTAACCAAAATGTGTATTTGTTGTATTTGTAACAGAAAAGAAGAAAAAAGAAAGCTATTGTCATAAAGCATTAGTGTTACTGGTAGATTATTAATACACTGTATACATAGGAATAATGAAAGCAAAAAAAATGATGTCAAATTGCCCCAAAAAAAGAAAAACCCAACAACAACCCAGTTTGATCAAATGGATAGAGCACCAGACTAGAAACTAGGAAACTGACTTCTAGCTTTGTCCACTTTAAGCATGAAACCCATCTGGGTGGCTTTGGGCAGGTCATTCTCTCTCCACTCACTTCACAGAGTTGTTGATGTGGGTAAAAGAAGGAGGAAGAAAGAGTATTATGCATGTCCATTCCTTTGAGGTACTTATAAAGTAATAAAGGCAGGATAAAAATCTAATAAACAAAACTTGAATTTGTTTAACTTCAAACATAACCAAATTATAAATTAATCAGTTTTCATATCATATTTATTTTCTGAGACAGATTGTGTAAGCAAAGTCCTATTTAGAATTTCCCCATCTTGATGCTCTGTATTTTGTTATGCTTTGATATTAATTTTATTTTTGCAACTCTCTCCTTCTAGAAACCTTCTAGAATACTGATTTTCATTGGTGTTTAAACTCTGGGTTTTGAATTGCTTCCCAAGTTTCTTTGCAAAGCTGTTTATGTGTCTTCTAAGACAGTGGCCCCCAACCTTTTTTGTGCCACGGCCCGGTACCGGCATCACAAAATGATCCGCGGCCCGGTACCGGCATCAGCACGCATGACAAGGCAAGACGAGCCGAGCGACCAGCCAGCCAGCCATCCCCCACTTCTCCCTGCCACCTTCAACTCCTCCGTTGTACCTTTGTTGATGGGCTTCGCTTCGGGACGGCTTCGGGACGGTCACTCGGCTCGCCTTGCCTTGAGTGCTGAAAGAATCTTTGTGCCTTAGTTTCGTTCGAAGCCACCACCCCCCTTTGATGAAACTAAGGCACAAGGATTCTTTTAGCACCCAAACGCCGCTTTCCAACCGGAAAAGCTCACCCGGAAGCACTTTCTCGTCAAACAAGATGGCGGCGCCCAGCAAACTGGCGGCCCGGTAGGAAATGTTCCACGGACTGGTACTGGTCCACGGACTGGTGGTTGGGGACCCCTGTTCTAAGACACATATTCATTACAATATTCCTTTTTTGAGTTTTAAATCATTAATTCACTTGTCTATAACATTAGCAAAACAAAAGGGATTCCTAGCATAATCTGTCACCTATTGTTTCATTTATATAAATGGAACTATTTGAGAAATCAGCCTAAAATTCACAAGTAAATCAAGCATTAGCCATTCCCTTGGATTTTCATCAGTGATAAACATGTATTCATGCACGTCAAAGAGACTTAAATGGTTAATTAATGCTAGTTCCCTCTTTCAATTGAAGTGGTTGTAGGTAGATATCCATGAGATACAGAATGGACTTCGGGTTCTACTCTCTACTTACCTGGCCACATGAAAATGTCAGTAGCGTAATGAAAATGATACAGTGTCCTGTTTGTAAAATGAAGTTCATTTGTTTATTTAGTCTTTTTCAGTTTTAGTGTCATCTGACTCCACACCAACCCTGTATAAAAAGAAGATTAAATGCAACGGACCACACTCAACAATCTGACCCCACAGTACCAAAATATACTTAAACACATGCTAACCACATCCAGTCATCCCAGCTTAAGGCCTGGAGAAACAATTGGGTATTTTAAGTATTCTAGAACACCATCAGGTTGGGAGCCACTTAGATTTCAGGGAGGACCTTGTTCCAGAAAACAGGTGTGATGACATATTTCTCATATAGAGCTCAATTTCATTGAAAGTGAAGTCCACATATTGTTGAAATCTCAGTTTTGATTGCATATATTGAAAATGAAATGGTTAGATTAACTGCTTTCTTTGAATGATCTTTCAGGCCCCCTGGGATTGAGAGCATTGGGCATCAAACGTTCAGGAGGGAGGCATGCTCTCCACGACCCTTTTGAAGAAGGGGCTCTGGTTCTATATGAACCACCACCTTTGAGTGCTCATGATCAACTGAAAGTAGACAAGTAAGTTTTCACACTTGACTTGTTAGTCCTTTTCAGTCACTTTAAGTTGTGCACCAGCTGAGACCCTTCCTGGATCATGACTCCTTGATGACCCAAGCCCTGGTCATCTCTTGTTTGGACTACTGAAATATGCTCTACATGGGGCTACACCTGAAATCCATTCAGAAGCTTCAGATGGTTCAAAATATAGCAGCAAAAGCACTCTTAGGGGCTCCTAGAATGGCCCATATTATACCTCTGCTCTGTGAACTGCACTGGCTACCAGTATTCTTCTGGGTGCAGTTGAAGGTGTTGGTTATGACCTTTAAAGCTCTTAATGGCATAGGTACCTGATGAACCAACTCATCTTGCTAGGAGAAATCCACCCAATTCGTGCTGGCAGAGACAGCCTACTGCGCATCCCATCAGTTAAAGAACTCTGCCATAATGCCTGCCCTTTGGAATATCCTACCCTCCAAAGTGAGATCTGTCTCCACCCTCCTATCCTTCCATAACAGCCCGGAGACTTGGCTCAAACCAGTTCGCCCTGGAATCCAACGGAGGAGTACCACTGGAAGTGGCTACTAGATTTATAGCAAACTCCATCTCCTCCCTCCCTATCTTTTATTCTCATATCATTGTATTGTTTTCCTTTTCATTGTTTGTTCTATTGTTCTGTTACTTTATTACCATCATGTTTTACACTTTTCATTTCTCAGTTTTTATTTTTGTAAACTGCTTAGAATAGCCCCATGGTGAGATACAGACACTAAATAAATTTAACAAATAAATAAAGACAAATTCAAGATTAGTTGATGGATTCAAAGAAGCACCAGTATATGCTAAAAACCTACTGATGAAATTGATCAGTGACTTTGTTAGTAATCGTTATTTACCAATTGTGATACACAATATGTTTGGTCTTTGATTTCTGAATCACGTGTACTCTGGGAATGAAATAATTTAAAACAGCTTCTGGATGCATGCTAAGCTTCTTTAAATTTTCTATTAGCTTTGAACTGGATTGCTTCCAGTGAATTCTGGAGAACAGAGTAAAACTGTGTTATACAAGGTTAATACATTGGCAGCAGTCATCCCCACATCCCTTGAAGATATCCCCCAGAATATCTCTTTTAAGGTTTATATTTCCTTAGATCTGTGCTCTGTTTGCTTCTTGAAGGGATAAAACGCCTGTTCATGTTGTGGTAGATCCTTGTCTTAGCCGTGTTTTACGACCTCATCAAAGAGAGGTGAGTACAGCGGGAAGCTAACTATAGCAGTAAGTAGTACAGTATAGTCAGCCATTAAAGAGCTTGTAAATTTCTGTAAAACCACAAACCTGAGAAATATCTGGCCTCATGCTACATAAATAAGTTCCAACTGCTCTGCTTGTCCCGGGGAAGCCTTTATTCTGAGAAGCATGACAATATCAATTCTTTTTTTCAAAATCTTCATTTTTTACTTTTAAATTTTTTATTTAACTATGAAAATGTATACAATATACAAATATAAATAGACAGAGACACATTTATTTCCTAATTTTAAGATGTACATCAGCAGTACTCGCCTTATTATGTCTTGTTTTAATATTATTGAAAACGGGCATATTTTAAAAAACAATACAAATAAACAGATAATAACTAAGCTTATGCAGTTATTGATATCTATACAATATCTATCAAACTTGAAACACTGAGGTGGGTAGGGATTGTTGCATAGTTTCCTATGTCTTTCTGCCTTCCAGTCTTGTGCAGGGACGGGGGGGTGTCAAACAGTTTTCATTATGACTAAACCATTTGAGTTCCTCTGTCAACCCAGAATCAAACTTGGAGATTTCCCATACTTTTCCTCCCCCACTCCCTGCACTAAAGTGGTAAATGAAATTTGATCTGTAAGTGAAAGTGCTAGGAGCTCGATTGTGGTAATTGTCACTGCTGTAATGGTAATAAAAGCCTACTTTTCTTGAGGAAAGGGGTCCTTTACCTATTACAGTGCCTAATCAAGTATATACGGGTAGACCTCAACCATTCAAAGTTACAATGTGTTGAAAAAAGTGACTTACAATTGGTCCTCACACTCCCAAATCCTTGCTTTGTTCCTGTGCTCATGTGATAAAAATGTGGGCACTTGGCAACCGGCAGGTATGTGCGATGGTTGCAGCATCACAGGGTCATGAGATCACCATTTGCAGCCTTCCCAGAGGGCTTCTGACAAGCAACGGGGGGAGCCAGATCACTTAATGACTGTTGCAAAAAAGGCCATATAATTGGGTAGAGCTTGCTTAACAATTGCCTTGCTTAGTAATGGAAGTTCCAGTCTTGAATGTGGCGATAGGTTTAGGTCTTATCTATATTAGTCTATCATGCAGAAAAAAATGGCATGGCAGTTTTTCTGCAAACTATTGCAAGATGAAGTATAGCTAGCAATTGTACTATGATAGTTTTTCTTTAGTTTTCCATCTTGATTTATTTCTGCTTGGAATAAAGTAAAACAATTCACTGATGTTGTAGTCCGGGCATGTCAAACTGGCAGTTCATGGTCTGGAAAGATGACATACAGGCCACGCCCACCCGGCTCCGCAAAGGCAAAAAACATGATACGTCATCATCCGACCCATGACATGATCGAGTTTGACACCCGTGCTGTAATCCATACATTATTAATTGGCCACTGTTTTACACCAGTGCCAATTCTTGAAAGTTTGAGATCTTTTGAATACTGTAATTTTGAATTCCACTAACAATAATCTCCTGGCTGAGTACATGATTTCTACCCGGTGGAATTGCCCATTGCTCCTGTAAGTGGTTAGATATTGGGCTCTACAATTTAGTTAGATAACTCAATGTAATTTTAAATATTCTGCATACCTACTTAAATTGAACTCAAGCGATTTCATACAGGGAGTGAAGTTCCTGTGGGAATGTGTCACGAGTCGTCGGATCCCTGGAAGTCATGGCTGCATCATGGCAGATGAGATGGGTCTAGGAAAGACCTTGCAATGTATCACTTTGATTTGGACACTTTTGCGCCAAAGTCCGGACTGCAAGCCTGAAATTGACAAGGCAATCGTGGTTGCGCCTTCCAGCCTAGTGAAAAACTGGTACAATGAAGTGGGCAAATGGCTTGGAGGAAGAATCCAGCCACTGGCTATTGATGGAGGCTCTAAAGAGGACATCGATAATAAGCTAGGTATAAATGCTACACAATATGCAGCTGTTGGGAAGCAAGGGGAGTGCTTTAACTGAACTGCCAATAAGTTTTAGACTAAGCCATATAGTGATTGGGATCTTTTTTTTAGCAGACTCTGCTGTGGATGATTGCTGTGGTTAAGTTAAAAGGTCTAATAAGCAAACTTTTGCAATTATGAATTAAGAAAGAACAGAGGCTATAGAAAAAGGTATATTAGCTGGTGCCCTCTTCAAATTGATTAAAGAAATCCCACCGAAGTAAATGAGACTTTAAGTATATTGATATTCATGGATTTATTCTGAGAACGGCAAAATCTGATTTTAAACCGAAGTACAAAGAGGCAGAGATATAATAGTACGTGGTAAATTAAGGACAGGTTGATAGGCTGGAGCTGTGTCCTGACTTATCAATAGACTGTTAAGTTACTTTGAATAATTTAATGCTACACAGTACTTTTCAGATCCAAAGCAATACAGAAGTTGGGGAATCTCAGAAAGTAGATTTATTGAAGAGCAGGGATGGAAAGTGTAAAAGCCTTTTACCTTTGGAAGATAAATTACTCATTTTAAGAAATTCTAATGCCTGGATGCAAGTTTCCTTTCAGTTCTCCCCTTTGTATTTATTAAATTATCCTTGCCTTTAAATACATTTTTAAATCTTTATTCCTTTGCTATTTTTATTTTTTCCCCGATAGTTGGATTTGTGAACCAACGAGGCCGTAGAATCCCATCCCCCATCCTGATAATTTCCTATGAAACTTTCCGTCTCCACGCAGAAGCTCTCAAGAAAGGGAGTGTTGGGTTGGTCATATGTGATGAGGTAATGAGTTCTTTGGAATAGCCATGTTTTCTTAAAAAAACCTAAACATCAGCAATAAGGGAATGGGTTTTCTTAGCTACAACTCGTAAAACCCTGTTTTGCCTCAATCTGTCATAGTAGCAGAAATAAAGTAGTTTCTTTATTTCTTAACTGCAATCACCATCACTGAGAACTTTTAAACACAGGAAGATAACATTTGTCTACTACTCCTTCTATTTGCATTGGATTCACAATGCCTATTGATGTAGGGTTAGGAGGTGGTGGTGTGTGGTTTATTTTAATATTCTTTTTTTTACTTTTCCATATTCACCATAAGTTTCTTTAAGGCTTTCCCATTTCCAGCTGTCAGAGTAGTTATCATCAGCACTTCTGATATTGTTGGTGTGTCTTTCCGCAGATTTAATTCCAATTCCAATTTCTGTCCCTACTAGCCAGCTATTTCTTAATCCTGTGTATAACTTAAATAACTAAGGTGTCTAGTAGATTGGTAAGTTGTGGCAGATAACTGTGTAGCAGGTAAAAATATAAACACAAGGACAGAAAAGGCTGTCACCCGAAAAATAATTTAACGATCTATTCTAGCCTCCCTCCCCCCACCCCTATGAGAGAATTATATGAAAAAATAGATATAATGGATACAGGCACAATTTTGTATTCATAGGAGCTTGGGTTTCTAAGGAAAATCCAAAGTCACCATCAAGTCAAAGCTTTCCAAATAACTACTCCAATGGATGACTGATCTGATCATCCAAGCCTCCTTCAGTGTTTTGTCCCACTATAATGAAATTGGGCCCATTGGCAACTTTCATTGGTACAATCTGCCATAGCTTTTCTGTCTCTTTTGCTAGCTTTGTCTCCCCAAACATGGCCTTGTTCAATTCATTTGTGCTTCTGCCCATTTTTTATTAGCAGGAGATGAAACAGTAGGCTCTGCTTAACCAGGTGAATACAATAGGCTTGGCTGGAACCTTTTTCCTGAAGGAACAGAAAGAAAAGACAGGGCCAGGCAGGTGGCCCATTGTGTTGAGAATTAAATCCTGTTTGAAGAAAAGATCAATGCTGTTGGCAATATGACTATATACGGGGTTATTGCTTTTCTTCCTTCTAAAGTAGACTTCAGAACATGATTTCTCAATTCCAGTCAAGGAAAAGTTAACTGTTTGTGATAGGTTTTAAAAATGAAAGGTGACATGAAGTAGTTATCACATTGCCGACTTTCTTCCTTGATTAAATATAGCATAAATCCAATTCTATAATTTTGAAAGAAATGAAATATGACTATTAAATATTTTCAGGACTAATTGATTCATTTAAACTAATAGTATCTGACTTAAAGTGATGATTCTGTTGCTAAGGTGGATAGGATCAATGAAAATTATTACTCCATGGATTTGAACATGGGATCTTTTGCCTGCCAAACATGCATATGTTTTGCATATTCACTAGAGGTCAGAAGAAAACAATTGTGCATATGTTTTCTCATATATATAACCTGAGCAATGGTGGCACCAAGAGGATTTAATGTATTTTAATATTGATGGTAGAAGGGCATGTATCTACACAGAACTCTAGCAGCAGAGTAATCAATTAATAAATATTAAATATAGCTTTAATTTAATCACACACATTACAAATGATACAGCTTGTCACCTTGAACTGTGAGCATTTGTGCATCTAATATATTTCCTATCTTTTTGCATCATTGAACTGAGATAATTTTCTTGCATTAACTGGTCTTTAAAAAAACAGACTTATTTTTTCTGTCCATGCATGATGATCTTTTTTCTCTTCAATATTTTTTTTCAGGGGCACCGGTTGAAAAATTCAGATAACCAAACATACCAGGCTCTCAACAGCTTGAATACGCCACGTCGGGTTCTCATCTCTGGCACTCCCATTCAAAATGATCTCCTTGAATATTTCAGTCTAGTACATTTTGTCAACACAGGCATTCTAGGTGGGGACTTCTTAATAAAGCTATCATCTAAATTAAAGACCCTAACTTGGCAATCTCAGTTTAAATTAAATAGTCTTGGCTAGCCATAGGGAAAGAATGGCAGAAGAATGAAAAACCTATATATATATATGGAATGTATATTGGGATGGGAATTTATATGTTAGGATGAATAGCAGATAGTGGAGAGCTTAAATGAAAGTCTCATTCATTAGGTGGAAACCTTCATTGCATCATATATTTTCTCTGTGCAAGAGGGGGGAACAATTTCCCCCAACCTCCTCTCACACAGAGAAAGTCATTATCATTGCAGGATAAGGCATGGAGACACCATTTACTAATTAGTCCTGCAGGGAATGCTTTCTTTGTGTAGGAACACAGCAATAGCCTTTAGGCTAATATACCTCCCCATAGTGCTTTACAGCACCCTTTGGGCAGTTTACAACAATCTGGGTCCTTCTTTTATCAACCTCAGAAGGATGGAAGGCTGAGTCAACCTTGAGCCTTATCAGGATCGAACTTCAGGCAGACTTTGGCTACAAAACTGCAATTGAAACCACTGCTTGTGTGGATGTCATACATAATCTTATTTTGCCAGGTCCTGCTCCTGCATCAAAATGGCTGATTCTACTTTGGTTACCGTAGTCCTTTTTCAGTTATAAAAGCACAGAGAGGTCAAAGCAAAGCTCCATCTGCATTACCTACACAGGATTTCTACGAAAGCTGATAATGGAGGAGCCTTATTTGAAGGCTTGCGGGTTAATTAGCTGCCCTAGGTTGGGGTGGCTAATTATTGCTTCCCTGTCCCTGAATAACACATTCAGTAAAGTACATTAAACTCCAAAATGTATTCTGTAAGGAGCTCAGTAATTATGAAGATGGTGTCAGTAATGATTTTGATGTCACAAGCGTTAGGTAACAACGGTTATGTCTGCTCTTTTTTTCAACCGAAAAGTCCCAGGTTTAAAAAATATTTTCATATAGTAAGAAAAGCAGAAGGGGATATGTGTTTTTAGGACAGCAGATAATAATTATTATTACCTTTATTGTTAAGAGTACAACATGTGTACAATGAGATTGGCTGAGCCTCCCTTCATGTACCCCCCCCACACACACACACACAACTCACAGTGAGGACAGAAGTCCCTAACCCAGTCCCAATCTTATTACACTATGTGACCTTGTTGCACAACATGTCGGCTCCGCAAGTCTGTCATACTATGTTGACATGAGTTATTTTCCGTTCAGAAGTCTGACAGCCCACGGGTAGAAACTGTTCTTCAGCCTGTTGGTGCGGCTGGCTATGCTTCTATATCTCCTACCTGATGGCAGGAGAGTGAAGAAGTGCTGACCGGGATGTGAGTCGTCCCTGAAAATTTTCCTCACTCTTCTAAGGCCTTAATTCCAAAATGTATCTGCTTTTTGTACAGGGACAGCCCAGGAGTTTAAAAGGCACTTTGAAATCCCCATTTTAAAAGGCAGGGATGCAGATGCAAATGAGGCTGGAAGGCAAAAAGGAGAAGAGAGACTGAAAGAGCTGATTAGCATTGTTAACAGGTAAAGTTGAGCATCCTTTTATCTCTGTAAGGATACTTTCTTTTTCATCTGATTCTGTGCGAGATGCTTGTTATTTTAGAAAGTCTTCAGCTCATTCAGTTATTCTCTTTAAATCACCATTATATAATTTCTCTGTATGCTTCATCTCATAACTATAACTACCAGTTCTGGGTTGCAAAAATACAGTACATGACAGCACAGAATTACAGCTTTCTGTGTCATTCTTCTGCCACCTAGACGTCCCACTTTGCAAGGCAGAACTAATAGTCCTACTTTTTTTTATTTCTGTAATCATATCATGGTAGTCAGGTATACAGGTAGTCCTTGACTTAGGACCACAGTTGGGACTGGAGTCTCGTTCATTAAGCAAAGCACTCATTAACCAAGTTGTCCATGTGGCTGCTTTGCTTAACAAGCATAGTCCTGATCCCAGCATTCCCGGTTGTGGTTGTTAAGTGGACAAAGCAAAAGGGCTGCCTACTGGGAAGATTTCAGTTCCATACAGCAGTCGGTCACTCGCAAATATTCCTGTAGGCTCATCAAAGAAATTCAGCTCCCATCCATGCATAGAGGAAAAATATTCTGGCTACAGAAACAGTTGAAATCTCAAAAGATTTCAGCTCCGTTCCTGCAGCTTGCCAAAGGATTTACTTCTCTGTGTATGGAGGGGAATCCTTTATGGGGCTGCAGGAGTAGAGCTGATTCTTGGGTGCTTGACAACTTTTAATGTGAGCCAGTTGCTAACCACCTGAAATGCTGAGGACAACACAATGTTTTATAATGGCCAGGTGTGTTTTACAGGCTCTAAAAGCAGTTTCCGAGGCCACTGTAACTGAATGGTTCTTACACAACAGGTTGTAACTCAAGGAATACCTGTACTGCGTATATTGTGTTGCCTTTCTTACTTTCTTTTTTGAATATTTGGTCAAACCAGCAAGAAAGTTGATTTGATGGTGGCTGGTTAGCAAGATTCAATCGAGAAAAGCATTTATTCTTCTGTGAAAATCCCATGTATTTACCAGAAAAGGAATCCTGAAAATATTGCTAAGTATTCTGGATGAAGGTCTTCCTACTAGCATTAGGAAGAAGTATTGGTGAAATCTAGTCAAGAGATTAGGCCATGGTGTTAACAATATTAAGGTTATCTTTGTCTTTCCTTTCTAGATGTCTAATAAGAAGAACTTCAGATATTCTCTCCAAATACTTGCCAGTGAAAATTGAGCAGGTGGTGTGTTGCAGGTATAAAATTAAAGGCCAAGATGTATAATAAAACAAGTTTCTTGCTTAATGGAAAAAGAAGAGGGATTCATTGGTGCACAGAATTTAAGCTAAATGTATAGCTCAACCAAAGTACAGTTATTAAATATGGTTGGTATTATATGCTACATTTGATGCTACATTGGCAAAACAGTCACAGTTTGCAGTTGATAAGGTCTGGTTAATCTTTCAATAATTTCTGCAGAATTCGCATAATCAAAGCTACCGTGAATATTATATTTAGAATGATTAGACTTAAAATCTAATACACGTTTTCTTCCATATGAAGCAAAATGAGCTACTGGGAAAAACTGCAAGAGAGTGGCTGTAAGCAGTATGTTTTTTCCCAATGGTTAAGCAGTTATATCAGTTAAAAAAACTGTTCTACTTTAAGCATGAAACATTCATCTCATATCCATTCTGCCTCTACATTTTCTCATGTTGTGGTTATGAATGATGGGGTGGTAACTATGAACACTGAGACAAATGAGATATAGTGGATTTGATCTGGACTTGTTCATGCTTAGAACAGCTCTGCTGAAACCAAAGAGCCTATCATTTGGCTAACTAATTTACTGACTTCATTGTGTTTTCTTGAAGTATAAATTCAACTTCGGGTGCCCAGTGTGTTCCTTCTGAAGTACTCTTGGTACCGACAAGGCTTTATGTCTCATATTAACTTTTTATAAGATTAATTCAGAAAGCCAGTTAAACAGGAAACTGACATGCCGCAAAACATCATTTACCACCATCCTTTGTTTTAAAGTGTTGCTCTGAAGTTTCTATACATGTTGAATTTCCTTCCATATTCATAGAAAATAAAAATGTTCGGACATTGCAAACTATTTTTTTCTTTAGAACTGTACTCTGGGCCCAGAAAAAAATAGGCATTGTATGAGAGTCCTCATGAGACAGTCAAAATGGATGCAATGTTGAGAATATTTGTTACAAGTAGAATTCATTTCATTAAGGTTCTAGAACTGAGCAAATAGGGTTCTGGAAGCCTTATCTGATTTCCAACCAAAATCAACTGAGAGTTAAGTTCCTCTCTTTCCCCTACTGAGTTTCTAGCATTTGGGCAGCAAATACTAGCAAATATTTTTAGTATTTAGATTTGGATAGTAAAAAAAAAGTCTGATAGATTTAGAGCTGAATTAATCATGTATCATATTGTAGATATGACATGACTTATCTTTAAAATGATCTAATATTTATTTTTCTCTTCTGTATCAGGCCAACTCCCCTTCAAGTAGAGTTATACAAATACTTTTTGATGCAAGCAAAGCCTGCAGAAGATCTGAAAGAAGGGAAGATGAACGTTTCGTCTCTCTCTTCAATCACATCTCTGAAGAAGCTTTGTAATCGTAAGTAATTCTGACAATCACGTCTATGTGTATTTATGCAACCTCCTATTCCCATCTCAGGCCCGTATTCCTGGAATATGACAAAATTAGTAACAAGGAAACTATCTGTCCTTGAAGGCTTTGGAATATAAATTTGAAGAGTTTGTACTTGCATAGTGAGCAAGAAGGTAAACATTAATAGTGTCTTGAGTGCAAAAACACATTCTTTAGAGCAGTGGCCGTGCAGAGCAATTGTTCCAAGCTATACTTCTTGCCTCTAAAACTTTCAAGGATCATAATTCTGGTGCTCTGATTTTGCTCTTATGTATGTGACTTGGGGTACTTCAATTTCCATGGAAACAAATTTACAAAACCAGTTTATTGGGTTCTTGATATTTTCTGAGGTTGTTTGTTTTCCTGCAGACCAACAAAATCCCTTCAAAACATCTTAAGCAAACCTAAACATCCAGTTACCAAAGAAGAAGAAAAACAAGAGTCATCTACAACATACATGTGTGTATGTAACAGCTACTATATAAGACAGATAGGCAGAATGTAACCATCATTCAAATAGAGCAGAATAACAGCTGGAAAGGACCTTGGAGGTCTTCTGGCTGGCAGAAGACATGGTGGAAATCCTCAATAAATAGACAAATTGAATCATGATTTCAACTGGGAAATTGTTAATGTTTTAGATTAAGCCAAATCTACACATTTATGGAAGTTTGGCATTGAGACCAATCAAGCAGCAATAGACATATAGAGATATGCCTCATCTACATATCACTTAAAAGATACAACCCCAAATCAAGGAAGGAATCAAGCAGTCTAGGATACAACTTCCCTAGCATTCATACAAATGGCTCCAGACAAACAATATTCTAATCAAAAAATCACCCAGGAGGAAGCTAAATCCCCACCAAGATTGGTAGGGCAAGCTAGCATATATATACAACTAGCAAACCCCTCTCTCTTGCACTGGTGATGATACCAAATCTGGTAATGAAACATTTGCAAGAAAACAAATTCAGCAAACAACAAGAAGCCAACGCTTCAATCCAGAGCTATATATACATATATATATATATATATATTTATATTTATATTTATTACTGAAATAAATTAAACATATGTAGTAGAAGGCAATGAAAATGATGTTACTGGATTAAAAATAGCTATAGTAAGGAACGTGCTCCCCTGCAGCTCTAACCTATATTCTAGCAGCTATTTTATGGAGCCTAAATTTGTATTTTAAAATTAATCTGCATTATGGATAACTGTGTCTGATGTCATCATTACTTCCGCAGCCTTCATAAGTTGTATAATCGGCTTGTGCATTAAAAATCTGAGTCAAACATGCTTCTTTTTTTAAAAAAAAACAAGGTCTGGATAGTTTGGAATTAAAGCAGAAATCAAAGCATTAGAAGTCATTAGAGGAAGGCTGTTGTAGATTTATAACTGGTAATGCTTGGACTGTTAGCCAGTGTGGAACTGGTCAAAAGCACTGAATCTAGATAAGTAAAAAATTACTCAATCTCTCTCAAAGAGAGGCAACCCACTTTTGTACATTTTAGTATATTGTATGTTAACCTATTCATTGTGCCTTGTTCTGATCGTATCTGTTAAGAGAAGGAAAAGTATTGCATGGAGGTTCCCCATTGTTTTAAGGCTAGCTTAAAAGGATTCTATCTCATTGAATGGGGTGCTTAGCAGTTTCAGTGACTCCTGAATTCTTCTGCAGACCCTGCCTTGATCTACGAAAAGTGTGTAGAAGAGGAAGAAGGGTTTGTGGGAGCTCTACAGTTGTTTCCATCTGGCTATCATATTAAGTCTCTAGAGCCTCAGCTCTCAGGTAAATATCATGGCAAGATCAATCTGTACTCGGTCTGCAGGAGCAGGTGATTTCTTAGCCCTATATGGAAAATATGCGTACACTCATTTTGTTTTCCTTCCAGGAAAGATGCTGGTTTTGGACTACATTCTGGCAGTTACTAGAAGCACTAGTGATGATAAAGTAGTCCTGGTGTCCAATTACACACAGACCCTGGACCTTTTTGAGAAACTCTGCAGAAGTAGGAGGTACAATGACTGAGGCTAATTTATAAATTAGAAGGGAAATGGTGGGGAAATCAACAAAAGCATCCTGGAGAGAGAGAGGAGGGGATAAACTCATTTTTATTTCAATAAGATATATTAAGTTTCATGTCTTGTTTTGTATCAGGTATTTGTATGTCCGTCTGGATGGTACCATGTCCATTAAAAAGAGAGCAAAGATAGTGGAGCGTTTCAACAATCTTTCTGTAAGTGAAGTTTCTAATATCGGGTTCATGGAGGCTTTTAGTACAAAAGCTCCAGTCTTTAACTGGCAAGCGATGTTTTTCAGTTTGACATAGGGATGTAGCTACAAAGCAGTAATATGTTAATAAATTTGTTTTAATGTGCTTTGCAAAAAGTCATCCCCCCTGTATAAAAGTGTGTGCTTCAATTATTGCAGTCCTAATTGCAGTACCAGAAATTCTGTTAAGGTTGGACTCTTAAGAATTAGAGGAGATTGTTGCTATCGTAGTGGCAGGTAGGCCTGCACCTGTTCTTGAATTGTTCCCTCATCTCTTGGTAATTTCATGCTTGGACCATTGTAGAGGCATACACCCACGGAGCAATACGATTTTGTGACTTTGAAATTTGCTGTTCTACAGATAATGTATTTAACTGCCACCCATGTGTTTTTTTTTCCTGGTTTCATAGAGTCCTGAATTCATTTTCATGCTAAGTAGCAAAGCTGGGGGATGTGGCTTAAATCTGATTGGAGCAAACAGACTTGTGATGTTTGATCCTGATTGGAATCCAGCCAATGATGAACAAGCTATGGCTCGAGTGTGGAGAGATGGCCAAAAGAAAACGTGCTATATTTATCGATTACTTTCAGTAAGATTGACCTGTTGACATTAGTATCTTGTGGAGCATATGAAATGAAACCCTGAATTTTTTGCCGGGAAGAAACAAGTTTGTAGCAGATATCTTATCATTTATATAATATTATTAATCAAATTTATATACCGCCCAACTCATTATATCAGGGCTGCCCAACGCGCGGCCTGAGGGCTAGATGTGTCCCATGATGGCCACACCCACACCTGGTTTAGCAAAGGGGAAAAAAGTCACAATACATCATGGCCACAAGTTTGACATCCCAGCACTATAGCATCTAAGTTGATATTGTGCTAGAATTGCTTGTCGTAACGTAAACATGTCCAAAAGAAGGTAACATAGGTAAATTATGTAAGCATTCTTGAATCTTGCCAAATAGAACCCCCAGAAGGAAATGATTAGTGTTTCACACTAGTAGCTTAAGAAAGGAAAGTGTAAACTTATCCTTCAATGTATTAAAACACGATCTTTTTCTAGGAGTCTGATCTAATCTTTCAACAGTTTTTATAATAAGGGGTGTATCTTGCCTTTTGCCAAGGCCTTATCTAGCTAGTTACATCAGCCCTACCCAAATGAGGGCTGGGATTGCAAGTTTCAGAATTCTTTGCACATATACTCCAAACGTATAGGCATGTATACATCTAAAATAACACCATCTTGGCCTGCTAGCAGCCTACTTTTTGGTAACAAGACTGTATTTAGAAGCTATTTTTCTTCATACATTAAAGATCTGACTTCTAGGCAGACAAAAGCAAGATTTAAATAAAGTATTTGCAGAACATCCTATCTGTTATGAATTGACCAGTTTTGTTGTGTGTGTTTGGGAAGAAAAAAAAATAGAATTGCTAATGTCAGCTTTGACTGAAAGCTTCCGCTGAAGCTAACTAGATTGTTAAAATCATGTTAAGGAATGTGTAGTGATTTTAAGAGTCAAACAGGTCTCACAACAACTTGTCACCAGATATATTTTTATTTTGTAGACAGGGACAATTGAAGAAAAGATCTTCCAGCGACAGACACACAAGAAGGCACTTAGCAGCTGTGTAGTAGATGAAGAACAAGATGTGGAAAGACACTTCTCTCTGGGGGAACTGAAAGAGCTATTCACACTCAATGAGACCACTACAAGTGATACCCATGACAAGTAGGTCTCAGAAGGGCTTAGCTAGCTAAATCATGTAGACAAAGATTAGGAGACATAGATGGAAATGTTGGTATTGTTTTACAAAAAAAAGACTAAGGGAAGCTGTATGTAGATATTAAGTCTGTCTGAATATTAGTGATAAGAGCAGGTTTCTGACAATCAGCCAGTGTTGCAGTTAGCAAATATGTAGAGGCCCACATTTGCGGAAGCCAATATTTTATTTTATTTTATTTTTTTATTCTAAGTTTTGTAATATACAGTTCAGGTAGACTAGGACTGGGAAATTTTAAGTCTGCATAAATATTAAGGTAATTGGGTTGGTTGGGGCAATACTTGTGTACCAATCAGCTATACAAAATTAAAGGGTAGAGAATTTTAATGTATACTGAACCATCTTAAAAACAGTGTTTGATGGTCTACTATTTTACATATTTTACATACATAATAAAGGTTTGTAATTGGGGGATTTTGACTGATTGAACATATTGGTTTTGTTGGTGCCATAGATACAAAAGCCATAGTTGGCTTTTGAAAGAGAGGATTATTTTGTATTCACACCACCTGAAGTTATTGCTACGAAAATCCATTTAAATAATCCTAATTTATATTGTTCCTAGCATGGGAAATCTGCTAAACACCAAGTCCTGTAGCTCAAACTCAATAGCATGAAATCATGGCTTGTAACTGTGGTGAATACAAATTCACTTTTTATTACAGGATCAAATGTCGTCGCTGTGTGAACGGCCATCAAGTCAGACCTCCTCCGGAGGGATCTGACTGCACTTCTGATTTATCTCAGTGGCATCACTGTGCTGAAAAACGTGGCCTCAAGGACAATGTCCTGAAGACTGCCTGGGATGCTGCAGTCACTTTCACCTTCTATCATCAATCACATGAAGAACAACGAGGGATACCATAATCATTGGATCAATAAGCTCTTTCTTTAAAAGATGAATTTTTTGATACCTCCATATCAGCAACATTAGGATTGGATGTTTTTTCAACTCAATCTGCATAAATATTATAGACTATCTTCACAAATACTTTGCTGAAATATTTGGTTACAACCAACCATCATAAATATTCTTTTTCTGAAAAAGTATGTTTGAGCTTTTACTGTCAATCTGCTAAATGTGTGTAGAATATTCTAGAAGAGATACTAATAATCTTTCACCTCTAGAATGCCTTGCCATCGTGAAGTCTATGTAAGTCAGATGGACTATTTAACACCAAATCGATAACAAATACCACTTTCAGAGAAGAGAAAAAGCTCAAAGTAGAATCATTATCACATATCATTGTGACATAAGTTTTTAAAATGTCTTTGCTGCAGACTAATATTGCATCATCCAGTTTTAAACCTATTACAGGAACAATTTTTAGGTCAGGATCATCTTTAATTTTAAAATCAAAAATTGTCATATTTTTACAACAAATTAATAAGTAAAATAAAGGGAAAGAATATTGTTCCAACTGAGTATATACAGTATATCACAAGAAGCAATAAACATACAGTATTTCATATGTCAGTATGGATATGAGATGAAACTAACAAAATGGTGTACATGTGTACATAAAATTGTTTTTGCTGTAATATAATAGTAATTTCTGGTAGACTAAGGTCTTTATTCTACAAAGACAGGAAAGCATTTTCTTTATTTAACCATTTTCATATATTGAGAAAGATAAATGTTTGTGAAATCTTTGTATGGAAAGACTAATGACCCAGAAAAGAATCCCAAAGCATTGTATTTATGATAGAATGACTCACCAAATTACTGTTGTTATATTGAAAAATTAAAAATCTTTACAAGGAGATGCTTGAAATGGTATTTTCTAGGACATGGATTAAAAAAAATGATGGATACTCAGATTGCCCAACAATATGCAGTTAATTCAAATAATAGGATAATCACTATAATATTTTTTATTTAACAATAAGGTCTGCATAAATAGTAAACGTACTTCAGAAAGCAGAAGTATCATTTAAATTCTCGTTATAATACAAAACATGTGAACAACATAAACTGTGTGGTGCATTTGGTAGAATAGTTTAATCTGATCTAGAGATTTCCATATGCAGACAAGATAGGTTTCAATTTTAAGCTAATAAGTTTTCCATCATGGAGTTGTTAAATCTTGATTCAAAGTAATTGTTAATCTCATACTTTCCTGACTTTATAAAAGTTATTTTGGAAATGAGACATTTCCGCTAACATTTACTGTATCCTTCATGCTAAACAGAGATCAGAAAAATCTGAACACAAACAAAACAATATGGGAAGTCCTGTTTAGAACTGCTTAAATACCCCAATAACATCCCAATAAAAAATGTTAAGCAGATTTATTAGAAGACACTCTCCATTACAGCGCTTCTTACATCACGCTGATGTAGTCAGCAAAGGCCTGTGATGAATCCCATGCATCACTAACTACATGACATATAGCTTTTAGTCTTGAAAGGGCTTCTCGAGCAGTGACAGCATCTTGCTCCAGCCAATTCTGATAGAGGCACAGTTTGGTAAGTTTGATACATTCTCTGTGTTCATCTGTGTAACTTTCCAGCTTTTTGGTAAATTCCAGAAGCCCATCAGGCTTAATACAGTTGGAGCTAGAATTGAAAATAACGTAGTATTACTGTACCTCATTGCAATTTATGACTTAGAACATGAAATATTCATCAAAGTAGTTAGCGAGCTTTTTTCCTGAATAAAAATTGAATGATTACCATCTACAATTATATAAGAAAGCATAATTTTTTTGACATTGGCATATGTTCATGACTGTGTTCGTTCCTAAGACTTTATGGCAAAACCTGTGTTCCCTGTAAGAGAATCATCTGCATATCATTAAAAAATTACATATAAATAATAATTCTACTTAACATAAAATTCTAGGCTCATGACTCAAGAGGCATCCTGCATAATAAGCTCATTGCCTTTGGCTTCGCAGCAGCAAGAGTCACTTGGGTGTCACTACAGCGCAGACTGAGCAAGATTGACGAGTTCCTGCTCAGTCCACAGAGTGATGATGCTAAACAAACCTAAGCCAAGGCAGCAAGATGGCGCCTTCTGCTTGGCAGTTCTTTCCCAGCATTGCAATTGGAGGTTCAGGACCAACAACTGGGAGGGAAACAAGTTGGAATACAGTGGTACCTCGGTCCTCATCGGTATTCCATTCTGGAAGATGTGCTGAATACTAAAACTGATGGATACCAAGAAAATCATGTGCCTTACCACATGAC
The DNA here is from genome assembly GCF_049901715.1 of Pseudonaja textilis. Classification (NCBI taxonomy): domain Eukaryota; kingdom Metazoa; phylum Chordata; class Lepidosauria; order Squamata; family Elapidae; genus Pseudonaja; species Pseudonaja textilis. Next base: position 57,425,349 of record NC_141992.1, read on the forward strand.
CTGCTATTTCAGCCGGAAAAAATAGAGTCTCATGAGACAGCCATCATCAGCAAGTTCTTCCTTGCATGTTGTAATTCCTGCTTTAAAGCAGGTCAGATACTGAATTTGATGAGTTTTGAAGCAGTCAAGTGCTGAAATATGACTGCAACCATATCCACAGACTGAAATTGCAGTTATTTCTTTGTGCAAATTGATGCTAGCTATTGAATGCAAAAAGCTATCGAAGCTACCAGCTACTGGACGAGAAAAATTGAATGAAAAAAGCATTGCTTCTCAGACTAATTTCATTGCTATCTTTTTTGACATAGGACTGCATGAAGTTACTTCTGTTTACATACATACCTTACATCCAGATGACTGATAGAAGAGGATGAATCTCCAGCAAAAATGTCAGCCAGTGCAATCAATCTATGATTCCCTAATAATAGGGGGAAATGTAATTTAAAGCAAAGTACGAGGGGGATGTGATAGAACAAAGTCTAAATAATAGGAATATGCCAAATGCCTTTTCATGGATAAAAAATTAACCTTCAGACAAGCGTCTTCCGGGATGTTTCTAGATTCTATTCTCTGATGAAATATTTTGTACATTTCATATTATATAAACAGATCCATTAATGAAGATTCCCAATGGGGAAGAATATGAAAAGTGGTAGAAAAATGACTGCCTGGGAAGAAATTTCCATTTACTTTCCATTTATAAGGTTTTTTTCTCACTCCAAAGATACAGAGTAAATTAACAAATATTTTTAAGAACAAAACTCACTAAGAAATCATCAAAAAAGAATCTTTAGCAATTGGCTGAACTTCTAGGGACCAACTGTCCTTCACTATGCTATAGGAATTAAGTAGCTTCAACAATTGTACTAAAAAAGAAAATGAGCAGGTCAAGCTTTATTTCCCACTATAATAGCAATCATGTGAGTGTCAAACAGGAAGTTTATTTATAAATTATATTTTTTAACCAAAGGGTTTCCATTAAGGGAAAAAGGAAATAAATGTCAAATGCTAACATAAATTGTATGTTTTCAGCAGTGCTTGAGTTGATTTATTTCAATTTAGATACATACTGAAAACATTTATATTTAATATTTGACATTTTATGATGGAGCTTCTCAAATACTTTTGGTAGTTTGTATATAGTTGGTAATATATACAAAACTTTAACATATCAATTTTATTGGTACATCATTGCATTTCAAATTGTACATAATGAAATGCACTTCCTAATGACTCCACAGCTACTTGCTTATTGCTTTTACAGGATTACCTGAGAATTTTGTTCCTTTTTAAAAATAGAATAATCGACAGTCGATCAGTCCTTATTTTATTTTGCTACAAGCACAAAAGTTGTAATTGTAGATATGTGCATCCCTTTCTAAACTTAGTTGCTCTAATTGCTCTAATTATTGCAAAAGTAGCAATAAAATAAATCAAACATGTTGGAATCTAGGTACACTGAACAATTTAGCCAGTAGTAGGAAATACAGAATAGGGTAGGTTTTTCTAAGAATATTCTCAAATTATACAGTGGTCTACCTGCACAACTGAGAATCTCCATAGACATTTAGTTATGCAATTTGGGATGACCACTCTTCAAATAGTGCAGGAGTATGAATGAATTTCCAGGAAAAAAAATGCAGACTACAGGTTTCACGTGACTCTCAGGACACAGATAAACCTCCAAGTGGCCTCAATGACTCTCATAAAGAGTGCTAACGACCAGATGACTGCAAGCCTCCACCATTCAGTCAGAACTGAAGAAGTTTCTTGGATGAAAAGTTAAACTAGCAAAATAAGAAAGCCCAGTTGCTTTTTGAAAGAAAGCACCTTGGAACCATAAGTCTAGATTCTGAAAAGGCAAATATATACAATTATTATTAGGTTCTCATCTGAATCACCACAGGCAGGAATTTATGTCAACAGCCAGAGCTAAATCTGAGAGGAGCCAGAGCCTTAGCTCATTCTCCGCAAAGGGGAAGAAAGCACTCCAAGAAAGTTGCTACATTTCCCACTACATACCCAGCCTATTTCCAGGGACTTTGAGGGTTGTTAACGATGAGTTCTTCTTCATGGCAGTAATCATTTCAGTCAGAAGCTCAGCTGTACAGTTTTCAAAGAGTCGACAAAATGAAAAACTGATTTCTATGGGAAAACCAAAACCTAAAATTAATGTAGGTGTTCCTTCTTCTTTTGATTCATTAGGTGAAGTCAGTCTAATTGAATGGACAATGGACAAAAGCTGGAAAGATATATTAAATAATGACTGTACTTGTTCAACAAAAACAACTTGTGAGACTATTAACTTTGTATGCCAATAGCATATGACACAGGGAAGCTGGGTTTGTCACCAGGAACAAAGGAGGCTAGAAAGCTACTGTTTGTCATATACCCATTTTTTTTTCTTCCATAAGGATGTCAGCTCTCGTGAAGTAGCAGTTTTCATTCATGCAGACAGAGCAGGGGGAAATGATATTAGGCCTTCACTCATTCCTGCTAATTTTTTATTTCCCTCATAATAGTTGGGGGGAATCTTCTTTAAATGAACAAATTCAGTACCTTAGCCAAATTTATGACTTAAGCTATCCCATGCATAAATGATAAGTCTCCAAAAACACCATTATTTTTTTATTACATGCGACAGCGGCTATAGAATTGGAATAGGAAAAAATAATGCAATTATTAGTACCTTGAAGAGTTGGACTCTGTAGAATAAGGAGGACTTCTTTTGAATGTTCAGAAAGGTTGACATCATGAAAACTTAGTTTCTTCAGGTTTGGGTTATATTCTACCAAGATAAATAAGAACTTGTCTTGACACTTTTCACTGATTAAAACTTTCCTCTTCGGTAATGTGTAACAAGCAGATGGTTCCAATATTTTTTTTCAAGTATCTTTTATAGCTTAATTTTGGCCATGGTTACACTGCTGACAAAGTGCTTAAGATGTTAATATTCATGTTAAATGTGTACAGCACTGTTACTTTTTAGCTTACTGCAAGCAAATAACTTACACCCATACCTTTGAGGGCTTGCAGGAGGAGCCAAAATTCTTGAGGACAGGAAATTGCAACGCTGTCTAGAGAAAGACTCTGGAGAGACCCTGAAGCTTTCAGTACAGGCACCAGAAGACTTGTTTGAAGTGGTTCTCTGGGAAACCTGATCTCAAGCTGCTCCAAGTAAGTAACTAGGTGTGAAAAGTCAATATAGTAAAAGAGAACTATTCACAGATTGAAGCTGGCAAATATGGTTTGAACAAAAATTACAAACTTGAGATCAACCTAGTTTGTGATACCGATTTGGAGGAATTCCTCAGTCTATAACATGCGAATTCAAAGCAAATCATAGTTTAACTGATCAGGAAGAAATCAGTTAAGGAATGTGTGTCAGAAAAGGGAAGCAGTCATAGCAGCTCACTTCCTACCATATGGCCTGAACAGTGTCAGGGGCAAGGGAAGGCTCACTCCTACTTTCCATATACACTGAATTCATCAATACCATATTTTTCCTAAAGTACAGGTATTATCTATAACAAGAAACTTCTGTGCATTTCTTGAAAACTGAAAAACTTCAATTTCTCAACAGAATTAATACAAATATTTTTGTTATGTAATAATCTTACTTGTCAAAATGAATTAAATGGTTGCTAACTTATGATCAAATCACTTTAATTTTTGTTTCATTCTGCAACCACTTCTGAATTCGGGGTAACCTTGATGAATATACTGTATATACACACATTTACAAGCAGATATATATTCAGTTTGAGACTGAATTTGAAATCTTCAGCACACAAGCACATGCTCTACTGATGAGCGTTGGATCCACCCATTTTATCAAGAAAAGACTTTTAGCAAGATGGCAAACCAGAATCAAAGAATTATTTGAAATAGAGCAGTTAATAAGTATGACTTAATTATTCTCACGTTTAAAACGAAACCTGCTGTGCAGAGGTGGTATTCAGCAGGTTCTGACCAATTCTGGAGAACCCGTAGCTGAAATTTTGAGTATTTCAGAGAACTGGCAAATACCACCTCTGACTAGTGATTTTACAGTATCCTTCCCCTGCCATGCCGAAGAACCGGTAGTAAAAAAACTTGAATCCCACCACTGCTACTGTGGTTTAGTTGAAGCTGAAGATCTATATTGTACCTGGAATTTCTTCTACTAAGGATGATGAGCCCATGTCTTCTTCCAGTCTATTCCACTCGGCTGCAGTTTTGAGATCAAAGCTGACCAGAAGCATCTGAAGCAATGGTACAACACTCAAAAGAGAATGGACAAGATTCATACATGGAATATGAGCAAACATATCACTGATGCGTACCACACGGAGGCAATAATCGTTGTGTTGAGAAAGAATTCGGAGCCCAGAAAGGATGCTGAAAATACCAGAGCCTAAGCCTGAAGCACAATTTTAAAAGGAAAAAAAGAGAAATTGAAAATATGCATGCATAGCAAAATTACTACTTGGTTTAAATAAGTATACAATATTCTGAGACATTGGCAGAATAGGCTATCAAACTTGCTCTAGTCTTCCACACTATATTATATCTGAAGAGCTCAGAAATAGAATTGGTTTTTTTCTCCAGTAATCAAATATTAGTTGCATTTGTATATGTAACATTACAAGTTTTGTCAGTGAGTACAACATTACATACTCTTAAAATTTGTCAAATTTGCTTTAATTTCTCCAAGTGTGTGTGCGTGTGTGTGCGCGCGCGCGTGCACGCCTCTGAGTGAATGTTGACTCCTTGTGACTGTCTGGATAAGCCCCTGTGGTTTCTTGGCAACGTTTTCAGAAATGGTTTGCCATTGCCTGCTTCCTAGGCTGAGAGAGAGTGATTGACCCAAGGTCCCCAGCTGACTTTGTGCCTCAGGTAGGACTAGAACTCCCAGTCTCCTGGTTTCTAGTCTGCTCCTTAACCACTACACCAAACAGGGTTTCCCGAGTCATAATACATGTGGCTTTTATGGTATGTCCATGAATCAAAATTATTTCACCTGGTATTTAGATATGGATTAAGACAAAGAATCTGGGTTAAAATATTCTAAAATGGTAAGGATACATGAGATTGCAGATGGAAAACTTTGTTTTGAAGTTTGCATTAAGATATTTTTGTTTATGCACAATGGGCATTTTAGATTTGCTCTCAACATTCAAGGCAATCTCTAAATCTGATAGAGTATTTGAATTTGGGGTTTATTTTTTAAAATTAACATTTTTTTTAATGTATACAGTCAGATCAAAATCGAATACTGTCCAAATTACCCAACTGCTGCTTTTTTACCAGGTCAAATCTCAGGTACAAATTGGTAACTTGAAAGAGGGCCTATTGGACCTTTTTGTGTTAACAGAATATTACCTCTTGGTTGGTGGTAGTACCGTAGAATTCCAAGTATCAGTTGCTGGAGAACAATGGCAGATATACGAGTAGCCCTAGACTTACAACCATTTGTTTAATGGCTGTTCAAAGTTACAATGGAATTCAAAAAAGTGATTTGACTGTTTTTCACACTTATGACCACTGCACCATTCCATGGTCACATGATCAAAATTCAGATGCTTGGCAAATGGTTCATATTTATGATGGTTGCAATGTCCCAGAGTCATCTGAGCACCTTTTGTAACTTTCTGAAAAGTGAATCTGGGGAAACCAGATTCACTTAACAACCGGGTTATTAACTTAATAAATGCAGCGATTCACTGGGGCAAGAAAGGTCATCAAATGGGGCAAAACTCACTTGATAACTGTCTCACTTAGCAACAATAATTTATGGCTCAATTGTGGTCATAAGTTGAGGACTACCCGTATCTTCGCCAACCTGCCATCAAGTATCTCAAGAGTTACCTAGTTTGCCACTATGAAAAAAAAAATACAATTAAGAAAGCTTTTGGCCTGTTCAGTAGGAGTATTCTTGTTTTCTCTAGCAGTGCTTCCTTTTCTAAAAGCAAATGGTTTTCATATTTGAACATTGCAAAACACATAAAAAAGAAGTTGTGGCCATCCAGATGTCAAACATTAAAAATTACATCCTGACTCAACAGAATGGATAGCAATAGACCTCTAATGAGTCCAAGGGGTTGCCGTTTATCCACTTCTGTCTGTGAAGTTTCTACACAAAGGATTAACATTTACAGGCAAAGATTTGGTTTATTACTTACCATTTAAAGTAAGAATAAGTTTTTCTAAAGCTACCCAAGAGCTTAACAGATTCCCAAGCATCTGGCATGTATTCTTGGTCAGTGGGACAGAGAATATTTCCAATGTGGATACACTTCGAAAATGGCTAATTGCCCTCAGAGGAGTGAACCCAATCGTTCGAGTTCCCCCTAAGGAAACCGTATCAGTCACTCTGGAAGCCTCTGCTGGGAGAGGGGATTCATTATCACAATGTTCTTCCTTGCCAACATTCCTTATTTTGTGATAGAATGCCCTCTCCTCTTCTTCCTTTGCAATTGTGAAGACAAAGTCATACAGGTCTTCCATCTCAGTGGCGATATTGCTGGTTTTTTTATGGATGCTGTGCTTCTTTGTTATTGCAGCTTTGCGCCTCTGCGGAGATTTTCCCAAAGGAAGGCTGCCTTGAGATGGATTTGCTGGGGAAAAGCTAACGGATGCTACTTCAGCATTACAATCTTTTGAGCTAGCATTGTGCGGCCTATGACTTTTGTAGGAACTGCTACCCAATTGGCAGTCTGGTGGTTCACTAAAGCTTTTATTGCTGGCTCTGAATAACTCTCCAGCATCTTCAAAGCCTAGAGGAAATTCCTGAGGCACACTGGGAAAGATTTTCATATTCCTCAGCTCATTATCGCTAAATTGGCCAGATGCTGCTGTAGAAAACAATTGGTCTGAACCCAAAGGAGGCCTACATTCCTGGTCCAGCTTTTGGCTCTGTATACTCAATTTCTCTCTACACAGATGGCAAAATTCTGCATTCATTAAAGTCCTACCGGGATTCCAAATCCCAGCACTCATTTTCAGAATGAGAGCTAGAAGTGCTGGGTCAGGATCAGGCCATGAGTTCATAGATAGGTAGTTCACTGCCCCATGATGAATTAGGCGATGAAGGAATAAACTCAACTGATGTCTAGTAGACAGATTGGAGGAAAGGAGGTGACGGAAGGTCAGAGTTCTAAGTGAGACAGCCAGGTTTTCAAGGACACAACGATTGTGTTCAGCCATCAGTTCTGAGATACCCTCAAGCATATTGTAAATAGTAAGCTCAGATATGTGCCGTGAAGTATACAGCAGGGGCAAAAAACAAGGATCACTCAAGCGTTGATGCGATGACACATCCAAGATCCCACGCAGCACATTTGAGAAGAAAGTTTCAAGGAACTTCTTCCTCCAACACTTGATATTCTGCAATCATATGGAAATAAAAGCAAGCTGTTGATATCTAAGTATACTCTAGAAATTTGTACTTCAAACTTGTTTCAGAGGTGTATTTTAGGGTTCATACTTGAACAATTAGATTAAATTTTAGAATTTAAAGGTTTACTTAGGATATACTGCGATAAGTTGGCTAGTCAGATTGGTGATCCCACCCTTTTGAAATGCCCTTGCAGGAGAAGTATGCCCACTTTCTTCTTTGGCAATTTTAAAATGCTATGAAGAACCTAGAATCCCATGCTGATTTTATCCTAATATTGTTCTGCTCATCTTTATTTTCAAAAATTGATTTTAACTGCTGCAGATTATTTGAAGTTCTCAAGGGGCAGCTCGCTGTAGATAATCTTGCAGATGTTGTTAAAATATTATTCGGGGGGTGGGGGGATAGGACTGAGTAATACCAGTTCAGAAAGTACACTTTTTTATTTAAATTGGTTCAAATTATTTTGCCTAGCAGTCTACTGTAAATTTATAGAGTGCACAAGAACATTGGAATGGTTTTGGCCTGTTCGTTTTTCATAAGGCATTTGCAGGGCGGAGCAATGCTCTATAAGCCAAGTCACCTGACCTGTGACAGCCAATAGGAGGAATAGAAGGAGGAACTGTCAATTTTGGGAAGAATTTTGGTGCCTTTTGTGAGGGAGTTGGCTGAGTCTTGGCTGAGGGTCAGGCAAGATTGAAATTTATTGTTATATTTGTATTTTCTTCTATTTGTTTGTTTGTTTGTTTGTTTATTTGCACACACACACACATATGTATATATAAATTATACAGGTAGTCTTCAAGTTATAACAGCTTATTTAATGACCATTTGAAGTTACTGAAAAAAGTGAATTCTGACCATTTTTCGGACTTACGACCGTGGCAGCATCCCCATGTTCATGTGATTTACGTTCGGATGCTTGACAACTGGTTCATATTTATGACGGTTGCAATGTCCTGAGCTCCCATGATCCCCTTTTGCGACCTTCTGACAAGCAAAAGTCAATGGGGAAGCCAGATTCACTTAACAACGGTGTTTTACTAATTTAACAACTGCAGTGATTCACCGAACAAAAGGTGGCAAGAAAAGTCATAAAATGGAGCACAGCTCATTCAAAAAATTTCTCGCTTATCAACATAAATCTTGGCCTTGATTGTGGCTGTACATCTAGGACTACCTGTATAACTCCAGGCTGTGAACATGCCTTCTACTCCTGCTTATTTTCTCAACAACAACTGGGAGGTGGGTTGGGCTGAGAGACAGTGACTGGCCCAGAATCAGCAGTTGGCTTTCATGCCTGAAGCAGGCCTAGAACATACGGTCTCCTGGTTTCCAGGCACCCCGACACCAAACATAAAGTTGAGTTTTGCTTAAATCCTGGGACTGATCAATTGCCTTCTATCACCCACCTCAGCTTGGCTGAGCAATGGTTTTTGTTGGCTTTCCCTTTCAATATTTAGCCAGACCCAGGATGGGCTCTACATTTGCCTTACAATCCTCTCTTGGTTCCCTAGAGAGTTGGTGTAGACGAAAGAAACAGATTTATAGAAAAGAGGAGGTGGCAGCAAAGAGACCTAGTTTTTCAGTTGCTGCTCACCCAGAGGCATGGGATAGCTCAGAACTGAAGAACCTCAGAGAAGGGACTGGTTTGAACCCAGAAGTGCCTTGTTCCTTTATTACACATTGCATTAAAAACCTAACTTTAATGTTTGAGCCATATAGCTAGGTGGGCTCTGCCCTGTTGGGTTGTAATTTTTGCCTCAGGAGTTCCGTTTGTGATTAAATGGTAGTGGTTGTTTTTAATCTTTGTGCACCATTCAGGAGATGGACAGCCTTATATATTGTATAAATGAATGAATGAAGTAGATACGGTATCATCATTCCTGGAGAACAAATAGATGGGGGGCGGGGTGTCTTATAGATTATATGTAGGTAGGTATGAATAAACAGAGTAGATAAGATGCCCCTGGAGAACAATAACCAACTGAAGGAAACCCTGTGGAACGTTGGGGCCAGAGCAGTTAACTGGGAAAATGGACCCTGTGTGAAAAGACTGAGTGGAAGGAAGTTTCAAAGTCATCTTTAGACAGATGCAGAATTGGGAAGGCATCTATCATATTTGGGAATGTGGCTCAGAATATCTGAAAGTCTACCAGGATGTGTAAGAAAAAGGTTGTTAGGTCTAAATATGAAAAGAAGGGAGGAAAGCCCGCTTTCAAAGATAGTATATACTCTTAGCTTAGAATTTAGTTCAGACATATTGATTTGGCTCTTGTTCCTTTTTTTTGCCCCTAACTAGTGTTAAAATTTTATGTCCAAAAAGATTTTGTCTGCCACAGACATAATTGATTCCTTGTTGCAATTATGGTGATTACAATTTAGGACAAGCTCTTGTTTTTTTTGTTTTACTATTTTTTCTTAGCTCCTGCCTTTCAAAGATCAGCTGCATTCCACTGCAAAGTTTGCATCTTTGAGGAAGAAACGTGATTAATTTATATGCTGCTATCTGAGGTCTCAGGAGTGAATCTAAGGCTCTGGATGATAGCAGTATATAAAGTATATTGTTAGAGAATTTAAAAATGGCATTAGGTTAACTCTAAATAAAAATTTTTTGAGTTTATGACAGTTATGGGGAGCCTTGAAATCTAAAGGTCAATCGTAAAAATGTTACTTCTGAAGATAGCCTGATGTCACCATAGAAACCTTGATGCAGTTATATTTGCATATTCTTTAGCATGGGAGTTTTGGTAACTTTGTCCTTCACTCAACCTGTTTGCTGGTTAGGCACCACATTTGATTGAATGTTTATATTCCTTTTTCTGCTATTGTGTGGTTAATGGGACAGCCACTGGACAATAAACAAATACAGTATTTGGAAATTACTATTTCTGTGACAATATACAGAAGAGGAAGTTAAAGCATAGCAAATATCTGAAAAGTACAGAAGGACTGGAGTGCAAAATTTAACAAAAGCAGCTATGGGAGATCCCTGTACAGGAGATTCTATGAAGTTAACCAGGAAGGTAAGAGCATAATCGCATTTGCTATATCAATTTTGCAGTTTATATCTTTAACCCACCTCTAATCTAGAAGGTCTTGTTTTCATGATGTCAAACCATAGCTTGCACCATATTGGTTCAGTTGAGAGTCCTACGGAAATATATAGCACATTTAAAGTAACTATTATGTTAATAACTGTCATTAGTTTTACAAAAACAATTGTGCATCTATTGATAGTGTTTTGAAACAAATTAAGATTGCACCTATATATACTTATCTGAGAGTAAATCCAATTGATCTCAAAGGGTTTTACGTCTTTACAGACCAGACATGCATAAAATTGTAATGTAACATTATTTATGCATGCACACGCATACACACACGCACAAATAACTTTTAAAAATCCATAGATGTTAAAAGCATCTATCTCAAAACAGGAAGTCACCAAAATGTGTTAAAATATTGCTTCAACATTTAAGCTGTAAAGTTGCATACATTCCTTATTTTATTATATCATTTGATATTTAATATTGTATATCACATGCTCACTGGCTGCCATTCAGATATGTTGAACTCCTATTTTCATTATCCATAGAAAACACAATTAAGAAAAAGATAGGCAAACTGATGCATTTCATATGTTTTAGCTTAATAACTCAAGCAGCACTAGCCTAGAAATCATGAGGCTGAAAGTTCAAGCCCTGCCTTAGACACAGAGCTGGCAGGCTTTCCCTCAGCCTTAGGAAGAAAGCAGCATAAACAATTTCTAATAATTTTGTCATGAAAACTGCATGAACTCATCCAAGCAATCGCAGAAGTCAATAATATTCTGAAGGCAAACACACATTGTCTAGCCAGAGATATTCAGAACTGAATTCTGAAATATCTGCACATTCCAAATTCCTCATCCCCATGGAAAAACCTAAGGTCTTCTGCAATGATTGTTTCAGCAATCATATCTACATAGTAATAAAATATAATTGTAGCATATGAAAGGAGGTCAGAGTAAACCCTTAAGACGGGGTAAATATAAGATTTTAATAACTAGCCAATAGAGGCCTTGCAGCCATATATTTGAATATGGTTCTGATTATAGGAAAGCAACTACTCATAACATTCTGATTCTTAAAGTATAGTTTGTGCTCAAAACTTCTGATGAAATGATTTTGCATAAACTGTAACTTTTACAAAAAGTGAGTATCTCATCCTGGTTTAGTTGGTGTCTGGCTGATATACATGTCCATTTTATTAAGAACCAGAAATATATTATCCAATTTTGGATATGTTGGGAAAATGGAGAAATAATAAGTACAAATGTCTGCTAATCAATAAAATAGTTCTTCCATGCATGAAAGTGAAAAGTATATTTCCGAGGATTATTATTAGTTACCATTTGGCCTTCCTTGTTATCTTCCTCCCCATATGAAATCATTGTAACTGACCTTTTTTCACAGCAGTCTCTTCAATTCGTTCCAGATAATATATGTTCAGCAGAGGCAAGATACCCTGGAGTATAGGACCTGGAAGTTCTTTGGTGGGGAGAAAGCAATATAAAAATGCATTTTAGTGACAAAGAAAGTGGTTTAAATGAATTGGTACAAGCATATTTAGATAATGCTTGAAGAACTGAAACTCCAGAGAGCAGATATTCTGCTCCTGCTCCAGTTTACTTACACATACACTCATACATGCACACATATATTATATAGGCAACCACCAAATCATATTCATTTTAAAATGTTTCAGGACCTTTTCTTCTACTATGTGAATGTAAATCTTAGAATATAACTATTATACTAGTACATTATAATTTTATCTTTACTTCCATTATTCTCTATTATTCTGTATCATTTAGACAACAGTATATTTCTTTCAAATAAACCTCTAATTGTTTCCATTCCTTCTTATATTGTTTTTAACAAGGAAAAGGGTTTAAGGGAAAGATTTATCCATTGCATTTTGTCTCGTGATGCCAGGAGCTCTGAATCTGAAAATATCTCACTACTATAACTCCTGTCTAAATATGGTTTTAGATTTCCAGTCTAACAAAATTCTACCCAATTCAGTGGATATGGATTTCACCCAATGGGACAATGTGCCAGTAATGACAACTGACATTTATATTGTCACTGTTTGCCTGCTAATTTACTCTGGAATCCTTCCCCATCTTATCCAGCAAGATTTATTCCTTTATTGTACTATATTTGAAGGATTGCAGGATTTTCCTGCCCGATTGTGGTTGGAGCATCTCTGTATATTGCCTATTATTGTGCATGCTGAAGAAACTTTTTAAGGGCATCTCAACACCCTTACCGATCCCTTCCAACTAGGCAAGAGATTCTCCATTTCATAGCAGAGATCTGTTTGGCTGTGGGTCACAACGAGGAGCCTCTCTTCCATCTTACCCCAAACTTCTTTTTCAACTTGTCCCATGATGGAGCTGATTACCGCCCCACTTAGCTCAAACAGGCGGAGGGGATTCTCCCTGCCGACTTCTTCCCCAGATTTGATCTCCATATTCTTCCGGCGGCGGGTCCACTGTGTTTAAAAAACAAACACAGAAACCACACACCGTCGGAATGACGCCATCTTGGGGGGTCACTCATTGTTAGGCGGACGTGTGATGCTGCCATTCTGACTAGATCGAGCGCCCCCCAGCGTCATGCGATGGAAATAGTCCTCCCGACATGGCTCGCACGCTGCGACGGGAACATGATGGTTGGGAGAGGCAAGGAGCCATCTTAAGAAGGTCGGCTGGAATGAAAAACCTCCCATCGGAAGGTTTGCTGGGGATAGGCGGGATTTCCGCTGACATGCGGATGACCCTCGGGCGTCCTTCTCCGGATCTAAATCGGGGTTGAGGAAGACTTGCCGAAATGGGTAGGGAGGACGAAAAGGCAATTGAGGGCCGCCGCGACGACCCTGAGGTGAGCCGCGCCACAGGGAGACATCGGAAATGGGGTTATTCTCACATCTTAAAATTACATGTTCTTCGCTTCCCAGACCCCGCATCGTTTCATTTTGGGGCCTGCTTGTTTTCTTGATCTGAGCTTTTAATTTCATCGCAAGGTCATTCAGTAGCTACCACTAGAGTCGTATATTCATTTACACGTGCCAGTACACCTGTAACATAATGGACCTTCGTTTGAATGTGTATGAAGGCACGCGTATTTATAATATAGCCCGAGTAGCAGAGCCGCAGGAAAAATAATAATCACTAACCAATTGATATACTCTGTAACGTGCTTTGTGTGAATTTCGAGAAACCGTGGTTAGCGACATAATTTTTTTATTGCTGCAAATTTCGCCATCTGGTTGCCTTGCAGATCTGGAAGACTACAACTCCCATCCCAGTGCTTGTGTTGGTTGAAAAATAAACCCGTGTAGTTATATATGGTGGGCTGCGCTTCCTTATTCTTTTTAAGGTGTAAAATATTGGCCATTATATAAACACTAAATAATACGTCTGTGCATATCATTTGAATGTCTCTGGGGCTTCTGTTTTTTTGCTTATAACCTCACCTTGTGTTCTTTATTCCCATGAATTAAGCTTTTATCAGTTCTAGAAGTTAATTGTATATTTTTCTTTTCTTATCTTACTTGTAAAAATAGAAGTTAAAAAAATCCTTACAGCATATGACACTGGTATGCATACCTTTTATGATCATCCCTCTTTTTGTAAAGAGTTCTACGTTATTAATATTTATTTATGATGTGCTGAAATATAGTAATATTCCATGGCTAGTACAGTAATCTTACTATTCCAGTCCAGGACTGATTGGCTTAATTTTTTAAAAAATGCTTTAAATATTAATTCTTATGTGGATATTTCAGTCCTGAGGACTGGCAGAAAGAATTATAAAACATTGGAAGGAGAATTCTATAACTCTTTTTTTAGCAGTGAATTATTAATATCTGTTTTCATCATATATTTTTTGATAAAGGGACAAAGAAGTCTTTCCATCAATGCTGAAAGTTTTTGGAGTTCTATTTGTAACATAGTTTCCAGGTCTTCTCTGCCACTTTCTTTTTTTAATTATTTTTGTGTTTTTCCTTGCCTTTTATATATATATATATATTTCTGTGCTTTACAAAATAAAATAAATGCTGAAAGGATAATAATAAATGTTGAAAGGATGCCATATGAAAGAGGCTACATAAAAGAAATTAAGTACAAATAATCCTTGACTTACGACCACCATACAAGTGAGCCCAAAATTTCTGTTACTAAGCAAGACAGTTGAGTTTTGCCCCATTTTATGACTTTCCTTGCCACAGTTGTTAAGCGAATCGCTGCAGTTGTTAAGTTAGTAACACAATTAAATGAATCTGGTTTCCCCCATTGAATTTGCTTGTCAGAAGGTCGCAAAAGGTGTTCATATGATCCTGGGACATTGCAACCATCATAAATACATGCCAGTTGCCAAGTATCCAAATTTTGAACACCTGACCATGGGGCTGCTACAATGATTAAATGTGAAACATGGTCATAAGCCACTTTTTTCAGTGCTGTGGTATCTTTGAACTGTCACTAAATAAATGGCTATAAGTCAAGCACTATCTGTAATTGAAATTGGTCTTTGATTTTTTTTTTCTAATTCAATGTATTTCATGCAATGTAGATATGAGAATATTAATGAATCCATTATGATTCTTTTTTTCCTGGCACAGGAGGAGGAGGAAGAGGAGGAAGAACTTGTGGTATGTAACTTTATGGACAACTTTATGGACAATTGAACAAGAGAAGTAATTCATAACATTTCAATCAACAATGTTGTTTTAAAAGAATCCATAGTATTCTGTCTGGATGAAAATTTAAAAAATGGTAGAAATGTATATAGTGGTGGGAATGATTATTGGGTTCACAAGTAAATTTCAACAATTATTTTTCTTGATCACAACAAGTGTGTTTGTGATACTGCAATGAAATGTCTGGTTTTGAATATTAGCAGAATCCTATGGCATCTTTTCTATGCTGCTTTAATGAAACTAAAACAAACTTTCTATCTGATGTACTTATTTGCTCAATAGCATGTGTTCTTTTTACTAAAACCAATAATTCAGGAACAAAAAGATAATATAGAAATTGGGCAGATCAGTTCTGATAAATGCTGTGTCTATTTAGTGGTTATGTAGTGAATGTCTTACTATTCCATTTTTGTATCTGATTTTTGTTTAATAAAGTATTCTGAACTATTGTATTTAGAATATCCCAACCTTGTTTTAATATATTATTTCTTTTGAATGTTAGGATTCCTATAGTAAGAGTAAAGATGGACAAACTAAATAGGGACTTTGCTTCCAAACTGTAAAACTTTTCCTGGCTCAGTTAAACTGCTCTTTTGTTTGAGAGCTAGCAGAACCCCAACCAATACAGATGTTGTTGTTCCCTATTACTACCGGAAATATCAGTTGCCTTTGCTCTGAGTGTAGTTGAAGAGTAGTGTCCCAATTTCTCTGCAGAAAAGTCCTATCTTCAAACCACCTCAACAATGCCATCAACAGGATATCCATTCACCTGTCATAACATAATTGGCAATATTTTTGACAGTCAGTCAGATTTGGAGGTTTAGCAATTCGTCAGAATTCATTTTACTTACCTATTTTTCAGCCTGAGATTACCTGTCAGGATTAGAACAGGTGACTGTGATAGCATATTCTTCTATGGTACATAGAACAGAAGTGCACTAAACCTGTGGTCAAAAGCAGCCCAAATAGAACTGACAGATGCAATGGGGAGACTATGTCATGAAACTGACCGGCTCTGTTCTGCTTTACCATGCAGCCTCCACCCTAGCTGCTGATTTCTCTCTATTAACAAGGGGAACAGCTCAGAGACCAATAGATATATTGAAAGAGCTTGTTTCAAAAGAGCCATACTCTTTGCACCAAAATAGAATGGCCCTCAAGGACAGTGCCCACTAGGGATGGGACAGCACCAGTTAAATTCCCCATTTAAGTTTTAAGCTGATTCTAACTAGGAGTCATCTCACGATTCCAGTGACAAAACAGTGGTAAAACTGGCTTATTGGCTGCTTAGGAAAGAAGGCATTACTTTAATTAAACTACAACGGAAGACTTTAAACTGCTAGTATGGGTTTCAGCATGATACCACCAACATCTTGAGTACAAGGCAGAAAAGTAGTTGCCAAACATGGCCAGCTCTTGTAGGGAAAGGACCAAAATTCTATGTTTTTTAAAAAGAAATTCAAAATGTCCTGGATGTTAGTCTTTGAGGAAAAATAATACTTCACTGAATGGCTACAATTTATAATCCAGAGTTTTCAAGTTTCTTATGATTATCAACTGTCCTGATAATTATAGACTTCGGTATGCTAACTTTAAGAGTAAGTTTGACTCACTCATTTGGTAATGTCTTTAGAAGAGCATTAATTACGTATGTGATGCTTTTTCTTCCAGGATCCTTTAACAATTGTTAGGGAAGAGTGTGAAAAAATAGAAGAATGTGCAAAAGCTATGGAACGTTTAGAGCAGTGTAATTCTCGGGTATCCTCCAGATCTCAAACACTGGAGGAGTGTACAGAGGAGCTCTTTGATTTCCTGGAAGCTAGAGACCATTGTGTAAGTTGATTTTAGCATGACTTTTATATATAAAGTTGCATAAAATAATAATTATATGAATCAAATGAAGTTATGATTGTCAAACTTTGTTGTCCCTTAGTCTTTAGAAAAATTATGGATCAGCAGTTTGTAAATAAAATAAACTTCTGTAAGTAAACTGTAAGAATATATTGTGCAAGAAGTAGAATATATTTTTTGCTTAAATTCTTGTTTTCATTTGTTAATTTCTTGGTTTACAGGTAGCTCACAAACTCTTCTCCAAACTGAAATAAATGTTTATTCAATCATGTCAACTTCTTCATATCCAATGAACACTTAACAGATGTGACCTGCTTCTGTGACAGATTGATCCTTTTTTTTTTTTTTTGATTACTGCATCGTATTACTTCTGTATTCTGTGGACGATTTGCAGTGTTAACAGTTTCTGTACATTTCCACATTAAACATTTACTGTAAAAAATAAAACAGTTGTGATAACTACACATCCTTGTTTAAAATTATGGCATATTCAGATTTTAAATCACGGAGAATTTTAACTGTGTATGTGTGGAGAGAGATTTCCTGAATTTTTCAGATTTTAAGAATTCAGAAAATGTAGAGAAAATCAGAGGAAACGGCTGCTAGAAAAGCAACTAACATGAGGTCAAGATGCCTTAGAGAAGGGAAAGCTTTTTCAATCATTTTGATGGTTGAAAGTCTATCCCAAAGACTAAAGAGGCAGGAAAGTGTTTGCTAAATAGAGCACCCTCTTAGTATCTGGTATTCCTCTGTTACTGATGCTCGCAAGTGTGTGTGTTGGAGGGAGCAGGTTGTCAAGGCAATATACAACCTCCACATCTGGGCACAAATGGGAAGAAATCTTAATAAGGAAAAAAAAATCTACCTGCATATAGTCTCCTTGATGTCAGTCTGTGCAGACAAGCAGGCTGGTCAATTCCTGCTCAAAATCCGAGAGAGGATGGGGGGGGAATGGACCCCCCACTTCTAGGAAAATGTTAGGGGGGGGACGTTTCCTGTTATTTGATTGGTCTCTGCCACGTACATAGCATCACTTTCTTTGTCAATGCACAGAAATTGCAACACAGTTTGCAAAAAGCCCTAAAATGGTCAAAAGTAGAGATGGATGAAAGGGGCAGAAAACACCTTAAACTGACTTACTGAAATCTTGGTCGACATAGTAATTATCAGCTAAAAACAGATGGCCTTATGGCCCATACTCCATTTATGCGTTGAAACTAATTTGTTCACTTAACTTATAAATACACAATTGCTAAGAGCCTGACATTTGGGAAAGGGTTCTGGAAAAACGCATTTTGTCTTTGTATCTGCCGAGGCGTTCTTAAGCAGCCATTCACCGACCCGAATAAAACGTTAACTCCTTTCCCTAAACGAAGCTCCGTGGGAAGAGGGCGTGTAATTTTCTGGGCTTCCCCACCGACATGCTGCCAATAACATAACACATAAAAAAACAACTCGACGCTTGTCATTCCCAATGTCAAGCTGCTCAGTTTCCGGTTTTGTTACTCCTACGTGCGACGGAACGATTTTGCACGTCGACATCAGCCAGGGGAGCTTAAAACGGTGGGACTCACGGCAGAGGGGGAAGAGGTTGTTGTTGGACCGTCCCTCCGCCGGCTCATGATACCGTCGTTGAGCATGGCGGTTTTACACCAGGCAAACGGGAAGCGGTTACTCCTGCGGTATTTGCGGAACGCCTTTTTTTACCCCTCGGGGCCCCGCCGGCATCGTCATTACAAGAAGAAATGGGTGGGTGAGAAGGAGGCATAGCGGGGCGCCACCCGCGCACACGCGTGTTCGCTGTCTCCCCGCCCCGTCTCCCCAACATGCCAGCCCCATTAGAGGGCAAGCCCTTCGTAACCCCACGGAACCATCTCGACCTGATTTCTGATCTCTCCCTGGTCTTCTCTGAGAGACTCTTCCCACCCTTTCTTTCCCCTCTGTATTAGAATTAACCCGTCCCTTGTCGTATTAGATTCTCAATCCTGGCTACTTTAAGATCTGTAAATTTTAATTCACAGCATTCTCCTGCATGGCTAGCTAGGGAATGGTGGGAGTTGAAGTCCACATATCTTAAGAAGTGACTAAGGTAGAAAAAACTCACTATAGGCTAGTCTCAAGCTTTCCGTTTCTTAAGATACTGGACCATGTCCTTCCTCCTGATGATTTAAAGGAAAACTGCTTTTCCAAAAGAGAGAGATGGCTTTACATTGAAATTACAGTAGGATGACTGAGTAGTTTAGCATTGGATTATGCTGATTATTCTGTCTAAACAAATGTATCTCCTGAAGCCCAGCCCTATGCATGATTTTTTGGAAGTCCCAAGGAATTTTAGGATCAAGTTACAAAACTAGCCTATATCATTTTATTTAAATAGACTGAGATGTGTAGTGTTTAAAGCCAGATTATAGTCTTTTATCAGCAATCTTAATTTGGCTTTTTATTGATATTCTTTATTAAAGGAGATGTGTATCTTGGAATAAGAGTTTTGATTTAGATATGTGGAATGTAATGTGACAAATCATTTCCACAATTGTTGCAATTAAAACATTCATTTAACACATAGTTTAACTCAGCTGACTGAACTTGACTCCTGAATTCAGATAGTCCTTGACTTATGGCTACAATTGAGCCCAAAATTTCTGTGGCTGAGCAAAACATTTGTTAAGTGAATTTTGCCCCATTTTATGACCTTTCTTCCCACAGTTAAGTGGATCACTGTAGATTTTCAGATAATAACACAGTTAAGTCAATCTGGTTTCCCCATTGTCTTGCAAAAGGTGGTCACATGATCTTAGGACACTACAACCATCATAAATATGAGACAGTTGCCAAGCCTCTGAATTTTGATCACATAACCATGGCGATGCTGCAGTGATCATAAAGTGTGAAAAACAGTCATAAGTCACGAGTTTTAACTTGAACAGTCACTAAACAAACTGTTGTAAGTTGAGAGTTACCCATACATACTTTCTTGCTGAAGAAAACCTCTTCTAGGGGTTCTTGCATATAAAGAGGGAATGCGTGGAATTTATAATCTGGGTTTTTCTTAGTTCAAAGTAAGTAGAAAATAATGATGTGGGCTTAGCTTCATGATTACAGTTTTCATTCACATTTATCAATAATGGAGCATTGCATGTTGAAATATGTCTACTGTATGTGCATGAGGGAGAACTCAATAGACAATCCCAGTTTGAAAATTATGCTTCATTATCAGTGACAACTATAAAATGTTTCCATTGAATGATTTTTTTTTAATTGTTGTATATAGGCAGCCACTGATCCTCGGACAACTAATACCAGAGTGGCCCTCCAGGTCTTTGACATGAATTATGGAGACCAGTTTGGCAGCCTCTGGCCCTCAATTCGCATCAGTCTCCTGTCGATGCAAAAATATGGGGCCCTAGTCAACAATTTCTCTGATGTAGAACAAGTCATTCAGAGTCTGGAAGATATGAGTGCAGTAGATTTTGTCCAAGAATCTCAGAAAGTCACCGAGGAATTAGATTCCTCCATTGAAGAAAATGACAGTGTGCCAAGTTCATCTCCACAAATTCAGACAAAACTTTCAAAGACTCAAGAACAGCATTTTCTTAATGTCAATCATAACATCAAATGTTACACATTCCCCAAAGGAGACATCAGTCGTTTCCGTCAAACTAGGTATGAATTTTTGGGTTTTTAGAATGCTTATACAATTTTCCTGAAATAGCAATTTTCTGCTCTTCTTAAGCTTTCTATTTTGCTTCAAAGAGTTTTTTTTAATGTAATAAAATAAATTAGGTGTTGATCTTTCAGAATACAAAAGAACATGCTTTTTCAATCTATTTATCCCTTCTCTGTCCCGACCAGTATAGACAGTAATCAGATATGATGGAAACTGATCTATTAATATTTGGAGGGCCTTGTATGATTTGTATAAAATCAAGCAGAAAAAACTTAAATACAAAACAAAAAGGTGGCATAAAACTGTTTTTCAAGAT
Source organism: Pseudonaja textilis (assembly GCF_049901715.1). Taxonomy (NCBI): domain Eukaryota; kingdom Metazoa; phylum Chordata; class Lepidosauria; order Squamata; family Elapidae; genus Pseudonaja; species Pseudonaja textilis. The sequence continues at coordinate 57,446,313 of NC_141992.1, forward strand.
ACAATTGCATATATATAGTACATACCTTAAATTCTTAAAATAGTGGGTTACTTCTAAAAAGGTAAATTGCTTTGAAACCTGCCTTATATTCTGGTCCATTTATCTCAGCAACAGCAGCTCTCTAACATTTACCTGGGACTTTTGTAAATAAAACATAGCATAAACTTTAGAAATCTTCAGAAATAATAACTTGTATAAACAAATCAAGTTACAACAGGAATATTCAACTAATTGGGGCTAATAAGTATGCATTTGCAATGGTTGTTGTATATTTCCACTTAATATATTTCTTTGACTTGTAGACCAGACATCATAGGAATTCTTGGTTACTATCTCCTGGATGCTGCCTCAATTTTACCTGTTTTGGCTCTCAATGTACAGCCTGGAAACATAGTCCTTGACCTTTGTGCAGCCCCAGGTGGAAAGACACTGGCACTTTTACAGACCAGGTATTGTTGTAAGTAACATGATTTACTAATGATCTATAGATACTTGGCAGAGATCACGCGCATCATATAGCAAGATAGACTTCATTTCTGTATAGACTTCGATCTGTTTTTGAAAGAGTCTGAGATATGGTGCCCTTGGTTTAAGCTTCTTTCTTCTTGAAATAGGTGAGCTGACAGCCAACGATCTCTCTATGTCTCGCACAGTCCGGCTACGTAATGTCCTTCGCAGCTATCTTCCCAAAGAAATCCAAAATACAGTGCGGGTTACTTCATCGGATGGAAGAAACTGGTGTCATACAGAAACTGGTACTTATGATAAGGTAAGAATTATTCTAACTCTTGCTATTGGAAATTGAAACACCTTTATTTTTTTTAATAAACCAGAATCTGGGATTCCATTTGCCAAATAGAACTATTTAGATTTTTTTTCATTTCATTTCTTCATTTTTCCCCCATTTCTTTCTAGTCCTTGCCCCTTTACTAGATTATCTCTAGAATTATCTCTGTAAGCAGCAGTACAGGGAGTTTATAACCAAGATTGATACAGCAGTTTTTTGAATTTTTAATCTTAAAATTAACAATATCCATTGAAGAATGTTGTAATATAATCCTTGATCATCTATCCTTGATGATTTATGCCCTGCAATCACTACAGGAGGTCCTTATGTCCACAATTGAGCCCAACATGTATATTGCTAAGTGAGAAATTAGCTGAGTATTTCCCCTTTTTACAACTCTTCCTGCCAAATTTGTTAAGTGAATCTCTGCACTTGTTAAATTAATAACACAGTTGTTAAGTGAAACTGGCTTCTGCATTGACTCTGCTTGTCAGAAAGTTGCAAAAGTGTATCATATGACCCTGGGACATGGCAACCATCATAAATGGGAGTCAGTTGCCAAGCATCTGAATTTTGATCATATGACCATGGGCATGCTATATTCGCTATAAGGTGAAAAATGGTCCTAAGTCACTTTTTTCAGTGCTGTTGTAACTTTGAAAGGTCACTAAATGAACTGTTGTAAGTCAAGTACTACCTGTAACCCATGTCTTGATTTAGTTCCCTGTGAAACTATTGTAATATCCTCAAATGCAGCAGTAGAACCAATCCCTCCAGTTTGAAGTAATACCTACTTTAAGTTTACGGTATTGGTTATCAGTCAGCTTCGGCACTGAATTCAAATGCTGGACGGTATCTTTAAAGCCCTACAGGGCGTAACATTGGGTTAGTCCAAGCAGTGCTCTGTCAGAATAGAATTTGCTTGGTTGGTTTTGTCATTTAAAGCAGCAGAGCCTTTCTGGCTCTGCGGACTGGCCTCAGGAGGGAGGGGGTGGTTTGTGGATGTACCTCTGCTGCCTTGCGAATGAGGCTTCACAAGCTTGTCCGCCGCTTGCATGGCTGGTTCTCGAGGGGCCCTGGACTGTACTAGTCCATGAACCAGGGGTCGTTGTTCCAAATTTATTCAGAAAAGCTTTTGTAGCAGACTAGAAATGTGAACCTTGGTCTTGGCCTAGCACAGCAGCCATAGCACCATAATGAGTTTTGAGCATTTGCTTACATACATTGGATCTAAGAATAGTTACTGCTGTAACTAGAATTGCAAGAGATGGTCAGTATTCCTGTCATACTTTTTCCAAAACAACAGAGTAGAGTAGAGTAGAGTAGAGTAGAGTAGAGTAGAGTAGAGTAGAGTAGAGTAGAATAGAATAGAATAGAATAGAATAGAATAGAATAGAATAGAATAGAATAGAATAGAATAGAATAGAATAGAATGTACTTTGGCGGTCTTTTAGTCCAACTGCCTGCTCAAGCAGGAGATCCTATACCATTTCAGACAAGTAGCTTTTCTAGTCTCTTCTTAAAATCCTTCAGTGATAGAGTGCCCACTCTATTTCTGAAGGCAAGCTAATTCCATTGATTAATTATCCTTACTATTAGGAAGTTTCTCCTTAATTCCAGGCTGCTTCTCTCTTTGATTAGTTTCCAACCATTCCAACTTGACAACCTGCCTTTTCAATCTCTAAAACAAAGGAAGGAAATCTGTGGAGAATTTTACCAGAGAGAATATTTGTTTGGTTCCATTTAGGTACTTGTTGACGTGCCATGCACAAATGATCGAAAGTCAGTCTTAGAAGAAGATAACAATATATTCACATATGCAAGAAAAGGGGAACGTCAGATGTTGCCAATGCTCCAGCTGCAACTGCTCGTGTGAGTGATTTTGATGTGTTGTCTACAGATGATTTAAGAAAAAAAATGTTCCAGACAACTAAAAAATGTTTTGTTCCTTTCTTGCTCTGGGCCATGGAATTCCAAAGATGATGTTGCAATTTCCAGAAGTAAAGTCTACCAACAGGGAACAATTTGTGGTGTTCCAGTTCCAAGATATATCAGACAGCTTAAGTTCAGAGGATTTACTTTCATAAACCAATGAATTGCTCCCATAATAGAACAGAAGTTGAAATTAAAGTTATTGGAATAAATATAAATAACCCCAGATATGCTCATCGTATTACATTAGTGGCTAGAAGTGAGGAAGACTAAATCATGTGTTTAAGATGAAAGATTGGAGTAAAAAACCCAGTCTGATGCTTAGTGGCTTTTTGTTAAACCAACATTCTAAAATTGTGTCAACTGCTAGTGTCAACCCATTGCCAATAGGCAGAGAAGTAGTAACACACATTATTTTCCTAGGGCCCAAACTGCAGAGTGATGGTTTTTGTAACCATAAGGAAAAAAAGATGTCTGCTACTTAGGAGAAATACTATGGCAAATCGAGATATATATTTATAGAGACCCTGTCAACCATGATGCATGTTATCAAGGCTAGTCTTCCCAATCATAAGATAACTGTGAAAGTTAGACAAAGCTATGCACCAAGACAAATTCCTTGTGTGTCCAATCACGCTTGGCCAATAAAGAATGCTATTCTATTCTAGACTGTCATAAATGCAGAACAAAAAAAAATCTATGTTTTTGAATTGTGGTACTGGAGAAGGTTGTTCGGAATACCTTCCTTGGCAAGAGGAATCAATAGTAGATAAAGTAAAATCAGATTATTAATTACAATAGAATAACTAATAATTAAGCTATACATTAAGTATTTGAGATATATAATGTAAAGCAAGGTCATTGAAGAAGACACCAAGCTTCAAAAAAATCAAAGGCAGTAAACAGTCCTGGTGATTTATTATTTATTGACAAAGAGCTTGAAGTGACCAAACAACTAAAATATTACCCATTATGAATCTGTAATTTCAGCTACATTAATATACTTATACCCAGGATTCTCCAATCTTGAACTAAATTCTTCGAAAATTCCACAATACTCAATTATGCTTTTTCATTATATGATGGCTAGGGGAAAACAATACAGCTGGCAAGGATTTTATTCTCTTTGGTTGGAGGCCAGATTTGAGTTTTGAGAAAATGAGGTGGGGCTGGCATAAGGTTTCTCTTTCACAAAATTGTTGAACACTGGTGTACCTAGTCACAAATCAAAAAAGGCAAGTGTGACAGATAGGATTCCATGGGAAATGTCTCGGTCTATCGGTGCCTATAAGCGTTATTTCTAGGAACTCAGTAAATTAATAACAAATTAACAAGGCAGAGAAAGAATTGATTCTGTGTATATCTAGGGCCCAAAATATAGTGTGCATTCTTGCGCTGGCATATGCTGTATGCTTCACTCTGTTGAATAAGTGCCTCAATACAGTTGAAAGAAATCCCCCACCATAATTTCTTTTTTGCTTTTTTCCAGAGCTGGAGTACTTGCTGCTAAGCCAGGAGGAGAAGTGGTGTATTCCACATGCACTCTGTCTGAGCTCCAAAATGAGTATGTGGTTGAGAGAGCAGTGGAGTTACTAAATATCCAGTACAGCATCAGTGTGAGAGTAGAGGACCTGAGCCATTTTCGGAGACTGTTCCAGAACACATTTTCTTTCTATTCAAATTGTAGGCTTGGAGAACTAATCCTGCCCCACCTCACAGCTAACTTTGGACCCATGTATTTTTGCAAATTGCACAGAATGAATTAGATTGAAGAAAGAAAGTGAAAAAGGAAGAAAGGGATTTCCCATGTATTATTAAACATCTCTTCAAAAGATGTAATTGAATTTACAAAAAGCCACAGATATTTTGTTTTGTAAGTTACAGGCCTGGGCCCTTTACATGTCATTCAATGCCTGTTCTTTGCAAGGAAGTACTTATCTGCATGGGTAGTCTTACCAGAATGAAATTCCGTTTACATGCTATAATCATCATCATCATCATCATCATCATCATCATTTACATACATCTAATTATATATTTACATACATCTAATTATATAAATAATTGTGTGCTTGTATCACAGTCTAATGTATACTGTACACATTAGAGAAAATCCAGCTGAGCAGTATCCAGATGTATGAGGGCTTCAAATTTCAGAAAACCTTATACCATCATATCTTATCTTTGAATTTGGGAGTTGTGAACCCCTGGCCCTGTGGAGATTGCCAGGCTGGGAACGGTTATATTAGAGACATTTTTGCCAGCTGTATTAGAATGACAGAATAACAGAGTTGGAAGGGACTTTAGAGGTCTTCTGATCCAATTCTCTGCTTAAGCAGGAGATCCTACACCATTCTGAACAAATGACTGTCCAATCTTTAATAAAAGTTCTAGTGATGGAGCACTTACAACTTTTGGAGGCAAGCTCTTCTTCCACTGTTCTCGCTGAGAGAAAGTTTCTCCTTAATTTTATGATGGATGTCTCTGATAAGCTTTCAGCTGCTAAATGTCTATGGAGATGCTCAATCATCCAGGTCATGGTTGTCCCAAAGGTGTTTTTTTTTTGAAGAGGCAACTGTATTTCCTTGTGTTTTGTTTTTTTATAAATTTGAAAATGTTTTGCTTCTCATTCAAGAACCTTCTTCATTTCCTGAATTGAACAGAAAGGAATTGAACTCCAGAACTGAAGAAGCTTCTTGGATGAAAAGTGAAATGTTTTCAAAGATTTTTTAAAAAACCCAAGAAAGTCCAGTTGAGTTTTGAAAAGCACAATTGGGACCTTCATCTATTATTTCTTGTTTTGCCCTCAGGTGCTTTAGAGAATAGGTTGAACCCCTCTTCTCTTTGACATGCCCCTCAAATATTGGAAGACTGCTATCATGTCAGCCTTAGTCCTTCTCTTCATTAGACTAGACATTCCCAGTTCTCGCAATCATTCATTGTATGGTTTAGTTTCCAGTCCCCTAATCATCTGTGTTGCTCTTCTCTACACTCTCAAAAGTCTCAACATCTTTTTTGTATTGTGGTGACCAAAGCTGGATGCAGTATTCCAAGTATGGTCTTATCAGTGAAGTATAAAGCAATACTAACACTTAATGTGAATTTGATGTTACCCCTCTGTTGATGCAGCTTAGGATTGCATTGGCTTTTTTGGCAGCTTTAGCACATTGCTGGTTCATACTTAAACGATGGTCCCCTAGAACTCCTAGATCCATCTTAACTGTTACTGTTGTTGAGGCAGGTGCCACCTATTCGATACCCGTGAATTTGGTTTTTCTTGCCTAAGTGAAGCCTTATCTTTCTTACTACTGAACTTCATTTTGTTGGATGTCTGGGGAATCAGGTTTTCATAAACAATAGTATGATACTGTAATGACCCAGAGTATATCAGAAATATAACAAAACCCAAAACATAACTAAAAGTCCTTTAATGCCTTCGACTTGGCTTCACTGTTTAATTGTTCACAGTGGGGGATTAAACTATTTTCAAAATAACATTTCAAAGGAAAGAAACACAGTTCAAATTCAAAGAGCCGATAATGAAGCAAAAACCAAAAACAAACTGCATTGAATAAAGTTCCACAACAGACCAGGATAGGTAATTGCCCATTTCAGGAAGATAACCAAGGACAGTCTGTTGGAAGAACGCCAACCAAGATAAACCTTCTTTAGAAATAAAACACTAATTGTCTCCAGCTGTTTGCATGCAGGTCCAAACTCTTATGCAGATCTCACACCTGCAACCCATGAAGAGGATCATGGCCCTCTCCTCCCGAGTAGACCACGTTTTACCCTGATCCTCTCCTCCCTGCGTGCCCTAGGATGGATAGGGGATGGGCCTGGGTCCTTCTCTGACTGCTCAGGGTCAGTCTCCATCAGGGGCATGACAGATACATTTCACATTTAAAATGTTAAACATAAATGTCAAACACAATATGAAAAATAAATATTGGGAAAGTGATCAATTATCTGCATCAAGTTGGTGCCAACATATTCTCCAGAAGGTTCCCAATCTAGCCTTTCTAGTTCTTCCAGTGGTGCACCCATTGTCTCTATAATCAAATGTACAGTGTATGAAAGGTAGGCCTCAATTTACAACCATTCATTTAGTGGCTGTTCCAAGTTACAACAGCACTGAAAAAAACAACTTATGACCATTTTTCTCACTTATGACTGTTGCAGAATCCCTGTAGTCACAAAATTCGGACGCTTGGCAACTGGCACGTGTTTATAATGGTTGCAGTGTCCTGGGGTCATGTGGTCACCGTTTGCGACGTCTGACAAGCAAAATCAATGGAAAAGTCACTCAACAACCATGTTGGTAACAACAGCAGTGATTCACTTAACTGACCAGAAAGGTTGTAAAATGGGGGCAAAACTCATTCAACGGCCTTGCTCAGCACTGGAAATTTTGGGCACGGTTTTGGTCACAAGTCAATGACTTGCCTATACTACCGTTTTCTAAATATCCATTGATTAAACTAATTATTGCTTCTCAGAGCCAATCATTTGAATTTGATATGGGCTTAATTTATAATTTGCATGTCTGGCTGGAAGGATTTTTTGTTTATTTATTTGTATTTTTGCTGCCACCTACTGCTCGGCAGGATTTGGCGGTCCAAATAAAGTAATCTTATCAATTTTCCTTACTATCAACAAGCATAGAGGCCAAGTGGATAATTTTAAGGAAGAATGCTATGTTTCTGGAGTCTTCCCAACAAACATCTGGTTTGTTGATGTACAGTGATTGTATGGTTACAATTCCATGAAACAGAAACAACGTTTCAGATCTGGAAACCTAAGGAAAATAAAATGTATCTTTGCTGTCATTGATAATCAAGTTGTCTTGGCTTCTGGTATAGTGAAACTCATACTTTATGGAAAGTTTGCTGAAAAATCCTGGTTTAATGTGGAATCTAATCCTTAACTTGGGATGTGGAGGCTTCTGAATAAGAATGTCTAGCATGGATATTTTGTATATTCCAAGGAAATATAAAAAGCTTTATTTTGCTTTGATTTATGCATCATAAAGAGTGATTAAAGGAAAGCAATGGCTTAGCAAAATGTATAAATAACATCACAATTGGCTATCAATGGTCAGCACTGAGAAGTAGTACTCTTCAAGGTTTCAGATAATATTTCGAGCTGTACCTGGATATACTGAAGAGAGAATATGAAACCCCTCCTAAGGTACTTTTTTTTTAAAAAAATCCATTTTGGTAAAGACATAGCCTTTGTTAAAGCACTTTATTGTATTATTTTATATATATTGAATATACAAATCAATCCCAACCTCCTATTGGGTTCAAGAAGATCAACTGGTAAATAAGTATAGGTTAATGCCAGTTTAACCTACAGTGGATGATCATGGTTTATTAAGGAATTTTGCTCCTTGGTGAATAAATCATCATAAAGCTTCTTGAAGGTGCCCTGCTGTATTGCTAATCACTAGGATTGTGCAGGGCTTCAGATAAAAAAAGTAAAAACATATTACAGGGCATGTGGAAGTCAGGCATAGGCCTTGTCTGCCACTTCCTAAATTTGATTTTTTTAAAAAAAAAATGTGATTGCATGATGGCTGTGGAAGTCAGTCACATACATCTGGAAATGCTCTATTTGGCTTAAAAGAGTGGAAAATGTGCTACATTCACAGTGCCCCCAAATAATATTTTTATGCTTTTGAATTGGAAGACTTGCACAGCCTTACTGTTCATATATGTACTCTTTTCCAATTGCTTTCTTGTCTGTATAAATATATGCTTGTTCCACACTAATGTTTTAGAGCCCATTCAGAAGTTGTGAAGAGCCTGTCTGTTTTCTAAGGACCAATAGAACTTATATGAAAGTCTGTGCTATTCTATGCTATGCAGGTTTAATTCTACAGTTAAATACCGATGTACTTTCTTTCTGGCTCCCTAGCTATATTTGTCAATTTAGGAAACTGGTAAGATTAGGCTACTGCAGGAAAGGCGATTTCTTCATAATTGAACTGAAAGAACTTTTGAGCAGGCTGTGTGATCTGCCATTTGATATAAAAAGTGCAATGTACTCTAGAGCCTTGGATCATATAATTGGGGCCAAATTCCTATAGTTATCAAATAACCCATAATAAAGTTAAGATATCATCAGATACAGACACTACTAATTCTGCTGCCTCCCGGTGATTGATTTTATTTTTTCAGCCTCACATTCAACATTAATAAGCATAGCATTAAAAAAAAACACGTCTCACTTCGGTGCAGAAACGTTGCCCTCAATTGTGACGGCACGTCGAGGACTATCCGTGTTGCATAAACCATGTTTTTCGCCATAAGAACAGACGTGACTAACATGTTAATTTCCGAGGGGAAAAGGCGTCGGGACAAAATGAAAAAGAAAAAGGAAAACACACACACGCCGCTTCGGGTGGAATCCCAAACGAAACTCCTGTGAAGAAGCCTTGGCATCTTTTGCTGAGGGGCGGAGTCCGAATACAAAGCCCTTCGCTTCACATCTTTGCCCAGAGCCGAGTGGGAGGAGTCGGAGTACAAAACGCGACCGCAGAGCCGCGGACTTCCACCCGCTCTCCTTCTCGGCGATGGCCATGAGCGTAACTGCTCTTGTTTCTGCTTTCCTGGGTTGCTCGGTAGCGACTCTCCTGCTGCTGAAATGGCGGAGGAGGCGGCAGGTCCAGGACAAGATAGCGAAGGCCAGGAGCCGGCGGGAGGGCGCCTTCCAGCAAATGGAAAGAGCCGTTCAGCGCTTCCAAGAACAGGTTAGGGAAGAAGCCGTGGGTGTGTGTGTGTGTGTGTGTGTGTGTGTGTGTGTGTGTGTGTGTGTGTGTGTGTGTGTGTGTGTGTGTGTGTGTGTGTGTGTGTGTGTGTGTGTGTGTGTGTGTGTGTGTGTGTGTGTGTGTGTGTGTGTGTGTCACGCTCAAAGCCGTAGGAGAGGCAAGAGGGATAAGTTTCGAAATGGGGATAGACTTCAATCTATCCAAAGGTTTACTTTCCTTCTAAGCTTGCAGTCTTTTCTAAAGGAACGAAGCTCCTTGCTTTGTTTGTTTTTTTCATTCCACGTTTAAGGAAAAAAACACACACGTCTATCTGGAAATTAGATGGCTATTCTGGTTGATGCAACCGGTGCATACTTGAAATAATAAGTCAGTGAGATTCGAACGTGATTCGATCAAATTGCAATTTCTGTTTCCCACAGGAAGGTTCAGTAGGGCAAATAGGTTTAACACAAAACCACCTGGGTCAGCAGATTTGTGTGCCACTCCATGGCTTTATGCTGTATAGACTATTTTAGCAAGACTCCCGGAGGGCAGCGAATAACTGAAAGAGAAGTCGAGTATTGTATCTGGATTCTGTAGATTTAAAGTTTGCTCGCTGAATTCAGTTTGACATTCTGAGTTACTGGAGATCACAATATTAAAGGCAGGTGAGGTGGAGAAGTTAGAAGGTTTTGATATGCACGTGGTTGACAAGTACATTTTTATTTTTTGTTCAATTTATATGGGCACATATTTTAAACTGATGACTGGGTGGGTGGGTAACAATGCTTAAAATGAGATTAAAATAAATATATTAGAATGGCCTTGTCCAATAAAACAGTTCTATTTTGTGGTTTAGCCCAGGAGTCGCCAACCTTTTGGACCTCAGGGACCACCAAACTCATAATTTTAGATCCCAGGGACCACCAACCGGTTCTGTGGGTGTGGTCTAATTTGTGGGTGTGGCTTGGTCATGTGACTGGCTGGGAATGGCTTGTATGTAAATATTATAAATATTTATATAAATATTGATTTTTTTTACAAAAAAAGAGCAACTTTTACCCAAAATCAGGCAAAGCAGGCAGGCAGATTGAGTTGCTCACAGAATCACAGATTCATTCAGAAATCTATCTGCCATTGGCTAGCTCAATCTGTCACATACACTCATAAAATTTGCTAGCAAGAAAACTCACAAAATTAACTCACAACACACCATTCATGTAAATATTGGATTTTTTATTTAAAAAAGAGCAACTTTTACCCAAAATCAGGCAAAGCAGGCAGATTGAGTTGCTCACAGAATCATTCAGTAATCTATCTGTCTGCCATCGGCTAGCTCAGTCTCTCAAATTTGCTTGCTGTGAGTCTGCACTTGAATTTGCTTGCAAGCAAACCTTCAGTCCTAAAGGAGGCAGAGCCAAAGATCTAAAGACTAGCTAGAAAGCAAGAAATCCAACCATTTCCTGCTTCCTAGCTAATCTAAATCTCCTGACACAGCAGAACAGATGATTGTCGGAAAAAGGAAAAATAGCAATTTAGCAAGCAAGTTTACTGGGTAAGGAGTGAGTGGGCGGGGAGCGTTCCTGTGGGCCATGTGGGCGCCACAGCCTTGTGTTTCTGTGCAACCTGGATTAATTGCTTTGTGGGGGTGCTCTGGGGGTGAGATTTCTCTGTGGCCCACCAAAATTTTCTCAAGGCCCACCAGTGGGCTGCGGCCCAGTGGTTGGGGACCACTGGTTTAGCTGATTAGAATATTAATCACAGGATGCATAATTAGAAACTTGCTCACGCTTGTGTATTTCATCACACAGTCAAGGATTTGTCTGTTTTCACCTTCATAATTAAAATGAAATCCGAAAGCAACCCTTGTGAAGTGACTTGTGTTAACCCGTTCAACAGTATAATCTATCATATTGATTTATTTAAACATTTATATAGTCACCCATCTTCTAAAAAAACTGGGCCGCTCCCAATCAAAAGTTGAAACCACATGTATATTCCCAGAAGTATATCCCATTGAATTAAGTAAAATTTTCTTCTAACAAATACGTTAATCATGCTTCTATGGCTGCTGCCCATCTTACAGGAAGCAAGTCTAGGTGAGTGAGTAAATGAATAAAACAAATATAAAAGCCAATCATTATAAAAAATATGAAAGTCATGGTAAACATGACAAACACTATATAAGAATGTGAACTGTATGAACGTCATGGAGAGAGTAAAAAGATCAACCATAATGGAGCCATCAAAGAATGACTCTGGTTCCTTGGGACTCCCAGTTCTTGAGGAACTTCCAAAATGATAATCTAGCTCCAGGCAGGAGGAGAGGAAGAAAATGTGTAGGTTTGCTGGCTATAGAACTCTAAAACCATTAGCTTGCACTTAATAATTCTGGGTAGATTTTATTGATGTAACTATTTAAATGTATTTTTACTCTGAATATTTATCCATGTAATCATCATTGACTCCATTTCTTGATACATTTGTTGTATTTACTCTTTCTTAGATAGGACATTTACCGACCGTTCGAAGTTATGACAAATGTCCCCCAAAGCTACTTGTGACCTGGCTTTAAAGTTATAGATGCTATAGCACCCCTGCAATCATTCACCCACCCATCCTATCCCACTGAGCCCCTGCAGCCAGTCATCCTCCCAAGGCAGATCAACTGGTTGTAGCCAGCTAGAACCTGAAAGCCTCCAGCTTCTTTCTCACCTAGCAGAGACCAACTTATTTTTCCATTCTTAGCAGCTTCTGAGAGAGGCACTGGGCCCAGTATAGGATTGGCTATCTGACAGAGCCAGCCTGCAAAGCAGGTATTGTTCTTGTGAACCTGTAGAAGCTCCACAAATGTCCCAAAGATGTTTTTTTTCCCCCCAAAAGGCTGGACTTTGTTTTTCCTTGAAGATGTTTCACTTTTCATCTAAGAACCATCTTCTTGGATGAGAAGAAGCTTCATGGATGAGAAATGAAACATCTTCAAGGAAAAACAAAATCCAGTTGTCTTTTATAAAAAAGAATCTTTGGGACAACCATGCCCTGGATGACTGAGAATCTTTATAAACATTCCCCAAACAAATGGAGCTGCCTTAAACCTCCTTAATCCCCACAGTCACAGGATCAAATAAATGGAGTCCGTTCCTTCCCTTTCTCCTCCCTTCCCAATAGACAGCAAGTAGTTGCTGCTGGGTGAGAGAGGGAACAAAGGATTGTGAGACTGGCTGGGAAACTGTCATGAAACATTGAAAATGAAGATCATGTGACTGCACCAGCAACCAGTAAGCAATTACAGCTTCCCCAATTTTTAATACCTCGGGAATCATGGGTCCTAGATTTTGGATACATTATGTAAGTTAACTCATTTAAGGTACCATGTTTCAAAAATAGTTGCTCTATGGTGCATCATTTCGCCCAAGTTCATAACAAGAGTTTTAGTAACATATAGATAAGCTGATGGTAATATATTAATGTGTTTAATCCTGTGTTTAATCACTTTCAAAACTGTGGCTGAGCAAGAGTCATATTAATATTTTTTCTGAAACACAGATTTTATATGTATAAGGTTGAATCTGCTTAGCATTGTTTTTAATATGGATCAGAGCATCAATTATAGGACTGATTAGTTTATACTAGACTAGCCTTCAGCTATATTGCAAAAATGCTAAATGTTTAGATTATAGGTGTATCTAAAAGAAGCAGTGTTTTATTATATATGGGGATTTTTTTCTCTTTCAGAATCCAAATCATCAACCAGAACCTATTTTATCACTGAGTTTGCCTGAACTCTGTCAGCAACTTGGGGATGGTTCACTCACACCTGAGAGTGTTTTCTACACCTATGTGGATAAGGTGAGGCATCATTCCCTAAGCTAACAAAAATGAGAAATATGTGTAGGGTAGGATTATTATGATTCAAGCTGAATTTTTCCTGAGGATCCATAAACATTTTTTTTTAGATTTGAAAATTGTTTTAAGAATCTGCATTTTTCTTGTGGGTCATATATTCCTATGGCATCTTCTTTCCTGTTGCTGTTATAAGAGTCTCAATAGTGTTAGCAAATTTCATCTCTCTTAAAGCATTTTGTCAGTGTAGCAAGAAACTTCATAAACAGATTCTCCAGCTAATTATTCAGAAAAAAAAACCACCCATTGAGTTCAGCCGTTAATACTCCAAGGTAGGTGTATATAGTTTGATTCCCCAAAAAGCCAATATCAGATAATCTTTTCAAGTCTTAAATCTATGAATCGAGAAATAATTTGATAATAAATACATAGAAGTGAAATGTCTAGTAAGGAAGAACAAATTGGCCTATACCAGAAATAGATCCAAAGAAGCAATACCTACCTGTCCTTCAACTGAGTGAAAATTGATTTTAGTGTTTAGTATTTATTTAGTATTTGAGACCAACAGGAAAACCTAGGGCTGTAAGCTAGTTTGGCAAGTTGAAAAAATACCCTAGAACACGGATATCAAACTCAATTTCATTGAGGGCTGCATCCAGGTTTTGTTTGACATTGGGGAGGGCTGGGAGGAGCATGGCCTGCTCAACATCACCACTTGTGTTGGCCTGAGCGTTCTGCCAGAGAAAACGGGCTCCCAAGCTCCATTTTCAGCTGTGACGGCCTCCTGCAACCCTCTGCCAGCGAAAACTGAGCGCAGGAGGGCTGCTTCCTAAGTTCCATTTTCTCTGGCAAATGCATGGCGGGTTGGCCCTTCTCTGTTTCCAGGGCAGCCCCACGGGCCAGATCTAAGCACCCTGTGGACTGGATCCGGACCCCGGGCCTTGTGTTTGACACCCGTGCCCTAGAAGAAGACAGTAGTAATATTCCATATTGTTACCAAAACCAGCTATTAAGCACTAAGAGCTCACTCTGATTCAAGGAGTCATTCAGTCAATTTTTCCTCAGCCTCTTGACCAAAAGAGAGAAGTGTGAAGCAAGAATCATAGTCTTTATTTATTTATTTTTACCCTCTGGGACTGATATATATCTGCTGGGTTAAAAGTTTTACCCAGGAATATTCAGAACCTACTTAGCTTCTACATTGGGGCTGTCTCCATCCAGTCTTACCATTTATTTGTTTGCTTGTTTGTTTGTTTATTGAATTTATATTGCCACCTATTCACCCATGGCGAATAGATCTTTAGATATGAGAATTGACATTGAACAATAATTCCCATGTAGAAGAGATTTAGTTATCTTTTTGAGAAAAATAAAAGGGTAATACCACTCGTAGGAGAAAATAATGAGGTAAAGGAAGCAATTATTTTTAGACATGAGGTAGTTTAGTAGACTAAATAGGCTTGCCTTCAAGTTTCCATTTTTTTTCCTCCTCTTTGCAAAGGCAGGCTTTACAGGAGAAATAAAGAGACTGTCTTTCCCTGCTTTTTCTAGGCCCTGAAAGTGACTGCAGATGTCAATTGCATAACTGATTACATAGCAGAGAATGAATCCCAGCTTTGGCATATGAACAGCGAAGGGAAAAAAGGCTTGCTCTATGGAGTTCCCATCAGCATAAAGGATTCCATTAACTGCAAGGTATAGCTGGGGTGGGCCTTGGGTGAGTATGCAGAGCTCTTGTGTGGCTAAAAAACAGGTGGATGTGCAACTTGTATTACATTATATAATAAAGAGCATCTTGGCTTTGGGTTTGAATTGCTTCTAGCAGGTGCCTATACATTACAAGTGTCAAACATGCTGTCTCATGTTGCCATCAAGTGACATATCGCAATGTTTTTTCCCCTCACAGAGCTGGGGTTTGCGTGGCCCACATGTGATGTGTCTGGCCCACCGGGCCGCCAGTTTGACACTCCTGGTATACATGTTAGTTAATATGAGATCATCTTTTCATCTGCCTGTATCTAATAGCTCAAGTCACTTAATGCTGAACCCTGCTCTCTTTTACAAAATCTTTATTTTATTTATTTATTCGGTACATTTTTATGTTGCCCATTTCTCCTCTAAGGTGACTGTGTCCAGTTTAAACCCTTTGTAACAAGGCCTGGAGTAGGGTGATATGTGGGCCTGCACACTGTAATGCACAAGTTTTTTTTTATTCCAATTGTTGGTTTCTTGTATGGCTTTGGAGGGGCGGATTTAAATTTGTGAGTGTTACCTTGAAGGTTTAGGTAGATTTTAAGTCAAATAAATAAGCAAAAATCCATGTTGTGTGGGAAACCAGCTGTATCTTAAAAATGTACAGGAAAATGTGTTTAGATCTGTGATAACCAAAATAAAATTTATCCTATGCTAAGGCATATTTCACAGCAATCTTAACAGTGATTGTTGTCTGCTAAAACAAAGTTATCTGATACCAACTGTGTTACCATATTGTATTACATAAAGTTTTGCTTAATTGGGGTTTTTAAAAAAAAATAGATTTATTTTTTTTAAAAAAGCATTAAAATACAAATTAATATAAAAGGGGAGATAATAGAACAAGTTAAAAATAACAAAAATCCATAAAGCAAATATATAACATAAGTGACCTCTTGACTTTTTCCAGTAAAGAAATAATAATACAATAGCCCCTCTCTGATGAATAATACCAATACTTAAATGGCTTATAAAATTAATATTCAACATACAAAAAATACAATAGTCATAATATATTCTTCACTTAATTTTTTTCTAACTTATAATAAACTGACAAATATGAATAAAATTAAGAATTCTCAACATTTTTCTAGTCAAATGAAATCTTGTCCTCAAAACCCAAGGTCAAAATCTGATTTTTCTCCTTGTCTTGTAAGAAATCTAACAGTGGCCTCCAAGTTGCAAGAAAGTTAGTCAAGTTATTTTTCCTAATTAAAGAAGTCAAGTTCTCAATCTAGCTAGTTCCATTAATTTCAAAGACTAATCTTCAATTGTGGGTATGTGTTTCTCTTTCCACTTTTGTATAGCGGCCTTGCAGCCAATGTCATATGTTAGAACAAAGCCCCATGTTTTCTCCCTGCCCTCCACCATGCTGTTTATCTGCCATCCCTAAAAGCTTGTGGTTTCACGAAATGGGTAGAGACATATAATTTAAATTGGAAGCCATGGTTTAAAAAAACCACAGTGTCTTGCATCATATAACCCTATCACATCAAAACCAAATTGGCTCAACATGATGTTGTAAATTCAGTTATGGTATACTGTTAATTGATCTAGTTTCCTCTGGGCAGTTCTTTTGCTGTTCAGGATTTGAGGGAGGAATTTTCTATCAAGAATTTATCCTTAGACCTTCTGTATAATAATAATCTTAAATGTTCCACAGGGGAACTAATAAATATATTACCAATTTGTTGCTGTTTTTTAACATCTTAAACCCAGCATCACTGAATGATATATGATGTTTCTATGGGGAACTCAAATTTCCTTTTCATCTTTCTATCGTTTTTCCTCACCACAGGGCTATGACAGTACTTTGGGCTTTGCAAAGCGTCTCTTCCAGCCAGCAGCAGAAGACGCTGTTATAGTGCAGGTGTTGAAACATCAAGGAGCAATTCCATTTGTAAAAACAAATATTCCCCAATCGCTGTTGAAGTAAATCATGTATTATTATCATTATTTTGCCAATGTTTTTTGTTTTGGTTTTTATATACAGGTTATCCTTGACTTAAGACTATTGATTCAAGCAATCATTTGAATTTACAGAGGCACTGAAGGAAGGGGTTTCCCACTAAGAAAATCATTTGAAGTTACAGCTGTTGCTGTGCTCTTGTGGTCTTGTAATCAAAGTTCAGGCATTTGGCAGCTCACCTGCATTTACAGTTCCAGGAGTTTCAACTCTTTCTCACCTTCCCTGTCTTCCCCCTCCCTTTTGGGCTCCTGACCCCCTGGCTGACCTTTGCCATCTTCTTTCTCTGCTGGTAACTAAGTAAGCTGCCACATATGCTCCTGGGTTTGGCTTATGGTCACTCACTCACACAGTCCTGATCATCAGCTATATTCAAGTCACGTTCATACATGAGCATTGAAGCACAACAGGTTATTTGGAATACAGTGAGACCCAGTGAATTTAAAATAAGAGTAAAACTTCCTTAGTAGCAATATGTTTGCCCTTTCTCTCTCATGCAGTCCTACACAGCTACCCCTACCCCTACCCATGTCCTTCTCAACTAGGTTGCCGGGCACTAGCTGGAGGGATGGAAGCCACCAAATCTTGGATCCAAAGGCAAAGAGTGGGTGGGCTTCAGGGCCACCTTTGTCCCCATAAGTCCTTGCTTTGTTGATTCACAAATTGGCAGCTACTTTTGCCTTGCCAGCTTACAAGCCTGGTACCTGTTGATGGCACTTGGGCTCAGGGGAGAGGAGCATTTCCATGTAGTGAGGCTCAACTTGTTTTGCCTGGTTCAGGTGATATTCTTTTATTACCTTATAACAATTTCATTCTTTCTTGTCCATCTCCCAAAGAGATCTTTTGGACAAGATTCCTGGCTTATTGTCCACCCTTGCTTCACCTTTAGATAAGACAGCTTCAGCCTCATCTTACATATTCCTCCCCTAGGCATCCCCTAGACAGAAGATGCCACAAAATGAGGTTGGGATGAATACATCTCTAGCCTGTAAATTCTCCCATCTCTTTTTAAAACTGGCCAGAGGGGACTATTAAAACAGCTTAAGTTGCTAGTAATCTCTGCGATCCCTGTTTCAGTAGTCTTTGGAAATGGGTATTATTTCTGTGGGCTTCCAGGGGGCCTGTACACTAATATGGGGTTCCACATTGGTTGTGATGGGCTTGAGTCCTGCCAGTCAGAGATCTGTGAGTCGGACAGGTCTGCAGTGGAGATTTGCTTACCTAAAGAAAAACATTTAATAAGAGAAATTTCAGCTCCAGTATCCAACAGTTTGCTTAGCATCATTGTGGGTTAAAACAAAATGGGAGAATTTCAATATTCCTGTCCACCCTCATATTTTCAGTCAAGACCCATGCATTTACCAAAGCAGGGGGACATCTCTAGAAATTGACTAAAGGGGTGTGTGTCTGAGCTTACATTTTCTTTTTTTCGCCCTTTACTGCTGGGACTCACTTTCTTTAAAGGTTCTGTTAATTGTTTCAGTTCATGTGGACCAATGAAAAAAGCTGCTTGTTCTCCTGAACTTTCTTGTCATTTTCATCTTCTGATCCATGCCTTCCTCATTGAGGTCTTTTTAATGCCTCCACTTGCTTCTTCAAATTCCTAGTAGAATCCCCATCCCATCTCTCCATATTTTCTCCTTAATCTCTCGGCTTTTATCACATTTGTACATGCACCATCTCTGTTCTCAACGTTTTGCTCTGGTTGCTTCAAAAATTCCCATTTCTGCGGTCTACCCCTCTCCTTTCCCACCTGTTTTTTTTATACTCCTTCCTCCCCTGCAATTTTTATTTTTATCCTCAACACTCCCAACCGCTTTCTTTGCTTCTCACAAATCTGTTTCCAAAGAGGCTATGGCTAATGGGTAAGCTGCATTCAATTGTTCAAGGCGCTGCAGTCCACCTAGCACACATTTTAAAGATTGATTGCATGTTTGCACTTCTTGCACTGAAATGGAGGCCCTTGGTGGTGATAAAACAAGGACAAAGCAAATAGGTATGACTGGCGGTGCATAAATTTGTTTCTCATCAACTGACTAGACTGTACCGTATGATACTGAAGTGGGTGATTCAAATTGACCAAAGGACTGTTATTTTTACCCAGATAATAGTACCCCTTATCTCTACCATCATCCCTTTGGGCAGCACTGTGTAAGTGATCATTGTTAAAGCTTAAGGAAGCATATTTTTTTTAATAGTAGAAGTAGAAGAGTTGAACTTGACCAAGTCTTTACAATGCTGTTCAGGACTTAATAGTTGCTCATGATAATGACCATTTCCTCTTCATAATTCAAGAAATGTGTTTTTTTTTTAAATGATTGTGAGAAAAAAAACGGGAAAAATATCCTTATTAAGAAGCAAAGTGTAAATACCATTGTTTCAGATTAAGATTAAGCAAGGGATACAGTATAATTTTGTAAAAAGACTAATTGAATCATGTACTTAAATCACTACCTGGAAGAACTATTAGGAAAATATTTGGAACTATTCCAAAACGATTTGCTGACAATATTCTTTATCTTTTCAGTTATGACTGCAGTAATCCAATCTTTGGGTCAACAGTGAATCCTTTGAATCCCACTAAAAGCCCTGGTGGATCGTCAGGAGGGGAAGGAGCTCTTATTAAAAGTGGAGGATCCATTCTGGGCATTGGGACAGATATAGCAGGCAGCATTCGTATCCCAAGTGCCTTTTGCGGAATTTGTGGTTTAAAAACCACTAGCAACAGAATTAGGTGGTGTACAAACCCTAATCCTTAAAATACAGAGTTTAAAATATGTGGGTTATTTCTCTCAGATTCCTGATCTGATTATACCTATATATCAAGAGTTGCCAAGAATGGGAGAACTAATAATTAATTCAAACAGCAAACATTAATCAATCAGATCACAGACTAGGTAAAATCTTGTTCATTCAACCTTTGTTGAATTGCTTTTTACATCTGCAATCTTATGTCCACTTCAACTGAATTCTGTTTAACATCTGTTTTACCCTGCTGTACCCTAAGCAAAATGTTGTGAATTTGAAATGTTTATCGGTTATGTTTTAATTAGTGAGGTAAGTCTAAGGTCTATTGCTATTGCTAGTCTAATAGGCTTGGTTGGAAACCTGGCTATTTCAGTTCGTATGAACTAACCCTGTTCAACTGGGTAAACCAGAAACGTTCTCAACATGTCATCTGTGTTAAGTGCTGAAATGAGTTCCACTTTAGAATGTAAAGAAAGAGGAATTGATATTGAAAATTGGGAATCTTGACAACTTTGCTAAAACTACTCTTTTAATGTTTCTCTAGCAAAAAAGGAATTGTTCCATCCGTGGCTGGTCAGAAAGGAGGTAAGATACCATTATTGATTAGATAAATGGGAAGTTTGTTTCAAGTGGAAAAGTTATTCTTTGACATTCTTGTTCTCTTCAAAAAACAGTTTCATCAATTTACAAAGTAAATTACAGTACAGCTGGCAGTTTTTCAAAAAGTATGAACTCAGCTTAATGACTTAATGCCAGTAACAACCATGCTCTATTACCTGAATGTTTTATTGTCGTTTATTCTTTTAAAAGAAAAAGTTTTTGAAACTAGCAATGGGGTATTGTAACAAGAACTTACCGGAAAAGGATTTGAGAATGTAGCTACGGTAGTTGTTTCCTAGTCTAGGGACATGATGGCGAACCTATGGCACATGTGCTGGAAATGGCATGTACAGCCATTTCTGCCAGCGTGCAAGAGGTCGCCCGGAAGACCCCCACTGTGCATGTACGTGGACCCTCCCACCGCTAGCCAGGTGATTATCGGGTATCTGCCGTGCATGCGTGGGAAAGACGCACATGCATGCGCAGAGGCGTGCAGTGTGGGGATGTGCACGCATGCGTAGAGGGGGTGGGGGGGGTTGCGTGCACATGGGTGGGATTCAAATTTTAACTGGTTCTGTGGGTGTGGCTTAGATGGTGGGCGTGGCTTGGTGGTCATGTGACTGGGTGGACATGGCTTGGTGGTCATGTTATTGGCTGGGTGTGGCCAACTCAATAATCACATCGAGGCACGCATCTCCTGGCCTGGCCTCTCATGACTGTAGGGATGCTGCAACAGTCGTAAGTGTGAAAAACGGTCATAAGTCACTTTTTTCAGGTCCATTGTAACTTTGAATGGTCACTCCACACAAGCAAAGTACCAGCAAATGAGGGAAAGAAAACTCCAGAGAGGTTCCTGAGACAGGAAGTCTAGCCCTGCCAAGAACGTAATAAGGGTTAACGGAGGGGCAGTTTCTGTAAGCAATACCAGAATGTTTCCTTCCTGCCTTCCTTACAGGATTAGGCCAATAATTTCTTCTAACAACCGGTTCTCCGAACTGCTTAGAATGTTAACCACTGGTTCTAGTGAATAGGTGTGAACTGGTAGAATCCCACCCCTGCGTGCGCACATTGCGTCATGGATGCAGGCACATGAGCGCGCTTTTGGCACGCAACATGGAAAAGGTTAGCCATCACTGGTCCAGGGTATTTTTTTTTATTTAATTGATTTATATGGCTGCCCAACTTGCAAATTGTGACTTCTGGATGACTAACAAAGGATTACAGGGAAGTCCTTAACTAGTGACCATAATTGAGACCCAAATTTTGGTCATAAGTCATTCTAGTCACAGGTTAAACCCACTCCATGGCAAGATTTGATTTTATGACAGTCAATAAGTGAGTCACTGGTTGTTGTGGTGGACCATTCACTTAATTGCAATGATATGCTTAACTGTGGCAAAAAGGTCGTAAAATGGGGCAAAACTCTCTTAACAACTGCCTTGCTTAGCAATGGAAATTTGGGGCTCAGTTGAGAACCACTTGTATCATCAGTGTGTTGATGAGACTAGATGACCCTTAATTCCCTGCCGGTAGATGATCTCATCCAGAAAGCTTCATGAAGTCAGGATTTGTGGCTAGATCTGTCCCATCCTGACGACAACTGGAATTGGATCTGGAGAAAGGAGGGGAACCACTACAACTCTGGGTATCCTCCACTCCCAGCCCTCAAAGTTGTTCTAAAAGGATACCATGATCAAAGCCATCGAGAGATCAAGGTTTCCTGGTCTGCTCCAGAGATAATATAGAAGTGTGATCAATGATGCTGGTTTAATGGTTCTTTATTCATGTCAGAAGTACCTACAAATTCGAGACATGTAACATTCAACGCTCTGCAAATAAAATAGGTATACAATAGGTCATAGGAATGAATCACATGTAAAAAGTAAGTCGAATAAATAGAATTAAAACTGAATGACATTTGTCCAGTATTGGGCCACGTCGACAGCATTTTCTCTCGCCAGCCTGAGATCTTCATAACTGTTGAGGGATATCAAATGTACCATAGCATATGTGAGATTGGATTATTCTACTGTATGTGGAATTGACCTTGGGAGACAGGAGAAAGAGCCGTATGCTAGGCAGCGGTTTTCTGATACTATTGTATTGAAAAGTTGCTCTTATGGTGTTATGAAGAGTTCAAATGGAGAAGAGAGGTCATCCATTCTGAAAAATAGGGAATGAGTTGGCTCTTGAGGAGTTAATCACTTTTTGGTTGAAACTTTCCTCTCAGAATTTCCTGACTTATAACAGGCTACTCTTTAAATGCCTTCTGTTTACTTGTTTATTTCTTTCAGCTTTTGTTGGCTTGGGACCAATGGCACGGGATGTTGACAGCCTTGCTCTTTGCCTAAAAGCTGTCTTGTGCAAGAAAATGTTCCAACTGGATCCCACGGTGCCACCTCTTTCTTTCAACGAGCAAGTAAGATCATGCACAGAATTTCAAACCAAGAAGAACAGGTTTTGTGAAGAAATCATGGGTGTCCTTGCCACAACCACTGCCACCCCCTTAAAGAAGCTGTGGCTTTGCCTGGGCTCCTGTGGTAATGGCATCACCTCAGAAAAATAACCCACATATGAATTAAAGGGCTGACCAGACAGCTCCCTGAACAACATTATGAGAAAAAGGTATCATCGAGAAAAGGCCTCCATTTTGCCTTTCGGAATCTACTAACAACATGGGCTGTTTCCACGTATAAGCCAGAGGTCTCCAAGCTTGGCAACTTTAAGACTTGTGGACTTCAACTCCCAGAATTCTCCAGCCAGCTATGAAGTTGAAGTCCACAAGTCTTAAAGTTGCCAAGTTTGGGGACTCCAGGTATAAGCAGATCTCCAGAAAATGAACATCAAGCCATTTTACTTGTGATTGATAGTAGAAATTATATATAAACACTGAGGAATGAAGACTGCTCTCCTTTTTGCATTTCATTGAGAGAAGTGATTATTTTAAAATAAATAAGCATTAGTAACACTTGGGAAAGAAACCAGGTAGAAAGAGACATCAAGTAGGCTATACACAGGCTAAGTGTACAGCTTGTCCTTGACTTACAATCTGTTGCTTCAAAACCATTCAGAATTACAATGGACCCCCAAATAGCACTTGTGACTGAGTGGCAGCCTTCCTCCCCCTCCCATGCTCACGTATTTTCATTTTGTTTGCTTGGCCCATATTTACTGTGTGGTCATTTTGAGTGTCCCGCAGTCACATGATTACAGTTTACAATTATCTATCTATCTATCTATCTCTATCTATCTATCTATCTATCTATCTATCTATCTATCTATCTGTTTCTGGAACTCGACATTACTTCCAGCAAATTGGATTCTCTTCACCAACAACTGCAAAAGAAAAATGCTAAAAATTGAGTGCGGTCACATGATGACTCGCTTAACAACCAGTATATGATTAAGACCATAATTCCGAGCTCAATTATCATTGTATGTTGAGGATTATCTCTCAAAATTCAATCCAGCCTGTCCCTTTTGTCTCTCAGCTTCAGGAAAATAATAGTGAACTGCATCATCTCTCAGCTGCGAAAACACGCTATATGTTTGCCCACAGGGAAAAGGATATTTAAAGGGCTATTTTGTTTTTTTGTTTTCCCTTTAGAACCTGTGTTAGTGTGCTCAGGCACTGATGTCCTGGGAAAACATTTCATGATTTGGTCCTGTGCTTCAGAACTGTTGGCTAAAGAAATTTATTGGCTTAAGCACCCTTGGCTGCTAACCTCTGGAGTTAAGCCAGTGGACTATATTTTTACCAGCAGATAAAGAACTTGAGTGATTGAGAAATGGATGTTCCTGTAGCTAATCTAGTGCTCATTTATTTATCCAGTGTGGTATCCTGCTTTTAAGGCATCTACTACCGTATGATTAATTATTTGGAAAATTTCTCTTGTTCTTCTGTTGCTCTAGGTTTATACCAGCTCTGGTCCCCTCAGAATAGGGTATCATGTGACTAATTCCTATAGTATGCCAAGCCCTTCCATGACACGAGCTGTGCTGGAAACCAAGGAGCTTCTGGAAATGAATGGCCATGTGGTATGTATACTTATTAGGGGAAAGGCAGATATATGTCGTACCAAGGGGTTGTCTATTTCAGAAGGCAACATCAGTAGGTATAAGAGATTTATGTGGAGGGTGCAACAGTCGAGAAAAAGACAACAAAACTCCACCTAAGTTTAAATCTGGGCTTTCCCTCCCTCCCTACTAAGTCCACTGCACTACCTGTTGCCAATAAAGGCTGGAGTTTCATGCCAAAAGCAGCTGGGCTGATTTTGCTTTTTAGAATTTAATTACTGTATTCTGGATCACTTTGCCTTCATCCCTGTAATTTGCTTATTAATTAATTATTATGCTAGTTTTGGTGTCCACCACACAAGAGTTTTTAAAAATTGATTGGATTTGCTTAATGCAGGAGAGCCTTTATATTAGGGATGGCCCTCAGACTGGTAGTTAGTTACACAAGACTGCCATTTGTATTGACTTTTAGTAGAGTTGTGTGAGCCTTTTCCCAAGTGTAACATTGAATCACATGCAAATGAATGCATTTTTATCATTTTGTTAATTTAGAGCAATGTTTTTGAACTTGGCAACTTTAAGAGGCATAGAACAACTCCCATTGTTAGAATGCTAGGGAATCTTAAAATAGCCAAGTTTGAAAAAAAACATTGATTTAGAGAATTGGATTTTTTTTTCCTTAGTCATGTTTCTGGTTATAGATACCTTATTTTTTGGAATATAAGATGCACTTTTCCCCCCTAAAAGAGGATGAAAATTTGGGTGCATCTTATATACCAAATATAGTCCCACCCACTAGGCCCAAAATGCGAGGCACAGAGGCCAAAAACATGAGGCATGGAGGCGGCGATGATCTATGGCAATCCCTGGAGGTCAATCCACCCGCCAATCAGCTGCTTCTGTGAATCAGGCTGCAATAATAGGTTGAAGCTGACCTGGCTGTTTGCTATTTGCTGCAAGGACATGTCAGAGTTTGCAGCAGCAATCACATCCAGAAAGCACACACAAGTAACTGATTCAGCAGGATTTAATAACTTCTCTTTATATATAACACATGAAGTAAATATACAATACCAAAAGCAAAACACAAGCAGAGGAGAGGAGTTTCAGTTTTAGTTTCAGAGCAGCATGCAGCTTTAATACAGAACAGTTAAGCTAAGCCAGACAGGCTCCGTGCTGTCTCCTTGCTCACACAGCAAATACTGTTTCAGTTTCCAAACAGCCTTCAACTCTCACACTGACAGGACGCTAGCCAGATGAATACCAATGGATGCTGGTAGGCAGAGGCAGAATTTTTTTCCCCTTTATTTTCCTCCTCTAAAACTGAGGTGCATCTTATACTCCAGAGCATTTTATACTCTGAAAAATATGGTATTTCCCCCATTATTTTTATTGTAAATGTTCTTTCATTTCTTTTTAGTTGGTCCCCTTTGAACCGCTTCACATGGCCCATTTTATGAGCCACTTAGTTACTGGATCACTTTTTGGTGATGCTGGTGCCACTTTACTGCAGTCTTTGTAAGTATTGCATTTTCTATAGTCTGAAGTGTTTATGTGAGGAAATAAGAGAAGTAGAAGGCTTATTTTGTGGATGTGATCCCCCTCTCCTTTTTTCTCTTCTGTTTCCAATTATTTTTGATAGGTGGAGAAACAGGGCTTTAATTTCTGTAATGCTGAAAGCTGCTATGAATGAAACATTTGGGAGTAGTGAATTTCAGCTGCTTGAATATTCTCACTCACACACACACACCCTGTTTCAAACACAACAACATCCCTAACTCTGCTGGAAGCTTTATTTTTATTATAGATCTAAGATACTACAGGCCTCACTTAGTGACCACAATTGTAACTGGCAATTCCATCACTAAGTGCCACCATTGCTAAATGGAAAAATCACATTACCGTGATGAGCGTATGATGTCTCTTTGCATTTGTTACACGGCAGTCATTGAGGGAGACATCATGTGATGTTGACTTGCAATTTTACTCCTGCTTTATCTATTAATTCTGCTTGTTGCAAGCCAGTTGTACATCAGTGAATGATGATTACAAAGAGCGTCTGTCCCTGCAATGATAGTAACTGCAAAGAGTGTTCAAAGAGTGGGTTTTTTTTTCACTCTTGTAACTTCAAACAATTGCTATACCAGGCAATTGGTAAATGATGCCTGCCTGCCTGCCTGTATGTATGGATTTAGGTGAAGGGGTGTAAATATATAAATATACAGCTTTCTGCAGTAATACAGACACAATAGCATTCTACAGTGTTTAAATAGAGAAAATTCAGTTTCAAATCTCCATTTAATCTTAAATTTCAATATTTAGTGCCTCTAGTCCCAATATTCCAGGATTGTTGTCAGGTTAAAATTAAAATCTGGGCACAAGATACATAAATGTCATACAAGAATTCAAAGTAATGTATCAGGGCAACACATCAATGTAGGCGAGAGATTTAAATTGGGCAATGAAATCTCAAATGGAATATTGTTGCCAGTATAAGAGAAAAGTATGCACAAATCTGAATGAATGCCAGAATATGGATGCCTAGCGAGAAGAGTACAGTAGGTGGAAGTCTTTGGCAACATTTTATTTATTTATTAGATACATGCAAGTGGTCCTCAACTTACAACCTCTCGTTTAGTGGCTGTTTGAAGTTACAATGGCACTGAAAATAAATGACTAGTGACCATTTTTCAAACTTAGAATTGAATTGAATTGAATTGAATTCTTTTTTGGCCAAGTGTGATTGGACACACAAGGAATTTGTCTTGGTGTAAATACTCTCAGTACACATAAAAGAAAAGATACATTCATCAGGTGTCGAGAATCATAAGGTACGACACTTAATGATAGTCATAGGATCCAAAAAGCAATCCATCAATCATACAAGGAAAGTATGCAACCTTTGCAGTGTCCCTGTAGTCACATGATCAACATTTGGACACTTGGCAGCTGGCATGTGTTTATCACAATTGCAGTGTCCTGTGGCCATCTGATCACCTTTTGCAACCTTCTGTCAAAAAAAGTCGGGAGAAAAGCCAGATTCACTGAACAACCATATTACTAACTTAACCACTGCAGCAAGAAAGGTAGTAAAATAACGCAAAATTCATGTAACTGTCTTGCTTAGCAGTGTCAATTTTGGGCTTAGTTGTGGCCGTAAGTCAAGGACTACCTGAATACCACTTCTCTTCCAAGTGTCCAAGGTGACATATACAGTGCTCCTCCCGCATTCTGCTGCCCAACAACAGTCCTGTGAGATACGTTGGGCTGAGCAAGAGTGATTGGTCCCTATTTGAGCCCGTGAGCTTCTGTGGCTCAAAGTGAATCCACCCAGAATCTGGATCTTTTCCCAGGCCAACTATTACATCAGTTTTTAGAATGCGCCTTTTAAAAGTAGAATGACATGAAACCAGTAAGAAGTATGAGTCTTTAATTAATTTCAGTGTGTGACAGCTTTATGTGGTTTGTAATTGAAGTCAATTTTTTAGCTGGGGTTGGAAGATAATTGCAATTTTTGGTGGGGAAATGGATCCTGGGAGCTGCTAAAATTAACAGTGAGCTAATTTAAATGTCTATCTTGCATAGAAAAATGGAAATATAGTTATTATGATTAATGTACAGAAGTGAAAACATTGTTGAAGAATGATTGGATAGGGTTTCTTTCTGTAGAAAAGGCTTGCCCTTGTTATCTCTCTAAAATTATTTGGAGAGCACCACCAAACATGTTGATTGGGTATTTAATAGAGATTGGATGGATTTACACATCATTTTAACCCATAATATATAATAGTTTGCTTGATTTTGGGTTAGTGTGATAGATGAACTGAGCTGCTGTAACTTATATTTATACTAGGATCTGACAGAACAGTAGGATATTATGATTGATAAAAGTGCTTCGTTGAAAACCGTTCAGGAAATTTAGGGGTAATGAAATAAGAGGTCCTTCTATAAATGAGTAATTGGTTAAAAATAGTTTAGGATGAAGGTTAGAATAAATGGATAGCTTTCACAATGGAAAGAAGTAAGATTCAACATAAATTCCACTTCTACCAAGCACACAGATTATGATCATGAGATTGCAGGGTGACAGTGCAACATTTTGTGATTGCTGGAAGAGCTTTATTGACCCTAAAGCACCCTTTTCAAAACCATTTGTAATTCCAGACTGTTGTTAAACAAACAGTTTTGACTCAAGGACTACCTATACGTCTGATTTAGTAGGATTTTTCTCTTAGTTTTTACAGATTAATCAGAATTGTTAATCAGAACATGGCAAACAGACACGCCAGTAGTGATAGCTGATGCTTGAAGTTTGAATATAACTTCCATTTTGAAAATTATCGTAGCATTTTATGTATGTGCTTTGATTGTCTGGGTTGCCTTTTAGTGAAGACGAACCTGTAGATCCATATCTAAGGATTACCATGCTGTTACTAAAGATTCCTTATTGGATGCGAAGAGTCCTATCCTGGATTATAAGACCAAACGTAAGTAATATCTCTTACTATCTTTTTTTTTTATCTGGAACGGGGTTTCCCAACCAATATTCAGTTATCTGTGCCTGTGTTATTGGTGTGTTCTAATGTAACATGGCACTCTCGCACAAAATTCCTATAACTTTCACTCCCTCAAACATTTCATCCCTATTAGTAAGAATTAAGTCCGGTATAGCTGATCCACTAGTTCCCTGCTCCACATTTTGGATGACAGAGTTGTCAACTAGTCACATCAGGGGTCAGCAACCATAAACACACAAAGAGCCACAAAGGTCCTAACTGGAAGCTCCTTGTTCAGTTCTGGAACTGACCAGACTGAGCCCATATCTTCCAAATGGGTTGGGACTGTTGTTCTCCAGCCAGGGAAGCCTCAAGAAGTAAATTTTGCTTCTTGGGCTAGTTGTGTTTCATTCTAAATTTTTGGTAAAGTATAATATTGAAAAGTCTGTACCACTTATTTTTACATCAAACCCCAAAATGGCATTTTCCATTTATTTTTCCTTAGAGTATTCGTCAGTCAAGAGCTTTGAGCAACTTGAAAGAAAGGTAAATATTTTTGGTGGGAGATTAAGGCCTTCATCTCTTAATATTGCCTTTGTAATAAACAGGTTGATTTTTTGCTACCTGATTTTATAGTTCCTGTTTGGATGAAATTAGTGATCAATATGCTTTTAACCAAGCAGAAATGATTACATCTGAAGTAAGATTTTCCAGCAGTAGTTTGAAACAAGGATCTATGAGTTGAGTTTTGCATGTGATCCCAAAGAACTACAGTAATAACGGTAGAGTACCAGTGTTGGAGACTATGTATGTGCAGAACTAGTTAGAATGGATTGCTCCCATCTATCCCAAAATTCAAACTACATTTAATTTCTTAAATCTTGTAAAGGGGGTGTTACAGAATAACATTATTTTGAATCTATTGTTTAGCACTTGGAACATGAAAAATCATGCAGGAGTGCACATTTTACTAACCCTGCTTTTTCAGTAGTTTTCTGTGTATTCGTTTTAATTATGCTCTGCTATAGTGAATACTAGTAACATGTTCTTAAAATTATAAAGACTCCATAATATACTGTTTTAATTGTGCTTTATTAAATTTCTACAAAGAATCACACACACACACACACACACACACACACACACAATTAGAAATAAAATAGGGAGGGGCAAAGTACAAAGGATAAAGAAAAAAGGAAGAGAAAGAAAATAAAAATAGAATAGCTTTCTTCAATACAGTTACAAATATAAAATTAATTAATTTTTTGATTTTAAATTCAGTAAAGCACTATATAATTTCCATAAACAATTCTAATTATCAAATCCCAAAATTAATATAGCATTTATTTCACTCTCAAGCAAAAAGTCCAAAAGTTGTTTCCATGTGGAAACAAAGCTAGACAAAGTCTTTTCTTTACTCAATCTAGTTAGTTTTGCCATCATCCAATTCCATTAATTTTACCACCCATAATAAACTGTTGAAGCCAACAATTCTAGTCAGCACCTGTTTTGGATCAGATGCATGGTTCCTTTGACATTCCCTAAAATGTTTTTTTTTTTAACTTTCATATATTTTTCGGAATATTGTCTCTTTCAAATACCATCCTTTTGACTTTATAGGCTAAATATGGGCTGAAGGAGAGCATTGTGGGTTGGGAATATTGCTTAATTCATTCTTAGTATGACTTTTTCCAGTCATTCCCCTTCTAATTTCAAGTTACAGGAGGAACTGATTATGGCTAATAATAAAAAAAAATTACACACACACACAGAAGATTTATGTTTACCAGAAGAGATTTTTTTAAATTACATTTTCTTTCTAATGATGCTTTTTACAAATATTTCTTGATCTCCTTATTAATGATCTCAGCAACCATTGGTTTATTTTGCCAAAATTAATGTGATAACTTTACTGCCATTAATACACAAAATGTTTGTCTAGTCTTGTGCCCAGTTAGACTTTCAATTCCATTCTGCTCAGAGGAATTAAGTCAGCATAGCTGTATAGCACCAGGTTGGGGAAAGTTATTACAGGTCATGAACACAGGCAGCCGATTCCAATCATCTGCAGTTCATTTATTTTCTTTGACTTTTTAGGTCTATAAAAGAACTCTGGAAATGTCACTTGGAAATTGAGGTAAATTTTCTTTTGGAATCTTTGCAAATGGCATAAAAATCTTGTACGTGTAAATATCTTCTGAAGCATTCGAGCAAATAGCATGGTCTTTTTCAGCTTCAGACCATAGATTTAAAACATTCACTAAAAACTACTGCATAGTCGCAAAACCCAGTAAGTCTTGAGGTCATTCTTCTATAGTCTGATGCCTCCCAGTTGTGTTAGACTTCTATACCACCCCTTTCTCTCTAGCCATTGGCCATTTTTGAATAGGGGTGTTGGAAACTAAAATCCAATATATTCGGAGGATGCCAAATCCGTAAAAGATGGCCTCGTTACGAATGCTCCCTTTGTGGATATTTCAAAATGTAGAACAGCTCTGACAGTACCTATGTGGGAAACAATTCTGTCCTTTAAATAATTGTTTTAAATTGAATATCTGATGCTTGCGTACAAAGGTTTGTGGTGCCTGCAGAATATTTTTTGCAGGGCAAGAGCAGAAGCTGAAATATAAGATGGGATTGTAACTTGTCCATTTCTCATGTCCTGCTTACAGCTACACAGATTTGTCTGTTTTTCCTGTAGTTACACTGTTGCTCAATCAAATTTTCTGTGACAGAAATACAGATAGTCTTCACTTTACTACTGGGACCAGAAACTCTATCGTTAAATGGCATAGTAGTTAAGCAAAACTTCATATAGCTGTGCTGGACTTATATCATCCCTATTATGGTTGATAAGTGAATCACCACAGGTGGTTAACATGAGACATCACATGGCTGTGACTTGCAATTTCACTGCTGGCTGCCACATTGACTCTGCTTGTGTGAAATGTGAAGTGCACTAATGGGAATCATGTGTCCACAGGACACTGTGGCTGTCATAAATGCCTGCCAGTTTGCCAATTGCATAGCACCTGAAGTTTGATCGTGTGACCTTGGAGACACTGCAACAGCTATAAGTACAAGGAACTGTCATAAAATGAGACAAATAAAATAGGCAGCAATCATACAAGTAAACAAATTTTACTTTAGAATCAAAGATTTATTTCATAAGCAATTTGAACATGATTAGCTATCAATACACATAACATTACTTACATCAATAACCCATTGCAATGAGGTCCAAGGATAATAGCTAGGTCCAGCAAGGAGCAGCTACCAGTGACCCTGAGTTGAGATTTGCCCCTTTCTTTTATACCTTTTTCTGTCTTCCTTTCAGTAGTATGGAATATTACCAAGATAACTTCCCTTTTTCTGCTGATATCCTTTCCTCAGCACATTCTAACGTATACATCTGAAATGTGATGACCTGGGGCATGGCACAAAGACAACACAGTCAGATAATCAATAAGAGTCCCTTTATTATCTCCAACTTTGTCCCCAATGTCCAGGTTACCTTCTGGCTGGAGAAAAACTCTCCCAGGAACAGCCTTTGACTGCAGAAAATTAAGTCCAAAACATGGTCAACACAAACTGTAACTTAAAGTCCAATCAAGCCAAACTGAAGTAATTAGCTTGGAATGGCAGGAGCAAGAATTTCAGACTTGAAGGCACCACAAAACTCACACATTGGGAAGACACCAGGAGCACAGATAAGCAACAATAGCACAAGATAAAGTCACGTTTGCTCCCAGCAGCCTGTCTCATGCAGCCTGCCTTTCTTATAAAATGTGTTCCCAGCTGTGGCTCATGAAGTGAATCAGGGCCCTTTCCTCACCCATAAGCCACACGGCCCACATTGCTCTTTTCTCCATTCTTCCCTGCGTGCCCTAGTATGAAGAGAAGGTGGGCCTGGGTCTTCCTCTGAATTCCCTCTCCCTTGTTCTACCTCTCCCTTGTTCTACCTCTCCCCTGCTCTGCTCAGCAGGACTTTTCCCATTTCTTCCACAGCCAACGGAGCCACACTCCCACTCCCTGTCAGCTGTTCGGTTTCCTCCTTGGATTCAGACTCCGACAGGGTCATGACATAAAATCTGCCTTCTGCTACTTTCAGTTTCCCATTTCTAATGTCCCAGACACATTTGTCCAAAATAGCCTTAAAAGTGATTATGTTGCAGATATATTTTGCTAATGACAGATTACAATACTTCCTTAACATGTGAATCTTACTTAGTCAACACTTACTTAGTCAAACCGTTAGGTTTGCCATTTAAGGTTTGGCTATAAATTGAGACTTTATCATTCAAGATTTTTTTGATATAAATTGAGACTTTATCATAGTCCAGTTGTCTTTTTCCAACAGACCCAATCATAAATTTACTTTTTCAATGGGGTTGCTATTTTGCATAGTTGCTAAACAGAGCAGTCATTAGACAATCACTACTTGTACAGTTTAGCATTGTCAAGAATGTATTGGATAAATACATATTTGGTAACATATGTTTCCTAGTTGAACATTAAATCAGGAAAATATTCTTTTTTGTTGTTTTTTTAAAAAAAGCATAAAATACTATTGTATTGCAAGTCAGGCCATCTAGTAAACTCATCTCTCTGGGGTTTCACACCAAGGTTGTTTCCTTCTTTATTAAATTTAGGATTTCTTGTAGGGGAATCCGCTGATGAGTTATTGATAATACTTAAGAAGAAGGGATTCTCTACGCAGTGGCCCGGTGCAATGTGTAGGGACTGTCCTTTCACTGGGAATGGGAAGAAAAAGAGCAGCCTTTGACTCTTGAGTATTTTCAGAAGGGAAGTCTGGGTGAGGTAGGAGGTAAGGATTACATTTTAAAACAGTCTGATTCAAGAGCTGGAAGAGGAAAAATACATTCATGCTTCATTCCCAGGAGACTGGGATTCATGTTGTTCATTCATAAAATAGTTGCTCAAAGAGAATAGCAACTCCGAAGTCCACCTTTGCTGCGCTATCTGCCTTCTTGCCCCTGCTATATGCCACTGTATTTCTGGATACCAAGGTTATACATTGAAAAATAAAGATAGCTCTGATATGTAAATTGATCTCTTATCATTAGGAATATTGCAGAGAATTCACTGAACAATGGAAAAGACTGGAACTGGATGTGCTACTTTGTCCAGCTATAGGTCCTGCTTTTAAGAGCGGCTTTGCTGGGAAAATACAAGGTAATTTTAAAAATTTTTTTTGGAAAACCAAGTTTTATAAAGCATGTTGGTATTGTTTAGATCCCCATGGAGCGTCCTACTCCTATTCAACAAGATTTGAGTAAATCCTAGAACTATGATGTGCTTTGAGGTTGGGCAGAAAAATTCATGGGATAATGCGGGGGGAACAAATATGGTGCTTGTTTACTATTCTTTGAACCAAATGCACCTTTTCTATGGCTGTACTGTCCCTAGGAAAAGGGATGGCTGCTTTAAAGAGCTTGCTTTTTTTTTTAAACAAATTTTATTCAGTTTTTCACATTAAAAACAAAAATCTCTTTTTAGTGGACAACATATTACCCGGTCATCACCTTTACATACAAATATGACAGCAATTATACGTTCATATATGCATACTTAATTCTATTATTACCTTTTCCATTCCAAATTTTCAGTAAGGAGAGAAACAAATACATTAATTCTAGTCTCTTTCAATAATCTCAATTGAAACATCTTTTTGTTTCATTTCAATTATTTCAAATATAATCCTTTAATATTTATTTTAAAAATAAAGATAAAGAATATGTGTTTGCCTAATAATAATAATAATAATGATTGCCAATAGTTCTCCTTGCTTTTAATAGTCTATATTAACTTATTAATTTAGTTGGTTCTTTAGTCTGTCATACTCCCTTTCCATTACACATTCTTTTTATAAATTCTAGATTAATACAAATTTTAACACACACACACACACACACACACACACACACACACACACACACACACACAAATATAGGTCCCCCCTCCTTTTACTGTTTTGAGTGTGACACCTCAATGGTTAAAATATACCTTTATTCCCTCATCTTGATTCCAATAAACCATTATTTTTAAGAAGTTACAATAATAATCATTACATCTTTTCATTTGGATTCCGCAGCATATTTTCCCCCCTTAATTTTTAATAAATTACCCTATTTTCTAAATATTTTTAATTGCAGAAATATTCTTATTACCCCTTGTCATCCTGCAGAGTCCCCTTTTTAATTCATCAACCATTATCTCTGAAAATACAATTTCTTTTCAACATTTTACTATTTCTGTATTTCTTTATTTCATGCACCTGTTTCTTACTGCTTCTCTTCCCCCTCTTTTCCCCATATCTTTTCTCATTCCAGTTTATATCCCTCTCTTTCTTAATATCTTCCTTTCCCTTTTTCTGCTGGGTCTTTCTGTCTTTCCCGACTTCACAGGTATTCCCCCTTTTGATTGCCTTCTTAAGTCTCCACTTTTTAACCTTCCTTCTTTCCCCACTTCTTTGTAGCGTTCTTTGTGTTAATGGTCTATTTAAGATGTCTTCTCCTTGAGTCGACTCCTCCTCCTCTGAAGTTCTTTCTTCTTGTTCTTCAATCGCCATTTCCATTTTTTCTAACAGAGCAAAGTGATTCGCCTCTTTCCTGTAGTAATTCTCTCATATTTTTAAGTTCCATTTTTAATTCCCGAAGAGATACCATCATTACACACTCTTGTATTTTATGATCGTTAAAAGTCCACAAAAAAACACTTTTACTTTCCTTCTTTCTTCTTTCAATTTTCTAAAGTTCTCAATTATTCCAGCCCACGGTCTTTACCAATAAGATCAATCAATCCCACAGTCAGTCTTTCCTTGCTTTTTTCCTTTATTCTGGTTCTGCTTTCACTTTCTAAGATTCTTACTTTGTTTCAATATTTCTTTAATGTTATATCCACACAAGTTCATTCAGAAACTGGCTGCCTTTTTGTTTGAGCTCAAGTTTTTGTCAAAAGGTGGCACTCTCCATTACACAAAGTCTTCACCTTTTTCCCCTATTTTTTTATTTAGGGTTTTTCGAACCTCAATATTCCAGCACAGGCCAGTCTCCAATTTGTAAACTTTATTATTATTATTTTTTGACACTCTTAAGTCCAACTTTATTTTGTGCCTGTTTATTGCCAAAATATTTTAGTCTAATTTAGTTAAATCTTTAGTTCCAGCTTCTTCCTTTCCTGGTTCGAAGCCCCATTTAGCTGTCAAGAATATTTTCTTTTTTTTTTTTCCTGTCCCTTTGTAATTTCACTGCTCACTTTTCTTTTCTTAAAAATTCCATGTTACCTTAATCCCGGGGTACTTTTGTTTAGTTGTATCGCCCAATTGTCCTGGTTCAGATGTTATCCACCTCTTTCTTCCCTCCTGCACAAAGCTTAATCCAGCTGAGTCCTCCTCTTCAGGGTGGCCATTTTAAACCACCGCTGCAGTCATCTTCGGGGGGGGAAAAAGACCAAGCCCAGAAGGGGAAATGCGGCTCCCGTCAACCTGGCTTGCGGCTTCCCCTTATTCCGCTGCCCCTCCAAGGCAGCTTCATCCCCTAATCGTAATGATCGGGGCTCTCCAACGAAAGAGCACAGACCATAGCTGCAGAGAGTTGCGATCTACGGTCTGTCAGTGAGGAGGCTCCGTCTTCTTCCAAAGAGCTTGCACTTTTGAATCTGAAGCACTGCCCAACCCTAATATACTCCTGTTATGGATCTTGCCACATTCCAAGCATAGTTCTATCCTGGCTTATGAGCAAAAGAGTTCACATAGCATGTTACATGTTGATGTTAAGCATCTTATATCAGTAGCAATTCATAAGAGGCAAATATATAGCTGCTTTTTAAAATGTCACTTAAACAAAAACCTTCATCTAGGGATGGCCAAATCATTCCTTATGGAATCATAATATTCGATCTTGCTTTTCCATCAGTTAAGAGACAATTTAAAGGCTGATGGATGGCAGTTTTCGTTCAGTCAGCCTTCACAAACCAGTACACATCATTCTTTTGAGAATACATAACTACAATATTTGTGACAGGGCAAACAATATTTCTAAAATTCTTCTTAAATAGACTTCAGACTTTGGGAATCTAATTTAACAGTAGAGTCTCTGGGTAGTCAGATGATCATCAGCATCCCTATAGCCTCCAATATAAAACCGTTTTTGAATGTCTTTTTAAAGAGAGGAAAGTTAAAGACAACATAAAGCTGTAAACATGAAACCACCTGTGTCTGTTGTTAGTTGCTTGAGATCGGCTTCAGTTTTTCCAAATAATTTTCTCATATGTAGATTGGGGAGGAGATCTGTATGATTAGAATTACGAAGTACTGTCTTCCTTGTGCTGTTAATCACTGCACGTTGCTCAAGAGAGCTGAGTAGCCCTTTGATTTCCCTTCTGTTTTTTGTCTGTACAGAGGTCATTGGTAATACCATATTATATAACTACTTGGACTTCCCTGCTGGAGTAGTACCAGTTACAACAGTGACAAAGGAGGACGAAGAGGAGCTAAAGAGTTTCAAAGGACACTTCAATGATTTGGGGGACAAATTCTTTGCAAAGGTATGGAATTGCCTCATGACATTGCCCAGCAGCATTTACAAGTAATCCTCGAGATATGACCATAGTGGAGCCTGTCCAATATGGTCTCGTGTCATGATGGCTATGAAGCGAGATGGCCTCATTTAACCCCCACCCTGATCTCTCTGATGCAGCTGTTAAACAAAAAGGCAAATTATGAAATGGAACACGGTGAGCTTTAGATATAGTGAAGAGCCTTAGAGATCTGCCCTGGCCTTCTCCAACCCTGAGAACACCACCTTTGTGTGACCGCAAGGAATTGTGGGAAAGGTGAAAATGGTATTTCCTTCTGAAGGGCAGCCATGTGGCTTGTCCTCTTTCCCCAGCATGAGGCTCCAAGATCTTTAAAAGGCGTGTGGGAAGATGGGAGGGTGTTCTGACCCAAACCTGATTCCAAGAAAGCAAACACAAGACAAAGGCAGCAGTATAATCTGTTTAAGTTTCAGCTAAAAATCCTGTTTCTTCACAGATAAAAGGCTGCTTCCAACTAATTAGCTCCGAAAAGAAAGTGTTGTGGTTAGCTGGCCGCAGTTCCTGAGGAGCCTGTGCTAAGTGCGAGTGAGTGCAGGATGATTCATAGAAGAGCAGCATAGGCGACTCGGGAGTAAGAATGCTAATTAATGGCCCCTCCCTCCAGGGAATATAAGCCTGGTTTCAAAGGGTTATTGCTCCGTAGAAGGCAAAAAACATTCTAAGAAGCTCTAAGGATCCAGCATTGTGTGTAGAGATACTGGCTTATCTGAAGAATTCTGTCAAGGCTTTTCTGGTTGGGCTAATTGGCTGCAAGCCATCTTTTATCTACAAAGAAGTTTATTTGTAGATTAAAGCTGTGAAAGTTTGAGTTACTGAGTTTGTCTATGTTTACCCTCTGGGAACCCAGCTAAGTCAGAACAGGAAGAGCCTTGCCAAGTTTTTTTCAAATCTAACAAAATACAACAGATAAGAAATAGTTTACAAGAGTCTTCAAATACCAACTGTAATGTCCATGAGGCTGAGTTCAAAATGTCTTTGCCTTCTGCAAAGAAGGTTAATTTCACAGCTGGCTTTTATCTTCTTGAAAGAGGGGCCGTTACCTTGCAGCCTTATTCCCGAGTTGCCTGTGCTGTTGCAGCTGCTCTTTCCTCCGAGCAATCCTGCGTGCATGCACACTTGGCACAGGCTCCTCGAGAACTTCCACATCACTGCTGCCAGCCCCTACCATCTCTGAAGGCAGCAGTCCACTCCCTAATGGTCCTGGCCCCTCATTTCAGTCCTCGATCTCCTCAGCCGTCTGCACACCTGCTGCCGGCTAACCACAACAGAGAAGGGAGGGAGAGGGAGGGAGAGAAAGAAAGATGGGAAAGTGCTGTAGTGTCCCTGCTAAGGTCTGTAGCGGTGCTGCAACAGCTGTAAGTTCAAAAGCAGGCTGTAAATAGCTTTCAGGAGGCCTGTTGTAACTTCAGACGGTCATTAAGTGACTATTTGACATTTGATATAAAAAGCTGCTTTCTTTTTTCTGTCTTTGTAGGCAGTGAAAGAGTCTGTGGGACTCCCTGTGGCTATCCAGTGTGTGGCTTTGCCGTGGCAAGAAGAATTGTGTCTCCGGTTCATGAAAGAAGTGGAGACGCTAACCAGAGAAAAATCAAGGAAACAATGATATGATACCACAGCAAGCAGAATGGAATTCTTCCATGCTAGCCATGGACTCTGGGAACTGATTTAGTTTATACAACCAAGGGAGGTTACTATGGACGAATTTGTTGAGAAAATGTAAGGGGAACAATGATTATAGGGTTGAGCTTGACACCTTTAAATACTTTCCATTAAAATATTCAGTGCCATTCCAGCCCAATAAATATAAAAAAATTACCAGGTCTAAAATAATTAAAATTAGAAAGTCTTTAACTTACTTTTGGAATCAGAGTGTCTGTGGATGGAGCAGGTGGGAAACATTTGAAGAATTGATTTTCCCTGGCAATTATGTACATGAATGAAAAGAAAAGTCAGACATCTGATTGTGTACTTGTGTATGATATTCCAATGCAATGTATTATTAAAAATAAAATTTCCCTAATCTTCCCTGAGCAGAGGTATGAGAGTATGTTTGTCAGGTATCCAACAACTTAGCAATATATTAATCTTCAAGTAGTTTCAAGTGGTTTTAAGTTTGAAAATGAATAACTCTTGGCATCGATTCAGACAGGCTGAAGTCCACACATTCTTTTTGCAGGACCAGTTTTTTAGCTTCCTAAAGCTCACTATAATTCAGCTAGATTTATTCGCTCAGTTTGATACGATTGCTGCTAATACAACATTCTTTTTTTTTGGAATTATAACTTTTTGTGAAACAATGACATGGCTTTTACTGCAATTTCGAATATCTGTCATCTATCCCTTTATATTTCCTCAGCTTTAATTCTCCAGAGCCTCTATTTATTTCCATATAGAGAAAAGATATGTCCAGTGTTTATACAACAATAACGGTTCCTCCCAGTTTTACATCTCTGCAGCAAGCCCTTTAGCTTTTCTCCAGCTCCTATCTGACCATGTTTCTGCCCAGTTGTAAGTTTCCCTCCATTCAACACACTGGAGGCCTATAAAGACAAATTGCAATGTGAATAAATAATTCCTATTTATTAGATTGTATAGCCTTTCGTTCTCTCAAAACACAAAACTGTGTGTGTGTATACATACATACATACATACACACACACACAGAGTATATATTTATATTTGTTTTCTGAGGTTCTCGTGGGTATTTGTATGTGGATCTTTGGTTATTTGGGCTTTCTCCCGCGTAAGATTGGAGGTATCTAGGCAACGTTTCGATGAAGTCTCATTCATCATCTTCAGAGTCCTTTGCCCCCATCCCTACTCTCTCGCAGGCCAGGGAACACCCAGGAAGGGCTCCGATGCTGCTATCTCCCGCACATATCAGTCCATCCACCAGCGGTATCAACCCTGTTGCCCCACCTCCCTGCCAGCCATCTGGTCTTCAGAACGTGGCTCATCGGCCTCCGGACATCAGATTCCAACCACCCAGCATCAGTTCAGAGGTTCCTTTCTCCCATCTCCAGGGACAGAGAGAGGGGATAAAAAGAGAGAGAGAAAGAGGGAGAAAGTGAGAAAGCAAGAGAAGAAAGGAAAGAGAGAAAGAGGGAGGGAAAGAGAAAGAAAGAGGGAGAAAGGGGGGAGGGAAAGAGAAATAGGGAGAGAGAGAAAGAAAGAAAGGGGGAAGGAAAGAGAGAAGGGGGGGAAAGAGTATGAGAGAAAAAGAGATGAGAGATCCCAGTGTTTTGTTTTCTGTGGGAAAGGGGTCCAAATGACTGAGTATTTAAGGTTGCAGAAACAGGAAGCCAAGCTAAGTGCCTGAAGGACCCCATCCCATCAGTGGGAATTCAAGCGCTTCAG
Source organism: Pseudonaja textilis (assembly GCF_049901715.1). Lineage (NCBI taxonomy): Eukaryota > Metazoa > Chordata > Lepidosauria > Squamata > Elapidae > Pseudonaja > Pseudonaja textilis. The sequence goes on from NC_141992.1 coordinate 57,487,181, forward strand.
TGAACAACATGCTGGATTCATATGAGTGGTCCACGGTATTTAAAATTATGAGTTTGGTGGTCCAAAAGGTTGGCGACCTGTGGATTAAAAGACTTCCAAGGTCCCTTCTAGCTCTGATATTCTGTTATTCAGTTATAAAGCAATTATAAAAATAAGCATTATATAATTAGCAATTTAGCACCTTAGTAGATGAATTGGACATGGCATGTAAAGATTTGATACACTCCTTTGAAGCAAACTGGTTAAGGCAGAAGTTCCAGAGTTTTTATTACCTTGGTGCTGAAATACAGACTTGAATGGAGAGTAAGAGCAAACTAGTGATCAATTTAAACAATCATAAGTGGATTTTTTTGAACTTTTTTGAACTTGTGGCATCACCCTCTGAAATTACTTTTAAGGCCCAAAATAGCTTCTTAGCAACCTGCATTTACATTTGCCTGACTAAAGGTTCACAATCTAGAACAATAGCACCTTGAATCATTGCCCAATGGTTTCTGAGGGTAAAGCCAACCAATATACAAATATGCAGGAGATTTTTGTAGGATATTTTTGATACCTAAAATCTAATGTTGAACCAGCAGTTGCTGCCAATTACAAAGCTAGGAACCCAAGATAATGCTGAACTGAAAAAGAAGTAAGTTCAAACAAATCTAGATGACATTTTCACATGCTACATTGGAGAAGGTTAATTTGCAATTTCAAGAATGTAAGCTGTAAGACTTCTTTCATTTTGGCATAGGCTACCGCTGTCAGTAACTATGCTCAACATGAACAACTGTTAGGAATCTCATGTTAAGCTTTTAAGCAATGACAAAATGGAAAGGCAGGTAATGGCGCAATGTTAAAATCACAAAAGAGAACTGTGTCTAGTCTATACTATATAGAACTTAAAATATACATACTTGCTATATATTTGACCACAATTTCTGATACAGACTTGCGGTCCTCAATTTACGCCCATTCATTTAATGATCATTCAAATTATCATGGCAGTGAAAAAAGTGATTGTGCAAATGGTCTTGCGCCTATGATTATAGCAGCATTCTCAAAGTCAAGTGATCAAAATTCAGGGGCTTTGAAATCAGTATGTATTTATAATGGTTGCAGTGTCCCAGGGTCACCTGATCACCATTTATGATCTTGTGAGGAGGTTTCTGACAAGCAAACTTGATAAGGAAAGCCATATTTGTTTATCATGTGGTACCATAGCAAAATGTGGGAGTATCAGGCACAATTCACTTAGCAGCCATATCATTTAGCAACAGAAGTTCCACTCTCAATTGTGGTTGTAAGTCAAGGACTATCCATATAAAGACTCTTATTTCTTATATGGAGATTAAAATCCTACCATTCTTAGGTGATTTTGTACCAGTCTTTGAGTGTAATAAAGTTTTGATTTGATTTGTGAATGGTGATTTGACACTCTGCATTGTCAAGCTGCATACACTATCTCATCTATTGGATAACATTTTTGTACGGAGTTTACAAAAGAAGCTTTTTAAAGCTTTGAAGACTCTTATGAAAAAGAACAAAGAAAAAACTAAAAAAATCAAATTCTATGGCACTTGGATTGTTTTAAATTTAAGACTTAGAAGTAAAAGGAAGGGGTGTAAAGTTGGTTTATTTGATCAATATTAAAATAAGATATGCAGTTATATTTGGTCAACCTTAATGAACTTTCTGTTGACATTAGGACTGAAAAGATGAAACTTTATGGATTTGTCTATAGATAAGGGATTGGGTATAGGAAGATGAGAACGTTGGTTGTAAACTAAGAGAGGATAAAAAGTTACAAAATTTATACTTGTGATGAAGGTTGAAAGTAATTTCTTTACATATGTTCTTTCTGTTTTTCTTTTCTATTTTTTATTTTTTTCTTCACTTTTGCACTTTCTGTTCTCCTGTTCTATCTTCCCTTTAATTTGTATCAGATTTTTCTATTGTAATTAAAATCCTTAATTAAAAGTGTGTGTGTGAGAGAGAGGGAGGGAGAGAGAGAGAGAGAGAGAGACAGAGAGACAGAGACAGACAGAGAAAGAATAAGTCTACAGACCAAATACAATCTCAGTAGAGTTGTATCATAAAAATAAATGAAATTAGTAAATGCCATTTTGAATTAAAGGGGAGAGGGTGAAAATGACTCCAGGGGTCTCCTTGAAGTGTTGACATAAATGATTAAAATCTAAACTGTTATACTGTACTCCCAAATCAGTGTTTGCCAACCTGTGGGCTGCGGCCCACTGGTGGTCCGTGAGAAAATTTTGGTGGTCCACAGAGAAATGTCACCCCCAGAGCGTCCCCACCTCAAGCAATTAATCCAGGCTGCATGGGAACACAAGGCTGTGCCACCCACATGGCCCGTGGGAACCCTCCCTACCCACTTACCTGGCAAACTTGCCTGTTAAGTTGCTATTTTCCCTTTTTTTTCCCCTGACCATCAGCTGTTCTGCTGTGTCGGGAGATCTAGATTAGCAGTGCAGACTCAGGTAGCCGATGACAGAAAGATAGATCTCTGAATGAATCTGTGATTCTGTGAGCAACTTAATCTGCCTGCCTGCTTCGCCTGATTTTGGGTAAAAGTTGCTCTTTTTTATTAAAAAAATTCAATAATTACATACATGGCATGTTGTGAGTTAATTTTATGAGTTTGCTTTCAAGCAAATTTTATGTGACAAACTCAGGTAGCCGATGGCAGAAAGATAGATTTCTGAGTGAATCTGTGATTCTGTGAGCAACTCAATCTGCCTGCCTGCTTTGCCTGATTTGGGGTAAAAGTTGCTCTTTTTTTATAAAAAATTCAATATTTACATAAATATTTATAATATTTACATACAAGCCATGCGCAGCCAGTCACATGACCACCAAGCCACACCCACAAATTAGGCCATGCCCACAGAACTGGTTGAATCCCATCCCTGCCTCTGTGTGTTTGTGTGTGTGTGTGTGTGTGTGTGTGACAGACAGAGAGAGAGAAAGGGAGAGAGAGAGAGGTTATATCAGATCTCTCTCTCTCTCTCTCACCAACGTCAGCAAGCCACTGTCAGTCAAAATTCATATTAGTAGTCCCTGGCAGAGGTGGTATTCAGCAGGTTCTGACCAGTTCTGGAGAACCAGTAGTGGAAATTTTGAGTAGTTCGGAGAACCAGCAAATACCAGCACCGACTGGCAATTTTACAGTATACTTCCCCTGCGACGCCCATCAAGCCAAATGCACTGAACCGGTAGTAAATTTTTTTGAATCCCATCACTGGTCCCTGGGATTTAAAATTATGAGTTTGGTGGTCCCTGAGGTCGCAAATCCATAATGTGGTGAGTCAAAGATAGAAAAGAAAGGGCTGAAAGGGCTATTTCTCCATACATATCACCTGTTCAAGAAACAAGGGTATGAGCCAGTGGTGGGATTCAAATTTTTTTTACTACTGGTTCTGTGGGTATGGCAGGGAAAGGATACTATAAAATCTCCAGTCAGAGGTGGTATTTGCTGGTTCTTTGAACTACTTAAAATTTCCGCTACCAGTTCTCCAGAACTGGTTAGAACCTGCTGAATACCACCTCTGCTGTGAGTATATAACAACCTCTTTGATTAGTGTTCTCAGTTTACTATCTATTTTATTTGAAGCTTTGAAATGCTAAGGCACCACCAGTCTTTAGGCTTTCCAGTGAAGGCAGAGCAACATTTTGATTTTGCTGCTGGCAACTACCAATCTCTCCGTAATCCAAGTAACTGATTACCCCAGCTCACAACTCCCAGAACATAAATGGAAGAGTGGATTCACATTGCATGAATGTGGCACACATATATACAGATCAAAACTACCTGAACGGCTGCTGCTACTAAGTTTTCTACTAAAACAAGAAGAAGAAGAAAGACTTTTTTGCTATAGCTGCTGAGTTTGGGAACCCAATAGGCTGTTCTGAAGATATCAGTTGAAGCCTTAATTAAGATTATCTAACACTTTAAATAAATCATCCTTTAAATACACCTTGGGAGGAGTCCAAGGTACAACTGTGAGGTCTCCAGTAACCTGAGATAGTTTAATAGCCAATGCTTTAACAATACAACCTCTTGTCATTATCTACAGGACCATACTTACAAAGACACAGAGAAAGATTCACCATCATGCAGGAGAAGCTACAAGACATTCTGCTCAAAGATGGAATCAACCCACCTATTGCACTTGCTGTTGCCTGTGGCTCAGTCACAGTGGTTGTGTTATGGAAATGGGTGATACGTAGAGAGATCCAGAGGAAAATGAAAGAAGCCCAATGCTGGCGAAATGGCAGCCTGGAACAAATGGAAAAAGTGGCTTGGAAGCTTAAACAGAAGGTGTGTTCTTCTTGGGGCAGGAAGGATGGTGTTTGTGTATTGTGGAGGGTCTTCCAAATGTCAACGTTGCTGCTTTTATAAAGACCTTTGAATTATTCTCAAGCGTGAATGATGAAACTTAGGTCAGCTTTGCTAATTTATGGACCTTTTTGTTTTACAAAGTATGGGTCACTACCTATGATAGGTTGCATCTTTTCTTAAATTTTGTCATGTCATACTTTGTGTACTTTTATGGGAAGGGAAGATCGATGAAACCTTATGTACAGCTTAAATTTTAAAAAAACATATCCACTACTTTCTGTATGGGAAAACCCTGTAGTATTTATTGTGCACTCTTCATTTGCTTTGAAGTAGCTAAAATGCAGCATGGAAGCTATTTTTAATTTTAATTTTTGCATCCGTAATGATAATAAAGTAAAGAAATTATATGTGAATTTTTATTTATTTATTTATTTTATTTTGTCAAATGCTTACAATATAATATAAATAAGAATAAACATAAGTTTAAAAATAAGAAATAGGAACTAATAATCGGAGACAATAGGATAGGGACGGTAGGCATGATTGTGTGCTTATGCACAATTTCTCTCTCTCTCTCTCTCTCTCTCTCTCTCCCTCTCTCTCTGTCACTGAGTAGTTATAGCATATGGGGTATGTGGGCTGTTCAGATCATAATTTCAAAGAGGAATCGGTATCTGCAAAGCATTTAAGTTACAACAGAGTTAATTTTGCCTCTCTGTCTTACTGTCTGTCTGTCTCTCTCTCTCTCACAACACACACACACGCACACACACACACACACACAGAGAGAGAACACTTGGTTTCCAAGAACAGTCACCTATATCTGATCAGATATTTATGTTACCACTTAGACATCAGTCGGTGGAAAGTTCTACATCTTTTCTGGAGACCAGCCTAGGAGGAGAGCCAGGGTGATAAAGTGGGCTACGATCAGGAAGATCCAGGGCTAAGTCAGCAATGGAAGAACACTGGGTGACTCTGGGCCAGTCATTTTGTCTTAACACATTTCCATTTCATGAAATTTTTATTGTGAGGAAAATTTGAAATAAGGTTCTACCTTCCTTGAGCTCCTAGAAGAAAGATGGAGTAAGTATCTGAGAAAAAAATTCAGTGGTTTCTAAGAGGCTAGTAAATGTTTTCTAGGCTTGATTCATTTTGGTCATCGTCAACCTCAAAATAAATTGAGGGGTTTCATATTTATATCTATATTCTTACAAAGGAGTAACAATCCCTATATTGCCTCTGTCAAGGACAATGGGCCGATCACAATCCAGTCAAAATCAGTTGGAAGGGTCAAAAGAGAAGAGTAAAATGGACTTTAAATCAATCCATAATAAAAGACAAAGAATTTATACAGATGATGGAAAGAGAACTGGGTTTGTTTGTTTTTTTAAAAAAAGAGAACAGGAAAGAGGAGACCTCATTACAAAATGTGTAGGATACAGAATTACAAATAAGCTAATACAAAGAGAAATCTAGTTAAAACTATTCTGTTACACTATTATTATTGTTGTTATTAGTATATGTGTTAATATTCCTGTTTGTTCTTTCTTTGCTTTTGTGTAAATGATATGCCCTGACAATACACTGTATTCAAAATGTTTATGAATAAACAAAAAACAGATATTAAAAAAAAACCCAAGGACTTTAGATAAGCCAGGATAAGGAAGCTATTATGTTTTCTGTTTGCTGGGTTAAATGAACAAGAGCAATTGTGCTTGTAGTAAAAGCATGTGAATTTATAAATGGCTTTCTGTTGAATCATTGTAGCAACTAAAGCCAATGCTTTAACAGGCATACTTCATGATAAGCAACAACATAATGCAAAGCACAGATTATATTACCTTGGACTTTGAAACCCAAATCCCAAAAGCAAAGTACCTAAAACTAGTCAAGGTAGCTCACATTTTAAAATAACGCTCTTGTTAAAAAGCATGAAACTTTGCAATGCGATGGAGACCTGGGCAAAAGTGGAGGTTGAGGCTGAAAAGTGGTTTAACTTATTTTTTATTTTTTTATTTTCAGGTACAAGTATAAACATAGTTATGAATACATGAAATGGATACATATAAGAAAAAAAACCCAGTAGGACAGGGACAGTAGGCACATTGGTGCGCTTATGCATGCCTCCTACAGACCTCTTAGGAAAGGGGTGAGGTCAATAGTAGACAGTCTAAGTTTTTGGGTTTGGGGGAAGAAACCACAGAGTCAGGTAGAGTATTCCAGACATTGACCACTCTGTTGCTGAAGTCGTATTTTCCTGCAATCAAGTTTGGTGCAGTTTATCTTGAATTTGTATCTATTGTGTGCTCTTGTATTGTTATGGTTGAAGCTGAAGTATTCATTGACAGGTAGGACATTGCAATATATAATTTTATGTACTATACTTAGATCGGACCAAAGGCAGCGTAGTTCTAGATTGTCTAGGTCTAAAATTTCAAGTCTGGTGGCATTAAGGTATTCTGCAACGAGTAGAGGAGTGGAGAACTCTTCTTGTGAAATACTTCTGGACTTTCTCAACTGTATTAATATCAGATATGTAATGCAGGTTCCAGACTGATGAGCTGTATTCAAGTATTGGTCTAGCAAATGTTTTGTATGCTTTAGTTAGTAGTGTGATATTGCCGGAGAAAAAGCTACGCAGGATCAGGTTAACAACTCTTAATGCCTTTTTGGCTATGTAGTTACAGTGGGCTCTAGCACTTAGATCATTAGAGATGAGTACTCCAAGGTCCTTGAAAGAGTTTGGATCATCAACAAGTTCTTGACTATTCAGCTTGTATTTTATTTTCTGATTTTTTTTGCAAATATGTAATTTGTTGAGCATTTATTTGTTGAGATTTGAAGTTGCCATTTGTCTGTCATTAAGGAATAAAGTTTTCAGTTGCCATCCCAAGAATTCTCTTGTGAACTGCATTCAGTTATATTGTATATATAATCTGTGGGTTTTAATTCTGTTCTTTGAGTTTGTGTTCTTGATTTGTTATGAAGAACTATAGCAGTATATCTTTTTTCCTGGCTTGTGACATAACTAGGGCTGTTCCCTTGCTTTTCCTTTATGACATGGTTGTCTCTACTTGCAGAATCCTGGAATCCAATCTGAATTTATCCTCTCTCTGACACTAACAGAACTGACAGAAAAACTCAGGGAAGAAAAACTTTCTCCAGAGAGTGTCCTGTATACCTATATTAAAAAGGTAAGTGCAACAGGGGCTATTGGAATATTTTCAGGCTTACGTATGTATCTATGTAGAGATTTTTTAAAAAAGTTTTAAAAAGAAAGATAAAATCTAATACAAACCAATAGAAAGTAAGAAGAAGAAAAGAAAAAGACAAAACTTGAAAGCATGCTGAACATGCAAGAAAAAAGTAAAAAAAAAAGACCAGAAAAGAAAACAAAATAGAAAAAAGGAGTTTCTAATCTTCCTTACAACAGTTATAAGTACAATTATAAATTTAGCTTTAAGGAGCTCAACGGGACTCTTCTTTCTATAACCTGTATCATTAGCAAAACCATAAATCATACATTCATATTTTTCTGTTTTATGCAAAAAGTCCATACAGGCTTTCCAGTCAACAAGAAAACTATTCTCTCATCAAAGAAGTCAGTCGGGCCATCTCAGAAAGTTTCATTATTTTCATCAACCACTCCTCCATTGTGGGTAATGCCAAATCATTCCATCTTTGTGCCAGTAACAATCTCACTTTTTAAAATAACTATTTAGGACAATAGTTTTCACTACTCATTGCAGAACATCGCTCTAGATCTGTTGTTAGCACAAAGGTGGACAATCTTGCCAGAACCTTTTTGTAGCCCCCAGAATATCGGCATTTGGGAACTTGGAGATGTTTTTGCAATGTTTGAGACTTGGAGAGAATTTGAAGGTTAAAATCGAGGCCTTAAGACAGAAATGTAAGAAACATGGTTCACTTTTTAAAGCCAACATTCCGCTTCTCAATTGTTTTTTTTTTCATTGGTGCATTTTAAGGGGAATCAGATCACCTTTTTTCAGCCCTTTACCTTTCTCCAAAGCACCAAAATAGCATGCAATTATCATTGGCTATATTCACTGGAGTCCCTAGAAAATCAATCTAACAATCAATGACTTCTATCAGCCACAGGAAAATTGTTTGCCTATATTAATATATGCCTAACAAACTGATAACAAGATATAGATCTAAGCAGGTGCTACTTAGCTTACTTTGGTAGATTCAAAAGAGACAGTAATGCATTCCAATTTCATTGATAGTCAATGTCTGTTGAGAAAGGTGACCAGAATTCTAAACCAATGCCATATGGGTCAGAACTACTTTTATTGTAACAGCAAAATCTTGCAAGTCTGAATGTGTTTTCTCCTCCTTCACTTTATCTTGATGTGAATTAGGGGTGTCTTTTCTGAGACATATTCTCAGGTTACAGTATTTTCTTGGCCTGGACTCGAATTCCTCTTATCTGATAATTATCTTTTTTAGGGGCTCTTCTTCCTCTCTTCCAAGGCCATAGTCAATTTTTAACTAAATTTAGATGCTACTGTAGCATCTTGCTACATGTAATTCATAGCACCTATCACTGTTTTTAACTTATGCTTCCTCCCTCCCACAAACATACAAACGCATCCATCAGTCCAGAGGTGGTATTCAGCATGTTCTGACCAGTTCTAGAGAGCCGGTAGCAGAAATTCTGAGTAGTTTGGAGAACCGGCAAATACTTCCTTTGACTGGCCCCACCCCCATCTATTCTCTGCCTCCCAAGTCCCAGCTGATTGGCTGGGTCTTCTTTTGTTGCCTTGCACAGGAGAACGGAGCTGGAAAGCAAGTTAGTAGGATGGGGAGGGAATGGGGATTTTGCAGTATCCTTCTCCTGCCACACCCACCAAGCCATGCCCACAGAAAGGTAGTAAAAAATATTTAATCCTATCACTGCGTCTGTCCTCTGGATCAACACCTGGATTTTCCTGAATACAAAGTTTGACTCCAGCTTAACATTGATTTATTTAATAAATCATGCTTTCCCCCTCTGGACCAGGCTCTTGAAGTAACCCAGGAGGTGAACTGTGTGACATATTTTCTTCATGGATGTGAGGAACAGGTCCAGGACCTGAAGAAGCAAAAAGAGAAAGGCTTGTTGTATGGAATTCCTGTCAGCATTAAGGATCACATTGGATACAAGGTTCATCATCCTTTACCTTTTGAAATACTTGCTGCTGAAAAAGTGTCAGAACTATCAAGAAGGGGATGTAGCTTAAAATATTTCCTCATCTTTAGCTAAAATCCAGTTGCTACAGAGGTTAAAGGCTGAAATTGAGTTTCCTGTTTCATTTCTATGCAACTATTCCAAGACAGCAGCCATGTTATTCTTTTACAGGAAAACAATAAAACATTTGTAGCACTTTAAAAACAAACATATTATGACAAACGCTTTAATATCAATTAAATGAAGATAAAAGTTTTAATATCAATTGAATGAAAACAAAAGCTTTAATACCAATTAAATGAAGTTAAACCATTTCATTAGATGTATTTCCATTGCAGATAAGAAGGAAGTCTCATGCACTTAATCTTTGATTGAGAGAGATATGTTTCCTAAGATTTAAATTCCACAATTCTTCCACTCTTCCTACCTCCCCAGCCTGAACCCTTACATGAAGAGGGGGCACTGGATGGGTGTCCCAATAAAAGTTAGCATGTTGTTTGTGCTCTTATGTATATATGGGATACTTCTTAAAATATCCACATGCACATATATACCAACATAAGTATCTAAGCAAGGAATAGCAGCTGGTCATGGAGCTTGCCAGATGTCTCTATGTTCTGATAGGCATGCAGGTTCTCAAGCACAGTAGGCTATTTTTATGAGAAATGTATGACTAGTGACAAGTCATTTGTCATTTCATAAAAGCATAGCTCTCTTCACAGCATAGCATAGCACTCTGCATAAGGTGGAGATGTCATAGGGTGTTGGAATCTAACTATTAGATGAAAACTGATACCTTAGCAAAGGACTTTAGAAGAGAACTTTCCATGTATGGTGCTTTTGTATAGTTCTTTCTCTTCAGCTTAACTGTCTTTGCATTAGGAGAAAATAGCTGCTTGTGGTTTAGGGGGTATTTGATCAATAAAGCCTGTTCCTGGACAAGTTATCATAACTTGAAGTTCTGCATAATGTATCAGCGCATTTGTTATATATAATATAGATACTCTAACATAACATTATATCAAGCAAGTTGTGTTTTCTCTCTCCCCAAGGGACACATCTCTACCTGTGGCTTGGTGCAATATCTTGACAAAGTAGAGGCTGATGACAGCGTGATAGTAAAAGTTTTGAAGAAACAAGGAGCAATTCCATTTGTGAAAACCAATATTCCTCAGAGCATGATAAAGTATTTTTTTCCTCTATTTTAGAAATTTCTTGATTAATACTAATAACCTAGGAATCTAGGGTGTTGGGTTAATGGAAGAAAGACTAAGCAAGCATAAAAGATTCTTTCGCAGAAGGTTTAAAACAAATAAGAAAAATATTTATTACTGCACCAGAAACAAGGAGGCTGTAAGTTAATTTGAGGGAACATTCAAAATGACAGGTCCTACCTATCACCTCAGTTTCAGCATGGATCAGGCCTGGATATTGTCTATTCCACAACTGGGATTGTCAATTCCATAATCCCCAGTCACTGTTTTTCTTGAGAATTCTTGTAATCTCAAAACATCGGTATGGCACCAGATTCCAATCTTTGGGTCATATTTGGTATCTATCCTCACTCACTATTTGCAGTGCTAATGTGCAAGTTGTTATTTGATTGGTTATTATATAGTTTTCTCCTCAGCCACCAACCTCTCTTTAACAGATAACAGATAATCAGAGTTGGAAGGTCATCTAGTTCAACCCCTACAACATTTCTGACAGATGGGAGTCCAATCTCTTCTTGAAAGTCGCAAGTGATGGCGCTCCCACAACTTCTGAGGGCAAGCTGTTCCATTGGTTGATTGTTCTCACTGTCAGAAAGTTTCTCCTTATTTCCAAGTTAAATCTCTCCTTGTTCAGTTTCCATCCATTATTCCTTGTCTGGCCTACAGGCGCTTTAGAAAATAGCTTGACCCCTTCCTCCCTGTGGCAGCCCCTCAAATATGGGAAGACCGCTATCATGTCTCCCCTGGTCCTTCTCTTCACTAGACTAGCCATGCTCAGTTCCTGTAACTGTTCTTCATATGTTTCAGTCTCCAGTCCCCTAATCATCCTGGCCCAATGCTGATATAAAAAATTTAACTGCCAATCTACTTTCTGTTTTGGTCAGCTACGATTGCAGTAACTTAATCTTTGGTCAAACGAGGAACCCTTTGAACCACAAGAAAAGTCCTGGTGGGTCTTCTGGAGGAGAAGGAGCACTGATTGCAGGAGGTGGATCCCTCTTGGGATTTGGGACAGATGTTGCTGGAAGCATTCGCCTGCCCTCCAGCTTCTGTGGGCTTTGTGGACTCAAACCAACAGGCTCTCGGTTAAGGTCAGTTCTATATTCTTCTTGGGGCCGATAAACAACCCAGTGTCTGAATGCTAATATTGATTGGATCGCATGTTTAAAAGCATTCTTAGGAAATATTTCATTTCTGCAGAAATGAAAATATGCATTCCCAAATTGCTTTTTTGCAGTTGTATCCACAAGTGGCTTTTTTGTTTATAAATATTCTGATGAATACACATCCTATAGTTGAGGGTGTCTTTATTATAATCCTCGTTATGAACACATTTGTTGTTTTGACTTTTTTAGCTTTAATTGTTATCTGAAGTTCAGCTCCTTTCTTGAAACTTTCTTTAAAATGCATGAATAGATTATTTCAGTGTTTCTAGCAAGCATCTTATTATTTTTTCTTGTTTATATATTTTCCAGCACTCTGGGTCTTGCTAGTCCAGTGGCAGGCATAAAGTCAGGTGAGTAATAAGAGTGGTTCTGTTTTTGTATTGGTACTTTTAAGTCAACCTTGACTCCTACCAATTGCTTAGAGAAGTCCATGAGTTTTCTTGGGCTTATTTTTAGAATTTGCTTACCTTCTTCTGAGAGAGAAAATACCCCAAAGTCATTCAACTGATATCTGTATTTAAGGCAGCACTGGCACTTTTCTTGTTTCTAGCCTGATGCTTCTAACCCTCACACAATTTGTTCTCAAGTAATAAGTAGTTTCACTGGAGATCGTATTTCCTTTATAGTGACAGCAACAATTGGTCCAATGGCAAGAGATGTGGATAGTCTGGCTCTGTGCATGAAAGCTCTCTTATGTGATGAGTTATTCCACCTGGATCCTTCAGTACCACCCATGCCATTCAGGGAAGAGGTAATACAAATGTGAAAAGTGAATGAATGAATGAATGAATGAATGAATGAATGAGGGCAACCAAGAAGGGGAATATCAGAAAGATTGAACACCATAGATAAAGCCATTTCAGCCAATAATAAATGAATTCCCTTTTTGCAAATGGTTTCCCACTAAGAGCATATATGTCATGGCCTCAAAGCCAGCTCCTGTGAGGCAGAACAGAGCCCCTTAGTCTGAGGGTCCCGCACCCTGCAGAGTAGGTATCTTATAAGTAAAGTACAGACTCTGCAGGCAAACTCAGTGTCTCACTATTAGCTACCACTGAACAGGATTAGCCTGTATCGGCTAAGTGGGGAAAGGATTTAAATTACACAAGAGATGGCCTTCCATTGTTGGAAGCAACTTTTGCATTACCCTTGTGCATTGTGAACTTGTATTCTTGTCTCCTGCTTTGTTTTGGCCTTCATATGCTCCTGACCAAATCTCTGTCTTGTCCCTTGATAATTTTTTAAGTTTCTGTGTGATATTGGATTATGGATAGTGTTAGGGATACACCCCTAGCAAGATCTGCAGGGCAGTCAGGCAGGCAGGCAAAATATGTGAGATAAGTGTTGTGTAGCTTACACTCAGTAAACCATACACAGTGCCAATTAAAGTAGTTTTATTCCAGCAAGAGTTAAAGCATAGTCAAAACAGTCCATATATCATACACTTAGTTCAGTCCGTCCAGGGATTATTCATTTGCAAATTCCAATGTCAAAAATGAGAGGTCGGTACACTTACAAAATAACAGTCCGGTAATTTATCTCCTCGCAGTAGAGAGAGATATGCAACAAGAAACTCCTCTCTTCCGTCTGCAACTCCAGTAATTGCCAGCAAAGCGTCAGGGAATCGTCAGCGTCTCGTCAGCATCTCATCAGCGTCTCTTGCTCCCTCTTATGGTGTTTTCACACCACACCCAAAATACATGCTTTGCATTTAAAGTAACACACACTTTAAACTAAGAATCATAGCTTATATATATATTATCTTACCCAAACTAGTTAGGTGACCAATGTTATACCTAACAGATAGTCTACTTGGATTATACTTGTTCCTCAGCCTTACACAAGCATCACTCCTGCATTTTGCTGGCCAATTGCATTAACATTTTCCTCTTTTGCTCAAACGAAGACATGAACATGTGATTATACCCAAGTTTAAATTTGCCAGCATCTTGACTGTTTCATTCAAAAGTAATGAAATCCCTCTCTGTTTTGGTTAACAATAGAGCTTTTAATTATTCCACTGAGGCAAATTACGTCAGCAACTGCTGTAAGTACTTTTGATACCAAGCTTATTTAACGTTTTCAGATATTCAAAAAAGATCATTTAATGATCACAGATAAGTTTTAAATTTAAATAACGATGAACCAACCATTTTTATTTTTTTAAAAAGCTAAGTATAAAAACAAAAGCAAAGTAAAAACTTTTTTTCTTTAAAAAGTTAACAAAACCATGATGTAGGGATATATGCAAATTAAGTTGTAATCTTATAAGAAAAATAACTTTCAAACATCCATATTTGATCTTACTGTCCAAAAAGATATTTGTGTAAATGAAAAAACAATGTTAGGAACCTTTGTTAAAACACAACTTAAAAATGTAAAGTAAATGTAGTAAAAGAATTCTTAAGTATCTATGGAGATTTGTAGTCATCCAGATCATGGTTGTCCCAAAGGTGCTTTTTCAAGAGGCAACTGGACTTTCTGGTTTTTCTTTGAAGATGTTTTGCTTTTCATCCAAGAATATTCAGCCAGGTCAAGCCTAGGGATGGTGAAATTCTTTAGCTATTTCAAATCCTTTTCTTTTCTCCTTCTCTCCAGATTTACACCAGTTCAAATCTCCTTCGGATTGGATACTATAAAGATGATGGATATTTCCAGCCCTCCCCAAGCATGAAAAGGGCTGTTCAGGAAACAAAAAATCTTCTTCAGGCTGCAGGACACACAGTATATGCATTTATTATTATTATTTTTTAACTTATGTTCTAGTTTAAAATATTTCTGGCATTTGTGCCTTATGTATATCTCAGAAAAACATTGTGACCCACATTACTCACAATTTTCTGTAAAATGGGAAGCCTGAATACCCGTGCTCCCAGTACATTGCTTTAGATCCAGGCATATTCATGCTGAAAATAGACCACTAAAATCAATCAACTTAATTTAATTTAATTGGCATATTTATATCAATGAATCTATTCAGTCTGGTAATATCTTTATCTTTCCTGGCTATGCATTTTTGCAAATCTACAAAAATATAAACTAGACAATATTTATAAGCATTTATATTTGTGCATGTTTGTGTGCTCTATTAAGGTAAAGGCAAAGGTTCCCCTCGCACATACATGCTAGTCATTTCCGGCTCTAGCAGGTAGTGCTCATCTCTGTTACAAAGCTGAAGAGCCAGCGCTGTCCAAAGACGTCTCCATGGTCATGTGGCTGGCATGACTAAATGCCGAAAGCACCCAGAATGCTGTTACCTTCCCACCAAAGTGGTCCCTATTTTTCTCCTTGCATTTTTTACATGCTTTTGAACTGCTAGGTTGGCAGAAGCTGGGACAAGTAATGGGAGATCACTCTGTTACGTGGTGATAGGGATTTGACCTGCCGATCTGCCGACCTTTCTGATCGACAAGCTCAGTGTCTTATCCATTGAGCCACGACAATCCTTCTATGTGTGCTCTATTAGTAGTTCACAAAGTTTAGTTTTTAAGAAATGCCATTAAATCACCTTTAAACATGGTAATATAGTCTACATAGTATCTGTACAGTATCACTACCTACCATTCATATATGTTATCATATGTGTTAAGGTATAAACCTACAGTTCTGCCACATTGCATATATTAGGGTCTTAATGAGTATGCACAGCTTCCCATGTAGAAATTTGTTATGGCCCTAATATAAACCAAACTGGAAGTTTGTTTTATATGGTGAACAACTATGACATTGGGATTGTTGACTTGATAAAAGTACTAATTCTCACTACATACTTTATTAATTTCTAGTCTTCAATTTTTTTTTACTTCCAAATCAATATTTAAATCTTGCATATATGCTAAGTTAATATAACATGAATAGGCCCAGAGCTTATTTAGTAAACCATGACTAAAAAGCCATATTGACTAGAAAACCATAGTTCACAATCAGTCTGGAAGGCATCATGATGCGAACGGATGGTCTACATTACACATTTTAATGCAAGCAAGTTTAATAAGAAATAATATGAATTATCTGTTTCTGTTTATCAGATCTGTTTATCAACTCTTTATAAAGAAGGATTCATTTTTAGGTAGTTCTTAAAACTTCTGGAGGATAGTTAAATTATCTGTATACAGCACTCATATCATTCCGTCCGCGGTAAAACAACTAACCAACTATTATAATGTATCTTTTTTATGCAGCTCATCCCCTTTGTCCCCCCTCGACTTAACTATGTAGTGGATGAGCTATTCACTAAAGGCATCTTTTCTGATGGAGCTGCAACTTTACTGGCTAAATTGTAAGTAGATATCTTGGAATATGAGCATGGCTTGAACTCTGACTATTCTGGGCACCGCTATGCTAAAACAATGTAAAATTCAGTATGATAAGAATTTCTAGGGTTTTTTTTTTTTTTTTGAGAACCCTTAGTCTGAATGTAGAAAAAAAAATCTGAATGAAAAGTAATAGTTTAATAAAATGTCAAGCTTTTATGATCAAACATTATTTTGAAATGAACATATTTAATTGAAAATTTATTATATTTTAATCTGCCACAACCCTGCAAAAAGTTCCAATGTGGTAATAAGACAATCGAATTACAAAGGTTGTGCTTCAAAAGATGTAATACATGAAATTAAAGCTTTTAAGATCTGTCCTAATCATACATTAGATCAGTGTTCCCCAACCTTATCAACCTTTTAACATGGGTGGACTTCAACTCCCAGAATTTCCCAGACAGCATGCTGGCCCAGGAATTCTAGGAGTTGAAGTTTACAGATCTTAAAGTTGCTAGGTTGGGAAACACTGAAGTAGATAATCACTCCCTCAGCACTGACTTTCATATCCATATGCCTTTTAAGGTGTCTGGTAGAGATCTTTCCATAATCTTGTAACTGTTGTATATCTTGGCATTTTTTTCAATATTGTCTGCACTTTGCAGATAAAATTTGTGCTTTACCACCAAGCTTACTTTACCTATCTTAACATCCAAACTAAGAAATTAGAACCATATATATTTTTACTGTCTACTCTAGAGCTTTATTGTAGAGACCCACCACACAATAAAAAGAAATAAAGCAACATAAAATGATGTTTCATGCAGTTCTAAAATTCTAAATTTAAGATAATCTTTCCTGTCATAAACAACAACAGCTGTAAGAGATTGTATGACATTCTGGGTGATGTTAAGATTCCAGTATGATAACATAAAGCAAACAAAATCATCATCAAAAGAGATGAGCTTCAGTCAGTAAGTGGGGATATGCAGGTAGGGTGCAGGTTGATATAGAAAGGACATCTAAGGAACAAATAGTCTAAACCAGAGGTCTCATTCTCGCGGCCCACAGGCCAATTGCAGCCTGCAGGACAATATCCTGTGGCCCACACCGTGATATGAAAGTATAATATTAGTGCGGCCCACAGGGGGAATGGACCTCTGAAGGAAGTCCCACCCACCGTTCCTCGTCGTGGCTGACATTCGGTGCTAGGCTAAGCTACACTGACTTCATGCACACTATGCTTGTAACAACAGTGTGGCGGATGATGAACAGTCTGGTAGCAGTTGCCTTTTTTGCGGTCGCCATTCCGGTACTTTCTACCCTCAACAAATGCCATGATCAAACGCAGAGAAAGGCGACTGCTACTGGGCTGTTCGTCATCCACCGCGCTGTTGTGACAAGTAGAAGCGGAAATGATGTCACGCGTCGAGATGTTCTCCATGCGTCACTAGCTGGCTAAACACTTCTATGAAACGTGGAACAAGAGCGACACCAAGTGGAATAAACTAAATTTTGTCACACCCTCATAATGTCTTTATCAAAGCCAAAGCCTGCAGTGAAGAGAAAGATAGGTGACGAGCACAGACAATTTCAGCAAAGTTGGGAGACGCAGTATTTCTTTGTTGAGCACAGGGGCATTCCGACATGCCTTATTTGCGCTGAAAAAGTTGCAGTGCACAAGGATTACAACCTGAAATGTCATTATTCAACTAAACATGCTGAGGTACATGCAAAATATCAGGGGGATGAGAGAGCCAACAGGGTTGCCAGCCTTAAAACATGTCTAGTGAGGCAACAAGATTTCTTCAAGAAAGCAACCAAAGAGAATGCTGCAGCAGTCGAAGCTAGCTATATGGTTAGTGAGATGATTGCTAAGGCGGGAAAACCATTCACAGAGGGCGAGTTTGTAAAAAAATGCATATTACAGGCTGCAAGTATAGTTTGTCCGGAAAAGAAAAGTCAGTTCAGCAACATCAGCCTTTCTGCCAACACAGTGGCAGAGTGCATTTCTGACATATCAAGTGACATTTATCATCAACTGTGTGAGAAAGCCAGATGTTTTGATGCATATTCAGTTGCTCTTGATGAGAGCACAGACATAACTGACACTGCTCAGCTCACAATTTATGTCCGTGGTGTTGATTGCAATGTTGAAGTGACAGAGGAGTTGCTCAGAGTAATTCCAATGCATGGCCAGACCACCGCTCATGAGATATTTCGCCAGCTGTGTGATGCTATTGAGAATGCCGGTTTGCCATGGAATAGGTTTGTTGGAATAACAACCGACGGAGCACCATCAATGACGGGGAGGAAAAATAGACTGGTGGCACTTTTTCAGAGAAAACTTGAGGAGGAGGGTGTAGAAGAGGCTATTGCTCTATACTGCATTATCCATCAGCAGGCCCTTTGCAGCAAATGCCTTAAGTGTGACAACGTGATGTCTGTTGTTGTGAAATGCATCAACCACATCAGATCCAGGGGCTTAAAGCACAGGAGGTTCCGTGCTTTTTTAGAGTAAATGGAGTCGGAATATGAAGATGTGCTCTATTTCACCGAGGTACGTTGGCTCAGCAGGGGAAATGTCTTGAAAAGATTTTTTGAACTGAGAGAAGAAGTGAAAGCCTTCATGGAGAAGGATGGGATGGCTGTTCCTGAGTTGAATGATCAGAAATGGCTCATGGACTTAGCTTTTCTTGTCGGCATCACACATGAGCTGAATGTACTGAACAAGAAGTTACAAGGCCAGGGGCAGCTTGTCAGTGCTTCCTATGACAACATGAGAGCATTCTCCACAAAACTTGTGTTATGGAAAGCCCAGCTCTCTCAGACAAACCTTTGCCATTTTCCAGCATGCAAGGCACTTGTGGATGCAGTGGTGAGAAGTATGTTGATGCTATTTTGAAGCTACAGAAGGAATTTGATCACAGATTTGCAGACTTCAAGACGCACAGAGCCACTTTTCAAATTTTTGCAGACCCCCTTCACCTTTGATGTGCAAGATGCCCCTCCTGTGCTTCAAATGGAGCTTATTGACCTGCAATGCAACTCTGAACTCAAGGCCAAATTTAGGGAGATGAATGGAAAAGCAGACAAGCATGGACAATTTTTGAGAGAATTGCTTCCCCCAGCTTCCCTGAGCTTTCCCAAATGTTCAAGCGGACCATGTGCCTTTTTGGGAGCACATATTTGTGCGAAAAGTTCTTCTCCACCCTGAACTTTAACAAATCCAAGTACAGGTCCAGACTTACTGATGATCATCTTCAAGCCATACTGAGGGTCTCAAGTGCCTCCTCTCTCAAGCCAAATGTGGTTCAGATAATGTGGTTCAGATATGTGAGAGGAAGTGTAGTCAAGTCTCTGGCAGCAAGGAGTAAGCTGGAGAAGCCATGTTCTGAGGAACTGTTCATGATCTCTCATGATCTTCAATGTTCCATTCATGTGTTCAGGACAGTTCATGTATTGGAGAAATCATTAACTGTTGATGACATTTGAGGATATTTTTTTAACAACGTTTTTTGTGGAATCCCTTAAGCGGCCCAGCCTCACCCAGACTCTGCCTCCAGTGGCCCCTAGGTAAATTGTGTTTGAGACCCCTGGTCTAAACTTTTACTATATTTTCATTTGGATGCATGTAATTGAAAAATATAATTCTCAGGAACCTGAATTCATAGGTTGAATAGTATAAAATCAGTGAAAGTGACTGATTTTGTATACTAGTTGTGAGTTACTGGCTCACAATTACTACTTCTTTATTTCTATGAATTTAATCAAAAGAGCTACCATCTAAGTAATATTGGTGAATAGACAGCACTGCTGTGTACTATGAAAAAAGACTTGTTTTTTTTCCTTTCATCTCCCAGAAAAGGGGACATTGTTGATCCAGTTTTGAAATCCCAGATTAACTGCTACAGTATTCCCACTGTACTGAAAAGGATTTTGGCATTCATTTTAAAACCAGTGGTGAGTATTTGGCTTACTTCTTACCCTGTAGTGACAAAAAGGTGAAACTTGCTTAACTTAACTTGCTAAGTTAGAGATTTGCTGATATGGACATGTAATCCAAATGTGTTAATCAAGTCAGAGGGTCTATGTTGGATGTTCGCTAGCTAATTTCATTCATCCTTAAGGAATAATTTACATGATTACCTGCAATAAAAGTAAACTTGTCTTTCTCCCTTAGTACCCCCGGATTGCCAGAGATCTCAATGCATTATGTGGAGTTGGGTAAGGAATAAGAGCTTCAAATTATTTTCAGCATCTAGTGCTTATAGTACTATTCTCCACTCTTCCAGATCTGTTGGGCTATAAATGGTAGAATTCCAAATAAAAATAAGAATTGTATAGAGTAAAGAAGATGACTTTTACAGAGATCTGCAGGCTCCATTGTCAGGATAAAGCATTTTTAAAAGTCCAGAATATCCAAATAAAGTTTGGAAGCAGTTCACTGAACTTTAAGAAAGAGGAAGAAGTTTAGCAGTCAGGCAGGTGTCTATGTGAACCACTTCTGAACCTTATTTGGAAGTTCTGGCCTTAAAAATGCTTCATATCTATTGCCTTCTCTCTATCATATCTATGCATATCTCCACTAAGGCCATCTTCCTTACTCTCTATAGAATCACCCCTATGTTTCTCTTCTGCTGATTGTATTTCTAGACACTGGGGTCCAACATATATGGCAGCATCCAGTTGAGCAATGGTGATCTAGAATATACATCCTCATCATCTTCAAGTAGAAAGATGTAATCCCATGACCTCAGGTGCTCCACCAGTCACAGTTTAATATGCTGTTTGTTTTTTTAAAAGAATCAATAAACCATGGCTTGACTTCAAGAAAGCAATATCAAGCATCATGAATTAGGCATATTTATGCTTTGAAAATAAGAGGCTTTTCAGAATGCATAGGAGCACTTCTCAGGCTCATAGGGAAACCTGAAAAATGATATCAGTGCTTTAAAGAGGTGTAGCACTTATTTTCCCATACATTCTGAAGCACCTCTTCTGAATTACTGTGGAAGCACTCATAGCTTGACTTCTGACACTTTCCCTAACATTCCCAAACAGTATCAGCCATTTAAAACCAGGTCAAATTTCAATATGACAAGCTTAATAGTTGAGTGCATTTATATTACATAAGATTGTTATACTTTAAAATAAACGTCCTTCCTATATTATGAGAAAAGAGACTCTTGTAAAAGTTAGACAAAATATCTCAGTAAGGAATGGTACCTTTCATTTCAATAATTCAAACACACAAGTAGTTAACAGTGGCGAAACCATGCATTAACACAGCCGGAAAGGACAGCAGAAAATCTGGATAATTGTTAACTATCTGTTAATTTACAGTGCAAACAATAAACCCGTTTATATTTTTAGATTTTGCAATTTGTACTTTACAACTTGGCTAAACTACAAAAGTAAGCACAGGGATCATGGCACTGATAGTGTCAGTGATTTGGATTATCCAATAATTGTCTCAATTCACCAAAATGTCCCTAAATTTGTAGCTAGATTGCACTTGGATACAGAATCACCATTTAACTCCTGGCCCATAGGCCAGATGTGTTATGTGCTGGCCACACCCACACCCATATAGTCATGGGGAAAAAAGATCATGTGATGCTGCTCTGGCAACGTGAGTTTGACACTCCTGAACCAGCCCATAAATTTCCTCTCGTGCAGATATATTTTAATCGTCATTTTAACTGGGACTCTTTGTGGATCAGTTGTTAATTAATTATTCCAATGTTTGTAGGTCAGCCCAAAACCTTTGGAAGCAACATGCAGCAGTGGCGGTGAGTTTGAGATCTTGGTATTGCGCCCATGAGCCATAATACTTTACCTATTAATGCCTAAGCTGTCAACTAAAGTTCTAGTCCATGATCACTAGAAATGTTTGATGCTAGAAGTATTTTCTCAGCACCAAAATGGATTTTAATGTAGGCCTAATATGCCGAGCAGATCTAAACAAATTGCAGTATAGTAGCTTTTATAAACAGAAACTGAAATGCAATGCCCAAACAAGTAACTCCAATATTTATTTATTTATCAATTTTATAAGGCCACCCTTCTATCCAATAAAATCGAGTGATGAAGCATACAATATGAAACATTAGCAACAAAGCAACAACAAAACACAGGTTAAGCCCCCCTCATTAAAACTACAAAAGACTTGTGAGATACATACATGCCAAGGCTCTCAAACAAACAGCCTGGTTCCACTGCCTGGGGGAATTAATAGACTTGGGGACAAGAATTATTATTTTCAGAATAAAGATTCTAGCAAATGGGCTATGTCTAAAGAAAGCTTGAAGGATCCAATTTGGGTTGGTCACAGGGACCAGAGGTGTAGTGTTCTGAGCTTTTGGACTTGTGCTGCAGCCCATCCTCAAGGAAATTCTCTGTAACAGAGTGTGTGCTTTGGGCTATTGTGCTTTGGGCCAGTGGTCCCCAACCTTTTTTGTACCATGGACCGGTACAATCCACATACCGATCCATGGACCAGTACCAGCATCAGCACACACGACCAAGGCAAGGCGAGCCGAGCCGAGTGACCGGCCAGCCAGCTGTCCCCCGCTTCTCCCCGCCACCTTCAACTCCTCCTTTGTACCTTCTCGTGGTCGATGGGCTTTTCGGGCTCTTTCTTAATCTCCACCTGAGTAATCCGAGACTCCACCGCCATCGGGACGGCTCTCTGTTCGAAGCCACCTCCCCTCTTCGACGAAACTAAGGCGCAAGGATTCCTTCAGCACCCAAATGCTGCTTTCCAACCGACGACCGACAAGCTCACCCGGAAGCACTTTCTCAAGCACCGTTGAAACAAGATGGTGGTGCCCAAGCAAAATAGGCGGCCTGGTACAAAATGATCCACAGACCAGTACCGGTCCGGGGCCCGGTGGTTGGGGACCACTGCTTTGGGCTATTGTGCTAGAGAGAAATTCCCTGAGGATGGGCTCCAGATGAGTCCAAAAGCTCAGAAAACTAAACCTTTGGTCCTGGGGATTGATCCAGATTGCATCCCGCAACATTATCCTGGGACACGTATATTTACTTTCATTCATGAAAGAAAGCTAGCTTCAGAATTGTCCACTACATAGGCAATTAAAGGGAGTTTGGAGGAGATTAAAGGAAATGTTTTGTCTAGTCCATCTTGCCAAAATGTTCTCTACAGGCTTACCGTGAAGAATTCATTGCGGAGTGGAGGAAGCTGAAATTGGATGTCATCCTCTGTCCAGTCCTGGGACCAGCTTTTAATGAAGGCTATCCCGGGAAACTATTTGGTATAATATCCATTTACTTTTGATGGCTTTTATTTATGGTTTCAGAAAACAACACTGAAAATCTTGCCTCTTACATCTTAAAAAAGCTACTTGCCAAGTGCTTGTAAAGGTCCAGAAAAATGTTTAGTCATTAATTTTGAACAAATTAATCTTTAGAAATATTTCAGGTTGCTAATTACCATCTCGTTGTTTCTATTGCACTTTATACTCTGCATTGCTTTGTAAGTTACACTTACATATTTAAATGTTAAAACTTAAATAACAAAATTGAAAAATTTCTCCCAGAAACACCAGATGATTAAAAAATAGCCTTGATTTAAATTTTCCTTCTCAGCATTGAGAATCATATAACAAGTCATGCTTTAATCTTCTCCCAAAGCACTGCTGGCCTAAAATATAGTTACTTCACTGTGGACCAGTCTGGCTGGAGTGGGGGGAAAAAAATCTAGTTTTCAAATGGAAAACCCAAATCCAGACCAAAGCTTAGTAATACCTGGTTCAGTTTCAATGACTGGAGAAGAGGAACGATAAAGGGGATATTTATGACTAAATATTTAGTCATTAATTTTGAACAAATTAATCTTTAGAAACATTTCAGGTTGCTAATTAGCATGTAGTTGTCCATGGCCACAAGAATATTTCCTGGACCATTTGCAGAACTTCGGTTAACTTTTGTTCTGCTCTTTTCAGCTGCTACTTCATATACCAATTTATACAATGTCCTGAACTTCCCTGCTGGGGTTGTGCCAGTCACTACTGTCACCCAGGCCGATGAAGAGGAGCTGAAACAATACCAAGGTCATTATGCTGACCCCTGGGATAAACGGCTGAAAGAGGTCTGTATGGTAGCGGAAAGAAACAAGCTATCTTTCTGGAAGTTAAATCATGTAGTTGACTCTTCCTGTTCTGACTGTCCCTCTATCTTCAGGCTGTCATGGATGCTGTGGGTCTCCCTGTAGCCGTCCAGTGTGTGGCTTTGGCTTGGCAGGAGGAGCTGTGCCTTCGGTTCATGAAGGAAGTAGAGACCCTCACCTGCAAGAACAGACTGAAAGCATAATCTGTAGCCCAGGCTTATGGTTTCTCTTCAGACTGGATAGTCTCCTGCAAAAAAAAAAAGAAAAGGAAAATAATAAACAATTCAACATGGCACAGTCAGAACTGGAACACGTTATAAATTCTTTGTAAAGTATGATAAATTATACCTTACTTTAACACATAGCAGAAGTGGTTGACCTTATTTAGACTTAAAAACTAAGTTGAACAAAGCCTGGTTAATATTTAGATGAAACATTATAAGTGAGTTATTTTCTGGTAAAGGGCAATGACAAACCATTTCCATAATGTTGCAAGAAAATTACATCTATGCATTCACAAAGTCACTGGGAACTGAGCTTGACTTTATTATTATTTTTAAATATAACTCATCTGAAGAATTGAAAAAGAGCATATATCAAAGGAAATCTATTTATCAATAGGGCTTAGTTAGATGACAAGTCGGTATCCAAATGATACTATTTTTAATAATTGTTGGATGCACATTTGTTTTTTAATATTCCCCATTTGTTTGTCTTTTGAAATCATCAGGAAAAAACTATCATGTTCAAGAAAAGGCTAGACTAGAATTTTACTATTTTTGACCAGGTTTTTATGCACAGAGATTTGTTTTGATTGTGGTAGGTAGAAGAATTGCTATATGAACACCCTCATTTTTAGTTTGAAATTATGAATCAAAATGCACAAGTTCTCTATATTATACATTGCAAGTGGAAACTGAGGCAAAAAATGCCACAGCTAACATTGGTGGACTTTGAAAAGACACTGATGGATTAGAATTGGAGAAAGGACTAGTCTGGTTTAGCCAAATGTGGACAATTCATAGACTGTGTCAAGGCTCTGACCAACAAACCCAAGAAAATCAGAACTCTGAGGCTTGGCTCTTTCTCAAAGATCTAATGAGTACACCATATCAGCACAGCTTCAATGGAAAACCAAATCTAAACCTTTCCCATGGTTTCAGTATAATTAAAATAGGAAATAACCCCATCCCCAAGTGTCACAGGTCACATTGGCCAAATGGGTTAATTGGAGGGCTCTTTAGGACTTCCTTCTCCAACCTTATCTGTTGCTGGTAGAGACGATTTTGGTTCTCATGAGAAAACTCTTTGTTGTGTCTAGTAATGCATTTCAACCTCCTTCCCCTTCTGTGTGGCAACTGAGGAACACAAAGATGGCTGCAGCCAGGTTCAGTTTGAAGTTGACAGACTGTTTGCAGCCCTCACATCCTATGATTGACCAGCTGAAGTTCTCCAGCAAAAAGGACAGATATCATTGAAGTGATCTGAGTCTGTTTTTCACAGAGGTGATTGTTTTAAGAGAAAAATGGTAATAATTTTCCTAAGAGACCTCATTCTCCTACTCCTACCTTCTCCCAAAAGAAAAAAAAAAAAAGGGGGGGGAAGCACCACTCTTTCACTGGTAATTGCTGTGAATATTCCTCCAGAAGATTGGTAAGTTGAAGCCAAGTTAAGAATCCCTACCTCTCAAATGATGCCAACCCTGATTTTGGTGATGGAGAAGTTGCTGCCTCAGGCCTCTCTAGCAGGAACAATGGTCTTTTTCCTTAATTTTAATAGGAATTACTTGCATATTGCCCCCAACAATCTGGATCTTCATTTTACCAAGTTCTGAAGGATGGAAGTCAACTTTGAGGCCCCTCAGAATCAAACGCTAAACTGTGGGCAGAGTTTGCTTGCATTGCTGCACTTAGCCATTGTACCACCAGGGGTCCTGCTTGGGTGAGAAGGTATTTAAAACTGAATAGAGTGTCTGATGAATACTTTCCAGCCTTGTTAAAAAAAATCAGTGGGTTGTTTGCAGATGATTTTATCACTTCTTGGAATATGGATAGTCCTATCCTAGCAATGTGTTCACAGGTAGAATTGAATGCATGAGAAGCCGTGTGCAACTCTTCCCTTCAAGTCATGCTGTTGAGGTCACTTTTGAGAGGTGGCATCTATAGAAGGACTACATCCAGTGCTAATAACAGTGATTCAATTTAGAATTTTTTTTAAAAACCCACCAGCACAAAGCCACAGCTAAGTGATGCAATCATGCCCACTTTTTCACAGCATTTTGAAAGAATGTTTTGCATGTTGGAACATGAAGGGAAGCACAAAGTCAAATATGTAGACATTTTTTTAATGTCAAGTATTCTTATTGCTACAGAAGATTAGCCTATGATGAAAAATGACCAAAGTTGGTAGGTATAATGCTAACTCCTCAGAAAGGAAAGGCCTTCTTCAGGAACAGGATACAGCAATCTTTAAACAGCATTTTATGCAGAATAAACAAAAAGCCTCACAGGTTTCCAAGAGGTATCTTTAATTCTTTGACAGCTGGAGGGTTTTACTAGACATTTTGAAAATTCCGCTTTGTCATATTATTTTTTATAGTTTGGGGAGTGGTGGTTCTATACATATGTTCCTTTGGTTGATAGTCCCAGTACTTTTTCAAAGTTCCCAAGACATGGCTGGTCATGGCACCCTTTAACAAGGGAAAGAGTTTTATCTATGTTGCAACCTGCAGTATCCCTCAGCCATGCAGATATGGAAATGAATTAAACTTCCCTTGGGGTCTGAGAATAAGTGAAATGGGGTATGGAATTTAATTAATAGAGAGAGAAGAATTTAGGAGTGGGAGACTGAAAACAACAAGAGTAGGAAGATGGAAAATAGCTTATGAAATATAACCTCAATTCTAGGGTGGGGAAAGGAATGTAGGCAACTGGAGATATTCTTCCTCACTGGAGGATTAGTGAATCCACAACACAAAATATGGTTACCAAGGGATACGGCAAGCAATTTCAACCTTGATTTATCCATGTCAAAGTTCTTAAATACATCCTTTTGTTTATTTCTAATATCAGAGATAGTGAATATTCCCTCAGTCTTCCTCTTCTGTTGGGGAAAAAAAAAACCCCTTGAAACTGAAATTTTCAAAACTGAGATTAGAAGAACAAATGTACTGACAAATACTGGATAAATTTTTAATACTGACAAATACTGGATAAATTTTAACTTCAGCGTAATTGTTAGCAAATGCTACAATGCAGAACCATGAAGAATAATGAGTCTCCTTATAGGTTTTTTCCCCCCCTTCCTGGGAAAATCATCATATATCCATAACAAACAGGAAAAACAGCTAAGTAAGTGTCAGTGTCATCTCTTTGGAATCACATAGAATATATCTTCTTCATGATGATTTGTAGTTAACCTGGTCTTTTAGGCAGAACTACATCTACATGGAGAGAAAAGTAAATATACTGGCATCTTTTTGCCTTTAAATGTAAACGCTACAGAATTAGTATTAAAAAAAAATAGCAAGTACTTCTTAGGTATTTGCATTCAGTTTTGGAGTCATTTGCCAAAACACAAAAACTAAGAATTGTCTACTCAGAGAAAAATTACTTAAATCTTTATACAAATCCTTCCAGAATTTTTCAGATCTGTTTTGTGGAATTTCTTCAATATTTTTTTTCATTGTATCCTTGCTAGCATTTAGAGGAGGAACAAATGTAGGAATATTAATTGTTCAATAAAAATGTAGTCTGTTAAACTGGTTAAGGACTTGAGGAAAGTTGGCTCTATAGCCAAGAATTGTATTCTGGTTTACTTAACAGATTGTAATCTGGCAAGTGAGTCAACTATTATGGGTTTTTTTTTAATGCAAATAACTATCTACTTTAAAAATGTGTAGCCTTGCACAGCTTCAGAACTGTTTCCAGTATTACAGACCTTTGCCCAAAAGTAAATCTAAACTATGGATATCTTCTCTTGTGGCAAAAAGCTGCACATATTCAGAAGGATTTACGTTTGATGTATTATTTCCGACATTTCATGAGACTGTACAGTACACTTGCTGTAATGAGGGGCATGCAAGACAGATCAAAAAAGTTATGTGCCCCCTCAGCATGTCCTATGTATGACACACATACATGTGAGACCCCTCACATCCTGGACATAAACTGTTTCAACTCCTTCCCTCAAAACGACGCTATAGAGCACTGCACAGCACAACAACTAGACACAAGAACAGTTTTTTCCCAAAAACCATCACTCTGCTAAACAAATAATTCCCTCAACGCTGTTCAACTATTACAAAGTCTGCACTACTATTGCTGTTAATCTTCTCATCACTCCTTATCACCCGTCCCCTCCCACTTGTGACTATGACTGTCGCTTGTATACTTATGATTCTTATTGACAGTTTCCTAATATGATTTGATTGCTTACTGCACCCTATGACTATCATTAAGTGTCTTACCTTATGATTCTTGACTCTTGACAAATGTATTTTTTTCTTTTATGTACACTAAGAGCATTAACACCAAGACAAATTCCTTGTGTGTCCAATCACACTTGGCCAATAAAGAATTCTATTCTACATATAAAAGAAGTGGAGCTTTGATGACATGGATGCGACTACCATATTGAAGGTTTTTTTTAATACTCTCCTTTGTGCATGCTTTTGCTGTAATGGCCTTAAAGCAGACACAGTGTGTGACAAACAGAAAGATAGAACTATCTTTCTTCATATCTAGCTATTCTTCTTGAAAAGAAATAAACTTGGATCTTAATTCCAGCTTTCTCAGTCGCATCACTTCTCTCCTTCATTCGATTTTCTTTACAAAAAAAAGAAAGAAGGAAAAAAGCTAAGCTAGTATGAAACTGTGATGCAATCCTTCATATGCCTATTCGGATGTACCATTAACTTTAATTGGCATTATTTCTAGCAAGTATGAATGCTTTTTTTTTTTTTTTAAAGAATGACATTGCAACCTGATATATGAAGAAGGTCTAAGAAACCGAAGAAGGTCTAAGATTTAAAGGAAATAAATGTTTCCTTTTTTGAGTGATAGAACAAGTGGTGGATAAAATCATCAAAGCTGGAAATGTGACAATTGGTTATTGGAATGAGGGGTGACGAAACTAAAACTTAAAGTGGATTTGGATCAAGTGGATTGAGATTAACAGCCACAAGTACACTGTTTCCAAGTTCTTGCAGAGGCAAGTTAGATGCTGAGAAAGGCAAACAGAAGAAAGAACATAAGCATTTGCAACAAAGCAAGGACTAAAAAATATTATAGTTTCCTGATCATCCTGAGGACTGCATAGATGTTCACATTGTGTGTGTGTGTGTGTGTGTGTGTGTGTCCCTCAAACAGCCGACACAACTTTGGTTTTTTAGATACTTTTTATTCATTCAGATTTGGATAATGGATGCAGTATGTGATGCCCCTGTTGGAGTCTGACTCCAAAAGAGAGGAGGAACAGCTGACAGGGAGTGGGAATGTGGCTCTGGAGGTTGTGAAGGAAACTGGGGAAGGGCACAGGCCAGCTGGGCAGCCAGAGGAAGACCGAGGCCCATCCCCTCTTCATCCTAGGGCACACAGGGAGGAGCAGATAAGGGAGAAATGTGAATGGTGTGGTCTATGGGGGAGGAAAGGGCCCTGATCCCCTTCATGGGCTGCAGCTGTAAGGACTTTTTATAAGGACAAACTGCGCATGGCCAAGTGCTGGAAGCAAAGTGTGAAATAATTCTAGTCTTTCAGTTCTTATCTGAGTTCTGGCATCCTTCCCAGTGTGTGTATTTCAATATCTGTGGACGTTTTCAAGCCCTTATCCTGCCTTGTCTCATTAATTGCTTCAGTGTGGTTTGTGTTGTTTTTTTCTATTTATAATTTATATGTATTTCAGTTTGAACGGCATTTCTTCCTTTTTGCAACTGTTTTGGGGGGAGTTTTTTCTCCAGTCAATGATAATTGGACCTTTGAAGCCAAGTTGAAGGAATTAAAGGGACTTCACCTGTTTTGGGGACTTTGTTGCTTTTGGATCCCACCCTGGGCCATGACACAGTAACATTTAGTGGAATATAGAATGGAACAGATGGATCATCTTATATTGCTAAAGTGACATGTTGTATAGTACATCGGAATGTTGTGATAGGTAAGCCAACAATTGTCCCTTGAAAGATTCTTTTACAGGGATATTTTTCTGGAAGTTCTTTATTCCTTATTCGTCAGGCTTCTATCTGCCAGTTGCTTTGACTTGACAGCGTCTGGGTGGGCTTAAGAATCACCACCCACTTCCTTTCTCTGTCGTTTCCATTAGCTCCAGGGAACACAGTCTTAGCAGCCTTTTCTGATTCTGAACAGTGAGAAAAACCTCACACTATGGTTCTGGAGAAGGTTAAGGAGCTCTTTCCAGAGGCTGAAGTTGACAGGCGCCTTGTCTCAGGCTTGCTTTGTGGCTCAGCGGCTGCCCTTCTGATGTTCAAATGGATGAATCAGATACGGGTCCAGAAGAAACTTGATGAATTCAAGACCAAGCGAGAACATGGGTTTCAGCGAATGGAGAAGGCAGCAAAGCAGTTTAAACAGCAGGTATTGTGGCATTTGATTGAAGAAAATAAGATTTCCTTCTTTTTCCTATTTTTAGAAAATAACAGGCAAATTCATATGCAGAAATATTTCACTGAACCATGATCTCTGCATTATGGTTTCTGTTTTGCTTAAAAAAATACTAATATACATTTTATAATATATAGTGGTGTTATGGTACCTTGCTTGCCAGGATCTATTTCATATTTAAGGTAGTTATTTTCATCTTTAAAAGTAATGGTTTGCTGCAAATTTTGTACAGTGCTATAGTTAATTTCTTTTCCATATCTTTTGGCTAAGGTTCCTGTTGCTCTGTGTTTCCTATTTAACATTAGGAGCCTCTTAATGTTCACACATACTTTGTGTCAAGAGGGAGGCAGGAGAAGGCATAAGATCTCTTTTGCCTTCTCTCCTGGCATTTAAGCTGCCTTCTCAACGCAGCTGTCTCTGCCCACTTTTTAGCAGGAGGGTAACAAAT
The DNA here is from genome assembly GCF_049901715.1 of Pseudonaja textilis. Taxonomy (NCBI): domain Eukaryota; kingdom Metazoa; phylum Chordata; class Lepidosauria; order Squamata; family Elapidae; genus Pseudonaja; species Pseudonaja textilis. Next base: position 57,518,555 of record NC_141992.1, read on the forward strand.
CATCCACCATAAAACCAGTGGCTATTTGAGCTTAACATTTGCCAATGACTGTTGACACATGTCAGGATTATGCTGAGGTCAGTATGCCTGGGAACAAAGAGCAAGCCTCTTGTCTTCCTTCTTGCACAAAAATGTGTGTGTGTGTGTGTGTGTGTGTGTGTGTGTGTGTGTGTGAGAGAGAGAGAGAGAGAGAGAGAGAGAGAGAGAGAGAAAGACAGACAGAGAGACAGAGAGATAGAGAATATACCATGCTGAGTTAGGATTTTCAGTGCAGCCTTCTCTGTACAATACAATATAGAACTCAGGAAGAACTATCCCTAGTTTAGAAAGAACTCTTGTTCCCTTCATTACGTTTCAGCATAAACAGGAATTTTCTTTATCAAGTTATTTATACCATGCAGAGCTGTTGCTGGTTGTTGGGGCAAAATCCTAATTGGAGGGTCTGAAATTGGAACCTGATAAGATGACATGCAGCATGGAGAGTAAACATAAAATGAACAACTAAACAATGAGAGGCAATATGCTTTTTATTTTCATAAATGTGAGATTAAGGCGGCTGCATCTTAACTGGTTACAGAAAACAAGATTTGGTGCAGCATTGTGCCTGGATTCCAATGCTATACATTGTCAGTGAATCCCAGTTGGTGTAATGATATGTGGGAATAGCCTTGGGAGACGGAAGGAAGAGTCTCAAACTAGACAATGGTCTAATAAGAGGCAGCTTAGAAGGAATGGGGTGTGTGCCAAACATATCAGAAGGGATCTTCCCTAGTTTCTTGAATTGTAAAGGAGAGAGGGAAGGAAAGAACTTTTACAGTTGCAAGTACACTTGCAAGATTATGTTAATATAGCCTTATAAAGGTACTTCTGGGTGTGCTTCATGTTTGGACTACCTCATAAGGCTGACAACAATCTAGCAAGTCTGAAATTAACGGAATAACAGAGACCTTGGAGGACTTCTAGCCAACACCCTGCTCAAGCAGGAAACTCTATACTATTGCAGACAAATGGTTGTCCAATCTCTCTTAAAAATCTCCAGTGTTAGAGCACATTGTTATCGCACAGCAAATTGCACATTGGAGCAAATTGCCATTACATTTCGACAAACTTGGAAAAGTCCCTTCTTCTATCTCCCAGCATACCATTACAATTGCGTAACTACTGAATATAACAAGTTGAAAGCACACTTTCTTGTGAACAGATCATTTACTTACCTGCCATCTTTAGGTGGGAGAACAATAACTTTCAACTTAGATTTGTGAGATCATCTCTTACCTTGGCTCTTTCCCAGGGATCCTGTTCCAAACTCCTAGCATCCTTCCCATCTGTTTATTCTCACCCTGGATTCAGCCTAAAGCCTTAAGCATCAACACTGATATCAAGATTGGGACAAAAATACTGTCAATGTTGTATATATTATCATGAAATAAAAGGAAGGGTTGAGTAGGGGAGCCATACACTGCACAAAAAAATGTCCTTGTCCTCAGTTTTTGGCAGGAGAGGTAGAGTGCTGAAATCAGAGATCTAATGGAGGCAAAACTGGATCTTTGCCTTGCTGTGTCAAGATGGATAATTAGTTATGAAACAAAGCTGTTTAAAAACTCCTCTTTATGACAGTGCATGTACATAATTCATTAATGTATTGAAATACAATTTTAACCGAGGACAGCTAGATTGGTGTAGTAATTAAGGCATCAGGTTAGAAACCCTGACTTCTACTCCCACCTTAGGCACAAAGCCAGCTGGATGACCTTGGCCAGTCCCTTTCTCTCTGTCTGAAAAGCAGGCACTGGCAAACCACTTCTGAAAAACCTTGCCAATAAAACTGTCCAGGTAGTATCTGAAAAGTGAACAAAAGGAAAAAAACTTAATTGAAGTTTTGCAAAAAAAAGTAATAAACTAGACTATCAAAATGAAGATCTTTAAGAATTTACTATTTTTCAAAAAAGGTTAAATGCATGAGATCAAACAGTTATTTATTACTATATAAACAATCATTTATATTTATGTTGAACAATAAGAGGCAAGAATATAGTTCTGTTTGTCTCCTCTGAAGACAAGGCGGGGTGGTGGTGGTTAAATCACCATTACAACAGTCTTTTTCTGCATTGTAGTACTTTGATGGAATAGAATTATGAACCAGAGAAGATGAGAATCAATGGATGTTGTGGCTAATTTCCTCCATAGTTTCTCATGAAGAATTGAATTTAAGGCTGTTCTTGAATAACAGAAAGTATTTCTTTGGTAGGGCTAGATGGGTTTTCAGCTAAATGGTGCAAATTTGCACATTAATCCATGGTGGGATATCCTGATCCAAAATCTATTTGAAGCTATTTTTTAAAATTTTAAGCTGCCCAATGTTGCTGTGGTTAGCCTCAAAATAGGTAAACTGAACAAAGAAACAAATGACTGAACAAAGTGTTTCTTCAACTCTCTGCTATGGGTGACCACAAAATAAACATTTAGGAAATATGGGAACCATCCAATTAAGCTCTCCTCCTACATTTTTATTTTTAAGAGGGTGAAAGTTCGCATTTTTTCAGCAAATGAGAATAATAATTGTTGCAATTTTACACTCCTTCCCATTTCCTTCATTTTAAAATATTTTTAAAATACAATTTGTAGGAAAATCAAAATTAAGTATTTATTTACCGCTTCCATTTTTAATATACTCCATGCCCTAATAACAATTGCTGACTCTTGTACATTTTTTTTCAATTTTAGCATTTACTTTGCTACTGTTATGCTTCAACAAATCAGTTTTCAACCACTGAACCATTTTTGCTGGCCAGTTAACTTTGCAGTGCATCTAGAAGATTGAGCAGCTCTGGCCAGTTGATTGGCAGTGAATGAATGTGGGGATTATGGGTGGGGAATGTGGGTGATGGGTCAGCTGGTAAACCTCCATGCATCGTCAATAATCTACAGCAGGGGTGTCAAAACTCGCGTTGTCATGGCAACGTCATGTGACATATTGGGACTTTTCCTCCCTTTGCTAAAGCGGGCATGGGCGTGGCCAGCATGTGATGCATCTGGCTTGCAGGCCGCAAGTTTGACAGCCCTGATCTACAGAATGTAGTTTAGAAATCACTGGTCTAACATATATCTATTTTGCAATAATATGTCAGCAGTATGTTTGTTCCTTGCTGTAGAACCCAGGAATAAAGGCTGCTCCAATCCTATCTCTTTCTCTTGTGGAACTAACTGCAAAGTTAAAAGATGGCTCCTTGTCTCCAGAAAGTGTTCTATACAGCTACATGGAAAAGGTAAGGTTGACTTTGAATGTTAAATTCCATTGCTTATAGAAAACCTGCTTTTCTATCTTGCAAACATCAAAATCCTTTGGTCAATACAAATCACTGACACGTCACACCATAAATATTGTTACTGATTTGGGCATAAGTTAAAATTTTTAAATCCCTTTTAACTCTGCATTCTGTAAGTGATAGTAAGTGTTAGGTGTAAGTAGTGAGTGATAGCTAGAAGCAATCAGTCTAAAGATCTGACAAAGCACAGCGGATTTCTCTAATGGTGCTTTAATGGACCCTGAAGGCATAAATGATGGACAAAAGATTATCTCTTCTTTTGTCTCACCAGGAAAAAATGAAGAGTTTAAGCCAAGTCTTTATAAATCAATCTATGCTGGGAGCTAATCTGTATAGGAAATAGAGGAGTTACTTTGCCCTTTGTAGAAAAAGACATGGCATCATCAGTTCCTCATGAAAACTACTGAGGAACAGGAAACCTGGTACTCTTGACTTTTAAAAAAATATTTTATTGATATTCCAAAGTTTAAAAACATAAAAAAAGCTATATGCATTGTTATAAACATCAAGACACCTTTTACATTTGCTTACATTTTTCCATATATGATTGCTTATTCCATTACCATTACATCTTACTCTTGACTTTTGTAAACCCATGCCTGACCCTCAAACTTTGTGCATATTTTGTAAAGCCTTCTATCACCAAAACAGCATAAATCTCCACAGATGACTTTCCATGGAAACAGAATCCTCAAACGCATTGGGACCCTGAAACTGAAGCAGTCAAGAAAACATGGATACTGTGGTACTCAAGGTAGCATGGGCATTAGGGTACTCAGGAAGATGATGTAGAAGCCAGTTTATTTGATTTACAAATACTGAGGGAAAGCTGGCTAAGCTAATAGCTTACAATAGTAAATTAATTTCTGCAATATTTTACATATGCATTTGTTTGTCCACACTTACACCCAGACATTAAAAATGAAGCTCAGCCCAATTCAGCTTCAAATCCCTCTCCAGTTGTGCAAACTGCACCCAATTAAGCAAATTTCACGCAGCAATTCAAGAGTTAAGAGGAACTTTCATCCTTTTCCTAGCCCCCCACCCTCCTCTGTCTAGGCCTTGGGCCTTTGATTTATGTGATCCATGGAGTTATTTTCAGCTGTGGAAGATTTATTACAACTCCCAACAGCTAAGTTACAAGGGAATTCCATTTTTGGAACAGTGTGACTTTGAGACTTCTAGAGAGATGATCAAGGACTGAATGAATGCAGTTGTCTGCTTGGCAGGTGGAAGGTACAGGCATAAGTGCATCAAAAAGACACTTGAATGTATTGGATGCTGAGAATTTATTTATTGTGTTTATATTACCTGGAATATTGATTATGCTGGACAGTGCACAAAGACATTATAAACATAGGATATACTGTAAAATGATATATCTGTGATAAAAATAATATATAAGAAGTTAAGATAAAAACAGAAGGAAAAAAATAAAAATGTGCAGCATCTAAAACTAAACTTTGCAGGGGAGCCAGGTTAGATTATATTAGACAAAAATGGCTGTCTGGGGAATTCTGGGAGTTGAAGTCCACATATTTTAAAAGCTGCTGAAATTGAGAAACATTGCTTTAGCTATTGTTATATTCTGGTTACTGTATCTTTTTTTTTTCTTTTCAACAGTGTTGGATTTTTCCTCTGCCTTATTTTTTTTCTGCTTTGTCTAAGCCTTTGCTTGCCCTCCAAAGATCAGTCATGTGGTGGATCTTGCATCCTGTTCTTGGCCTGCTGAACCTCTTTCCTTCTTCCTTTCTAGGAAGGAAAGTACCAACAAAAAACTGGTTGGGATGGGAAGTTCCAAAACTTATTAAGGCAGGACTTCTGGGAAGCCTTTTTAGCAGGGGCTGTTGCATTAAACCTAAAATAAAATATATGCAGCTGTTTTCATGCCACTGTTTTCTACAGTTTACAGCCCAAATAATGTAGCTCAGTTTTTGATGTCTGTCAAAAAAAGACCATATTATGAAGCTGAGTTATATGTATTGTACAGCTTGCCAACTGTAGGTTGTCCATTCCTTATTTAATTTGCATACCTTATACCAAAGTATAGACAGGGGGAAAAAAAGGGGGCACATTTTCCATAGAATTTCTTTTCTGAACAACTAAAAAGTTCACAATGGTCCTTGGATCACCCCCTTCTTCTGCTTTTCTTCTTTTTGCACCAAGGCTTTAGCAGTAACCCGGGAGATCAACTGCGTGACCGACTTTCTCCCAGAGTGTGAAGAGCAGCTCCGAGAAATTAAAAACAGAGAGAAAGGATTACTCTATGGGGTCCCTGTCAGCATCAAGGAAAACGTTGCTTGCAAGGTATTTTGGGAAATTATTCATCAACTACTGGGGAGGCGAGGGTGATGCTTCATGAGGTTAAGTTCTATGCCTTCAGATGAGATTGGCAAAGTTGGGAGGGGGGAAGCCCACCCCTCAACATCTCAGCATACCTAGCTACATTCTCCATCTTGATGCATTCAGCACAAAAATTGGCAGAAGTTCTATAAGCACCTTAGGCTACATGTGCTTGCTGAAGTCCAATGGATCAGGAAAGATTGTCTGATCCAGTGTTCCTCAGCTTTGGCAACTTGAAGATGTGTAGACTTCAACTCCCAAGATACCTCAGCCAGCAAGGCTGACTGTGAACCTCTGGGAGTTGAAGTCCACATACCTATAGCTTCAAGGTGTCAAGATTGAGAAATGCTGGCCTGATCAATACTCCTGATCCAGGAGCCTTGTAAAGCATACATTTGGACCGATACATTTTAAAAAGGCAACTGTAGATTTTCATGCTGAAAATCAGAATATTTATTGGACTGCCAGAGATTGAACAGGGCGAGCCTGACATAGTTCTGCTCATGTCAAGTTAAATACTTGAATAGAACTGTGCTTGTCATGGTCCTTGTGGAGGATAATATCATGGGGGCGTGTGTCAATTTTGTTTGCAGTCATGCACCAGGTTTTGATTTCCATCCCTCAGATTTCAGATCATTTCCGTAGTAACTTCCTTTGTTACAATAACGTACCAAGGCTCTCAGCCATTTTTGTTATTTTCTTTTAATGGGGAGACATTACCGCTGAGGGAGCATCTCCTTGGTGAATTATTCTGGCTTTATTTCCCTTCTCACCTGCTAGTAGGAAAATAACACACATTTGGCAGAACCTGCTATCTTTCCTAGTTAAATTGATTTTCTGTGTAGCATAGGATTAGCACTCTTTCAAAAAGGGTACTAAATCCATGTCTAAAATATGGTCTTTAAATGCTTTTTCATGAAAAGCCTCATGGAAACTCCATACTCCTGATCAGGTTATCTCTTTAATGGTCAACAAAGAATGCCATATAATATCCATAGCAAGAAATTGTGTTGAAAGGAGGCAGAAAAAACTGGAATGTCTTTAAGCTGCTTTGGATCTGAACAGAAGATAGTACAGGTAGTCTTCGACTTACAACAATTCATTTAATGACCATTTGAAGCAGTGGGGGGATTCTACCAGTTTCCCTACCGGTTCAGTGATTGGCACTTTCCAAACACCAGCTGAGGCTCTGCTGTGCCAATCAACGGAGAGGATAACGAACAGAAAAGCGCAGGGGTGGGTGGGAGGGCCAATGCTGTGCTTTTCTCTTCTTTCTTGTCTCAGCTGATTGTTGGAGATTTTTTTTTTACTACCCGTTCTGCCGAACTGGGGCGAACCGGTAGCATTTCACAATTGATTTGAAGTTACAATGGCACTGAAAAAAGTGACTTATGATGTTTTTTCATACTTACGACCATTGCAGCATCCCCATGGTCACATGATCAGATGCTTGGCCACTGACTCATAATTATTGACTTTTGCAGTGTCCCAGGCCATGTGATCACCTTTTGTGAACTTCTGATCAGCAAAGTCAATGGGGAAGCCAGATTTACCCAATAACCGTATTATTTAATTTAGCATCTACAGTGATTAACAGCTGGGTCAGGAAAAGTAAAATCGGGCAAAACTTAGCAACATAAATTTTGCACTCAATTGTGCTTGTAAGTTGAACACTACCTGTATCGTGAGAATATGACAGGGGAACAAAAACAGTTATTGGGACACGTATATGGAAAGGAAGAATCCTAGAGGTACCATGTCTGAGCTCCAAAAATCCAGAAGATAGCTAGATCACATCAGCGAGAAACATGAAACTCTACTGTTTCTATCGAGAGGATATCCAGCCCAGATATGGTAGACTTTTATCAAACTGACATTTCATAGCATTTCCTATTGATTTGGAATATATGCTATTTGTTACGTTTTCTTGCTCTGCTTTTTCATTCTAAACCTCAACATTTGCTTTATTTCTCTTTTTAAAGGGATACCCCAATTCACTTGGCTTGGTGAAATTTCTGGACTCTCCTGAGCACGATGACTCTGTAATTGTCAAAGTTCTTAAGAAACAAGGGGCAATTCCGTTTGTAAAGACCAACACCTCACAAGCCATATTAAAGTAGGCATTTGGTCATTTTGGGGGTGGGGGGGAGGAGGTGTAGTTCTTAAGTTCTTAAAAGCAAGAACTGACTCTAATCTGTTAAAATAGGCTCATCATTTTGATGGTTCTTCTATCTCTTTAATGATACCCTATAGTCAAATTTAAAAATTAGCCTTTTTTGAACTGCATAACCGTTTTTCCAGAAAAAAAAAAGATTGCTAGATTTTAGCTATATTTCGTTGGTTATCATTAAAACAGTTTTTGTCTTCCTGAAGAAGGAGAAACCGTGTTCTAATTTATTTGTTTACAATCTAGTGCCCTCCATCATGTATTAAATAGCAGTTCTCAGAAACTTCAGCCAGCATAAAAATACATGAAGAGGAGGCTGCTTTTCATGAGTAATATGACAGCAAAATCAGCATCCCAAATCCCATATAGACCAGACTGCCTCTTTAAAATAGCATTTGTAGCATCTAGCCCAATCTGTATGGTGTTTTCCACTATAGTGGCAAAAATTTTGTTCATCAATGAAATTGGTCACTTAATTATCAGGAAGCCCTAGATTTCAGTCCAGATATGTATGGCTCAGCTGTTTGAAAAGCCTTCCTCAATTTGATGTTGAGTATGATAAATTCTCACCTAGCGTAGGTAATGGAAATTTGTATTTGAATATTTTAATTTATGTTTTATGAATAGGTCTTTTAAAACAAAAGCCTGATTCCTGGGCACTTTGTACTGTAAAAAGCTAGAACAAGGGAAACAAAGAATAAAAAGAGATGCATTCAAAGAAATAAAAAATCATGTCAGGCAAAACCAACTCTTATAGATGTTTAGTTCCATTCTACTTAACCCTAACCCTAACCCTGGTAAAATGATTGTGTCTTCAGTGCTTTCCACAAGAGTGGGAGCCACATGGATTTCTTGTCTTAGCCTCACCATAAGCAAAACCGATTCCTTCTGCATGCCTTCGATTTGCTTATGGGTCCTTTCCCCTCCTATGCAGCATAGACTGTGGCAATACAGTCTTTGGACAAACCTTGAACCCTTTCAACCACAAGAAAAGTTCTGGAGGCTCCAGTGGAGGGGAAGCTGCTCTTATTGGCGGGGGAGGATCCGTGCTTGGCATTGGGACAGATGTGGCTGCAAGTATTCGGGTGCCATGTGGCTTTTGTGGGATCTGTGGATTCAAACCAACTGGCTATAGGGTGAGGTAAGTTTTATTTTTATTTATTGGATTTTTATTTTTATAAATAACTCAAGGAAAGGTACATAGAAAATTCCTCGTCCTATTTTCCCCACAACAGCCACCCTGTGAGATGGGTCAGGCTGAGAGAGAGTGCCAGCTTTCATGGCTAACATGTGTCTAGAACTCACAGGCTCCTGGTTTCTAACCTAGTGCCTTAACCACTAGACCAAACTGGCTCTCTTCACAACTTTCACAAGTAGTTGACAATCATGTATTGTATATCACGTATTGTCAACAAGTCAAGGGTGAATGGTATTCCAATAAACAGTACATGTTCAAAACAAGTTCTCTGTTGTGACTGTCATTCCAGCAATCAATAGGAAATTAGCTGTCTAGATTATTAATATAACCCTCAGTAGATAGGAAGGCATTTGTTAGGAATTAAGAATTGCTAAAATAAAGAATGAGGCCATGTTTCTTCAGGTAAACTGGTCATGAATCTAGTGAAAAGTAGAACATAGTTTTCTGTCCCTGTCTATTCCTTTTATTTATTCCTTCATTTTCTCATTTATTCTTTTATTTCCCATCATCTCACCCACACAAGCATTCAGCCTGCTCACTCATATTCCAGCCATGGCCTTTCTGCCTCATCCACAGAACAGCAATATAATGAATCTCTTTTCATGTTCTAAACACTTGAAAAACTTCAGGGGGGAAATGTTGCATCGATCAGGATATAGATGAATATTACAAAACTCAACAAATATGTATTCCAAACCAGATAATGTTAGTAATTTGTTTACTCTAGAGCAGGAAATCAACCCTAGAATTGATTCAGCCTCAAGAGACAGTTACCACTGCTAAATTGAAAGGTAGGAAGAATTCAGCCAAGGTAGGAAGTTTAGAGAAATCAGAATTGAGATTAAAGTACTCAGTTTTATTGCAGTTTTATACCTCCCCAACTTTCCCAAAATAGGTATGCCAAAGAACCAGATTTACATTTATGTGTGAAAAAGCAAAAGTAATCATAGAACATATGTAGAAGAGAATATGTTCAAGGGTATATTTCACCATTCACTGTTGCTTAGTTAGTTTTGGTATTCAATTCTGTTTCCTCACTCTCAACATTTGTTTCATTCAAAATCTTGTCAAGAATCCCTCCCCCCTTTTCCAGTTGGGGTATGTATAACGGTGTGGACAGCAGTTTTTAGAATCTCCAGGAATGGTCATATTGGCTGGAATTCTGAAAGTCCACCTATTTGGAATGGCCCAGATTGGGGATAGTGTGAGGTTTTCCATTTTTAAAAAAACGCAATGCACAGTATTTTCTTACTGGAAAGATGGAGTGCATTTCTTTGGCTGCTTGGCATAGTAGGCATTTAACCCACAGGAAAAGAAGATACTGTCTCCTACTTATGGATGTCACCACCTCTTTTACTTCTTCACTCTCCATTTCTCAGTTCTTGAGTCATGGATCACCAAGTGGGCATTTTAGATCTCTTTTTTGCCAGGTTTTTATTGATGGTGGGATAGAAAAATGGCCCAGGATACAACTCTATTAGGGATACTGAGGGCTCCCAGGAAGTCTTAAGGAAAGGATTGGAATCAATGACCCTTAAATTATCTTGCACAGTATTAATCAGTTTAAATGCAATTTTCCTACAAGAAATTCTGAAACCAAAAACTGGATATAAGCTCTTCTGAGCCCTGACTCAATATAAAGTTTAAATCTTATATCACAAATGGTCCTCATCCTTTCTGTCTGGAAGCAAAGTGATTGGAAGGTAATTTTATCCCCTTAATGAAGTACTACTTTACCTAAGTAGATCTTTGTGCGTGGAGATATAGCAATATCCTGGGGATTTGGAAAAAGACTTGGCTGGTGGTGGTTAGGTCAGGATTGAGAAGAATTGTAATAATACCCCACTCCTGGATTAAAAGAAAAAGGACTGGGCCTCTGAAAATATTACAAGTTGGGAAGGTCTAAAGTCCATTCTGTCTTAAAAGCTCAAATCTGTTTGGATAGGGATATTAGTTTTAGTCCAAATTCCTAAAAAGGAATCAATAGTATCTTTTAACCATATCACCTGCATTTTATGACAGGGTCTCTTTTTCATTTGGCTTTGTCTCTAGTTAATTTGCTTTTTTCATTTGCTGTTGTGCAGTGTCAAAGGTGTTACCACTCCTGTAGCTGGAATGAACTCAGGTGAGCAAATCTATAGTTAATAAAGTATTTGTTATTCAGCTCATGGAGAAAAAGGCAAAGTTCCTTGATGAATATATATTTAGGTCTTCTGCTAACCAATCAACCATCCAAAATTGCACTCAAGCTTTCTCCTTCCCTCCATCACACTGCAATGTCTTTTTTTGGTTTGTTTGTTTCCCCATTGATTTAGGATTTATTGTTGTACCATAAGATCTCAGGTTCATTTACATTTATAGATATATTTCAGAAGGATGTAGTAATTTACAATTTTAAAGTGTGGTTGGATGGGATGACAAGACAAGGAAACAATGAATAAAAATAGTGATTTTTCCTTTTCAAAAACTATTTGGATAAATCAAACTACTTGAGTAAATTATTAAATAAGTTTAAAATCCTCTCATTATTAGAAAGCCAATTCTCAGGGGATCTATTTGGCTTTACTCTACTTCAAAGCCATGTTCTGTCTTCCTTTATCAAGACCAGAGACCTTTCTCTCTTTGTTCCAGTCATCTCTGTGACAGGACCAATGGCAAGAGATGTGGATAGCCTGGTTTTGTGCATGAAAGCCCTGCTGTGTGATGAGATGTTTTCTCTGGATCCAGCTGTGCCCCCACTTCCCTTTAATGACAAGGTAATCAAACTGGATATAGGGATGAATCAGGCTCTGTGTATAAGTATGTGAGTGAGGGGTGGGGTCTGATTATAGTTCTTAGTACGTTTGGGCCAGAATTTTTCAAGGATCTCCTTTTCCACATGTAACTGCATAGGCACTTTAATTATTTTTGGAAGTCCTCCTCTAAGTATTCCCACCAGGATAATTTAAGCTATTTGGTTGTGAAGATCTACTTACAGAATACGCTCCCCATGGAGGCTTACTGGTATTCATATTAACAACTTCTTCTCCTGTGCATTTGAAATTAGTTTTGATATTACTTACTTGTAGAAGTAGCAGGGATGTTAAGGATTCCCCCTCACATCCCCCTAATCATAACACAAATAATTCCTTGTAGCTGTTATATGATATGATCTCTTTATGCCTTTGTCTTTGTCCTAGTCCACAGCTAAGATTAGGGTTGTCTGTAGTTTTCCAAATTTAAAATAGTCTTCTCCCCACAACTTTTGCAAAGAATGCAATCACATAGTGCCATGGTGGCGCAGTGGTCAGAATGCAGTACTGCAGGCTACTGCTGCCGGCTGCCGGCTGCCTGCAGTTTGCCAGTTCGAGTCTCAAGGTTGACTCAGCCTTCCATCCTTCCAAGGTCGGTAAAATGAAGACCCAGATTGTTGGGGGAAATATGTGAACTCTGTAAACTACTAAGAGAGGGATATAAAACATTGTGAAGTGGTATACCGGTATAAGTCTAAGTGCTATTGCTATCAGTGCTTGTGGTTGCTTCATCAATGTTGTGAACAGAGGATGGGATCTGGCTAAGTCCTATTGGCCACTTCAGGCTGCTGCAGGGACAGCTACTCCCATCCCTTTCATGGAGACAACAAATTATTGGCTTCTACGTACAGGTACAGGGGCAGGCCTCTGTCTATGCACAGGTAGTCCTCATCAACCATTTGAAGTTATGACCAGTTATTGAAATTGTGGCTGTCACAGTATCCCTACAGTCATATGATCAAGATTCAGGCACTTGGCAACTAGCTCTTAATAATAATGGTTATAGCACCCCATGGTCACATGAGCACAATTTGCAACCTTTCCTGCTGGCTTCCCACAAGCAAAGTCAATAGGGAAGCCAGCAGGAGGCTTCAAGTCACTTCTGCTTCTGATGCTTTTTCTCCTGAGGAGCTCCTGGGCAGCATTGGATCTTGCACTCCATAGTGTCTAGCTGCTCATACGCCATAGCACCAACCGGCCTATTTATAGCCTCACCTGCTTTCCTGGGATGCAGTTTCCTTTGCATAAGCAAGTGCATCTGGATTCTCACCTATTCCCATATCAAATTTGCATAAGGTTCTCAATGATCTACAAGGTCTTCACTGGAATTGCCATCACTAAGCTACCTATGTTATGCTTTATGACCACATTGCTTAGCAATGGACATTCCTGTCCCAATTGCCATTGTAATCCAAGGACTACCTATAAAGTCTGATTGGCCCTTTCTGAATGCTTGTTAGATCTTAGACAGGCTCCTTATATACCCGGATTTGAAACACTGTTAGGCCTTAAAAAAACATATCTAGCTCTCTTCTTGTCCTAGTGATTGGACTAAATGAAGATTTGTGTCTTTTCAGATTTACTTGAATACCTGCCCCCTTAGAATTGGATTCTACGATGGAGACGGTTATTTCCAGCCATCTCCCAGCATGAGACGAGCTGTACAGGAAACGAAAAAGCTGCTACAGGAGGCAGGGCATACTGTAAGCTTTACACTAGGATTAAAGATCTTTTTGGGTGAAGAGAGTGGCAGCAATAGCCTTGGCATTTGAATGGCATGCTGCCAGTGGCATTCCAAAAGCAGCTAATGGAAGGAAAGTGCTCATTTGTTTTGGCTTTGTTTAGATTCATCTAGAAGCAAACTTGACTAGTGTGATAGTTTCCATATTGTATATTCAATCATTTTTCTCTTCAGTCATATTAAAAATTAAAATTGCACCTTTTGGAGCCTCACTATATTGGGCTGCAAAAGTCCAGATGACTATTAAATGCCAGCGGAGAGATAAAGTGAACTCTTGGTTTTTTTGCTTCCCACTTAATCATCCACATTTTTGCAGGTCAATCTGATAGTTTGAGGATGTGACCCTTTTAGGCTGTGCATCTGTGCTGCGTTCCAACATGTAATTGGCTTCATTCATTCTATGGTTGAACACATGGCTTCTAGCAGATTTGGGGAAAGAAGTCATTGTAAGCCCTAAACAGTTTCATGTTTGCTCAACTTTTAAAAGCAGAGTAACTCTTTGCATAAGTTTATTGTGTGTTGTTAAATATGGATTTTGTTTTTCTTTCCTCTCTCAGCTGATACCATTCACTCCACCTAACATTGATTTTTTGGTGGATGAACTCTTTACCAAAGGCCTCTATGCTGATGGAAGTTCCACATTATTGGAAAAATTGTGAGTGATTAAATACTAAAATTTCATAGAAAAAGTCAATCCGTATTTTTAGTTTTGTTTCCTTTCTAGAAATCAAGTGCCAGTAAAGAGCAGAGTAAATAAAGCTTACAGAGGTCCAATACCATGAATATTTGGTAACCTGATTGCTGGAAAGGAAGTGCCTGAATCTTTTGTTTCTCTCCTTTTTCTATTTGACTTTTCATAGAATCATGTGACAGGTGGCAGCAAAGGTTACTCAACATGACTTCTCTTAAATTAGAATCTTATCTACCTGTGAGAGGAGCACAATGGCTAGGACATTGGGTTGGAAGTTAGCAAGCCCTCGTTCGAGACCCAAGTGCTGCTGTGGGGTGGGGTGAGCTCTCATCCTTTGCTTCAGCTCCTGCCAGGGACATGAAAAGAGCCCCCAACTGGGCATCCCCCAGACAACAATGATGTCACCAGTTAATCTTTTCAACCTGGAGGCATCTTGGTGCTTCTGACGTGAGTGCAACACTCTACCTGTGAGGGAACCTGAACTAATAGATGAATAGCTCTTTTCCTCCCAACTTCCCATCTTCCAATTTGTGTCCTTATACCAAAAGACGGGCCTGTTACCTCCTTATACTCTCTATAATAATCTGTTTTTTGGGTTTTCGGTTCAATGTGTGGAGTGTGAAGGATGTGTGTTTGTGTTTATTTTCATGGTCATAATGTACACTGAAGATGGTGTTGTCAGCTGATAAAAAATTTTGTATACACGTTTTATAGTTGACAATAGAAAGAAGGAGGGGAGTTTCAAAGAGCAGGCAACAGTGTGGAATAGAAAGTACATTCCATTCATATTTTCTTCAAAGACTGATTAGATGGCTGAAGCTTCTGCTGTGAAAAAAATCTAATTGGAGAGCATGATTGATGACTCTTGGCTACGGAGGTTTTTCGTTGGATGATACACCCAGAGGAAGGAAAAGCAGAATCAAGGGTGACAGTGAATTAGATATCTCAGAGTTGGCTTCGCCCAAGTTAATGCCGGACATAGAATGTTAACTTCAAATAAATCCTCTTTAGTTTTGGGAGTGTGGCTCGAGGCTCATAATTTAATTGGAGTAACTGCCGGAATCCTGACAGGTGTTTGATTTAGTTGTACGAGGTGCAATGACAATAAAGTAAACTAAACTAAACTAAACTTTCTTTCCCTTTGTACTATTTCAGTGATGGTGAATTTGTGGATTCCACTTGGACAAACCAGATTCGTTGTTACAGAATGCCAGACCTGCTGAAGAGACTCTTGGCTCTCCTTTTGATGCCTGTGGTGAGTTCTCACTTTTTTTCTGTCTGTGCAAATACACAATACTAATTTTCAGAATGAGTCTCATTTTATCCATAACCAAAAAAATGATGGAGGTGGAGTGTACAATAGCCTAGTAAGAATTTATAGAATTCTTTCTGGTCCTTCCCTATGAGGGGCAAACCAAGTTAACTTGTCACTGGGATTTTTCTGTGTCTTTTTCTGTCTCCTGGGTTACATTTCAGGGGTTTTTTCCCCATCACTTTGGGTCACCATCATCCCATTTAGATTCAAGGTAAACACTATAGCAATGCCAGCCAGGTTCTACTGAAGTAGATTGGTAAAAAATGGATCCCACACCTCATTACCCAAGTTCGTAGGCTAATCCCTCAAAATGCAATTCAAAAATTCCTGGTGGTGCTATTGATAGATCAATTGCTGTGATGTTTAGCCTGTAAGATCAAGGGGAAGTCAAAGGCTATCAGATAGATGTAGACCGGAATTAATAGCCTGAAGTGAATGGAAACACTGAAATAGCTTTTTCCAAATTGATGTCCTTCAGATACATTTGACTTCAACTCCCAGAGACCTCTAGCAAGCCTGAGGAAAATACAGCTTAATTAGGCTAAATGTGATAAGCCTATAAAGCAGCCAATGGATTATACATTGATATCTTCTCTGCTAGAATAAGGTGATTCCTGAACTTCAATAAAAAAAAAGATTGACAAATGCAGAAGGAGTAAAGTTTCTGACAAGCCAAAGGACTAGAAGTGAAACTTACTGTATATACCAGCTGTTCTCATCTTCCACTTGAGTTGGGATTAGAATTTAAGTTGACTGGGAATTCTGGGAATTGTAATACCAATACAGCTGGAAGAAGTAACCCCTGAAGAATGGTTCTAATTTGAGGGTTATTTCTTCTGAACATCGTGGTGCTTAATTCATGAGTAAAATACATTGATTCTCTTGTAGAAAAGTTCAGGAAGATGAGAGGGTTAAATGGGACTCTTTATGGTCTGATGCAAAAAAAGAGAAAAAGGCACTGTTTTAATATTCTGGTCAGTGTTTCAAAACTACCTAAGATTTAGATGTTTTTCATTGCCAGGAATAATTCCGCAAGGCTGCTCAAGTTCTTGGAAATAGAGCCCTTGATATGCAACTGAAAATGTGATTGCTTCTTTCACTGTAATGCTTTTACGAGCATTTTCCTCCTCATTTCCATCCATTTGCTATTGTTGTATTTAAATCGGGGAAATGAGGCTGGATTTTTAGAGAAAATCATGTTTCTTTTCTTTTTGAAGTCAAAGCTGAATTGCAATCCAATGTATATTGGATTGCCTTCTTCATAGGCTATCTCAAAATGACTTCCATTTTGAGCTTGATCGCTTCAGTCAATCTTGTTAACAGAAATCAAGCTCTAGCTCTCTTCTTTATAAAGTGGAATAACCAAGGTGAACATCGTAATCTAAGAATAATGACCCCGATACAGCCATGTTCAGGTTTTCACATGTCGCTTTTTGATGATTCAATTCCCTATGAAATGATGGGGTCGAAAGCAGAATGGAGTTCAGAGAAAATAGGACGCCTACAAATCTTAATTGTTTCCTGCCAAAACTTTTCCATGGTTCTATATCATCCTGAATTTGCCCTCCTCTATTCAATTCCTCAGTTATAGAACCTATTAGTTCCAGCCTGACACTCCACTATGAGAAAAATCTTCGACTAACAGTGAAAAATGACAGGCCAGCTGGCACCTACAATTAACACTTTTTAAAACCCCACTGGTTTTACTGGGGGAATGAACAGGTAGTTCTTGACTTAGAACCATTCATTTAGCGACCATTCCAAGTTGCAACAGCCCTGAAAAAAGTGACTTATGACTGGTCCCCATCTCTATGACTGTCGCAGCATCCCTACTGTGACGTTATCGTAATTTAGATGTTTGACAACTGGCATGTATTTTATGACATTTGCAGTGTCCCAGAGTCGTATGATCACCATTTGCAACTTTCCCAGCCAGCTTCTGAACAAAGTCAATGGGGAAAACAAGGTTTGCTTAATGATTTCAGTGGTTCCTTTAACTGCAGGGATTGGCTTAACAACTGTGGCAAAAAAGGGTCATAAAATCAGCCATGAAACCCCAGCCAGAAATTCTGGTTCCCAACTACGATCATAGATTGTTAAGGACTAGTACCTGTACCTCTTCTTCCTGAAAGGAGATATCGTTTTTTTGGCACAGCTGTTTCAAGTGACTGCCTAATGTCACAAGATATGGGCAAATCAGATGAAAGGGATGAGTAATTTGTACAATAGGGTGGAAGTGGAGGTGTTATTCAGCAGGTTCTCACCAGTTCTGGAAAACCGGTAGTGGAAATTTTGAGTAGTTCGGAGAACCGGCAAATACCACCTCTGACTGGAGATTTTACAGTATCCTTCCCCTGCCACGCCCACCAAGCCACGCCCACAGAACCGGTAGTAAAAAAAAAAAAATGAATCCCACCACTGGGTGGAACATTTTACTAACTAATGGCAGATTTCCACTGGAGCTAAGGAACAGATGGCAGAAACTTCTTTCTTATCTTGCATTCTAATTTCCTGGGTTGTTTCCTCTGGCTTAAGTGATGGGATGTCTTGCCAGGGTCCCTCCATCATCACTGGCTGCTCCAAAGCTGTCCCTCTGTTTTCCTTCACATGAAAGATGAACATGGCAGTAAATCAGAGCAGAAGCAAGCCATTCTGCTTGTAAACTTAATTTGCTTCCACCTTCTAGACATTTAGAAGGAGTGTTAATTGGTTCTATGGGTTAACAGAGTGCATTTATGGATGGAAGATTTAAGGCAGTATTTCTCAAACTTGGCAACTTGAAGATGTGTGGATTTCAACCTCCAGAATTCTCCAGCCAGATCATTGGCTAGAGAATTCTGGGAGTTGAAGTTCACTCATCTTCAAATTGTCAAGGCTGATCTAAGACCAATGGCTCCTGGTCTTTTGGGGAAAGATTACTGTGTCAGGATTCTGGTACTTACTCCAATTAAATCATGAGCCTCGAGTCACACTCCCAAAACTAAAAAAGATTTATTTGAAGTTAACATTCTACGTCCGCATTTACCTGGGCGTAGCCAACTCTGAGATCCATAATTCACTGTCACCCTTGATCCTGCTTCCCCCACCCCACCCCTCTGGGTGTATCATCCAACGAAAAATGCCCATAGCTAACGGTCATCAATCATGCTCTCCAATTAGATTTTTGCACAGCAGAAGCTTCAGCCTTTGAAGAAAATATGAATGGAATGTACTTTTGATTCCACACTGCTGTCTGCTCTTTGAAATCCTCCATCTTCTTTCTGTTGTCAACTATAAAACGTGTATACAAAATGTTTTATGAGTTGACAGACTGACTAAGATAGTTCCAAGCCATCAACCAGAGAATAGATCAGGAAGAAACAGACTAAGGAGAAGGAGCCATAAAATTGCTCAACAGTTAGTAAACCTCAAAGGCCAGTAGGTTTGTTTAATACTGTAGAATAACCTCTTGCTATATGTGGTTTTCCAATGCAGTGTTTTTATTTTAGTTCCCACGAATCTCCAGGCATCTGCATGCCCTCCTTGGAGTTGGGTAAGAGCACTTTATGGTGTTTGGTTCCTTTAATGGGTGTTGTTCCCACAATATCAGCCTTTGGATTTACTGTGTGCCTCTTAAAACCACACACTTAGGTTTCTCCATGAAGCACGCCACTATGCAGTAATGTACTGCTATGCAAGTACATGCAAGACCTATGCAAGACCTTTTATAGCAGTATTTGTAGTACAGGTTTTTCAGGAAAAGTAAAAGTAATATAAGAAGAGAAATTTTTATTTTTAAAACTGGTTGTTGTTCCTGCACATGTGCATATTTTATATTTTTTCATTACTATGTTTCATGTTCTGTCTCACCTTTCTTCCTTCTCAAAAAATGAAAGAGTACAAATTCACACAAACACAGGCAGGCAAGCTAGCTCAGACTTCACAGAGTTAATTCTTTGGAACTGATAACGTCCTTGGCATTCCAACACGCTCTGCCTGCCAAGTCCAAACTGATAACAAGTAAAAAGCTACTTATGCCTCCTATACACCGATATATGTAAAAAATACAAGTATATGAAATTATTGTGGCTCCGATTCCCGAGCCTGTGCTGTTAGAGGAAGAGGATTCGGAAGATGAGGAGGAGGAACTGGGAATGCCTTCCTCCCCAGGACCTTCCTCTCTGGCAATGCCTTCCTCCCTGATTATGCCTCAGGTTTCATCAGACAACTTAGAGGAACAGCCTGAGATTAATCAGGAGGAAGGCATATCGGAGCAGCCCCTGACAGGGAGTCAAGAGGAAGAATGTTGGCTTGATCCTAAGCAGAGTCATAGGGAGAAATGTGAGCAGCAACGTAGGAGGCGTGGGAGGGTCAGAGAGTGAGCTGAGTCATTGAGCCACACCCCACAGGGGATAAAAATGGGTGTGTTGTCGGCTGGAACTTTGTACGGGATAAAGTTTGATCTTCAGGTTTTTCTTTGTGAATGATTTTTGTGGTCTGCCTTGTAATTTTCTGTAAGTAGCTTTTTACTTGTTATCAGTTTGGACTTGGCAGGCAGAGCCTGTTGGAATGCCAAGGACGTTATCAGTTCCAAAGAATTAACTCTGTGAAGTCCGAGCCAGCTTGTCTGCCTGTGTTTGTGGGAGTTTGTACTCTTTCATCTTTTGAGAAAGAAGAAAGGTGAGACAGAACTTATGGGTATGTGTGAAAATGTATGTCCACTAAGACCCTCCCAGAGGAAATTTCATTCCTGAAATGAAAACTTGAGAAACAATGGAAGTGGGAGAATTGCCCAGTGACCACAAGTGGTAACTTTAGATCTAGATTAGTGGTGGGATTCAGCCAGTTCACACCACTTTGGGAGAACCGGTTGTTAACTTTCTGAGCAGTTTGGTGAACTGGTTGTTGGAAGAAATCATTAGGGCAGAGAACCAGTTATTAAATTATTTGAATCCCACCACTGATCTAGACTCAATATTTTCCAAATTGTTGCCAAGGCATCAAGTTTAGTTGAGATTTGTTTTAACTGGTTTACAGCTGGGACATTCATAGGGCAGGAAAAGCAAAATGGGACAGGGTACCTTTGCTCTAAGTTATCTTTGGGTTATTAATATGAATATTTTAACTTTGAAAAATAGTCATGCTATATTCTATCCAGCAGAGGTCAGCATTACGTTGGCCACTGTCCTGCATTTCACAGAAGTTGGACTTAGGAAAATATTTTAATTTTAATTTAAATTATTTGGAACAATCAAGATGCTTGGATTTACAAATTTTGATCATGTGACCACAAGGAAAATGCAAAGGTTGTAAGTATGGGAACCAGTTGTAAATTACTTTTTCAATAGTGTTGTAACTTTAAATTGTAGTTAAATCATCACAAGTCGAGAACTGCCTACAGATAGGTCTGAACAGCTATGAGAAGATGGAGCATGATGCTCCATTGCTGGTAATTAACATGTTGTGGAAAGAGAGACATTCCAAGGTTCCTAGGGAACTGGGTTCAGGTATTTGTTTCACTGGCTTGAAGGCGTTTCAATTTCATTTGTACATTTATGGTGGAAAAGTAAACATGGATCGTGCCTTCAAGAACACTGTCATCAAAGGTGGCATTCAGCAGGTTCTGACCAGTTCTGGAGAACCGATAGCGGAAATTTTAAGTAGTTCAGAGAACCGGCAAATACTACCTCTGACTGGAGATTTTACAGTATCTTCCCCTGCCATGCCCATCAAGCCACACCCACAGAACTGGTAGTAAAAAAAATTGAATCCCACCACTTACTTTCATGAATATCTACTATTATTACTTGAGGTTTTATAACAACTTCCTGCCACTGACGCCTTTCAAATAGGTTGGAATTGCAACTTTCAGGCAATCAATCTTTCCTAGCAATCCCAAAACCAGTTAAAATTGTCTTGGGCTGCCCTAATTTTCTTCAGATTTAATTTAGACATCAAGACACTGTTAAAATTGACATGTTTACATTCTGTGCATCACAGAGAGCTGTCAGTCAGTTGCTGCTGTTTTTTTAGCCAACAATGGAGCATCATGCTTCATCTTCTCATAGCTGTTCATACCTATCTGCAGGCAGTCCTTGGCTTATGACAATTTAACTACTGTTCAAAGTTACAACACTACCGAAAAAGGTAATTTATAACTGGTCCTTGCACTTACAACTGTTGCAGTGTCTTTGTGATCACATGATCAAAACTTGGGCTCTTGTTAACTGGCAGGCCTTTTACAATGATTCCAAGCATTCCTTGGTCAATTATGACCATCCCAGGGGACTTCCAACAAGCAAAGTCAATGAAGGAAGCTGAATTTGCTTAACAACTGCATGATTTGTTTAATGGCCGTGCAAAAAAAAAAAAGGCTATAAAATTGAGAGTGACTCACTTAACAATCCCTTGGAATCTCCAGTCCCACTTGTGATTGTAAGCTGAGCCCAACTTGTACTTTTTCTGTGCAATAAGACCATGAAAAGGCTAGTTCCCTATAGGTCTGTCAACTTTGTATTTAATTATTAAATTAAATACAATTAAATTAAAATATTAAATATTAATTATTATAGCAGCAAGCTGTTATGGTGAGATTAAGGCAGGGGTCCCCATCCCTGGTCCATGGACCAGCACTGGTTTATGGCATGCCACAACAAGCAAAGCCCCATCTGCAGGATGTAGAGAGCATATGAAACTCTCTCCAGTCCACAGAAAAACCTCTCTCCACAGAATTGGTTCTTGTTGCCTAAAATTTAGGGGATGGGGCAAACCATTAAAATCCCTTCCAGTGAGAATATAGATTGCCTTCTTAGACAGAGAGGAACAACATGTTGAACAATTGGTGCACAAGTTCAGAGGAGGATGACAAAAATGCAGGAACCTCAAGATATGATCAAGACTATTCAAGGACAATGGGGAAACTTAATTTGAAGAAGAGGAGACCAAGGGAGATAGGATCTCACTGCTCAGGTATACAGAAATATATTGTTGAGAACATGATCACTGCCAAGGAGACTAGGACCAGAAATGATAGATGTAAGTTGCAACTATCTAGATTTCATTTCATTATAAGAAAAGGCTTCCTAAATAGAAGAAATAGAAGAAGTCTGTGTTTTTATGAATAGGCTGGACAGGATAATTTGGTTGGGTTTTTTTCTTCTTCTGTTATGAAGACTTGAATGAGGTTATCTTTGTGGTCCTTTCCAACTGCACAATTTTATGATTCTATGGCATAACTATTTTGTTGATTTTTCTTTGTTAGTGTGCTAATGTTGATTTCCATGATTTCTACAAATTCTAGGTCAGTCAAAAAACTCTGGAAGAACAATGTGGATCGAATGGTGAGTCAGCTTGTTTATGTCACTTGGCCAAAGGTTCTAACTCTCTCAGATATTTCCCAACCAGAACAAACAAAAGAGTTGTTTCTTTTTAAATGAAAGCAGCCCTGGGTTTATTTTTGTACTTTTCAATACTGAGCAGAAAGAATAGAAAAGAATAGTTAGCAAAGCCCCTTACCTTCCACAATCTTCCTATACAGTTACCCCGTATATTATTCTAGAGTTCTAGAATTCAACTATAACTCAAGAGTTCTAACAAACATCTTAATGATTTTTGTATGGCACATCAGTATGCAATTGAGACTATTCTTATTTCCTGTAACACATGTCACCAGATAGTTTTAAAGTGGTCAAACATGATGATCTAATTGGGTGAAATGGAGAAACACTATATGAAGTTTCTCAACTTCTTTTTCCAATCATTGCTTAGCTTGTTTGCAAAGCAACAGTTTCATGGCTAAAGGATTTGTGAATAGGTGGGTTTTATTCTTAATATGCCAAAAATGAGAAGACAGAGATGCAAAGTCCTACATTTCTTCTTATGCACTGGGATTTCCAGGATCCAATTTAATTGGCAGTAACCACATATATCCTGTGGGACATCAATTGTACCATATAGTAGGACAAGTTGAAGCTCAGGACTTAACTAAGCCTTCCACTTTTTTATCAATACAATGTACATCAGGTACCTGTAACAGAAAAATTGCCACATTTTGTGTGTGTGCGTGTGTGTGTGAAAACTTCATAAAAATACATTGTCTTTTTATCAGTAAACTCTCTCTGATTATTCATCAGATAGGGAAAAACTTATATCCAAAGATATTAGGATATATTCCTCTTTCCCTGATCAGGTTTATTTCAGCTCTAAGGACAAGATCCTACATTAACTCTGAGAAAAACTTCATTAAGCTAAGTATACTATTTTGCAAGTGGAAAGCTATTTCATACCTCTTTGTTAGGGATAATTCTAATTTAACTTAATACAGTATGTTACCATCACATCAATAATCCCAGATCCTAACTTAATTAACTGGCTGTCCCTTCTTGTAATACAGGCATCTTCCTTGGATAATTCATCTCATACTGTCAGATCCAAACCCAAAGCCGATACAGTGAGATCTAATCAAATATATTTTTTATTTGCTTATACCTAATACCCAGAATCTTGCCAGACTAAAGCTATAACCTTCTGACCTGATAGATATACCCTGGAAGATTCTAGGTTGTGGCTACACCAAACTTTTTCCTTCCCTCCCATATCCAGTTTAGGACGGCACAGTCTCTTGTCTTGGGACTTTCTCTGGAATGTGCTGCCTTGTCCCTGAGAAGCTACAGTGCTACTGCCAACATTTCTCTGACTCTTTATTTAACTGCACATTCCATCACATGCAGAGTGCTAATTGGCGTTCTTGCAGTAGAGTCCCACGCTTTTATCTTTCTACTCTTTCCTAAGCACATATAAAGTTATTAATTAAGCAGAAGTGAACATGCCAATTACTATTGCATTATTACATTTCAACATCTGCTTGCCCAGACCATTCAGATAATTATCCATTGTTGCTATTTATTAACTCATAATGTGCCCTCAATACAATAATCTATCAGTACTTGTCTTCCATCTTAACCTTCTGTTTTTCCAGTGTTGAGGAACGTTGACTGACTTCTTGAATCTTGCCACTTTAGATGTGTGGGACTACAACTTCCATAATCCTAGACAATAAATATGCTATCTACTTCTGAAAGGGGTAGAAGACTGGGGTCGGCTTCTTTAGCATTACCATCAAATTAATCTGCACAAGTTTAGATTTAGTTGAGCTTCTGAGATTTATTTGTTCAGATCAAGGCTTGGCATGACTTCTAACTCTGCATTTGGCAATACCCTCTGATACTGGGAGTGTCAGATAACATGCAGTTGGATAAATGATGCATGTTAATCATTCACAGCATTTGATAGTTATTATTTCAGATTATGCCAAGGGCCATTTAATCCTTTGCTGATTAAACCAGAGTCCACATTTGAAATCTTGAAGTGACCCTGCAAATGGTCTTGAGAGACTACATATTTCTAATTTAATTGTTTTGAGAGTTGGAATGTGAGGCCTGATTTGGTGGGAAGAACATATATTTCATCCCAAAGTAAACTGATGGAAGGTATTAGCTGGATAAAACAGAGATAGGTAAATCCTGGGGAAAACAAATTAAAGAGATAAAGTCTCAGGGACCTTTCAGTCTCTAACTGCTGCTTGTGGCACATGCTTAAGTCTGAAGCTTTCTTTGGCACTCATCAAATTGTTATCCTTAGTTTTGGGAGCTAGAAACTTCAGTGATTTTCTTTTTAACATTCTACTCTAAATTGCAAGAATCCTACAGGAAAGCCAATGCTTCTCTATCTTTATGGGGGAGAACATTGTCTGCAATCTTGAAGGAAGCTCTGGTTTGTTCCCATTCTTAAGATACATTCTTTGGATTCAGGCATCCTTAACAATTATTGCCCCATCACCAATCTCCCCTTGTAGGAGACGTTGTTGAGAAGAGGGTTGGAAATCACCTGCAGAATGTCCTAGACCTAGGTTATCTGATTTCCATTCCATTAGTTGTTGGGCATGGAAGGAAAACTGCCTTAGTTGTGCTAGTAGATAGGCATTGAAATGACTGGGGAAATGGTACTCCTAGTGACAATCAACATCTGAACAGAATTCAAGATCATCAACCATGGTAACCTTTCTGAACTGCCTGTGAAATTTGGAATTAGAAGTATTATTTTTGCAGTAGTTCCTTTTCCTGAGTGGACAGTTCCAGTCAATTGTAGGAAGGAAAAAGAGATCCAGCAACTATTTATTTGCGCCCTGGTATTGAGTAGCTGCCCCTATTGTTTAATACCTACATCAGGGGTGACAAACTCATGGCTCATGGGCCAGATGTATCATATGCTGGCCATGCCCACCCCAGTTTGGCGAAGGGAAAATGTGACACCATGAGTTTGATACCCCTGACCTACATGAAGCTGCTGGAGAAGTCATTCTTCAGAGTAGGGTATTGTATCTACACTGTGCTGATTATATCCAATGGTACATGATCCCCATTCTGCATTTTTTTTCTGGCATTTCCATGAAAGTCTTGATCTAGTGCTTAGAAGCTATAGGGACTAGGTCGGATAAAGAGGCTGAAATTGAACACATTGATCACTTTGTGCTGCTACTAGCATTATGCTCTTATACATTGTATTTTCTTTTTTTTGCCAGGCTTACCGTGATGAATTCATTGCAGAATGGAGAAAGTTAAAGCTGGATGTTGTGCTTTGTCCTGCTTTGGGCCCAGCCTTTAATCTAGGATACGCTGGCAAACTATTTGGTATCAAATCCTACCCCCACTATAACTTTCTCTGTGTGCCTTTGTTCTTTTGCCTGTTCTAAGAAGGGTTAGATTCCAGGGGTGTGAAAAAAACAGTCCTGCAAGGTGTGCAACTGCTTCTTGTTTCTGAAGCTCTGACATCATTCTTTTGATCACTCCAGCTCCTGAGTTGATTGGGAGGAGGGCCCTGTTAGATGAGGCCCCAGATGCCCATAAACAAGTTTCAATCAATTCAAATCTTTATTATGGTCATATACAAGGATAAGGAGAGTGGAGTACAGTCAATTAAAAGCATAGAAGGTACAACACAGTCTTTAAAAAAATGAAAAACTAGAAGATGTTAAAACAATGTGTATACACACACACAAATAAATAAACAAACAAACTATAAGAAGGGGTAGGAGCATTAGATAGATACAGGGGAATATAAAAGGCTTGTATGTGGAAGGTATAGTTCTAAAGAGCACCCCAAAATGGTGAACTGGGTGCTCATTAAGTCCAGTTTCCATCTGTGCCCTCAAATCTCCTTTACAGGAAAGCATGTAGAATGAATTAAGGAACCTGTCACAGGGGAGGATATTGGCTGGGTGATCAAAAGATATAGTCAAATGTAGCTTCCTATCAGAGTAAAATAAAAGTGAGAAAGCAGACTCTAGCAGGTAACACTGTAAAGGAAATAGAACTGCTTTCTAGATAATATTGGCAGTAATGCAATAAAAGAGTAGATAGATTAATAACGAAGCACAACAGTCAATTCAGAATTGACCAATTTAGTTCTTTATTATGAGGCAAATCAGAAAATGCATACATATGTACATACATGCTATATGTTACTTTCTTAGATATGACCTTGGTTGATAGGGTAAGTATTATTAACTATTGGTAAGTAGAGCAGCTGAGTAAACTTACTTTTGGGGCTCACCCTTATTTCCTGTTTGCTCCTGGGAGCGGATAGTCCATTTCCTATTTCTCAAGGGTAAGAACCTTGTTCCCAGCCTGTTCTGAAGACAATTTCCGCCCATCTTTTCTTGCTGTGCATAAGAAGGGCTGTTCTTTTAATCTTTACCAGCATAAGGGATGCCATGAGGTTCGTCTGCTGTGCTTTATTACATTTGGATAAGACACTATTATAGTGAGAACATTTTCCCACCATTTTTATGTATTTTCTTTTATTATAGTTGCTGCTTCTTAGGTCTGAGCTACTGTGTTGCCTGCTTGCTTCTGAAGGCCCTCTTGACATAACCCCAAAGCCTGCTTAGATCTATAAGGCACATCCCAGGACTTGCATTGACTTCCTATATACACACATAAAAACACCAGTGATTTGGGAAACAGGTTCAACATTCCTGTGTGGGGAATTGACACACCACAGTTGAAGAACTCCAGTGATGTGGGATGAACTTTAGAGTTTTGTTAGAGTTCACTGGTGAGCTGCAAGGCCTTTCTTTTTGAAACTGGGTTCACCAGTGGATCAACGAAATGCTAGATTCATAAATGATGAACATCAAACATTGGACGGACTGGGATAGGGGAAGGTTGAAAGTCTCACATTGAAGATAGAACCAACAAAAGGTCTATAAATAGAAAGTATGTTTTACAGAGACCTATCCTGAGAAAGGAAAGCACTTGGTACTCTGGCATAGATAGAGAACCCATAGGTCAGAAGATATGGCAACTGTAGTCCAAATAGATCATTCCCAAGGTGGAGGAACAGGCTATGTTTCAGAGATGAGGCTAAGCTAGCTTTTTTCCACCGGATTTACCTTGAGGCTGAAGCAACTTATGGCTGCCAAGTGCCACAACCCTAAGTATATACCAGGAACAATTTTGCAACTGTTCTTAGAGTCATTTCCAGGGATGGGATTCTACAGGTTCGCACCTATTCGCTAGAACCTGTTGTTAACATTCTAAGCAGTCCGGAGAACCAGTTGTTAGAAGAAATTACTGGCCTAATCCTGTAAGGAAGGCAGGAAGGAAATATTCTGGTGTTGCTTACAGAAACTGCTTCTCCATTAACCCTTATCACATTCTTGGCAGGACGAGACTTCCTGTCTCAGGAACTTCTCTGGAGTTTTTTCCCCCTCCTTTGCTGGTACTTTGCTTGTGTGGAGTGACCATTCAAAGTTACAATGGAAAAAAGTAACTTATGACCATTTTTCACACTTATGACTGTTGCAGCATCCACACAGTCATGAGAGGCCAGGCGAGGAGATACATGCCTCGATGTGAATGATATTGAGTTGGCCACCCCCAGCCAATAACATGATCACCAAGCCATGTCCACCCAGTCACATGACCACCAAGCCACACCCACCACCTAAGCCATGCCCACAGACTCTGTTGTTAAAAATATTGAATCCCACCCCTGGTCATTTCAGGTGATTTATCGAATGATAAAATAATGCAAGACAAGCATCTGGCAGCCCTGACATTTCAGGCTCATTTCCTTATTCCTCAAAAAAAAAATTAAATTAAAAAAAATCCCTGAAGAGAAGATGATGATGCCATTTCTCTGCAAGCACTAGATCTTTTCCTGCACTTGTAAATTGCTCCAATTTCCTCACCAGAAAGCTATTACCCTGAAGCATAGCTCTCTTGTTACTATATCCATGTAGTTATATAGCAGTTGTGGATTGCAACTCTAATAAAAAGGAAAATGCTTCTGAAAACGTTATGTTTCCATCCTCCCTCTTTCAGGACAAGCTACAAATGATGCTGACAACTCTTGAAAACATATTCAACATATTTTATTTGCTGATTTTCTCATCAAAGCCACAACCTCCCGCCCTCTCAGGCAACTGCATCACTGCCAGCATCTTGTGATGGTGCTGTTGGCATCCACCCGATTTGGCTTCCTGGCTTGTGGAGGATGAAACTGGGTAGCATTTGTGGGCTGCAGAATGCATTGTACTGTTATGCTACGAATATGTTACAGTCACAAAACAATGGCCTGATCCTGTTTAGAAATAAATAACTTATATATGGTGTCTTTTCCAGTGGCTACTACTTATACCCATCTATATAATGTCTTGAATTTTCCTGCTGGGGTTGTACCAGTTACAACAGTTACACAAACAGATGAAGAAGCGCTGAAGCATTACAAAGGGCACTATGGAGACTTCTGGGATACGAGAATGAAGGAGGTTAGTTAACAGCAAGAAATGCAATTGCCATATATGATATTGCCAAAATCTTCCCTTTGCAGTACAAAACTTTAGCAGAATGGATCCTGCTTGGCTGCTCCTCTGAAACCGGTGAAATTTGGTGACTGGTTTCCTTTGGAGAAATTTGGGGAACAGTCTCTTGGAAAAAATTCAGTTATTTCATTCTAGAGTGGGCCAACTCATCACAGCCAACTTGCTGCAACTCATCATGGCCATCTCGCCGTGGGACAATTTAACAATACAATTTAATTATTTAAAATAAATAAATAAATATTTAAAATTTTGTCATTCACATTTCATTCTGTCCTTCCTTTCTTCTTCATTGCTTGGATATTAGTGTAATTCTTCTCCCATTGTTCATTGTCCCACGGCGAGTTGGCCATAGCAATGATGTTTCGCTTCTCATCCAAGAAGCTTCTTCAGCTCTTGGATGAGAAGCAAAAGAGCTTAAGAAGCTTCTTGGATGAGAAGTGAAACCTCTTCAAAGAAGTGAAACATCTTCAAAGAAAAAACAGAAAGTCCAGTTGCCTCTTGAAAAAGCACCTTTGGGACAACCATGACCTGGATGACTGAGAATCTCTGTAGATATCCGGCCATGGCAAGTTTTTCTAATTTGAGCATGAATCTGTTTAAATGAAATAGGTCCTGCTGAGTTTTAAAGGACTTTTATCTCCTTTAAAAGAATTTGAGCTATAGCTTGGTGTGATCCTGTAAGCTTTGAATCTGCCAAAAATATAGCTTTGAATAGGCTGGGAATTCTGGTGACTTCATTGACGTAACAATAGTGTTGGCAGTAATATTGTAAGACTGCATTTGCATTTGAGCCCTTTTTGCTATGGAAAATACTCATTGGAGAAGAAGTTACTCTTTTTATGGTATACCTCTAGCTCAGGCCTGTACAACTTTATTATCAGACCCAAATGATGTAATGATGTAAAGATTACTAAACTGTATTTAAAAAATAATTGTTTCCATATTCACATCTTTTCTTCTCTTTTTCTGGTTGATGACTGCAACAAAGATGCATCCATCCATCCATTCATTGTTGGCAGCAATAATCAGTCAGCCAGTTCCTTTGCCTTGTTTGTTGCTGTTGTTGTTACTTATTTTATTTATTTATTTATTTATTTATTTATTTATTTATTTTGTCAATTGTTTAATTGTTTAATTGTAAAAACATAGTTATGAATATGTGGATACATATAAGAAAAATAAAAAAAAATAAAAGAAACAATAGGACAGGGACAGTAGGCACGTTGGTGCACTTATGCACGCCCCCTACAGACCTCTTAGGAAAGGGGTGAGGTCAATAGTAGACAGTCTAAGGTTAAAGTTTTTGGGGTTTGGGGAAGAAACCACAGAGTCAGGTAGAGTATTCCAGACATTGACCACTCTGTTGCTGAAGTCGTATTTCCTGCAATCAAGTTTGGTGCGATTAACCTTGAGTTTGTATCTAATGTTTGCTCTTGTGTTGTTATGGTTGAAGCTGAAGCATTCATTAACAGGTAGGACATTGCAATGTATGATTTTATATACTATACTTAGATTGGACTGAAGGCGGCGTAGTTCTAGGTTGTCTAGGTCTAGAATTTCGAGTCTGGTGGCATAAGGTATTCTGCAATGAGTAGAGGAGTGGAGAACTCTTCTTGTGAAATAGTTCTGGACTTTCTCAACTGTGTTAATATCAGATATGTAATGTGGGTTCGAGACTGATGAGCTGTATTCGAGTATTGCTCTAGCAAATGTTTTGTATGCTCTAGTTATTAGTGTAATATTACCAGAGAAAAAGCAATGTAAGATTAGGTTAACAACTCTTAATGCCTTTTTGGCTATGTAGTTACAGTGGGCTCTAGCACTTAGGTCATTTAAGATGAGTACTCCAAGATCCTTGACAGAGTTTGGATCATCAACAAGGTCTTGACTATTCAGCCTGTATTTTATTTTCTTATTTTTTTTGCCAGTATGTAAGACAGAGCATTTATTTGTTGAGATTTGAAGTTGCCATTTGTTTGACCATTCTGATACATAGTCAAGGTCTTTTTGAAGGGTAGCAATATTGTCTGTGGTGTTGAATAGCTTTACATCATCAGCGAAGAGAACATAGTTCTTCTTGATATGATCACAGAGGTCATTTATGTAGAGTATGAAAAGAATTGGTCCTAGAACACTGCCTTGTGGGACACCACTGTTGACAGATACAGAATTTGATAGGACGCTCCCAATTTTGACTATTTGTTGTCTGTTTGACAGGATTACTTCTATCCAGTTATGCAGGTGTCCAGAGATACCATAAGATTTTAGTTTTAGGAGTAGTTTGTCATGTACCACTGAATCAAAGGATTTACAGAAGTCTATGTAGATTGCGTCTATTGCTTTGCCCTGATCAAGTTGTGTAGTCCATAAGTTTTTGCAATGTAAGAGTTGCAGATTACATGATAGTTTTTTCCTGAAACCAAATTGTTTATTAGAGAGTAGGTTGTTTGTCTCTAAGTGGAGAATGATGGATTGGTTAATAATTGATTCCATGACTTTACAGGTGATGCATCATAAAGAGATTGGTCTGTAATTTTCAACTAGGCTGGGGTCTCCCTTTTTTGTAGATGGGGATGACCATGGCTTGTGACCATAGTTTTGTCAAGGAGCTGGTCCTGAAACATTTTTCAAAGATTATGCAAAGATTATCCACTGGCTATGGCAGTGGATAGCTTTTTAAAGAAGTAGGCACATATTCCGTCTGGTCCAATAGATAGAGATAGTTTTAGATTGCGTAGTGCTTTTTCAACATAGTCTTCTGTAAAATCAATATGTATTAGATCGTCGTAGTTGTCTGTGGTTCGACTAGGAAATACTGGGCATGATCCATTGCTTTTTACAAATACTGAGCCAAAGAATGTGTTAAAGAGGTTGGCTTTAATGGTGTCGTTGTTGCAGTCTTTACCATTAGGTCCTTTCAGGGGTGGGATGGACCTTGAGTCTTTTAGTTTGTTGTTTACAAAATTGTAGAGAGCACAGGTAGAATTGGTGTGTAGAAGGTTTCCTTCATGTTTAATGTGCTAATTGGTGCATTCAGTTTTTATCTCATGACATAAATTTTTGTATCAGCTTTTGAAGTTGGCAATGTGACCAGATTTGTTTTTCTGCCAAAGTGATTTCTTTTTGGATTGAAGCTTCCTTATTGTTATGGGTAATTTGTTTTTTCTGGTTTTGGGAGTTGTTAATGGTACATATAGTTTGATGATTCTTTTGACTTCAAGTAAAAATATGTTGTTATGGTCTTCTACAGTATTGCATCCAAGAGAATAGAAATTGCCAGTCAAGGGATGAGAGATCGTTGTTTATAAGATCATAGTTGCCTTTTTTGAAGTTATAATTGGGGATTCCGTCATTGTGATGATTTTTGTGTGGACGTATATAGAGACAAAAGTCAATCATGTTGTGGTCACTGTTGGAAGGGTTCTTTAATTTGTATTCCATAAATTGAATTCAAACTATTGCAGAAGACGAGATCAAGGCAGTTGTAAGTCTAGTGTTGTTGGTTACTAGTTGTTCTAGTTGCAGATTTGTTATTGCATTCTAGAAGGTTGCATGTGTGGGTTGAGTTGTACATTTGTTAAAGGTCCAATTAATATGAGGTAGATTGAAGTCACCAAGAAAGTTAAAAGCGTGTGGGCAGGATGCTGCCCATGTTAGTAGTGTATTTAGCTTGTTTGCATGTTCGATGTCATAATCAGGGGCTCTGTAACATAGTAAGGACTGAAATGTGATATTTAAGGACAGTTCACAGATGATGGTTTCAGGAATAGCAAGCTCCTGGCTAACTTGGATGTTTTTTAGACGTAGGGAGTTTTTATAGAAGATAGCAACACCAGCTCCTCTACGGATTTCATGATCCAATTGGTAAACATGATAGTCTCTTACTGTGGTAATGGAGTTAGGGAGAGATGCATTGAGCCATGTTTCACAGACAAATACAATGTCGAATTTAGCCATATTTAGTAAGAGGAGAAATTAAGGTATATAATTTACAAGGCTTCTTGCATTGAGTAGCTTTCATTTAAGGTCAGTTGTGGTTGCAATAGAGGTGGTTAGGGGCATGTGTGCCTAGTTTTGAGTGATGTTGGATTGGATAGGGTGGGGTTGGATGTGGAGTTGTGGGTTGTGTGACTTTCTTTTGATTCAATCAGCTCTGAAGTCAATGTATAGGTCCTTTTCTCCATTGTCTAGATGGTTTTTGAGTTCTGTGCGGAGTTCACGGGAGCGGTATGTATGGAGTTCACTTTGCAGTATGGATAAGTCTGGTCTTGAGCATAGTTTTTTGTGGTTGGGATTGGTTTTTGCAATGGCATTTATTGTATGAATGAATATGTTTGCTGGACTCATTTTTGCATACAACTCTACAAAATCTTGGGGCCACCGAGCCGTCATTGTATTTGCACCCAGGGCCATCTCTGGTTATTTCAATGATATCTTCAGGAGAGATGTTTGTTGTATTTGAGTTGCTTATGATATCATGAACTTTGGTGATGTCATCTGATTTGTTGGTGTCTTCAAGACCAAATAAGATGGCATTTGGACATTTCTGTTCACGTTCCATGGTGTCTCTGATGAGTAAAGAGATATTATTTGTGAAATTATTTGAAGG
This sequence comes from Pseudonaja textilis, assembly GCF_049901715.1. Taxonomy (NCBI): domain Eukaryota; kingdom Metazoa; phylum Chordata; class Lepidosauria; order Squamata; family Elapidae; genus Pseudonaja; species Pseudonaja textilis. The sequence continues at coordinate 57,552,601 of NC_141992.1, forward strand.
GATAGTAATTGTTTGTGGCTGTGGTTTGGTGGTTATTTTTGGTTGTAGTTGTGATTGTAGTTGAGGTAGTGGTTGTGGTTGTTGTGGGATTTGAGTTTGAGCTGATAGGTACTCACTTATCTGTGCTGTATTTTTTTTTTTCAAGAGAGATTAGGCTTGTTTGTATTGTTGTTTCAAAACATGTTGCTAAGAGTTCTTCTATTGAGTGAATGAGTGATTCTATGCTTTCAACTCTGTCAGGTAGGGCACTCAGTTTGTTTAGCTTAGGAGAACATGATGGACATAGATAAAAGAATGTATCTGAATTTTTAACCATATCAGCTAGGCTTTTGTTTGCGTTTAAGCAGGCAGGGTGGCCTAGATTATCACATAGGTGGCATTTGATGTAAGTTTCACTTTTATTGACGGTTTCAAGACATTTGAAACATGTGCAGGAGTCTAGGAGGTCATTGGTAGAGATATTTTTCTTTTGTTTTGGTTTGGAGTTTTTGGCTGGCATGGTTAATGGCAATAGTACAGTAATCAATTACAATAGCTAGTTAATGTGATATGTAGACAGTTACTTATGAATGTTGGTAATTAATAAATGTTAATTGATATGTTAAAGAACAAATCAAAAGTAAGGTTACTTATTACTAAAATCAATCAATCAATCAATTGGTTATTCAAATCACTCTAATCAAATAATTTTGCTAAACAACAAACAGCCTAATTTATTACAGTAATTACTAAACATACTGGTCAATTAAATTCACTAAATCACTGATTTTACTAATCAGATATTCAGTCATTACACTATATGCACCCAAACACTCAATCATACTAATCAATAAAAACAATAAATCAATTAATCATTTGATAAAAAATAATTATTTTAAAGAAATTGATTTTTTGAGATAGTGAAGTAATGAAGTAATATTGAGAGTTAGTAAGTAAAGGGTTACTGCTTTGCTTTGCTTTGCTTAGCTGTTGCTGATATCTGATAATAGGTTTATAACCCCTAATAAACTGGCAGGAGGTCTCTTTTCCTGGCTGTTTGAAAACAATCAGTGAGCAAGGGTTTACACTCTCTTTCTTGTTTTGTAGATTGAGTTTTTGAGATAGTAAAGATGCAAAGATGCTGAAGGGGGGATCTCTGGCCGCTTCTTCAGAGATAAACAGAACAATTCACTGGGAGGCAACAGGAAACTTTTTGTTTTGTTTTCCCTTGATGAATGGGATCTCTTAGTTAATTTAAATACACTTTCAAAGTGTGTTGCTTTTAAGAGAAAGAGGCACTCTGATAGTCATGTACTGGCAATTTGAACAGTTTATATTTTTACTATGTAGACTCAGATTTGTATTGAGCATTCGCTCCTGGCTTCAATATACTTCTGCTTCTATCACAGGAAATAAAATTGCTTCCAATCTTCGCAGGAGTTCAGTTATAACAATACTTCCCTACTTATTGAAAGTCCAAAGTTACTGTCCTTTTAAAGAGGGAGTCCGGATTAGCAATTTGGTGCAATGTGGGGAAGAGGGAAGGAGGGCCGGCAGGGGGGAAGCAGTCTGCTTCACACCCTGGCTGCAAACCTCTGAAAGCAAACTTTCTAAGATTTTCTGATGGTGTTGTGCCTATCAGAACCTCTAATAGTCAAGCCCTTGTAAGCATGCATTTGCATGACAATGGTGATGAGTGGGTGCTGAATCAGTGTCTCCCATTAGATAGAAGAAGGTATTTCTCCTCACCTTCCTCTAAGTTTCAAATCACATTGAGTTCAAGGACTGATTTGCAGTCGAGAAGACTGATGAATATGTTGAGTAATATCTTATTGTTTGCATTTCTCATATAGGCTGTGAAACATGCTGTGGGGCTCCCTGTAGCAGTTCAGTGTGTGGCCTTGCCATGGCAAGAAGAATTGTGTCTTCGGTTCATGAAAGAAGTGGAGAGAGTTTCCCATGGGAGATGGGGAAAGAGAAAAATATGATCCTGTCAGAAAGAAGCCTGCAAGGAACATTGACCTTTCTAAATAAACTTTATTATTGACTTATGCAGTTTATTGCTGGGTTAGCTCAGTTTTCACCAATGTTCAGCAAGACAAGATATGGAGACATTAGAAGATACGGTTTAGAAAGTAGAGAATTTCTAGCAATGTTTTGTAATTAGGGCTAAATAAAGCATATGGACAACATGATCTTTCAGACAGACACCTCTGAATTTTGCCATCTCATCAAAATGCCTCATCAATTATTCTGTCATTCCTTCATCAATGATTGAGACTTTGAGAAAGCTATACATGGGAAATGATGGTGTCAGCAAATTCTGTACTATAAAATTCTGTGAATGAGATAAGTTGATTGTGCAATTTTTAAAAAAATACCTTTTCTGTAAACCTGAACAGATGAATCTGGAACAATTTAAAACCAGACCAGTGATCTAGGATATCACTGTGGTAACTGATACTATTTTTGAATCTCAAAAATTATTTGCAAAACTGAAATGAAAGTGTTAGTTCTATGTGAAAAAACATTGCCAGATAGATTAATCTCCCAAAAGAATGAATGAATGAATTTGTGGATGTATGCTAAAGGAAGCTTGGAAAAGGATATTTGTTGATGTGATGAAATAAAAAAAGATTGTAGAAGGATGGAAAAATGAATATAAGAACAATATTAAAATGAATATAAAAGATTCATGTGCCTGTAGAGAAAATACAGTTGTAAATAATATAAGTCAATGAGGCTTGGTTAAAAATATGTGGTAGACAGAGAAATGCAGGTTGATTCTCAGGTTGAGATGGAATTAAAATATTACTTTGGAAGTTGGTGAGGTGGGCTATAAAAGAAGTACAGAAAATTGAAAATGCTGGGAGAAGCATTTGAAAAATAGTGGTGTGTCAAAGAATGGTATTGAAACAAATAGTATTAAAATTAACATTCAAGAAAAATATGGTGAAAAGCAAATCATAAATGCTGTGGTGTTTTTTTTTAAAGGTAAGGTTGCAAGGGTAACTCTGTATATGCTTAAATATAGATGTAGTTTGCTAACTCTAATCCTTTATGGCTGTTCAACTTGTTTAATATATTTAATAAATGTATATGTCAAAACTTGTTTAATGTGTATATAAAGACACATGCATGCCTGACAATCGGAAGAGTGCCATTATTGTTCTCTAATATAGGGGTCTCCAACCTTGGCAACTTTAAGATTTGTGGATTTCAACTCCCAGAATTCCTCAGCCAGCAAAGTCCACAAGTCTTAAAGTTGCCAAGGTTGGAGACCCCTTCACTAATACAGATAGTAAGACTGAACACAAAAATTATAGGGGATTCATTTAAGTGTCCCTGGATTGTGATTGAAAGAAGATCAGAGGTGACAGTTACCACATTTTGGGAAGTGCAGTATGGCTTTACGATGATCATGGAATACACAGATCATATTTTTGCTCTTTAGCAAGTCACTAAGAAATGTATGAATATGAGGAAGTTTATTGGACATTTTGTTAACTTAAAGCATATAATAATAATGAGTACTAATTTATTACATTTCCATGCTGCCTGACTCCCAAATGTTAAAACATTTAAAGACAAAAAACATGAAACAGTGCTAAAGGCAAAAAAACCCCAAACATACAAACAGCAAAGACAAAAGAACAAAGATGGCAATAAACAAACAAACAAACCCAGAGGGAAGCAGAGAGGAAGAAAGGAGCATTAGTCATCCCCTCCAAAGACTCGGGGAGTGATACACATGAAACTCTTCAGAATTAGATGGCATGCATATCAGTGTCTCAATTTATCACACACTCTCAAGGATTCTTGGCTAGTTTGAAAGCAACTCTGCATGTCTCTGAGAGCGATAACATCAGCAGTGTTGGAAAGCTGAGTGTGTTTGTTCATTTTAGAGGCTGGAATTCTGTAGAAGCTCCTGCTTCCTGTTGTTCTGAGTTTCTGTTCTTCTAAGGCAGGGCTGTCAAACTCAAGGCCCACGGGCCAGATCTGGCCCATGGGGTGCTTAGATCCGGCCTGTGGGGTAGCCATGGAAACAGAGAATGACTGGCCCACAGTGCCTCTGCTAGTGAAAATGGAGCTCGGGAGGGTCATGCTGGGGGGGGGGGAGAGGGCTAGCAAAACAAACTAAAAGCAAAACATAACAAAAGGAGAAATGTTTTGCCGTTGAGCATCCAAGAAGGGACAGGAAAGGAAAAACAGAAAGAGGAAAGACAATTAAATGAAGGAAAGAGAGAAAGGAAGGAAAAGGAAGGAAAGAAGGGAAGGAAGAAGAAAGGAGAATCAAGAGGGAAGGAAAAAGAAGAAAAGGAAGGAGGGAGGGAGGGAAATCCTGCCTTAGCATGTGGCCACCAGCAGATGGCAAGGCTACTCTGGAGGATAAGGGTTAGGCACTCTTCCTGGTCAAGCCTTCCTCCACTGGAGACAATGGATCCTATCAGCCCTGCCTGGACCACCACAGGTGTTCCTGACACAAGTGATGTTGGGCTGGTCACACCCACCCCAGCCGTGCCCCCCCATCCCCTCAAGTCAAACACAACCCTGATGCAGCCCTCAATGAAATCCAATTCGACACCCCTGTTCTAAAGGGAATGATGGTTTTGTGACTTGGCACATCCTCCTCAGTAGCCAACTGACAAGATTTCAACAGTTTCCTACTGTTCTCCTGTAAAGGGTCAGCTGCGGGCAAAGTACACATTTGTCCTTTCTTTTACTTTTTTTCTTTTCTTTCTTTCACTTGAATGGAGATTCTTGTTGTCTCAGGAGATGCGACCACCAGTCACAGACCAGCAATTTTTCTCTTTTTTTCAATAATACATTGCAAATGTGGATCACTGTTAAAGTGCTTCCGAGGGTTTTGAAACAAAAAAAGCTAATGGTGCGAAGGGTCCTCCATCCCCGATTTTGTTCTCTTGAATACCCCTCCCTACTGCCACTTGAAAGCTCAAAATTAAACACAGTTGCTTTGAAAGGAGAGACAATAAGCTTTTGTGCAGAATGATGATTCATTTTCATTTCAGTATTCCTTCACCCACACTGTGTTAACACCGAGAAAGACAATGCCTAGAAATATTTTTCTCAACTTCAAATATTTTTCTGACATTGTTAAATAATGCCGCATTTCCCAACTAGATAATGGTCATTAATGATCATGGTTGATTTCTTAATGCACACAAGACAAGGGCTGGTCTGAATATGCTAAAGGAAAATGGACAAAAAGGAGCATAAAAAAAGGAAGTGCATGATTATCCTTCCCTGCTTTGTACAATCAAAAGGGGATAGGGGAGAAAGAAAGAACCACCTTAGGTTTGTTCTTGATAGATTTTTGGTACAAACAAACGGGTTTGGGGCAGTGGTGGGATTCAAATTTTTTTACTACTGGTTCTGTGGGTGTGGCTTTGTGGGAATGGCAGGGGAAGGATACTGTAAAATCCCTGTTCCCTCCCCACCCCACTAACCTGCTTTCCAGTTCCATTCTCCTGTGCAGGGCAACAGCCGATCAGCTTGGACTCGGGAAGCAGAGAATAGACGGGGATGGGCCAGTCATAGGTAGCATTCTCCAAACTATTCAAAATTTCTGCTACCGGTTCTCCAGAACTGGTCAGAACCTGCTGAATACCACCTCTGGTTTGGGGCCTGTGCCTATGGCTACATCCCATGTTACCTGCTTGAACCAGGCATCTATAAAAGACTTTTCCATAAACGTTTAACCCAAATTTGACCTTAGCACAGATACATACATTCTGATTGGCCCCTTGTCAGTATGTACAAGTCCCTGTTTCTTGAGAGCAGAACAAATAACAGATAACAGATAATCAGAGTTGGAAGGGACCTTGTAGGTCATCTAGTACAACCCCCCACCCAAGTGGGAGATCCCTACACCATTTCTGACAAATGGCAGTCCAATCTCTTCTTGAAAGTCTTCCTCCCGTTCCTAGCCCACTGCCAATGCACACACCCCAACCTCGATTCAAAACTGCTGTTCTCCAACTTGAGTTGCCTTAAGCTCTTAAGGGCTCCGTAGACACCGTCAAACATTTCATATCCTTCTAGTAGAAGCCCTAGCTCTGATTGGCTACCCTAGTATTTCCCAACCTCAGCAATGTTTCTCAGAGCTTGCTGGCTGAGAAATTCTGGGAGTCCAAATCCAGACATCTTAAAATTGCCAAGGTTGAGAAACACTAGGATACCATGTCTGGCAGGACCTCTCCAGTAGGTCCAGTGACTCGATAAGATCACAAGTATCAGATTTTCCTAACTTCCAGGCAACTGTGTTTTCTGTTGGCTAACAGTTAAAATTATAATTTGTGGCTGCTAGATTGTGAGGTGAATGAATGATCTTCAATCCTAAAGCTCATGTTCCAGTTACATCTCACTGAATATTCTTTTGAATTTTGCCCAGGCTGGAAGAAGCATGGTTTCCTTGCTTTCCTATCATCTATTCACAGTATTACAAAGTGCTTGCTCCCCGCAAGCACACACCTGTGTTGTTATATGTAGCAAGATACTGATAGCAGAATAACCATAGTGATGACCTTATCAAACTTGGTTCAATAGGCTCCTTTTAGAAAGCTGGGCGGTGGTTGAAGTGTTAAATTTGATTGGCTCCAGCCCACAGTTACATGAGCCAGCAAAAATGCAATGTATTCTGTCTTCTTAGCTGAACTCTTCTACTGAACGGTAACCTCAAAAAAGAAAGATGTATCTAAGAATCTTGCTAGTGTTTAGCTTTACAAAAGATAACTGAAATGTGTGGTTTTTACTTTTCCCTGTGTTACGTGTAGGGAAAAAGGGCTATCATCATGTGAGCTTCTACCACAGGGCTGAACTACATTTTCAAAGTTGAGGTGGCATTGAGAAGATAAGGGTTGAAATAGTTAGGCATTAACACAGCATGGATTATGTAATGTGGGTGGCTTTGTATTGGGCTTAGAAGAACATTTCGTTATTTTTTTACTTTGTGTTGATTTTAGGTTGGCCTGAACAGGTACTAAACCTGGTCACGTTTGTCTAGGCTTGGAAGCTTTGTACGGTTAATTAGCTTTTATAATGCAGGTTCTGTAGCAATGCTAATGTATTTTCTGCATGCTTCTTACTAGGTCTGCGCTGTAAGGTGAGTGAATGACCAAACACTAAAGGGATAAAAAGTGATGCGTACTGGAAAAGAAATCTGAAATGCATGAATAATTATTGTGCACACTCAAACACAATAAAATATTAATTTAAGTAAAAAATTAAGGTGCCAGGTTTTTTTTACTATTTGTGGTTTTAATAGTCATATGTCTATATTAATTGTACAGTGATACTGTTTTAACTGTTGGTTGGAAACCACCTAGAGTTTAGTGTAAGATGTGTGGCTGTTTTAAACAAACACTGAAAATTTGACATTCTAAGACAAGATATAAAGTGTCAGAGAATTTTGCTTATGCTATGCTTGTAGAATCTATGATTGTAGAATCTAATGATAGATTCTACAATCACAACGAAGAGCGTCCTTCAGGTTCTTTCATGTGATGAGTGGGGTGTCCATGCACATGTGTGAGATGTGCCTTCCCAAATAAAATAAAATAAAATAAAGATCTTAAAGATCAGATTACTAGGTGAATGACCACTAAAAATAGGTGAATTATACCAAATAAATATAAAAGCAGAGATAATCACTTCAGATTTGAATTTCTAAATAAGTCATATCCCCGAGAGGACACACCTACGCAGGTCACCATGTTGAGCTTCTAATTCCACAACTTACCCTTTTACAGAGTTGGAAGGGATCTTGGAGTTCAGATTTCAGTTGAATTCATCTTATGATTTTTTTTATCAGATACTGTGACAAAACTCTTGACCTAATTCAGACTCCAGAATATGCTTATCTCTAACTACTCCGTAACCATACAATCTATTTGATGTTTTAAGGTGATCAATGCGAAGAAAGAGGTGAGCTCACAAACGCAGTGAAAACGGGGCAGAAAGCAGTGACTGATAACATCCAGGTAAGCAACTTCCTTAGTATGAAATGTTTGACATTTTTTTTAAATCTTAGAAGGGATGATACCAGCAGTCAAACACAGTCTGCTCGGTGATCACAGAATGTTATCTCAGAAATCTGATGATCTCCTTAAGGGTCCAGGTGAGATTATCTTTGGAGTCTCTCTTTTGAGTCCCCTCTCCCCGCCAAATAAGCAGTTGGTTGATATATTTCAGTTTTAGATTAAATTTCTGGCCCTTTCTCTTCAGTTATTAGCGTTTCCCTGTCTTAATAAAGTTTGAAGCTTTTTTGTCTACATTTGTCCACATTCATACTTCTTATCCTGTCATTCTATCTGAAGACTGTTAAGTTCTTTGTGGCTACTTTTGAACATCTATGCTTTCCTAACCAAAGTTCACCCATATTGTTCTTGGTATTCTTGTTAATTATTGTTATTCACAGAGGTTGTTCCAGAGCTTCAGGTTAAGCTTAAAATTATACATATGCAGTAAAGGCACATCTTTTGTCCAGAAGCATCTCCTCAACAAAGCGGAGAGATATTTTGCATCCTCCTGAAATACTTTAGCATGTTGCAAGGATGGGGATATTTTAATCAAACATAAATAGGACATTCCTTATAACATGTTAGAACTTGAGGAAGCCAATGCTGTATATCTTCTTATAATGGATTCAGATGGACTTTGTATGAGCTTTCCTCTGCATTTCAGAATCTCCAAAAATTGCCCATAGATTTGGTTCCAGAATGCTGCGAGAAGCTTCCACTACACTTCAAGAATGGTTGGAGCAATCCTGGCCTCAGGATAAAATCTATCTTCATACTGCCGTGGTTCTGATCTGTGGTTCAACAGCAGCTTGTTTGGTACTGAAATGGTTAGGCCAGAAAAGGATTAAAAAACAAATAGAAGAAACAAGAAGGCAAAGGGATCGAGGCTTTATAGAAATGGAAAAATCAGTGCAGACATTTAAAAGCCAGGTACATGTTTCCTAACTATTTCTTGTATGGTATAAGTTTTTGCATAAGCACTTATTACTTGTATTACTTGTACTTGTGTAAGTACTTATTATTGTATAAATACTTATTACAGTACTTATTACCAGGGGTGGGATTCAAATTTTTTAACAACCAGTTCTGTGGGCATGGCTTAGTTGGTGGGTGTGACTTGGTGGTCATGTGATTGGGTGGGCATGGCTTGGTGGTCATGTTATTGGCTGGTCGTGGCCCACTCAATATCACTCACATCGAGGCACGCATCTCCTCACCTGGCCTCTCATGACTGTGGGGATGCTGCAACAGTCGTAAGTGTGAAAAATGGTCATAAGTCACTTTTTTCAGTTCATTGTAACTTTGAATGGTCACTTCACATAAGCAAAGTACCAGCAAAGGAAGGGGAAAAAAACTCCGGAGAAATTCCAGGGACAGGAAGTCTAGTCCTGCCAAGAATGTAATAAGGGTTAACGGAGAGGCAGTTTCTGTAAGCAACACCAGAATGTTTCCTTCCTCCCTTCCTTTCAGGATTAGGCCAGTAATTTCTTCTAACAACTGGTTCTCTGAACTGCTTAGAATGTTAACAACCAGTTCTAGCAAATAGGTGCAAACTGGTAGAATCCCACCCCTGCTTATTACTTATTATATATAATGTTTATGTACATGTGTATTTAAATGTATATGTGATAATTTTTCCTGCAGACTTCAGGAATATACAGGGAGTTGGAATATTAAGCTAATGGATAAGATACAATTTTAGTAAATAATTACAGATTAATATTTACTACACCCAAATTCGGATTTCTGCTATTTCCTTGTTGTTTGGCTCTTGTTATTAAGGTTGGGTTTGGTCACCATCTCTCTTTTAAATAAAACTGAAGGATATTTCATGACCATACATGGGTGAGAAGGACATCTGAAAATTTTCATGGGATGAACTTTTCTTTTAAATACAACTTTAACCAAAAGGATTACTACTGAATTAAGTGGGAGCTTTGCCGCCCACATTAAGGCTGAGATCCATCTGTGGTTTTCTGTTGTCACAACTTATAGCTTATCATCTTAGCAGACACAAAATGAAAGTTTGTGTCAAGTAGAACAAAAAAGCCTCAAATGTTTTGCAGCACCTACAGTATGTTCTATAGCAGGGGTGCAGAGCCTGGATCTTTAAATGTCAGACAAGACCTAGGAAAACCTTGAAACAAGAGCCATCTAAAAATGACATGCAATGGCAACTGTAAAGCAGGGATCCCCAAACTTGGCAACTTTAAGACTTGTTGAAGTCCACAAGTCTTAAAGTTGCCAAGATTGGAGGCCTCTGCTGTAAGGGGAAAATAATCCAATGCATACGTGTAAAATAAGCATCTATCTTGTATAATTTTAATGCAATGTCAATGAAATTAGGTAATTAGTTCTGATGTCTATGAAGATTCTCAATCATCCAGGTCATGGTTGTCTCAAAAGAGCTTTTCCAAAAGGCAACTGGGACTGTCTTGGTTTTTTTTCTTTGAAAAAGTTTTGTTTCTCATCCTTTTTCAAAGTGAAGAGGCTTCCTCAGTTTTTCAGTGTCCAACTGAAGCTTGCCAACAACAACCCATTAATCCCTTTGCCATCTCTCAGATTTGCTCTATCAAATCTCAGGGAAGTGTTGTACTGTGCTCTTTCATTACAGAACCCTGGGTTACCAAGTGATGAGATCCTTTCTCTACCTCTGGTTGAACTGGTTGAAAAGCTGAAAGAAGACACTTTGTCTCCGGATGTTGTCCTCTACACCTACATGGAAAAGGTAAAGATATTTGGAGACAAAGAACATAGATACAGAAAGAAATATTGTTTACATACATCAATATGCCCATCTCATATATCCTACAGTGCATAAATTGTCACTTCAACATGGCAGAGGAGGACCTCATGTTGACGAGAGAAAACACTGTCTATGTTGCCCATGTCATTTAGTTTTAATTCTATTTATTTTACATACTTTTTTATGTGGGCTATTTCTTTCTGGCCTATTTTATACTAGTTTTACCTGCTCAGTGTTGAGTATTGTATGTCTACGATTTGAAGATGCTCCTGAGATAAATTAAGAGGGAAAAAGTATGCCCAGCAGCACTTGGCTATCCTTCAGTCTTCCTGCTCTGTCTTTATTTTTGAATCCAAATAATGTGAAATAATGAAAATGAAGAAAAAGCTGAAAGTTGATATAGGAGATCAATGTTCCCTATTCATTTGCAAACTTCCTAATTGCAGACAACTCAATGTGGCATACAGTTGGGATTAAAAATACATAGTAAAAAAATAGGAACGGAAAATAATTAAGTGGAGATACAAAATGGTTTTGAATATAACAACCATAGAAAATGGATACTTCCAAACATGCCACAAAAGGCTATAGCTACCATTTGGTGAAAAATGCACACAAATTTTAAATATGCCCATCTGTCTGGAAAACTTGCCAGACCTTTACTTTATTCCCTACTAAAAATGCATGGGGTGTGTGTATGTATATGTATGTATGTATATATGTGCAGGCACATATGTATGCACATTGTACTATAATTAGTTAAATATTGCTCCAGTTTATTTTATTTTGTGTATATAATTTCCATAATTACATGTAACACATATCACGTATGTGTATGGTTATATATTTATTTCTTTTGAAAACAGGCATCAGAATTTTTTTTATGAATGCCAATGTGTTCATGGAAAAAAAGGACAATAAAAGTTATTTTAGTATTATATCTCAAAGTATAGCCTCTTTAATCTCTTGATAATCTACATTAAATCCTGTTAAAAAATGTGTGTGTGTGTGTGTGTGTGTGTGTGTGTGCATGCATGTATATATATGTTTATGTCTTGGCGGACATATTTTTAAAAATTATTTATTTAATTTTTTTCTACAGAATATAAACAACCCCCTCAAATTAGAAAAAAAAAGTAAAATAATACTTGTTGTAAAATGTTTTTGGAAGTCAGTTTGTACCCCCTAGTGGGATCATGCTGCCATGGCATTTTGCATTTGTTCCTGTTCTATCTTCCTGGAAGAGGTGGGTGGGGAACAAATACTTGCACCATTTAAAATAAATAAATAAACATTACAATAATATTTGGAATGCGTGGTTTGTCTTTTACTATAAGAATAGTTTTTTTGGGGGGAAAGACTGATCTTAGTAAAGCGACAGAAGATACTGATGAAAGTGAAGCAGCAGACGCAGCAGCAGATTTTTTTCTTCTTCTGGGAATCGTGGATCAGGAATAGGGAGTAATTAACAGAGGCAAGCACATTGTTCCACTTCTAATTATTTCCCTCGACTTGTCTGTCTACTGTTTTCCTAAAAAGGCTTTAACAGTTACCAAGGAGGTGAATTGTGTGCGCCATTTTATTCCAGAATGTGAGCCCTTTCTTCAGCAACTGAAAACCCAGAAGGAAAAAGGTTTATTGTATGGGGTACCTGTCAGCATCAAGGACCACATTGCATACAAGGTGATTCCATTTCCGTGATACCTTGGTTTTCTAGAAATGGCATACAAGAAGCAGCTGCTAAGAGAAGACCACTAGAAACCTTTCTAAGATATATATTTGTTTATGTCAGGGGTCTCCAACCTTACCAACTTTAAGACTTGTGGACTTAAACTTGAGGAATTCTTCGAGTTGAAGTCCACTAATCTTAAAGTTGCTGAGGTTGGAGACCCCTGGCTTATGGTATATAGCCCTTTTATAGTGGAAAGGGATAGAAGATCGTGGCCTACTGGAAAAGCAAGCCAGATAGTCCTATTTTTGCAGCCTCCATCCAGAGCCTCTAGAATTGTATTGCCACATCTGGCTGCTGATTTTTAATGGTACGATTTTTGCACTCTTTTTAAATAGTTGAAAATCCAAACCTTCAACTTTAATTAGTTGAAAACCAAAACTACGTCGAATATTTTATTTAGTTACTGAAATAGAAACCTCAAGTTATGTGTTTATTTTTTAAGTGGGTATTTTAAAAAATCCTAACAGAAGAGGAAAAGGAAGAAAAGAAAGATGGTAGAAGCTGTTATTAGGTGCAGAGGTGGTATTCAGCCAGTTCTGACCAGTTCTGGTAGTGGAAATTTTGAATATTCAGAAAACTGGCAAATACCACCTCTGACTGGCCCCGCCCCCATCTACTCTCTGTCTCCCAAGTTCCAGCTGATTGGCTGGGTCTTTTTTTGTTCCCCTGCACAGTAGAATGGAGCTGGAAAGCAGGTTAGTGGGGTGGGGAGGGAATGGGATTTTTCAGTAACCTTCCCCCAGAAACGGGGTGGGAATGGAGATTTTACAATATCCTTCCCCTGCCATGCCCACCAAGCCACGTCCACAGAACCGGTAGTAAAAAATGTTGAATCCCACCACTGATTAAGTGTTAAGATAAATAGCTGATCTACACCTGTTTCCTTAATATTTCCTTCATCTTTAGGGCCATTTGACAACATGTGGCTTTTCTCATTTTCTTGATGTGGAAGAAGAAGACAGTGTGTTGGTCAAGGTGTTAAAGAAACAGGGAGCAAATCCATTTGTATTCACCAATGTGCCACAATCTTTATTCAAGTAAGTTTTTGTGCTAATAGTTTTTATAGCTACTGATCACTGCTATGTATTGATAAACTTTATCTCCTAACTGTGCAGTTGTAAAAACACACACCTGTTTGTTATTTGTTCACAGTTTTACTTGGCTTGTATTGGTCATGTCTTGCTATATTTGAATAATCGGTAATGATTGCATTTATGGATGATGTCTCAGTCCCTTGCCTAGATCTAAGTCTTAACTAAAACTGATCCTAAGAGAAGTACCCATCATTACTATGTATCCATAGTAATAATAAATGATAAGCCAGAACCCCAAAACTTTCACGTTCAGCTGTCAGAACATGTTGTGTTGTAAAACCTGTCTTTTTGTAGATATGTGGGGCTTCAGGCTTTTCTCTCTCCTTAGTTACTCAAATACCCTTAGGGTTCTTGCTTTCTGCTTCAAATATATTATAATCTGGTTAATCTGAAAAATCAGCTAAATCTTTTTGATATATGACTACTTTAGAGTAGAACATTATTTAGAATATCAGAATTAGGGACCTCAGACACAGTAAGAGAAGTTCTACTGAGATGAAGACTTTTTAATTTTTGTAAGTGAGTTAAAAACTACCTTCAGAAGGAACAAGATTATAGATTTCCTATATTTTAAATATTTGTTCCCACAACCTTATGTATTTCTATCACCTTTCAGCTATGACTGCAGCAATGTAGTTTTTGGGCAGACTGTGAACCCTTTTGATCATAAGAGAACTCCAGGGGGTTCATCTGGAGGGGAAGGGGCTCTAATTGCTGGAGGAGGCTCCATTTTGGGATTTGGATCAGATTTGGGTGGAAGTATCCGTCTACCCTCCAGCTTCTGTGGTCTTTGTGGGCTGAAGCCAACCGCAGGTAGATTGAGGTAAGTATGCTAAAGTTATCATAGACTATGCAACTGATTATCACACTTCGATAAGATGCAGAATTGTAGAGCTGGAAAAGATCTCAGAAATCATCTAACAGAATAATCTGCTGGTGTTGGAATGCTGTGTTTACAAAATCTCTTTTAAAAACCCTGCCAATCAATTTCTGTTGAAAAACCTGTTGGAGATATTGGTGATCTTGGAGAAATTAGGAAATAGCTTGATCAATGTTCACAAATTTTACTAATGATATTATGTACTGTGATTTAGACCAGACTTCTTCAAGCTTGACAGCTTTAAGATTTGTGGACTTCAACTCCCAGAATTCCTCCTCCCCAGTCATGTTAGCTCAGGAATTCTGGGAGTTGAAGTCCACAAGTCTTAAACTTGCCAAGTTTGAAGACCCTTGATTTAGACTTTCACCTAGGAAAGGAACATCCTGTAGGGTGCTAGGACCCTACAGTGTAAATGTGAGATAGTATTACTCTAGCAAATACTTTCATTCTAAGGAAAACCAAACACTAAACTTAGTTGCAGAAATACAATGTTTTTGCCCTAGAAGTATATTATAACATGTAATTCAAGTATGTAACAATTCTTTCTTCCTTTCTCCTTCCATTTATATTTCTCTAAATGGTGTTTCTCAAATTGGAAACTTCAAGATGAGTGGACATTAATCCATCAGTTGGGAATTCTGAGAGTTGAAATCCACACATCTTAAAAGTTGCCAAGTCCGAGAAACATTGCTCTAGTCTAAACAAAGGACATACACAGATAGAAACAAATAGAAGCAAATGTGTCTTGTACAAGAACACCCACTTGATATTTGTCACCGAGTGATGATTCACTTGACAAGGTCTTCCAAAAAGCTATTTGTGAATGTATGCTATACATGTTTATTTCTCTGTTTTACAGTGTTTCTGGAGTAAAGGAGCCTTTTCATCTTCTGTTAAGTAAATATCATTTTTTGTGGAAAGTGGGAAAGGGGTGAGAGATCAATTCTGAATGAATGTAAAAAGTGACTGAGCTGAAGAACAATGGATATTAGATAGATAGTAATTGAAATATAAATATTAACAAGAAATGTGGAAATATAAGATGATTTTTCTCAAAGGAATGAATGTAGAGCAATTTAAACAAAGCCATGACCATCAAAGTCAGGGTCTTAATTTGACATGTATTTTACTTTTGAGCAATAAATCCAAAATTGGATTAGCTGTCTACTACTACTTCATACACACATCTTCTCAAGTTTTAGGAACAATAGGACCAATGGCAAAGGATGTGGATAGCCTTGCTCTGTGTATGAAGGCTCTCTTATGTGATTACATGTTCCAGCTGGATCCCACTGTGCCACCTATGCCATTCAATGAAGAGGTAAATTTAAAAAAGGGAGAGAGATGTGTGTGTGTGTGTGTGTGTGTGTGTGTATGTATGTATGTATGTATGTATGTATGTATGGTATTCAGCTTTGTTCGGGTATTTTCCCACGTCATTATAATTGTGTTTTTAAAGTTGTAGCAACGTTTCGGCAGAATCTCATCTCCCATCATCAAGCTTCTGCATTGTGTTCGTCTGTGAGTCAGACTTTTACAGTTGTTTCAGTTTTAAATTTGGGGCTAGCCTACTACTGTGCCAGAATGGTTTTTTCTTCATCCTGATTGGTTGGGAGTCTTGGTCTGTGTTTCTTGGTCTTGGAGTTTGCTGTGTTCTGCTTGATTGGTGTTTCTAATATCTTCTGTCTGTTTTGTGCCTTTTTGTGTGTCTTGATTGGCTGGCAACATTATGTTCCTGTATTGGAGGCTTTTAGTGCAGCTTTGCTCCGAATAAATTGACAGCTATCATTTGTTAGGAAACCACGTTTCATCTGGGTGCCTGGTTGGGGTGTGTTTGGGCTGGAGGTATCAGGGGGGATCTGTTTGTGCCCAGGTGTTTGCCTGGCTAGTGGTGTGGAGATTTTTTTGTTTGTGAGTGCAGGCTTCCAAATAATTGACAGTCTGGTGGAATCATCTCTTCTATTCATGCTTTCAGGTCTTTTTTCAATCTCTATGGCTTCTCTGATAATTCTGTGGCTGAGGTTTTCTATAGTGGCTAGGGTTTTGGTGCCATTGAAGTTGATGCTAATACCCGAACAAAGCTGAATACCACACACACACACACACACACACACATATATATAGTATTCAGCTTTGTTCGGATAGATAGATAGATAGATAGATAGATAGATAGATAGATAGATAGATAGATAGATAGATAGATAGATAAGCCTGATGATGGCAGACGTTTGGCAAGATTCTGCCAAAACGTTGCTACAACTTTAAAAGCACAACTACAATGACATGGGAAAATACCCGAACAAAGCTGAATGCCATATATGTAAGTACCCGCAAAAACTTAAGAATATATATATATACACACACACACACATATATATATAACCAACCTAATCCGAAAAGAGATACCCCAAAAAAACCCAGACACAGAACAAGACAACGGTATCACACTCCTCCACTACATCAGAGGCACCACAGACAAAACCAGCAAAATTCTCCACAAACACAATATCAGGACAGCCTTCGGCACTGACCAAAAAATAGCCAACATCCTAAGAAACCCCAAAGACAAGATCCAGCTAGAAAACCAAGGAGTTTATAAAATACCATGGAACAATTGCCCAGCCACATACATTGGATTACAACACAGGACCCAGGAGACCACAACAAAAGAACTCGCAAGCCCATCACACAACTCATTACCCAAGCTGTTAAAACACAAGAGGCTAATGAAAAAAGGATCACTACAAAACAAACAACCCAGGAGATTACAGCACAATATCCAGGATATCTCCACAACAAAACTCACAAGGCCATCACACAGCCCATTGTACCAACATCAACTCCATCAACCAATCAAGAGACAGCAGCGCTGCCAACCAGCCCAGCACACCAGCTCCCACCACCAGTATTTATAGAGAGACGGCAGCTCCGATCACACGCTGCTTGCACTGGCATGAAGCCGAAAGCACCAGCCTGAGGATGGCGAGTGGGACCTCGCCGAAACGTCGCCAAGATACTCTTAATCTTACACAGGAAAAGACCCGAACACACCTAGACCTACATATATGTATGTATGTATGTATGTATGTATGTATGTATGTTTTCTTAAGTTTTCGCGGGTACTTACATGTATGGCATTCAGCTTTGTTTGGGTATTTTCCCACGTCATTGTAGTTGTGCTTTTAAAGTTGTAGCAACATTTCGGCAGAATCTCATCTGCCATCATCAGGTTTCTGTATAGTGTTCATCTGTATATATATATATATATACACACATATAGTGTTCATACACACACACACACACACACACACACATGTATGTATGTATGTATAACAAGAATAGGACCCTATCTACACTAAAAAATAAACCTCCCCAAAACAATTTAAAAAAATAAAAATAAAAAAGAACAATTTTGGGATTATATATCTACACACATACATGTGTGTGAAGGACAAGTCTGTTTAATTTCTCCTGGGAAAAAGATTGATATAGCTAATAGTCACCAGTTTGAGAAAATATATCCTTCTTTGTCATGCTTTTCAAAGCTCCTTCAACCAGAGCAATATCTTCCATTATTAATTTTCACAGTAACAAAGCTGGCAGCTAATAAAAGACATTAAATCAATTCCTTAATACTGTATACGTGCATTACGAAAAAGTTAGCTCACATCAGGATTCATTGTAAAGATTGTGAGATTTTCCAAATTTCTTCAGAAAGTTTCAATCAAAACTACATCTAATTGAGCACTGTCATCAAAGCTAGTAATATGAGCCAACTTGCTTATCACCCTGTCAACACCTTCCAGAAAAATTGCATATTAAAATTTCATTAAAATTACATTATATTTAATTAGATTAAAATTACTTCACTTAAATTTCCTAATTTAAGAAGAATGTAGTGCCACCTGAGAATTACTCTCATGGTCAATGCTTTTTAATTTGCTGAAACATATTTAAAAGTCTTGTCCATTGTTCTAAGGATCCCACCACCCAAAACAGAGATCATGCAACTCTGTGAGCCTCTGGATGCCAGGTTCTACTAATAATGTGACAATTACAACAATGTGATTAACAAAAGTGCCATCACAGAGTTGATGATATAGCTCTCAATCCATTAATGTTAGTAACCGAGATATTTTTTTTTCCCGCTCTAGATTTATTCAAGCTCTACACCTCTACGGATTGGGTATTATGACACAGATGGCTACTTCTTGCTCCCACCCTGCATGAGAAGGGCTGTGCATAAAACCAGGAAGCTTCTCCAGGAAGCTGGACATACAGTGTGTATCTTTGCTACTACTGCTTACTGTACAATTTATTTGCATGTAAAATAGTCTGATACAGAATAGTCAGTGAGCTTCTATATGGAGGGATGGCTTTTGGCATGCCTAAGTGAAAGGCAACATGTCTTTTGCTCCTTAGTGATGTTTGATAAAGACGAAAGGAAATATAGAAGGGGAACAAATTGGAAGGCAATGTGGCTTGGAATGTTACATCCACCTAGCTGCAGCATAAATATGACCCAGTGGCTGCTGTATCCTGGTGATGCTGTCTTCATTTTATCACCTGAGTCACAGTAATGTCATATTCAGCTTAAATTGGCCCCTAAAGCAGCCAAGAAACTACACATTTTAGTTCTGTGTGCAGAATGGTGTACTTTCCTGACCATTTATTTGGTTGGGTCAAAATTGGCCTCTTACTAATTAACTATGAATAGCATAGAGGCTGGTAGGCTTTCGTGGTGCAGTTGTACAGGCTGATGTTGACCAGGGGTTTATTGCTGTTTCATAAGAGCACTAAACCCTTGTTTTAGAAAAGCCTAATATTACAGCTGAATGCTCATGTGGGAAGGGGGCAGTTGCAAAGTGATTGGGGAAGGAGCTTTCCCATAGGAGCAAGGAAATCCACACCTATCCTTACTGCCCTTCTGTAGAACAACCATGTTCAAAAGCAGCTAAAACATCAAAAGCCCATATTTAAAAATGAGTGGGGTGGGTGGGGGGAAGCTGCCAATGGAATTATGTGCTAAAGTGGGATATTCTGCATGTCATTGTACAATGTTCCCTCTTACAGCCACTCAACTGATTTTCAGACTAGTCCTGGTGGTTTAGGTGCCCTATATCTCCTGGCCTTCCCTTCAAGCCTTGGAGACCTGCAATGTCAGCTTTCAGAATGGGAGATTCAGGGGCTAAGAAACCTGATGTGGCCAAGAGCCATCTCTCCTCATCCCAACTGAATGGGGTGGGAAAGGAAGGGAGATATGATTTGCCACCCCTTCCAGTTCTGACTATCTTGGGAATCCACTCTCTGGGAAACCTGATGCCCACTCTGGACTGTAGATCTAGCAAGAATACAGTTGTCTTCTGTTTGTGGTGTCAGTTTCCACTCCTCCTCTTGACACTTCTCGCAGCCTTGCAATACGTTGCCAGAAGTTTGGGCAAATCCTGGAGCAACTTCTAACAGTTGACTACATCCTCTGGTCCAGGGGGTCTTCAAACTTGAGAGCTTTAAGACTTGTGGATTTCAACTCCCAGAATTCCTCCTCCAGTCATATTAGCTCAGGAATTCTGGGAGCTAAAGTCCACAAGTCTTGAACTTGCCAAGTTTGAAGTCCCTTGCCTGGTCTATTTTTTTAAAAAAATACTTGCTTTTTCTCTGATCCAGATCCAAGTCTGTTAGGAAGAGTAATTGGTGGGTGCTTTCTCACCAGCTGTTGGCTTGTTGACAGGGAAAGCACCAATCCTTTCCCTTAATTTGCTCTTAATTGGACATCAGCATTTGCTGGCATCCTTACAATGGCAGGCTAGGAAGACAGATCTTCAGCTGGCAGTTTTTATGTTGTTTTTTTCTTGTCAGCTGAAGATCTGGTGAATAGCACTAACAACCACTGGGAGGAGCCCTTTGTGTGTGTATGCTTGTATAGAGAAAGTTGTATTGAGTGGACAAACAGCATGCAGGAAAATAGTTAATCTAGACTTGTTTTTACTTGGCACCTTTGAGGTTTAACTGAAACCCCCTTTGTTATTTGCAGCTAGTTCCCTTCAACCCACCTTCTGTGGATTATTTTATCGATGAAATTTATCTGAGAGGTGCTTTTGGAGATGGAGGCTCAAGTTTGTTGGCCTTGTTGTAAGTAGTTTATTGAGGATGCTAAAGAACATTTAAAGAGTGAATAGCAAATAAGGACACTGCTCAATATTACTGTGTTTTCATTAAAGCAACATTTTAACATAAGGCCATTGTTTTCCAGGAAGTGATAATGATCATCATTACCATTTGCTTTATTATATCAATGAATTAACATTTTCTTATTAAGGGGAAAGTATATCGGTACTTGCATGACTATGCAATTTCCACATAGTATGACAAATTCATATGTTTTAAAATGTTGGGGAGAAGGGCAAAGACATCTGATCCACTTGTCTGTTCTAAAACAGCCCTTGATAGCTTTAGTCTCCAATTTCCTCTGTAAAATGGTCAACATCACTTCTTGCTAGAGTAAATGATTGTGGTAGACACATTTATATACAAAGAGAGTGAATTTCCAATCTTGCTTTCCTTCTCTATTGCCTGTCAGTCAAAAAGACATAGTGGATCCAGCTTTGAAAGAACAAGTGAAAATCCTTAAAATCCCAACGTTGGTGAAGAAAGTTTTGGCCAAGTTCACCAAGATCTGGGTGAGTCTTAGATATCTTTAGGTGTGTATGGGATCAAATTTGTGATAGAATTATTGTATTTGGGGGGTATAAAGACTGAAATAGAAGTGTCTTTAAACATATTTGCATTGTGAGCAACAGCATTGGGTGTGTATGTGGTGGTGGGGGAGAGTCAAAGGGTTCAGATGGATGGAATTGAGAAATTACAATGCAAACCCCACACCCCTTCTGTGTGCATTGTGACTTTAGGCATTTCTCTATAGGCCATGGGAGTCAAACTGACATTGCCATCACATGATGTTTTGTGACGTTTTCCCCATTCGCGGAGCTGGGGTGGGAATGGCCTGTGTGGGACGCGTCTGACCCATGGACCGCCAGTCTGACACCCCTGCTATAGGCCTTTCACAGGATCTCTGCATTATCATTTCCATTCCACTTTATCTCAAAACAGTTTGAAGCTCCTTATGATTGTCTATATCACCTCAAGCCTCAAAATGATGAGAGCATGCAGAAAACCCATTCGTCTGAGAAACAGAGTGCAAATCAGGCAGGCAGTATCGTATCCCAGAATGATGAAAATCTCCACTCCGTACAGAATAACAGAGTTGGAGGACTTCTAGTCTTACCCTCTGCTCAAGCAGGAAACTCTTATGCCATTTCAGACAAATCATTGTCCAATGATTGTCTTCCACTGATTAATTGTTCAAGAAAAAGGAAGCATATTTTTGCCCCCTTACGTACTAATAAGGGGTGGGTGGGTGAATGGGAGACGGCTGGACTGGCATACAAGGATGATGGACATGTCTGTGGGGAGCTATAGCTTGACACAGAAGTAAGACACCAGAAGGGAGGCATAAATTCTCACTAATGGGAAATGGCCTACATTTCTCATGCAGAGCTGCAGTGCAAGTTATCAGCTTATCTGCCCAAATGAAGAAATAATGAGGCTGAAGAAGTCCTGGGCTGTTTCTGAATTGTTGAAGAAACCCTACAGTTATATGGGCTCTTGTTTGCCAATATCACTAGTTTGATTAGTGCTCTGATAGCCAGCAGGTCTGTATGGTTGGAATACCTGCTCCTCAGGACTTGTCCATAATGGTCTCTTTAAATTAGAAATGAAATTGCAACAGTACAGACATAACATTGTGTATCTTCGCCAGACCTTACAGATCAGAGATTCCGTTTTTTGAAATTCTGTATAATTTTTAAACTAAATCCAATAGTACTAATAAATCTAGATTTTCACTCAATGCTGTTTTCTTTTAAGTTTCCCCGACTGGCTGGGCACCTGGACGCATTGTGTGGAGTGAGGTAATGGCGAAATTATGTTCTTTATATTTGGCCCCTTTGATCTCTTACAGGGATTAATCTTTAGAGTTGGCATTAAGAAAAAAAATAGCAGTTCAACAATGTAGTTTTTAGGATTAATATGATTACGTTCATTACTTATGCACTGTGCCCAAGTATTAATTTTTTTTAAAAAAAAAAACTTTTTTTGCATTGTGATGTGCCATTTGATAATAGCAACTAAGCCATTTTATTTGATAAGATTTTGATGTTCCACCAACTGTGACATAATTGATAAAATATGTGATTATCTCATTGGTTGTGTGCCATCAAGTCATTTTCAATTCCTAGCAGCCATGTAGATAGACTTTCTCCATAGCAAGCTGTCCCTAACTTGGTCTTTCAGCAGTTCCAACATTGCACCCATTGTCATTGTAACGAAGACCATTCATCTGCTCATTCTCTTCTCTTTTTCCTTCCACTTTTCCCAGCATTATAGCATCTGCCAGAGGGTTAAGTTTCTTGTAACATGTCTGAAATACGACAATTTGAACTTGGTTATTTGTACCTCTAATGAGAACTCTGGATTGATTAGTTTGATGATACATTGGCTTGGTTTTTTGGCTGTGCACAGTATCCTCAAGAGTTTTCTCTAACATCAGAGCTCAAAAGTGTCAATATTCTTCTTATCTTGCTTCTATATGGCCCCAGAATTGTCTTGTTTCAGGCACACACATGTGATTATCTTGATTATTCAGCAGAATTGCAATCTGTTATATTTAAAGAAGGTTTGGCTTACATGTTACATATTTTGTCTTTCAGGAATGTGAAGGACCTATGGGAGATCCATAATGAATTGATGGTAAAAGCATTTGTTGTGATCATAACATTTAAAAATCAAATCTTATTCTGTCCTTCCTATAAGATAGATCATGTTGATTGCATTTTTCCTATCTGGCAACAACTTTTGCTAGCTTTCAACTCATTTTTAATTACTCAGCTACAGTTTATCAAGCCTAGATTTTGTCAGGACTTTAACGACTATTGCTGTTTGGGCTCAGGTCTATCAGAAAAAGTTTATTGAGCATTGGAAAAAAGACAAGCTTGATGTTGTCCTGTGCCCAGTTCTGGGCCCCGCCTTCTTTCTTGGATATCCTTCAAAAATACTTGGTAAGCCTTACTGTGGCATCATGTGTACTTGTTCATTACATTAAAAAAATATCAAGTTTCAGGAGGATCCACCAACAATTTTGCACAGGTAGACGAACTAGGGTTGCTTCGAAAGATGGTGCTTTTGCTATTCTCTTAGTAGAGAAATATTAATGGTCAGAATGCTCTAGAAATTTTCATAATTTTATTTATTTATTTTGTCAAATGCTTACAATATAATAGAAATAAGAATAAACATAAGTTTAAATACATGAAATAGGAACTAATAATTGGGGACAATAGGACAGGGACAGTAGGCACGATTGTGCACTTATGCACGCCCCTTACAGTCCTCTAAGGAATGGGATGAGATTAATAGAGGTTAGTTTGAGGGTAAAGGAGTGGGGGTTAGAGGAGGTAACAACATAATCATGTAGTGAGTTCCAGACATTGACCACTCTATTGCTGAAATTGTACTTCCTGCAATCAAGTTTGGAGTGGTTTACATTAAGTTTATATCTGTTGTGTGCTCTTGTGTTGTTGTGGTTAAAGCTGAAGTATTCATTAACTGGTAAGACATTGTAACATATGATTTTATGTACTATGCTTAAATCTAATCTTAGCTGGCATAGTTCAAGGTTGTCTAAGCCTAAATCTCAAGTCTGATGATATAGGGTATTCTGTTGTGAACAGAGGAATGTAGTACTCTTCCGGTAAAATACTTCTGAACTCGCTCAGTTGTATTTATGTCTGATATACAGTGCGGATTCCAGACAGCAGAGCTGAATTCAAGTATTGGTCTAGCAAAGGTTTTGAACGCCCTAGTTTCTTAAATATTCTTATATAAGTCTTATATAGGAATACAGCTTACATGTAATTCTTACTGAGAGATTCCAATCTGGTTTCAGGCAATATTTTCTGTCCATGGCATGACTAGTATAGCTGACTTTAGCATCATTGCACTTTCAAAACCAAGAAAAAAATGGAACAGACCAATTTTAGAAAGTTGGTTAATTCTACCGTAGATAGAATTACATAACTGAATTTTGCCAGTAGAAGGGTTTGGAAAGGGGGATCCAAGGGAAGGGGAGAAGATATTTAATTTCACCTAACTCTTTATTCTGTGTGTTCACCTTCATAGCAGCTATCTCTAATACCATGCTGTACAATGGTTTGAATTTCCCTGCTGGAGTTGTACCTGTCACCACAGTTACAGAAGCCGATGAAGAAGAGCTGGCACAGCACCGAGGAATCTATGGTGACTACTGGGATAGGATCCTGAAACAGGTTTGTATGAACTCAGGAGAGGTATTACAGAAATACTTGTGGATCGATAATATTTGAGATCATGAAGACATTAGATTTCACAAAAAAAAAATTAGTTTTTGAAAATTATCTGTTACCATTGTATAAATAAATAAGGTTAACTTGTTTTGTTGTTAGTTGAGAAGTCATGTCCGACCCTCACAACTCCATGGACAATGTTCCTCCAGGCCTTCCTGTCCCCTACCATCTCCTGGAGTCCATTTAAGCTCACACAGACTGCTTCAGTGACTCCATCCAGCCACCTCATTCTCTGTTGTCCCCTTCTATTGCCTTCAATCTTTCCCAGCATTAGGCTCTTCTGCAGTGAGTCCTTCCTTCTCATTAGGTGGCCAAAGTATTTATTTGAGTTTCATCTTCAGGATCCGGCCTTCTAAAGAGCAGTCAGGTTCTCTAGGACTGACAGGTTTGATTGGCTTGCAGTCTAAGGGACTTGCAGGAGTCTTCTCCAGCACCATAGTTCAAAGGCCTCAATTCTTTGGCGCTCAGCCTTTGTTGAGGTAATTCCCCGTTAGGAGAATGAGTGCATACATGGAGATGTAGTGAGAGTGGTGAAGAATAACACACAAACAGCACACAGATACACTGTACAGTAAATGTAGGTTTTTACTTCCAATAAATGTTTAAGCAAAGTCCAAGATAAGTAGTTCAAGTCATTCACAGGTAAGGCAGTCAGTGTTCAGTTCAGGGATAATCCAAATATCAAAGTCCAGTATCAAAAAACAGTTCAGTAACAGACTTACATCAACGTTCAGTAACAATCATTAGGAGGAAGGCAACTCTCTCCAACAGAAAGGAACAGAAACTCACTGAGACTAAACAACCCAGGTTTCTGGCTCCATCTTATGGCCATTTGCGGAACCACACACAATTACAGTTTTTGCATGCTCTTAAAGATACAGTATTAAAACGGTTTATATCCTGGTTTATATATTTCCAACCCAAATAACTGTTAGGTGACTTACATTCCTAACAGCCTTCCTTATGGTCCAACTTTCACAGACATACATTGCAATTGGGAAAACCATACCCTTGACTATACGCACTTTTGTTTCTTGTCTTTTGTTGGCAGGGTGATGTCTCTGCTTTTTAGTATGCTGTCTAGAAAGTTATGGCTTTCAATTTCAGAGGAAAGCTTTGAAGAGAATTTTTTGGAGCAAATCTATTTTCAGCTGTAAAATATATGAATTGAAAATTCTCTTCTTGTTTTCAAAGGGGGAGAAACCAAGCAAGTTGAGAATTGGAAGGAGAGAAAGGCTTAATCTAAGAATCCAGGATTCTAACCATTATGTTTTAGGGAAGGATAATTTTCCATATTTTCTCCCAAGGCCAGGATTAAATCTTGGCAAAAAAAAATGATTTAAATCCATTTTAAATAAATCTACTGAATTTGAGGGGTGGGGGGCAGCAAATATTTGGTTAAACAGTTTACCTATCCTGGTCATCAAACTAAAGATGGTCAACAGTTAGTGTGGGTTTTCACTTTTCTGTTTAGGCGCTTAAGTCTTTTATCTCTTATATTTTACCTCTTTGGGATGATTGGCTTCCAAGGCATACAAGAGAAAGAATCATATGTTGCAAACTGTTTTATTAATAATCTCAACTAAGAATCTGAGAAGTTAAGGGTTGCAGTCCTTTGAAAACTTACCCGAGACAGGAGGTGTACTCCAAGGATACTTGCTCAAGATCACTTTGCAATATTAAAAAAACAAAAAAAGCTTGAACCTTTTGGACCTGAGCTATCTGACTGCTTTTGATTTTTCATGATCTCTTTCAGGCAGTCAAAGATGCTGTTGGACTTCCTGTGGCAGTTCAATGTGTAGCTTTACCATGGCAGGAGGAATTATGCCTTCGGTTCATGAAAGAAGTTGAGATGCTGTCTAACAAAGAGCAACAGAAGAAAGTCCTTTGAATCTGAGAGGCAAGTTGCAGATCAATGATGCATCTGGACTTATAAAAATGATAGAATATCAAGGAATGTCTGACACAAGTTTGATCCCAGAATATTCATTGTTCGGTCAAAGGGGTCATCTTTTGAATAAATTATTCACCTCTGCAAATTGCCATGGAAGACTGGTCCTCTTTTTTTGTATTTTATGTGCCCAGTTGAGGCTGTGATGTCCAGACAGTTTAGAGTTAATGGGATTTGGGATAGTTAGTTAGGAATTGTAAACTGTCCCCTTAAGGGAATGCATCATGGTAAATGTAGTTAAGGCATCCTGGGAAATGTAGTCCATGTCATGTGGTCACATCTGTAATCTGGATTGGTCACTAAATTGACCCTTGTTGGGTTGGGGGAGGCTCCCTCACTCTTGCCTGAATCCACCATACCATGCAGTTGCTTCAGTCATCATGGGGTTGAGACTTTATTATCTTTCTACACCACAATTCAGATATGCAAAGGATTGGACATTAAGAAGAACCTCATCATAAATGTGAGTTGATAGGATGCCTGATGAACTAATAAAAAGACTTTGTATGGATGCTTTGTGGAGTTACTCTGTCTGCTTTATGCCGTCCAGACATTAATAAGCAGAACAGAGGCATTTCTCTTTCTACTCATTCACCCTTATGGGAGATGGCTCAATGGACATTCATGTTTTCTGTCTTCTACCATATTCCCATCCTCCATCTCCATTGCATAGAAAAATAATAATAATGAATTTAGAAGACTTTCCTTGTAACATAAAGTATACCAAGATCAAATTGTACATTGGTTAGAAGTCTTCGCTTGATTTTGTGTAGGCTCCTTAAATAATTGAGAACCCAGACAGTCAACGGTTCTAACTTTGAGAGGGAGACTATATGAGTTCAGGAGGTTTCACTTCAATATTTTTTTCTGATCAATAGGGAGATTCTTCTCTCCGTTAGTTGAACATGCACAAGGTTTAACACTGCTACAGCATGTGATGTTATTTACTATCCTATTTGTGGAATCCTTGGTGTTCTCTTGGTTGTTGGCTTCCAGATGTTCCATTACCTGACTAGATAACACCATCAGTAATAGTGAACCTGAGATCTGCCCCTTGTTATGCAGTATAGGGTAGCTTTTCCTGCTAGGATGATGGAGTATGATTTTCTGGTAGTTCTTTGATTAGGGTACTGTTTTCTGCTTGATTGATTGTGAGGTGTTAATCCTTGTTTATTTGGGGGTAAGGTGCTAGAGAGGATGTATTCTGGTCTTTTTGTTTCCTTCTTAGTTGTCTCTTTTGAATGGTATGTAAAATTGGTTTATCTCTATGTGACTATTGATGGCTGATTTGGCTGAATGGCAGGCTTCCAGGAAATCAGTAGCATTTTGTAGTTTTAAATGTGGGGTAATATTACTGCTGCTGAATGAGTGAAAAACCCATGTTCCAATTCCAATACTACCCTCACTAATATTACCATTAATAATTAATATTAATACATTAATATTAAGTTACTGACTTGGAATATTGCTGGCTGGAGGAACAAACTAATAGATGGGGACCTGGCACAGTTCTTCTCTAATCTTGACTTCATAGCACTCCAGGAGACGGGGCAACTACAAATAAGGAAATGATTAATTTTGACCCTGGTGTATTCCTGCAAGGAAGTATAAGACTAAAGAGCGGGCATCAGGAAGACTGACTACACTTGCCAAGGCAGAGTTGGGCTAGCAAGGACTGGAATTAGTTTGTGGAGATAACTCTCCTAATTATTGAGCTGTAAAATTTTCTTATAAATTAATTAATCAAGGAGAGAAGCAACTTAGAACTAAGGAGAAATTTCCTAACAGTCAGAGAAATTAATCAGTGGAACAACTTGCCTCCAGAAGTTGTGAATGCTCCAGCACTGGATATTTTTAAAAAGATGTCGTCTGAAGTGGTGTAGGGTTTCCTGCCTAGACAGGGGGTTGGACTAGAAGACCTCCAAGGTCCCTTCCAACCAGAGGTGGTATTCAGCAGGTTCTGACCAGTTCTGGAGAATCGGTAGCAGAAATGTTGAGTAGTTCCGAGAAGAGGCAAATCCCACTTCTGACTGGCCCTGTCCTCATCTATTCTCTGCCTCCCAAGTCCCAGCTGATCGACTGGGTCTTCTTTTGTTGCCCTGTACAGGAAAACGGAGCTGGAAAGCAGGTTAGTGGGGTGAGGTGGGAAGGGGGATTTTGCAGTAACTTTCCAAGCCAGATGTGATGCTAGTTTATCTGTATCACATGATAAAAGACGATTAGCTAATCTCAAAGTCAGGCAAACTAAAAGGCTCAATTGGGCCAAAGAAGACACTAAGGCAACATCAATCTTTCTGAACTCTGAACAGGCTCAGAAACTCAATTTCCTTCTGTATCCAAGGTCCTAATAAAATTCTGACTCAGTATACTGATCTGTGTGAATTTCACTGAGAAAAATTTTAAGATAAACTTCCTGCAGATAAACTTCCTAGAAACCAACAGCAAATAAACCTGAGGTTATTCTGACTGCTTGCACCAGCCCTAGAGAGCCCTACCATTAAAAAAAATGTTAAAAATTACATGTGATTACAAGAAACTGATAGCCTCTGAAGAAGCTACTTTCATAGGCAAAATATGGCCAGATTTGGAATTTTCAGCAAAAAGGACAGTTTCCTTCTGGAATATTTCATCAGGTTTATCGAAGTAACATGAATTCTAATCTGATTTTCCCCTTTCAGCTTCATTTTGAGAGGATTTTTATGCACTTATTCCTTACCGGGAGTTCCCTTTTTATTTACTATTCCTGACCAGGGCCTCTCATGTGAGCAAATTACTGATACTCTAACTTTTGAAAATCTTTCTACCTGGTCTCTGGTGTTAGTTTCAGAAATCAAATTCATTATTCAATCTCTGAAATCTAGTGTGGCTCCTAGAGAAGATTTTCTACCCCCAGAACTCTTTAAGGCACATATTGATGGGTGGCCCTATTGTTAGCAATGCTCTTCTCCCCAATAAATGATTTGGGTTGAATATCATGAAGGATTTGCCCGATCCAGACCTTTTGGGGGGCAAACTCTATGCACATTATAGTAGTCTTACTGCAGCAAAGCCCTTCTTTGAATCAGAATTCAGATTCGTACTTGGCCAAGTGCATATTTCTCTAAACTGAAGTAGCTGAAAAGCTTTGATAATAATGCTGACTTGCCTTTTGCTCTGTTTTGAATTTAGTACCAGGTATTTGTTCATCTAGGATGTAGAAGTCAGTGAAAGTGATACATGTTGTTCACAATGGTGGGAGTTTTGAAATCTACCATTAGATGGCACCAAATTGGAGCAAGCTACACTATATTGTTTATCATTCTCAAAGTAGAGTGTTTATGTTTATCATTCTTTTTAGTAGAAAATTAGGGGCAGCAGTCCGAAAATATACAAGCTCTGCTATTTTGCACCAAAGTGGTTTGAACTGGCTTGTTACACTGTCCAATGTTTAAAGGCCAGAATAACCCATGGCTTTGATGCAGCTTTGCATTTAATGTGAATATTAAAGGAGTAGGGGGGGAATTATTTATTTTCTTTTGCTGCCTTTTAAAGGCTAAAAACTCATAGTCTAGATGTTGTTTTACACAGCTGAATGCTGCTAATTCTATTGGCAATTGTGAGTGATTACTGCATTATCTGTACTCAGAAAAACTTATTGTTTGGGAGGCTAAAAGAATTAATGATACATAAAACTATGTTATTATTGGCTGCATTCATCAGCAGAAATGTATTGCGCAGCATCACTGCACTGTGTTTACCCCAATCTCTCCCCTCCAAAGAATACAAGAGACGGGTGGAGACAGTTTATTGTAGAACATTTACATACATGTCATTTGCTTTTGGAAAAGCTTATTGATGCTGAAGTTGATAATCCCATAAACCCAGGGAGGCTGGTTCACTCCTTGCCTCAAAACCAGAGCAATAGATTCATTCTCTTTGGGGCTGAACAAGGTATATTTGGTATATACTAATAAAACACAAGCGAAAAGGAGCTAATTTGGGACTTTAAAATAGAAGGCTGGTTGAGATGCAGAGGAGGAGGAAGAGGAGGAGGAGGAGAAGAAGGAGAAGGAGAAGGAGGAAAAGGAGGAGGAGAAGGAGGAAAAGGAGGAGGAGGAGGAAGAAGAGGAGGGGGAGGAGGAAGAGGAGGAGGAAGAAAAAGAAGAAGAGGAAGAAGAGGGGATGGAAAAGGAGGAGGAGGAGGAAGAGGAGGAAGATAATTCTCCACAATAAAGTTGAGAGTGAAGATCGGCTTTCAAATGCTTTTCATGTATACTCAAACAATACAAAGTATTTCAATAGCTGGGTGGATAGCATAGCACTATTCATTTCTTACCCTGCTTAGCTAGTTCAAGGCCAGTGAAAGTCAGCAGCATAAGAATAATCAACATATCTGCATCCTACATATATGTCTTTTCCCCTTTCTGACCCCTCGCAAATAATTCAGTAACAACTTCTGAAAGAGCTCTGGGAACCTGTGTGCAGGTTCGAAAACCGACTTAGGGAACAGCACCCAAAAAACACTAAAATATTACCAAGTTCCAGTAAGACCTTTATTGAGGCATTTGTTCTGTACTGCAGCAAACAAGATGAATGCATTGCATTCCACGGGGTTAGTGTTTCTCAATCCTGCCATGCTGAAGATATGTGGACTTCAACTCCCAGAATTCCCTCGCCAGCGGATGGGGGAGGGAATTCTGGAAATTCTGACTGGGGAATTCTGAGACTTGACACTCAGGCATCTTCAAGTTGCCAAGGTTGAGAAACGCTGCTATATGAGCGCCGTGTGCTTGCACGTTTATTCCATTCTCACGGTATCTATATGCATGCAACCAAAGGTTAAACAAACGAACATTTCAGGGATAAACACAGACCCATTCTATTTCTTTCTCATTCATATACAGAAAGCTCAGCTAGATGGCAGCAGCCTAGCAAGTATTGGTTGACCACTTCAGTCATTTGATTTCACATACCCAGAAAATGCAGTTTGTTTTTTAAAGAGGGAGGGAGGGGAGGGAGGGAGGGAAAGAGAGAGAAAGAGAAAAAGAAAGAAAAAAAAGAAAAAGAAAGAAAGAAAAAGAAAGAAAGAAAGAAAGAAAGAAAGAAAGAAAGAAAGAAAGAGAAAGAAAGAATGAATGAAAAAGAAAAAGAAAGAAAGGAAAAGGTAGACAAAGAAAGAAAGAAAAAGAAAGAAAGAATGAACAAAAAAGAGAAAAAAGGGAAGGAAAAGGAAGACAAAGAAAGAAAGAAGGAAGGGAGGAAGGAAGAAAGGAAAGAAAGAAAGAAAGAAAGAAAGAAAGAAAGAAAGAAAGAAAGAAAGAAAGAAAGAAAGAAAGAACAAAAAAGAGAAAGAAAGGAAGGAGGGAAGGAAAGAAAGAAAGAAAAAAGAAAGAAAAAGAAAGAAAGAAAGAATGAATGAACAAAAAAGAAAGGAAGGAAGGAAAAAGAAGACAAAGAAAGAAGGAAGGAAGGAAGGAAGGAAAGAAAGAAAGAAAAGAAAGAAAGGACTGATTGGGGGGCAAATTGAGTTTCTGATATGAAATACAAATCATGCTGTTAATGTACTAAGTATTGCTGCCAAACTTCAAATGAACTGTAAATAAAAAGAGGCTATCTAGAACTATGGATCCGGTTTGATTTGGATTTTTTTTGGAAGGGAAGAAAAGCCTTCTTAAATGAGTTTGATACAAATGGAGAAAAAATTAGATAGCACTTGAATTACATTATTTTTTTTTTAATAGATTGGCACGGCTTACAGTCGAAATAGTCCCCCTTTAAATAGAATTGATATAGGTTCCAAGATTGACCAGGTTTAGAGGAAAAGAGATCATACTTGCTACTACTCAGAGTTGCGTGCAAATCAGATTTGTTTGAAATTATCCATCAAAATAGTGAGTGCTCTAAGAAAAGAAGAAAATTAGTGATTTCTCCCAGGTGGGACTCTTCCTGCATAGTAACTGAAGCATCATTACTGAAAAAGCTCATTGGCAGGAATTCCTTTGTGATATTTTTGCTTGATGTTTAGTGGAATTGTGGGAAACCAAGTGGAGTGAAAGACGCAATACCGTTACATGTGGGTTTATATCTAAATAAATGCATGAACAACATATTCCCCGCTATTAAACTTTTCCCAAAATCCTCTTCTTTGGGGGCAAAAAAATAAATAAATCAAAAGCTAGATTTTCTTTCCGTGAGTTGAATAAAAACTGTTAGAAAGAGAAAATCTAGGAAATGTTTTTCTGCCTGGCATTAGAATAAATTTTCTTTGCATAGGTGTTTATGTCTTAAATCCAACGAGGGGATGAAACTATCATTTATAGGACTTGAGTGAAGGCTTGGTCATTCCAGCAATTCTGAAGAATGATGCTTTCTACTTTCTTAGAGCAAATTAATGAACCCAGATGGTGAAGGTAATGCCTTGAAACTGGTAGATAGTAATAGCCACTGCTAGCTTTTAAAAAATGCAGTTCTGCTGGTAGTTGGTGAGGATGAAAACCTGATCCCTTCCTCCTGAACTTGATTTGAATTTGTTGGAAGAGGTATAGAGGTTCAGGGGTGTCAAACTCAAGGCCCAGGAGCTGAATCCAGCCTGTGGGGTACTTAGATCTGGCCCACAGGGCCACCCTGGAAATGGAGAAGAACACGTCTGCGGTTGGGCTCCTGAACTCGGTTTTTGGCTGCCATGGACTCCTGCAACTCTCTGCCAGTGAAACCATGCAGTCATCCCAAGCTTCGTTTTAACCGGCAGAGGCTTGCAGGAGGCCGTGGCAGCCAAAAACGGAACTTGGGAGCCTGTTTTCACTGGCAGGGTGTTCAGGCCACCACAGGTGCCCCAAACAGGAGTGATGTCGAGCTGGCCATGCCGACCCTGGCCACACCCACCCCAGCTCCCTGAGGTCAAACACACCCCTAATGCATCCTTCAATGAAATCGAGTTTGACACCCCTGGTCTACTTCATACTTTCCCCTCCCATACTAAGTATCTGGAAAAGGTGAATATTATGCTATCTGAATAAGGTAAGATGGCCAGTTAGGTACCTCTAATACTAACAAAAGAAGACAGTACTGTTGAGGTAATTCCCCGTTAGGAGAATGAGCACATACAGGGAGACGTATTTGAGAGTAGTGTTTGAATAATACACACACAGTACACAGGTACACTGTACAGTAAATGTAGGTTTTTACTTCCAGAAATGTTAAGCAAAGTCCAAACAAGCAATCCAAAATCATTCACAGGTAAATCAGTCAGTTTTTCAATCCAGGGATAATCCAAATATCAAAGTCCAGTGTCAAAAAACAGTTCAGTATCAGACTTACATTAAATCCAGGAATATCAGTCAATTAGGAAAAATGGAGCAACGGCAAAACTTTCCAACAGAAGGAAACAGAGATACACTCACACTCTCTTCTGAGACTCAGAATAAAACAATCCAGGTTTCTGGCTCCACCTTATGGCCGTTTGAAAAACTACACCCAATTGCAGTTTTTGCAATCTCTTAAAGACATAGTACTAAAATGTTTATCCTGGTTTATATATTTCTAACCCAAATACCTGTTAGGTGACTTATATTCCTAACAAGTACCAAGCAAATTTAGATAAAATGTTGATGTGCTAATGTATAAATAGAGGGAAAAAAAATAGAGGTTTTGAAGCACTCTACACTTACACTTACAACTTAGGACCATAATGGAGCCCAAAATTTCTGTTAAGTGAGTTTTGCCCCATTTTTACAACCTTTCTTGCCACAGTTGTTAAGTGAATCATTGAAGTTGACATGTTAGTAACCCAGTTGTTGTGTGAATCTGGTTTCCCCATTGAGTTGCTTGTCAGAAGGTCACAAAAGATGATCACATGACCATAAGTTTGAGCCAGTTGTCAAGTATCTGAATTTTGATCACCCGATTATAGGGATGCTGCAAAGGTTGTAACTGTGAAAAACAGTCATAAGTCACTTTTTTCAGTACTGTTGTTAACTTTGAATGGTTACGAAATAAAGTCAAGGACTATCTGTACTTTTTCTCTATTTACGCATTAGCATATATGAAAGCAATTGTTGTATCTGAACAGAAATGCCATACTGATAATTACAGAGGAGTAGCAAGGTTGGGTATCTCTTAGAATAAAGCACGATCTCCTGATTCACCTGTTCTAATCTAGACCATGCATTGAGTTTTGCAACCCAGAGGTGTGCTCTATTAAAGATACAAAGAATGGGTGTGTGAGTGTGTTGTTTCAAATTCACTTTCTAAGCTGTTAAAAAGCCCAATTTCAGAAAGAATTTGATTTTTTTTAAAAAAAAAATGCAACTGTTGTGTTCCAAATAAAAATGGACAAACCCCAGGAGCTTCCTCGGAGGTTAAAAAAAAAGCGCTTCCTTTCTACAGCCAAATGGTGTGATTAGACTCGGAATTGTCAATATCCGGTTGTAAAAATGCTGATGTGTCGGAGACAATCAGCTTTGCGCGACCTTGTAATATCTCATTTTATCCATGCCACGCTTTATTAAATTCTCATAAACCTGTCAGTGGGGACAGGCATCATTTCACTCTACCCCATTAGTTCAATGCAGCAGCAACAGAGAAAAAAAAAAAGTAAAAAAAGGAGAATGAGTCGGGGGTGGGAGAGAGAAAGAAAGAGAGAGAGAGAGAGAGAGAGACAAAGAGAGAGAGAGGGGGAGAGAGAGAGGGGGAGAGGGAGAGAGAGAAAACCCACCCACTTGCACCCCCTCATCCACACACAATATGTAACCCAGCATCGCTCCAATAATGTTATAATGGTGGTGCCCTGAGAAAGTAATTGAATTAAGTGGCTTTTGTTAATGGTTTTAAGATTTGAAAGTGTAAATAACAGTTAGGGCTCTTTAATGGACTTTTTTTCTTCAGTTTAGGTAGCCACAGCCCAGCACATTAGAAATGCTTTTGCTGTCAATATTATAGCAGATCCTTTTGTTACTGCCCCAGCTTCATGCCTGCAAAGCATATTTGGCCATTTTTAAAGCTGAGGGTGTTTATCATCTATCCTTTCTCACTTCAGACGGAGCTTAATTCGGAAAGAATTTGCATGAGCTGCTCTCATTCAGTTCCCTATCACTTATTTTCACCGCTGGGAATAAAGTCTTATTCCTGCTGTAGCTGCTTTGGAGAACTTCCTGATTTAGGGGTCATGCCACTCAAAAGCCCCACGTCCTATTTACATGTTCATTATCCAACGGGATACAGAGCTGCCTGTCCTCATTTCCCAAGATGGAAGGGAGGAGTAGGTTGCCAAGGGGAGTAAAGCTATAGCTCCTAAAAGGGGACCCAATAGGGAAAGAGATGTGTGGGGCTTCGTGCCCCCTCCCCAATCTTTTTTTCCCCTTCCTTGACAGGTATGATGAGCCAAGCGATTTAAAATGTCTTTCAGGGGAACTCTCTCTGCTTAACATATTATTGGATTTCCATTTAAGAGCCTATCAAAATAGAGACTAAAGTCAGTGGCAAAGCTGGCTAAGCCACATAGGCAAGCATCTTACCTTTGCTGGCAAGATACAGCTTTCTGAAACTCTCAGCAAGCAGCAAAATGCTTAGCAAGCATTGATTGATGAAAATAATGTTCTTCTGAAAGAAGAGAAGCCTAATTTAGCCCTCTGGAACTGATCCTGGATTTCAGAGAAGAACTGGAATCTGGAAGAATTGAGCCGTAGCTAATTCAAGGCCTGTTTCAATTGCCTTCAAAGTTGATTAGTTGATTAGTTTGGACCTGTACTATGCTGTCAAAAGCAAACATCACTGTTGCATCATTTTATCAAATTGTTTTATCCTAGGTTACTTAGCAGTAATAATTAGCAAACTATAATTTCAACAGGTCATATATTTTGGGGGTCCTTATAAAGAATCCATGACTTCATGAATTCTTCGCTACTTCAAAAAAATATAAGAATCAAGTATTAGACTAGATATCCCCAAAATACCCAAGCCACAGTGCATCACACTATGATGCAACTTATGAAAGTGATGAAGTCAAAATTAATTTATTAGTTTAAATAAGCCATATTATTTTGCATTTTTTGCAAAAAAAAAAGCTTATGTAGAAATATTGTCTTCTTACATAAAAATGATATGCAAATATAAGAACTTTTGAAGATCAAAAATAATCACAGTCTGGGTTAAGGATAAGATTCCTCTAAACTAATATTTTATTATGGGTACCTCCAATCTATGGGGATGTTCTAATTGTAACAAAATGATATTTTGACACTGAATTGCAAAATCATTACTGTTATTTAATTAAAGTCTTATTATGAATTGATATATTTTTAAAAAAATTCTGAGTGAAAAAGCCTGAATAATATTAAACAATATGATTTCATTGGGGATGTATTATATTCCCATCTAACTTTAAACTATAGAGATAGCGTGAAAGGTCAGTCAGCAAATCAGATCAAATCAAATCTTTATTATAGACACAGACCATGCATTTTCTGGAGGAATCCCTCTAGTTTTCTATTTTCATTTTACCAGGATAATCCAGAATTAAGTTCTGTTTATCTGTTTGTTTCTTCCTCCTTATAAGAGAGAAAGAGATTGAAAGGGGGGGGAGGGAGGGAGAGGGAAGGAAGGAAGGAAGGAAGGAAGGAAGGAAGGAAGGAAGGAAGGAAGGAAGGAAAGAAAGAAAGAAAGAAAGAAAGAAAGAAAGAAAGAAAGAGAGAGAGAAAGAAAGAAAGAAAGAAAGAAAGAAAGAAAGAAAGAAAGAAAGAAAGAAAGAAAGAAAGAAAGAAAGAAAGAAAGAAAGAAAGAAAGAAAGAAAGAAAGAAAGAAAGCTTGGAGAAATCGAACAGAACTGTAGTGGAAGGGTAAGAGAAACTTCAAGCAGCTTCTCAGACAGATATAGCAAATGATGCTATAACGATAATAAAGCAATTATTTGTGCCTACTTTTGCATTTTGAAGCATCTTTCTTCAACCTCCCAATGGTGCTTTTTCCAAAGGTAACTGGACTTTCTTTGTTTTTGCTTGAAAACATTTAGCTTTTCATCCAAGAAGCTTTTTCAGTTCAAACTGAAGAAGTTTCTTGGGTGAGAAGTGAGATGTCTTCAAGAAAAAAACAAAGAAAGTCCAGTTGCATTTGGAAAAAGCACCGTTGGGAGTACCAAGACCTGGATGGCAGAGAATCCCCATAGATATCTTGCTTCAATATAAGGATAGGTTAGAGATCACGGGTTATTCTTGATATATCTCAAGACACCATATCTTGAACCATTTTTAGTCTTGAAACTCAGATTATTCTCTCACGGTCAACAGGGTTTTGAATTTCCCTTCTGGCCCAGAAAGATGAATGAAGATATAATCAGAAAAATGAACAGACAATTGCTGTTTCTGTTATTATTTTAATATAATTTTGTCTTCTGCTACATTTAGCTGACTGTTTTACTTGCTTTCTCCAAACAATTAAGAATCATTCTGCCTTCCTGCTCGTTGGGAGATAAACATTTTCACTCAAAAAGGGGGAAAAAAAAGAAGTCCCGTGAACAGGCCCATTGGGTAGGGGATTCATCAAACGCAAGAGTCAGATTTGTTCTGGCATGAAAATGGTTAAAGAGATAATCTCTCCAGCTCAAGAGAAAGTGAGCCTTCTGATCCATAAAGGATCAGACTGCAGGGAACCCCATCAGATTCCTCAGCGTGAAATTACACCACAGTGGGAGGCTCTATTCCTTCCAGTCTACACCATTAAAAAGATGAATTAGAACCTGACAGTTATAGCTTTAATAGGACTACTTGCAGCCTTCGAAAATGTGGCCCTATAAGAATCAAGGACTTTTGCACTCTGGCTTCCAAAGGTTACCTAAAGCCATCTGGATCTTTGACTCCCAAGACATACCAGGAAGTATAGTGAGAGATTTTAACAGAGAGCTATCAAAAGTAGTTTTAAAAGAGGGGAAAATGAACCAGTATCTCAGCTCTCTTGAAAGTTAAATAGAAGTGCCAACTTCCACTTGTTCAAAGTAACAATTTGCTCCTATACCCACACTCCAAAAGGCTAAGAAAAAGCAGCCTTCACAGGTCAGAGTTTGTTTCTGAGAAATGTGGAGATGGGATTAAAAGAGTAGATTTACTGGTGTCACTGTGGTTAGAATGCAGTATTGCAGGCTAATTCTGCTCACTGCCAGGAGTTTGATCCTGACTGGCTCAAGGTTGACTCAGCCTTCCCTCCAAGGTGAGTAAAATAAAGACCCAGATTGTTAGGAGCAATATGCTGACTCTGTAAACCACTTAGAGAGTGCTGTAAAACACTATGGAGCAGTATGTAAGTCTAAGTGCTATTGCTACAATATTTCAACTCAAACCTAGGAAATAGTCTAATATGAAATTTAAGAAAATTATTAAAATATAAAAAAATTGGACAAATTAGATTGATAATTAGTATCACCAATATATATATATGTATTACATTCTTGATTCTGCCCCTGAAGACACATTCTGTTCTTAGGGTACAACTTGCCTAGTAGATAATAATAACACATTTGAAGGATGACAAGAATCTAGCAGTTAACAAATATTTTTTTTAACCTGCTACTGTAATGGTATGTGGAAATGACCGTGGGAGACTTGGCAAGGAGATGTTGTCTAGGAACAATCAGATAAGAGTGAGCTTCACAGCTGCACAATGGACAGAGCAAAAGGCTCAGGGAGAATCCTCCCTAAATTTTAGGGCTTGCAAAGGTAACGGCAGGAGAATGGTAGTTTCAGACTTGCAGGAATCTGTTAGAGAAGCTTTAAAATAAGGTAAAAGTTTATGTGGCTATCTTTCCTGATTAATCTACCTAGTAAGGCTGAAAGCTACATTTCTACTTTGGAAAAAATAGCAATAGCAATAACACTTAGATTTATATATCATCCCATATATATCACCCCATATATAGACTAACATATTGCCCTATACAGCCCTCTCTGGGTGATTTATAATGTCAGCATATTGCCCTCAAAAAAATGGCCCCCCATTTTACTGACCTCAGAAGGATGGAAATCTGAGTCAACCTTGAGCCCCATCAGGATCAAACTCCAGGCTGTGGGCAGAATTTGCCTACAGTATTGCATTCTAACCACTGTGCCATCATTCACATGTAACTTAAAGTAAAGCATTTCTACTGGAGGAGCTGAGTTTCTATCACAACCGCTGCTCTCCACTTGTGGGGATTTTAAATTACACTAAGTGGCTAAGCAGTGCAGAAAATCTGTAGGCCTAGTTTGCACCTCACTGGGAATACTTTGAAATTCCAATGAGTCAACATGTTGTAAGGCTCAATGATGAAAGTGCTCAACAAAAAAAAAGAACCTAAAATGATATATTGAGAATTACATGGTCTCCCTGATATGGTCAAGTTTGGCCAAAGCTGTCAGCACAACTTAGGTGTTATAGCTGTTTAAGTGTGCACAACATTATTGGAAATGTGTTTAATCCTGCTTTTCTATCAGTGTTACAGAGCTGGATTCTATTATTCAGTGACTCTGGGGGCTTGATCACTCTGTTGATATTATGAATGACTGTTATACATTGGGTGTTTCCACACAGTCTTTGGTTTTGTCCTTGCGGTTGTCTTTTATCCATCCAGTAGAAGTTGAAGAGTAAAGGTTAAAAGCAGAATTTTTTTACCTCGGTCCAAAGACTGCCTTCAATATGCAGCCCTCGTTCTGTGGGTCTTGAACCACCCAACCTATTTGAAGGTTTTGAGGAAGGTTAGAATAAAACAGCTAGTTCCTGCATGCTGATGGGGTCACAGAAATGGGTTTACATTAAGGTTTTTAAATTAGTTTACTGGGAAATGTCTATATTTTTAAAATATATTTCTATGTGAGAAGCTAAAATTCAGCAATAGAAATTCTTCTTTATAAAAGGCACAAGAGTCTGTCATATATCAACCTGCTGAATTTCTATTTGTCCCATAGTAGTTAAAGAAAATTGAGAAGATGCAAGTGGCAACTTGACTCTCAACTCAGCCATTCTCTCTGTGCTGGCCATAACAATAAATGAAAGATTACTGCCATCCTAGAGAGCTCTGAAAATGTACCCACTTGCGAATAGATTTGGGATTGAGATAAGTGAAGCATGAGAAGATATGTTCGTAGGCCATCTATTTGTTTCCTCCGCCACTGTCCACGTATTTCTTTCTTTCCAAAAGTGCTATAAAATTACTGTAGATTTCTCAGCTTCCCTTGATTGTTATCTCTTATCTCCCCAGTTCTTCCATTTGGGGGATTTCCTGGGCTGACAGTTAAAAGAACTGAGTCCTGAATGGGGAGGTCAAGCTGCAAGAAGAATGTTGAATTGGGATTAGGATCGTATTCGGCTAGCGCTTGTCAAGCTTTGAATAGACATTCAGGTTTCTTTTGTCAGAGTAGGGATTTTTGCCTTTTACCCTCCCTCTCGTATTGCAAGGTAGGGACAGGCACCTGTCAAAGTTCTCTGCTTTGGGAAAAGGGCAAAAGTTAGGAAAAGGTTCTGACTGTCCTGACTTTGGTGAATATATTTTCCTTTGTCAAGTAGGGTGGTGTTGAGGGCTGGTAAGAACCAATACATGAATACTGTGTTGAAGACAGAGTTTCCATTTTTGTAAACATTTTCTTCTCCCGGAAAAGAAGCTCCCACTTCCCTAGCTTGTTCTTGAAAATGTTTTAGAATTATTTTTGTATATGTTACATTTTTCAGCTTGAGAGGGTGGAAGAGAGAGGTGCTATTTAGCAGGTTCTGACTAGTTCTGGAGAACCGGTAGCAGAAATTTTGAGTAGTTTGGAGAACCGGCAAATACCACCTCTGACTGGAGATTTTACAGTATCCTTCCCTTGCTACTTCCAACAAGCCATGCCCACAGCACCGGTAGTAAAAGAATTTGAATCCCATCACTGGTGGAAGATGTTATTTGTACCAAATATTTTCTTCAGGCATTTGCAACTTACCTGCTTCTAATTCTGACAATTCCTGAGGGGGAGAGTTTGTCATGATCTCTTTTCCTGCAATACTGTTGGTGTAGTACAAAATGAGGGAAGTGGAAGGGCTCCCCCCTCATCAAACTGAATGAGATTCATTCATAAAATATGATTAAAGTCTGTTCCAAAGGTGTCCCCAAGGGAATTTTTTTTTAAAAAGTCAAGTTGGTGTAGATGTGATCAAGTCCTTAGCCTGTTTTGCATGGATATGAAAGGGGCAGCATTTTAATCACATAGCTGCCATCTTGGTTTGGGACAGTTCTTGCAGATAGCATTGGTTGGTTTGGGGGGCTTGACGGTGGCCAGAAAGAAGCCGAAAGGATGCATTCAAAGCATATAGTTTTGTACAGATTTCATAGGTAATGTTTACTCAAACATACAAACAAAATAACATTTCAGTATAGAAGATGCCCCTCCTTGAGTGAAGGGACCAAGAGAATAGCCTCCCTACAACAGCCCATAAGGCAGGCAGAGGGAGAGGGCGGTCCTGCAGAAATCCAGACCCTGAACCATGAAGGGCTTTAAAAGTGGCCATCAGCATCTGGAGATGACTGATAATCATTGCAGCTTCTGTGGTAGCCTATAGACACAAGGAGAAGTGCCTATGATTA
The DNA here is from genome assembly GCF_049901715.1 of Pseudonaja textilis. Lineage (NCBI taxonomy): Eukaryota > Metazoa > Chordata > Lepidosauria > Squamata > Elapidae > Pseudonaja > Pseudonaja textilis. Next base: position 57,595,011 of record NC_141992.1, read on the forward strand.
ATTGAGCTGATATATTTTATAGCTTCATGAAACTATTAAGGGCAGCCCCGTGAAGAAGGCATTACAATACCTATGGAGATTTTAAGTCATCCATGGTTGCCCCAAGGTCCTTTTTCAAAGGCAACTGGGCTTTTGTTTCTTCCTGAAGACGTTTTGCTTCTCATTCAAGAAGCTTCTTCAGTTCTGACTGTCAGAAGATTGTCAGAACTGAAGAAGCTTCTTGGATGACAAGTGAAAAGTCTTCAAGGGAAAGTCCAGTTGTCCACCTTTGGGACATTACAATACACCAACATTATCAAGCATCTCCCTGTTTTCTCTGCCAAGATCATCCTGGTGGCTTGTTCCAACCATGAACTGGGGAGAGAGAGAGGTAAACCAGATCTGCTCCTGGAAATATTCCAGGAAATGTGACTTTGAGACTGCTAAATTTGAAGAATACCCCATTTCTATTCCCCCACGATCTTTACCCTTGTTGGTGTAGCATATTAAAACAACAACAGTCACATCTGCCTCTGAGACAGTGGAATTTACCATAAATAAAATGGGGAGAGTATTGTACATGTATTGTTCCTAAATATTGCTGCACTGCTTTGTGAGTATCATTCTCTTGGCCACTGTAATTCACAGAGTTCGTGGAGTTATTTATGTCTTTTTAAGTCCAAGGTTTGACAGCCTGAATACATGCTTAAACATGAGGCTATTTTATCCAAGAGTTTGTAAAAACAAGCAAGAGATATGAAGCACAATAACAGCTTGGCTATACATTGGGTGCTTTTTATTTTATTTTACTAGAATTTATTCAGTCTTGACAAACCATGATGCTTTGAATATAATGGTGGCATAATCATAGCCTGGGGCTGTCATTCCTCAATGTAATGGGATACTTATTCATCTAAGACAGGGACAGGTCTGTCCTTGGCTTTCATTTTACAAGATTATGTGCATTTCTGTCTCATTTGGCACAGGCAATAACCTGTCAGAAAGCAGATCCTGCCAATCTGGAGAGGTTTTCTTGTTGGGAATTGGCTAGAATCCCTGCCAACCAATCAGTGTAATTTGGCACAAACACAGAAAAATCAAAGAGTTAAAGCAAAACAGTTCCAAACATTGTGAAAGGTTACAGATGCATTCCTTGTGTATGACCCTGCAGGAATATTCTGGCTCTGCTGTAGCCTTCTCCAATGTGTCATTTCACTATAGCTCCCATTATTTTTTGCAACAAGTGGAGATTAACTAAATAAACCTGACTTGGAAGCCCTAGTTTCGAATTCATATGGTCTCTCTCCCCCCAATCCATTTCTGTGTACTTTAGCTAAAATTGTGTAAACATAAGCATAACTGACTTGGGAACAAGCAATAGGACACAATAAAACTGCTTCTTCTCGTAGCAGAGGACTGTTGCAAAAATCTGGATGTCCACAAGATGGCAGCAAAAAAATTTTTTTAAAAAAACTCTTTAATTCTTTTCTTCTAGAGAACCTTCACCTTGAATTTCATTCATGTGGTAGCAAACAATGGACTTCTAGTTTTCACAAAGTTCAGGTACTTAAAATATGTGGCCACTATGTAATACATATAGAATTTGGAAATAGGCTCCTTTTCAAATATTTTGACCATTAATATTATCCTATTATTTACTTTAAAAAAAAATCAACCAGCACTCTGCATCAAAGCTATTTTTTGCACTTCAAGAAGAGGGAAATTGGTCTGGGATTGGAAAGTTTAGATTCCAGTCCACCCTCAGCCAAAGAGACTTTTTTGCCTACTGTCAGAGCTCACCAGGTAAACCAGACCAGGAAATCAACTCCCCAAAAAGGCTAAACAACTTTTATTGGGAGAAGTGATGCTAATATTTCAAGTTTGATTCTCCTCCTCCTCCTCCTCCTCCTTTTCTTATGTAATTAGGGAGGCGTTTCTATAAGCCCTTCTGCATATTTTCTGCCTCTTGTGGACTGGAGATATATTTCCTCCCTCAATAGTTTCATAATGGCTCTTTCACATTCCCATCAGCATCATCTTCCTTACTCTTACGATTGTTCTGCCGTGAAGACAAAATAGCAAGAGAAAGTACAAAGCATGACTTCCCACAAGGGTGTCCTTGGAAGTGGGCTAGAATTCAAAAAGGCATGATGGTGACAAGACCATGCAATCAAAGCCCTGGATTTTAAATATGTCATTTATATATGTTGCATGCAAAAAAAAAACCCAAAACCGGTGGTGGGACTTTGATTGCATGGTTGTGGCTGCCATTTTGACTTTGTTTTTTTTGTGTTCCCCTTTGGACCCCTGTCCCCTTTTGTGCTGTGCTTGTAATCTCATGGATGCGCACAGCGCCTCTTTGCTTGTTAATAAAGGAGCCCAGACTTTCTCCTCGCTGGGAAGAATGGGAAAAGATCTATTAAAAACCATGAGTGAATTTCTTAAAGCAGCATCATCTTCCCTTTAGAGCTCAGCAATGATTGGATTCCTTTTGTGAATAGCAGTCAGGTATCCCACTCCCAGGAGGGCAGGGGAGGGCTTCAAAAATTTTAGCAAAGGGTTCTCTGCCCGGTGGCTGGGTGAGCGTGGCCACTGTGGGCACGGCCTAGTTAGCCTCCTGCACCATGGTGGGGGGGAGATTGTGCTTTCCCTTGGCTCCGGAGGCTTTCCTCAAGCCTCCAGGAGGGTGAAAAGGGCCTCCCCAGGCTCCAGAGGCTCTCTGGAAACAGGCCCATTTCTGGCCTTCCCAAACTTCCGGGAGGCCCGTTTTTCACCCTCCCTTAGCCTCCGGCGCAGCCTGCCCTTTCCTGCATCCAAAACAGGCTGTGTGGGGACTCCTGGGAGGGGAGGGGTGGGGTGGGAGGGGCCAGCCAGGAGTGGGATTTGGTAGTTCTCCAAACTGCACAGAATCTTAGCTAGGGGCTCTCCCAAACCTCTGCGAACCCCCAGCAGCCCACCCTTGCATGAGGCCTGTTTAAATAGCCTTGTCTTAATAGACACCCCCAACCCCGAAGCATCAAAGGAGCTGTTTGAAAGGGTTATTTCATGGAACACTTTCGCCTTCTTCTTTCTGACTGCAGCCTATTGAAGCATGTCAGGTTGTTCCCATAGCAAAGTTCTGTCTATTAAAGGGGAGAAGATTCTTTAACAATCTTGGAACAAACAGGAGAGATTTTAAGGTGACTTAGATGTGAACCAGGGAAAATGAAATCACGAAGGCTTGGCAGGGAATAATGTTGTCTAGGTATTTTTGTGCCACAGCTCGTGCAAGCAGAGAGGAGAAGCAAAAACCTTGGTGACAGGTCTTCATTTTAATGCAGGTAGTTCCTTTGATAGGAAAAGTCTTGTATTGTCATGCATACCTAATCTGAAGAAAATATTCACATGAAGGAGGAGAGATACGCTGTCATTGGACTGAGGTTTAGTTATAATACATAATGCTGGACTGAGGTTTAGTTATAATAAATTTGCTGCTCAGCTGGTTTGTCTGTTTCCAAGACCTACCTAGGATTCCACTGCCCTTCTATCATATTGATCTTTAGCAGCAGCTCCAGGCCTTAGATAACCAATGAAAGTATAAATAAACCAAGAGAGTGTATTGAGGGGATCTACAATTGTGCTGGGATGACACAATTCTCTGCCTTTCTAGAGCAGGGGTGTCAAACTCACATCGTCACGGCATCAACAAATGACATATCATCACTTTTTCCCCTTCACTAAACTGAGCTTGGGCATGGCCAGCGTGTGTGACAGACACATCTCGCCTGCGGGCTGTGAGTTTGACAGCCCTGTTCTAGAGCCATTGTCAGAGGCAGTTTCATTTCAATCTATTGGCCCCTTAAAACTATTCTAACCTCCCGGTTTGTTCTTGTAGACCAAAAATATAGAACAACAGAGTTGGAAGGGACCTTGGAGGTCATCTAGTCCAAACCCCTGTTCGAGCAGGAGAGTCTATTCCAAATATTAGCCTCTACCTAGGACCAAACTCACATCCTCCTGATTGTGAGGTGGGAGCTCCATGTCTAGGGCACCACATTGGACATATCATAATGGCAAGTAGATTTTTAAGAAGGGGAATACTTGCAAATTTGATGAATCTGATGAGTTACAAACATTGGTGTGAAACTCAGATATTCAACTCTTGTTTCAAAGTCTTGGGATGTCTGTACATAATAACGAGATTCTAGGAAGATATTGTGCAGTGATTTGCAAAATATTGGTTTAGAATGATGAGCATCACAGAAAGGATCTTACTATTGGTGTCAAGCTAAATTTGGAAATATTTTTTTCAGTCATAACATAAAAGCAATCTACCCGAACTTCCATAGCCATCTGAAAGGAAAAAAAAGTTATTAATTTATATTATACTTGGTTCCCATCCTATGAAACAAATATAGCTTTATACCCGGTAATAGAAGGTAAATCTGCAGAGTTGCAATAAATTATAAAGAAATATAATGCAAGAAATATATATATATCATTCAGCTTTGTTCGGGTATTTTCCCACGTCATTGTAGTTGTGCTTTTAAAGTTGTAGCAACGTTTCGGCAGAATCTCATCTGCCGAAATGTTGCTACAACTTTAAAAGCACAACTACAATGATGTGGGAAAATACCCGAACAAAGCTGAATGCCATACATGTAAGTACCCGTGAAAACTTAAGAAAATAGATAGATAGATAGATAGATAGATAGATAGACAGACAGACAAGACAGACAGACAGACAGACAGACAGACAGACAGACAGACAGACAGACAGACAGACAGTTTTCTGGTGGGCATGCAGGTTTTGGCTGTTGAGTTGAAATGTTCTTATTTCTTTTGATTGTTGCTCTTTTTATTTAGATTTCCTCTTACTTTAATTGTTAATTCCAGCATGTAATTTGGGATTAAAAGTGGGCTGCTAATCTAATCATGCGAGCATTCCCTATGTTCCCTAATCTTCTGAACCTCCGAATTTACTATTCATACATGGGAAAAGGCAGCATTGAAACATGGATTCATTCAACATAAATGAGGAATTGACTGCTCCTACTGATTTAAGAAAAAATACTGTCATATAAAGTGAATTTAAGTTGATTACTTTGTGGTTAATGCAGCTAGCAGGAGCTTAATGGACTTGATGCAGATAAAGGTGATAAATGATTATCACATCTGGCACTCGACAAGTAATGTGTAAGATGTTATTCACTAAGCATTTCATAGAAACAGTGTGAAGTTTAACAAAATAAGGAATTACTCAGATTGCACCAACAGCCTATTCAGAGAAACATTAGAAAATAGGTACATTTTCCTGACCTTTTTGGCACCACACAGATTATTTAGTTTTAGCCAGGAGAAATTGAATAAAAGAAACTCAGGGATGGAAATGAGAGAAAATTTAATGCAGTACTCATTTACTGATGCTTATGGCATATTTCCATATATTACTAAGGATATCCAATTACTTGGATTGACTGTTGTGAAACAATCTCATGCAGAGTGTACACTAAATAGCCTTTATTCAGATTTCTCCCCAACGCTTTCTTGCTACATGCCTGTTACTTTAGTTTACTGCTCTACTTACCTGCAATGCCTTCTATTCACTTTATTTTATGTCATGTTCTTCTTTTTTAAAAAATATGCATGCGAGGCTGAAATATGACTGACTAATTTGTGATTCAATGTGCTGGGTGAAGCCAGCATCAGAGCTAATTGATGATACACTAATCTGGAATAAGTGATTGCTGCTTCTATCTCCAGGTGCATTTTTATTGCTAGAGGGAACACAACTGAATCTTAGGTAATCTTATGTAAAGCTTAGATCAATCTTAGATTTATGTATTGTATGACTAGATCTTTTATTTTCCCACAATAACTCCCTGTGAGGTAGGTTGGACTGAGGGAGGAAGAAAGGTGAGAGTTTGGCCCCACTCCCAGTCTAATTCCATAGCAATATCACTTAAACTTATATACCAATTCACAGTGCTTTATAGCACTCTCTAAGCAGTTTGTAGAGTCAGCCTATTGCCCCCAACAATCTGGGCCCTCATTTTACTGACCTTAGAAGGTAAATCAATCAGAATTGAATTCCTGGCAATGAGCGATGAGTTAGCCTGTAATACCGCATTCTAACCACTTTGCCACCATGGCTCATGGTCAATTTGTGATGGTCATTTCTCTTCCTATGCACACTGACACCAAATAGTACCAGTTCGATTGGAGCAACCCAAAAATCTTCAGCCACGCTATCCCCTGCCATGCTCATAACTTCATCAAAGCCTGGCACTTCACAAGCAATTTCATCAACAGACACACTGGCCCACAACCAGCCTATAAACCTCAGAATCCAAATCAACTGCACAGCCAACAAGAGGCAGCACCAACCCTCAACCAACCCATGCAAACCTCCTCCAACCAGCGTTTCACCTCCCAATGACCTTCATCTGATGTAACCTCCCCATCACAAGACCCTCACTTAACACACCCACACCTGACCCACCACAAGACTCACTGATGACTCACAACTGACTCATCACAAGATCCTTACTTGATACCCCACTTCTGAAGCCCTTATAAACAGAACACTGATACCTCCTAAACTCTGCTGTTACCTAGCCTGGTAATGAAATGTTTGGAAACTAACCCACAAGCTCGGAGAACGAACCTTCACCCTCATTCTTCGTCCTTCCTGCTGAAGATTACCACTAGCTTCATGATGCTTCAGAGACAGCACCTACCTTGCTGTTACACCATGGCTTGTTAAAGGGGGCATATAGGCTACTGAGAGAAAGTGTGAAGAAAAGATGTTAACTGTCTATGGAGATTCCCAGTCAGCCAGGTCATAGATGTCTCTAAGGTGCGGTTTTTTTCCTTGAGAAAAAAGAAAAAGTTCACTGCATTTTTTTTATTTGTAAAAGGTTGTAATGCTATACTAGGAAGTGTTGATTTCACACACCCCTCTTTAGAGGAAAATATATGATTTCTAAATTTAAATTTTGTTTTACTGCTTTTTAATTAGTAATAAAGAGCAAAACACAAAAATAATAGAGATAGAAACATACATTGTCAAAAAGAAAAAGTACATAAAAAGTGCTATAGCAATAAAAGTGAAAAATTCAACCAAAAACAAGAAACACAATATGATATGTCATAATAAATCGTTGAAATTTTACATTTATTTATTTAACACAAACATTGTTCAAAGCATTTATATTTCTGATACATTTATGGTCCTAATGCATTATGAGTTTTCATATTTCATTAAAAAGTCTATATCTACAGTATATGCGGCCCACTCATAAGTGGCAAGCGTAATCAGATCTTCAATCCATTGAACGAAAGGACCACAAATTTAGTTTTCCAATACTACGATATATGTGATTTTAAATATTTTAACTATTATATCATTATTATTTTCCTAAATTAAAATATGGGAATAGAAAAAGTTTCAGGAAAATAAGATCCATTTAGGATATAACTCTTTTCAGATTGTTAATAACAAACAGAAGCAGGGATGATGATTCCAGGTTGGATGTGTTAGGAAAAAAGATTAAAAATCTATTCATTCGCTAGATTGAGGTTCCTAACTTTTGCTCTTGGTTCTACTGATAATTTTTAGTTAGGTTGCTAATATACTGTGGCCAAATTAATCAAATTTCATAAAAAATTATTTTCTTGCAAATTTCCAGGCAACTTCATGGCAGTCTCATGGGTTTAATACTTTTGACTAAAATGTTTTATTTTTATTTAATTTAACAGACTTTGAGGTTGTCATATATGCTTTGATTCTTGTCAACCTTGAGATGCCAAACTTCAACTTTTAAAATTTGAATGGAATGACTAGGTTTCCTTTTCCTTTTAATTATATATTTAAAATGACATGCATTGAGGGCCAGATCCAACAGTCCAAGTAATGCAATTCCTATCTGATTCCGAACTGGAGAATCTTTTTATTTATTTTTAAAATATTGTGAATAAAATCACTGTTCAAAACAATAAAATGTCATCTAGGTGTTTCTAACCTTCAAGGTGAAAAAAAAAAGAAGAAAGCAATTCAATCATTCTTCCAATGTTGATGTTGTCTCGATAAATAACAAAGAAACATATTTTCCTCATATTTTTTTTTATTATCTGAAGGTAACAGGCATTTTACATAAAGTAAGACGGACACAAGTTGGTTACATGGCGTCATGCTGCAGCCTGCTTCAAAAGAATACAATTGTATTTATTTTAAACTATCAGAGAATAAATAAATATTATACATATTTGCATTGCCAGGTAGTTCCTACAACACAAAACTGTTACATTATAGCTTAAATTTTACAGAAAATTATATCAGTTTTTTTCATCCTTTAAATGTTTAGGTCTTTATCTAGATATGGCCCACATGCATGATTTTGATTAGTAGTTCAATGGTCAAGTTGGTAAGTAGAGGTAACCCTCAAGTGACAACCATTCATTGAGTAATCATTTGAAGTAACAATGACAGTGAAAAAAGTGACATGACTATTTTTCACACTTATGACTTTTGCAACATCCCCATGGTCACATGATCAGAATTCAGATGCTTAGCAAATGATTCATATTTATGATGGTTGAAGTCACGATCACCTTTTGCGACCTTCTTGACAAGCAAAATCAACGGGGAAGCCAGATTCACTTAACAAATGTGTTACTAACTTAACTGCAGCGATCTATTTAACAACAGAGGCAAGAAAGGTTGTACAATGGGACAGCACTTCCTTAACAACCGTCTCACTTAGCAACAGAAAATTGAGGCTCAGTTGTGGTTGTAAGTTGAGGACTATCTATTGAGGCAATGTAAATCACCTTTTTACAAATAGCTCAACATCGAAATTGATGTATTCTATGTTTTTAAAGCCACAGAGGATTTTTAAACATTAAAAGTAACAGATCAGTTTATGAAAGATTTATTCTCAAATGTGACTTCTCCTGAGAGAATTTCCTAGCTCCATTGATGTAGAGTTTGATACCAAGCCTTCAAACTTGTTCTCTCCTTTCTCTCCACTAAATAAATAAATAAAATAGTAACCAACCAATGCATTTTCTGTGCATTTGAATTGCTTTAGAAAAGCACAAGTTTTTCCAGAGTAATTGGATGGGCATAATAAACATACCACGTTCTTTTTTTTTTCTCGGCTTTAAGTTGTTTTATATATAAAATCAATATGGAATTTGATGAAATTTGTACTTTATTCAATGAATACAAACTCCAGAGGCCATTCCCACTTACCACCAGAGCAGGATATTTATTTAGTCCTGTACCTTATATATAACTGTACAAAGTAGCTTCAGCAAGTTTTAACAGATCTTTGACTTTTGGGAGATAGACCTGATTGACCCCAGGATTTTTCAAACTCTGTTTTGTAAAACCTTAAGGTTCCACAAGAATTTGATGAGATTATACAAGAAACTAAATTTTTAAAAAAACAGGGGAAAAAAATCACTTGAACACAGAAAGTCTTCTATCACTAAAGTTTTACTTCCTGATCAGGAGTTCTAGGTATGCAAATACTGTATTTCTTTCAGCTAACAGATTACAGACTCTGAAAAAGTTTGATAACCCCCAGTTTACAACTTTTAATCAGAAAGGATCGTAGTCTCTTTTATCAATGGAGAATATATTTGAAAGACAACATCTTCAGTCATTTTAATCCACTGTTAATCTATATCTGAGCTTAATATATAGGAATTCTGTAGCCCTCCAGTTGCTACTGAGCTATTATTTCTGTCAGCTACAGAATACTGGGAGTTATAAGGCAGGGGTCTCAACATCTGGTCCATCCACCAATACCAGTCCACGGCATGCCAGCAACTGGGCCCTGCTAACAAGCGAAGCCCCATCTGTGGGATGCAGGCAGCACACAAAACCACACCTTCTCTGGTCCGTGGAAAAACCTTTCTCCACAGAACTGGTCCCTGGTGCCTAGAAGGTTAGGGGGGCTGCTGTCCCACAATGGCTTGTTCCCACAATGGAACAGAAAACATTTTGAGGCTGGAACTGGGTAACGTCAGCCTTTATTCACCTCCATCTTTGGAACTCAAGGGGCTTTTCCTGCTATGTTTGGAAAGTAGCCTTTTCCTATTATGTCATCCAAGTTCTTTTGTCTGTTTCAACTGGAAGGTTTTTTTTCTTCCTTGTAGACTAACCCCAGCAATTCATTTGCTACTTTGCAAAGGAAAAAAATGCCTCCAAATTGAAACAATACTTGCCCTGATCAAAGACATCACTTCTAGCAGTGCCAGTCAGATAGCATGGTGGTTAAAAGCTTGGCTTGATAAAGAAGAGGTTGCTGGTTCCAAATCCATTAGAAATGTGTGTGGTTTTAATTACCAATTTCTTTCGTTTAGATAACTACAATGGTTCTTTTTTATTCTCTCTCTCATTTATCTCCAGGGATTGAAAAAGAATAATGAAACAGTGAAACTCTGCGCTATTATTTTTAAAGCCCTAAGCTAGCAAGGAAACAGAATAATGACAAAAACATTTTGCTGGATTATGAAACAGCAACCTTTTGAAACACTAGTATTTTTTTAAAAAAAGGTAAAAAAAATTGTCATAGTTTAAAACTGTTGACAAGCAAGGAATTTTATTTTGAAAGCTGGGTGTTGAATCTAGTTATATGTGCATTTTGGTTATTTACATAAATATATAAATTTATAAATAACTTTATAAATTTATATATGTAATATTTAAATGTATATATAACCAAAATGCACTTACATATGCATTTTATATATGTATATATAAATTTATATATGTATTTATATATGTGTTTTCTTAAGTTTTTTGGGGTATTTATATGTATAGTATTCAGCTTTGTTCAGGTATTTTCCCACGTCATTATAGTTGTGCTTTTAAAGTTGTAGCAACGTTTCGGCAGAATCTCATCTGCCATCATCAGGCTTCTGCTACAACTTTAAAAGCACAACTATAATGACGTGGGAAAATACCTGAACAAAGCTGAATACCATACATTTATATATGTGTGTGTATACATATACAAAAATGTATGTATTTGTATGTATCAATGTACAATGTACGATGTACAGGCATGAAAACGCACAGAAAGATGAAGTGATTGCCAATTGCTTTTCTTCAATGAAATGGTAAGAGTGCACAACAACATGGAAATGTCCAATTTAAGGTCACAGTAGCCTGCAGTCTAATCTTCCTTGAAAACAATGGCCAAATTGTCTCAATCCAGATGTGTTTCGCCTAGGCTGATTTAGACAGGAACAAAGGACAGGAGCAGCTCAAATGGTAAGTGCAGATATGTTCAAAGCTTAACAATATCTGGAACACTCCCCATAGCCTTCTTGTGAAAATGTTCAGGAGGTGTCAAATAAAAAGTTAATTGAATTGCTTCAGACTGCAAAAGGGAGTTCATGAGGTGCCTGCACATAAAAACTAATATTTCAGGGCTATAGCTTAGTTTTGTTCCCAGCTTCTGGCTTTCAGCCTTTGAGATATTTGTGTATGTGATATTGAAGATCAGAGAGAGAATTTTGTAATTAATGGAAAGCTTCATTTACCTCTGCCCAGGCTAATGATATCTTTACAGAGTGGAAGCCATTGGTTATGTAAGAGAATGAATAGCTTGGTTTGAATGCAGATGATAAGATTCTTACTTTTGTCACACACACACACACACACACACACACACACACACACACACACACAAACACTTTTTTTCTGGGGCTCCACCTGTCTTTTGATTCAGCCATTGGAAAGTAAATTAGAATACAATATGGTCCCCTATAATGGAAATGAATAATCTGCTGAAGCACCTGAACAGGACACACTACAATTTAAGAACTTTTTTTCCTTCCCTATTAGTATGAACTTGGTTGTATTTTAACACAATTTGTTTTCAAAACCTGGTTAGACTTCAGATACATAAATGTATCTAAGAAATGTATCTAGAGTTCTAAGGGCTTAAATTTGGATCAAATATTCAAAGGATTGCCCAGTTCAGTCTCAAGATGGAGCTTGGAAATTGTGTACGAGACTGCTCTGAAAAAATTAAGAATATAATTTCAGATTCAAAATCTGTGATTCTATTCATGTATGCTTTGCTTATGTTTAAAAGAGACAACATATTATTTTATTAACCAGATTGTAACATAAGCAGTTGGTCATATATATACAATCTATTTTTGGGAAGACTAATTTACGATTCATTAATTTTTCTTTTTATTATTTATTTTTCTCCATCGAAATCAAATTTTTACTGTAATGAATCTGAGAAATGCTAAAGTAATTTTGAGAGTAACATGTTATGTGTTAACTGAACGTTTTTATTCAATGAAAGCTTTCAGAGCAACAGAATTTTTGTTCAGTTTAATTACAAAGTCCTTGACATAAGAGGGTAATTAAATACTTCAGTAATTACAAGATGTACAAATATTGTGTATGTCTGTATGCATTATGTTCCTGAATGAAAAATGGTTTTTTTCTGCAGAATGTATGATCTTAAATTTGGAAGATACATAACTAGTATCCAAAAAAATTATGACAATAATGAAAGTTTTGCACTCAATAATAGAGGCATGCTTGCAATTTCCAAAATCAAACCTGGATTGAGCAAGTCTCAATTTTACCCGAATAACCTTTGCAACCCTTAAGGGAAAAAAATAATAGGAAAGAGTTTCATTTATAGAAAATAAAAGTTCTAAAGTAAGTTTGCTAACTTCTTAAGTTCCTACAGACTTTAGGCAATAATATTTTAAAATGATAATCTTTCGTTATAAGATTTCTCTTCTATTTAGCCATTGGGATTACAAACCAATCTGGAAAAAAATTCTGGAATATATTTTTCCATGTATTTCCTATGTCTTTTAAAGGAAATTAATTTGTATGAAGGATTAACTTCATTGTAGCATCTTTCTTATACATTTTTAATATTACCTTGATTTTCCCCATTTCTTAAGCTCTCAGTGTCCTATGTTCACTTTTGTACTATTTAATCTCTGCCTTCCTCAACCTGGTTGCATTCCAGGAATATTGAGCAACAGTAACTTTTATAATTCATAGGGATCAAGACTTGAACTGAAATCCAACCAATCTGGAGAGAACTACTTTGTAGGCATTTAAGAAATATTATTTTAAGCAGAATGAAACCATGACCTTGCTTGTAAATATCAGGTAGATATTTTAAAACATAAAAGTGAATGTTAACCATTGTCTTCTAAATTAAAAGCAACAGAGTTATTGTCTTGAAAAAAATCACTTTTGTTGACCCAATCTAAATAAATTCATTGTTTGGATTTAAATTACCGCCAAATCATTTAGAGCCATCAGAGTCAGGAGGACTTAGGCCAATTACAACTTGTGTAAATTGTGAGTCTCAGTATGAAAAAGCATCATATATAGAATAGAAGTTTTTAAGATTTTCTTAAGAGCATTTCTGATGTTGATGTACCACTCCATAATTGGAGGCAAAGCGCTATGATATTGCAGGCAATCTCCTTGGGTATGAGGATACATATGGAATAACATAGTATGAATTAGAGCACAGATGTAAGGACTAGCTCTACCATCAGATGGTATAATAAAATGTCAGCAGATAGTTGGTTATGGAATGTATTATTACTATTATTACAGGGAGGATGGAAGGGGCCTTTGGGATTTCCTGTCTCCGATACCAAGCAAATTTATTAGACACAATACAGGGCACTTTGCCTGGGTGGCAGGAGAAAGGTGCCATGCACTGTCCAGTGGAAGGGTGCCAACATCTCTTGCATGCAACTAATACAGAAAAGACCTGGCAGATAAAGCACACCATTGCATAACTGTGTTTCAGTTTCAAAGTTGCACAAACATACAAATAGAAAACGATGTATCTTAGCAGAAGAGAGAAATAGTCTTTGGAATTTGTACAGAAAATTTAGCAGGGCTTTCAGCCATTTTGTCTGAGGAAGTGCTTCAAAGAAAAATTTGAACCTGTCCGACTGGAAGTGCTTAACCAGGACTCAATTCTTAATTATATCCTGGTGTTCGTAACATGCAGAGAAAAGTGGCACTGGAGTTTCAGAACTATTTTTGTTCAACTGCATTAGGAATACTGACTGTGTAAAACCAGCTGATAAAGAATTTTCTTGTTTTCCTCTGCCTTTTGTTGTAATGACACTATTGATTCCATCTACTGAATAAGTATAAAAGGTAAAAGAAAATGGAAGGAGGGGTGTTCCACAATTCTGCATAAGGCAACACTGATATTAACACACAAGTGAAAGAACATGTAAACTATATACAGCTTGAAGTGGGACTTCCTCTTCCCAGTTCTCCTCCCGCCCCAAATAAAAGCGAAGCTCTCAACACATAGAATAATAACAATGTTCCCAAATAGTTCATATTTGACTCACAGTTCTGAAGACAATTTCACATTTTAAAACACGTTTCTGTAGGCTATTTTTTTTATTGGCCAGTGCAAAGAGGCAGAGGTAATGCCAGATGTGGTCTCCACACAACTTCTGTCAACCCTTCCCGGCAAATGGGAGCACCTTAATGGGGACAAAATTGAAAGTCGTAGGCTCTACATCAGAAATCCTTCTCTCCTGTGGCAGAGACTTGGGCATTTTCTTGAAGCCATCTGTTTATCGGGCTTTTGCTGGAGTTTGGCTAGGCCCTCAGTTTGGTAAAGTATCCAATCCCAGAGAGGCAGCATGTTGCTTTGCTCGCAGCCGGAGATTCTCAATACTGGTTGTTTTACTGTTCAGGCTGGGAAGAGAGGAAGATGCCTGGAGAATTGGAGAGGACCACACTTGCTGGGCATGAGAGAGGGACTGGTAGTAAGACTGGCAATGCAGTGAGCTTAGGGGTGCCATGTTGACATTCATGCCCAAATATGGCATGGCAGAGGGGTTTCCCATTTCAAAGGACGAATAATGGACCAAGTTATTGGTAGCTGCCATGTGTTGGCGGAACTGCTCTTGAAGGCGGAAGAGGCTGAGAGGAGAAGACGAATAGGAATGCGCCTGAGACATGCCGCTGCTGGAGGATGCAGAGGCAGCTGTGCTGACAGGGGATTCTGTATTGTTAAATACAACAAAATCAAGTCAGTGAAGACCTAAGCTCTGACCTGGTATGAATAAATTGCACTGGGATTTTTAAAAGATGTTTCAAGCTCTGTGCAGTGGGGTAAGGGGGAAAGAATGATGGCTGTAACGCCATGCTTGAAAACATGATTTGTATAAACCGGGGGAAGAGAACCCACGGCCTTTCCGTTGCTTTTCCATAACTGCCAGCAACCCCCGACAGAACTCACAACGCCAAGAGATATAGCGGGATGTACTTAGCAACCTCTGAAAATCTACAGCTCCCTCTTTCATGTAAAAAACCTTGAATCCTAGAATTTCAGATGCCACTGGACACATTTTTGTCTAAAACCCTGCCAATCATTCTTAGTAATTCTGATCCAGATATAATATGATATCCTAAGGCACAGTTTTACTCTCCCTTTCATACAAATGCAAAAACACTTTTAAATTGTTTGCTTTATATATTACAAATTTCATTCAGAGGTAGGGATTTACAACAAAAATTAAAACATGCATACATTTCTAAGAATAGATATTCATGCAGTAACAAGCTTAGAGACCTGGGTTAGAAGATATTAGAAGATTCCTTTAGCAATCGTAAAGAGGATGTTCAAAAGAGGAGAAAATAATGTTGTTGGATCTAAGTCTAAGGCCAAAATTTACATAGCAGCAATTTATAACACTTCTGTTTCCTTTATTGCTGTCATGCTCAGTATTATTACATCACTCCTTTGCCCAATTGTTATGTGACAATAAAGTGATGGTAACACCAACTTTTCATAAAGGCAATCTCATTATTTGGCACCAAGCATTTAGTCTTTAAACATTTGCCATGTAGCTTCCAATAAACCTGGATTGAACTCATCCAAGAATGAATCACTTGTGTGAAATGTCACCCTTGGGTTCATTAAAGCAGAAGCATTGTAATCTGGAAAAAAACACATCACACTAAGATGGATACAGGGCTTCTGCTTGTAGGAAATAGCTGAGAATGCTGTACACATCCCATCGGCCTGTCATATTTGGAAAAATTGCTCTAAAGCTGCACCAAGATGGATGAAGGTCTTCCCTGATTTTTTTACAATATAAAGTTGTAACTTTGTGATTCCTAGACCTGAGTTAATGTTAGTCTTCTTTGGCAATACCGTTACACGTAACAGTTTGTTACCTGGTTAAATTGGTGCTTGCTCAGTTTGATGCTTAGGTAAAAAGAAACAACTTCAGGATCATGACAATGCTTTGAGAATATTGGGGATTTGTGAAACAATCTCCTAGCTAGCCCAGATTCCAGAAAAATGAAGCAACCACATTGCTTCATTCGCATTGTTCTGCCTGACTCAGTGAATGAAATAATGAACGTGATGTAACTGAATAACTCAAGAGAAAAAGGAGCAAACTCTGAGAAATGTTTAGGTCACTTTTCTTCAGAGACAAAAATTCTCTTTTGAAATAATCCATCTGCAAGTGACTGAAATGGTTCGGTAGGATTATTTTAAAGGGTTTTTAATGTTCTCAGTATTTTCTGACCTTGTCTTTGTTGTGTGTTTCCCTTCTCTACCTTCAACATCTTTTTTTTAAAAAAAAAAAGCTTTTACATTGTTAAGAGATTTGGAAACCAGAGTTTGCATGCTTTAATCTAACATGGGATTTTGAGATAAAAATTCTTAGCAAAGGGAATTGGTTTTCTTCTCACCTGCTTTTGGACTGGCCCTCTTACTATTCAGCACCTTGTTTTCCCCTTCAGGGCTTTTCTCTTCCTTGTTCTCTTCCAGGGAGATCTTGAATTCTTCCTCTTTATCAGTCTGGTCTTCGGCTGCTGACTCACTGGCTGAATGCTCCGAGAGAGTCAGGCTGAGCTCTGCGTTTACCTCCCTTGGCAAGCTCAGAGACCTGTCTGGATCGGGAGTTGGAGTTGGTGTTTCTAACACGGGAGTGTCTGCTTTGCCTTCACTGTGATTGGCTTCAGAGTCCTTCTGCTTCTGTAGCTGTTCTTTCTGCAGGCTGCGCTGCTTCTTTCGAAATTTAGCTCTTCTGTTTTTAAACCAAACCTTTGTTTCCCATCGAAAAGAGAAAAAAAAAAGAGAGAGAAAGAAAAGAGGAAAAGGTAAAATTTGGAATTGAATATTGAATCTTCTTTATCATGCACACTCCAGAAACATTAGCAAATTACATGGACAAATTCAAACAAATTCAATGTTTAATCAGCATATTCTCCTGTTTATAAATGGATAGCTGCAAACTCCTGTTTTGTTTGAAAATATGACCTGCAATAAATCTGGGTCTGATAAAGGTTTAAAATTAAAGCAGATAGAAGATGTTGATGTAGTATATAAATTTAAATCCTATGCACATTTAAACCACATCAGTGTATTTGAATTTATTGTTGGGACAATATGCATAAAATTAGCTCTGAGCTTCTGTTGAAGATCATGAGGAAAAGGCAAGGATGGCAATATTGATCAGCAGCCAGGTCAGCAGATATCAGCAGGCACAAATCTTTCTGGATAAATGAGAGATGCGATCACCCATTTTGTACTCTGGACCAGTGGTCGCCAACCAGTAGGCCAGAGACCACTGGTAGTCCGTGAGAAAATTTTGGTGGTCCGCAGAGAAATGTCACACCCAAAGCACCACCCAAAGCAGTTAATCCAGGCTGTGCAGGAACACAAGGCTGCGCTGCCCACATGCATTGCAAACAACATGAGGTAGGGGAAGGGAGAACTTGCCCCATGCGTCCCACGCGCCTGACCTGGCCAGGCCACGGGCTGCTTCTTTCTGCTTCTGCTTTTGGTTGCACGCAAGGAAAGCAGCAAAACTCTTTCTCTCCCCTAAACTCTGCCAGAAATCAGTCTTTGGGACCTTGCAAGGCATCCTGCTCCAAGAGGCTGGTGGAGTTTGGGGGAGAGAAAAAAAGACTTCTGCTGCTTCTGCTGCTTTCCTTGCATGCAGCCAAAAGTCTCTCTCCCTCCCACCCCAAGAATGGAGCTGGAGAGGGTATCCTGCGATCCCAAATAAAGAATGATTGATCGGCAGGAAAATGGGTTGGGGAATTTTCCTGCAGGCTTTTTGGGGGGGATTTTCCAGGGTCTCTGGTCCGAAGGATTTAAAATTATGAGTTTGGTGGTTCCTGAGGTCCAAAAGGTTGGCGACCCCTGCTCTGGACCACTCTTCTCATGACTGCAGGGGCTGAAGACTCCCAATCAGCATGTAATTAACTAAACAGATATTTTCTAAGTGATGAAGTAAGAATCCATTTGGTGAGTTATAATTTTTTGGGGGGAGGAGGGATTACAAAGGAAGGAAGGAAGAACTTTAATGACTTAATTTTTTATTTTTATTTTTGCAAAAAGCTTGGCTGATATCAAAAAGTTTAAAATGGTTGAAGGGGATAGTTATTTTGAAAGATTGATTTTTTGGGAAAATGTTTTAAATAAATTGAAAGGTGAAGTTAAAAAGGTGGAAAGTTTGTAAAACAAGTGTCCATGGAGTAAAACAGGTCAATGACTAAATTGAAAAATTTAGATCTTAAAACAGAAAAAAAAGAAAGAGAACTATATAATCTATCTCTATTGGAATTGAGAGAGAAGGAATTTTGTTTGAGACTTAAGAGTAATCCAGGAAGAATAAAGATATTAGAGAAAAGTTGATTAAATCCCTGGCAAACTTTCTGAATTAGGAAGAAGAGGACACTGAAGTAGAAGTTGCTGAAGCATGTAGAATAAATCCGAGGTGTGCACGAATAAGAAATGCTCTAAGACAGGGGTGTCAAACTAGATTTCTTCAAGGGCTGGATCAGCATTGTAGTTCTCCTCTGCAGGCTGACTGGGAGGTGGGGGGAGACGGGACGGATGCCCCCTGCAGCATGCTACCAGCCAAAATGGGGCACAGGGGGGCCCTGCACAGCAGGCCGGTCCTTTGCTATTCCCAGGCCAGCCCCGTGGGCCAGATTTAAGCCCCCTGTGGGCTTGATCCAGCGCATGGGCCTTGAGTTTGACACCCCTGTTCTAGGGGATGTTTTGGTAAAATTTGTCAGGAAGAAGGCAAGAAATTAGGTTTTGCAGCAGCATTTTAATACAGGATTGAAGATTGATAGATCAGATATAATTGTTTTTTACAGAAATTCCTATTAAAATTTTGCACAAGAGTTTTTTTTAACTGCAGAAAAAAAACCCATTCTGATAGGACAAATTACAAGGTTTGATTTTTATTTTTTAAAAGCAGAGGTTTTGACTGAATTATGTCAAGAAAATGAGGACATTTTTAGAAAAATCCAAGAGAAAGAGGAGATTGACATGGAGGTATCAGAAAAGACTACACAAAAGTCCCAATAATGCAAGAAGAAATTGAAAGATGATACTGAAGTAAGTGCTACAAGCATAGATTTTTCTAAACTTTTGGCTTCATGATGAAGTAAAATGCTTAATGTGGAATATAAATGGAGTAAATGCTACTTAAGAGAGGGGAAACAAATGATTATTTTAAAAAATTAAAACAAGATATAATTCAAAGACTTAGCTCCATGCAAATTAACTTCTATCCCAATTAATCTACAATGCAGATCTGTCAATACAAGATCTTCCTTTAGTTGGAGACTAATGTATAAAACAACTGCATCTCAATTTTTTTTCTCTTTTTTGTTGCTGCAGAAGTAAGATCCACATTTTTATTATTTTATGATAAAGGGGGCTAAAAGTTTTGGCTGTGATATACAGATGGAACAATGGGAAAATATGTGGCTGAAAGGATTGAAATATTAAGGAAACCTTTATAAGATGATGGATCATTGGTATTCGCCACCTGAGCAATTGTATAAAGACATTTCAAATTTATGATGGAAATGCGAACGACAAGAAGGGACATTGTATCATCTTTGTATCATGTGTGAAAAAGCTAAAAAATTCTGGATCCAAATACATACACTGCTTTGGAGGATTTTAAGATTAATATACAGTAGAAACCAGAGGGGTTCTCTTTTGGAAGGGATAAACTGGACAAGCAGTTGGGAAAAAGTTGTACTTTTGTACATGATAATGACAGAAGATTATTGTACGCATAAGTACATTGACTTTTTTTATAAAAGAAAAGACAATATCTACATTTATAACTGACTGAGAACATCTTATAATTTTTTTGCATGGAACAAAAAAAATGAAATTATGATTCATGTTTTTGATTATTAAACAGAATAAATTTTTAAAAGAAAGGAGATAAGTTGTAACCATAGTGTAAGTGGTAAACATATAAGTGTACTTACAATTGTTGTAAAGAAAATTGAGAGCTACTTCTTTGTATCTTTTTTCTTCTTTTTCTATTTTTTCTTTTCTTTTCTTACACCTCTCTCTCTTTTCTTTTTACTTTATATTACGTTGCATTAATTGTTATAATTTAATTTTTTAAATAAAATTATATAAGATATGTGCATAGGATAGTGCTGTGAGTTTGAGAGCAAGCCTTGGGTTGCCATCATCAAAACAATTCATTTGGATCCCATGTCATTGGCAGCTATTAGAAGTGTGTGTATAAAGTACAAGCAGGAATGATATCTAAACACTCTTAATGAGGAACAGCTACAAATTAACATGCCTTAGCTTTACTGCATCTGCAGGATTAATTTTACATGTTAAATATATAACATCAAGTAAGCCTCATTTTTTTTTATACTAGTATATTCATCCTAATGGAAACCGCTACGATAGAAGCGGGGATAGTTTATGAAATCTACCATCTCACATGAAACAGAGGAGGGGGAAGTGTAGAAAGCTTCATTGGCATTATTGGGTTTTTTCCCTTTCTTAATTCTCCCATGGTATTTCGATTTTCTGAAACAACTTTAAGCCTGCTCCTCTGCCCAGGCATTGATCTCAATCAGAATATGAGCTCCAAGCTTTTACTGTACTATGAACAACTTTTAGGTAGCTGGTATGTATAAAATACATCAAATGTATATAGCATAGAAGCAGAAATAAGTGCATGTTAATCACTAAGGGAATGTCATACCTGAAGGACCAAAAAAAAAGAAATATGGCCAGGAAGCTTGATCTATTTGTCTGGGTGTTTTATAATCATATTATGCTCTGAAGCGGCATGTCATGGCCCCGTCGGAGCCCAGGTTCAAGGAAGAGGAGGAAATGGAGATGGAGTCGATGGAGGGAGTGGGTGCAGTCCCTATGGCCCCTGAGGAATGACCTGGGGATGAGGACAAGGCAGTCCTGGGCCCATCGGGCCTTGGAAGAGTAGGCAGAGAAGGTGCAGGCTGACTAAGGAAGAGGGGAGGAGATGGAAAGAGTAGGCAGCGGAGCCGAGAAGCAGCGGAGCTCCGGAGATGAGCAAATGCTCCCCCCCACCTGTTCCCTGAGTGCAGAGAATGGAGAGGAGGTAGACTCAGCAAAGGGCGACCCATCTACTCAGGAGGAGGCACCCTGCCCCTCCTCACGAGGATCACCTGGATAGTAGCATTTAAGGAGACGCTGTGGGGAGGGGCTTTTGTTGGGAACAAGTGTTGCATTTCACAGCAACACTTTCCACAGCTCCTAGAAGAACTTTTCTCCAGAATCCTTGCTTTTGTTGACTAAAGTTTGATCCTTTGCCTTGAGATTGGTGGACTTCCACTGCTGAGAAGTTGCACAAAGCGTGTGCAGGCTTGTGAGTTCAAGTCTTGCTCATGGACTGTAGGTGTACCCTGTGGGCAGAGACTTTGGGAAACAGACCAGGAATTGGGATCATGGTTGAATAAAAGCTGACCAGCTTTCGCCTACAGTAGCAAGTTTTGCTTGCGTGCCACCCGGGGTCCTAACACAGCAGTTATGCACAATTAGGAGAAGTATATTTATGAACTATATGATCTGTTGTCAGAGTTCAAAGATCTAACAGTTGGACTAAGACTACAGAAATGACAGCACACACACCTACAGTCATCAACTAAAGGAAACCAACCCTCTTCCATCTTACTGTAGCTAATAGGCATTTTTGCTGCTAAAGAACTAGTTGATTCTTTAGATATACTTAGTTGTGCCTGAGACACTATTATCATGACAAAACATGTATCCATGGATCATTTAGCATTTAGCTCAATTGCATTCCCATGAGGAATACTAATTGATGGGTACCTGTACTCTAGCCTCTGGTAGATTAGTGCACATTGCCAATCTCTCCCGCATCACCACGTCTGGATAGTGAGTCTTCTGGAAAGTTTTCTCCAAGGCTTCCAGTTGTTGGGCTGTGAAAGCTGTGCGGCTTCTCCTCTGTTTGCGGTGCTGGGAGCCATAGCGGGCCTCCAAGATGATGTCTTGAAACGTACAGCCGTTGGAAGGTAAGAAATAGGGCCAATTTAATTAGTGTAATTTGTGTGTTAAAAATAATAATCATAATACGGCAGCCAACAAAAATTAAATTAAATAATTGGAAAAACCTCTGCTTCAAAGCCACCATCACCTCTAGGTAGACATCACTTGTCTGATTTAACCAAAGAAAGCAACATTGTAAGATCCAAAGGTACAAGGCTAAACTAGTGAGCATTATTATATTATTTGAAGTACGAGTACATTTGCTCTTGTATATAAGCCAATCAATCCTAATCAGGTCCCAGCGGAAGAGATAGATTTTAGCTTTCATAATCCCAGCTAGCAAAGTCAACCATCTGGTCAGCACAGGTTTTGGATAAACATTAGGGTGAAAAGAAGGAATAGCAATTACAGTATGAAGCTCTGCCTCTTTGCTGTTCTATTAACCATTACTGTATACGTAGATTATTGTCTGCAGAGCTCAGTTTTTCTGTACCCATGGAAGTATTCCCCAGAGTCCAGACCCTCATAAAATCTGGTTAGAAGAAGGATCTTTGGGAAGATTTGTTTTCTAAAATCTGGGAGGGAGAGGGAACAGCTTTCACTACAGAAGGGACAAGCATGTCTCAAGAGGAAAGTTCTCCAGAGATTTCCAAATGAGAGAAAATAAACCCATTCAGTGGCAACAGTGAATGAGGCCTTCTCTCGCTTTCTCTTAGAAATTTGTACAAAGTTGTACAGGAAAGATGCTTCATAAAACAGTACACATTTGGGAAAGTGACATACACAAATACATTGAAGAAGTGTTCTCAGAAAAGTTGTATTCAATAACATGTGCCTTAGAGTGGGTTGTTTCAATATTTTATTGTTCTTATTCTTTTTTATTCCAAAAAGCTTTAAGGATAGTTGTAACTTGCTTTTCTAATGAGATGTGGTTTAGAAATACTTTTAACAACTTATAAACTGAATGTTAGCTGAAATTGACTGCTACCAAATATGGATGTTTCAAGCTTGCATTTCTCCTATAAGTATGGGTAGTCCTTGACTTACAACAGTTCATTCAGTGACCGACAACAACAGTGAAAAAAGTGACACATGACCGTTTTTCACAGTTATGACCCTTGTAGCATCCCCATAAAACATGCGATCAAAATTCAGATGCTTGGCAACTGGATCGTATTTATGACCGTTGCAGTGTCCTGGGATCATGTCATCACCTTCTGTAATCTTCTCACAAGCAAAGTCAATGGGGAAGCCAGATTCGCTTAACAACCGGGTTACGAGCTTAACAACCGCAGTGATTCACCTAGTAACTGAGGTAAAGAAAGTTCTTAAAATGGGGCAAAACTCACTGAACTAATGTCCCACTTAACAGCAGAAATCTTGGGCTCAGTTGTGGTTATAAGTTAAGGACTATCTCTACCGCCAAATAAATGAACAGAAGGGAAAGGCATGCTAAAAACTAACAAAATCACCACTGTGACAAGGGCTGAGAATTGCAAGGAAGTGAAATGAGTAAGGGCAACACACTTTCTTCCTCTTCTTTTTGAACCCGTACACAACTGGGCGGACTGGATATTTCTAGTCATTTCAGCCCTGGTTTTTTTTAGAGTGCCGGTCCCCTGGGTAACTTATGAGAGGGCGGCTGTTCCAGAGGTGGTATTCAGCAGGTTCTGACCGGTAGCGGAAATTTTGAGTAGTTCGGAGAACCGGCAAATACCACCTCTGACTGGAGATTTTACAGTATCCTTCCCCCGGCCACACCCACCAAGCCACGCCCACAGAACCGGTAGTAAAAAATTGTGAATCCCACCACTGGTCTGTTCCCGTACTCCCCTCCCGGCTGGCACACACCCCATCCTTGTTCTTACCAGCCAGTCTTTCTGCCAGCGTGAGGGCATGCACTGAGGGTCTGTAATCGGGTGTGTGCTGGGCTTGTTGGGCTGCTTGTTGGTGCAGGTTATACATCGCGCTCAAAGAATTCATGGCATGGAGAGAATAGCCATTCACTCCATAGTGCTGCATGGTGACATAGGACCTAAAGCAAACAGAGAAATGACACTGGTTGAGGCAATGTATGGAGGCAAAAGCAAAACAAGAATGCTGAACGAAAGAGAGTTGAATCTCATATTGGATTCAGGGTCCCTTTTTCTGCTTGCGGTTCAA
The DNA here is from genome assembly GCF_049901715.1 of Pseudonaja textilis. NCBI lineage: Eukaryota > Metazoa > Chordata > Lepidosauria > Squamata > Elapidae > Pseudonaja > Pseudonaja textilis. The sequence continues at coordinate 57,619,481 of NC_141992.1, forward strand.
AGGATACGTGTTTCATCTTTAATGAAACGGTCCAACTATGCATCAGACAACCATAAGAGCAACATCTTACTTCCAAGGTAACTGAGCAAGATGGGGTAAAGGTAATATAGAGAAACACAATTATCCCTTGCCCTGAAGTGCTGAGAACTGCTTAGAATGATAGATTGGGAATGGGGAGATCATTTCTAATCCATATTCTGTTGCTGGAGGATACGGGTTCTGTTTCAGATTAACCTACCTTGTGAGGTTATTTTAAAGTTTAAATAGATAACTCAAAATCCCTGTAAAAATTTCCTGAGTTCTACAGAGAAAGGAGGAGACACGTAAGAAGCCGAAGGAGACCAACATCTCCGTGTTAGCATCAGTAATATTTGTCTTCAGGATTTCTCACCCTCCTATGCCTTTCTGTGGAATGGCCAATTCTGTCACCTCCCTCCAGATCATTGATATCTTGGTATCTTTAAGAGGTGGACTTCAACTCCCAGAATTTCCTAGCCACCCTTCTGGGAATTGAAGTTCATGCATATTAAAGTTGCCAAGAGACCCTCAGAATTCTGAGTTACCTGGAGTCGCTTGTAGATTCCTCCCCCCCCCCCCGCTATCTTTCCTTTTGGCTGTTTTTGCAAAACTAGGTACAAACTTTTATATTTGATACAGGAAGTACCATTTTGCTTGTTCAAAGAAAATATAGGTGACAGACTGAACCTCAAAAAAATAATTTATGATCACTTTCAAAATAGAAACATCTATTTTTCTGCAAACAATAATATTACTTTTCATGTACGGTAGACCATTGGTTCATCAGTATGCTTTTATAAACTAGAATTTAGGGTCTACTTGTCCAATCTTCTGCATTTCATAAATGAAATCTATTTCATTTGAAATGTAAATTTTATCTAGTCGTAAGAAATAAAAGAAATACATCAGAGTTTTATAATACATGCTTGAGAAACATCCTCTACAAAAGTACTATTCAAAACAGGTGTCATACATTCTAACCAAGGTGTAGTTTAAAATCTTAAACATTTTCTTCCCAATCCTATGGGGACTTAATGAACTTGATTCATGCGATGAAGTTTTCATGTAGCTAATATAATTTGACTTTTACTATGGGAGAGAAAGCTGTAACTGATATAGTCACCATCTTTCCAGTAAGTTTATCTGGGGTGTACAAATTGTCTTATTTGTCAATTGATGATCTTCAGAATTGCTGCTTTTAAAATGCGATTTTTATGTTTGTGTGATTTTCTCCAATGTTACAACTTCCAAAACATTGACTGAGAGCAAGACTGAAGCTTTGGGTATTTGTCTGCTGTCGGCTACTGAATATTATTTGTGTACTGCTGAGAGAGAAAGTATCACTAGATAGAGATTTCAACTCTAACCAGTCATCTTGTATTTTCCAACACTGGAAAAGAGGTAGCCTCTAGCTGTAGCATTTTATTTTTGAAATCCAGCCTCTCATAATCTTTCCTTGGCATTTTGGGTCTTTCCATATTAGGGAGATAGAAAGTAGCTTTCTGTCATTCAGCTGAAACCACTGCTCAGCTATTCTGGATGATGGTCCTTTTCAATAATTATGGCATAAAGTTCCATCTGCACATAATAAAAGACTTATGAAAACTGGACAGAGGGGCTTTTTTTTTTTTTTTTGCTCTTTCCTCTGTGTTTTCTTTTGCCCTATAGATCATAGCTGTCAAAATCTTATTCCCAATATTATACTTTGTATGGCTTGTAGACAGATTTTATTCTTTATGGTCTGGTCACAATCATGTACTTTCTGTATCTGGAAGGAACAGGGGCAGGGGAGAAATGAAGGAAAACAAATGGCTCCCTTCCCCCATAAAATGTTAACAAGGCATTGATGGCTGGAAAAAAAATGTCACACTATATATACTGAAAGTGAACTCACTTCCATGAAATTAATCAAAGCATCTTCATTTATATGAGAGGGAAAGAGGGTCGGATAAGGAGAATCAAATTAGAGAAATGTCTGTTTTTGCAGTGGGACAAGGATCTTTTTTAAAAAAAATAAAAAGTTAATCAAGAACCAATTAAATCCAACCATGCATAGCAATCGCAGAAAATTTGAACATCCCTGCATATTTTTGTCTCAAGACAAAGTATATGCTTAGATCCATGAACATGCAGGTCTGAATCTAGGTTTCCTTAGATTTAGTCCAACACAATTTTCTTTACACTTCACAGAATTTTCATCAATGTTTACAAAACAAAGGATATAATCCTAGAAAAAATGCTCTTAATTCCAGTGTGATGAAGTTGTCAATATATCAAGTTAGGGATATCAGAAAACAGTCAATATTCAAAATATACATTGTTCATCTATTCCTTCTTTCATTTAAAAACTTGAAGAGATCATAATGCTTCTTGTGTAAATTTTGAATATGACAACTTTTCTACAATAGTGCAATAGAATGCTCAGTTTGGATGATTTTTGCTCTTTATTGTGAAAGAATTGGACTCCTATCAACAACATTCAGTGAGATCAAAAATGCACATGAACGTTTGACCAGTCTTCTGCACATAAGTGTATAATAGACACAACCGTATAGTTCAGAATTACTCTTTGAAAAATGTCTATTTCATTTAATGATTTAAAAAATGTATCCAGTTTCTTTAACCATTAGTGGCTAGCCAGCAACATCTAACAATTAAAGCCCCAAACAAAAGAAAAACAGAATCGAAAGCAACGTGTAATAGATCATGAGCGTCAAACTTGTGTTGTCACAGCATTGTCATGTGACATATGACAACCTTTTCCACCTTCACTAAACCGGGCATGGGTGTGGCCAGTGTGTGACGCATCCAGCCCATGGGCTGCAAGTTTGACAGCCCTGTAATAGATTATGTCCTGTGAGAGAAATAAAATGTCAACTTGTTGAGAGACACACCATAAGGAAGTACTCCTTCAGCAGGAAGTTGCACAATCACAATGTGACACCCACTCACCCATAAAATCACCTGCTGCACTTCGCCTGAGCGATTGAGTAAGCAGGTATAGATGTCTGAACTGGGGATTAAAACCAGCTGGTGCAGTGATTTGTGAAAGTTACCCATTTATTAATATCTGAGAATGGTAATATTGTATGTACACTCAGGTGGCTTTCCTATCAAAAATTTGTGTACAAGGCTAGCTGAGATGCCTTTTTCCTTCCCTGTTGTTTCACAGGGCTTGAAGCATCATAGCGAAAGCCGATGAATCTGAACAATATTATTCTTCTCTGAAGGGGCTGTCCCCTTTAAACAGGGTGGCAAACTTTTTTTTGGACTAGTTGAAATATTCTGAACAAATCCTAAAAGGCAGCCTTCTCTAGGCAAGTTTGGACTTTCAAGACTGAGAAAAGTAGACCAATAGATTTCTATTCAACAAGCTTGTCTTCAGAGCTCTAGGCGGACAGGACTCACGTAAGACTTTGTTGTTGGATGTCATTAGTTTATCTAACATTATTCAAGAAGCAGAAGAGAATCTCAGTACCTGAAGGTAGAGAACACACCCACTTAATTATAAAGTAAAGAACAGTAGCAATTTTATATTAAGAAACGTTACACCTTTACCTAAGACAGAATGCCTTTAAGCTTTGTCACCTATATTTACTTCTGGTTTTCCTGCTGATTCGAACAAAGCACGGGGAATGAATGAAATCCTTGTTTTTATTCTTATACTTTTAACTCAGCTGTCTTCCAGATGGATCAGGGCAATGTGATGAGATTCTCAAACGTTCGGAGTAATTCTGTGAAGCAGGTTGGGTTCAGAAGGGTGAGAAGTCTAAGGTTACCCAAAAGAAGGCCAGGTTTGCATTTTGTTTTGAATCTGGACTGCCCTAATCATTAAGTCCATGTTCTAACTACTAATTGGTTAAATAATATAAATGTGCAGTTGGAAAGGCATCAAGAGGGTTGAATATAATTCTGAAAGAGTCCTCAACACACAATAAATGAGATAAAAGCAAAACAGGCTGAAATCATGCAAGATATTAAGGCATTAACTGGCAGAACACATTTATTCAAAGACAGGAAAAAGAAGGAACTGAGAAATTATGGCCATAAGATTATTTTAAAAATAGATTGATAGACTATAAAAGAAAGATAGGCAACTTGTTGCAGCAGGTGGAGTGCACTTGATAGAATTGGAGGATATTCTGTTCTCATGAGTGAAGAGGAGAAATAGGAGTCAAACCTGAGTTAAAAATTGGCGTGAGATGAAAAAATGTTTCTGAAATGAATAGATAAATGGACAAAGTTACATTTTTTTTCCTGGGAGACTTGGAGGAGACTTACACGCTATCATAAAGAGAAGACCTACCTTTTAAAAAAGAAGAAGAAAGTTCATCCACTTATTGCATCTTTAAACAAAGCTTGGCCTGAACAACCCTTCGGTGAGAAGACACTTTCGAGTAATGGGTTGATCACTAAGGGATTGTCTATAAGATAGGTAACATGACCAGATGATGAATATTTTAATGAGGAGATTGAATCCTTCTCCTCAGGATAGGGGTATCAAACTCATGGCCCACAGACCTGATGTGTCATTTGCTGGCCATCCTCAGCCCTGTTTTAGGGAAGGGGGGGGGAGTTGTAATACGTCATGTGATGACAACCTGTCATTGCAAGTTTGACACCCCTACCTCGGGGTCATTTAAATCTAAGAAACATATGATTTAACACGTGGGTACATAATTTAAAAACAAGCAAACAGGAATGCATTAGACAGGACCATTCGAATGAGGCTAATAAAAGTACAATTTTCAAGATGAGAAGACTAACCAGTTTAACTGTTTTGTTGACACCATTCTCCATTCATTGGGTTTAACTACCAATGACATGGCGTTTAATTTTTACTGTGGCTCCACATTCTTTTTGACATCTGCCTTAGGAGTGCTAGTTAAAAGTGAAGCATGGTCTTCAGTCTAAAAATGTTCATAGATCCATGTTTTTTAAAAGGACTGACTGAAAGCATTCCTCAGATAGTTCAGGTTTAAAACGTGAGCATATAAACCTGAGAAAGCACAGTCCTTGTTCCCGAAAAACACAGGCCAGGATCAGAGACTTCAAATTGCCTGTAACTCATCATCAAACCTCTCCCCCGTATCACCCTTCTTCATTTTAAACCTTTGAAGTGCCCCCCCCCCCGCTTAATAGCTCCGTTGGTAAAATGAAATGAGAATTGTTTGTTGATTAGAACCCATATAAGAATGTAATAAAGAACTATTTTCTTAGAGCCATTCATTTATGGGGAGATGGAGACAAACTGAATCATGCTCAGGCACATTTAACTTCCCATTTACCTCCTTGCCACATTCCAACTTGAATAAATTAAATATTTAAAAGACAGTGTGCAGCAAATTTCTTATAAATGGTCAAGGCCATTTGTCAAGCTGCTACGGTGTTTTGCAAGCTGTCGAATTGTGCTTACATTGGTTAAAATAATCTTTATATTTCATTAAGCAACCAAATAAGCTGATCTTCCCCACTGGCTGTATAGATGGCTTTAATTTTCAAAATCTGCAAATGCATCTTTTATGTCGTTTGGTGGCTGGAGGGCATTGGTAATGCTGCAGCCAATTGGAGAATAAGCAGGGGCATTTGATTAGGTGGTGTATGATATAAATTAACATTGTGCAGTGAAAAAGAGCATATCTTAAGTTGTCCTTGGCACATTGGAAGATTGATCCTTCACCTCTCCATTAATAATGACTGCTATCCTTGTGTCCGTTTTCCTAGAGATGAGAATAAGAGGAAAACATCACTAATAAATCCAGATGATGTTCATTGTCATTGATGTTTGATGATGTGATGATGATGATGATGGTGATGATGATAGCATTGATGACATTACCCAATCAGGTAATGAAACTCTGCCAGCAAACAACCAAGCTCATAGAGCACCAAGGGCTCCAGAGTCCAAATCGAGATAAGATGAGAATGAATATTGCGACGTTAAATGAATAGACAGACTGGATAAGAGCTGTGCAACTGTGAAAGAGACCCTTAAATGTTGAACAACTTGTCTCCATATCACTCAGCAAACAGAGCAGGCACAAGTGCATGGGAGGATCCATGAGAGAATTGTAATTCTCCAGGGGCATAGTGGGAAGGAGCATGGGTATTGTTGTGGTTAGCCGGCAGCAGTGAGGAGGAGGTTCCCAAGGAGCCTGTGCTAAGTGCAAGTGAGCATAGGATGATTCATAGAAGAGAAGAGCTGGAGTAGCACAGGTGACTCAGGAGTAAGAATGCTAAGTAATGGCCCCTCCCTCCAGGGAATCTAAGCCTGGTTTCAAATGGTTTGCTCTGTAGAAGGCAAAAACGTTCGAAGAACTCAGCATTGTGTGTAGAGACTTTGGCTTATCTGAAGAATTCTGTCAAGGTTTTTCTGGTTGGACTAATTGGCTGCAAGCCATCTTTTATCTACAAAGAAGTTTATTTGTAGATTAAAGCTGTGAAGGTTTGAGTTACTGAGTTTGTCTGTGTTTGCTCTCTGGGAACCCGGTTGGGTCACAACAGGTATCTAAGGTGTGGAAGGAAGAGTGTCCCTTATGCCAACTGGGAATTCACCATCAAGGTTATTGCTTGTGTGAACAATCTGTAGGGTTGGGCATCTCTTTCTCAAATTCTGCTTTTGATCAGATAAGAAGCTGCTTGACCAAGTAAGAGGCAAAGACTTGAAAACAGAAGGTATGCTTTGCGGAGGCATGATGCGTAGAATTTATTTCAGCATCATTATTTTGAAGGCTCGGGCATACTAATTCATTGATTAGGTGTTTCTTTATCTCTCATGCTGTAATGATGATGTTGTTGTAATTGTTTCCAGTACTTTACTGGTGACACTTTCTCCTTATTTTTTCTACTGGTTTTCCTTCAATCTGAGCAACGTAGAATATTTGCCAAACTCAATCCATCCTCTGATCTTATCTGTCGGCTGCTAATGCCAGATTATCTTCCTACCTATACAATTAATTCTAATCAGCATGTTTTGGTTTGTGATTCACTGAAAAAGCATCATCCCTACTAGATTCATCACCAGAAGCGTTTACAAAAAGCATAAGGCACAGGTGTCAATCTTGTGGCGTCACATTGCCGTCGCATGACGTTTCACAACATTTTTCCCCATTTGTGGAGTTGGAATGGGCGTGGCCTGTGCATGACTCACCTGGCCCACAGGCCGCCAGTTCGACACCCTGGCATAAGGGGTACAATTCTCCTGTGTTCAAAGTCCAGTTATTATCCGCAGGCTACTTAGTTAAAATAGATATGGCAGAAAAATCACATCCCTTCCTTCTGTTCTTCTTTCCCTCCTCTCTCCCGCCCTCCTTCCTTTCCTATCAGATATTTTGGCCTTATTATAAATTAATCTTACCTACCTTGATGAAAATCCCTCCCTCCCTCCCTCCCTTCTTCCCTATCTGATATTTCAGTCTTGTTGACTGAATCTTACCTGCCTTTATGAAAATCCCTGCCATCATTTAAGCATTGAACCACATTCCATTTCTGGTCACCTTATCACATTTTCTGTTGCCAGTGCGTCTATAGACCAATTACGCCTCCCCATAACTACTTTGACTTTAATATTCCAATAGTAATTAAATGATCTGAGCCACAAAAAAGGTGCAATTTTATATAAGTTCTGAATAATTACCAATTCTGTAATTCGCTGAGCTTCAATAATCCCTGATATTTTCATTCTCCAATAGGGAAGGACATTTTTTTTTTTCAGCACAAAGACTTAATGTCACCCTTGGATTAATTTCAGAAGTCCTCGCTGAGCAAACTATGCCCAAACTATGACAAGAAAAATCTCTTTCGCCTGTTACAACCTGCTGCATGCATGTGGAGAAAAATACTGCAAATATACTGGGGTTTGGGATAGGCCAGAAACAGCAAAAAGAGAGGTCTACACCATCTTGGCTGTAATCTACAGCAAGGGTCTCCAACCTTGGTCACAGCAAAGGTGTCTGAGGAATTCTGGGAGTTGAAGTCCACAAGTCTTAAAGTGGCCAAGGTTGGAGACCCCTGATCTCCACTGGAACCCCCAAAGCCTTAAGATAATGCTGTGGTCTTCAGCAGAAATATTTCTTCACCCTTGCTTGCTATACAAGATAAACATTGCTCTCACTCTATTATCCTTTTTGTTAGTAAGTGAAAAACATAGTCCACTTAGAGACATCAGTTACCATACACATACAGTGACAGTTCCTTACATATCTGGAAGGGCTCTAAATAAATGATTTCTGCAAGATGTTTTAAATTTTTCAGGTCTAAAGTCTCCACAATTCCCGTAATATAATGATTTCTGAGCCCTAATGTAAGTTCTCTTTTCTTCAGAGGATATTTGATATCTCTGGAAACATTCCCTATTATAACATTCATAGGGATATAAATAAGATTTACAGATATACCTCAGATTCATCAATGTATATATGTACAATAAATCAGGGTTCAACAAATTTCCCTTTAAGATGTTAAACAAAGTTACTGAGGTAAAGAAGGCATTACTGTAGGTTGGTTAAATGATTTTAAATTTCAGTATATTTTAGATAATTATTACATTTATGTACCAACACAGTCATTAAATGGTTGGCACTACACAAAAAAATACAGCATTAAATATCCACTGTACAAAACAGTAAAGTGTCTATGGTATAACAAGATACTCATCAAAAATAACAAGGTTCACTCTAAACCAAGAGTATCACATTAAAATTCACATGAAGACATCTCGGTTATGAAGCTAATATATCCCTCCAGGAGAACTCCCTCTTAACCAACTTCCAGAATGCTTTTACTGTTCAGTCTAATCTAGGAAAAGGCAGTTCAGGGAGGTTCAAGAAAAAATGGTTCTGAAGGTACTTTGGCACCGTAGAATTCAAGATTGTTTGATCTTTGGCTTTTAGCAGTTTTTTTTCCAGTGTAATACTGCAATGGATAAATAGATCCTGACACATTTATGCCAATTATTTTAATCTATTACCTTAAAAGAGCCCTGGTAGTCCAATGGTTAGAATGCAGTATTGCAGGCTAACTCTGCCCACAGCCAGGAGTTTGATCCTGATCGGCTCAAGGTTGACTCAACCTTCCAATCCTTCAGAAGTCAGTAAAATAAGGACCCAGATTGTTGGGGGCATAGGCTGATGTTTTAACCACCCAGAGGATGTTGTGAAGCACTATGGAGCAGTATATAAGTCTAAGTACTATATCGACTGTTTCCTACTATGATTTGATTGCTTATTGTACCCCATGACTATCATTAAGTGTCATACCTTATGATTCTGAACTCTTGACGAATGTATCTTTTATGTATACTCAAGTATTTACACTAAGACAAATTCCTTGTGTGTCCAATCACACTTGGCCAATAAAGTATTCTATTCTACTAGTGCTATTGCTAATTCTTGTTGAGCTCTTCAGAAGGCTCCAATGATATAATTGCATTTCCTTCCAAGAAAAGGTTTTCTTTTATTTTGTCTTACAGTCCAGTTTGCATTACTCTATATATTGATCATTTCTGAGGAACCCAGAATGGGGTGCTCCTATTCTTCTGCCAAAGTGTCCATTTTTCAGGTCTAATATATTGAATGTTACATTCGAAACATTCCTGCCTTGGCCACTGTGAATGTTTGCAAAAGCCTATAAGAGCTCCTGTTTAGAATCACCCTCTCTGATTTCTTTGGCACCTATATTTTATGGGGAAATCCTATGAATATCTATTCAGTGGTAAATCCTGCTCAACTCAGTCATATCTGCTTATTGATGAAGAACAATAACCTTGTATTCGAATTCCAAATGTTTCCACTTTGAAGTAAATTCCACTGGGTACCTTTCTACTTTATTCCTTTCCATTTGCCCAGGTAAAAGTGGATGTAATTGCAGCCTTAGGTCAAGATGCTTTCTGGTCAAAGATCAAGTGTGCATAGTCCCTGTATACAAAGGAGTAGAGGGTGGAGTTGCATAACAACAAAGGAGGTGTGAGCCTTTCCTTGTCTTTTTTAAGAGATGCAGAATAACATCCAGGTTAACACTGCTCTACTGCTTTGTAGATGGGCTGGATTACAGCCCCTGTCATTTGTAGCCAATCCTGCCTGACAATGTGTGACAAAGAGAAAGGCTTCATCAATGTGTAACATGACCGATGGGGAAAGAAGAGAATTAGAGAAAGTGATCCATAGCAAAAGAATCAGGGTAGAGCAGAGACGGAAGTAGGCAGGATGAGAATGTCCCCCTTGACCTCTGATTGCTGTACAGGGAGCCATTCTCCAAAATCTGAGAGAGAAACAAGATAAACCAGTGAGTGCAGCCAGGGAGAAAAACGTAATAATTCCTATATTTAAGTAGAATTAACATTACGTTAACCCAGTGCAGCCGTGTTGGCGTTCTCACTCTTCATGTGTTTAATAATCTCCCCTTTCATTACCTCTAAATGCAATAACAACTCAGTCTACTTTTTTTTTTCCTGGTTTGGCAAAGGAAAGATTTTCATGAAAAGAAGTAGCAGCAAAGGTAATTGCGGCTAAACACATTTAGTAGGATAGATGTCATTAGTAGGCTGGATGGGGGCAATATTATGTTGCATTGGGGATTCTAATTTCATACATTTCTAACGCCCCACCCCAAAGCCTTAAAACCAGAAAAGTTTTAAATTTTGTGTGAATGTGTGTGTGTGTGTGTGTGTTCTCAGAAAGATGGAAGGAAGAAATGGTCAATTTAGTTATGAGGTTGTAACCCTCTAATCAGTTATTTTGATACAACGGGTCTGACTTCCAAACAAATATGCAAGGACGTACAGGTATGGCCACAATTGAGCCCAAAATTACTGTCGCAAAGTGAGACATTTGTTAAGTGACTTTTTCCTCATTTTTCAACCTTTCTTGCCACCTTTGTTAAGTGAATCGCTGCAGATGTTAAGTTAGTAACAGAATTGTTAAGTGAATCTGGCTGCCCCATTGACTTTACTTATCAGAAGGCTGCAGAAGGTGATCACATGACCTCAGGACACTGCAGCCATTTTAAATACCATAGGATATCTCAATTTTGATCACATGACCATGGAGATGCCGCAATGGTCATAAGTCATTTTTTTCAGTGCCTTTGTAACTTTGAAAGGTCACTAAATGAACTGTCATAAGTCGAGGACTACCTGTACATAGTAAGATAAAGGTTCCCCTCGCACATATGTGCTAGTCATTTCCGGCTCTAAGGGGCAGTGCTCATCTCCATTACAAAGCCAAAGAGCCAGTGCTGTCCGAAGACGTCTCCGTGGTCATGTAGCCAGCATGACTAAATGCCAAAGGCACATACCTTCCCACCAAAGGAGTCCCTATTTTTCTACTTGCATTTTTTTTTACATGTTTTCGAACTGCTAAGCTGGCAGAAGCTGGGACAAGTAACAGGAGCTCACTCCGTTATGCAGGGCTAGGGATTCGAACTGCCAAACTGCGACCTTTGCGGATCGACAAGCTCAGCATCTTAGCCACTGAGCCACCTCATTCCTTTCCCCTGTACATATATGTACCTACATGCACTCATACTTATAGATTTGGATATATATCTTGGGGAATGTGGGAGGGAGTTGCATTTTTCCCTGGTACAACCTGTAACGCATTCTCAAGTTTTGGAGGTGTCTTTTCTTTTTACCGAATCACACACTTCAAGAAAAATTAGCTATCATTCAACGAACATTTAAACCAATTCACATGACTTCCTATCACAAATTGATGTTCTGTTCCTTTCAATAGGTTTTAAGAAGTCTAGATCATGGCAGTAAGCTATATACATAAATGCATACACATTTTCTTCTTCTTGTCTCTCTCTCTGGCATAAAAATTATGGTACGGGGAGACCCTCCAAATGCCACACACAGAATATCAAAATGATGAAAGAATCAATATTTAGATCTTAACTGAGATCGATGTCTTCACTATCTTAAATCATGGGCTATAATTTGGAATTATGGGTAATCAGCTCTTCCAATTTACTAAGGCTTTGGCTTGGTCTGTGTGCAAATTTCTATAAAAGCCCCAGTAGAATGAAATGCCACAGGATGTTGAAAGGCATGCAACTTTATTACGGACCATAAAGGCAAGAGTCTAAACTACTACTTTTTCTATATTTCCTCTTTCAGACCTGGGTATCTGAAATGAATGCCTGTTCCAGCTGTCCTCTATCCAATATCTTCCATGTTTTTGCAGTGTGTTCAGCTACAACTTTCATCACACCCAGGTACATTGTCACTGGAATTCGGTGAACTTTATTTACACCCTTAAATGGCACCTGATTATAGAAGGCAATCTCATTTTCTCATCATTTAGAAGTGTACCATGGTCATTTTTGGAGGTTTCTTCTCATGTAAAGTAAAACAGTATCAGTAATCTAGGGATTGAGCCTTTTGGTTTGGGCTTGTTCTACTCCTTTTAGGCACTTTGCAAAGACTTTTATATTCCTAACTAGGAAAAAAAGCCTGAGTAAATATTACATAAAACAAACATGTAATTAAACCCATATAAACTCCATTTAATGGGTTAATTTAAATCTTGACAGAGCATTAGTTGCTGGACAGATGGTTCAGTTCTTCAGTATTTATATCCTTCTCCAAATAATTCCCCATATTGCTATTAGTCTAACTACTAATTGTGATCTCATTGTTGCATAAATTTGCAACAATGATATGGAATTCCAAAGAATCAAAATGAACAAGATATATTTCACTAGAAATCCAAGCAAGATTTTAGATTAAACATTTCACATGGTGCTAATGTGGAGGTAGTTCCTATGTCCATTCCGGGAGCTATTGTGCACATTTCTGTAGATATAATAACTTTGGCACATACAGTGCCTCTTTAGTCATGAGTCCTAAGTGTGGATATGGATTTTTACATATGCTCATTGACAGTGAGCCTTACCTTGCCTTCTGTAAGCAGTGAGGTTTCCTGGATTTAAGCTATTTTTTCCCAGAAATCCAGGTGATGAACAATGCACCGCAACACATGTTCTATACTAATTTTCCTCAAACTGGCATACTCCAAACATTCATACAAACCAGTAGGAATTATAGGTAGGTGACAATTTGAGGAAGGTTTGCAATCCATGTGTTGCAATACTACTGATGGCCAACACAAACTGAACATTTTCTGTAACATACCTAGACACCTCCACAATGTTTGGGATCTTCCTTGAAGAACACAAGAAATTATTTTTGCTAGCAGTTATGAAGAGCAAAACTGTTGCACAAGCGTGAAATCTCTCATGATATAAAAGGAGAGTGGGCAACACACAATCTATACTGAATCTCTAGATAGAATTTCTTCGTGTGCTTTGTTAATTCAGCTGCTTTTGTGCAAATTTGAATTTGGTTATTCAAGCTTGACTTATAGGACAAGGATATTAAAAAGTCGTGGGAGCAAATTAAAAAGCACATGGGGCATTGTGATTGTTTCATTTTTTATTCTTATGTTGGTTTCCATCTGGCCTCTCAATTATAACAATGTTATGCTTATTTCTCCTGTTGAATTCTTTGTTTCAAAGAAATATAAGGAATGCCCAATTAGCAGTGAATGTTTGCTCCTTTTGTTATCATATAATCTGTCACTTCACAAAATTTGCTTTGTAAAAGTACCATGAAAGAGGTTTCAGGAAATAAATCACTGTCTTTTATGCATTATTATATGCCTATAATAATCAAGCGCAAACAGATAGGAGAAAATGTGTAGAACGGTAACATAAAAGCAAAAATTAAGCAAGATTTAGACACTTTTCTAATAGTGATGACCTCAAGGACTAGGGTTCAACTTTTTTCTAGTTAGAAATCTGTCATCAAATTTAAGGAGTCTATTGGAAATATGCCTAACTCTGGTCAAAATTCCAAGTATTTAAGATCTGAATGTAGGTTGGTCCAGAAATCAAATAAAGGAATTCACACCTAACAAACATGGAAGAAAAGTAATTCTTAGCATCCAAGTATTTTGAAAACTGGAAAAAATTGGCTGCAGCAGGATGAATCTGTTATGAGTATTAGCTAGAATCAAATGGCATGTTTTCCTTTCTATTTAGGCACAATAGTCATGTCAGTAATGCAGACATTTCAGATGAAAAGGATAATCTACTTTGCCAGTAGAGGCTTGTTTACTTGGGCAATAATTTTGCACTCCCCAGGTTTAAAGTGACTGTTTTCCTTCATTTTTTCACTTGAGTTTTATTTGCCCTCAACCACCTCCTTTTTATTTATGTGAATCAGATTGTTCCTGTCTTCACATATGTGATTAAACACTCAGCTGTACATTACCATAAGCCTGCTGTCTTAGAACCTGTTAGGGAGATGGTCTATATGGATGGAATTAGTATTATTACTTTGCATTTAAAAATAAATAAAAGGCTCTGCTTTTTATATATTGATTTCAAATATGGATTAGGTCCAATTTCTTGGATTAAAATGAATATGGTACCACAATCTTAATCCTAGTTTCTTGCAAGTAAATTCCATTAATATCAGGGAGCGGATTAAGGTATGGAGTCTGAGTAGTAAATAGGATATTGTTCTTTTTCCAAAGAGAAGCAGAGTAATGTCCTAATAACATATTTTCTTCTGCCATATATTGAATGGACAAAAATCACCCTCATTTAGAGCATTTTTAGCAGTTGATGGGCAGAAACTTGTTTCTATATTAAAATGGAATACTCACTCTATGTGTAGCAATGTTTTTACTTTTTCGGGACTTCAAGTCAGTTTATTTTTTTATTCCCGGTGACTGCCTGGACTTGTCCCTTCAAGATTTTTTTTCTGGAACTGGTTTGTCATTGCCTCTTTCAAGGACTGAGAGAAAGTGACCAGCCCAAGGTCACACAGCTGGATTAATTCTAAGGCAGGACTAGAACTCACTCTCTCCCAGTTTCTGGCCTGATACCTTAATCACTTTATCAAGCAAGCTCTCTCTATATACAGAAAGAAAAACATACTGACATGATCAATTACAATTAGGCTGTTATTGCTACATGCTTTTAAAGGTTGGGATGGTATCTCCAATGGCTTCAACTAAAGTGCAGAAGTTTCAGGAAATAAAGTTGAAGACCAGATTATTAAAGGACAATATTTTAACATGTTTGTCTCATGACATTTGCACTTTCAAGTATTTACTGCAAGTGAAAATAAAGATGATATTTCCTTCTAGTCAAATCCACCTGACATTTACGTAGTTTTCTTTTTCATTTTACTTCCAGTTTTGGCTGGCAAGGATATTTGCAGAGTGTGGACAAAAAAAAATCAAAATAGTAGCAATGCCAGTGCGACCGAACATGGTCTGTTTTTTGTATGGAGCCTACGTGCATGAAAGAGACAGAGACAGTTTCTGTTATACTGTCATGGCTGTCGTTTTAACTTTTTTTAAACCATATTCTGTGAATATCCTTATAAAAGGACACAGCACTGGTTTTTCCTGGTGTTTCAAATACTAACTAGGTCCAGTGCCGCTTTCCTTTCTAAGGTCACTCAAGATTAGCAACCCCGTGTTAATTCCACCACAGCATACCGACAAGTGAATGTTTCAGTTATTTATTTTCCATATTTCATGTTATTAACACTTGAAGCACGAAAACCAGAAGCCTAAAAGTATGGATTGGAGAGATCTCTGATTCCAAAATCTCAAAGGTTTTTTTTTTTTTAATCAAGGAAATCCAAGGTAGATTTGTTATAGGAAAGCATATCTCATTAATAACGTTTTGGTTGCTTATATACATTTTTAAAAAAGAAAAGCCACTGGTTTGCAAATCCTGCTCTGAGCAGCAGCACAGAGAACTATTAAATAAGTGATGAATGGCTAAAGCGTTGCCTGTTGTGTTTGGGTATCTTAGTGCAGCTTTTTGACTTCTTAACTTCAGGCCATTCATCTCAAACTTTGTTCCAGCAGCCAGCAGCATCCACGCAGATGGATTGGCTTGTTTGGGTTTGATCAATTTGATCCTGACCCTCATGCAAAAAAGAAAAAAGAAAAAAGGCTGCTGGTAATAGCCAGAAGTCTTCATTTGGGCTTGGATACTACAGAATGTTTTTCTCTAGCTTTTGTTATGATGTGTCTGGTGTTTAGGAGAGATTGATGACTCTAGGGACAAAACCCATTACAGTTATCCACAGGCTACAGAGACCAATGCTGTGTTAAAAATAAAAATATTCCTGGCTTCTCCTGCCAATGTCCACTTCCCCTGACCTAAAAGGAGCCTTCTGGGTAGTCTTTATTATTGTCCCTTAAGGGCATAGCTAATAGGCCTTATGCTGTGACAGGTACCATAGTCGCAAACGGGACAGAGAGGTCTCTGTCCTCTGATAGTTGGAGCATGGAATCTCAGGCACCCATTAGCTATAGCTACTGGTAAGGCACATTTGTGGTGAGATGGCCAGCGTGATGTGCTTTAATAACAGTTCCTGTTAAGTGAAATTCACAATCTTACAGTGAGATATTCTAGTGAGATATCTGCACTACTATAAAGGAAAAACAGGACAATAAGGAATTGGGAAGGATATAAATATTTGTTAGGTTGATTTCCTGCAAGGTGCTTCACACCTGGGAGTTTCTCTTCATATTATTCCCATGAACGATACTTTTGCCTTTTTGTTGCAGAGTTGGGCTGAGAGAGAGAAGGTCTCCATGTCAGAGGGTAGATTTGAACTCGGATCCCCCCAAGTCTAACACTTAAATTCATTGACTTTACAAAAGCAAATGTGCATGATTTGTGACTGTAAGTACACTTCTGTATTTGTTCACGCACAACCAGAATGGGCACTTTCAGAAGATACACAGTATTTTCCTGGGACTATTACAAGAAGTTGCTGGTTAGGAAGCCCTTTAGTAGTAGCTATCTTCAAGTATCTGAAAGAACGTTGTGTAGAAAACGGGGCAGAATTACTCAGAGTTGTTCCAGAAGCCAGACAAGAAATCCTGAATTTACAAGAAAGCAGATTTTGGTTGGACATCATAAGAGAAAAAAAAAAATCTTCAAATGGTACAAACTGTTCAACAATAGAACAGATTGTCTCACAAGGTGGTGGACTCTGCTCTATTGCAAGTCAAGTGCCATCTGATAGTGTTGCAGTACTAGACATAGGGTTGAGATTGATGATCTCCGTAGTCCCTCCCAACCCATATATTTTACAATTCTATGAAATAGCAAAGTTGGGATACCTAAACCCTTCAGTTAAGATCATATTTCAACAATATTTTATTGCACCATGCAGATATAAAGTACCTGTTCTCATCTGTCCTTACTCTTCCATGTACTGAAGGAAATTGTCTTATCTTTCCCCTTTCAGAAAACAAAACAAAACAAAAAGATTCTTAATTTCAAAGTCGGGAACAAGTCTATGGAATCCAAACATGCATAAGCCCAAAAAGACCAGCTAGGTAAACTCTGATCTGAAAATACTTTAGTAAGTTTCAGTAACCTCCAGATATCTACTTCAAAGTAAGGTCCATGTATTGTTTGGAGATATTAAACTTTTAATCTGGGGGATTGAGTGGCTGAGTTTTAATATTGCTCATATATGGCCTTATCCAAGTATTTAAAATAGTTCCAGTTTTGCTCTGTCAGTCACTAGAATATTTTTTTTTTTAAATGACTAATGAGGAAGTTCAAATATAAATGGGACACAAGTATGTTTAGAGTTGCATTGCTTTATATATCATGCGGGGGAAAAACAACCCATGTAAGTGGAAAATATGTTAAATTGGATACCATATGGTTCCTTCCAGTTCTAGCATTATATAGAAAGGAAACTATTCACTTCGCCTCTTTTATTCTTGCCTGTTAAGTTTCCTTTCAAAGCAACTGGAAACACTTTCCTTCCTTTTTCATATGTTTCCCGCCCCCCCTTCATTTGCTGTGAGCAAAGGGAAGGGAAGGGTTGCCTTTGGGGAAACGCAGGGGTTACTTCCAGACAAAACTGTTATCCATTAACATCCAATTATTACTTGGTCCAAGCCATTAATTATAAATCAGCCTCCTAATTGGGATAATTAGCTCTCTGCTGTTTAATGTAGCGTGACTGATGCATTTGGAGAGAATGTGATCACTCCATTTGTTTAGTTTTAAGAAAAACAATATCAAACTCATATGCTTTAATTTCAGACTTAGTTCACACATATACACACACACACACACACACACACACACCACCTGCCATTGGCAATGAAGTACGCTTTCTGGGCCAATGCATTGTTCTGGTGCCAAACTGTTGATGGACATCAGTTTGGTTGAGAAGAAATAAAAAGTTATCTCAAGAGAACTCTCTCTCCCTTGGCTCAAAGCTAAGGTTTTTCCCCATCGCTGGATCCCTAAATATGCCTAGTTCTCTGTATTTGTTGCTTCTTCATGGTGTTGTGGGTCTCCTTTCATTTACTCTTTATCTTCACTTGGATCTTCCTTACTTACTGCTTTCTTCCCTCTCCCCCTCCCTCCTCCTTTCCTTTCAGTTTTTGGTTCTTCATCGCTTTCCCCCTTTCTAACTTCTTAGTAGCCTATTTTGGCGTTAAAGAGCTCGCCCATCCGTCAGTCTTCCCCGACTATGGGCGGGTGGGAGGGGTGTGTGTGTGTGTGTTGCTGAATAAGAGTTCTGAAAAAGTTCACAGCTTGCATTGTTTGACTGGGTGGGTTACAGGCATCATTTTAACCTTCCTTCCTTCGCTGCACCTTCGGACACCAGCGACTGATAGCGTCCGAAGTGCATTCATTGTTCCAAAGAGAGACCTGCCAAACATCCCTTGAGCAAAAGATGCCGTGGCGTGAGCGGTCCGCGCTCTGTACCTGATAACTTGGAGACGGTTTGCAAGAGATTCTCTGGATGAAAGCAAAAAGGAATTGAATCCGCCGGGAAATTCCTCCGCGCACGGAACCAGCGGGGGCCCAAGGCCTCCGCTTTTCTCTCTATCCTCCCCACCCGGTTGAAATCGGGACAGACAAACGCACCGCACCTATGGAGCTCCCCTCAAATCCCAGCACCTTCCCCGGGCCCGTAGCAATAGCACGTAGACTTATACGCCACGTCACTGTGCTTTGCAGCTTTCTCTAAGCGGTTTTAAGTCCACGTGCGACGATTTAGAAGCACCACCTGCGAAACACGCAGGTACAGGTGAGTTGAGCTTATTGTACTTAAAATAGGAGAACGGCAAGCGGAGAATTCACCAAACGGGGTAGTGGAACAATGTCCCCCCGAAAGGCGTTTTTTTAAAGCGACTTTCCTACCGTTGCCAAGATCGCTGCACAGAAGGGGATGTCTAAGAAATCGCCAGAGCCGCCGTCCGAGGCTTTCCTTAACTACTGCCTTCTCGAAAGGCAAACGGCGTTGCGCGCGGATCTCTGCCCACTCTCCCTTCCCCTCCTTCGGAATCGCTTGCAACTGCGGGGCTCTACAAGCCGTTTACTCTACCCAGCTGGGGATGGTGAGGGATTCTGTCCCCGCCTCCAACCCTTTGCTTGATGTCTCATTAATGAGGGTGGCTCAGAAAGCCGTAGATAGCTGCGGGACATGATTAGATATTTATTACTGTCATTTACATAGGAAATTTGAAGAATCAACCAAAGGGAACTGAAAGGCGGCGGCGGCGGCGGCGGCGCCGCTTCGCTTTTGCAGCTTGTCCAGCGCAAGGAAAAAGCTCGAAGAGCGCATTCAGGTGTCTTTATCCAACGGTGCGGGACTGCTCCGAAGTAACAGGACAACGCGAAGTTCTAGCTAACTAACTAACCAAATCAATGAGGACTTTTAAAACAAATAAATGAAACTTTAGAATGAGATGGTCAGGACTGAGACGTATTTTAGGCCCCAAAGAGTTCCCATAGGATTGCAATGACAAAGCCTGTGGTGTATGTGTAGCTCTGCTGAGGGCAAGGATGTGCGAGACCATCATTTTTCCCTTGTACAAAACTATCTCACTTTCAGTTCTCTTCTCAGGTCGAGTCCGGCTGCCATGTTCTGACTAAAAGTCACACACACACACACACACACACACACACACACACACACACACCGCAATTCTGTTCGGGCTTGACTCCCGAGAAGTAATAGCAAAAAGCAACATGTAGCCGATCTTCGCTGAATTTGCAAAGCTTAAGCAAGTAGGATTAGGCCTAGATAATATCTGGATGGGAGACCACCAAGAAATCCCAAGTAGTGGGGGGGTGGGGGGAACATCCTGGAAGATGATGATGAAGAATTATTTCTTTCTGCTGCTAAGAACATTGAACCTGTCCATAAACTCTACCTGGAGTGAAGGTAGCCGCCAGCTTTTCATGGAACCTTGGCTGTGTGGAGGCTACAAGTATGCCCCTGAATGGCGGGGAGGTACAAGAAGTCAGAAATCCCTAGGAAGGAAACATGCATAGCGTTGCCCCTTGGGTGAGAAACTTCTGTCTGGATCGCCTGCAAGGTTAATAGAGCATCTGGCCCAACAAACAGGACGTAAGACCTTTAAAGTGGCACCCTTCAGCCCAGGTGGTTCCTGAAGCCCTTAGGCACAGCTGCAAGCACCTTTAAAAACTACCAGGCACTTCAGCGTAGGAAAGCAATTTTGTTTTTTGGGGGTTGGTACCCTAGTTTTTTTTTTAATCCTGCGTTAAACTAGGGGCTAAAAATATGCCCCCCAAAAAAATAACAAATCGTTACGCAACGGCAGTGAGAAACGCAGCGAGAGTCAGAGTCGGAGAAAAGAGTAAGTTGGCGTGGAACCTGACAAGGATAGGAAGAACTACTCGCGTCGCCGTGGCAAATGGACCGGGTCAAGTGCTTGGCTGAGTGACAGTTTAGGGTAAACGCGCAAATACTCCTGCAGGTATCTACTTACACGATCCTATTCCCCCCAACCATTGACTTTGCCTTCTCTTCCGCTCAATCTCTAATAAGAGCCCACTGGAGTTCCCTAAACCTTTTGCTCCGACCACATCGGTTTGAGAAGCGAACGTTTTCCACGCTTCGTTCTAGGTGAAGAAACGAGTCGATTTCCTTTCTAAGTTCTTATCCGGACAGAGCGCGTGTGTGAAAGGGGTGGGTGGGGGTTGAGGACATCACCTCGGTCCCGTCAAACAGTGGCCGGGATTCCAGCGATTGACACCCGAGATTTGGGCTTCGCTGATCCAGAGTACCTTTCTCCTGGAGCCGGATGACAAACGGAGATTCAGTGCCGGAGGAAACGCAAATCAGACTTCGGGAAGTAAGTTATCGGTCGATTGGCTCAGCGCATTCCTAAGGAGAGGAGCCCAATGCTTCTGGGGCCTTCTGGCTTTGACCAGTCCTGGCCTTTTCTGGAGCAGTTCGCTCCTCCTCTGACCCGGCACCAAGGCCCGATTCCAACGCAGACATCAATTTGGAGACAGATTGGTTGCGGAGCAAGTTTCGTCGAAATCCGGGAGACTCGTTTCGTCTAAAAGTCAGGGGAAATTCAGGCCGAGGCTTCGCGTCGTACCCCAAGGGTTTCGTGCCAGGCCTACGCGATGGGAAGGGAGGGAGGAAAGCGCCAGTGGGCCGAAAATGACATTCTTCATGGGGATCCAACGCCGAACAGTTGGAGGTATTTGTACTGGCACGAACCAAAAAAGGTGTGCAGGCTTTCCAATTCTCCAAGGCAGGATCTTCCCAAACGCAGAGCAGAAGAGAATTTGGGGCTAGGTCTTTCTGGCCGGCGCTCTGCGGGTCCAAGGCACTTCCAAGAGTTATTTTGCACATTTTATCCAGATTTTTGCCTTTCCTTCAGCATTGTAGATGGAAACCCTTTCTTAGCAGGAGAGGGTCTTGGGGCCACTTTGCTATAAGTGGGGGGAAAAAAAGATTCCCACCATGCTTTGAAAACATGAGGCAGGAGATAAGTTTTGTAATGCCACCCAGAAGAATTCTGAATACGGTTTTTTTTTTTTTGGTTTTTTGCTAAAAACAGGCCATTCTAGATGTCATTTGACTGATAAGATATTGATCAGTTTTTTTTTTTTCACCCAATATAAACTGACAAAGGTTCACCTCTAGGATTGCAAAAAAACAACAAAAAAACACCCCAAATGTATAAATCTTAGTAGCTGGCCCTTATCTCATGTTCTACAATTTCACTTTCCTCAATTTAGCTTCAAAAAAACCCCAACTTTAAATCAATGGGAGCTAGGAAATGGCTGAGAAATGTGAGCAATTAATGTTTTGACATATGAAATTAGTTGACCAACTTTTACTGCACATCAACTTCCAAGAGTTATTTTGCACATTTTATACAGATTTTTGCCCTTCCTTCAGCAAGCATTACTTTAAATCTTCGGAAACAGGGGAAAAAGACGGACTAAGAATTGTTATGCCCTTATTGAAAATAAACAGAGCCTGCTCCCCTCCCACCTCTTCCTTTTCTTCAATAACTCATTTTTGTTTGCTTCTGCTTCTAACTTATCAGAAAGATAAATTATTTTTAAAAGGCCTGTGCAACCGTAGCAATTGCGCAACATTAACACTTTTTATTTGGAAAATCTGTTCCCGTGTTCCTCAAAGTTTGAGATTGTAGACTAATTCAAACATTGTGTTGGATGTGACTTACTCCGTGGCAGGTATTGTGTGTGTGTGTGTGTGTGTGTGTGTGTGTGTGTGTTAAAGAGAGAGAGCTTCTTACTTGGCAGTTAGATCCACCTTCAACAACCGGATTAACGTTCAAGTAATTGGAGACGCAGAGTTTTTGTTTTGTAAAGACAAGGGGATCTCACGACATCATAGACAGTATTAATGAATGCAAAATAGGAAAGAAAACCTGTTTGCTTCCTGTTCCCAACCCCCCCTGTCCATACTCGCAAATATTCGTTTGCCTCGATTTAACAGAACCATGAGATTTAAATACCCCACAGCTATTCCAGGACTTGGGTATTTAAACCATAGAATTGTCTTTAAAAAAAAAAAAAGGTACCCGGGAATAGGGAAGAATATCCTTTGGCCAAACAATTCTTGGTGGCTTGGAATTAATTGCGGTGCGCCCTCCGCGCGCGCACGCGCGCACACATACGCGCTCCTCTTTCTCCCACCCTGGTTCATCCATTATCCGAGGGCCCCAGGGGAGGCGGTGGGCCGAGATGCATATGCAGTCTCTTGACTCGAAAAAAATATGCCGGCGGATCTCCGTGCGGATTCGCAGCGTAATGGAAGCGCAACCTAGGTTGTATTGGTCAGCCTCCAATTTATCAACCCCGGGTCACAGCAATGCCATGTCCCACGCTTTCCTGAATTTGACGGGGTGGGGGCTAAAGAGGAGCTGCCGGAGGGGAGAGAGAGGGTGAAGCTCCTAGGAAAGAACCAGTAAAAACACGCTCCCCGAAAAACTCGCGCTTAAGTACAAGGCAACAAAGGCCCACTTACCAAACTCTCCCTGCGTGGGCCTGCAATCCCTGGCCATCCAAATACTTGAAAGCGAGACCCATTCAACCCTTGCACAAGCTGAACACTGCCCCCCCCCCCAACTGTATTGCCAAGATTTACACCCCTGCTAGAAACAGGTTGGGAGAGATCCCCCGAGGCCATCTAGTCCAACCTCGCTTTAAGATAGAGTTTTCCACGCAGTGGCCTTTTCAATCCTCTTTTAACATTCCCATCCAGATCAGAAACAAAATCCCTCCCCCCCTCTCTCCCCCCCATGCTTGCATACTGCTGCTGCGGAAATATTCGTCTTTCAGCTTTCTTTCTCTTGACTTAATCTCTTCGCCTCCGGCTCCGCTTCCCTCCGCCTCCAAGCCTGTCTCTCGTGGCCTCCCTCGGCTGTTTAGCTTATTAAAACGTCGTTAGGGTAAATAGGGATGAAATGGGTCAAGCCTACAAATGGAAGCGCTGAACTCTTAACTGCGCCCTTTGGCAAATGGACGGGACGCCTGGCAAGGAAGTAAAAGTTTGTAAAAAGAAAAAGAGGGGAAGCGCCCCACAAGTCAATAATAAAACAAGGGGAAGGGAAGGAAAGTCTGAACTCTTTTTCATTTTCACCCCTACGGAGTGCGTGGAAATGAGTTCAAAGGGGAGCCAAGACATTTTGACAATTTTGAAGGCTCGAAGCTGAGTATTAAAACCAACCGCGTTCCCCGCCTCCTCGCTAAGGGGGGAGGCGGGGAGGAAATAACTTTTAACCAAACGAATCTGTGCTTTTCCTCTAACCATCTGCAAAACATTACATTTGAAAAGCGAGGCAAGAGATTTCTCTTTTTTTACCTAAAAGAAAAAGGGGGAACGGACAAGGGGGAAAAAAAGGGTGTGTGGGGGGGTGGGGAATAGTTATGGAACAGAACTAATCTGTTCCAAATGAAGTCAGGCCGGAGCCCAGGCTCGTTCAAATGGCAAGGAACTGCCTCCTTCCCGGGGCAGCGACTTCCACGAGGGAGCCCGGACTAGGGACCGTCCCGCGGGGTTCGTGGGAAAGGAGGAAAAGTTTGTCCCTGGATCCTGTCAGGATTCGGTCCCCGACAGAGAAGCATCCTCGCCACTTCTTCCTCTTCCTCCACCTCCTCCTCCTCCACCTCCTCCTCCTCCTCCTCGCCACGCGGAAAACCGCTCGACCCAATCCTGTCAAACGCGCGCACGCCTCTTAACCGAGAGAAGCAAAGCCCCGGGCAAAGTTTGGAGCGCCCGGAAGGCCTTTCCAGGCGCTCCAAGCAGAGGGAGGAGCAAGGCGGGGGACCCAACGGCCGTCGTACCTTTCGAGAGGATGTTTCTGTCTTGGTGGGACGGTTGCAGAAGGGAGGCAGCCTCTTCTCGCTCGGGAGTGTGCGGAGCGTCCAGCGCGGGACTCGAGAGCGCTCGCTTTACTCCAAGTCTCCTCCTGCCGGGCTCTCGATCTTGCAAAGCTGCCATCTACTGGGCGGGGAGGCGGATTCAGGAAGGATTTTTAAAAGGAGCCTTCACCATAAACCTGGGAGCTCCCCTACAAGATGTTCAGTGGCTCTTCCCCACGTCAATCAAAAGAGAGGCTTTGCTGATCTCCCCCTCCCCGGCCCGCCACGTCTCCCTGCCTCCTCCTCCTCCCTCCCTCGCTCTCTCCCTCCCTCCCTCCCAATAGCAATTTAAGCGCTTCTCTCGCTCGCTCCAGTCCTTTATTCCAAGGCTAGTCAGGTGTTAAAAAGTCTAATTGAATCTCTGGCCGATCATAATAGCCAAGCAGGCTGGCGGGGTCGAATTGGAAGCAGCGGAAAGAGGAAAAAGGGGTCGCATTAGTGCTTTAATGAGTAATGGATCCACGCCCCTAAGAGAGCCAAAGGCGGGGGGGGGACAAATATAGACTAATCCCTCCGCGGCGCCTCGTCTTGGTTTGTATCTTAAGGATGGTGAGGCCGATAACGAGGTGCCTGCAAAGATCAACAGCGGATCGCCGCCGACAGTTGGGACGGCCCCCTACCCGAAAGTAAAGGAGAGGGAAAACCCTACCTGGATTTAGCCCTGAACTTCGAATATTCGCAGAGTTTTATGACTCCTTTCCTTTCGGGGGAGGCCAAAGTCCAAAGTTCACCCTTCACACTTGTCCCGTCTGGAAGGCTTTCCACGAGACGCCCGCACAGGTCTCCAGGCGAAAATCCCTTAGCTCAAGAGGTCTCCCAACTTGGCAACTTTAAAGACTTGTGGAGTTCAACTCCCAGAATAGCTGGCTGGAGAATTCTGGGAGTTGAAGTCCACATGTCTTAAGTTTGGGCCAAGTTTGAGGACCCCTGATTAGCTTCACACGCATCCCACCCACGCACCTCAAATCTCGTTGCCCAACTATGACTCGGATCCCGAGAACCGCCCCGTCTTTTGGGGTGCTACTCCACAGGTTTACGGACTTCTGAAATCACCACCTCTTCCCTGGGTCTTCCTGGGTACCCAACCCAGGACAGGAACACATCCTCTTCCCGTCCAGTTTGATTTTTTTTTTTTAATCCTGATTGCCGAGGAATCTTAGATATCCAAACTAAGCCTCCCCTCACCACACCACACACGCTTGGCGGGGTATTTTTTTTTTTTTTTTAAGAGCAGATCTTTTGAGTCATTTTTTTAAACACGACGACTTGCAGTCTTATCCGTTGCTTGTGACGGCATCATTTTCATGGGCTCTAAAGCTGAAATCCTACCCCCCTCACCCACCCATCCCAGTTTACTCGGGCATAGAGCTTTCTAAACTGAGTTTATTTCTAAATAGACGTGTTAAAATTTCCCTTCGCCAAATAAATAAATCTACGGGAGCCTTACTACAGTTAGCTAAATGAAAAGGCGTAGGTGACTTCAGAGAACGTTAACCCTTGCCGCGGTGTGTGTGTGTGTGTGTGTGTGTGTGTGTGTGTGTGTGTGTGTGTGAAGACCGCGGGTGGGCTTAAGACTTGATTCCTAAATAATCCGGTGGATTAAAAGGAAGGAAAAAGTAGGCGTGATGCAGACATAACAGTTTTAGTATTTCCTTTAATTTCTGCTACTATTCTCATTCATTCTCTCTCTCTCTCTCTCTCCCCCCCTCTCTTTCTCACACACACACACACACACACACACACAATCTCTGAGGCAGCCAAGAGATAGCTTTTGGCAGACCTTAACTGCACCGTTGGTTTTATTTGCTTTTCGGCTCTGCCGTGCCTTTGCAGTTGTTGAAATCCTTTGCAGGATGCCAAGGTTTTCTCTTTCTCTTTCTCTTTTATTTTCTCTTTTGCTTTTTTTCTTTTGCTTTAGACTTCTTTCCCATCCCAGAAGGATTTAGGGTGGGATTGGGAGGACAAGACGCCATTTCAGGTTCCAAAACACCCTGTTTTAAAATGACTGCGGATAAGAGGATTAAAACAATAATACCCTTCTCTTCTTAAGGGTTTTCTCCCCCTCCTCTAGAAAAGATTTCTTCTCCCAGAGCAAAACCGTTTAGGCAGGAATTAAGGGAAGAAGACAGTCAAAAAAAGTGGGGGGGGGGAGAGAGAGAGAGAGAGAAAGAGGAAAAAGAGAAGCTCATATAGCCATCTGCAATGCCTCTTGACTTTCTCTATACACAAACACAGAGAGACACGCGCGCGCGCGCACCTTCATATACGGTGCAGGGCAAATGGTTTGCTGAGCTAGTGGGAAGGAAGGAACTTCTAAATACAAGTTTTGGAGAGGGAAAAACCCGGACACCGGGAATATCCCTTCCGAGTACAGCACAAATCTTGAAATACCTTCCCACTGAACAAGGTAAAACAGGAGGTTCACCTGGAGCAGCCCGTTCCAGTTTGCGCCCTCCAGATGCGTCGGGCTGACTTAAGGACAATGGGAGGTGTAGTCCGACGCGTCTAGAGGGCACCAAACCGGACGAGGGGGGTGTTTTCTTTCTTCGCCCCACTTTTTCCGTTCGGAAAAGCTCTTATATCACCTGGGCCAAGCTGCCTACTTGTGACGTGGGGCAGGGACTCTGTTTCTAACCTGAGATGAACTCAGGAAGTTGGTGAGAAAGCTTCTTCCAGAAGTCACTTGACAGGCGCCCATTTGGCCTGATAAAGTATTTCACACCCACTCACCCCCAGTTTGTGTGCCCAGCATCGATCTCTACTTGCTGGGGACTCGGGGAATGTTCTCTGACATTATGGGGTGGCGGCCCTTCTGGCTCCCCGCCCCGAAGTAGTGAGCGCAGCGTCCAGGAGAGGTCGAGCGCCGGCGGAGAGCCAGCCCAGCGGAAAAAGCAGCTTTGGCGGGTTTTTCAATCGCCCGCCTTCTGCTTTGTGGGCCGCCCTCTCCGGGTTGGGAAGTAGGCGATAGATCTCCGTGGTCCTTTGCCTTTAGGCCCTGCGGCACTTGCCCGCAAACCGGGCACTTGTAGCTTTTCCGGGGGCGTGGAAGCAGGAAATCTGGCTCAGAGAAAGTGCTGGCGGCCCTTTAACCGGGCAGAAGCGCAGCGGGGGGAGGCGGCGGCGGCGGCGGCAAATGGGTTCCCCAAAAAGTTTAAAAGCCGCTCAAGGGCTCCGTCCGTCCATGAACGTGAACTTCCTCAAGTCTGTGGACCGACCGCCCTGCAACCGGCTCTGGCCACTCCGCGCTCGGTTTTGTAAAGCGACAGAGTGGCCATCCGAGAAAGGGAGAGGGAAATCTGATTTTGTTGATCGACCTCTCCCGCTCTCGCTCTCTTTTAACCCTGTTTTAAACAAGCGATTGATTAATGATAAATCTATTGCGATTCTCAGGTGCGGACGGGATAAACGCGTCGCACAGTTTATAAGCGGGGTGGTAGTGAAGGTGCCGGCTGCGATTTGGTAAATACATTCCCAGAGGGAATGGGACAGAATTTTTATTTTCTTTCAATCCGGTTTAATTTTCTTCTTTCCGAACCTTACTAAAATTACGTTTAGGTGACTTGATCGTTGGCTTTCGTTCCGTCGGGATCCCTTGCCACGCCACGCATTGAAGTCAATTCAGGTCGTTAAAGTTCAATTTTAAATATTTTCCCCCTGGCGCTTCAGTGTTTTAAATCGGCTTTCCCTGAATTGCTGTTTACCTGCTAAGTAGATTTATAAACATACATGTCTAACATTTATAGCCTTGATGTTACATAAACTGTCCACCACAACTTCATTTTTAACGTTAACATTTAAATGAACCACATGCTTGTCTATTAAATAAGAAGCAACATTTAGATGTTATTTTTATTGTTTCATCCGAATTCAGATGTTCAAACATCAGAAAGTGGATGAGAAAGGTGATCCTAGAAGTGCCCTCCTCCAACCTGTGTTAGACTACAACTCCCATCATCCCTCTCTGGAGATGATGGGAATGCTAGTCAAAAGGAGTGTATGGGAGTGAAGGAAAAGATACTGTCAATTATTTTGAAATCAGATTTACACTTCCTTAACAAATGTAAAATTTCCTTAATTCTATTGTTTCTTTTCACAATTTTTTATATTTCACTGGAACAGGAAAAATAGTTGACCTATTAGATCTTTCTCAGTTATTGACTTTGTGATTGTGTGTGTGTGTGTGTGTGTGTATGTGTGTGTGTGTGAATTTCGTTTAAGAAACCAGAAGCTAAAGTATTCCTTCTCATTTTCTCACTCTTTTTATTTTTTTATTTTGCAAAACTCTAGAATCCTACTTCTCATTTCTTTTTCCCCTTCGTATGACAGACTGGTATATAAATCTTGAATTCAAATGCACCAACCGACCCGTTTAAATTGGGAAACAGCTTTTCTATATCCTTACAGCCAAGACAGTAAAAGTAAGGGGGGGGTGGGGGGAGCGAAGAGAAGAATCCAAACTATCCAAGCTATCGGAAGATGCATAAAGTCACCCCTATATTCTAGTGATAACAAGGACTTAAAAATGGCTACTTAACCAAATCAATACATCGCCATTGGCTTTCTCTTTTTTTCCTCTTCTTTTCCTAATGGGGCGTTGGTTTTTTTATTTTTTTAATGGCTCGAGATGTCTCCCCCCTCCGCCCCACACCACACACATTGTCCATTACTTTGTCCCCTATGCCAACTGCATTCGTGTGAGACTGAAAGGGGATTAACTTGTGAACTTTTAAAAATCAGAACTTAAATGAGAGGCGAATCTAGGCCACCGCTCATTGTGGGAACCGTTTCTTAAGCAATTAAAGCGAGAAGAAATTCCTCTCAGCCTTTTTCCTTAAAGCTGCTTTCTGAAGGATTTAAGGAGGACTAATGTCCAGTCCATCAAGGCAGATTTAAATTGCACAGTGATATAGAAAATCTCCGCTTGCTGTTATTTAAAGGGGCACTATCACCATTTCTATAAGACCCTTGACATTGTTTCTTTAATCTTGTTTATAAACTTAAACAGATTTTAAAAGTTCCCCATCCCTCCGCTCCCTCCCTCCTCCCCATGAATTCATTGAAAACATATTTGATGCCGGATTTCAAAAGAAACCGGAGCAGGCTGAGTTTTAAGGATTTTCTGATGAAAAGTATGAAGTGGCTTGCTGCTGTCGTTCAGGCTTGGATTCTCTCCCGCCCTCTCCTTTTGGAAAGTTATGAAAAAAATTCCACAACTGTAGATGGGGGAGGACTTCTTTTCTCTGCTATTCATCTCCCTATCTTTTTTTTTTAATGGGGAGGGCTTTTTTTTTCCTGGCTAAGGGTTCCTTTTACAATACCTCCAGGTTCACTTTTAAACACCCTAAGGGCAGCAAGAGTTTTATCAACCAAACCATCCTTTAAGAGTGGAGAGCGAAAGAAACGCTTGCTCTGCTTAACACGTATTTGGTGTTGGGTAATTAATATATTTGTTAGGCTTCTATATCCGGCTTTCTTCCGGGTATAACGCAAAAAAGAGCATCCCCATTTTCAATGTTAACCCAACAACCGCCCCGTAAAAGGACCCGCTGGCCCAGAGATGCCCAGTGGCTAAAGGGGAACTTGAACCCGAATCTCTTTTGACGCGCCTCCAACATCCGTAATTTATCAATCATCAACTTGCTCACCTTCGGCTAATAAAAGTTCGCTGACCAATTATCAGTCTTTATTGGATGAATAATGGTCTTTGATTGACGCCCTTGGTCCGCATTCCAGGTTGATCTTAGCAGCCTAGAGCAGGGGTCTCCAACCTTGGCAACTTTAAGCCTGGAGGACTTCAACTCCCAGAATTCCCCAGCCAGCAAAGGCTTAAAGTTGCCAAGGTTTGGAGAGCCCTGGCCTAGAGAACGAGGAGTCTGCTTGGAGAAAAGGCCAGTTCCCTAGCCCTGACCTATTTTTTTTTGGGGGGGAGGGCGGAGGGGGAGAGAAGCCCTCTTAGGTTGAATAGGGGTTATTATCCAGCTAAGTGGGGCTAGGACCCCTCCGATCCCCTAATCAGATTGTGAGGCTCCTGGCCGTCATTAAAACAAAACAAAAACAAAACAGGAGCCATGGAACGCGTTTAACAGAATAACAGGGGTTGGAAGCGTCCTTGGAGGTCATCTAGTCCAACCCTCTTCGCTCGCTATTTCTGGTAAATGGCTATGCAATCTCTTCTTAAAAAACCTTCCAGGGATGGGGCACCCACAAGTTCCGAAGACAATTTGTTCTACTGCTTAATGGTTTTTCACTATTAGGAATTTTCTCCTTCCTTCTCGGTGGCTTCTCTCCTTGGTTAGTTTCCATCCGTTGCTTCTTGCGTCCTTCCTTCAGACGCTTTGGGGAATAGGCTGACTCGGTCTTTTCTGTGGCAGCCCCACGTTTAATTGGAACCTGCTTCAAGGGCAGAAAGAAAGAAAGAAAGAGAGAGAGAGAGAGAGCAAGCCAGCCGGAGGCCCTTTTTCTCTAGATGTCCGGTGGCCCGTGGTGGGGAGGGGGGAATCCCAGGTCTCCCTGCATCGACATGGAGCAGCGCAGGGTTGTCGGATCCTTTCCACGCCCGGCCTGGAGAGGCTTCCTTTGACGGAAGGGCGCGCAAACCGGACGGACGGCGTCGTCTCCTCGGGCTGCGAATCACCGCCCCAGACGGAATCCAAGAAGCCCCCTTGCGCGGAAACCTTCAGGGAAGAAAACCAGGGAAGGAGAAGTGGGTGGGTGAGGGGGCGCACTGCATACACACCTTGCCCTCTCTCAAAGCTGGGGCGCTTAAGGCTAATTAATAGCCTTAATGAAATTTCGCCAAGGCGATAAATACATTAGGCCTGCAATCCTCCCGCCCCCACGAAAAAAAGAGGGAGGGGAGGCTTTAGCCTCTTTGCCTCTATTCAAGGGTACTTCAACATCTGCTCATTTAAGGGCAATTAATCATTTTGATATATGGTTTAAAATTGACCGCTTCCAAGGGACTTTTTTTTTTTTGACAAGAATAACAAAGCAATTTGCCAGAAGCCATCTTCTGGACATGTTATTAGCACAGATTTCATTTTAAAGAAGCCCGCCCCCCCCAAACCTTCTGTGGGGAAGGTACCTGCTTTAAAGGGCCAGACTGTTCACCCACTACTCGGCTGGCTCTGTTTCCCCATCCTCTGATTCACTCCCTGAGCCTGCCTTCCTTCCTTCTCTACATGCCAAGAGCAACTGATGAACAGAAGGAAAAGAGAAGAGAAAAACCCAGAAGATTAAAAAGAAAATTGGCACCTTCTCTGCTTTGTCTCCTATCTTATGATTTCTGTTTCCAAGGCAAGGTGATCTCAAGGTTGTGAGGTAAAAAGGGGACCTTCTGCTCTGTCTCATTCCTTGGCTCTCACACACAAAGAACTGTTCATTTCTATTTATTTTAGATGCTACTAAATTTTTAATACACCCCCCCACCATTGGCCATTCTTATTTAAAAGCACAGGGACCAAAGCATAATAATGCTGAAGTTTCAAAAAAAGCATTCATCTGAGAAAAGAAATGCCCCTTTTATTTATTATTTATATATATAAAAACACAATACAGAAGCCTGATGATGGCAGATGAGATTCTGCCGAAACGTTGCTACAACTTTAAAAGCACAACTATAATGACGTGGGAAAATACCCGAACAAAGCTGAATACCATACATGTAAGTACCCACAAAAACTTAAGTGCACGCACACACACACACATATATATTATACACACACACACATACAAACACACACACACACACACACACACATTTGCATGCTATGTGAGGAAAACCCAGTGTAGAGCAGTGGTTAAGACATTGGATTAGAGCAGGGATCTTCAAACTTGACAGCTTTAAGACTTATGGACTTCAACTCCTAGTCATGTTAGCTCAGGAATTCTGGGAGTTGAGATTCACAAGTCTTAAATTGCCAAATTTGAAGACCCTTGGATTAGAGCGTGGGGATCCAGGTTTCAATTAAGTACTTAATTAATTCTAACTGCCTATCCCCTATTGTCACTCATCGCTATGGAAATTCACCAGGTGACATTCTTTCTCAGGACCCAACCTACCTCACAGGGCTGTTGTGGGGGAAATCTGGAGAAGATGCTGCTGCTGAGTCTCTGAAGGAAGGTAGGATCTCAATCAAACAAGCATCCATAATCCTTTCTGTGGGACTGAAAGGGATTCCACCTGCCATTTATAGTGCTCAGGACTGCACTATGAAGCAAGGAGACATACAGTTTTTTTGCTACCTTTTTCAGTGGAACAGAAGATTCAGACCTGTTTAAGCACAATGGCCTTTGTGACTAAAAACTGGTTCTCCAGAACTGGTCAGAACCTGCTGAATACCACCTCTGCTACAAGGTCCTTCCAACTGTGATTATCTGTCAGATGTCTGTAAGATCTTCAGATAAATAAAACCACACTCTTCTTTTAACAGCAGCGAGACCTGACCAGAGGAGGTTGTCCTAATTCTGCATGACCAACAAACCCAGATTGTTGGGAATACTTAAAGCTGGGTGGACAAATTCCAAAAATTTAAAGTTGCACATTCCTTTAGCTTCACTTTATTTGAATGGGGCGCCACTTCTGAGGACAAACACATGCAATATGTTGTACAATGAATATTCAGGTATTGTGCAACAAAATGGATAGACCATCTTGATACGTATGAAGTCACAAACATTGTAAGGTGGCAAATTGGGATAAAGTCAAAGATTGGGGGTGAGGGTTTGTTCTCTGAGTTTGTGGGTTGGTTTCCAAACATTTTGTTACCAGGCTAGGTAACATCTTCAGTGGAGTTTAGGGGATGTGAGTGTCAGTGTTCTTCTGTTTATAAGGGCTTCTGTGGGTGTGTCAAGTGAGGGTCTTGTGATGGGTCAGCTGTGAGTCATTGGTGAGTCTTGTGATGGGTTTTGTGATAAGGAGATTGCATCAGGTCAGGGTCATTGGGAGGCGAACTGCTGGTGGAGTGATTGTGTAGGTTGGTTGAGAGTCAATGCTGTCTTCAGTTGGCTGTGCAGCTGATTTGGATTCTGATGGGTTTGTAGGTCGGTGTGTCTGTTGATGGAGTCGCTTGTAAAGTGCCAGGTTCATGAGTTCATGAGCATGGCAGGTGGTAGCGTGGCCAGGGGTGGGATTCTACCAGTTCACACCTATTCACTAGAACCAGTTGTTAACATTCTAAGCAGTTTGGAGAACCGGTTGTTAGAAGAAATTACTGGCCTAATCCTGTAAGGAAGGCAGGAAGGAAACATGTTGCTTACAGAAACTGCCTCTCCGTTGACCCTTATTATATTCTTGGCAGGACTAGACTTCCTGTCTCAGGAACTTCTCTAGATTTTTCCCCCCTCCTTTTTTGTACTTTGCTTGTGTGGAGTGACCATTCAAAGTTACAATGGCACTGAAAAAAGTGACTTATGACCATTTTTCATACTTAAAACTGTTGCAGCATCCCCACAGTCATGAGAGGCCAGGCGAGGAGATACATGCCTCGATGTGAGTGATATTGAGTGGGCCACACATGACCACCAAGCCACGACCACCCAGTCACATGACCACCAAGCCACACCCACCACCCAAGCCACATCCACAGAACTGGTTGTTAAAAAATTTGAATCCCACCCCTGAGCGTGGCCAATGATTTTTGTGCTGCTCCAATTGAACTGGTGCTGTTTGGTGTTGGTGTGGGTAGAGATTTGGGATTGTGACTGCCAGCTGGTGTTTGTGGATTCTGGTTTTTAATTAACATGAAGTTTGTCTCATGTAGAATTGGTTGCAACGGTTACAGTTGATTTTGTAGATTATGTTGCTTCTTTCATCCTTTTGTATTTTGTCTTTGGTTCTGGATAATTCCTGGCCAAGTGTGGCTGTGGATTTCTGTGCTATTGTGTATGTAACTTGGAAAACGAACCCTCATCCTCATCCTAAACTGAGCTACAGATATTTGTCACTATTGCAAAGTCAAAGATTCTCATGTCAGAAAGATTAGTTAGGACTGGCCGTATATAATCTATATCAGGGGTCTCCAACCTTGGCAACTTTAAACCTGGAGGACTTCAACTCCCAGAATTCCCCAGCCAGCAAAAAAAGCTGGCTGGGGAATTCTAGGAGTTGAAGTCCTCCAGGCTTAAAGTTGCCAAGGTTGGAGACCTCTGATCTATATCACCACTGAGTATTACAAGGTCCTTCATCCTTTCCTAGATAGTTTTATTTAGTCATGTTTGTCACCAAAAAACCATAGAAGAGAAAGAAGTGTGCAAATGCATTTTTGAGTTACACTTATTGCTACATAAAAAAAATAAGTTGCTGCACAAGAATTCCCACAGCCTTCATTTTTTGTCTACTTGCACCTACATTTACACATAACCCTTGATATTCTTCCTATGATGTAGTTATGATTCTTCAATTTTTTTCTCCCTTGAAACATATATCTAGAAATCATAGTATTATTTGTCTGATATGCACCAATAAAAAAGTAAGTAAAGAATTTACTACTGAATAGCAAGTCAAACTGAATTACCCAAGAGCAGAAATGATGTACATGGAAAGTCATGTTTCATCATATATTCACTCATCTACTATATGTAATACAATAAAGAACCTATAAAACACTTTTGTGCAGCACAAGAATTAATTACATCACACATTGGTAGTTACTATCTATTTATGATGACATGAAAACTCATCATTTTTCAAAGGTTTTTTGAAATATGAATTTTGGGGAGCTCCTTGCATTAGCAGGTACTGTCCTCCATGGTTGCCCTTAACAACATTGCCTTTACATTTTAGAATAATTTTCCTTTGTACATGTGTTAATTTTAAAAACATTTTTGTAGTAATGTGTTTTAAGGCCCTGCTCCTCCACCACGTCAACTTATAAACAACTCTGGGGTCCTTTTCATCTGAGTATAAATCAATAAATAGGTCCTGTCTTTGCGTTCAGTCCATAACAGTCTATTACAGCTGCAATAGCCATAATTTCATTTCTTAGTTTTGGGAGTTCTTATATCTTCCCCATCCCTGCTTTTTGATCATGTCTTGTCAAATGAAGAAGAAAAAAAAAAGGTCACCTTTGTTTTGCTTTAATGCATCTTAATAAAGATATCGCGCAGAGATGCATGCCGTATTCTACTTTTGCCATGGATTAAGTTGACTACTAGGAACACAGTAGCTCAGGGACTAAGACGCTGAGCTTGTCGATCAGAAAAGTCGGCAGTTCGGTGGTTTGAATCCCTAGCACCGCGTAACTTAGTGAGCCCCCGTTACTTGTCCTAGCTTCTGCCAACCGTGCAGTTCGAAAGCATGTAAAAAAGCAAGTAGAAAAATAGGGACTACTTTGGTAGGAAGGTAACAGCGCTCTGTGTGACTTTTGCATTTAGTCCTGTCAGCCACATGATCACGAAGACATCTTTGGACAGTGCTGGCTCTTCGGCTTTGTAATGGAGATGAGCACTGCCCCCTAGAACCGGAAATGACTGGCACGTATATGCGAGGAGAACCTTTACCTGTACCTTTAAGTTGACTATGATTACTATTTATGTGGCTGTTATTCTGAATAATCTTTTGTCATGTTTTGGAGGCCCTGCTTCTTCTTCTTTTTTTTTTTTTTTTGTAAATTTTATTGGTTTTTAAAAACAAACATAAACAAACAAAACATAAAAACATCAAACTTTCTTCCATAGGTATACAAGCAGTGTGCCGGTTGGTTTACAAATTTTTTGTGCATCCATTTCGTAGTCTTCAGTTACAGTTACATTACATAATAGCTCATATTATTAGTCAAAAACTGAATACCCTAGTATCATCATTAATCAATCATTTGACTATAGTTTTATTCATATTTTACGAGATAACCATAATTTACTTAGTTTATTTTATAACAGTTCATATAATCCCCCCAAATCTATTCTAAAAACATTTTGTAGATATAATAAAAAAGAAGTACATCTTTATATATGTATTATTTTCTAAAAAATCTACATATTTCATTATTGTATTTTATTATCTAACCACTGATAGAAAAGGTCCCAAATTTTATAAAATTGTTTATCCTCTTGTTCTTTAATTTCAAATGTCAATCTACTCATTTCAGCACATTCCAATATTTTCTTAATGATTTCCTCCTGCGATGGTATTTTCTCATTTTTCCAGTTTTTAGCAAATACAATCCTAGCCGCTGTTAATACATTTACAATCAGGTATTTCAAATCTTTGCTATATGTATCAGGTAAAATTCCCAATAAAAACATCTCTGGTTTCAAATCTGCTTCTTTATTATATCATGGATCCCTTCTTTTTAGATGATTCTTTTTTCCATCAGTGATGTAATGTTAGAGTTTAAAACATTCATTCTTTCCAGAAACCTGCTTGGTAAAAGTTTCTGGTTAAAAAAAAAAAAGCTTTACTATTTCAACAAGTGCCAGAAAGTATACATCTCCTCTTATCAGAAAGTATTTATTATTATTTTTGTTCTCTCCCTTTCTCTCTCAGCTTCATATAGCAATCTCTCTTTCTTGAACTAATAGAGTATAAAATGTATTTTACAACAGTTTTACCTACAGGTGACTTGCTCTTTATTACTGGATGTGGGCAAAAATCAATACTTCTGTAACTAGAAGATCATTTATTTTGTGAGTCTTTTCCAAGCATGTCTTAGGAGTTGGGGCTGCTGCTAAGCTTGCAAAGCTATGATGAAGAATTATGTTGCTCTAGCTTAGTCTCCCTCCTGCTTCCAAGCTATTTATGGAATTAAATATGTGTGGATTTCCAGACCAAGTCTAGTGCATCACTTAGCTGGCTTTGTAATACTGTGGGGATGGAAATTCCTTTTAACATGCTCCATTTTCTTAAAGGGTTGGGGAATCGACACATTAGAAACGGTGATAGCTTGTGTCACATGTTTGCTGCTTCCATTTTGCTGCAAAAGCCATGATCACGCAGAAGGCATCAAAAAGTTTCTTGCACAGAGTTGCTGAAGTCGGAATGTGGGGATGGGAGGAGAATTAATAGAGGAAGGTTTGTGCAGAGCTTTTTAATTGGAACCTGGGCTAGATTCTACAAGGTTTCCAAACATACATGGAGCTTGCCATCTGGCAATTTTCATGGTAGGCAGATTTAAAAAAACGGATCTCTTTCTACACCCATGTATCTCAACCTTGGCAAGATTAAGACACGTGGACTTCAGTGCTCAGAATTGCCCAGCCAACCTGGAATTCTGGTAGTTGAAGTCCACCTGTCTTAAAGTTGCCAAGGTTGACAAAAACACTGACTTAAACTAATTGAGGGTTTGCTCCAATTAACTGAATGAAGAACTCAGGTTTCGAATCACGGTCATCTAGGAGAAGGTGGCATTTTTGTCCAAAGAGCGTGGAATTTACAAGACAAAAAACAAGAAAATACAAGATAGAAGAATAAATGGAATGGAAGAGAGGGAAAGGAAAGGTGCATAACTTTTGCAAAATCTCACCAGATATGTCTGAATATATTTATTGCTCTTTATTAAATAAAATGCAAAGTTGGATTTTGTTACCGAGGCAACCAAAAGTTGCCTGAGTAAATTAGTGGCACTGCTCTCTGGTCTAATGACACGCTAACAACACAGTTACATAAATACAGGGGTAGTCCTCAACTTACCAGAAGTTGTTTAGTAACCGATGTTATGGTGGATCCTGAAAAAGCTATTTACAAGTCAGATTCAAAGTTCCAATGGCTACCCCAGTGTCACGTGACTGCATTTTGGACTACTCAGCAATTGGCCAACAATTAAAGCTATTTAAAATGTCCTGCAGTCAACTGGGGCCAGGAGCTATGATGTTTTACTTCTGTTTCTGGCAAAAAAATTGCCCCAAAGTGAACAATAACTTTACTTAACATGATATTTCTTTTTTTTAAAAAAATAAATTTATTTATTCAATGTTTTGACAATTAAAAACACATTTCCACATTTTCCACTGTTACTATAGCAGTGTTTAAATTTGTAAGTATCCTCTATTAATGTGTTATCCATCTCTGTATTTGCTTCTTTGTCATTCTAGGGATTTTATACATATATACATTTGTATTTACATTTATTTACACGTAAACCTTATTGCTTTATGGTATTTCATACATTATCATTTGATGCCTTTACATCTCTTCCTTATCCATTCGTACCAGTCATCCCATATCTTATAGTATTCTCCTTCTTCCTTATCCTTCAACAACTTCGTCAATCTGTCCATCTCTGCGCATTTGTATACCTTGTTGATTATTGCAGTTCCTGGGTGGAGGGTCCTGGCCTGTTTCCAATTTTGGGTGAAAGAGATTCTGGCAGCTGTTATAATATGGAACATTAAATATTGATGTTTTTTATTCATATTAGACTCGAACATGCCTAACAAGAAGATTTCTGATTTAAATTTAATTCTCTGTTTCGTTAGTTCCTCTAACCATGATTTAATTTTTTGCCAGTGTCTCCGTGCAAGGAGGCACATCCACCACATGTGGAAATATGTTCCCTGCTTATGGTTACATCTCCAACATTTAGCTATCATATTTGGGAACATTTTAGCTATTCTCGCTGGAGGGAGGTGCCAGCAGTAAAACATTTTATATATGTTCTCTTTGTAGGATACCGACAATGTTAGCTTGTAATTTACCTGCCAAATATGGTTCCACTGTTCCAAATCAATGCTATGGCCCACATTTTTGGCTCAAGTTATCATATTTTCTTTAACAGTTTCCTCTTTCATTTTATACTCCAATAGGTAACTATATATTTTGCTAATCATTTTTTTCATCCCTTGTAATATTTTATCTAATTCTTGCTGAATTATATAAAAAACCAAATTGTTCCTTGTCTTTTTTGTAACATGTTTGGACTTGCAAATAAGGCCACCATCCTATTTCAGTTCCCTGGATTCTAATTGGTTTTGCATTTTTATTTCCCCCTTTTCATTTAAAAGATCTTTATATTTTATCATTTTGTTGAAATCTAGAGCGTTGGCATGACATTTCTTAACAACCGCCCCTAAAAGGCGATAAAATAAGGCATGGTCATGTAGTGTCCCACTTAATGATCATCATGACTTATGACCAAAATTGCAGGCTCAATTACAGTTGTAAATTGAGGACTACCTGTACTGCCACTTCTGGCTCCTGGAGAAAAGTTAGGATATAAATCGAACAAATAAATGAGACATAAGCGAATGCCTGTTTCCAGGTGAATTTACATTTATTAGATTATTAGTCAATCTTTCATAATAGGCTATTGTTTTGTTGTTTATTGTTCTTATTACTTTGTTATTATCACAGGTATTCCTTGTTTAGTGACTACAATTAGGAATGGAAACTTGATGGTTAAACATAGTGGTTATTAAATGAAAAAAAATCACATGATTGAGACTGAACTTAAGATTTTGCACAGTACTAACTAATTGCATTGTGGAACACATGGCAGAGTAAGAGAGAGTTGGAGGGTGGGAGAGAGAGAGGCACTGCAAAGGTGGGCATTGTTCACAAACCTACTTTAGCCCTGTTGGAACAATTGCTGACCGTGGCAATCACCAAGTGAGGACTACCTTTATTACTGGTAGTGTAATAACTGGTTACTGTACCAATACAGTAAATTATTGAGTGTCTTACCCTCCAACATGGTTATTGATGCAGTGCAGAGGTGATCCCATGTAATTGTCCTTGCTGCTATAAAGTGGAATATAGATCTTTTCCACCTGTCAATGTGCACTTTTTAATCATTCCTCTATCATCACCATTACCTGTTGCTATTTCTGCATATACGATGGAGCATTAAAGATGGAATTTGGTTATGATGTCTTCTTCTGTGGCTTAATGGAAGTATGGAATGGGACAGCTCACCATGGCCCATTTTCATAATGGCCAACTCAACATGGCCAATTCGCCATGGAACAATTCAACAATTCACTTCAATTATTCCAAATAATTTAAAAATTATCTTCATTTTTGTCATTCACATTTCATTTTGTCTCTCCTTTGACAACTTTTCTTTAATGATTCGATTCCACTATTTCTTCAATATTAGTATAACTCATCACCCGCAGAAAGTTGTCCTGTGTCGAATTGGCCATAGCGAGTTGGCCCATGATGAGTTGGCCATGGCAAGCTGGAGGTGTTGAGTTGGCCACGGCAATTGAGATAGACCCATCCTGTATGCTTTTGTATCAAACTGAGTAAGACCACATAAGAATCTTTGACACAGTAGTTAAATTGATAGAAGAGAGAGAGAGAGAGAGAGAGAGAAAAGAGGGTGGATTGGTGATAGATATGTAGATTTTATATTTTCAATTTAAAAAATATCTGATGCAATGAGTTCCAACTCCAAAACCACATGAAATCAGAAACACAACATAGGCATATGTTTTCTCTTTAAGGCCTATCAAAACAAAACTGAAGTCACTTTCTCTATATTAGCTAGAAAGTAAAAGACAGAGATATTAGCAGAAAATCTCTTGAAATATCGAGGCTATCATAAAACTGCTCTTGCTCTGTTTGCCACCCAAGTGACAGCAAAGCCATGGATGATGATGTCAACCATACCCAAATAAACTCATATGAGAATTGGCAGGTCCTACAAATTAAGTTGGGTCATTTGAAACATGGTCTATACATTGATGCTTGCTACCTTAAAATAAAACATTGCAGTCTCCCGAATTTATATCTAATTTCTCTGAAAATATGCCAATGTAGGCAGGCTATTTTCAAATATTGATTTCTGGGCCCATGCTTTATTATGTATATGTTCTAGAAAAAGAGAAACAAATGAGTATTTAAAGCTAGACACATGCTTTTTAACGATTCTATGAAATGTGTGTACCCTGTTACAGTATATATCATGACAAAATAGAACAATTGTATCATTATTTCAAAGTACGGAGTATACATATTTGCAACAGCCTATGGCCCATCTAAAGAAAAAAAAAACCCACTATGCATTAATGTAAAATCTGTGCTCATTTGATCTACTCATGGAAAAAAGAAGCATGATAAAAGTCATTGAGTTAATCCTCTGCTGAAACAAAAATGTTCCTTGAATCAGCTATCTAGGTGTTCAATAGGCTGTACCATAAGTGGTTTTACACAAGGGTACCATTTTATATTAGTATTTTATATCATGATTAGTCTCCAGAGCATTGGTTGCTTTTATTTTAGTGGATGAGAAGGGAACATTTGTACTGTCAACATACTGTATTTTGCTGCATACAATGCAACATGTTCATCAGAAGTCAGTTTCCAGTTTCT
Organism: Pseudonaja textilis; assembly: GCF_049901715.1. NCBI lineage: Eukaryota > Metazoa > Chordata > Lepidosauria > Squamata > Elapidae > Pseudonaja > Pseudonaja textilis. The sequence continues at coordinate 57,661,482 of NC_141992.1, forward strand.
TGGCAGGCTCTTGCCAAAGAGATGAGCATATTACCTTCCTTATCTTGATACTCTCCTGATATCTGGGGGCAGGTCCCTGAATTTTATTCAGCAAGACTACTGGAATTCTGGGTATTGTAGTCCTAATACATTTGGAGAGCTTCCAGTTGAGAAAAAATAACATTGTGTAGACATTTGATTGTTGCATATATTCTACTATGCATTGGGAGCTCAACATATGCCCTTTTCATTGTTCATCTTTTTGTGGCTGACACATAGTGGTATATTGACATTTTGGATTGAAATCTTATATTGTGCACATAAGACTCACTAGGATTCTACTTAAATGTCTATGGTACTGTATGAAATCTTTGATTTGTATGAGATTAAATACTTTCCCTCCTAATTAAGCTGTTTTAAGACTTAAAACAGAAATGTGATTTGATATCATTATAACAATTGTAGTAAAATCAGTATGGTTGAGCAGTAATTGATTTACATTCTCCCATATATTTTATTTTGCCATTCCCTCGCCTGTGGGTATTATATACATTTTACTTCTGTTTCTTTTCTTTTTTTCTTTTAAGCCCCAGATTCTATCCATTTATCTAGGCGAAATGCAAAATGCCATAGCAACTTGTACAGAATAAAAGACCTCTTTTCTTTTAAAAATGAACCTGCTCTCTGGGATTTGATAAGTCTTTTGGTTATGGCTGGTGTTGATACAAAGCTTAATCAATCAGAGATAATCTTAACAGAGACAAAACGCAAGTATTACCGCGTATATGGAGAAAGCAGATACTGAAGGCAAAAACAAATGTCAGTTGAAAATGCTTCAGCCACTTCGCAACACACATTGTCAGCAGGAAACAAAGACACAAGCCCAAAGAATCAAGAGGTTGATTCTATTCTGATACTTTTATTGTTACTTTTAGGAGCTAAGCTGTTCTCCCTGCATTGGTATCTGTTGAGTTCTTGCTTGTTAGGAATCTATTCCAGTGTAATCTTCCAGTGTAATGCAATTTCCTCTTTTTAAAATATTCTTTGGTTTGAGGTAAACAATTTTAAAGAGGGCTGAAATTAAGACAGGCCTTTTATTCCCACAAGAACAGTGAAGTGGAATCAAATGGCGGTTTATTGCTTAGTCGTGTCATTTTGATCACAGAATGACGTTTGAGCAGAATCTTCTTTCTCTATCTCTGTCTGTGCTCCATGTAGAAAAAACTTCTGCTTGAAAAGGATGGAGGATCTTATCAGAAGATATTTAAGGAATGCAAAGGAAAGAGAAGAATAAAAAGGAAGTTCCATCATATCCCCTGATGAAACATTAGATACACCCTAATGCCATGATGGCAAACCTATGGCATGTGTGCCACAGGTGGCCCACAAAGCCATTTGTGCCGGCATGCGAGCTGCAGGCAAACTTACTTCACTGTGCATGCGCGCACCTCACAGCTGATTTTCGGCTGGTTTGAGGTCTTTTTCAGCCTCCCAAAGGCTTGAGGAAGGCTTCTGCAGGCTTCTGCAAACCAAAAACTAGCCCTGTTTCATCACTTCCTGTTTTTCCAAAAATACTGGAAGTGACGAAACGGGGCTAGTTTTCGGCCTGCAAAGCCTGCAGAAGCCTTCCTCGAGCCTCTGGGAGGCCGAAAAAGGCCTCAAACTGACCGAAAATCAGCCGTGAGATACAGTGCAGGATAAGGGCAGCAGGGGTGGGTGGGTGGTGGGGATTGTGCGCACATGCATAGGGGGTGGGGCACGCTCATTGCCTTCTGGGTGCTGGCACGCAAGCGTGAGCATGCAAGCACACGCACAATTTTTGGCACAGGAACCCCAAAAGGTTAGCCACCACTCCCCTAGTGGAATGTTGTGCTTAAATGTTCTGCGCTTGACATAAATTTAAAGAATTTCTTTGTCAGGCAATAGACAGATGATCCCATGTCTTTATTACATTACCAGAACAGGTTTGTTTTTGTTTCAACTGTTGTCATGCTGTCACCGATGGTCAAATAGACATTAGACATTTTGAAAAAATTGAAAGTCCTGCCCACAGAAGATACTAAAAATGAGGCAGATAAGAATCCATAAAAAACAATATCGGCAGTCCTTGATTTACAACCATTTCTTAGGTGACCGTTTAAACTTACAATGGCACTGAAAAGTGATTTATGACTGTTTTTCACACTGGGACGACTGCAGCATCCCCCTGGTCACATGATTAGAATTTGGCTGCTTGGGAACCAGTTCCTATTTATGATGGTTGCAGTGTCCCAGGGTCATGTGATTACCTCACGCAAGCTTCTGACAAGCGAAGTCAGTGGGGAAGCCAGATTCACTTAACAACTGTAGCAAGAAAGGTCATAAAATGGGGGCAAAACTCACTTAATAACTGTCTCTAAAAGGACAAGCTAACTCCCTGCCTTGTTCATCCAATCAGTAACAGAAAAAGGCAGATATACTGAACCTTTTGCAGATCTTCAACATTGTGAGAGCCCATTTTCATGCACCTTATCTGATGAATGAATCTTCCAGCTTTCCCACTGCCTTTTAAAAGAAATATATAAATTTTATACACCTGCATATTACGTCCCTGTATCCAATCATTCTGTCCTACCAAGAATTGCTGTGTTCAGTTCTGATAAAAGAAATAAGTAATTGACTTAATTAATGAGATTTTCTTATTCTCAAATTATATTTGAGCGTTTTGATGTAAAATCTCTTGACAGGAATTGTAATGAAAAGTTTGTTTATTCATATGTATGCATGCACATAACCACTAGGTGAACCACACAATCTCTGGTCAAATGAACATTAGAGATTTGTCCACTTATGAGTATTTGCATAGGAAAGATTGCCCATACTAAAAAAAAATAAAAAGAAAACTAGAATGTTCTGGAATAAAAAGGGCTGATGTGAGTACTTCAAAGAAATAATTTTAAAGAAGATTGGATTGCAAACTCAGAAATCTCCAAAAGAGTTTGGAGTGAGTCCCAAAATTACTGATGAAAAATGAAAACCATGTAGAATACAGAAAAGATCTATGCTACACAGCTGCTTCAACTTTAAGTACTGTTACATCACAGCTGTGGAACCTGGCATGTTATTCCTTTCTGTTCAAACAAGAGAAGGAATTGTTTTATTTTATAAGATGGTGGCTTGGATTCTATCTCCCTTTTCCTTTATTTCTGCCTCCCTGGTCTGCTTCTGCAGAAGAAAAAACTTTACCCTTCTATATATATAGGGTAGATTAAAACAGCTGAGAGTTACATTTGACCTTGTCCTTTTGTTCAACAGCCTAGCTGCTCCAGAGGGGATAGAGTATATTGTTGGACAATATGAACAATTTATGTCATAGCTGTTCTAACATTTTAGCTCCTGAATCAAACAGAATAAGGCCTTCCTTCCTTCCCTCCCTCCCGCCTTCCTTCCCTCCTTCCCTCTCTCCCTCCCTCCCTCCTTCCTTCTTTCCTTCCTTCCTTCCTTCCTTCCCTCCCTCCCTCCCTTCCTCCTTCCTTCTTTCCTTCCTTCCCTCCCTCCCTCCCTCCCTCCCTCCTTCCTTCTTTCTTTCCTTCCTTCCCTCCCTACTTCCTTCCTTCCTTCCTTCCTTCCCTGTTGTATATGAATATGTTATATTTCAATAATCAGCATAACTGTATCTTATGAATGATTAACCTCTGGTCCCGGTAACCGACCCAGATTGGATCCTATAACTTTACCTTTTAACTTTATCTCTTTATCAACCTGCTGCCATGATTTATGTTGTCAAGTACTTCTCAGCTCATAAATAATGGATTGCCTCTCCATATTATACTTTCTTATATTTTTAGGGCCATGTTTACATGGAGAGCTGTGGTCATGTATGAATCCATATTTTTTTTTTGTGGTGGACGGGTATGTGAAAAATATGGTGCAGTAGAAGAGTTGGGGTGCAGGTATCTTGAATACGGTGCTCTGTAAGTGGAAGCTTATTTCTTCTTCAACTTTTAGGAGGCAGCTTTAGAGTGGATGTTCTATATCTGGAGGAATGAGCAATATTGGTGGATAACATGTCTGAATAGGGAAAAAGAATGAGAATGATGAGAAAGCTTGTTATGCATGTAGCAATGCTTTTTCAAGATTGGATATATTCCTTAACTGGTGGTCCCAAAGGTGCTTTTTTCAGGAGGCAACTGGACTGTCTTGTTTTTTCTTTTGAAGACATTTCACTTCTCAACCAAGAAGCTTCTTCATCTCTTCAGAAGTGAAACGTCTTCAAAGAAAGTCCAGTTGCCTCCTGAAAAAGCACCTTTGGGACAACCATGACCTGGATGACTGAGAATCTCTACAGACTTTTAGCTATACAATTTGGGGTGAGCGCCCTTTGAATGGTGTGGGAGTAGGGATGGATTTCCAGGGGAATAATTGCAGACTACAGGAACCAGGAGCCCTACTCAGATGACCCTGAGGACACAGATAAACTTCCAAGTGCTTCAAGGACCCCCTAAAAGGATGCAAATGACCATCTTTCTGCAAGGAATAGAAACCTTCCCATTTTCCTACTATCCTGTCAGAGCTGAAGAAGTTTCTTGGATAAGAAGTGAAACATTTTCAAAGAAAAAAACAAAGTCCAGTTGCCTCCTGAAAAAACACCTTTGGGAAAGCCATGACCTGGATGACTGAGAATCTCTACAGTCCTTAACTGGCAAATTCTAATTACCAGCTTTTGTTTTTATTTCTTAATCTGTATGAATGCTCTATGAAATGCCTAATCTTTCAGGTAAAATAGATGTTTTGTGTAAAGTAGAATCAAATAGGAACAACCACAAACAATTATCCTGAGGATGCTCAAGATTCATGCCTTCCTTTGATGCAGGATGTTATTTGGTCTTCACAATTTCGATCCAAGAGACTGATTCCAATTTGCTCAATTTGATAAGTCACGTGTTTTCAGAGCATGCCCCACAAGGACTGATTCATAGGCTTACATTATTTTTTAGCTAAAGAACTACTGGTGTTGACTACAAACATTTTATTACTTATTCATTCCTCTCCCCTATTGCAAAATATGCAAATTTCCACTGGATTCCCAATCCTTTAATTCATTTTTTCACCTCATGCTTAGCTCCATGTCTTTTCTCCTCAGATCTGTTCTTTCCTTCCCTCTATTTCTCGGGTTAGACCAATTTGTCCAATTTAGACAAAAATGATGCCTGCATACCTGGGCAGTGGTATGTGGGTGTGTGGGTGGGACTGCAGAGCATAGCAAAGTTGGAGTTCTTCTCAACTTCTTTATCCACAGGGTCCATAGGAAGCATGTGTATTATCAGACTAATGTGATGCATTTCATTGTCTGCCTCTTTACGTTCACCCTGCTTATTGCACCTGCATGTTTAAGTATGTACTCCTCAGGAAAAGTTTTTGGGATCAAGAGACAGGTGGATTTAGGATAAGAAGCCTTCTTAGTTGTTGCCCAACCTCCCATTCAGATATATTGTGGGAATTTTTGTCAGGAATGTTTTTTTCTACAGTGCTTAGCTGGATCACCTGGCCCATGTTTAAACTTCCTTTAGCAAGCACGATACAAAATGGAGTCCCATTCTGTTCCGTTTTTGGATCCAGTTAGCAGCCAGATTTCTGAGCTTCTTGAGATGATTTCTTTCCAAGAGATTAGAATTGGCCAGTGGTTGGAAGTTGGGGTTATAATTTGGATCTTTAGAGTTGATAGATTTCTAGAATAAGATTATTTCTGTGAATTTTTTTTAATTGGAAATAAACTTTGTTCCATCCAAATACTAGCAAAAGGAAGTGAGGACTATGGCCTTCTGCTTCCCTCCCTTCCATTGGTCTTGGAAAAAAATAATAAAATATGGTGTGATAAAAAGTTGGTAAACCCTGAAATACATTAATATCAATGCTACTTATCAGCTGCAGCAGTATGGACTCTTTGCTTCCATCTAGTAATTATCTGGTTGCGAGCATCCTTAGCACCCTCCCTATGAATGAGGACTACAATGCCCATCGTCCAACCCATTGAAGATTCTGGGTTGGCAAAAGGCTGACTTTTCTTAGGCCTTTGCTCTCTTCCTGAAATACAGTTCTCTTCCACCTGGCATCCAGCATCCTCCCCCTACCCCTTTTTAAAAAAATCTTATATTCACACCATGTCTGGTGAAGTTTGTGTCAGTGGATTTAAACTTTGGCTTTGTGAAACCAAGGAAGCCCAGATCTTTTGCTTCTGAATCCTGTCTCCCTGCCTCTCCTCCCCCTCCTTCCCCCTCTTGGCTGCAGAAAAAGCACAAGGAAACTCTTTGTATGCTCCTAATCCTGAGGCAACACAGCTTTAGCAACATCCAGGGATAAAAGCACCATCAAACCACAACTTTATGGGGGCAAATCTCTTTTAATCCCTCGCTTTAGCTAAACAAAGCTTCTTGCCCTAATCCGCTATCGCTTCAAGGGAAAAAAAAGCAAGCTCAGATTTTGTTTTTAGTAAGAAGATGATCCAAAGGACTAATTTTGAGAGAGACTAACCAAGTCTGACAGCCTTTAAAAGAGGCAATGAGAAAATAGATGCAAACTTCCCTCTCAATTCAAGGTTTTCTATGCAATAAGAAATATATCTAGGGTTTAACTGATTTCCTCCTAAGCTCGCTCTTATTGTATTAAATTCTCTGACCAACTCATATTCCAATCATCCAGGCCTAAATGCCATTTTATTTTTTAAAAGGGAATAAAATGTGTGCATATTATTCCCAAGAAGGCAGGGCAGGGCAAATCAATTTTCACAAACAAGGCTGATATCACACAATGAATCAGTTTAATGGAGCCATACACACAAACATCAAAGCAGCAAAGGTGGAATACTGAAAATTTGTGAAATATTTGAAGAAATATTTAATTGCACCAGGCAGTCTTGGACATTAGAGTAGAAAATAGTCCACAGCCCATCCCTCATCCTAACCAAACTCTAAAGTTTTATGTATTGGATTGGACATTTGGAAAGAAAAAAGAATATAATAATAACAATGAAGCTTTCTTTTATTAACAGATGTTAGATTTGATATTTTTTACATTCTTACCCAGAGTACATCCTTCTTTTCCTTCTGGGGGGGAAAAAAGCCAATACTGCAATGTGAATTTTGGCACCCTTTAAGTGTGACTTGTTTCTTTTTCTTATTGGCAGCTGAGAAACACATGGTAATAGTCACTATGCCCTCAATGTATTTTATAACTCTTCTCATATATATGGATGATTATGTGACAGTATATTCTGTTGCTCTAAAAACCAATACATTCACATTTGGACAACGTATACAAGGTATAAACAAGATGTGACTATAAATTGCCCCTAAATTTGCTACTCTGGCTTTCTCATTGGTCTTCACTTTACATCAAGACCCAAGGAAACGTGTCAGATTGAAAGAATTACCTTTTGAAACTGTAGGAAATTTCAGAAAATAAAAATGTATTTAAAAATTTAAAAAAATAATTCACTCCCATCCATCAGGCTCCTTGAATATGTTTAAATAATTCCTAATTTTCCCTTGTTTGCAATAACAGCACAAGTACACTTTGTCTTTCTGTGTTTCGTTGTGAGGAATGATGCACCAAAGAGTGCGTTAATCAAAAGTATCTACCTATAAAAGAATCTGGATATGCAAAGATGGTTTTTCTTTAAAAATACTAATTTAAGAACCTAACTGCTCATGGGGAGGTGGTATAAGAGATAGAAGGATTAGCATTTTGCAATAATTGAATGCTATGTGACCTCTGTACATATTTGATAAGAGAGAGACAACAACAATCCAGAAGCAGTACTCATGAAATTGAACGTTTATTTCCTGCTAAACAGAGACCAGGTAAAGAAACTGAGAATGGTTTGGCTGCATTAAAAAGAACAACAACATCCATTTTGAAGCATGTTTACATCCTTTAAAGCAGGGGAACAATGACACTTTCATGATTTGTGGACTTCAACTCCCAGGCATTTCTGCTGGCTCAGGCATTCTGGGAGTTGAAGTCATCAAAGGGCCATCGTTCCCCACCTCTGCTTTAAAGAAAAGAGCTAGAATTATTCGTTAGGGACTGGAAAGACTGGAAGTAGTTTGCCTCTCTTGCTGATGCAGCTGATATCAAGAATACAACTTGGAGCAGAATGTGGGTGGTGAAGATTGTTGGAAAAGGAAGCATTCTATGTACATGTCTGACCATTCCTGAGATTGGGAATCTGATCTGAGGAGTGATTAGTGAAGTGGGTTGCATAACTGTATCAGAAAGCAGAAAACACAAAGCCTAACACCCAGCTAACTACCAGGTGGAAAGACAAAAGCCATGTGCTCAGCGAACACAAAAGAGTCAGGACCATTGGATTCATGGCCTCCTCCAACAAAGGCAAAGTGCAGTGAAGGCCATCAAAGCTGCTCCATCCGTGCTGAATGCAGATTGTATCAAGGCACACTCCATTGCTTTTGGTGAGAATTTGGCCGAAGGGCTACTGGGATTCCATGCTCTGGTTCATCCCAGCCTCTAAGTTGAGTAGGTTCAAACCTAAAACAAGACAAGGCCCATTGCTATTCACGTGTCCTTCTCTTGAGTTATTCCACATTGAATTGTTCCATGGTGAGTTACTCCTTGGAGAGTTGGCCTGGGGTGAGACAGCCATGGCAAATTGTGCCTTTTCACCTGAAATAGTCCTTATTTGGATATTAAAGTAGAATCCATAACTCCAGCAGTGTTTTACAGAATATGATGTTCTTCCTTAAATTGCTTTGTCTTAGCGATTCATATTCTTATAATATGAACGTTAGATAATTTACACACATTGATGCCTTGTTTAGGAACTCCAGAAAATTTGGTTCAGGATCAGGAAGCTATATAACTATAGGATTTGCCAATTTGAAGATACCTTGACAAATACTTGACCAATAACAGTTATTACTACGCTGCCTATGAGCCAAGGCATGGGGTTCAAGAGGTTAGAAAGCCCATAAGCAGAGGTGTTATTCAACAGGTTCTGATTACTTCTGGCGGACCAGTAGTGGAAATTTTGAGTAGTTCGGAGAACTGGCAAATGCCACCTCTGACTGGCCCTGCGCCCATCTATTCTCTGACTCCCGAGTCCCAGCTGATCGTCTGGGTCTTCTTTTGTTGCCCTGCACAGGGGAACAGAGCTGGAAAACAGGTTAGAGGGGTGGGGAGGGAACGGAGATTTTGCAGTATCCTTCCCCTGCCATGCCCACCAAGCCTGCCCACAGAACCGATAGTAAAAAAAAAAAAAAAGGAATCCCACCACTGCCCATAAGATATTGTTCTTCTGCAGAATGTTTCCTAGATTTATTCTGGAATCACTGTAGGGTCTAATGTTTTATTGATATTGTTTTCTCTATTGCTTTTAATGTGCTTACTGCTGCCCAGAATCACAACTCCAAGATGAGTGACCATATATATCAACTTAATATAAATAAATAAATAAATAAATAAATAAATAAATTTGTTCAATTCCAAAAATAAGTTTTGACCTTTTAATCCTGAGGTTACTCCTTAATTGCATCTTCTGATTTATGCAACCATCATTGCACCTGAGTAACAATATGGAGACCAGGGCAGGGTTGATATCATTTCAGTGATGGCTAAGTGTATCTATACAGAGGTTATATAGTGTGTAGATTTGGAACTGATTCATCTTTAATTCTCCATCCCACGTCATCTTTTCTGTAACAGCGTGTATACAAGGAAGTTAAAGACGCTTGATTTTTTTAATCTAGAACGACTGGATTAGCCATTTAAATGACAGCCAAAATAACTCAGCTATGTACATCAGTGGTCCCCAACCTTTTTTGTACCGCGGCCCAGTACCGGCATCACAAAATCATCCGTGGCCCGGTACCGGCATCAGCACACATGGCAAGGCGAGCTGAGTGACCGGCCAGCCAGCCGTCCCCCGCTTCTCCCCGCCAACTTCAACTCCTCCTTTGTACCTGTGTCAATGGGCTTCGCGACGGCTTCGGAATGGTCGCTCGGCTCGCCTTGCCATGCGTGCTGAAAGAATCCTCGCGCCTTAGTTTTCTTCGAAGCCCCCCTCAATGAAACTAAGGCGCGAGGATTCTTTCAGCACCCAAACGGCACTTTCTACCCGGAAAAGCTCACCGGAAGCACTTTTTCATCAAAACAAGATGGCGGCGCCCAGCAAACCGGCAGCCCGGTAGAAATTGTTCCACGGGGAAACAATGGGGAATGGGGAAAGTACTTATGACCGAGATATACTAAGTCAACTATTAATTAGTGTACGTTCCTTTGAAACCGTATCTATTTCTGTTATATGTTATATATGATATTATGTGCTAAATTAGTACAAAATAGAAGTAGGATTATGGTTTTTCATAAAATGTCCTCAGGTGCCTCCACACTGATGAACTCAATTCACATGCACATGCACACGCGCACACACACACACACGTGTGTGTGTGTATGTGTGTGTGTATGTGTGTGTCCCCATATAGATTTCAGAATGCTACATCTACCTCTGTCTTGATATTAGCAAGACGCATACACTAGAAATCACCATGGAAAATAGCTTTTTCTGCTTGGCAGTGGCATTTGGCTTTATAAAGAAGGAAAATAGGAAGCCTCATTTTAGACAGAATACAAGAGAGGGAAGGAGGGAAGGAGATTGAGGGAGGGAGGGGTAGAGGGAAGATCCCAAAGCACCACTGCAGTTTCAATTATACTGACAGAATGTATAACTTTCCTTTATGGCTGTAGCCCATGTTCTCAGATTTAGGAAGGCATAAATATTGCAGGTGACACATGGAGGCTGCTTTATTTGTAGCTGCAGTTGAAATCCACTCATCAGACTGTTAGAAATGGGGTGGGTGGGAGGGGAGGCAGATTTGTGAGAGAAAAATCCATGCTAACCTATGAAGTGAACTTCACACGGGTCTGCTTCTTCAAATTACCTGCTGTGCATTTCACTTTTGCGTTCTGTCTCTCCCCACCCCCGTTTATAATCAAATATACTCTGCAAATGTATATTATCTCTAGCTAGCTGCTGTTCATCAGCAAAACGACATTCACCATAATTAGCCATCTGCTTTTCAGCCTTACTGGATCTGTGAGATGCAGTTGGATGACTAGGATTGGTCTAGATTCATGATAGTGAACCTCTGGCACACGAGCCAGAGGTGGCACATAGACCCCTCTCTGTGGGCACATCAGCCCATCACCCCAACTCAGGTCCACTGCACATGTGTGCACACCTCCCACCGGCCAGCTGGTCTGTGGGTCTCTATAACACATGCGTGGGGGCAGTGGGGCATATGCACAGGGGTTGCATGCACATCAGTGGTGGGATTCAATTTTTTTTTACTACTGGTTCTGTGGGCGTGGCTTGGTGGGCATGGCAGGGGAAAGATACTGTAAAATCCCCATTCCCTCCCCACCCCACTAACCTGCTTTTCAGCTTTGTTCTCCTGTGCAGGGCAACAAAAGAAGACCCAGCTGATCAGCTGGGGCTCGGGAGGCAGAGGTGGTATTTGCTGGTTCTCCAAAAATTTACAAAATTTCCACTACTGATTCTCCAGGATTGGTCAGAACCTGCTGAATACCACCTCTGGTGCACATGCATGGGGTGCAAGCGTGGGGTGTGTGCATGCATGCATGCACAGGGGATGTGCACCCATGTGCAGGAGATGTGTCACATTGCATTTGGGGGGGGGGTTGCGCACGCACGCTTTGGGTACTCGGTGCCGAAAAGGTTAGCCATCACAGGTCTAGGTTCTTTCCTTGCCTTCTGGATGGCATAATTAAGTTCATGCGGGTGAGTAGAGAGAAGGCTGGTTGCAGAGCATGTGCCTTAATAGTGTCAATAACCTGTTAGTATCCAGGCTTCCTCTAATATACATCTTGTCCTCAGAAGTTGTGGGAGTTGTGGGAGCACCATCACTTGAGACTTTCAAGAAGAGATTGGACTGCCATTTGTCAGAAATGGTGTAGGGTCTCCCACTTGGGCCGGGGGTTGGACTAGATGACCTACAAAGTCCCTTCCAACTCTGATTATCTGTTATCTGTAATATAGTTATTCTGGATGGGGACATCTTCTCTGGCAAGGAGTTGGTCCATCGCTTCATCCTCCTAGATTTGTGGTTCTTCATTAAACAGCCAGTGGAGGCCATGGTCAAAGAAACCATCATTCAACTTCATCTGATGTGCCATTTATAATCTAACATGGACTTGGATGTCCTGCACTCATGCCTTAACTACCATTTGAGTACTCTACTACGACATGTTGTACAAGAGACTGTCATTGGAAATGATCCAGAAGCTACTGTTGATAATAAACAAAGCAGCTAGAGTGCAAAATATGGTGCAGCACCAGAGGTGGTAGAAGTTGGGAGGCATTTAAATTATTCCTCTTCCAGAATAGATTCTCCTTGCCTGGTCTGATCATTGCAAAATGGCCTGCAGAACCTCCCCCTCACACACACATACCTTTTGAGGTTCATTGGGCTGTGGGTAAGATAGCAGGCCTTCTCGCTACGAGACTCCATTCAACAATACTCTCCCTGGAAGCGGGTGTAATTCACATTCTCCTGGCTTTTCACAAGCTGGTCAAAACCATTTTATTCCATTGTGCCTTGTCCCAAGCTGAGTGATTTTGACACAGATTTTATTGTATGATCAATTTGAACTGTATTGGTTTTGTTCTACTATTTTGTTCTACTATTTCCCATCTAGCATACTCAGAGAGTAGAAGGCTTTAAAATACCGTAAAATCAACAAACAAATAAATTAGATGACCCACTTGAATCTAACATTAACAGCGAAGTAAATTAATGGATAGTGAACAAAACAAATAAATACTTGTGCAAATTTGCAACTCTACTGCTGTAGTTGATATTGTAAAATATAGGGATATGCTGAAAACTTGCACTGAAATAACTGAAATGATGAACAGGCTTGGGAAAGCTAGTTTGAAGTGGTCATGTAAGGCCTAGATTCCAAAGCTGAATTCAGCCTTGAATGCAGCCTTCAAAACTGTTGCAAATGTAGCTCCTGAGATTTAATATTCAATATGCCAGCAGCAAAAATTTAACTATTTTGGTCCTTCTCCAGCCCCTTTTTGTCTCAACTTGCATCATGTTTTTCAGAATGTTGTTCCATGGAAAAGGGCAGCCATCAGCCTGAAGAATGTTGTGTAACCCTGACCTAGGAATCTAACCTTCCCTCCAGTGGCTTTTTATTCTACTCTTTGCATACTTTAAAGTGTCCCATCACCCCCAACACACAAGCACTCATACTTTGATAGGCATGTTAGCGGTCAAGTCCAAGGAAAAAGGTAAAAGTTCATTTGCTTGTGACTTGGCTTCACATGGAAGTCAACAGTGGGTGATGTAATGGGAAAAAAAACTAACCAAATTTCCATTGCCATATTTCCTGGATGAGAATAAAGGATGCCTTGCTGAGTTGAAGTCCACAAGTCTTAAAGTTGCCAAGTTTGGAGACCTCTGGCTTATAGCCATCTGGCTGACCCATCTATTTTTTTAAAAAAAAATCCATTATTTATTACTGCTCTGTTCATCTTTAATGCTGTCTGCCATCACGCATAGCTGATCACAGTGAACCAATTAGCTGGCATGGTTGATGACAGGTCCTCCCCCTTTAATCTGCTCCTGTTTCATTGTCAAAGCTGATGATGGCTATTTCCCTAGATGCTGATCCCAGAAACACCTCAACTGCGGTTGTTAATCTGGTTAAAATATTTACTAATCTCCTTCTTCTTTACCCCTTCCAGCCGAATAGGCAGGGCTGGTGGGTTACAGCTACTCAGGGCCATCACTATATTCGAGGTGCACAGGATTATTCTCAAAGTTGTATAGACACAATAGAGGAGAGATAAAGGAGCTTCCCAGACATCCAGGCTAGCCAACTAATGGTATTAGGTTCCTTTTAAAGAAGAAGAAAAAGAAGAAGAAGTAGAGATTTTCATCTCTACACAGGAAACAGCAGAAGAAACTCAAAAACCCACACAGGTCATTTAAGCAGAACTTACTGGCTCTACGCGTATAGCTGTTTATTGCCAAATTCAAACTTCTCAATGAAGTTTGGGCTTGATTAGAGTGTTCACAGATTGAAGTCTATCGCTGTACACTTTGACATATTCATTATTATTGTACAATACCACTGAGTCCTGGTTCATTTGCATAAAATAATGATGAAAAGTCGAGTATTGTTATTATAATGGCCATTTGGAACTGACCCTTGACCTCTGATAAAAAAAACCCCATGATTCAATTCAGTCTCTTGCCTATTTTAATATTCACTTAATAAACCAGAATTTGAAAAGCTGGAAAATTCAACAATGTGTTGTCCTTGTTCGTTTTGGTAGTATTAGAAATAACAGTTGATACTATTACATATTTATTTTTATTTTATTTATTTGTTTGTCAAACATGTACATGATAACAAGTATAAGTATGAACATAAACAAAAATGAAGTAAATACAGATAAATGGGGACAGTAAGACAGGGACGGTAGGCACACTGGTACGTTTATGCACGCCCCCTTTAAGGACCTCTTAGGAATAGGGTGAGGTCCATGGTAGGCAGTTTGAGATTGAAGCTGTGAGGGGTTGAGGCTGTAACAATGGAGTCGGGTAGGGTATTCCAGGCATTGACCACTCTGTTGCTGAAGTTTTATTTTCTGCAATTGAGTTTGGAGCAGTTTACCCTGAGTTTGTATCAGTTGTTTGCCTGTGTATTATTGTGGTTGCCCGTGATTGAATCTAACCTTTCCCAGTGGTAAAATCTCATGCTGCTACAAAATGTGACAAGCCACACAAAATGTGGATTCAGATGCCAAGCAGGAAAAAGAAAATCTGGATTCTGTGTTAGAAATAAGTCTCAGCAGTTAATGTTTTCATGTTTGATGCAAAAGAAAACATTTCTTCTGTAATAACAGATTTTGGAAGTCATTTGAAAATGGCACTCAGATAAACAGGTGGCATGGTGTCTGTTTATTTGCACACTTGTGTGCTTGTGTTTACTTCTTGCACTTTTGATTAGTTCAGTAACTGAAATTCTCTGTGTGAATCAGGAAGCAATTCAAAACATTAAGTGACAAAAACAGACACACAGTAAATACAATGAGTACAATCAAATGGAATTCAGAAATAACAAAGGTATCCATGATTAGTCCAATGTTAAACAGTATTCAAAATTGGAAGTCTAGAAATGCCTTCAGGAAAAAGGAAGTTTTTGCCAAAGTCTGAAAAGATATTTAGGCGCTAATAGTCTCCAATCCCAAATCCCTCTCTGTTGTAGCTCCCTAACTCACTCCACTTGGGATGAGGGATCATGAGGAGGGCCTCAAAATAAACTAATGACTCCAAGCAGTAGACAAGAGAAGATACATTCCTTGAAGGAAACCGTTTTGTCTGCAGCAACTCATGTCTTTATAGGAGACTTATATGGATACCTGAATTAAATTACTATTAGGATGAGATTAAGCTCATCCCAACCACTCATATCTGATTTTAGGTTACTAATATTAACAAGATTTGTAGGGGCCTTCTGAAAATAGAAGATTCAATCCAGTCACAGTAAAAAATAAAAGAGATGAACAAGTCTTCATGAATAAGTTTTCAGAACAATGCCGTGTTCCACCAGTGAGGGGAGAAGAAAGAAAAGAGGAAATGGAAAAAGCTGGAAAAGCAATTTGCATCCTTCCTAAGAAGATTACTGCCTAAAAAACAGTAGTGCTGGAAGGGCTAATTATCACCTGCAAAACAAGAAAGTATAATTCCTGCTCCCTCTTGCCAGATTTAAATGACACATGCACTTCTGCATCAATCCAGAATATACAATATCTCTGGGTTTCCTTGAAATATAATGCAGACGAAATGAAGGGAAACTGTAAAAAGTATATGCCAATTTGTTTTTGTTTTTTTAAAATTTTCTCCCTTTTTACTGGGATTTTGAAAGCAACAGCCTTGTTTAATAATAAAAAAAACAAACAGAAATTTATATTTTTTTTCAAAAAATTTCAAGAATCCTTCTAGAAAGAAGGGAATGGAACCAAGAAGAGCTAGGCTCTTTTATCTGCTTTGCAGTTGATTTCATGCTGTCAAGACTTTTTTGGTTCCTGTGTGGTCAAGTAGCATCATCCAGGCAAAAGCCAAGTAGCTTTTGTATGGATGATGCTTCTCTCTTTATGTATTACTACGTATCCCACTATATGCTACCTTGGGCAACTTAAGCACCATTCCCATGAGCATGCATATAATATGCATTTAAACACACACACACACACACACACACACACACACACACACACACACACAAATATATATATATATATATATATATATATATATATATATATATATATATATATATATATATATATATATATATACCCTACAAGTATATGTAGGCCAAAAGACAGGTTTGAAGCTCCCTCCTAACATGACAGAGAGGGTCTAACCTTCAACCCCAACACAGCAAAAGGAGAATTTATTTGCAATATAGCAGTAGAAAGCTTCAGTTGCAAAATGCAGCAGCAGGGGCAGTTATATGTGCCCCTAGAACGAGACATATGCTTCTGGTCTCTGAGCTTCATTGTGATCAATTTGTGTCCGAGTCCAATTTAAGGTGATGTTTTTGATCTTTAAAGCCCTCGTGGCATTAGGCTGGGCTTTCTGATGACCTGCCTTCCCCATACATCTGTCCATCTTACCAGGTCTAGAAGAACAAGTATACTGTAGGTCCCTTCTGCAAAAGAATTTTGTGGGAGGGAACCAAGAACTTTTTCTGCAGTAGCCGCTGCCTAGTGGAACGTTGTTTTCCCTCACCCTCAAGTTGAGCTATCCTTCTGGAAGTCCCACAAAACACAGTTGTAACAGCAGGCTTGGGGGACTCAAGGACATGGTGTTCTAATAAGGTGCCTGCATTTAACATATTTTTCTGGCTATTTTATTATTAATAATAAGAGTGGATCAACCTATTCTCCAAAGCACCTGAAGGTAGAACAAGAAACAACAGATGGAAATTAATCAAGGGGAGAACCAACCTAGAACTAAGAAGAAATTTATTGATGGTTAGAACAGTGAATCAGTGGAATGGCTTGCCTTCAGAAATTGTGGGGGCCTCCAACATTGGATGCTTTTAAAGAAGAGATTGGATAGCCATTTCTCTGAAATGTTTCATAGGGTTTCCTGATTGAGCAGGGGATTGGCTAGAAGACCTCCAGGGTCCCTTCCAACTCAGTTATTCTGTTAATATTTTCTTTTTAGTTGAACTTGTTTTAATATTATGATTTTACAATTGTTTAATTATGTGCTATCTAAGGCCACTTTTCTGTGAGATGGGTAGCTATATAAATATGATAAATCAATAAGCAAGCAATATTGTAAATGTTCGAGTTTCCTCTTAAACACAAAAACTTTCAAAATAAAAATCATCCCTATGATAATATCAATAACACTGATAAAATTTTTCAAAAACCAAATATATATAAAATAAATTGTACATAATTACAATTAAAACACACTCAGGCCAAAGACAAAGCAAGCAATATTACGGGCTTTTGGAAAGCATGCATTGATAGGATCAGAAACACCCAAGCGAGTGGTGTAATTCAATTATTTTTTACTACCAGTTCTGTGGGCGTGGCTTGGTGGGCGTGGCAGGGGAAGGATACTGTAAAATTTCCAGTCAGAGAGAGTATTTGCCGGTTCTCTGAACTACTCAAAATTTCCGCTACCGGTTCTCCAGAACTGGTCAGAACCTGCTAAATACCACTTCTGACCCAAGCATTTAGACAAATGCTCAATTCAAAATCAAACTGAAATCTTCCCAAAACCACTCAGGATCCAGGCTGAACCCTCCAATCATACATAAGTTCTAAGCATACAATAAATCGTTGGGGGGTGGGATTAGCTGATGCTGTGAGAAGGATCTCAGCAGCTAAAAGGGAAATACCCCGCCTCTCATTGTAGTACATTAGCTGTCTCTTAAGAGAAACTACTTTAAACAGGCATGGAATGGACTTCTCTGGACTTAAGGCTAAGACATGATGATTCCCTGCCCCTTCTTGAAATATCTCCAGAGGTATGATATATATATATATATACACATACATACATACATACATACATACATACATACATTCTTTCTAAACTTGCTGCACCTCTCTATGGTTTGCCAATTGCACAGTGGC
Source organism: Pseudonaja textilis (assembly GCF_049901715.1). NCBI lineage: Eukaryota > Metazoa > Chordata > Lepidosauria > Squamata > Elapidae > Pseudonaja > Pseudonaja textilis. The sequence continues at coordinate 57,679,654 of NC_141992.1, forward strand.
AGATAGGAAAGCATTCCAGAGGGTAAACGCCATTGCCCAGAAGATCATTGGTTGCCTTTTCCCCTCTTTGCAAGAGCTTTATAGCTCCTGCTGCCTTAAGAAAGTTGAAAACATTCTCAAAGATCCATCTCATCCTGGGAACCCTTTTTCTTTGAACTACCCTGTTTCTCCAACAATACGGCTTCCCCCAATAGGAAGTCCCAGCATGTTTTATAGGCATGAAATGAAATTAAGCACCTCCCCCCCAAATTAAGGCCTATATTAAAACATGCAAAATGGGGGGGAATGGTGGTGGGGGCTTGCCATTAGGAAGTACTCTTGTTGCACACCCGGATATGGTGCTGCCTGCGTTGACCCCGATATGAAGTACCCCACCAACGCCGAGGTCAACATCTAAGCCGTCGCTGCCCGCCCGCCCAAAAATGCAAGGGGGTGGAATTAAGTCACCCCCGAAAAGACAGCCTAGCCATTTTGGGGAGGCTCAAAGAAAAATAAAATCCCGCCTTATTATATGAGAAACACGGTATTAGCATCTGGCAGATAGTAAAGGATAATAAAAACAAGGAAAAACAGGCTGAAAAACAGCTTCTATCCCAGGGCAGTAGCTCTGTTGAATTCTACTGTATAGTGCAGTGTTGGTATGGTGTTGTGGGTTTTCAATTCAATGTGTGGAGTGTGAAGGATGTGTGTTTGTGTTTATTTTCATGGTCATGATGTGCACTGAAGATGTTGTTTGATTTTGTTGTACGTGGTGCAATGGCAATAAAGTAAACTAAACATGTATACATATACATATACAGTACATGTGCATATACATATACATACATATATGTATATATATATGTGTGTGTGTGTGTGTGTGTGTGTGTGATCTGTCCCTACATAAAGGGTAAAATCTCTGTTATCGGCTTAACAAACTGACTGATCAGCATGGAACAAGACAAGATATTTGTCTTCTTAGAAACAGTGTGGAGTGCTCCATCCACATGGCCTGTCCTTGGCAAAATTGTAGCCTGAGGGTAACAAAATAGTCAGGCCTTCGTCTGGCAAGCTGCCTTCCCCAGCCATTGCAAATAAATCTCTGTTTCTGATACAAAAGGCTCTTGGGAGTGCATTGATATACCTCAGTGTGAAACCCAAACATGCCTGCTACCTCCCTGTGAGGATGGGGCTAGTTTTGAATGGGTTAATTAGGAGGATAATGAGCTAACAAGGTTTCATTTTTGTTCACTGGCTCAATGAGGAATTCATTAAGAGAACTTAATCTAACAGAACAATTCCAAGGCTTAGAAAGATTGTCCATTGATCGGCAACTGGAAGGTATATGTGCAGGTTTTCACTTGAGGGGAGAGGGTCAGAGATGAGTGCTTCAAATAGGGTCATTAAAAGGAGTCCAATTTGATCAAGAAACAGTCTTCAAATAATATTGATATGTAACTTAAGGATAAGGAATGAATCTATGCTACTTTGCTGATTTAATTCACATGGCTTTCTGAATCACACTGAATGAAAACTCAATTACAAGATAAGGAAACAGAAATGAAAGACAGAAAAATATAAATCATCATCACCATCACCACAATCATCATCATCATTATCATCATCAAAGCTTAGTGGATCAAAGCTGAGTGCAGGAAATATCACAAAGGCAATTAACACCTGTACAGTGCCTGTAATACGATACCCAGCTGGAATAATTGATTGGACTCAGCTAGAACTTGATAACTTGGATTGAAAGAGAAGAAAACGAATGACAATGCACCATGCTCTGCACCCAAAAAGTGATGTTGATCAATTGTACTTGCCAAGATATCAGGGTACAGAAGTCTCTTACAGGTGAAACAAACTGTGGAAGAGGAAAAACATGGCTCAAATGATTACATAAAAAAGCAAAAGAGCCTCTGCTGAAGAAGATGAATAAGGGAAACCTCTTGAAAACAAGATTGAAAGCAGAATATTGAAAGAAAACTGTTGTATATAGACACTTGCATACTTGTAATACTACATTCCGATTGGACAATCACTACCGCCTAGTGATTGGTGGTTAACAACGGATTATGATTGCCCGCCTAAATGGCGGGAGGTTTAAAATGATGCCATTGGTTGCGAGCCACGAGCAGCCGCTATAAAAGAGGCTGCCTCAGCTCGAGTTTAGTTGAAGTTACTGACAGTTAAATAAAGAGCTGAACCCAACTCTGGCTCAAGTCTATCTTGTTCTTGCAATAGAACAAAAACAATTGAGCATCAGGTTTTAAATCTGATGAAAAAGAAGCCTATGCACAGTCAATACCTGAAGAACATTGAAGGAAAGTTAGATACAAAGCTAACATGCAGCTGGTTGAGATTGGAGTGATGAAGAAAGAAACTGAAGGCTTCATTTTGGCTGAAGAACCAGCTTTGCGGACCAATTCCATGAAAGCAAAAATTCAACATGTCAGCAGCAACAGCAAATGTTGCGTATGCAACAAGAAAGATGAAACAGTGGATCACCTTATCAGTGGCTGTAGCAAAATCTCACAGACTGATAACATCATCTACAACATCATGATAGAGTTGCCAAAAGTATACATTGGAAACTTTGCCAGAAGTTTTTGGTTCAAATGCAATTACTGGGAACACCAAATTGACAAAGTTCTTAAAAATGAGCAAGTCAAGATCCTGTGGGACTTTTGGATCCAAACAGACAGGCGTCTGGCCCACAACGTGCTTGACAACACTATTGTGGAAAAGGGAAAAAAAAAACTCTGGTTCACTGATATTGCAATACCAGGTGATGCATGAATAGAAGAGAAACGGCTAGAAAAAAATAATAAAATATTGTGATTTGCAAATTGAAGTTGAGTGACTATGGAGGAAGAAATCAATGGTTGTACCAATAGTAACAGGAGCCCTTGGAGTAATACGCCAAAGGCTGTCTAGATATATGGAAATTTTGAACTTATTAGACCTTAATATCCTGACATTGCCAAAAAAAAAAACCAAACCACCCTACTCATACCTTAATAGCTCTTAGGTTCTTGGTTAGGACTTGAACTGTTAAATTTTAACCAGTCCCAGTCTATGAATTGAACTGAAGATTAACCATAATAATAATAGCAACAACAATTAAGGATTTGATCAGTGGTGGGATTCAAATAATTTAACAACCGGCTCTCTGCAGTAATGATTTCTTCCAACAACCAGTTCACCAAACTGCTCAGAAAGTTAACAACCGGTTCTCCCAAAGTGGTGTGAACTGGCTGAATCCCACCACTGGATTTGTTTTAAAATGGGCTGGACTGATAGGACCTTGTCATCTGTAAGGCAAGACATTTGCAAGGCCAATTGTTATTACACAGAAAGCAAGTCAGCAGGATTTGAATATCTTTAAGGAGGGGAAAAAAATCCTTAACTTTCAAAAGTCAAAGTATGAGTATGTCAAAAATATAAATGCATATTTGTACTGAGAAATACACAGTTTTGTTTAAGTTACTTCGATTGATTTCATTCCTTTCTTTTGTCATTTGCCAAGAAAAAAAGGGAAAAAAAAGTTTGCAGAAGATGTCATTCGTATTACCTGCATAACCTATTGCACAGCAAATGTGTTTCCCCACCCCCCCTAGATGTGCTATTTGATTGAATCACTTAATTAACTAATCTTATCAATCAGTCCATAGTTTTGCTCTCTTTAAAAGAGATGTACAAAGTCCTTCAAAATATGTGTTGTGAAATTCTACTTCGGCAAACCCTTGATTCTAATTCATTTGAAATAAAGTTTAAAAATTTCAATTGGCAATTGCTAGGCCATTTCAAGAGTTCATGTTTACGTCAGTAAGTGGAAGCTGCTGGATCAGATCTATTTTTTTTTTCATTATAGCAATTACTTCAAATGTGCAGGCCTGAAATGACCAGATTCATAGGATTCTTAAAGAGATATACAGTGCTTGCTACAGTTTATCAATTGACAAAACCCAGATTGTTCTTTAATATTCCTAAAGCTGGTGTTAAGCACCTTATGTGCAATTTTCACTTTCAAAAGAAGCTGACCCTTCCCCCGGCCTTTGACCTAACCCTCATCACCTTCTGCAACCATAAGAGACTTTTTTTAAAAACACAGCTCATGCGTTGCCGGGATCCTTTAGCATAAGCATTGCAGACATTTTGCTCAGGATTTTCTCCCACTGATTATTCCATCCCCTTAAGCTACTTTTGAACCAGGATGTATCTCTTTATTCATCTCTCCAGACTCTCCTCTGTTTCCATGTGGATTCTTTGGGGAAGCAGATGGGCACCTTGGAACACAGAGACCTTCCCTGAGCATTAGGGAAAATCCATGCTGGGCTTTAATTAACCATTTAGAAATGAAAAGTCATACAATGGCTATTTATTATCTTTACAATGGGTAACCTACTAAAAGACTAGTATACTTGTTTTGCAACTGATTTTTGTTAGCACTTTTGTAAGATTTAAACGTTACCAGTTGATGCTGAATTACAGGCGGAGTATGCCAAAAGTGCTTCAAAGGCTGAGAAAGGACATGTACAGCAATAATAATACATGATCTTGTAGTTCAATGATAACATGCATACAAATTATAATCCTGTTCCCATTTGCCCATATTTTGAAGACACAGAAGTACAGCAAAGGTTGGTTGTGTTTCCTGAGTAGTGCAGACCTCCCCAAAACACAAAGATGAACTGCTCCCAAAACGGCTATGAGGCATTCAAAATCATTCAGGAGACATCATGAGATGGTGTTTGCTCATGAGATTTCTAAAATTTAAAATAACACTATTGCTTATTTTTAAAAAAAACAATATCACCAAACACAGGGCTCCCACAAACCCCCAGTCTGTGGACTGGCCCCGGTCTGGGGCATGCCAGAAACGAGGCCACACAAAGTTCCCATCCACGGGATGCAGGCAACACATGAAACCATACCCCCTCCGTTCCACGGAAAAACCACTCTCCATGGAACCAGTCCCTGGTGCCCAAAAGGTTGGGGGCCAATGACCAAACATACTTGAGAACTTCAGCCTTTTTCTTGCACACAAATAATCTTTTCTCCCTTGTTTGCAGAAATTATGGTTGGATCCAGTTTCTATTTCAGGAACTAATTTATCATTCATTTAATAAATAATGCCACTAAACACAGGTAGTCCTCAACTTATGACCACAATGGGCCCCAAAGTTTCTGTTGCTAAGCAAGAAAGTTCTTAAGTGAATTTTGCCCCATTTTACAACTTTTCTTGCCACAGTCGTTAAGTGAATCACTGCAGTTGTTAAACTAGTAACATAGTTGTTAAATGAATTTGGCTTCCCCATTGACTTTGTTCATCAAAAGGTCACAAAAACATGACTCTGGGATACTGAGTCAGTTGCCAAGCATCTGAATTTTGATCACCTGACCATGAGGATGCTGCAATGGTCATAAATGTGAAAAATGGCCTTTCAGTCCACTTTTTTTCAGTGCCATTGTAACTTCATTGAGTCGATCATCTGCACCTCTATAACTGTCTGGTTTGACTTTTTAACCCAACAGGACAGACACAGACTTCAGAGGATAATTAGGATGGCAGAAAAAACAATTACTACAAACCTGCCTTCAATCAAGGACCTGTATACTACACGAGTCAAAAAAAGGGCTGTGAAAATATTTACAGACCCCTCACATCCAGGACATAAACTGTTTCAACTCCTTCCCTCAAAACGACGCTATAGAGCATTGCACACCAGAACAACTAGACGCAAGAACAATTTTTCCCCCAAAGCCATCACTCTGTTAAACAAATAATTCCCTCAACCCTGTTCAACTATTACAAAGTCTGCACTACTATTACTGTTAATCTTGTCATCACTCCTTATCAACCATTTGTGACTGTATGATTCTAACTTTGTCGCTTGTATACTTATGATATATATTGACTGTTTCCTAATATGATTTGATTACTTATTGTACCCTCTGACTATCATTCAGTGTCGTACCTTATGATTCTCGACTCTTGATGAATGTATCTTTTCTTTTATGTATACTGAGAGTATTTACACCAAGACAAATTCCTTGTGTGTCCAATCACACTTGGCCAATAAAGTCTTCTATTCTATTCAAGCCATCACTAAATTAACTACTGTAAATCAAGGACTACCTGTATACTATGGAGGAAAATTAATCATCATATGACATGACAGATATTGTTCGAGACTGTATAATCTGTGGTTGTAAACAATTATAGAAATAGGATATTTGTGCACCACAGAGCAAGGGAGGCATTAAATGAGATAAATAGGGAGAAGTGAATGGGTTTTTAATGATGAAGATAGAAGTCAGATATTGCTTGAACGATGCCCCAAAGGTGGGACATTTTGCTTGTCATCCAAGAAGCTTCTTCATTCTGACTGGTTGGTGGGGAAGGGAATAAATCCTTCCATTCTCCACCATCCAGTCATAACTGAAGAAGCTTCTTGGATGAGAAGCAAAACATCTTCAAAGAAAAACCAGAAAGTCCAGTTGCCTCTTGAAAAAGCACCTTTGGGGCAACCATGACCTGGATGACTGAGAATCTCCACAGACATTTATTTGAGTGATGCTACAAAATCTTATCACCTGAAAATATACCTGCGTAAGCTGATCAGAACTACGAAGATATTAGCTCATTATGAGTTTTCTATTCAGAAAGGAGGTTTTTACTGAAAGAGTTCATTTCAATTTCTTGCTTTATGAATCAATTACCTTTTAGGAAACTTCTAGTCATGAATATTTACCCTTTTCTTTCTTTTCCTGGTCTGTTTAAATCTATTCCTTCCAGTAACTTCTGCTTACATTCCAGCTTTAAATCCCTCAAAGACATCCTAAGCTTTTGCAATTATATTTAAGGTTTGGAAATTAGAAATAGAATAACATGATTTTTCTCCCCATAAAACCATTGCTACTTCTGCTGAGAATATTTGTAGCTTGTCATATGATAATAACAGATTTCTACTTTCAGAAATAAAGATGAGCCTCCTCCACCAGTTACCCCTCTTAATTTGGGGTAACTTGTGGGGATCAATTGGGCACATTAAAAATTGGGCAACTCTCTGTAATATCCTCATAACCCAGATGTTTCATGGAACATTGTCTGTCTTTATAACGGAGTATTAAAGTCTTAAAGAATTCTGTAGAGATTAAAAGAAGTTTGTTTATCAATCTTTTAGTATTTGATTTACTGTAGAGCAGTGGGATTCTAATAGAGGCACCTTCAGGCCAAGCAATTAAAGAGTTTTTTCTGCCAGAAGAAAACCAATAAAAATAAACCATATGAAATCCAACTACTTATATTTTACTTTGTCATGGAGTCTTAGATAATGCTATACTGGTAATGCCACAATAAAATTAAATGAAATTTAATGTGCACTGGTGAAGTGCACAAAAGCTTTGCTAAAATAACTGCATTATTTCTGAAGGCAGAAAGAGACTAAAAGGTCAAATCACTGTCCCTGATCTCCCCCCCCCCCATAGTTCTTTGCTAGAACGTGATAATATGATCTTGCATTTAAGATGGGGAACTCATTTAAATGCTTATTTTAACAGTCTTAACATTTTTGAAGGAAGGTCTTTAAAAGATACATTTTTCCAGTCTTCTTGTTTTAACTTACCTGTGCAGTCTTCCTGTTTTGCATCATGGCCCATCTGTTGAATAGGAGTAGGGAGCCAATATGATAGACAATGAAAGATTGTCCAAATTTGAAGTATCACAATCTGTATTGTTAAAAAGAGACATCCTCTCCTGCACATCCCATGTCTATTTATTAACTATAAAATGGTGTAAATTGTCCTAATCTCATTTTATCTCACAACTGTCCTGTTAGATAAGATGGATGAGAAAAGGTGACTGATACAAAGTAAATTCACCGGGTAAGTTTCTAGATTGACTGAAATCTTGGCCCAATTTCATCATGACCTGTTCTCATAGAGTCTGATAGCACCCAACTGAATGCATTTTCCAGATCCAAAACATTTTTGTTCATTTCTCAAGTGAGTTCGATCCTAGGTAGAGGCTAATATTTGGAACAGATTCTCCTGCTCAAACAGGGGGTTGGACTAAGATGACCTCCAAGGTCCTTTCCAACTCTGTGGTTCTATGTTCCCAGGAACAGAAATGATAGAGTTCAAGCTGTAGGCCAGTCTAATGGCACAGTTGAGAATCTTTCTGGTTTAGAAGGTTGGAAGTCCGGTTTAAAAGGAAGACTCTATTTCTTGTTGTTATTAGTTGAGAAGTTGTGTCCGACCCATCTCAACACCATGGACATCATTCCTCCAGGCCTTCCTGTCCTCTACCATCTTCTGGAGTCCATTTAAGCTCCTGCCTACTGCTTCAGTGACTCCATCCAGCCACTTCATTCTGTGTCATCCCCTTCTTCTATGGCCCTCAATCTTTCTTACATTCCAGGTTCCTATGGAAAATAGATCTTTACAGCATCGGACTTTCCTTTCACTACCAGATGCATCCACATCTGAGTGGCCTTTCAGCTTTGGCTCAGTCACTTCACTCTTTTTGACACTACTAGTACTAGCCGTCTGTTCTTCCCAAGTAGCATATTGGACACCTTCTGACCTATCTCATCTTCCAGCATCATATCTTTTTTTCTTTTGGTACTGCCCATGGGATTTTCATGGCAAAGATACTGGAGTGGGTTGCTATTTCCTTCTCCACTTGATCACATTTTGTCAGAACTCTCTGCTATGACCTGTCCATCTTGGGTGGCCCTGCATGTTATAGCTCCTAGCTTCATTGAGCTACGCAAGTCCCTTCGCCACAACAAGACAGTAAGCCATGAAAGGGACTCTATTTCTATTGAGATGATATGAGACACTTCCTCCATCAGGAGGGACTTGGTGTGGACTTCAGATAAACCATGTATGGAGAGATCCATCTGATGTCCATATCAAAAGAACACCTTTATTTTTGCAGTTCTCTTATCTTTCTATTCTCTGTGGAGAGTTTTCCAGCTGATGCTTTTACTCTTTGTCACTAGATTATGAGGTTTGCTTTTGCTTATTTTTACAGTGAACAGAATTAGTGATGAAAAGATTATAGAACAATTAAAAATAAATTCAATATTCTGGATTAAATCTTGTTGGTCCTGTTCATACTTAAGCATGGTTGTGTCACCAGAAAAACTGGGTCCGTTGACTAGCCAATTGGGCCTAAGGAAGCTAAAAGTAACCTCAAATAACTCCAAGGCTGTTTCAGGTTAAGCTAATGACTTCAGGTCAGCTGTGTCATCTGAATTGCTGAGTAGAAGGTTAATTCACATTGTCTTGGCTCATCTGCAGCAGAAATGTCCCTGTGGTTATTTCAGTTGTCTGCAAGTACACATACCCATAGTATGCAGAGATTATGGTGCATTTGAAGCTCTGCCTGTTTTTTTTCTGAGATGCATTAAAAAAAAAAAACCAGGCAGAGTTTAGATTACATTGTCAAGGCTGCCATCCTGATGTTGGCAACTACACACTATGGATTCCTCTCTGCACTCATCTATGCCCAGTTCTGACTGCCAGTTCAATGAAGCAAAGGATGGTGGCTGCGCAGACAAGACAAGAAAACCTACATGTACCATGTTTTCTGGAGGATGCAGACGCTTTAACACAAAAAAAGTTGTTTTGGTTGCATGGATGGTCACAACTTAGCAAGCTGTGCAGTTCAGCATTTAGGGCTTTTCCACACTGCTGGGCCGAAGAGCTCTCCTCTCATACTTGAACCGGCAGAAAATATCACGATAGCAGTATGAAATTGGCCATACCCATTTCTAATCTTCTATCCTGTTTCTATTGCCTCTGTTTCACATTGATACATCACTTCCAGCTGAGTGGCAGATGTTACATACCTTGAAACTGCCCTTGCTTGGTGTTAAAATAAAGGGGATTTTAAAAACATTTATATAAAATTTTTATTAGAACTTTTTAAAAGATGGAACGTAATACAAACTATTATTTTGGTTTTTGTGCCTTTGAGTTGCTGAATCTTGATGATTGCTCAATCTGTTCCTTGTGGTTTTCTTGGTATGGAAGAGCAGGAAAAGAAGTAAGCCTCCAGGAATCTGTAAGAAGAACCGTCAAAGAATCAGGAATGTTATATTTGCAATTATATGTAATGATGAACCTGACACACACATTTCCTTGCAAGAATCTGAAGAACTCACTCCCTACCTCTGGACATTACCTGACCATTTTTAGCACATCAAAGTAATACTTAACTATTAATGTTTATAAAACATGACAAAGTGCTTTTTTAAAAGACCCATAAATTTAAACAATTGTTTAACAAAATGAATCACAACAGGTGATAGTTCCTGGCTAATCTTGGCTCATATCAAAAAAGGTAAACCAGTTCAAACCCTGAATAGTGGGATGGGTGACTATCAGAAAATCCCGAAGATAAAAATTAGACTGGAAGAAAAAAAGAAAAAGGACACATACACATGATTATGGCATCAGACCAGAAACAAAAGTGTGCATAGTCAAGGCTATGGTTTTCCCAGTTGCAATGTATGGCTATGAAAGTTGGACCATAAGCAAGGCTGAGTGCCAAAGAATTAAGGCCTTTGAACTATGGTGCTGGAGAAGACTCCTGTGGTTCCTTGGACTGCAAGGTGATCAAACCGGTCGGTCTTAGTGGAGATCAACCCTGACTGCTCTTTAGAAGGCCGGATCCTGAAGGTGAAACTCATATACTTTGGCCACCTAATGAGAAGGGAGGACTCACTGGAGAAGAACCTAATGCTGAGAAGGATTGAGGGCAAAAGAAGAAGGGGACAGCAGAGAATGAGGTGGCTGGATGGAGGCACTGAAGCAGTTGGTGTGAACTTAAATGGACTCCAGGAGATGGCAGAGGACAGGAAGGCCTGGAGGAACATTGTCCATGGGTCATGATGGGTCAGATACAACTTCGCGACTAACAACAACAAGAAGTCCTGCCTTAGGAATGAAAACTGGCTGGGTGATGTTGGGTCAGCAATCTTTCTCAGCCCGACCCAGGGTTATTGTTGTGAGGAAAATAGAAGGATATGAGGCTTCCTTAGTGCTCTCTGAGCTTGCTTGTTTCCCTGCAGACATTTCATTACCCAAACTAGATAACATCATCAGTGCCTATCTTCACTGCCTTGAATTATTATTTATAAAAATGATATAAATGAGTAATTAAATAAATTAATGCTAAGAAAACAATATGAATATATTCACATACTAGTCATTCAAAGTCAAACTGAAGTCAAGGGAGAATCTTTCCATCCATGCTGTGACAGACCGATGAACTGCATCATCCCAAACCCTGCCAGGCTCATAGTGTCAGAATTGATGGCAAGAAGAATAATCCTGTTACCTTTCCTCATTCCATTGAACCATTTTTTCTTCACAGAAAGGAAGTTCTTTCAGCAGATGAGCAAGGGAAGCAAGGGCAATGAGACCTGTTTTAGAGAAATCTGCTTGATGCTTTCATTAGTCCCAATCGAAAACATTTGCACTTCCTTGGGCATTTAGGAACCATGCTATTGCCATCTTTAATTTGCCTTTCTTGTTTTTAATAAGACAACCATTTAGTGCAGTGGTTAAAGTATCAGGCTAGGAACAGAACAGCTATAAGATCTAGCACTACTGTAGGCATGAAAGCAGGTAGGTGACTTTGAGCCGCTGAGCCTCTCAGCAATAAGAAGAATGCAGCAGCAAACCACTTCTGAAAAATCTTGCTGAAAAATGCCAGGGATTTGTCTAGAGTGGCCAGGAATCAAGATTAAGTCAAAGTCACATGAACACAGACATGTGCACACTACACACACAGAGAGACACACACAAACCCAATGTTGTAGACTACAAATAAAACAGCAGTTGAGGAGTTTTAAAAATGTAAATGTATATACCTATAACAAGAGTGGACTATATCCAATTAGGACTTGACATACCAAAGCTCCCTTAGATATTTAACAAGCTACTAAATAGGTTTTTAGATGCAGAACAGTTGAATAAGTCCACAGCAATGTTCATAGTGAGTCAACAAGGCAGGTCTATATGGATGGCCTAACATTTTAGATGCAAAATATCACTTTGGATGGATGGTAGCAAACTATACCTAAGATGACAAGCTGGGCATTGACACATTTGCAAATCAAATTACTGTAATGGTTTGAAGCTCAAATTCTCCTTCAAATAATGCCCTGGTAGGGAGGCACTGAATCTGAAAATCTAATCCAGAGCAGTTTGGAGAAATGTCACCTTCCCTGAGGGTATCCTTTTCACTCAGCTGACATGTGTCTTATGAGATAAAAGTAACCTTCTTCTTTACTACATATTTTACCCAAGCTTTTTACACTGAAAGCTTCTCCATGGCACTGCACACCGTTCTTCTTCCTCCTTTTGCTGTGTCAGAAACTCTTTCTAAGATGATGAATCCATACACAGTGGTAGGTTATATTCATTTATTTTCCTCCTCACTTCATTTATCACTGTGAGGGTTCTGTTTGGAGAATCCGGACGGAAAGCCTGCTTATTCTGCTGGCTGGCTTGGAATGCAGCTTTCAATCATCTGATTGCTTGTAGCTGCTGTATTGGTGGAAAAGCTGGCTGGACAAAGAAAGGCAAAAGAGTCTATGGGATAGAGATAACAGCACTTCTGTATTTGTCCTGCTAGGGACATTGCAAAACCAGATTTTCATAACTTGGAAGGTTTAGATTTCTTTTTATGAAAGTGTCCTTAAGCGAGGGAAAATTATATGCTTGATAAAATTCAGAAACTCTTCCTCTTCACTCTGGCTAGGTCATAAAATTAAAAAGCCACCTTGGGCAGTGAGTTCAAGGTTGGTTTGTTTACACAATAACTTAGGATCAGAGCAAGATATCAACAATAATATATCTGGATAGTGGACACTGTAGTGCCTGGAGACAACAGCATAGAAGAGGAAGAATTGGAGAAAATCACAACACACAAAGACATGCAAATAGAATTAGAACAACTGTGGCAAAAGAAAGCAAAGATAGTGCCAATAGTAATAGTGACTTGGGTGCAATCCCAAAACAACTGGATATTGCTTGAAACATTTTCAGCATTGAAAAAATTGCCATCAATCAATTGCAAAAGGCAGCTTTATTTGGAACTACTGACATCCTATGACAATGCCTATATTGTCAACAAAAACTGCCTATCCTAAGGTCCTTAGGAAGAATCCGATAGGTGATAAAATGCAAATCTATAATATGTGGCTGATTGTACAACCAACTATAATAATCATAATGATAATCATCATACTTTATTACATGTAATATGCCACCTGATTTAACTGGGGTTGAAAAGAGGACAGTGTGGATAATTGATGTGGAAATATCAGGTAAGGTAGAAGACAAGAACAGAAGATCACAAAGTATCACATTCTGAAAATCGAAGTTGAAAGATTATGGCATAAACTGGCATGGTAGTCTGAGTAGTAGAACATTGAATGCCATAAGAAAAAGAAATCTTGGAAACACTTAGAAAATCCGTTCATTGACAAAATGTGCATCTATCCATTACAAAAGGCCACATTGCTTGAATCTGCATATTTACTATGCTGATACATAAGGACATCCTAGGTTCTTAGGAATGTGTATGAAGATTAACTCCAGCTAAAAAACTGGCATCTGTGACTTCAGATTATTGCATATATAATAATAAACATCTGGAGCACCATGTGAACACCATCAGCATTGACAAAAATCACCAATTTCAAATGCAGCATTAGCAGCAACATCTAATATCCTGTGATGATACCTTTAATATTATTAACTAACAACATCTATTATCCCAGACCCTTGGGAAATATTTGATGCATGAACAAAAATACAAATTTCAGTCTACACATCTGGCTGAGGTTGTGAAAAACCATAATAACAACCATACATATATAACCCCCCAAAGGCTCTAAGTGGTTTAAAAGTGTTAAGACGTTTTAAAACAAAGAACAATTCAAAAGCATCACAAGACAAATGGACAATGATGGCAAGTAAATAGTCTGGGGGAGGGTGGGGGCAAAAAGGAAGAAAGGGATGTCAGTTGTCTTCTCTAAAGACCTGGATGAAGAACAAGGTCTTTAAGGCCCTTTCAAAGAACAATAGGACAGGAGACACTCAAATTTCAGGGGGAACCTTATTCCCAAGGGCAAATGCTACTATAGAGAAAGTGTGCTTTGAGGGTCCAGATAAAAAAATATTGTTTAATCGATGGAACCCAGAGCACACCAACCTTCCCAGATCAAACCAGTCACACAAGTATTATGGCTGCCATACTAGTTAAAATTAGTCTACCTCTGATCTATATAATTTTTAATGCATTTTTTTACCAACCTGTTTCATCTCATCTTTGCATTCCTCTGCGTTGTTTCAAAGCACAAACATTCATATGTACGTACAGGTTTAACTATAAATTGTTAAATATGCTCTAGAACAGGGGTGTCACTCATGTTGTCATGGCGGTGTCACGTGATATATTGGGACTTTTCCCCTCCTTCGCTAAACCGAGTGTGGGTTTGGCCAGCATGTGACGCATCCAACTTGTGGGCTGGGAGTTTGACAGCCCTGCTCTGGAATAAGACTTTTCTGATAATTGTGACTATAGAAAATTACATGTAAGCTGTATACAAAAACAAAATTACACAGATGATGCTGTCCTATCATTAAATTTTCACAGTGAAAAAGTCTCATCTGATATCTTTTTATTGATTTACTTTAGAGATACTAAAGTAATTGACTGAAAATATCTAGGATCTTCCCAAATCTGTTTTTGTAAAAATGATTTTATTTTATCGTCCTTATTTTTCACTGACACAAAGGTTCTAAAAGTTAAGACAGATTGCATTCACATAGAATACTAACATAGGTTTGTTTTAAGCTACCACACATTGTTGAAGAAGTCATAATAGATTGGTTTGAATGAAACACAAAAAACAAACATTAATGCTATGTTAGCCGATGCAGATAATCTTCCTTAGATTAATTTTTCCTGATTTGTAATGTAAGACCTCACTATTACTATGGTTTTGAATAACAGCCACCAAAAATGATGAATAGCAGAAGGCTTTTAGCATACTTTTTCTCATTTTATTGACTCTTATACATTTTTTTTCAAAATGATAATATATATGTCTTTACTAGTGTGGATCCCTATCATTAATTTTAATTATGCAAATGAACAGGTGTATCAATGGCCCCATACAGAAAGGGCCAAGCCTCCAAGGGTGACACCAGACATTGGTTCTTAAAACCACTGTATTTACATTTAGGTTTACAATTTAATGGAACTGAGAAGATGGATAGGGGGTTTATAGGAGAAATTATGATGGTGCTTAACACTCCATTGCAAACTCTAATCCATTTTTTTTTACTCCAATAAGATCTCCACATTCTAAATTATCAGGTAAAATCTGGTTGGGAATCCTATGCTGTTCATAATGTTCATTTCCAAGTAGTTCCCTTGGATGCATTCGGACCTATTTGCATGTCAGGATGACACACATTAACACAGATAAAACCTGAGGTTCTCTAGAGTAGTTTGACCTGCTATGAGTCAGGCTGGCAATTCTTTTGAGTCATAGATACAGTATTCTAAGCACATCCAGAAGTATAATATACAAATAGCTCACCAACTGCCTTAAAAGTCATATTGGATAACAGATCTTGTTGTCACTTCAGCTGGGATCAAGAGAATTTATTGAAAGAACCACCGCTGCTTCAGAGTTTTTCTTAGTATATAAAACAAATAGGTTCCACCCAGAAATGGACAGTGCAGGTTTATCATCTTGTTGACAGGTAATTTTCTCCACTGAAACTATATCCCAGACTTATGAAGGCCCATTTTCTCTGGGTGAAATGAAGTTGTTTCACCAAGTGCCTACAAGGAATAATCTGTGGGGATTTGTTCCAAAAAGGCTCAGACCAATGGAAATCCCATTGCTCATAATAATATTGGCATACGTGGAAACTTCCTTCCTGGATAAATACATATATATTTTGAAAAGTATATGTTCTGGTACTCATAAATTACACAACTTAAATTAAATGCTGATATTTATTAGGAAAAAATAACCTGGAATTGTTTAGAATTTCTATCTCCCCATGATAGGGAAACAATACAACACATCAACCAAGACCCCTGTTCTTGCGTGTATTTTACTAAATTAGCCCTCTTGGAGATTTATCCTCTGTAAATCTTTTGGGAGGCAAGTTTGCACTGAGTGTGCAATTAGGTTTTGAGTGATTAACTGCATGATTTCCATTCTCTTTAGAATTCCCTCCCAGTATTTTTCTTGTCTCTTCCTTTTCTCCCCCTTCTCCTCTTGAAAATAATGTCCAGTGGTCAAAGTGGAGGTGATGGTAATGATGGAGACAGAGAAGAGAAAGCACATGGGATCACTTTACTTCAGATTAGGCTGGATTCAATTTAGCTTGTAATACATTCATCATCTTTTAGTTTAGCCTCTATAGAGGCCATTTTGTATCTTAGCCTTCCCAAACCTGGACATGGAGACATAGCAGACTGGCATCACAAAGGTGTAGATAGTCAGCTTACTGTCTGAATAGCTAGTTTACAGTTGCCACAAGACTGCAGCCCAGTGGTGGGATTCAAATTTTTTTACTACCAGTTTGGTGGGCATGGCTTGGTGGGCGTGGCAGGGGAAGGATACTGTAAAATCTCCAGTCCGAGGTGGTATTTGCTGGTTCTCCAAATTACTCAAAATTTCCGCTACCAGTTCTCCAGAACTGGTCAGAACTTGCTGAATACCACCTCTGCTGCAGCTCTCTTCTGCATTAAACTTGTTGATGCTTTTTGGAAAATGAAGTGATTTTTATAAGTCCTGTCCTTTCCCTGCTTAATACTTGATTTGGTCTGGACCTATATAGTCCTCACATCTGACATAGTTTGACATCAACTGAAGAGAAAATAGATAGAAGGGTACCCCATCCATTTCAAACACTAGTTTGAAATTAATGTCCACTAGTGTTCCACATGTTTTGGAACCAACTAATATTGCTTTAATTCTGGACAAGTAAACATTTGCCTAAATCCAAAGATTTTCTTCCAGCTTTGCCTTGTGGGCCACAAGGGTCAGTTTTACTTATTGTATTATGAACTAAAAACCAGGAATGCTTACCTCGAGGTCCCAAAACTACAGGAAAGCCCAAACCCAAACTCCAGCTTTCCTCTGAAATGTATAACTAATTCATTATTTTTAATATGTCAGATGGAGGAGTTGTTTAACCCTATTGAATTAAATTAAATCAAATTAATATGGAATTTAATTTTCATCCAGATATATCCCCTTTTGGAGTTTCCCTATTAACCAGCTATTCAGAGACTAAGGGCACTCTGCTTTCTAAATAATCAGAATAAATGCCATCCCCTTGGAGATATAGGTTTTATTCAGAATTTTAATTATAATAGTAAAAACTAATATAAGGTACTTAGAGAAATAAAATAAAAGAAAGAAAAAAGAATATAATAAAACAAAAGAAATATACAGAGAAGTGACTTCCAACTATCACCACAAGAAGTATAAAGGAATTTAATAAATCTTCATCTGCCTATAAGGTTAAACAGAGTTCTCTTCATCCCCCATCCCATCCCTTCTCTACAAGCAAATCCATAAAACATCAACTAAATACCATTTCTTTGGAGACTGAGAGACACAGGAAGTTATGTTATGTGAGTTTAATACTGTTGACACTTATTGGCAGTAGTTACTAATGTTTTCAGATTATGGTCTTTCTAGGCCATACCTGGAGATTTTAAGGGTTTGAAAACATGCAGTCTATATGGAGTTGCACCAGCACTGGCTGAATCTTTTTACATGATTTACTGACATTATCATAAGTCTCAGCTGTTGTGATTGATAATAGTGCTCATTGGTGGAACCAATTATCAAGAAACAGTTCAACAATGGGACTGATTAACAAGGGAAGTAATAAGCAGTGTTGTTAAAACAGAGGCTAGACAGCCATCTGCCACAAATGTTTAATATAGATTCCTGCACTGAGCAATGGACTCAATAACCTAAAAAGCTTTTTCTGGGTGATTCTGGTCCATACAATAATCATTTGTATTGATCATGTTTACTTAAAAGTAAAGTTCCCGTTGCACATATATGCTAGTCGTTTTTGGTTCTAGGGGGTGGTGCTCATCTCCGTTACATAGTCTAAGAGCCAGCGCTGTCCAAAAACATCTCTGTGGTCATGTGGCTGGCATGACTAAATGCTGAAGGTGCACGTAATGCTGTTACCTTCCCACCAAAGTGGTCCCTATTTTTCTACTTGCATTTTTACATGCTTTTGATCTGCTAGGTTGGCAGAAGCTGGGCCAAGTAACGGGAGCTCACTCCCCTATGCAGTGCTAGGGATTCGAACTCCCAAACTGCTGATCTTTCTGATCAACAAGCTCAACGTCTTAGCCACTGAACCACTGCATCCCCTCACTTTTACTTATTTTGCCCTTAAATTTTAAAAATCGTTTCAGTGCAGAGCTTCTAAGACAGTTCTGGCAGGACTGTGTAAGCATTTTGATAGAGGTGCTTGCTTCTCAGAGCAAGTTAGCATTAATTATTCAACCCCTCTTTGGATTGTTAAAGCAGCTGCATGACCTGGAAGTATCCTAAAATCGCTATAAAGGCTTGCTATTGTCTCTCTGTGTGTATATTGATAATGCTTCTGCTGAGATTGCAGCTGAAGCAAAGTGGCTATGCAAGCATGCACATGCAGAGAGCCACGAAGGACTTTTGAAATCATGCTGTGAGTTTTCCAAATGATGAAGCTCTTTAAAGATTTCAAAGGGCAGTGCTTCATTTGTTCCAATGCGTTTTATGAAGTGCCTTCTTTGGATGCTTTGTGAAGCCCTAGTTTTTCTTTTCATTGCTGGCAAATAATATGTAGCAATTGGTTTCTGCATGAATGTGGTCTTTCTTTTTCCCCTGTCCCAGTCTCTACTTCTATTCCACCCTTGTTATAGACAACCAACTGGTAAAGAAGCAAGGGAGAAGATTGGTTGCTAGGTAGATCCCAAATCCTCTGTCACAGACCACATCTTTCTGCTTAAGGCAGAGCTCTCCAAACTTGGCTAAGCTGGCTGGAGAATTCTGGGAGTTTAGGTCCACAAGTCTTAAAGTTGCCAATTTTGGAGACCTCTGGCTTAAGGTATCCAAATCCTTATTTAATTTTACAACAAAGAGCCTTCAAAGGGAAAAGAAGAGACTTCAAAGGGAAAAGCAGAGACTTTGCCCCAAAATAGTTTGCCTGTTGATAGCAGATAGTGTAAACACAAAGGTCACTGTGTCTTAAGTAAAATTACTTTTAGCATGACTATGTTTCTAGTTCACTGGGATACTACATAGTAGTCTGAACATAATAATCTAAACATAGTAGTCTAAATTTCTTTTTTTTTTTAAATATAGTTTATTAGTTTTTACAATTAAAACCAACCAACAATACATACACAAATAAACAAAAAAGAAAAGAAAAGGAGAGAGGAAAGAAAAGAAGGAAAAATTTAGAGAAAAGAAAGAAAAGGAAAAAAAGAAAAAAAGAAAAAGAGAAGGTTAAAAGCATTCTTATTTTTACAGTTTGCAAGATCTTTTTTCATAACCTTAATTTATGTCATGTACACACACCTGTTCTTTACTTATGTCGCTACCTCGTTATTATAGATTAATACTTTTCTCTTATGCCTTATGATATAAAATTTATCTTTGGTCAATCCAATTATACCAACAATTCCAGCTATCATAATATAGTGAAGTGGCTTTGTTTTTTAGCGCCAAAGTCAGTTTATTTTTGCACATTTTGAAATTTTTTCAATAATCATTTCATCTGATGGAATTTGATGTTGTTTCCAGTGTTGAGCAAAAGCTAATCTGGCCGCTGTTAGAATATGTATTGTTATGTATTTAGCTTTTTTTGGAAATTTGTTTATCAAAAATCCCTAGCAGGAAGGACTCTGGTTTGTATTCAGTCTGCTCTTTTGTAAAGGTTCCTGAAAAGTTCCTTGAAAAAGGTTCCTTCTTTTTTCCTACACTTCCACCAATACGGACTCATGTTAGGGTGCATCTTCGCTAACCTCAAAGGGGGGAGGTGCCATCTATAAAACATTTTATAAAGATTTTAGTAGTCTAAATTTCTTAGTGCAAATTATAATATGAAATATACGTTTGATCCAATTGATCCATTCTTGTTTCTAGAATAGAATAACAGAGTTGGAAGGGACCTTGGAGGTCTTCTAGTCCAACCTGCTGCCTAAGCAGGAAATCCTACAGCACTTCAGACAAATGGTTATCCAACATCTTTTTAAAAACTTCCAGTTTAGGAGCATTCACAACTTCTGGAGGCAAGTTGTTTCACTGATTAATTGCTCTAACTGTCAGGAAATTTCTCCTTAGTTTCCACCCATTGCTTCTTGTCCTGCCCTCAGGTGCTTTGGAGAATAGCTTGACTCCCTCTTCTTTGTGGCAGCCCCTGAGATATTGGAACACTGCTATCATGTCACCCCTAATCTTTCTTTTCATTAGACTAGACATACCCAGTTCCTGCAACCGTTCTTCATATGTTTTAGGCTCCAGTCCACTAATCATCTTTGTTGCTTTTCTCTGCACTCTTTCTAGAGTCTCAACATCTTTTTTATATTGTGGCAACTAAAA
This sequence comes from Pseudonaja textilis, assembly GCF_049901715.1. NCBI lineage: Eukaryota > Metazoa > Chordata > Lepidosauria > Squamata > Elapidae > Pseudonaja > Pseudonaja textilis. The sequence goes on from NC_141992.1 coordinate 57,700,311, forward strand.
CTGAATGCAGTATTCCAAGTATGGTCTTACCAAGGCATTATAAAGTAGTATTAACACTTCACGTGATCTTGATTGTATCCCTCAGTTTATGCAGCCTAGGACTGTGTTGGCTTTTTTGGCAGCTGCTGCACACTGCTGGCTCATATTTAAATGGCTGTCCACTAGGACTCCTAGATCCCTCTCACAGTTACTACTATTGAGGTAATATTTACTAATATTTAATATTACTAATATTTGGGAGCGGGGAGGCTTTAAGAAGCCAAGGCTAAAGGTCTTATTTTGGCTACTGTACCTTTAAAGAAAAAGTCAACGCTGTCCCAGTAAAGGAATGTGAATTTTGATTATATATCATAATGAGTTTTGAAAAAGATCTGGAGCCAAATTATAGGTAACAAAAGCTGGAGAGATAAATGACCCAAACATGAAATTAAATTGGCTTTTGTGCAATTGGTTGCATAGTGAAGCCTCGTTAATACATTTTGCAGAATGAAAGGCCATTTATCATCAGAATTTTGTTCTTAGGGGAAAAAAAAATCATTTCCCCTTTTTATTTTGTTCAAAATTCAGATCCTTTGTGCCAAAGGGCCAGATCCTTTGCTTCAGAATGTTGTTTTACACTCATCTGAGAATACGCTGCTTTAACTTATTTTTTTCTTGAAAGTTTAACTAGCTTTTAATATCTGTTGTTCTAACATATATGACTGTCATAATTGCTTTTAAATTGGGACAATATTATTCCTCCTATTATTTCCTTCAACTGTCTTTCTTTGTCAGGGAAGTGAAAAAAAAATTAGATGCATTTTGCATTTCCATAATTTGCTTTCTCTTGCTGCTGTACCATGAATAAGCTATTTTCACTGAGTACCCTGAGAGTACTTTCCAGCTTGTTCTTTTGTTCTTACCTTCATTCTGTCTAAATCAGCTGTGGCAAATTTGCTTTATGACAACTTAGCAAAACCTATGATATATCAGAAAGGGCTTCGAAGTAGTCTGAAGCCTGCTAAAATCAAGAGCAACTGACACATTTGTTAAAGACCTCATTGACCTCTGACCCTAAGGTTGCTTTCATATTGATTTTTAGGATCTTGGGCTCAATTGAATGGGGAAAGTGCACCTGAAAGGAAAACAACATTTTTATAATGGGAACCAATCAATGGGGAATGCTTTACAGTAATGGTACTTTTTGCTGGGAAAGTTAAGCCAAAATTAAGCCAGTGAATAACCATCTGCTTCTGATAAGTTTTCTGTCTAAAGGATGCCACTTCTAAGGTTACAAATTCTTAATTTGTAAATGCCTGTTTTTGAATGGTTAAAAAAAAGAAGTAGTTTTTAGTCCAAAAGCCTGCATGATAGAGGCAAAGTAGATCTCTTTATTTTGGAGTACATGGACAAGCCAGAGAGTAGCATTGGCCAATTAGATAGACCTATACATGAAGTCTATAATTTAAATTCTTCCTCATGGAGTCTGCAGACTGTATGATCAGTTACTCCAGATTTTTCTGAATTAGTGACTCATGGGACAAATGGGACCACATCTGGCAAAACCATGAACTTTCTTCCTCCTTCCTTTGCTTTTTTTCCTACTTTATTTGGAGAAGCTTCCAGAAACCTCTGAATTGGTTCCGAGAAAGATAGGGTATTGGAGGCAGTCCTGATACAGCCATGGATTTTTGCATTATTCATTTTACATCCAATACCCAAGCACTTTGAAATCAGACTGTGTGCCACTGCTAGGATGTTATGTGCTTGACTGGCTTAAAGTTGGAGCAAGCTGTGACTTCTATGTGCTCTGAAACACAAGTTCTACTGAAATAATTGAATGGACTTCTGGGTAAATAATATGCTTTGGATAAAGCTGAAAGTCTTAGCATTGAGGCCTGAAGTCCTTTTCAAGTTGTCTGAAAAAAAAAATCTTTCTTAGAGCTTCTTCCGAGTCTTTCCACTTTCATTCCGTCTTTGATATCACACTACTGAATAATGTCCTTGAGTCTGAAATTTCATTCCAGTTTTACAATAATGTTAAGGTCACTAAAAAGAGAGGGAGAGAGGGAAAGACAGAGAGATAAACTTGAAAGCAACCTTAGCCTTTAAGAAAGGATTGGTCTTAATCTATTTCCAGCATACAAGAGATGAGCTCAGGATTGGTGGGGCACTTTCACTGACACAAATCTACATAATCGTTTTAAAATTCTCACCATTTCTTCCGATTATTCTCTTTCTGTCACTTTAGGAAGCTCTAAAACTGATTTTCTCACTATAATCTTCCAGTATTGCTTAGCTCCCAAATCTCTAATATTTTAAGAAGATTATTTCATTTATAATTGATTGAGTGTATTTGCTAGATTGCCACTTCAAAGAAGTGTTTTCGAAAGGGGCTCAGGTAGACACAGCACGACTTGGTTGTGCCACACCGCTCTGCATTCCCCACTCTACGTAAGTTTTGCATTTTTCCCCCAACATTCTTTCCATGCGCTTACCTACATTGCCAGGGGGTTGAGCAGCTGAAGCAGAGCGCTGAGAAGCTGATTCAAAATAGCACATTGGGGTTATGGATCCTTCATATTTTAATGGTCAGCCATGGGAAAGCAAACTCTCTTCCATTCTATTTTGTGAATTGTTCTTTTTACGGCACAGTTTCCCGTTTAGTCTGAAGGCTTTGAACAAGAGCTTTGATGACATTTGGAGAAGGTCATTACTGAATGGAAGTTGAATGACCTTGAGTGAAGACTGCCTGGTTTAAATGAAGATTTTTTTTTAAAAAAAAAGCTGTGATAAAATATTGTAGTATCTCCATCATCCCCAACAGGGAGATGTCCTGTTTAACATATACAGCATGCCTCCCAACTTTTAAATCATTTTCCAAAGACTGTCTTTTAAAACATTGGTTCTCTGCAAGGATTATACTATTTTTTGGTCCGATGCACCTCTCCCGCTTGCAGACACACATATGAAAAACACAGAAAAGCCTTTGGTTTTTATTTTGCATGCATCATGAAGGTATCTTTTGAAAAAATATTCTAAGGAAGACAATCCTTGTGCCTTCTCCCATGTTTTTCAAAGGTTTTAGTACAGTCTTTATTTACGACTTACCATCCAAACATTCTAGAATGGAATATTTTTAAGATCCATTACAGAGCATGGATCTCACATCCCTCTGAGTCTCTTCAGCTTTACTGAGAGAAAAATCAAATGAGGTTAAAGAAATATACAGAGGCAGACTTAAGATCTAAATTCCTGACTTCTGGGGAAGAAATAGCAAAGTAAAGATAAGTTCTGATGAGAATTGAGGTCCACAGTGGATAAAAAGTGTGAAATGCCCATCTTTTTGCAATTTCTCTCTGGATAAGAAGAGAACTTGAGATCACTCACAAATGTTATAGACAGTGACTCTCAAGAGGAGATCATGCAACAGCAGTTTCTGGAGGTTTTACAACTCCAGGAGACAAGGGTACACCATCTTATCCCAAAACACCTTTGGCAACTCTATGGACACAATGAAGTGTCTGCCTCTGTCATTAGATTCTCTTTAAAAGATGTTATGGAAGAGAAACAAGTTTTACTGGATTAAACTAAGACTGATCTGAAGGTGAATTTAAAAATGACAGGCTATAAGAATTATGTAGAAAAAGATGCTACACCGGATAAACAGGTTGATGGTTTCATAATTAAAAGAGATATATATGTAACAAACTAAAAAACTGACTTGGATAACTTTCCTATATTGGATTTACAAAGGAGTTTTGAAAAATGATCAGCCAGAAAAAATTGCTAGGTGCAGATAATATATCACAATTTTTAAAGTCATACTGCCCACAAAGTTATTATACTAAAATTACTTTTCAGAAGAGCATTTGAAAGTAAATGTTGTCATGGTTGGCCACAAAGGATTTTTCCCTCTTTATCTTACCCTCACGATGACACTTAATGAGATGAAATATGATAATTTCCACATTACATATAGATGAATGAAAATCTGTTCATTATCCAAGCGATAAACTGAGTTTTCAAGTCTTCTGTTTGGCACATGATCCCTATGCATTTTCAGACATGATTCATACAGCCTTCTGTTCATATGTTGAAGTCTTTCTCATTGTGTATTTTTATAGCAAGACAATGTTTGGAGACCAGCAAGGTATGGAGTCCAAACAAGGTATGGAAGTTCTCAAGTTGTCAGTGCTTGCAAGAGATGTGAATGAGACTCTAAAATGTACATTACTAACAATGTAAATTCACGTAGAAGATTGCAAGTATCATCAAGTAGAGTGACCATGTGTCTCATTTTGTGCAGAAATTCCTACTTGAATTTCCAAGCAGCTGTCATCTTCTTCCCATAGTCCCTGATTTGTGTGGAATTGTTTTCTTCTCTACGGTGCTGCTCTGGCAGTGCATCTTTTTATTGATCAAACCTTCCATAAATAAATATGTTTATATATCAACGAATCTATCTATCTATCTATCTATCTATCTATCTATCTATCTATCTATCTATCTATCCATCCATCCATCCATCCATCCATCTATCTATCTATCTATCTATCTATCTATCCATCCATCCATCCATCCATCTATCTATCTATCTATCTATCTATCTATCTATCTATCTATCTATCTATCTATCTATCTATCTATCTATCTATCTATCTATCTATCTATCTATCTATCTATCTATCTATCTATCTATCTATCATTTTCAATCTCAAAAGTGTCCTATTTTGGGTGGTAAATTATATGGTTAATTATATGGTCAATCAGTAGTTTATTCTGAATATGTGTTCCTCAAGATTGATGTCTTCTAAACGAATCCTTACCACTCTTCACTTGTACCCGGAGAGCAACAAATCAAAATTCTTTCCCCCTTATTTCAGTTTTGCTTTTCTTTAGAATGTGGGTTTTGTTCATTCCATCAAAGAGATCAGTTCATACTTCTTATCTGCTATTTTCTTCAGTCACCTACAGAGAGCAAGAAAGAGACACAAAGGCAGAGTTGGAATGAGAGACAGAAAGGTTGAGCCAGAAAGAGACAGTATCTTTGAGAGAGCCAGTGAGGATATGTGTGTGTGTTAGACAGAAAGAGACAAAAGGAGATACATACACTGACAGGGGAATCCACATATCATCTGTGGAATGGATGGGACTATAGCATCTTATTGATAAAGTAGGTAGGGATTTGCTAGTAAAGCCAAGAAGCCCCCTCTCATCCTGCAGATCATAGAGGATTATCCCTTTCTCACCCTGACTCACTCACCAGCCTTGTTACTAAGGCAAAACAGTGATTGTTATCAGGTCAAAGCACATTCTGCTAGAAAACCTTCATGCTTCTTCATGAACTAGAGGAAAGCACATTAAACCAGAGGGCTTGATGTGCGACATGATTATTTATCCATTAATGACTTCTAGTTTCTTTATAATATCAACCATCTGTTGTTGAAATTATGTAAAACCTGTCCTCTATTATTTTGGTACAACAATGGCTAGATGCTGCTGCAACTTGTTAGTAGGGCAATGAAGAAGCAGAAGTATAAAAACATGACATTCATTAGTTTCACTAGAAACAATAAGTCTTGCAATCTTTCAGATTCCCCCAAAATTAATCAAATATTGAGAGTGACACAGATCATACTTCTTATTCCTTTGAAGTACAAAATCTAGTCTCCTGCCAGAAGGAGCCCACCTAAGCAATAAGAAATATGTGAAAATATTTTATTTATGGCTTGGACACAATTCCAAAAGGAAGCTGCTGGGAAATATAGATACTGATATTACATTTCCAAGTAGTACTTAGGAAGAATTCTGCTGCAGAGTAATTATCTAAAACATATTCTCCTTATAATTTCCAAAGTAAGAGATCCAAGGATTTCAGTGTGCAAATGGTAGAAGAGAAAATCTCTATAACACATTCACAACCTATCTTTCTTTCTCACATTACAAAATCCAAGGCTGAATTCCAATCCAATGGATCAGTCCAAGTATTGTTGAGCACATATCCCACTGAATCCCTTTGAATCCCATGTCCTGTTGATTCTAATAGGATCTGAGAGTCACTGGCTTGAATTTAACTCAGCATTTATATGAACCCTTGGGTGCCAACATGTCAAATTTTTAATATTATCTTTCTATGCAGCTTGCATTAAGCATAAATTTACTCTCTTTCTACAGAAATAATTTATATTAGTGGAAATTTCTATTCTATTAATTCCCTTGATCATAAAATACACCAATAGAATATATTCATTCATTTTCGTGGTCAATCAATTTGTAATTCAAATTTCAACCAAAAATGTAACTTGAAGTTTCTTCTTTTTCTTTCAGTTCTCTAAATCTGAATAAATTACAGTAGGGAAATATTATCTTTAATTTCAAGCATCTTTGAGTAATATTGCTTTGCCTGTTTGCTTATAATTCTCAGGTAAACTTTAATCTTGTAATGTGTATGAATGAAAATAAATATAGAAACTTGTTCAGCCTTATATCCTTTATACTGGGGAATTCTACCTATTTACTTTCAAGAAAACCTGAACAAGCATCTATGTACCAAACATATCTAAATTAAAATTATATCACAAAAAATAACATCCTAATCCTCTACATGAAAACATACCAAATATTGGGGTAGTTATAGTATACAAAATGTTAAACCAAATTCCCAGAAACTCTGACTAATATTGCAACAGCCAGAGCTCCCTGAAATTTTAGTCCATTAGACTATTTGAGTCATCTTAAAGGCCATCAAGATGTAATTTAAAGATAGAAAACAGAAACAGATGCTTTAAACTATCAATTGACTGCAAAAGGAACAGGCACATTGACCTATGAAAGGAGTAAGGGAGAATTGCACTATTCTATTCTTATACACAACAATTTCCTTGGTAAATTTCTTTGTTGGCAATGTATAAGTGGCTATCTTACTCTTTCATATATCTCCAAATTATTAGAATATAATAAAGGAAGTTAAATTTAACATCTCCAAGATAAGCATGACTCCTGGTAACTACATGGATAGACATTTGTGTGATAAAAACTTTGCTTGTTTTTTTTCTATTACACATATATATCTGCATTGGGAGTGAGATGTCAACAGCATCAAAATGGCAGGTGTAACCAAGACCTTCAAAAGGGACAAAACTTAAATTACCTTGTCCACCCTGCCACTTCTCCTATTTTGATTTTACATACACAGTAGTTTGCTCAAAATAAATACCCTAATTACTATCTGGTAAAATTGTAAACTAACCAAAATGCTTAAATATACAGTATATTTTCATACTCTCACTCAAAAATAGACCAGGTACACGAGGACCATTTTCAAACCTGTGCATTTGAAATCAGCATCCATAGAAAAAAAGTAGTTATGATTAACATCTTTGTTTTAACTATTCCTTCTGCAAAGAGTGATTTCCAGGGAAGATCCTGTAAAAGACATACATGTTTTGCCAACCACTCTCTTATTATAGTAAAATAAGCAAAGCTTGAAAGAAACAGGAAAACAGCCTTCTTCAAATCCAATTGAGGGATTTGAAATCCCCACTAAACGCTTAATTAATTTTTTGATTAGCTTGAGAACCCATTAACCAGTCTGATTCTTCTAGCTTTATAAGAGATGGCAGCATGCTGCTTTAATTCAATTAATATTAAAAGATGTTCATTTTCAAATCCTTAGGTTGGGTTTTTTTTCTTTTTTGAGAAAAATCATTTCATTTCCTCTAAGAGGTTTAAAAAGGTAAAGTCTCCATCTAGTAAAGCATAGCTCCTGATGACTACAGGTTGGTGTCCATGCAGTTTTCTTGGAGACATTGAAGAAACAGTGAGAGAGACATTTGTGACAGAGAAACAGTGAAAAAAGTCATTTCATTTGTAGGTTGGACTAGAATGGAAAGAGAGAGTTGTAAGATGGAATAGAAAACCACTTTCCACTGTTTCTAAGAAACAGGAGTGTCCAAAGAATATGATTTTAAAAAGTCAAAATGGAGATTCCAAGGGTAGAACCAAAGCTCTGCTTGGTTTTTTAAAAACCCTGTTGTTTTGCTTGGTTGTGTCCATGTAGCCACAAGAGTCCAATGCAACTTGAGGATGTATTTCCTTTATTAAAATATTTACTGCTTTCTTTCTTTTTAATACATTTCACCTCCTATTCCTCCAGTATTCTTTATTCCATTTAGAAAGGATTTTTTTTTCTTATTTTCACATGCATTGTCCTAACAGGTTCATGGAGGATAAAAGTTCAACGTGCTCTCAAAAATGATAAACTCTGATCCCCATCAACCTTTTTCATCCCTTTTCCCACCAGTATCCAATCTACCTTGCCAAGTAGATCAGATCAGGAAATAGATGCCCCCTATGAAAATTAATGCTATGCTTTATGGTGACAGGCTATAGTTATGGAAATTTGGACAATGATTATTATTTATTTCCCCTGTCTCTTATACCCTAATCAATTAGTGAGGAGCATATCTGAGTCTCTTGAATACTGACTAATTTCCATGTCTTAAATAATGTTGCAGCTTTTTTGGCTTAGTGTTGGCCTATTTCTTTCAAGGTCATTTCTTTGACTATAAATCCTTTTTTTCCAATCATCATCATCTTTTTCTTCATCTTCATCTTCATCATCATCATGGCTGTACACAATCAAAATGGCTACTAAGGAATTTTATAGAAGATTTTCAGTAAATCACTACTCCAAATAAGATTTGCCAGGGTATGTTTTATATCAGAAACATTCTCAAGTAGTGTTTCTCAACCTTGGCCACTTAAACTTGTAAGAACTTCAACTCCCAGAACTCGGCATCCAAGAAGGCTGATTGGGGAATTCTGGAAGTTGAAGTTTATACATTGCCAGGGTTGAAAAACATGGTTCTAAAGTATGACTATGCCTTTATCGTTTTGAGTAAAAGCTTCCTATTTCCTTAGAAGTAAAAAACATTTATAACATATGGTAATTGGTCTAAATGAAGTTTCTATTGCTGTGCTAGATTGCCATCACAAATAGTTAACTCTTGTTGCTCATGCTGGCTGGGGAATTCTGGATGTTGAAATCCACACATCTTGATGTTGCTGTGGTTGAGAAACTCTGGTTCAAACCAAGCAACAAGGTGATGAGATAATACAATTACTTTTGGAATGGAACATTAGAAACAGGCTCAAGATTCCCAAACTGTATTCTACAAACACCAGATGAGACAACAATGAAGAAAGTTAAAGGAAAGGAGAAATAGGACAAGGTGATATAATTTGCACAAGAAAACTCCAGGCTGCAAACTTTGTTTTGTTATTATTTTTCAATTCCTGCTGAAATACTTCTAATTTTCCACCAAGTATTTGGATAGGAATCAGTTTTTACAGATGCATTTTAAATGAGGGACGAGTAGCGTAGTTTGTTTTATTTATCTCCATCGTGTTATGTGCAGTAAGATAAATTTTATAGAATTTTGCTTGGCACCAAATATATTTAGGAATGCCATGTGCTAATTATAGAGATATGATATTGTAAAAAAATGTAGGGACAATGAACAGTTTCTATCTCACCATGAATCATTTTCTCTAACTTATGCCTCTCTTAGCTTCTTAATCTTCAAAGGATTATGATTGCTATTCTTCTGTTAAAATACCTGATCTTTTGGCTACAGAGGATTGGCTTTATGTTGCTATTAATATACCATCTGGCCTTTTTTTGCTGCTCTTTTACACCAGAGCTGGGCTAAAGCTATTGTCTCAGGAAGCAAATTAATCCTAGCTCCCAAGACCAAAAGAAATCTGTATTTTATTAAAAGAGAAGCAAATTATGCGAAGAATGAAACCATACCAAAGTTATTTGAAGGCATTCATGTTGTGAAAAAGTGAGCACAGGTTAGGACAACAAAACTAACAGCATCACAAGAGTGAAATTGGCTAGGTCAGTTCCTCAAAAGATCCAGTTGATCTGGATTTTAAAGTTTGAATTTGTATATTTATGGGAGTGGACGCAGAATTGTAGAAGTATGTAAGTATGTAGAGAGAGATCTAGCTGAGATATATGTATTCAAAAATGTCTGGAGTCAGGCTAAGGACTGGTCCTACTGAAATTTAGTACAGCATAAAAGAAGATAGAACAAGTACTAGAGCAAGGTCTAACTTGTCGTCAGAGCTTAACTGTTCAGTCCTATATGCAAATCCAGACCAGTCACCGTGTCATTATTGAGTTATGGAGATAAAATAGGAGGAAGGAACACTGATTAACTAGGCATATTGCTGTAAGCTTCTGGGAAGATTTTTTTGTATCAAAATATCTGCAAGAGCGTTAAGGCTTTGTAAATGAAAGAAGACCTGAAGTTATAATTTCATAGCCTTTCAACATGTCCCTTCTGGACTCTTCAGGGAACATTCCTAATATATTGCCTGAGGTTAAATCTGCCCCATATTCATCCCATTATGAGTCTGACAACATTTGATACCTTCACTCTAAATACTTGCAACAATTTCTCTACAAGCAGAGCCATAAAAGATATGTCTGGGATGTGTGTGGGATGCAATAATCCAAAATATTGTTACATGGGACACACACACACACACACACACCCAAATAGCAATGTCCAAAAAAACCTGGCCCTTTGGAAAAGCCATTTAAAGGGTAGCGTGAAAGTAAGGACTATATTCCCTAATAATGTTGTGAAAGGACATCATTATCTGCACTCTGTTTGGGCACAGGATCACCCAGGATCATTAGGGATAAGGGTTTAAGCTGTATGTTGCTCCCAGTAAGAGTGTAGTGAAAGGAAGTAGTAAACAAAGTGAAAGTATGAATGTCACTTCACTTTAAGATGGTGAGAATGACCGCTTTCTCTGACCGATGCTGAGCTGTGGGACTCCATTACATTCCATTTCATGACTACACTACTTCTCTTTCTTTCTCCCTCCTCCCATTTAGATATAGATGTAATATATCTTTTAAAACCTTAATTAACTTGTTAAAGTGTATGTTGTAATGAATTAGCATGAGTCAAAATCTACAACAGAGAAACAATAAATAGAATATATTCCTCCTTCTAGCAATGTTTACAGCTCTCGCACCTTGGAAATGGCTTTTATTTGTCAAAGAATCTAGTCTTGCCCCTTTATAATGCCAGATCCAAAATTTCTAAAAGATGACTTTACACATAGACATCACTGGATTAAAAATATTAAAATCATATTGACTATATACTTAGCAAACAAAGACAGAGAAATGTATTTGGTCAGCCAAAGCAAGACCTAGTGCTGGCTATAGTTCAAATTAAACACTTCTTTCTGCAAAATTACAATTTAAATAAAACAAGAACTTTCATTAGAACAAGAAGATATGAAATTGACAATATTCTACATGGTTATGCATAGAAGGTAAAGATAGATTTAATGGTTTTATTGATTTTAAAAAAGACCCTGAAGAACTGAGATGAAGCAAGCAAGCAAGCAAACAAACAGAAAACACACTTAAAAGGAAAACAATGCTTTAAAAAATTAAATGCCTGTTTGCCAGTATGCTGATACTGTTAGATCGGTGGGTTGGGTCACAGAAGAGGCGAGAGTCTAAGTGATCATTCAGCTCTTTATTGTGTTCAGGAATAAGGACAAGAGAAGGTGTGCAAGCCGCTCGGCTTTTATGCAGCCGGCCGGCGGCTTGGCGGCCAATGGCAGCGCTTCGAATCTCCCGCGATCGGCTTGGCCAATTGCGGTAGATTCTTAACGCTCCAATCACGGCCATTCAGTCAACCAATCAGGTTTCGGCCCGGGTGGGCCAATCAGGTTGCGGGTCCTCGAGAATGCTAATACAGAACACCCCTCCCCTCATGGTTTCGTCTGACGCAGCGTCGTAACGTAGTCGCGCAGGTAGGTGGGGCTCCGAGTTTGCCTGGCCGACCTGCGCGGTTCAGTCTGTGTGTGATCGTCGGCCGGTTCGGACGGGCTCCGCGTCGCTCTCAATTCCCTTGATGGAACCGCCTGGAAAGGTGAGCCGGGCCTGACGCCGCAACTCCCGCCCGGATGCCCTGGGCTGGTCGAGTCGTGGTTCCTGTCGCTCCCGCTCGGTTTCTCCGGGCTGGTTGAGCTGGCTTGGCTGCACCTTCCAGGTGAAGATCCCGTCTGCGACAGTTCGAGGTCTGCAGGTGAGTATGGTTGGTTTGTTTGGTCATTCCTGTCTTCTGGTGGGTGGTGTTCGGTTTGCGCTGGGGTGTGTGTCGTGGCTGGTTCCGGTCTTCCGTCGGTTGCCGGTTTGGTGGTTGAGGCTTCCCTTCCCCCTCTGCTTTCCTTGGTTGTCGTTGTTGCCGCGTCGTTGGGGGTGTTGGCGGCCAGTCTGGATCGCAGCTGGTCGATGTGTCGCTTCCAGCTCCTTCCGTCTGTTGTTTGCAGTCTATATGATCGGGGCCCAGTTACCTGTGTTATTTGTGCGGGTACCCAGAGGGGGTCTCCCGTGAAGTTTTTCGTGTAGACCGCATCCCCGATGTTGAATGTCCGGTACCGGCTGGAGGAGTCCGGGGGTTTCTCCGGGTTATACGTGGGGTGTAGACGGTCCAGCAGCGATCTTAGTTTCCTTCCCATCAGTAGCTCCGCTGGGCTCTTGTTTGTCGTCGTGTTTGGCGTGATGTGTTGTATGAGCAGTAGTTTGTTTATTTTTTCCTGGATGTCGCCGGTTTCGATTTTTTGGATGGCCTTTTTCGTGTACTGAACCATCCGTTCCGCCCTACCGTTCGCCGCCGGATGACCCGTCGAGGTTAGGGCGTGTCTGATGCCCCGTTCGGCCAGGTATTTCTCAAATGTCAGTGCCGTGAACTGGGGCCCATTGTCTGACACTATGATGTCCGGTAATCCGTGCGTTGCAAAGAGTCTGTTGAGTTTGTCGATGACAGCTTCCGTCGTGGTTGCTCTCATCGTGCTTACCTCCAACCAGTTGGAGTAAGCGTCTACGGTGATAAGGAATGTATACCCCTTGGTTGGCCCGGCGAAGTCTATGTGTAGCCGTGACCATGGTCCCCTCGGGGTTTCCCATTCCCGGATCGGGGCGGCGGGGGGGTTGGCTCTTGACTCTTGGCACTTGCTGCACCCGGCGACCCATGTCTCTATCTGTTTGTCCACCCCTGGCCACCAAGCATAGCTTCTGGCCAGGGCTTTCATCTTGACGACCCCCGGGTGTCCCTCGTGCAGTAATGCTAATACTCTGTTCTGTAGTGCTTCCGGTATGACCACCCGGTCGCCCCAGAGTATGCAACCCTTTTGTGAGAACAGCTCAGTTTGGCGGTTTCTGAAGGGTTTGAAATGTTCGTCGCCGTCAACTTCTGGCCACCCCCGCTCTACCCAGCTCAATACCCGCGCCAGCCGTTTGTCTTTATTTGTTTCATGGGCAATGTCTGGCGCGGTTACGAGTGGGCACGGTAGAGTCTCGATCTGTAGGGTCATCGTTGTGGGCGCTGGGTCGTCGTCTAGGTCCGGTAGTGGTGATCGGCTTAGTGCGTCTGCGTGCAGGATGGTCTTGCCGGGCCGGTGTGACAGCTCATATGAGTATGCGGCAAGGAACTCGGACCACCTCGTCATCCAGGGCGACAGGATGTTCGGGGTGGCCTTGTTCCCTGCAAGTATCCCGAGCAGGGGTTTGTGGTCCGTTATGATTGAAAAGTTCCTGCCGTAAAGGTATTCGTGGAACCTTTTAACTCCGGCGACGATGGCGAGGGCTTCTTTGTCCAGTTGACTGTAATTTCTTTCCGGCTTGGCTAGTGTTCGGGAGAAAAAGGCGATGGGTGCTTCCTTCCCGTCGGGTAGGGTGTAGCCGAGGACTGCTCCAATACCGAAGGGTGAGGCGTCGCATGTTACCGAGAGTGGGAGGGTCTCGCTATACTGGATCAAGACTGCGTCTGATGTTAGCAAGTCCTTCGTTCATTGGAACGCAGTCTCCTCCCGCTTCCTCCAGGTCCAGGTGGCCGTTTTATCGAGTAACCGGTGTAGGGGTTCCGCCACGGTCGCCTTCTGGGGTAGGAAGACATTGTAAAAGTTAAGCAGTCCCAGAAATGCTTGCAGTTCTGCTTTGTTTGTTGGTGTGGGGGCTTCCTTGATGGCTCTGAGTTTCTTCCCAGTCGGGTGTATTCCGTGCCGGTCCAAAAGGTACCCCAGGAACTCGACCCTCTGGTGTGAAGTTGGCATTTGTCCCTTTTGACTTTAAGGCCAGCATTTTTGAATTTGCTAAGCACCGCCCTTAAACGGGTCTCCAATTGTTCTTTGTCGGCGGCTGCGATTAGCACGTCGTCAAAGTAGGGAACCACCCCCTTGATGCCCTGGAGGAGCCTCTCCATGAGGCTTTGGAAGACTCCTGGGGCGACGCTGACTCCAAATTGGAGTCGGTTGCAACGAAAAGCCCCCCGGTGTGTGACAATCGTTTGCGCCTCAGCTGTCTCCGCGTCGACCGGCAGCTGTTGATACGCTTGCGCCAAGTCGAGTTTTGCGAAGACCCGGCCTCCCCCCAGTGAGTGTAGGAGGTGCTGCACTACTGGGACGGGGTAGGCGCTTTGCTGCAATGCATGATTGAGGGTGGCCTTGTAGTCCCCGCAAATTCTTATTGAGCCATCGGGTTTGATGGGGGTGACTATGGGCGTCTCCCAACGGGCATGGTCGATGGGTTCGAGTACCCCTTGCGCGATGAGCTTATCTAGCTGCTCGTCGATTTTCGGCTTGAGCGCAAAGGGCACTCGCCGGGGTTTGAGGCGGATTGGGGCGACGTTGGGGTTAAGGTTGAAGGATATAGGGGGCCCTCGGTACTTGCCTAGCGAGTTGTCGAAAACCTCCTGGAAATCCCTTACGAGAGCCGCTTCCCAGTCGGCCTCGTCTGTGCGATGGATGCCGGTCACTTCGATGCCGAGCGGGGCGAACCATTGCAGGCCGAGCAAGCTGGGGCAGTCGCGGTCCACGATCGTGAGTGGTAAGACGTCGGTGTGGCTCTTGAAGGTCACCTTGAAATGCCCGATGCCAACTACAGGGATGCGGTTTCCCTGGTAGTCTTTCAGGATTAGCTTCTGGTCATCTAGCTCACTTCGGCGGATGGTCGGGACTAGGCGCTTGATTGTGCGCCACGAGACCATTGATAGGTAGGACCCGGAGTCCACTTCCATCTCGCAGGGCCGGTCCTCGATGCTCAGGGCCACGTGTACCTTCCGGGCGTCCGTGGTTGATGAGTGGCCGATGACGACCGTCTGGTGGGTTTCCTCGCGCCGCTGTGCTTCGCTGAGTCGTCGGCTGCGGTTGTCGCAGCTCCACCGGCTTTCGGTGGGTCGGTCTCGGTGCCTGGGTGGGGTGCCGTCCCTTCGTCGTGGGCTGTTGCCTCGGCGCTGCGGGCTGTAGCTCTTTTTGTTCCGGCACACCTTGGCGATGTGCCCCCGCTTCTCGCAATGCCTGCAAATGGCGTCGAGGAAACGGCATTCGGAGCGGGGGTGATCGCCGCCACAGCCGGTGCACTGGAACCCCGACTTACGACTCCGGCGGTCCCGGCGGTCACGCTCGGTCTGTAACCGATGGATCTCTTCGTCCTCGTCCTCGGTGTCGGATTGGGGTTCGAGGTCACCGTGGTGCGTGGTCGTCTCTCGCTGGCTGGTTTCCCGGGGCTTCGCAGCGGTTGGGGTCGCCTCGTTGGTTGGTGGCCGTTCAGGCACGTTGGGTTGCCGCATCCGAGCTGCGGATTGGCGGGTGGCCTCGGCGTCGGTAGCCTCGGCGAGGGCGTCGGCAAGGGAGATGTTGCCTCTGGCCATCAGCCGGCTCTGCAACACGGGGTCTCGGAGCCCGAGGACGAGTCGGTCCCGGATCGCTTGGTCCAGGTCAGGGAACTCGCAGGGGCCTCCCATGTTCCGCAGCTGGGCCACGAAATTGCTGATGGACTCGCCTTCGCGCTGGTCTCGGTGGTAGAAGTCGTACATGCGGATGAGGATGGGCACCGTGGGGGCGTAATGGCGGCGCAGGATGGGCTCAAGGTCAGCCCAATCCATCTCCTTGACGTCGGCGGGCCTCGCGAGTGCCTTGGCCATTTTGAACACCGCGGCCCCGCAGTGTGTTAGGAAAACTGCCCGTTTCCTCTGGCCGTTGGCGTCCTTGAGGTTACTGCATTCCAGGAACATCTGGAAGCGGTCGATGTAGGACTCCCAGTCTTCGGTTGCTGGGTCGAATGGAGCGGGCGGCAGGGTGCTGGCCATTTTGCCAGGCGCTGGTCACCGTTTGCCACGTGCTAGTTGGTCCTCGCCTCACGATCCCACCTTCGTCGCCAGTGTTAGATCGGTGGGTCGGGTCACAGAAGAGGCGAGAGTCTAAGTGATCATTCAGCTCTTTATTGTGTTCAGGAATAAGGACAAGAGAAGGTGTGCAAGCCGCTCGGCTTTTATGCAGCCGGCCGGCGGCTCGGCGGCCAATGGCAGCGCTTCGAATCTCCCGCGATCGGCTTGGCCAATCGCGGTAGATTCTTAACGCTCCAATCACGGCCATTCAGTCAACCAATCAGGTTTCGGCCCGGGTGGGCCAATCAGGTTGCGGGTCCTCGAGAATGCTAATACAGAACAGATACTACCTAAGAAAGCAGAAAACAAAAAACAGAGGCAGAAGAAAATCTCAGAAGAAAACTAAACAGCAAATTCCAGAAAAGAAACAAAAGATGATAAGGAGTTATATCTAAACAATATAAAGAAATTGAGGATAACAATTAAATGAGAAAGAAAAACATATGCTTTAAGTTGGATTCAGAACAGGCAGAGGCATGGAAGATTCTATTAGTAATAATGTAGGGATTATAGAAAAGATCTCTATTTTTGCTTTACCAGTTACACAAAAGATTTTGACTGTATAAATCATACACATTTTGATACTACATTGTCTAATTTAGTACACCAAACTTTCACTACTGAATTAATTATTAAAGAAATGGGACATCCTTGTGCAATTCTGCATTTCCTCTTAATTATAAAAGAAATAACCCAATTAGTAATTATCCAGCAGAAGGTTCAGAATACTGTATAGGTATCCATGAAATAAAATTTAGTAGAGGTCTATTTCTTAGTTTAATTTGTTCCAAAAGCCTAATTTCCACCCTTTTGAAGTCTTTTTCCACTTTATAATTTTGTTTTCTTAAATGTTCTTGTCTCAGTGTGTAAGCTAAGATATGTTTCTAAATATTTACACGAAGAGCACCAATTCTGAAGACTTTTAGGGTGTGTCTGTGTGGCAGTTTTGTTCCAATCCAAAATTCTACAAGTATTTTTTTTTAAAGCTACAATTTTAGCATTTGACCTAGCTATGCAATGTGGTAAGATATATATACACTGCTCAAAAAAATAAAAGGAACACTTAAACAACACAATGTAACTCCAAGTCAATCACACTTCTGTGAAATCAAACTGTCCACTTAGGTAGCAACACTGATTGACAATCAATTTCACATGCTGTTGTGCAAATGGAATAGACAAGAGGTGGAAAGTATAGGCAGTTAGCAAGACATCCCCAATAAAGGAGTGGCTCTGCAGGTGGTGACCACAGACCACGTCTCAGTTCCTATGCTTTCTGGCTGATGGTTTGGTCACTTTTGAATGCTGGCAGTGCTTTCACTCTAGTGGTAGCAATGAGACAGAGTCTACAACCCATACAAGTGGCTCAGGTCGTGCAGCTCATCCAGGATGGTACATCAATGCGAGCTGTGGCAAGAAGGTTTGCTGTGTCTGTCAGCGTAGTGTCCAGAGCATGGAGATGTGTCTGGAGATGCCACAGAGAATGTTCTGCTGCCTGCAACATCCTCCAGCATTACCGGTTTGGCAGTGGGTCAGTAATGATGTGGGGTAGCATTTCTTTAGGGGGCCGCACAGCCCTCCATGTGCTCGCCAGAGGTAGCCTGACTGCCATTAGGTACCAAGATGAGATCCTCAGACCCCTTGTGAGACCATATGCTGGTGAGGTTGGCCCTGGGTTCCTCCTAATGCATGACAATGCTAGACCTCATGTGGCTGGAGTGTGTCAGCAGTTCCTGTAAGATGAAGGCATTGATGCTATGGACTGGCCTACCCATTCCCCAGACCTGAATCTAATTGAGCACATCTGGGACATCATGTCTCACTCCATCCACCAACGCCACGTTGCACCACAGACTGTCCAGGAGTTGGGGGATGCTTTAGTCCAGGTGTGGGAGGAGATCCTCAGGAGACCATCTGCCACCTCATCAGGAGCATGCCCAGGCATTGTAGGGAGGTCATACAGGCACGTGGAGACCACACACACTAATGAGCCTCATTTTGACTTGTTTTAAGGACATTACATCAACGTTGGATCAGCCTGTAGTGTTTTTTTCCATTTTAATTTTGAGTGTAACTCCAAATCCAGACCTCCATGGGTTGCTAAATTTGATTTCCATTGATAATTTTTGTGTGATTTTGTTGTCAGCACATTCAACTATGTAATGAACAAAGTATTTAATAAGAATATTTCATTCATTCAGATCTAGGATGTCTTATTTTTGTGTTCCCTTTATTTTTTTGAGCAGTGTATACACACACATACACACACACACACACACACACACACACACACAATTTTTTTAAAAGAGTTATCCTGTGGTAAGATGGGTGGTCAATAAATTGAATGAATGAATATATATGGTATTATATATGATATTATAAAATGCCTAGCTAAAATAGCTACTGGTTTGATTAGTTAGAGCAGCTTATTATTTGTAATCAAGTGGCTGAAGTTTTGTTGCTTGGTTTATTTGTTTCCTTAGCTGATGTTTTTCTTACATATTTCTTATTGCAGAAATGGAGATGAATATCCAAAAAATCTGGGTTAATTTTCTATAGAATAATGTAATTTTGGAACTTCAACAAAAAGTCAAAAATGGCCTCAAAGGACACCTGCCCCAACGTCTAACAGCCATCTTTGTTAGGTATGTAATTTACATTGACTTACTGACTAAATGTACGATTGATTAAATGACTGACTAAATTTACAATTTACACTGACTTACTAAACCTGATTTCCCCAAATGAGTATTGAAATCAAATGATAGTGTATCAAATCAAAATACAGATCACATTTATGTAGAAGCATGTTTATGTAGAAGCCAGTTTATTATTATCTAATGGGGTGGCAGCTATAGCTGCATCAGGGCAAATATTTGTGCTCCATAAGATATTACATAATCTTAAATCAGTTCATTAAACTGTCTTCATCCACTTGCAAAGGCTGTCCACTAATTTAGACAGGACCCTAGCAAATATCAGGGACCAAATGTGGATTTCCAAAGAATGTGTAGAACTTACATAGTCATGATTTTTCCATTTCCCAAGTGGGAAAATTTTAACCAGAGCACAGTTCCTATTCTAACTTCCTGCTTTTCCCATCTAGTCCAGGGGTCGCCAACCTTTTAGACCTCAGGGACCACCAAACTCATAATTTTAGATCCCAGGGACCACTAACTGGTTCTGTGGATGTGGCCTAATTTGTGGGTGTGGCTCAGTGCTCATGTGACTGGCTGGGCATGGCTTGTATGTAAAGATTATAAATATTTATATAAATATTGAATTTTATATAAAAAAGAGCAACTTTTACCCCAAAGTTGCATTGCTCACAGAATCACAGATTCATTCAGAAATCTATCTATCTGTCATTGGCTAGCTCAGTCTGTCACATAAAATTTGTTTCCAAGCAAACTCACAAAATTAACTCACAACACATCATGTATTTACATATTGAATTTTTTATTTTAAAAAAGAGCAACTTTTACCCAAAATCAGGCAAAGCAGGCAGGCAGATTGAGTTGCTCACAGAATCATTCAGTGATCTATCTATCTGCCATCGGCTTGCTCAGTCTGTCACATAAAATTTGCTTGCTGTGAGTCTGCACTGAATTATAGAACCTTCAGACCTAAGGGAGGTTCGGCTGTGCTTAAAAGCAGAGCTGATGATCTAAAGACTAGCTAGAAAGCAAGAAATCCAACCATTTCCTGCTTCCTAGCTAATCTAAATCTCCCGGTGCAACAGAACAGATGTTGGTCGGAAAAAGAAAAAATAGCAACTTAGTAGGCAAATTTGCCGGGTAAGGAGTGAGTGGGCGGGGAGGGTTCCTGTGGGCCATGTGGGTGGAGCAGCTTTGTGTTTCTACACAGCCTGGATTAATTGCTTTGTGTGTGTGTGGGGGGGGTGCTCTGGGGGTGAGATTTCTCTGTGGCCCACCAAAATTTTCTCATGGCGCACCAGTGGGCCATCGCCCACTGGTAGGCGACCGCTGATCTAGTCCACTTGCTGAAATTATTTTGCTGACAGACCTTTCCCTATCCTTTTCATGTTCTTGCTCGTAATCACAGTTGAATTGCTTTTTAACAGATGAAGAAAGGAATCTGTTTCTTCTCCCATTCTGCTTGCTGGACAATGATCTGAGTCATAGTGGACCGGTCAAATAATCACTGGACTATTTTCTTCTCAGTTCATCCATTTATATAACTTATGAAATGGGCTTTTAGATCACAGATCATCTAGCAAGTCCTGGGTTACTTTGATGATCTGTTCTATTTATTTAGCAGCACAGCCATAACAATATCTTTTCATTATGAAATGGAAAGATCAAAAGAACAAACTATTTGCTGCACTCACCATGACAAATAAGAATGAAACAATTTTGGACAATTTTCCTGAATTATTGGAATCTAGGAACAGCTGTCATTCGACATAACTACAGTATCACAAGGTTTCCAGAGACCTAAGTAAAATATATTTTCTAATTCAGTATTTTACAATATTTCTTTTTACAAAGTTGTAGTTGTTACACGTAGAAGAATGGTTAGTTTTACTTCACAGAAGGTGCCACAAGTAGAGTAATAGAGAGGTAACCTCAAATAGTAAAGAGGTAACCTCAATGGTCATTCCATGCCTTTTTGACCTGACTGCAAGAACCATTTTTAAAATGCTCTCTTGTCCAAAAGAAAAAGAGCATATATGCTACAGCAATAATCAATAATTGTTTCATTTTTATCAAATATTGGGTGGTCAATATGAAATTAATCCTTATCTAACATGGAAAACACCTATTCCAGAAAAAAGTATTACAAAATAAATAAACATTATTATTTTTATTTTGCCATACCCTTCCACTAGATTCGCCACAAAATGTAGGACAATTCAGATTGCAGAGTGCAAAAACAATGTTCAGGAGTAAAAAAGACAAATAGTCATTAATCAGATATTTAAGGAAATGCATATTTGAAAGACACGTAGCAGTCAAGATTGTCAAAGGGTTTTTAAATTTTGTTTTTTTGTTTTAAGATTGCAACTTTTACCCTTTGGCTTATTGATTGTACCGAAAAACTTGCAATTTGGATTACCAAACGAGCAAATCAGCAAATGATGCAAATCAGTAATTAAGCAATAAATGTAATCAATATGTTTTAAGATCTTGAAGATATTTGTCATTTTAAAAAACAGAAATTGGGGACACCAGGAGAGCAGCAGTGCCCCTCAGATTATTCCTGGCTCATAGATTTGGCTCAATTAGACAAGATTTTAAAATGAAGGTATATTAAAATAAAGCACAACTAGACAATAAGCTTAGTTAAGCCAGTCAGTCAATTGTAGATAGGCATTTAGAAATTCCCTTTTTTTTTCAATGCTTCTCTGTTTATGAGAATTGGGGACTATTTACAGTATTTCTGCATTGTGTTTCTTGCAATTTCTAGAAATAAACTGATATGATTAGTTAAGGTGAGAGCTGACTTACTGCTTCTAAAAGCTTAAAAAGGGTGTTAAAGACTTGCCAAATTAGAAATACTGAGTTAATAGCAGGACTAATAAATAGGAGAGGGTGCTTAATTCCTTTACATCTCAAGCTCTCCAGGGCATTAGAGTGATTGATGGATGGATGCAATTCTGGACGGGCAAAAGAGAGTACAGAAAATCTTTGTGCATTTCAAAATGGTTTGCAAAAGCTTCTGCAAAAGCAACTTTGGCTGTGTGGTTTAAACTGGATTGTTATTACCCCTGATATATTAGAATGGGAAGGAAGAAGTGGGGGGAAATGGGGGAAAGGGGTTTTTTTTTTGTCTTCTGTGGATTGTAGAACCCCTCTCTCCTCAAATCTCCTTAAGCTGTCTTGCATTAATTAGTCTTAACCACACTGTTGCATATTTGGAAAGAGATCGCTGAATTCCAATAAGGCTTGACCCTAGAGGGACTACTTCTCTTGCTTTTCTTCTCTCATCTCCTTAAATCTAAAAATTGCTAAGTGATCTCTGTGGCTCAGGCTTTCTGGCAGATTAGTGTAAGAAAAGCCCCCAACATCTGCAAAAGTGACTGCTTTTGACAACCATACCAATATCTTAAAGAGCAGGAATTTCCCTAATAAAACCCTTTAAAAATAAGTCGTCTTAAGATTTCTTAATGCCACAGTGATCAGTTTGCATGTTTCAGAAATTCAAGAGTTTTTTTTTAATCTGCTTTTGAAAGTTATGAAAATGAAGCAGGTTTATTTAAAGGAAAGGAAAAGTGGGGAATTGAAATGCAGGAGCATGGGCTAGTAAAGTTTAGAAGCTCTCAATAAGACCATAAATTGTGCGATTCTGTAAATTTGCAAGCCAAGGGAAAACTGACAATTCGTGGTTGATTTGAACTTCAGCGACATTGGCAGCAGTCGTACTAAGGTTAATAGCAATACGTGTTGTTGTGGTGGTCAGATAATATCTATTTGTTTTATAGGTGACACAATTTTTTCATTTAATAGTTAAAAAAGAACTTGCATAGTTGGGATTTGCCCTAAATACATCCCCAGGTATATTTTGTATCCAGTGTTGGAAGAAATATCCTTCTGGGTTCAGTTCCAAGTGGGGAAGAAAGACACTGGAACACATGGTGAGTGTTTGGAAAGATGGTTTATTGATGAACAGGATGGGTTCCTGGGCAGAAAAGCGAAGAGATGCTGAGAGTCCCTGGGTTTTATGCCCTCTGTTGGGATTTGAATTTGAATTTGAACTTGTATTCTGATTGGTTGTCAGACTCCCATGGGGCCATGCAGAGGCTATCCTGAATCCCAGACTAGGTTGAGACTTGCTGGATGATGATATAATGAAAGGGCTTTGGGATTCCTATTATGGGTCTGCCTGAAGGAGACAGATCTTTATTATGTAAAATAGACTGGCCCAGGCTTTAATGGCCCAAAGGTGGTGGTGGGGCTGAGTTTCTGCCTCTCTGAGTCTCTACTTTTCTTTTTGGAGAAATGTCCTGCCTTTTTAATATATCCTAAAATATTTCATTTTTCTAGGAGGGGGTGGATTTTAACTTCCAACACCAGTATAACTCCAATGTTCTACAATGTTCTCTCTCTCTCTCCAGGATATTTGTTTGGGGACAATCCGATTGTATGTGCTGTTCCAACTCTTAGGTCCTTTAAGTGTTCCCATCAGAAAAGGAATACATTGTGCCATTCTGAACATTTGGTCTTACCTAAAACCTGCATCTATGTAGTTTGCCCTGCCAATTTTGATAGGGGTGTAGTTTCCCCCATGTTAGATCTTTGATTAGCGTATTGTTTTCTGCTTGACTCGTTGTCTGGGGTTACTATGGGATATCTGGATATAGGCTGCTGGAGAAGATGTTCTGTTCTTTTGTTATTTCCTTCTTGACTTTTTTAATTGTGTCTTTTAAATGATATGTAAATAAGGCTTACCTCTATGTTTCTTATTAATGTGTCACATTAACTATGTGTCTTATTAACACTCTTATTAATGGCAAGCTAATATGAACCTTTACAGCCCACCACTGTTAATTCATCTATTCAAATTTGATGGATGTCCTTTAACTCTAATGAATGTGTGTTTTTCTTAATTATTTTTAAATCTTATTATTTCCTTGTTTTACATCCTATGTATCTACAGAGTCTACCACTTAAACCATTAAAATATTAACCTATGATGTAAAGTAGCTAACACAATGCAGAAGGCAGGAGGATTTATAACAAATGTAGCACAGCATTTGCTTCGGGGGTGGGGGGGGCACACAATTTTTTTTTTAAATTTTGTGGCTTTGAGTCAGATTTTATCTCCTGAAGACTGCCTGAACAAGTCCTTGCAGTTTTCTTGGCAAGGTTTTTCAGTAGTTTGCCATTGCCTGTTTCCTGGGGCTGAGCAAGAGTAACTGGCCCAGGGTCACCACCTGGCTTTGTATCTAAAGTGGGATTAGAACTCAGGGCCTACCAGATAGCCTGATGCCTTAACCACTGCACTGAACTGGCTCTCCTCAACTGGGATAGACAAGTAAGATTATATTTAATCTTCTTTTCTTCCTGATGCATAAGAAAAATTGAAAACAAGGAATGGTGATTGATTCCATATCTCCAGGATAGGCTGCTGAGATTTGAATACTTATTAGAATACAGAATACAAAGTAACAGAGTTGGAAGGGGCTTTGGACGTCTTCGAGTCCAGCCCCCTACCAAAGCGCATATAACGCCAGAGAAATGGCTGTCTCATCCTTCTTTAAAATCTCCAATGTCGAAAAAAACTCCAGTGTCGATACACCACAACTTCTGAAGGCAAGTGTTTCCACTGTGGCACAGTGGTTAAAATGCAGTACTGCAGGCTAGCTGACTACTGCTCATTCCAGGAGTTCGATTCTCACTGGCACAAAGTTTCTCAGCCTTCCATCCTTCCAAGGTTGATAAAAAAATGAGACCCAGATTGTTGGGGGAAATAGGCTGACTCTGTAAACTGCTTAGAGAGGGCTGTATAAAGCGCCATGAAGTGGTAAATAAGTCTAAGTGCTGTTGCTAATTGTTCTCACTGTCAGGAAATCTCTGCTTAGTTGGATTTTTCTTTGACAAGTTTCCATCCGTTACTTCTTTTCTTGCCCTCAGGTACTATGGAGAATAGTTTGTTCCCCTTTTCTTTGGGACAGTCTCTCAGCTATTAGAATATTGCTATCATGTCACCCCTAGTCTTTGTCTCCATTAGACTAGACATACCAAGTTAGCAGCACCCTACACCCACTAAATTAGCTCTATCTAGATAGTCCCATTAGCCACTACACTTAACTGGTTCTCATATAGTTATAGAAAATTATACTATTGAAAATAGTACATTTCTCCAAACACGATAAGGTGAGATTGAATGATCTCTATACTTGCTTGTTATCAATGAGCAACATCATGCTTTTCTTCTTTAGAGGTTTTAGACAGATTTGGAGGGGATAGAGGAAGATTTCCTCAGCTTAGACATCACCCAGAAGTATTGATTTCACTTTCCAGAATTTCCAAACAATTATGGGCATTGCTTAGAATTTTTAGTGATGGAGTTCATACAGTCGATGAGGATTCAGATTGGTGTACTGATTTCTAACTGTCAAAAGGAGAATTATCTTCCACAAAGTAAGGTGTCTAGTTTTATCACAACTGAAAATCCCATCACAAAGTCATATGTAATAATATAATATCTTGTAAAAAGTATCTTGGCTTATTCTAATAGCTGACATACTATATCTTAAAATATAGATTGGCAACCCTTTTGAACACATTATATCATAATTCCCGTGAGTCCCAACCATCATGATAAAATGGTCAGGAATTTGGGAAGATGTCCTGTAGTCTGAAATGCCCAGAAGACACTTCAGGCTAGGGTGACAAATAGTTCCTTGGGAAAAATCTTCATTGAAATCAATATGTCTGATTTTCCATTTAAACCTATTTAAAATCATGTTACCTGGTAGACAAAAAGAAAAATAGGAGAGATCCACATTATTACTGATATAGTCTAATTGCTTAAAGAAGTCGAGGAAGATTTACTAATAACTTCACAGGTAGAATAAACAGAATGCTTATATTATTTCTAAAGCAACCTTTCAGCTTAATATCTCAATCAGTGCAAACAGATCTTTGTAATTCAGAGAGTGGACTGTTGGACTATTTTCCCCATAGATGCCCTGTTGTATAGGGAATATTGGTAGCTGCCAATTGCAATAATGGCTTCTAATTCCAAATTAATTCAGTGTAAATGAACTGTCAAGAAAAGATTGATTTGTTTTGGTAATTGCCTTGCTCCTGATTGCTTGGTGACAGCAGGAAAGAGCCAACGGGAGCGATGCATTGGCAGCTCCGCTAGAGCCTAAAGGAGCATTTGGGAGGTGAGGGACCAGTTACAAATATCAACTGTCAGGCCTGCCACTGACTAGGATGCTATTCCAGGCAGAAATGTCTTCAAGAGCTGCATGAATGTTATACTAAAAGCTCCTTCCATGAAACTGATGCACAAAACCAGTCAGGGTGCATCTAGATGAAGAGGGCTTTTGAAAGACAGGTGTGTATATACTATACAGGTAGTCCTCAACTTACCAGAGTTCATTTAATGAACATTAATGATCATTTCAACAGCACTGAGAAAACTTATGACCATTTTTCACACTTATGACCGTTGCAGTAATCCCATGGTCAGATGACCAAAATTTTGGCCAAAATATGAGCTTAGCAGCTGGCTCATATTTATAATGGTTGCAGTGTCCCTGGGTCATATGATCACCTTTTGCAATCTTCTGACAAGCAAAGTCAATGGGGAAGCCAGATTAACAACCGTGTTACCAGTGGTGGGATTCAAATTTTTTTACTACCAGTTCTGTGGGCGTGGCTTGATGGGCGTGGCAGGGGAAGGATACTGTAAAATCTCCAGTCAGAGGTGGGATTTGCCAGTTCTCCGAACTACTCAAAATATCCGCTACTGGTTCTCCAGAACTGGTCACAACCTGCTGAATACCACCTCTATATGTTACTAATTTAACAGCTGCAGTGATTTGCTTAACAATTGTGGCAAGAAAGTTCGTAAAATGGGACAAAACTCTCTTAACAAACATCTCACAGAAAATTTGGGCGGAACTGTAGCCCTTAATCAAGTTCTACTTGTACATATTTGTGGTTCTGTTTTTTAAAGTGACCAGCCCTCCAGTGCTGCCGCAAACAGAGAACAGTTCAAGGAAGATTCAGACTAATAAGGGTTTGCAGGAAAGCTTGTTCCTGTTAGGCAAAAATGTACAACTTCTTTTTTCTTTCATTGGGCTGATCAGTTGAAGAATCCAAATGTGGTGAGAGGCAAGTCCATTTTTTTCTTTACACCTTCTCTCTTTCTTTCCCCCACCCCTTTATTGCAGTAAATTTTTGAACTGGACCTGATGCCTGTTGGGACTATGTTAAGAGGATCCATGTTTATGGTTTATAGTGTTTGTCGTTGGTGAGATGGGATCAGAAGAAATTATTCCTGGGATACATGCTTCTTGCAAGCTGTTTACGAAAGACATTGGAAGGCTCAAATTTTTAAATGTGTTGAGAAATTTTAATTTTAAAACTCTTTTTTACAGAGCCTCCGTGGCTCAGTGGCTAGAGTGCAGTATTGCAAGCTACTTCTGCAGCCAGCTGCCGACAATTTGACAGTTCAAATCCCACCAGGCTCAAGGTTGACTCAGCCTTCCATCCTTCCAAGGTGGGTAAAATGAGGGCCCAGACTGTTGGGGGCAATATGCTGACTCTGTAAACTGCCTTGAGAGGGATGTAAAGCACTATAAAGTGATATATAAGTCTAAGCGCTATTGCTATTCTGAACGAGTAGAACTGGCTCAGGGCCAGGAAGATGGCTGATCAGGGATTAGAAAATAAACCCTATGAAGAGAGCTCAAGGGAGGTGAGAATAATCAATAGCAATTTTCACATATCTGAAAGGATTCACATGAAAGACTTTTAAGAGATGTTCTGTATTACCTAGAGCAAAGGAGATCAAATAAAGGATTTGGGGGGAGGGGGGGAGAAATCCTTAAAATAAGAATGGTTCACTTTTTACCGTTTACCTCAAGAGATAGCAGGCTTCACTTCACTGATTGTATTCCAGGAAGACATAGATAACCAGGAACTGATGCCCATGTAATATGGCAAGTAGCATCAAGTTTTAACCAATCTATGCCAGCAAATCTAGACTATGACTCAGTGAGCAACTAACTGGAAAAGGTCAATCTACATTCCAATGCAACAAAGAAAACTTTTTTTTAATAAAGTTTTATTTGGGTTTTCACACATACAAAATACAAGTAAAACATCTTTTTTAAAAATAGCATGGCCCCGGGTTGAACTTCTTTATACAGACACAAAACTCAATTTCATGCTCCTTTTTGTATTCTATTCCATATCTTATACTATTCTACATTTTCTATATAGTTTTTCCCCTCTTTTAATTTTCTCAATTTTATTTTGATTATCGCATCTCAATTCAAATCATTATATTTATACTTTTGTCTGTTCTGTTTCAATTTCATATTATCTTTTCTCATTAAACAATTTTTTTCCTGTAGTTACTAATTGGAGTATGACACCTTTATATCTTTTAATTACATCCATTCAACTCTTATTTAAACTTCAATATATACCTTAAGTTGATGACCTTCAATATAATACATAATACATAACTTCCAATCGAATTCTGCTTGGCACATTCTTATAATACACACTATATTCTTTTTTTTAAAAAAAAAGAAAGATCGTAAATATATGTAATTATAAACCCTCATTCCATTCCAGTTCAGTTCTATCATTAATGATCATTAAAACCATAACATCTTTAACACTTTTTTTCAATTAAATATCATACTTCCTTAAAAACACATACAATCTCCATAATTAATTTTTCCTTTATTTCTCTTCACATATGTTTTGTAAATCATTAAATATTCATTTTGTTACATTTATTTATTGACAAGCATTCCACTGAGTTACAATAGCTATTTTATCAAACATTTTAATCATACATTGTTTCATATTTTCTAAAATTATTTCTGTTTCTAATATAACAATACTATCTTATGTACCTTTGCAGAATCCCTTTTTCCATTAAATTTTCACCCATTATCTCTAAATAGGCCCTGTTTCTCTATATTTTGTTTCTGTCCTTTATAATTTCTTTTCCTTTCTTTATTCCCTCTCTTCTTCTCCCTCCCTTTTTTACCCCCTTGTCTCTCTACTTCTAGTTCTCTCTTCTGCATTTCCCTCTTCTATTGCTTTCTGATTTTATACTTATTTTTCACTCTATTTTTTTTTTTTTTTTGGAGTTGTTTTTTCCCAAACTTAAACTTTCCATTCTCTTTCCCCCTTTTCCTTCCCCCCCACCAAAGACTACTTGTTCATTAAAGATGGCTCCTTCTTTGTCGCAATCTTTTTGTTCTGCAGGCATTTCTTGTTGTTTCTCATAATTCCAAATCTCCATTTCTAAAAACTGAAATACGAAGCCAAAAGAACCTCTCCCTTCTTGTGCATCTTCTTTGTACTTTTTAAGTTCCATTTTCAGTTCTTATAAAAATGGAGCCATTTTAAACCGTTTTAAACAACCACCCAATTGATTTTAGTCATTCAAATACAATAACCAAAAATCCAGAAATCATCAAGTAATCCAAATAGTCCCAAATTATTTCTTCTTATTTCTTTTTCCACTTTCTCTTCCTGGGGTTTTTGTTGCGATATTTCGGTTAAAATGTATCTTTTGGAAGACTTGTTGAGATTTTGCTGTAAGTTCTTTTTAATTCCAGGCAGTCTCCTCCCTTCCAGATCCTGCCCTTTTATTCTTTTTCGCTCCTTTCCTGTTTTCAAAAGCTTTTGATTATCCAGAAATCTTTATTATCCCTTTGACTTTTTATTTTCAGCATTAAATGCCTATTAATGTCAAAGTGGATTTTTTTCCAATTTCTTGCTTAAGTCTCTTAGCTGTCAGTATAGGAAAAGGAGAAAAAAAACCCAAATCTTTTCCCTTTTCTCTCTCCTTTGCAGCTTAAAAATCTTCTTAGGGAACAATGTTATTGTTTTTTTTTAATAGTTTCAATTCCAGGGTACCTTATTTGTTGCTTTTGCTGTTTGACCCGGTCAACCAAAACTTTCTCTTCTTATCTTCCTCCTGCACATTCTTTTCCGGTCAAGTTCTTCTTTGTGGTGGCCATTTCTGACCACTGCTACAACCATCTTTGGGAAAGGGAGTAATGGCCAGCTGGGGAGGAGAGATGCGGCTCTCCTCAACCATGCAGGCAGTCTCCCCCCTCTCACCACCTCTATGGGGTGGCTTAGCCCCGAAACCAGCCGGCTCGGGGCGCTCCAACGGTGAGCATGGATCGAAGCCTCGCAGAAACGAGGTTTTAGTCTGTCGTCGAAGAAGCCCAAACCGGAAGTCCTGCAACAAAGAAAATTTAACAGTCTGCAAGCTACTATACAATATCCTTAATTTCATATACTAGCAAAATAATGCTCATCAAACACAAATTAGAACCCTACATGAAAAAAGAGATGTCAGATATTTAAGCTGGCTTTAGAAAAGGCTGAGGAACACGAGACATTATTGCCAATGCAAACTATAAAAAGCCAAAGAATATCAAAAAGAAATCAGTTTGTGCTTCATCAGTTATAGAAGAGTCATTGATAATTGTTTCAATCATTCCAAGTTGTGGGATGTGCTCAGTAGAACATTTATTATTTTATTTCATTTCATTTTACAAATAACTCAAGATGGTGAACATATCCAATACACCTTCCTCCTGCTGTTTTCCCCTCAACAACAACCCAGTAAAGTTGGTGAGCTGAAAGAGAATGACTGGCCCAAAGTGACACAACTGGCTTCTCATTGTCCTCATGAGAAACCTAAATACAGGTCAGAAAGCCACAGTGTGAACATAACAAGGTTAACAAAGGAGTGTGAGAAGACTGTATACCCTTCTTTATTTATTTATTTAACCTCCATAGAGAATATGTTTTAAGGGAAACTGGACTGGAATATGATGAGTGTGGTTTTAAAACTGGAGGAAGAAACTTCAACCAACTGTCCTTTGTTATTGACATACCTGACAGGCACAAATGCAAAGGATTTGAAAGCCCCAGTACTAAAAGCCAAACAGCACAGTTAAAAATGGAGTTAAATATAAAGAAAACCAAAGTAATGACAACAGATACAACAGCTAAACTTAGAGTTGACAATGAAGATAGCAAAGTGGTGATATCTTCTGCCATCAAAAGTGAAGAAACAAGCAGTTAACAAATACACTGCAGACTAGTCCTTGAAAGCCTTGGAAAAGATGCACATACACAGTGATATTACTATTCCTACAAAGATCAGAACCATGCAATCCATGGCAATCCCTGTAACACTCAAGTGAAAGTTGGACGTTAAAGAAGCAGGATAGAAACAGTATTGATGCTTTTAAAGACTGGTGCTGGAGAAGACTCCTGAGAATATCATGAAAAGCCAAGATAAACAAACTCACAGTTCTCACTCAAGGCACAAATGACCAGGCTCAAATTATCCTACTTCATGGACAAGTCCCTGCCATTTTCTTGATAATATTTTAGAATTGATTTGCCATTGCTTCCTTCCTATGAGATAAAGAAAGTGGTTGGCCTAAGGCCAAAAAAGAGAGAGAGTTACTGGCTCCAGGTCACCCAGCCAGCTTTATGCCTCAGGCAGAACTACAATTCGTGGCCTTTTGGTTTCTATTCTGGTGTGAAACCATTGCACCAAATTAGGTAGAGATAGAAGATGGATAGATGGATAGAATAGTTGTTCCATTCTTGGCTTATGAATTCTCTAACACAAAAACCCACACATTTATCTTTCCCATCTCTTTCATTTTTGCTGTTTAAATTCTCTGATCAATACAGGTGCTGTGTGAATGAATTGCTAATGAGACTGTCTCGATGGTTTTATCAATAACATTTAAATACTTTTCACACTTGCAGTAGATTTTGAATAATTTATTTGTTTGGGGTCAATTGCACATTATCTCATTAGCATTAGTCTGAGAAGGGATATTCAGGCCAGCCAACAATCTTTAAAGACTTCAGGTTTAGGACTTTTAAAAAAATTAAGAATGAGGGTTATTAAACATCTGGTTTTGTGATGTACATGACCAATCAAAGTAACATTTTGGCATACAAATTTAGAATAACCAGACGTAAACAAATATCAAGACATTGGCTGCCATTTTACACAGTTTCTCAACGTAAATATATTTTAATTGAAATATTGTTTAGTTATTTTATTTAAAAGATTTATACTTCATGCTTCGATTCCTGAAAATTTGCCACTGAAATATTTGTTAACAAAATACCACTGCATGAAGTAGAAATCTTGTGATAAAGAAGACACACAGAGTGCTAATGTAAAGTCTTAGTATTTTCTGTGGGACTAGCAGCACTTAAGTGTAGTTTGTTTGAGCAGTCTGAGGGTCGTTTTGCAGACTAAAAGGGATTAATCTCCCCTCATCCACCAAATGATTTCTTAAGAATTATCATTTGATTACTGCTATAAAAAAAAAACCCCAATCTTGTGTTCCTGTAGGTCAAAAAAGAAAAAGAGAAAAAATATTCCCCAAACATTTATTTCAAAACTGATAGCATGAAATGCAACCTTTTCTCTGAAACAAATAAATAATGGAAATGCCATACATTTGAAATATAATAATTCTATTGCATTTAGAAGCACACATTGCTGAAAAAAAACCCTCCTTGGCAATTCTGGTCTTGATCCAATTCTGGTCTTGATCCAATTTTTTCAGCGCCAAATCTGTTCCAGTGACATGCGTAGTCACCTCTAGGTGAGACAGGCAGTACATAAATCTAACAAATAAAAATAAATGTTTTAAAATGCACACATCGTGTGTTCATCTGTGAGCTTCTATATCAGTGCGTATTGAATCCTCCATTGTGAACTCAGTTTCTCACCACAGAGGATTGTTGCTGATGTAAATATAGTCTCATCTTATTTAATATGAATAAATGTTTGGGTGAAAATCACACTTTACATGAAAATGGAGAGAATGGCCACATCTGAGAAATCTCTTCATAATCAGGGCCACACCTGGCTTTTAAAGTGTGACCTGTAACACGCCATCAAGTGAGGCCTTGCTTCAAAAAAACATTGTATACAATATCCTAAGCCAAAAGGGTGTCAAACTCATGTCATCATGGCAGTGTCATGTGATGCATCAGGACTTTCCCCCCCACTTCGCTAAACCAGGTGTGGGCATGGCCAGCATATGATGCAATTGTCCCACAGGCCGCAAGTTTGACATCCCTGCCTTAAGAGATAGAATGGTGCTACCAGTGTGATAGTGATTATAGGCCTCTGTTAGATGATGAGAATCAAATAGGCTAATAACCATGCGTAGACATCTATCACACATGACAATGCAGATGCCATAGTGTAAATATTTTTTTTTAAGATCTCTTCCCAAATAACCAGCCTTCCCTTGCACTATCAATTTGAGACCCACTTGCTGTTAAAAAAAATGCTCTGCATTGCCCAGTCAGCATCCATAAGGTACTGTAAGTATCCATCCAGATCATAATTATAACCCATGCCAATAGCTGTGATGGAATGACCAAGAGAGTTCTGATCTCAGGGGTCACTCTGAATTGACTTGCTGATCATTGTCCCTTCCTTTTCTCATGAGCCAACATTCTATGCAACTAAGAGGTTTACATGTTTCTTCCTTTGGGTGCAGCTGGGGCAGTACCCCATTTGCAGATCAGTGAACCTCCATAATGGCAAATTGGGAGCAGAGGCTTTCGAAAGGTTTTCTGAATCACGCCAGGTACATTAGAAACACTTTGCTCCAATTCACCCCATCTGGAGTAGAGTCCCAAGCTGGACTATAACCAGCCTAATTAGTCAGGATCAGACTATAACCAGCCTGATTAATCAGGATTATCCATCCAGTAATAACAGAGGTGAAGCCTATCATAGTTCTGCTCCCTTGCTTCATTTTGTAGCATTTCTTTCTTGCAAGTTCATACAGACATGACTTTGCTGGGGGAATTATGATGAACTGTGAGAGGAGCAATCTATTTCCCTGAGACTTTTGTTGCTGACATTACAAATGACCACAATCAGAAAAACAAACAGCATAATTGAGTAATCTCAACAGCCTGCTTTAATGGAATTTGAGGAATTAAAATACAGATCTCAGCTTTATAAAGCTATTGCCAGCCTAGTGGAGGTAAGTGTTTATGTATGGAATATGCTCACAGTAATCCCATGTTAATAACTGGATGATGAAAAGCCATTGCACTAAAATAACCCTGATCATAAAGAAAACACTCAAATCAAGCAACTAGGTCTTACAACATGATGCCTTCTGGTTGACTGGTGGCATATACTAGATGATGACAACAACAACAAGAACAACAACAACAACAACATTAGATATAAAGTCTGATCCCACTGTGTTCCTTATAGGTGTACTGTACATAGGAAAATCATCTCTATATTTGTGACATATAATGTATCAGTCTTTGGAGTGTTTCTGTATTCTCTGACAACTTTCCTTTCACAGGGGTTGATCTTAGCTGCCAGCAGTGAAAGGTTTGACACTTCTAATTTAATTGTAAACGTATCTATGAAGCTGCCTTATACCAAATAATCCACTTGTATCTCATTATCAGTGCAAACTGGGAGCAGTATTTTCAGATTGGAGTTTTCTTTAGACCTTTCTGAAAATATCAAAAATTAAATTTAGCCCCTCTACCTGCAGATCTTCTGCTGTACAACAGATGTTTGATTCTTTGCATGACTACTCTGGCTAATATAGCATAGGCGTTTGCTTGAAAAGAGTTTGTTTAGTTTGAAAGTTTTAAAATCCAATGTACCAATATACCAGTGGTAGGATTCAACATTTTTTACTATTGGTTCTGTGGGTGTGGCTTGGTGGGCATGGGGTGGCTTGGTGGCATGGCAGGGGAAGTTTACTGCAAAATCCCATTCCCTCCCGACCCCACTAACCTGCTTTCCAGCTCCGTTCTCCTATATAGGGCAACAAAAGAAGACCCAGCCAATCAGTTGGGACTCGGAAGGCAGAGAATAGATGGGGAAGGGGCCAGTCAGAAGTGGTATTTGCTGGTTCTCCAAACTACTCAAAATTTCTACTACCAGTTCTCTAGAACTGGTTAGAACCTGCAGAATACCACCTCTGCAATATACTTGATAAAAAAATACTCATTATTTCTATTGTATAGTTTAGGGAAGGACAATAAAGAGACACCTATTATGTTACATATACAGTATAGATTTGGAATTACTTCCAAATCATATTGTCTTTATTCATTGAAAGATTATATCATGGAAATAATTTTTTAGTCACTGTGAAATCATTATTTTTATATAATTTGAGATTGGGCCTCCCAAAGCGATGTCGTAGACTGAGTAGTAACTGCCTTAGTTTAATTGTTAGGGTCTTTCTTTCTCTCTCAACTTAACTTACATTGTAGAAGTTTTATGAGGATGAACTGGAAGAAGAGAATCTTGACCTCACTGGAAACAATAGAAAATAGATAAAAAGATAGACATTGATAAATCAATCAGTCAATCGAAAGATGATAGATATCATTCATTGGATTTTGTATATTCATTCTACTTCATATTAAAAA
The DNA here is from genome assembly GCF_049901715.1 of Pseudonaja textilis. Taxonomy (NCBI): domain Eukaryota; kingdom Metazoa; phylum Chordata; class Lepidosauria; order Squamata; family Elapidae; genus Pseudonaja; species Pseudonaja textilis. Next base: position 57,735,721 of record NC_141992.1, read on the forward strand.
AAACCAATTAAATTTGACATCCCTATAATTAATTTAATTTAAGCTTTAATATATCATTTATTACTAACTACAATTGCTAAGCATAAGAAACCAAGGCAGTATATTATTGATTATTCCTTGGAATTTTTGTTGTTATGCCATTTGATTACTTGCTAGGAATTATGACAGTTGTAGCTTCAATGAGCAAGCTAGAGAAGGTTGGATTAGATATAATTGATTAAGCAAAACAAGTTTTACATAACACATCCAAAAAAAGTTGAAATGCAGGGAGTTGATTAATTAAAACCATGATTTAATGCCACTAGATAAATTCACAACAAAATTAAAGCTGGATGTCTACTGGTTGTGGCTGCTAATCTTCCCATTACATATAGACCTCTGCTCAATGTCCTTCTAATTTCTATGGTATCCATCTCCAGTTCAACTAGACACACTTTTCAGACATGGAAGAGGTCCTCCTAATTCACTTCCCCAAATCTCTAAAGATTGGGTACTTGGTTCAACTAAACATTAAGTTTCTTTCCCACAAGGAAACAAAGTCCCATCATTCTAAATATGTCTTCAGGCACTCACCAAAGGTTGTTTTTTAGTCAATTCCTGTAGTTAGCAGTCTTCAACCAACTTTTCAAATAGTAGTCAAATGTTTCAGTATTTAGTAACAGAAAATGGAAGCTTATTCAGGGACAATCAAAATGACCTTTTCTCCTCTCCAAATCACAATGCTGACATCAATGAAGAGACTGTCTGTATAGCACCATGTGATTACCTGCAATGGGGACCCTTCATATATCTGTAAAAGTTTACATATGTGCTAAATCTGGAATTCCGTTCCCTATGGAATCTTTTGCATGTATGGGAAGCTACCCAGTTGCTGATCACTGAACCACCGTTGTGGAGACAAGCTGTTCACTAATGGCACTAAAACAAATTAGACATGGGAAATGCTATTCGCCATTTTGGATGTTCACTTCTTCATTGGAAAAAAAGTCAGGAGGTAGAGATGCACGTAGCATTCAGCTAACCCATATGCGGAGAGAGGGTGGGGAGGAGGAAGGGAGGGAGAGAGGAAGGAAGAGAGGGAGATTGATTTTCATGGCCATTTTGTGATGGACACAGTGCTTTTTTCTGAATAAAGAAAAGCATGTTTGGGTTATTGGGTAATTCTTCTTTTTTAACACAAGGAAAAGTAAGAACGAGAAAGACAGATATTGAAATGTTATTTTTCCTAGACAGCACCAATTCAGCATAACATTCACACTGTTGTACCCACATTTCCACTATTGTACCCACATCTCACGGTTTTGCAGAACTGTATATATCTACCACTACTATTGTGACATTGTGACACTTTTCTTGCAGAAAAGATGCTACAATGGAAGCTGAGTAAACATTGCTGCCAGGCAAGCTTTAATAAACTTTAATTAAGTACAACTCAAGGCAAATCAGCAAGCATTGTCAGAAAATGGGAATGATTGACTATTTCATTCAACTTAGTTTAAGACTATTGTATATAAGAAATAATACCAAAGCTGCAGAATGATACCATGTACTACATGAAAAATAGTAGAAGATGGAACAATGAAAAACTCCTTTAAATAAACACAGTGGCTTATGCCCAGCTAGGCCCTGGTTTAGATTGGCCAAATGCAAACCACATGTGGCTTTACCATACTTTAATACTCTCCCTTGAGCAATTCCATCTGATAATCCTGTTATATTATTTTGTTGTGTTTTGATCACTGTTATTAGAGGAGCCCATCTGTGATTTTAATCCTCTCTCTCTTAATTAGCCCAGATGTCCAAGAACCAACTGAAGCAATTCCCCAACAGGCCTTAAAAGCTAGAAAACGATTCCCACCAGTAAATAAATTTAAGCACGAAGGAAGCCCGTGTTTAAAAACATATCCTGGCTAATGTTTTGCACTGAGGAATAAAGCTTAATTTCCCTGTTGTGTGTTCTGGGATGCCCCAGAGTAATCATAAATGTCTGTATATTTTTCATGACTGCACCTCCATTGTTTTTAATCCTGTGCACAGGATTAAAATATACATGTGCAGTTGATATAAATCCCATTGAATTTGATGAGGTTTACAGTATTTTTAGCGCAAATGCAAAGATTAGGTCCAGGTTGGTAGTTAAATTGTCAGTGACAAAGACGTGTTACCACATCTAAGTCTTAATTAAGATTGCATGCATGGAGAAGGAACTGCCCACCTGATGCAATTCAGCTATAGTGCTTTCCATCATACCATTAGGTTTGTAAGCTATATTATCTAACCTCAGGTAATATTTTAACTTTTTCCATGGGGCTTATAAAAAGAAGTTGAGAAATATATGTCACCTTTACTTTTTATAAATAACTCAAAGAGACAATCATGATATTCATTCCGCCTTCTATTTTTGCCACAACAACAATCCTCTGAGGTGTGGGTTAGGCTGAGAAAGAGTGACTGGTTCTCCCAGCTGATCCAGATAAGGCAGGACTAGAACCCACAGTCTCTTGGTTTCTAACCTAATGTCTTAACCATTAGACCAAACTGAAAAACAGCATGTTTTATATTGTATTTGTGATCAGGGGTGGGATTCAAATTTTTTAACAACCGTTTCTGTGGGCGTGGCTAAGTTGGTGGATGTGGCTTGATGGTCCTTTTATTGGCTGGGTGTGGCCAACTCAACATCACTCACATCGAGGCATGCAACTCCTCGCCCGGCCTCTCATGACTGTGGGGATGCTGAAATAGCCGTAAGTGTGAAAAATGGTCATAAGTCACTTTTTTCAGTGCCATTGTAACTTTGAATGGTCACTCCACACAAGCAAAGCACCAGCAAAGGAGGGGAAAAAAACTCCAGAGAAGTTCCAAAGACAGGAAGTCTAGTCCTGCCAAGAATGTAATAAGGTTTAACGGCGAGACAGTTTCTGTAAGCAACACCAGAATGTTTCCTTCCTGCCTTCCTTACAGGATTAGGCCAGTAATTTCTTCTAACAATTGGTTCTCCAAACTGCTTAGAATGTTAAAACTGGTTCTAGCAAACCAGTTGCAAATTGGTAGAATCCCACCTCTGTTTATGGTTACAAAACTTTGCATGTGCATGCAAATGTACACACTTCTAAGTCAGGGGTGGGCTTCGAAAATTTTAGCAAGAGGTTCTTTGCCTGGTTGCTGGGTGGGTGTGGCCATGGTGGACGTGGCCTAGTCAGCCTCCTGCACCACGGCCGGGGGGGATGTTTTTGCCCTCCCTGGCCTCCGGAGGCTTTCCTCAAGCCTCCAGGTGGGTGAAAATGGCCTCCCCAGGCTCCAAAGGCTCTATGGAAGCTGGAAACAGGCCCATTTTTGGACTTCCCAAACTTCCAGGAGACTCATTTTTCACCCTCCCTGAGCCCCCATGTGGCCTGAGGACTTCTTGGAGGTGCAGGGCGGGATGGTCAGGGCCAGCCAGGAGTGAGATTCGAGGGTTGTCCGAACTGTGCAGAATCTTAGCTAGAGGATCGCCAGAACCCATGCGAACCCCCAGCAGCCCACCCCCGCTCCGAGTCAATCTTGACTCCTAGGGACTATCTGGATCTGTCCCTGCAGTATTCTTGGTGTCGTTTTAGAAGTGGTTTGGCATTGCCTTCTTTCTAAGGCTGAAAGGGTATGAGTGGTCCCAAATCACCCAGATGACTTCCTGCCTAAATTGAAATTAGACACCACAGTTTCTTAATTTCTAATCTAGTGCCTTTACACCAAATTGCTTCCCTCCCAATACGATGCCAAAACAATAGAAATGAATCCTAAAGACTTCCTGTCCTTAAAAAAACCCGGCAACCCACAAAATACAGCTGCAAAATGTATTTGTTTCCTTGTCTGTTGATTCATTCAACTAAAGTCACCCTTTGATGAATAACTAGCAAAAATTAATTGCTAACACAATCCTCACATTGTGCAATGGGAGTAAACTAATGGCCTTACAATAAGATCTCCCTGTAAACCATACAGATGGCAAGAAAATAAGGAGAAACTTTCTGACAGTGAGAACAATCAACCAATGGAACAGCTTGCCCTTGGAAGTTGTGGAAGTGCCATCACTTGAGACTTTCAAGGAGAGATTGGACTGTCATCTGTCAGAAATGGTGTAGGATCTCCCGCTTGGGCGGGGGGGTTGGACTAGATGACCTACATGGTCCCTTCCAACTCTGATTATCTGTTATCCTAAAAACCTAAAACCAAGTTGGGGTGGAAAAACCCCCAAGTGCTAAAAGAAGAATTCAGTATGATTTTGCCAGTCAGAAAGTCTGCACTGGTAGCAATGTATATATTGGAGCCTATCATGATTCTGTTACAATGCCTCGGCAGTACTGCAGATTGGAAAAATAAAGTCTATAGTAACCTCAAGATTAAACAAATTTCCAAGATCTGTCAAACTAGAACTCCTATTATCTTCGATCAGACTAACCCTTATCAACGTGTACTAAGGATGATAGGAGTTATACCATGAGGACACTTGGTGAAGTTTAATCTGTAGGAATGTATGGGACATCTCAGGTTAGATCCCACATAACCAACCCTCTTAGCAAATGCACTGTATTCTTGTTCTGAAAAGAAAAGAGGAGAAGGAGGGTAGACTCCAATCCATTCCTTATTCGGTGAATGGGAAAGAGAGAATGAAAAGAAACAGAACAGACTGTGTAAGCCTACATATAAGGTCTATGGATGAAAGATGATTTGTAAATGATGCAGGACCACATCTTTGAAAGGAAACCTCCGGATTAGTCCCATCTAACAAGAGATCACCTACTGAGATTTAAAGCAAAGTAGTCCAACTTAACTAATGATTTTTAAAGCTTTGCCTGGTTACATCAAGGTCAGAAGAATTAATGCAGGCCAGATGGTTATGTTATCATATTGTCTCACTCTGCTTCAAGCTTATACTGTAATCCTTATCATACAAAGCAAATCGTTTTAATGTAGAGATATCAGTGTATTTAGCTAAAGCAGAAAAAATGGACTTTTTTTTAAAAAAAAAGATGAAACAAAGAAAGTCATGTTTCCTTTTGTGGAGAGTAGAACAGATCCGATTAATCTTTACTAATAGGTACTTACTATAGAGATAAATTTTTAGAGGGTGCCTTTTTTTTAAAAAAAAAAAAAAAAAGGAAGGAAGCTGCAAATAACTGCATTGTATGGCAATATAATTGAACTTCTGCAAAAAATTTACAATCATTTGAGAAATGGAATTATTATCAGGAAAAGAATTTCAAAGACTGAGATTTATCATATAAGATAATTCTATATGGTTCATGGATTACTGTATTTCTATCCTACACACTTCCATTAAAAATCCACCTATGGTAACTAACAAAATAATTTAACGTCATAAATAGAGTCCTAACAAACATTGAAATATATTAAAACATAATATTTTGTATCATCTATTAATCCAGTGCTTCCCAATTTTGGGAATAAATTGAATAAAAGTGTTTTTTACTCCCTTCGGGTAATCATATATGAACCCAGTACCCAGTTACAGTAGAGTCAGAAGTTCTCCAAGACCAGCTTAATTATTTTATTCTCATGCAAAATAATGAAATTGTGGTTCATGTTTTCTGTTGGTAGGGATCCTAGGCCAGTCAATAAGAACATTGGAAAATACCAAGTCTAGGAGACTTAAGACATTGAATTGTACTAAATCATCTGGATCATTATTGTTTCTCTCTTAACTCAAGACAGGCTTGCTAAAGGTCAGAACTAACATGGATAATGTTCTAATTTAAAAGCCAAATTTGCAGAACAGAAGTGGCAGTTGCATTATCTGTGAGCCTAAACTCTGCTATCTCACTATGTGGCTCTCTTTCATTCTTGCCAGAATTATCAATCAGCGATTCCCTTATGTACAATCATTTGATGTATTAACATTTGCTTTACCTTGTTTTACTGATCCATCTTATATCAGATTATGTTTGTATTTACTGGGATTTATGGCTGTATTACTGCCTCTCAGCCCACACAGATCTGGCTAATTTTTCAATTAGAGCAATTGAACGCTATTCCTAGAAAACGGCTCTTAAACTTCAGTGTTGGTTTCAAAATTGGGCTGATCTTGAAATACAAATTAATTTTGAATGTCCCCTTTTCTTCTTTCTCCTGATTATAGATGCAGCCTGATTTGAATATTTATCTTAAGGAACACTGAAATTTTTAGACCTTCCAGAAATAATAAAATGAATTTGACTGAATGCCAAACTAAGCATTGTGATATGAATAAATACCACCAGTTTTATTTTTACTTTGTGTAACTACATCTGCCAATAAAATTGTTTTGTGATGCACAATTGGTTTAACCAGCCTACTTCATCAGTTTCTTCTATTTGGGGTTTAATCATCTGCTTAAAGAGTTAATGTAGAGAAAAGACAAATTTAAGAGCTCTTTAATATTTAGTGTTTCTTTAGGAATATAGGAAACTATTCTTAATCAGGCTAGACTTTTGATTAATATCTCACTAAATTTTCAACTTTGGTTGGTGGTGTATTTTGGGAAGAGAAATTTTTCTATCCTGTATAACCTGATCCTTTTAATTAGAAAGACAATAATACAAAAAAAGCTCCAGGTTAGAGAGCTTTTCCATTTTTTTTAGTGAAATATAGCAGCAGCAACAACAAAATGAATAACTCAGTAATAGTACAATACAAAAAAACTATATACCACATGGTGCTTAAAATAAATCAAACTTAGGAGAAGAAAAACTGGGAGAAGAAAAAATAAATCTTAGGAGATTTATTTAGGAGGAGAAAAAAGGAAAAATGAAAATGTCATATGCTATTAATATAAACATAATTCAATTCTTAAACTTTTTATTAAATTTATGTAGGAGATGACCAGGCTGAGTCCAAGGGCGAAGTCAAATGCATCAGCAGTTTGGAGTCTCTACACCCCTATAAAAGACCTAAGTCCACTCCCACTTGAAGCCCATTGGCTCTTACCTGGTATCAATTGGTCTTGAACATTGGCAGTTCAGATTTTTGTGTACAGGTAGCATGGAATAAACTTGTTGTACTTTTGAACTCTATCCTGGCCCTAGTCTTCTTGCACCTAAACTATATAGAAACATATTGCTTCAGATTATTTTTAGAATATAAAATATTTCCCTCCATTTTACCTTTAATATTCATGTGAATGTTGCAAGCCCCACAAATGGCATGAGAAAATAAACAAATAAATAAATAAACAAAATTATATAGTTCATAAGAACAATACAAACACACTTTGGGGGGAGGGGGGAGGGGGGGAGAGAGAGAGAAAGGGAGAGTGAGAGAGAGAGAGAGAGAGAATATTGGTTGGCAAGAAGAGAATAAACTGGGAAACCATTTGCTGACCTGGGTGACCTGGAATATCCAGGATGCAACATTTGGTTCAGTAATACAACATGCAAGATGAATAATATGATGAGTCTAATTGCAAATATGGAACTTGTTAGATAGCTTGATTTTAAGTTTACACACCCTGAGCCTCTCTGAGCTTTTCCCCATATGTGCACAAAATTACAGCTTAACTGTTCTTAAAAGAAGCAAAAAGCAGCAAGTCTATCTAGCTCTGTGATTAAATACTTGCAACATCCATATAAGAGGCTGGCTAATGCATCATACCCATTGGTTAAGACAAATACTACATATGCAGTTAGGAGCTTTACCCAAGTCATATTAAGTAGAGATAGCCCCACAGCTTCCAGGTTGTGGAATATCTTTAATCCAAAGACAGATAAATGACCCAGTATTGTGAGGTCTGCTGCTTAAGGTTTTCTCAATAAAGATTAGGGTTACCAAACCAGTATTGCAAAAATCTGGACTAGGAAAGAGATATAGAAAACTCTTTTATCCATCTACTGGTTGTCTGGATTTTTGCAGGCCAGATATATTGGCCCAATTTTAAAATACCTTAGGTTCATCCATTTACCCTATATGCCCCAGTGAGTAACATTATAAACTTTTTAAACTCATTAGAAAAAAAATCAAATTCTAGATTTTTAGTTATGAATCGGATGGATAAAATTCTGTTTTATCTGGACATCTATGAATGTACCTGGGAAACTAGAAGTTTGCACGACTCTGTGATGGATATCAGATTATGGATGTGGTCCTGACTATGAGATCTGGGTTTTTTTTATAGCAAACATGCAGAGTTGGGACACTGAATATAACTTGAAGCAGAGGTGGTATTCAGCAGGTTCTGACCAGTTCTGGAGAACCGGTAGCAGAAATTTTGAGTAGTTTGGAGAATCGGCAAATACCACCTCTGACTGGAGATTTTACAGTATCCTTCCCCTGCCATGCCCACCAAGCCACGCCCACAGCACCAGTAGTAAAAAAATCTGAATTCCACCACTGACTTGAAGGCATCCTAATTTATACATGTAAACCAAGACATTTCAATTGGTGCCAATGGAATGATCCTAGAAAGTAAACTCAGTCACAACATGGCTGAAAAAGTGAGCATATAGTTTGTTTTATGCTCACTTCTCATCTAACTGTCCAGAAGGTTGAAAAATGATTATTTCGATATGGACACCCATGGGTGATTGCTAAAACTTTGTTCTTGCAAAGCAATTGTTATTATATTATTATAATAAACTTTGTTATAATTTTACAACTTATAAGTAATTGTGTCTTGAAAATGCTGGGAAACATCTACCAACAGAGGACTAGAGCTATGCCAGAAATGCCATGGTTGTTTCATGACTTCCATTATTTCCACACAGCTAAACTAGCTTGATCTTCTTTCTCCCAGAAGTTATTGTACTAATCTACTTGTACCATGACAATCATCTTCAATATAATTTTACCTTGTCAAAATATTGCTGTTAAAGAGTCAAGAGCTCATTCTAGAACACTTCTTCAACTGCTAGGCTATTTCTAGAGGAGAAATGTGAATCAGTTCAAGATTTAGGGAGCCACAGGAATTGGGCTCCCAAAATAGGGTCAAAGAATCATAGATCTCAGCTCTGACTGAACTAATTTCCAAATCATTCAGTCTAATAGAGCTAAAAATGTAAAAGAAGCTAGTCTACTAAAAAAAATGAGTGTGAATGTGCACATATGTATATGTCCAAACACATTCTACATTAAAGCAATTAAAAGATTACATAACTCCCAGGAATGGGTTAAATTTTAAAGAAGGTCAAAAGCAAAATCTTTCCTCTTTGTCTGCTTCCCCTATTCTATTGGGTTTTTAAGGGGAAAAAAAGATCAAATAGGTGATACCTGTGCTTTCACCTCTAGGTATGTAGTAAAAATGAAATTAATTATAAATATAGTGGCATCCCAAGGTTTTAAATTAAAGCAGTGTGAATGGGATGGGATACAATATTTTAAAAGAACAACCTGTCTGTTTTGCTTCCCTACGGTATCCCAAAACACCATTTATAACTCCAGAAGATAGCTGATATTGACTAAAGCATCAACCTGTGATTTGGCTTTTGGCTAAATGTACTGTTTGCTTGAGGCAGGCATAAAACAGCACATTATTGGTTTGTTATCAATTTAGAAGTGAGCTATTGATCCATAGTCCATTGAAAAATTATCAGCCTGGAGATTCTTATTCCAATTTGTTGTAATGTACATCTTGTGTTCTTTAATACATGGATGATCATCTATTCCCCCGTTGCCATTTAGAATTTAATTTCCACAGGGAGCCATTTTGTATGGCCAGGTTGCCATGCTGAAAATGTGACTGGGCTCTCCCAGTCTGTATTGGATGATGAGACAATAAAGGCAGGCTAACCTGGAAGCTACAAAAATCATAATACAGTGACCTAGCTTTCAAACTTACGGGGAAAAAAAGAGTATAGTACACTTCAACATTAAATTATTTTTTTCTTTTCTGTTTATGGGACAAAGAAAGACAAGATGCTTTATAGCAAGCAATATGGACACTGCATCTTTTACTTTTTTAGAAAGTGTATTCGCATAAACATTCAAGTTAACTTTGCATCAATCTGACTCCATTACATTTTAGTATGATTAAACCAAGATGAGCTAAAGATTACAATCAACATACATTTTGTCTATATTTGTTCTATCAAGAGCAGTGTCTTATAGCCTTAGCAGTTTTAAGATACATGAACTTCAACTCCCAGAATTCCCCAGCCAGAATGTGAACATGTGTTAAAGTTACTAAGATTGAGAAACATTGATCAAAAGTATAAAAGATCAGAGATCCAGATTTTGTCTGCAAAATATTTGTTTAGGCAACTTCCCACCAAATGGTGATTTTAGGTGAACTGAGCTGTAATTCTTATCATACCCACTGAAATGGCTGTCTCCATTTACTATTTTTAAGGCTAGTAAGAAATGGGCAAGCTCAATGGGATTGTGTTTTATGACAGAAAAGATCCCTAAAATGTGCCATTGGGTCTTCAGAAATCACACACATATCTCAAATATCCCTGCTACTGACAAAGAAGGACAAATTTTATTTTGGCACCACCGGGACACTCTTTGCTCTTCTTAATAGAAAATAGGGTCCTTTCTGAGCATTTCCACTGACTAAAATCAAGAAGTCAGACAATTCAAAATGCTTTAAATTTGGTCCCAACCCCCAGTCAGTAGACAGGCACGGGGCATGCCAGAAACCAGGCTACGCAAACTAGTGAAGCCCCATCTGTGGGATGCAGGCAGCATGCAAAAACAGGCCCTTTCCGGTCCATGGAAAAACCACTCTCCACAGAACTGGTCTGTGGTGCCCAAAAGGTTGAGGGCTGCTGCTTTAACCAATACTACATTTTAAATAAATGTGTGGTCCCAGAAATGGGCTTGGCTGGCTCCCCCTCCAGCTTACTATCCCAAAATATTTAGCCCAAATTGTAAAAGGATTGGAGAAGATTGAAAATTTCTGTTTAGTAGAAATAGAAACGCAGCCTCTTAAATGAAATCTCTGTGCTCTGAAGCCTCTCTCTGCCAATGTACTGCAACCAGAAAACAAGCGACTACATACATTCTAAAACCATCCTCCTTAGTCAAACAGTAAATAGATATCATAACTAAAATATGCTATTTTGATAGTATTGAACTGGTCACTAACTCTGTTATGGAAAGTTTAAAAAACCAAGCAGCAGCTAGCAGTGAACAGGGTGAATCCTAGAAGCCAGCACAGGTTTGTTAAAAGCAGGCCCTGCCAAACAAACCTTATTGCCTTATTTGATAAAGTAAGAAAATGAGTGGACCAAGGAAATGTGCATAAAGTAGACCACAGCATAGATCCACAAGATGTGGAATAGACAGGACCACCACCAGACAGAGTTGAGGTTGGCTAACCAACTGAACTCACCATGTAGTCCTTGATGAAACTACTGTACATCAACATGGAGGGAAGCACGCAATGGGGAATTTCAAGGTTCATTTTTGAGCCAGTGCTCTTCAATATGTTCATAAATGATCTAGCTAAGGCAATTGATGGGGTACTCATCAAACCTGCATATAACACAAAACTGGGAAGAATTGCTTGTATTTTGGAAGATAGACTCAAGATTCAGAAGGATCTCTTGACCGACCTGAGGAATGGGCCCTTTCCAATAAGATGCAGTTCTGTAGTGAGAAAAGTAAAATCCTGCACTTAAGGCAGAAAAAACCAGATGCACAGCAGAGGTAGTATTCAGCAGGTTCTGATCTGTTCTGGAGAACCGGTAGAGATTTTGAGTAGTTCGGAGAACCGGCAATACCACCTCTGACTGGAGATTTTACAATATCCTTCCCCTGCCATGCCCACCAAGCCACACCCACAGAACCGGTAGTAAAAAAAAATTGAATCCCACCACTGATGCCCAGGTATAGAATAGGCAGTACCTGGCTCAATTGCAAGAGGGATTTAAGTGTTCTAATGGACCACAACTTATGTATGAACCTGCAGTGCATTGCGGCTGCCCAAAAAAATCCAATGCAGTCCTAGGCTGCATCAACAGAAAGATAGCATTAAGGTCATGGAAAGTGATAGTACTGTTCTGTAGTGTGTAAGTGATGCCACAGATGGAATCTGCATCCAGCTCTGGTCACCATAATACAGAAAAGATGTGAGGTCCTAGAAAGAGTGCAGAAAAGAGCAACAAAGTTGGCAAGTGTTCTGGAAGCTAAATTGTATAATGACTAGCTAAGGTGACTAAATATATTTAACCTGACTAAGAGAAGGCTTAGAAGAGATTTGATAGCAGTCTTCCAATACTTGAAAAGATACCATAAGGAAAAGAGGATTGATTTATTCTCCAGAGTACCTGAAGGTAGAGGTGGAAGCTCATCAGAGGGAAATCCAACCTGAAAATAAGGAGGAATTTCCTGACATTGAGAATGATTATTCAATGGAACAGCATTATTTAATGGAACAGCTTGTCTCATGGAATTGTGGGCGCTCCATCACTGGAAGTTTTGAAGGAAAGATTGCACAACCATTTGTCCGGATGATATTAGGACAGGGAGTTGAATTAGAAGACATTCCAGCTCTATGATTCTATAATTCTGTGTGACTTAATTCCCTTTTCTTTCTCTCATTCACACCTCAAAAGTGTTACTAGAAATGTTTACATATGGTTAAAGGCCGCCCTTAAAATTCAGAGAGTGCAAACAAAACTTTTATGTGGATAAAATGCTCTGATGTTTATGCTAATGCCATATTTCTTTCCTTTTTCTTCTATTTTAACTCCTCTTCTTCAATGTATTTTATATTAATACATCTCCACTAATTTCTATTCCCTGGCAGGCATCTCCACATCTTTGCCTGGGTTGAAAAGAGGGGTATTGGACAACTAATCTGTTATCTATCATCCCAGTGAGGCTCTGTTGTGATTTCCCAGGATCAGGTAATAAGACAGTTAAAGCCCTGAAGACAGCAAATTTAAAAACAAGAAAAGATTTACTTAGGACACCTAATTAGGAATCCTAATCAGAAGCCATCAAGAGCTCTAATTAGCAAGGTTTGTTCAAACTCATTGCTTTCTTCTTAACTGGCCACAGGACATCCAAGTAGTTTTAAATTATGTATCACAGGCTCCTAATCAGTATATTGAGCGTCATAAATTGTTAAAAGGAGCTAATAGCTTGCCTTCCTTGTTAGAAAGCGCTGATACTGGAGGCAGGGAACTCATCAAAGAGAGAGCCTCGTTAGGCAGCAAGGGAGAAGGGAGGCTGTGCTTTGGTGTCTCATTTTGTTTTAGTAATTAGCCTTTACTGGATTATCCGATCCAAATCTTTATTCAGTTTACTCTGTCAAATCTCGTTTGCATTTTAAATGGGAGACTGACAAGGGGAGCAATTTATCTCCTGACTAGGTTAAACACGTTCAACTTGGTAGGGAGCATCTGATGAGCTTATGAGAGCATAGAGCATCAGTCCATCAGGGCATATGTTACACTCCATTTGCCTACTCATAATAGTATCTTCTGAACTGCTGTTGGGCTTGTTTCACAGGTAAGATATCTGACACAAGTGGACAAGAAGGTAATGACTTGAGACAGGGCCTTTATGTCTGGGGTGCTATATTTCTGGAATATTTTTTCAACAGGAATACATGATGCCCACATCCGAGGATGACAGTAAAGTTCTTCTGATGACTTCTGTCTGTCTACAACAGGAAGTATATTGGAAGTTAAAATGCTGTTTGTTTTTTCAATGAAGGGTCCACGTGAGCATTAAAAGTGGGGCCATTTTCAAGGTTTGAGCCTGAGGGGGCCAAACAGCCATCCCTTTTATTATGGTCTGCATGGTGATCCAAGACAGTGTTTCTCTTATCAACTTTAAGATGTTTGGACTTCAAGCAGGTGGAGAATCCTGGGAGTTGAAGCCCACACATCTTAAAGGTGCTGTAACCGAGAAACACTGATCCAAACCATTATCAGTTGCTTTTTCTACATTTGTAGATGCTCTCTCTTGGTTTGCTTCTTTCCTTTTTTGAACAAGAAAGTTATCATTATTTGCCTGTTTTTAATGTAAGGATATACACTCTATGAAAGGAGTGGTCTGGTGATTAGACTAGTCCTGTGGTGATAGAATTTATTTTTCCAGCAGTCTATCCAGTGCATTTTGTAAAGTTTAATGCATTTCTCAAATTCTAGCTATGAATATATTGAAATGTTAAAGATATTTTCCTTTACAGATAGTTAATATTATTGGCTAAAATCTTGATCTCTTTTTGATTTACCTAAGTACTTCAAGTTTTATTACAAAATTTAAAATTATTAAAACATATACATCTTGTTAAAAATAGAGATGGTGAACATGAGAGCATTAAAATTAATTTAAATGTTTAGAGGACATTTGGAATTCAGAATTCTAGATTATTTATTGATTCATTCATTATACAGATTCTCCTCAGGCAGTTTGCAAGAGTAAAGCAATTAAAATTAAAATTTCAAAAATGGGTACCCAATATTATAAGTATATGCCTATCAGTAATGCTATAAAGCAACTTTAGGATTGGATCAATGGGCTACAAGGATTTTTCTGCAAATAATATTTGGCGTAATTTTCATTTGTCATCATACAAATACTTTATCCACTGCTTTTCTTTGAAGATAGAGCAGTTGAATATTGGGAGAATTTGTTGTTATTTAGTTATTCATTTGTAGCTGAATGTGTGCGATTGAATGAGCAACAAGCACACCAGGGCTGTCTACTAGGAGCCATGGTGGCACAGTGGTGGGAATGCAGCACTGCAGGCTGACTCTGCCCACTGCCAGGAGTTTGATCCTGACCGGCTCAAGGTTGACTCAACCTTCCATACTTCTGAGATTGGTAAAATGAGGACCCAGATTGTTGGGGGCAATATGCTGATGTTGTAATCCTCTCAGAGTATGCTGTAAAGCACTGTGGAGTAGTATATAAGTCTAAGTGCTATTGCTATAATTAACTTCATCTTTGAGTTCTTATAAACACCCACTCATGATAGCAATACCAATATCTCGTCATCTTACCTCCTTTTTTCGCTTGCTTTTGATTTTTCCAACCATCTGGGTCTTTCCTAAAGATATCTACATCCACATTATGTGTTTAAAATATTTAAGCTTTAACTACATTATTATTAATGTTTCCAGTGAATTTTATTCCTCTTCTGTTGTTTTTTCTTCTTGCTATCTCTAGCACCATATACATTGTTATTTCCTCTTCGTCCTGCTTTCACAGTCATACATTACATCCAAAAGCACCATGCCCATGACAATACTTACCTTCATTGTAAATATCATGTCTTTGTTCATTAGAACAGCCGCCATTCAAGCCGCCATTCAATTATAAAATTTTATGGTTACAATCTAATTCCAGAATTGAGTATAAGCAGGGCTTTCAACAAGCCATTAAGTGTAGCGTATTTCAGATTTCTAGCTAGTCAACAATTGAGAAAAATGAAACTCATCATATTGGAGATTGGGAAGAATTTCAGCCTGACTTTTACAACAACTAAAACTGAGCAATTTTTAAGCCAAGATGGGAAGATGCCCAAACACTTGAAAAGGGACAGATTTCACAGACTGCGGTTACACTAACCATCTTATATCAGTGATGGGCTACACCTTGTAGATCAAGCAAAGATTGCAGACCTGTTTTAATTTTGACCACCCCCGCCCCCCAATCATATGGAGTAATAAGTTGGACTTGATGGCCTAGATCATATTTTCCTACGTATGAATCTATTCCGGCTCAGTGGCCCCACATCTATTGATCTACCCTTAGATAGCTCCCCATCCATCCATGTGGGAGAGAATTGGATTTTAAGCCTTACTTTCTAAATGACTGGATTACTTCCTGAAAGTGCAGTGTTATGACATAAAATCCCTAAAGCACTAATGCTAAGGATACCAAGGTTCCCACAATTGTGATACTTTCTCTTCCTTCCAACCTTCAGAGATACTCAGAGAGAAAAACAAACAAAATAAAGACAAAAGGTATAGACCCCTCTATTCCTGCCCAAGGAGTAAAATCTATATCTATATAAAATATGCTGAGGAAAAGTAAGTCTTTTTCATACTAATGTCACACAATTACCTCTTAACTGCCAAAACAAATGGCAGAAAAAGGAAAAGTGACACCAAATCAAAAATGTCACAGGTGATCGATTTGTGTCATCTACTGTCCTCGGTGCCGAGGCTACAGAGAAAGACACGATCACCCAAGACTAATATTATATTACAGCCTTCACAGCACCGAGTGCCAAGTGATGAATATGTGTCACTTTGTGTGTCGCTCACTCTCAGGGCCTGGGCGGGCAAGCATGGAAAATGGAGTGCTTAGGATTAATGATATTGAAAATGATAGAGAGGAGATTGAAAATTCCTGCCTTCCTGAACCATGCAGATTGAAATGTACCTCAGAGCTATCTTGGTTTGTCCCCTCCTCTTTTCCCTCCTCCTCCTCCTCCTCACCACCACCACTTGCAGGTTCATGTTCTTCTTTTAAAGGGCCCTGCTCTCTTTCTATGGTTTTTGATTGCAAAGCGGAAGAACGAAGCTTTGCATGATGGATTACTTGCCCCCTCCCATTCCTCCCCCCAAAGGGTAGAAATTCCTTGCATGCCAATATTTCAAAACAAACCTCAGTGTTACAGAAACACCCTAATGATGAATCAGCCCAACCTCATAAGCACGCTAGATCTGGGTTACATGCTGCAACATGAATTATGGGAAGTCTTCTATTTATAAAGCTGTTTGGGTATGGTATCTGGAAAAGTGGTGAGGCGTCTCTCTGTTGAACAGTGGATTTCCCCGAATAGTGAAAATGATCACATGATTCCTAAAACTCCTTGATTCCTCAAGCAACAAAGGTTAGGATATAGCGTAGTCTATCCCTCTCATTCCACCCAGGGTTATCCAGGACAGAGAGCAATAGATAGTCACTTGAGTAGTTCAAACTGACTGAGGGACAAAAACGGGATAGCAATCAACATCTTCAGATCTTCAAGCATGCAGTCATGCTACCAATGGTGGGATTCAAAAAAATTTACTACCGGTTCTGTGAATGTCGTTTGGTGGGCATGGTGTGGCTTGGTGGATGTGGCTTGGTGGACATGGCAGGGGAAGGATACTGCAAAATCCGTATTCCCTCCCCACCCTACTAACCTGATTTCCAGCTCTGTTCTCCTATGCAGGGCAACAAAAGAAAACCCAGCCAATCAGCTGAGACTTGGGAAGCAGCAGTGTGGCCAGTTGGAGGTGGTATTTGCCAGTTGTCTGAACTACTCAGAATTTCCACTACCAGTTCTCCAGAACTGGTCAGAACCTGCTGAATACCACTTCTGCATCCTAACCACTACATCCTTGAAAGCATAGACATGAGGAGGGACTTTCAGGCTGCCACATTACAACATTCAAAAAGAAGAGTGATGGACTGGTTCCCATAGTTCCCATTCACCATTCACCTTGGATTGTAGGTAGTCCTCGATTCAGGACCACAATTGAGACCAAAATGTCCACTGCTGTGCAAGACACTTGTTAAGTGAATTTTGCCCCCTTTCTTGCCACCGTTATTAAGTGAATCAATATGGAAATCTCAGAGCTATTAGCTCATTTCGTGTATGTGATCTTCAGTCATTGAGCTTTACGTGAGAAAGACTAATTTGCTACAGTGTTGCCCACTTGAAACAATGTCCCACCAAACGATGCTATCCTGATAACTTCAGAAAGTCATTAAAATTGGACCCTTCTCCCAGGCCTTAGAGCAGGGTTGTCCAACCTTGGCAACCTTAAGACTTGTGGGCTTCAAATCACAAATTTTAACAAATTTCTAGCCTGGGAATATGGCTGGCTGGGGAATTCCACAAGTAGTCCACAAGTATTAAAGTCCACAAGTATTAAAGTTGCCAAGGTTGGACACCCCTGCCTTATAGCAAAATGGTGGCTAAGCCCCTGTAGGATGTTTCCTTTAAAAAAAAATTGCTTGCCTTCTGGATGCTTATGAACTATTTCTTTTTTAAATTATTCCTACTTAGGAAAACAAAAACAAAATGTTAAGCTGCCTGGAATCATTTGAAGATGTGTAGCCTCTAAATTGTATTAAATGAAGCTTAAAATTTTAATAGATCACTGTACATAACCCAGGGGTGGGATTCTACAGGTTCACACTTATTCGCTAGAACGGGTTGTTCGGAGAACCGGTTGCTAGAAGAAATTATTGGCCTAATCCTGAAAGGAAGGCAGGAAGGAAACATTCTGGTGTTGCTTACAGAAACTGTCTCGCCATTAAACCTTATTACATTCTTGGCAGGACTAGACTTCCTGTCTCAGGAACTTCTCTGGAGTTTTTTTCCCCCTCCTTTGCTGGTACTTTGCTTGTGTGGAGTGACCATTCAAAGTTACAATGTCACTGAAAAAAGTGACTTATGACCATTTTTCACACTTACGACTGTTGCAGCATTCCCACAGTCATGAGAGCCAGGCGAGGAGATGCGTGCCTCAATGTGAGTGATGTTGAGTTGGCCACACCCACCCAGTCACATGACCACAAAGCCACGCCCACCAACTAAGCCACACCCACAGAACTGGTTGTTAAAAAATTTGAATCTCACCCTTGACATAACCTTATAGTGTAATGCAGGTAATGGTATTCATGTAGCAATTTCATGTTTTTTGTACATTCTCTGATAGCACTTGCAATATTCTGTAGTACAGAATAGAATATAATTCTTTTTTGGCCAAGTGTAATTGAACACACAAGAAATTTGTCTTTGGTGCATATGCTCCCAGTGTACATAAAGAAAAAAATAAAATACATTCATCAAGAATCATAAGATACAACACTTAGTGATAGTCATGGGTTACTAATCAAATCATACTAGGAAACAAAACCATATAAATTGTAAAGATACAAGCAACACGGTTATATTCATAAGTGGGAAGAGATGGGTAATAGGAAGGATGAGAAGAATAATAGTAATACTATTATTACCAAGTACTTTGACAGTGTTGTGGGAATTATTTGTTTAGCAGAGTGATGGCATCTGGGGGGAAAACTGTCCTTGTGTCTAGTTGTTCTGGTGTGCAGTGCCCTATAGGATTGTTTTGAGGGTAGAAGTTGAAACAATCTCTGTCCAGGATGTGAGGGGTCTGTAGATATTTTCACAGCTCACCAAATTGCAAATGTGGTAGGAAGGAGTGGGAGGAACTGAAGAAATTAGGAGGTATGGAGGCTGAAAACATTTCCTTGAGAATTTCTTAATTCATAGCTTATACTTGCCCTTTCCAATTGACACTCTCCAGATGTCAATTAAATATCAGTAGGGAAGTTGAAGTTTGAACATCTGAAGAGAAGTAGATCAGGCAAGAGGTCTATAACAAGTTCCTTTTTGTTTTTATTTTGCTTACTCAAATTGCTGTATAAAAGTTCAGGCATGCTTAATTTAGACCACTGCTCCTCTTTTTACCCCAAATAGTATTCTAATATATGTTGCCCAGCAACCAAGACACAACCCCTAAAAGTGTAATGTTCCATTAAAAAGTGGGGGGGGGGAGAGATTTCATGGTTGGTCAAAATATGATCCATGTGAGAAGATAAACAGGCAAGGATAAATGTGTAGAATGTTCAGTATTTTTGAGCACCTTTTAAATAAATGTCACTCTAGAGAGATTCAGTGTTTAAGACAATGCATAAAAGTTTATTGCCATTTCATGGATATGCAGTGTTAAATTAAAATGATGCCCATAGGGCCTGTCAACATTATTTTTATATTATAATATATTATAATACATTGATAATAAAGCCACAAACTGAGAATCAACAAAACCCCCAATTAATTGGATAATAATTACATTTGCTTCATTGGGGGCCAATGAGTGCCAAGATAATGGATCTATTTGAATTATGACCCTCATCACGGAAACCGCATGAGATTTGGGAGACAAAAAAAAAAAATCCAAATCCTTAATAGCTATCCAGAGAAAGGGAAATAGAATCTATACAAACATTTAAACAACTGACCTATTGGTTTCATGAGACTAAAGCTTTCTGTAACCATCCTTCCCATAAATCAGGAAAGCTGAAAGATTGCTGCAGATATTCACTTCTGATTTACTTCCGAGTGTTGGTTCTCATGAAATAGTTTGTATATGTTCAATGGCTGTTGATTTCACAGCATGTCCATGATGTAATTAATGGTTCTTCTTGTTCAGTGTATATGCAACACATCTAATGAGAAGCAGTCTCGAAGATTGCTCTTCCAATGATTGCGTCAGCTTATTACCTACTTAATTGGGGAAGTGAACTATACTTATATTCTGGATAAAGTTAAATGTTCACTAGATTATAATTGGAGAGGATTAACCATGTTTAGCGAGAGACAATGAAAGATTTTTAAAGGCATTTTTAATGTCAGTAGCAACAAACAACAACAGATCTCAATAATTTGGGAAGATCTTTTACATGCCCTATGTCTTTAAAAGTTTTAATTAACATATGCCTTTAAAATAATGTAACATAATGTCTGAACTTTGATTCAAATTAGTCTTTTGGAATTTGAGATACAAAAGGAGTACTTGTTGATGTTGGTATTCTGATTTCAAAAAATAAGCTTGGAACTATAGCAACCCTTTTTTCTCACAAAAAAAATCATCAAAGTTGAATGGGACTACAGAAGATTGGGCTTTGACTTTTAAGAGTAAAATACAAAGTAAGGAACATGCATTTGTATAGCTATAATCTAATCAATTAGGATTAATTCAGCCCATTGAATTCAATTCCTTGCTCAGGGCAGGAATCCAGATAAAAACAGATCTATCCACCCTCCATTTGAACTCATCCACTCAAAGGGATGACCCACACTTCAATGGAATTACTCTTACAGTTAGGAAGGTTTTTTATCATTGTATCAGAATTTGCCTTTGTGAAACACAGAAGTTATAATTCCCAGGCTTATAGTGCCAGTAAAAGAAAATATACAAAGTTGAGGGCTGAACTGTGGAGTTCTTGATGCTCTGAGTTTGGTTGTTTGCTTGCAGATATTTTATTACTTGACTAGGTAATCGTAGTCAGTAACCTAGTTGAGTGATGAAATATCTACAAGCAAACAACAAAGCTCACAGAGCATCAAGAACTCCAGTCTGGAATAATGGAAAATAAGGCCTAATCTTTTTCTTTGTGATACTCTTTCAGATATTTCAAAAGTGCTAACATATCTTCCCTCTGTCTTCTCTCAGGGCTGAGAATGCCCCCACCTACACATTCCCTTTATAAGATTTAATTTTAGTCCTTATATGGTAACTTTATCGGAATCTGATGTGGATTCTTCTGCATATTATCACTAATGTTTACTATTAATCTGAAGTTGCCTATCAGCTGATATGCCTGTTACTTCAAGTCAGTGTTTATTCTTAGTGACTGCCTTAACTCAGTCCCTGCAGATTTTCTTGATAAGATTTTAGAAGTGGTTTGCCATTACTTACTTCTGACAGCTGAGAAAGAGTAACTTGACTAAGGTCAACCAACTGCCTTTGTACCTAAGGCAGAATTAGAACTCACAGTCTCCTGGTGTCTAGCCTGATGTTTTAACCACTACTTCAAACTGGCTCCCCCATCAGCTGATATGAAGGTGACTTTATAACTGAAGCAATTATACTTTATAGACTGATTCAGAGTTACACAGGTGGAAGCTCATAGAATTATAAAGTAAGAAAAGATCTTGGAGGTCTCCTTGGTCAATCATCTGATCCAGGATTCCAGGAAGGAAACTTCATATCATCCCAGACAAATGGCTGTCTAATGTTTGTTGGAAACATCTACAGTGTAACTGTAAAAGGCTGTTCTACTATTTAATAGGTCTTCTGGACTGAGAATTTTTCCCTCTCCTTTCTCTCTCCACTGCATGTGATATTTACCTATGATTACAATTTTGAATACTCTGTTTTTAGTGTTTTGTATTAGTATATATATTAAGTATATTAGTACATTTTGTATTACTATATATAACATTTTGTATTACTACTGTATATAATGACATGGTGGCCCAGTGGCTAAGACACTAAGCTTTTCGATCAGAAAGGTCGGCAGGTCAGTGGTTTGAATCCCTAGCACCGCACAACGGAGTGAGCTCCCATTACTTGTCCCAGCTTCTGCCAACCTAGCAGTTCAAAAGCATGTAAAAATGCAAGTAGAAAAATTGGGACAACTTTGGTGGGAAGATAACAGCGTTCTCTGTGCCTTTGGCATTTAGTCATGCTGGCCACATGACCATGGAGATGACTTCGGACAGTGCTGGCTCTTCAGCTTTGTAGCGGAGATGAACACCGCCCCCCAGAGCTGGAAATGACTAGCACCTTTACCTTATTACTATCTAGTCCAATATTATAGGACTTGCGGATTAAATTTTGATAGTTGAGAATCAAAGAAAAGCAAAGAACGCATAATAGGAAACAAAGTCTCAAAACAGTTAAGATAACAAAAGTTAATCCTATAATCTGAGGCAGATGCTTGAAGCTGGAGATGCTAGGAGATGTTGATCAACTTCATGTTGTAGGACACAGTTGTTTTTGACAGCCTGCTCTGTCCCCTAACTAGATTGATGTGCTTAAGTAAAATGGAGGATGCTGCCCTATAGCAAGTGTGGAAATAACAGTTATGTGACAATAGAGTAGCTTCTTTTGTTTTAAAGCCAGCTGTAAGGAATGATAGTCACCTAACAGTTGGGTTAGCAATATATAAAACAGGATAGTCATTTAATACTGTTGTATCTTTAAGAGAATGTTGTAATTGTGATTGGCTGAGG
The DNA here is from genome assembly GCF_049901715.1 of Pseudonaja textilis. Taxonomy (NCBI): domain Eukaryota; kingdom Metazoa; phylum Chordata; class Lepidosauria; order Squamata; family Elapidae; genus Pseudonaja; species Pseudonaja textilis. The sequence goes on from NC_141992.1 coordinate 57,758,417, forward strand.
TTCCTCCAATAGCCATAAGATGGAGCCAGAAACTGGTTTGTTCTTTTTTGCATTTCCTTTTGCCTTTTGCCTGATCGTGATTCTGCTTGTATTGCTCTGAGTCTTGCAACTATTCGCAAACTCTGTTGACTGAATTTTGTTTATGATACTGGTAAAGAAAAAGACTTCATTTTTGGATTATCCCTGGACTGATTATTTTGAATACTAACTGCTTTAACTGTGTATGATTTGAACTGTTTGTTGGACTTTGTTTACCCGTTTACAGGAAGTAAAACTTACATTTTACTATTCAGTGTATCTGTGTGCTGGTTGTGTGTTATTCATCACCACTCTCACTATGTTTCCCTGAGCGCACTCATTCTCCTAACGGGGAATACCTCAACACTAGCATCATGTTTTCAAGCAGCCCTGATTATTTTATTTATTGTTTCAGCCTAAGAAGTCAACACTCATAAACCAGACCTGCATTGATAAATATTGAGCAATTCCCCTGTGTCACATTCATTATAATTCTATGGATTTCATAAGAATAAGGATTAGCATGGGAAAGTTTCAGCGATTGTTTCATTTGGGCTTAAGGCACAATTTGGAAAATCGCCATAGGAACCTACACATCAAAGCTTGATTTGGAATATTTTCACTGGATTCCCTTGATGAGCCCAGTAATCAGTGTCTGATCTTTGACATACATTATATCCAAAATTATGTGCTTTTTCATTGATGTTAGTACCATGTATATTTGAAAAACCTGTACCTAATACTACAGCTTAATCAGGGGTGGGCTGCTGGGGGATTGAAGGGGTTCAGGAGAGCCCCTAGCTAAGATTTTGTGTGGTTCGGAGAAACCCAAAATCCCACTCCTGGCTGGCCCCACCCTGCCCACCCTGCCCTCCCAGAACTCACCACACAGCCCATTTTGGATGCAGGTAAGAGCAGGGTGCATGTGGAGGCTCGGGGAGGACAAAAACAGGCCTCCTGGAAGTTCAGTAAGACCAGAAATTGGCCCATTTCCAGAGCCCGGGGTGCCCATTTTCACCCACCCAGAGGCTTGAGGAAAACCTCCGGAGCTCGGGGAGGACAAAATCGCCCCCCCCCAACTGTGGTGCAAGAGGCCAACTAGGCCACAGCCACCAAGGCCACACCCACCCAAAAACCAAGCAGAGAACCCTTTGGTAAAAATTTTGAAGCCCACCCCTGATCTTAATTGAAATATTCCAAATACAGAATATTGAGTATATAGTTATAGTCACAGTTGTACTGCATAGTATCACATGTCATAGAATATAAATGAAAAATATAGAGACAAATTAAAGTAAAAAAAAACCTGAAAAAAATTGTCATAAAATGTTGGAGAAAATAATAGGATAGAGATACTGATTCAAGACACACTCACTGAATTTCAAACCAACACATGAATCAAAACTATTATGCTTCAAAAATTGTACATCACTCCATATTTCGTGTTGTAGCTCTTCGACTAAAAATCATGGACCAAATATGTATAGTGGAGAAAAGGTGTGCAGAAAACTTCAGATATTTTAAATGAAATACAAAAATGCCTTACGTTGCGGAGAATTTACCATGAACATAGAATGGCTAAGATCACAATCAAAGTAACGTACATTAAAGGAAGATATTTTGTGAATTTTTAAATATACAACTGATCCAGGAATAGAAAATTCTGGACTATATTTTATTATATCCCTCTTGGCACAAGCATGGAGCATAAACACTGTAAATTACAGTTTTAAATTGAAATACAGCTCATCTCACTACAAGTAATCCTCACTTACAGACCTCTCATTCAGTAACTGTTCCAAATTATGACAGCAGTGAACCAAGAGGCTGACAAGCAATCCTTGAAGTTGCAACCATCACAGCCGCCTCAAAGTCATGTGATCACAATTTGGGCACTTGGCAACTGGTATGCATTTATGACAGGCACAGCACCCCAGTCAAGCAATTGCAACCTTCCCTGCTGGCTTTTAACAACACAAAATCAACAAAGAAGCCAGCAGGAAGTTACAAGTCACATGACATTGTGCTTGAGAACCTGTGGCATTGACTTAATGATTGTAGTCAGAATACATGTCGCTCTTTTTCAGCCCAACCTACCTCACAGGGTTTTTGTGAGGAAAAATAGGATGAGAAGGAAGTAAAGTAGAAGATGATGCCCCCAAAGTGTTTTTTTCAAGAGGCACCTGGACTTTAGGGGAGCGGTGGGGATTGAAAATGTTTTACTTCTCATCCAAGAAGCTCCTTCAGGTTCTGAAGAGCTGAAAAACAGCTCTGGCAAACTACACAACCAAAGTCCAAATCAAAGGGGAGGTTGACAAAATTATCACCTTGTTTTATAATACTGTGGCTCTGGTGACAGTAGATTTTCAAGATCACGGGTAGTCTACAAGTTGACCCATATGCCTCTAAAATAATCTGTGCTTCTTTCAGATCATTGATTCCTGCAGGGGACTGATCTCTTTTGCTATAGTACTCTATGATGCCATTTAACCCCACCCCATTCCCATTTAGATTATATATCTTATGCATCAGGATTCCTCATTTGGTGCCCTTCAGAAGAATTCAACTTCAATTTCCATCATCTCCGGATGTTAAATCCAACCCACCTGGAAGGCAGTAAGTAAAAGGAAAGCTGCTTATGCCCCAGGATACATTTTTGAAATTAAATCTAGGAATACAACTAGTCAGAAGTCGAGAGAGTTTGTTAACTTGGCCTCAGTCCTGAGGAATAAATACGGATATTGGACTCTCAAATGCCTAGCCACAGATTTTGCACATTTTCTTCTTAGCAAATTTTGCAACCGAACTGGCTCATGTCATAAACTGTTAACTAAGGCCCCCACCAAAATACCTCCTTTGATAGAGTCTACATATCCTTTCTTTAGTTAATGCACTTTGTCAGCAAGCTTGAAATATGGATTCTGATTCACTTCTATTTATTTTATACAGCGTTCTTTGGCACCCTGCAAATTCAGCCTATTCATTTCATTTCAGGCAATGCAATCCAGCATAGTCTTAATGTTGCCACTCTGTCTTTGTATGCTTGCAAATCTGACAGCCCTGTGCCCACTGACCCTCCTTTACCCCACCTCTCCAAAATCCCTTCTTTGTCATTTTGGGGGGGGGGGGGATTTTTCTCTGAAATATAATAAAAAGCCCTTAGTGGAGACGTTAGAGAATAAAGCCAAGCGAGTTTCTCTTTTGCATGAGTTCACTAATATAATAAATGAAGAAGCACATATGAAAAGGGAGTGGGATAAAAGGTGTTTTAATAAAAACAAAGGGAAAGGAGAAGGAGAGGAGAAGTGGGGGGGGGGAAAGGAAAGAAGAAATTATTCTTTTGGCAAAATCAAAATGGGATTCTATCCAGGTATCATTTGCAAAACATTGGAGGAAATTACATTTCTATTTGGGAAAAAATGAACACCCAGGTGATAATGGAAGGGAACCCAGTGAAATTGAAATTTATGCCTTTGCAAATGACTAACAGATATACAGATACCCCCATCAAAGTCTCCTCCTCTTTTCCATCTCTCTGCTTTGAACTGATGAGAAAAGGGAAAGGAAAATGAAGCTTTTTCCAGATTCAAGCTATGGGATGGAGGAGGGAGGGGGGGAGAGAGAGAGAGAGAGAGAGGAGAGAATGGCGAAGGAGGCAGTAAGAATGGAAAGCAAGAGAAGACGTTAACGCCTATGATAACATTGTCACCGCCAATGTAAATTGACGTGCTACATAGTCAACAGGACACACTTGGCTGCCTGCAAGTGGGAAGTACTTAAATCTTGGCACTGATAAATGAAATATTTTTAAGGGAGCTAATCAGTGAAAATGGGGTTTCATCAGGCACTGACATGTCTTGCTTGCTTCAGTGAACCCAAGAGAGAAAAATGATTGCATAGTGCAGACCAGAGAGACACACGCGAAGTATTGCGTATGCACAGAGCGAGGAAGCCAGGGGTGGCAGAAAAGGCTGCGCTAAGGATCCTAAATTCAGAGCTGATCTGGGTCCCAGCTACTCCTGAGCTTGTACATGTTTCAGACCCTGCACATACCGGGGACTGCCCTCTCTCCTTCCTATGTCCCAGCCGTGCTCTCTCTTTCTCTGTGTGTGTCTCATACGTTTGATAAATGTGTTTGTGTGGAACAGAGTTGGTGCAAATCCCCAATCTGCAGCCTGCTGGGCTCTGTTGCCTCAACAGCAGGCTAGCCAGTATTTCTGGATAAACACTAATAAATCTTTCTTTTCTTACTGGCAATCAATCATTTCTTGTGTCTTTCCTTCTCCTTACCAGTCTTCAAAATAGTGAAAAATAGAACTCAAATTACAAGTACTGGGACCTTTTGGGTTAAAGAAGGAACAGAAAACAAGAGGAATGAGGAGAAAAGGAGAAAGGAGAAAAGAAAGAAAAGATAAGATTTTGTGATGTGCCCTGAGATTGCTGTGATCAGAAGGACAGACGTTTAAAGACCTCTCAAATATAAGAGGCACATATGTGCATTTTGAAAAACATCACTTTGTTTTGTGGGAGCAAATATGTGATTTGGCATACAGGGCTCAGGCTGCACCTCAACTCTTTCATAGCAGCCATTTTGTGACAGTTCCCGTGAAATATTCTCAAAATTGCAAACATGCCCATTGAGCTTCTATAGTTTATTTCGATTGCATGGAAAAAGCTTTCAATTTTCACTTAGTTTAGCTAAATTTTAGCATTCTTTTAATAATATGAATAGCAAATTAAATGGTTAAATGATACTGCTGTGTGCTTTTCTTCTTTAATTAGAGGAGATTCTGTGATATATGGAACTATATTAATAGGGAGTATGAAAAATAACACTTGGTGCAGAGGTGTATTCAGCAGGTTCAGACCAGTTCTGGAGAACTGGTAGTGGACATTTTGAGTAGTTCGGGGGAACTGGCAAATACCGTCTCTAACTGGAAGTTTTACAGTGTCCTTCCCCTGCCACACCCACCAAGCCACGCCCACAAAACCAGTAATAAAAAAATTTGAATCCCACCACTGACTTGGTGCATTGATGATGTGAAAGGGACTGTGGATAAGGGAAAACACTTGTAAGAGAATTAATGCTGTAAAACATGAAGATGAGAAAAGATACTTTAATGGGTATGCAGAAAAAAAGAATAGTTAAAAATATAGAATAAGGAATAGTTAAGATTAAATGAGGCTGAGAAAACAAAGAGCGACTTTGACATTTCTGTTTATGATGATGATGAATGTTTTGTTTGTATTTATCTCAGCTGCTAGGCATTTTAATTTTTGTAATTTTTGTCACTGCTTTTATTTTTTTACTTTTAACATTTTATATTGTTTTAATATTGTTCACCACCACCTACAAGTTGAGATGAGTATAAATTGGTTGAATAAATAAATAAAGCATAGATGAAAATAAGTGGCATATGTAGCAAATTTATTTTTACCTTCGATTGCTGTATAATGTAAATGTATAAGGAATGCTTGTGGTGGCAATAAATGCATCTTGGTTTGGAAAGTGAATGCATTTTACTTCTGCATGCAAATGATACCCTGCTGTTGGCTGAAAACCTTAATCCTTTGCAGCAAATGTTAGATAGATTATATGATGCAGCCAGAAGTATGGATATGAAAATTAATGTATCAGACAAAAATGGTTCTGCCTGACAGTGAAAATGAAATGATTTTTTCCAAGTTAGTCATAAATAGCAAAACAAGGAAACAAACCTACAGTAAGGATAGGAATTTGTATGCTTTACGTGAATGTTTACTAAAGATGGAAAAATGTATGGAGAAATCCTGAGACATGCGGATGTTGATAGAATAATATGTGAATTGTTATGAGGAATGAACAATTCTCAAAAGAACCCAAAATGGCTGTTTATACAGTTGTGGTATGAAAGTAAGAACTGTGTCTTGCAAAGAAAAAAATGGAAGTAAGTAAAATACATTTGGAATGGAATTATGAATTGAGTTTGGAAAACAAGATCTGGCTCAATCCAACTAACACACACTAAGCAACATGCTCATGAACACACTCCAAACAGTAATTATTTGGTTGAGATATCACTCCTTAACTATTGTTGAATTACTCAATGATCATTCATACATTAACATTGCAGGGCCTAATATTAGAGAGATCTTTCAATGCAGATCTTAAACCACAACTAGGAATAAATGTGTATTTTTGATTCTGAAGAAATGTTCTGAATGGGCTATGCAATTAGTTAAAATAACTACCTGAAATCAGATGCCTCCCTAACTACTAGCCAGGCAGATTCTCAATCAGGTATTTGGGCTGCCTTCAATATGAGAAGTCGAGTTGTTAAAGGAAGACAATGAAAATGGATTGGGGAATTGCAAAAGACGGAAATGTGAGATTTAGGCCATTGCAATTAAAAGCATTCCCATGTCAAGAATTCTCTAAAAGAAATGGAAGGACACTGTGATCCCCACAATGGACGAATGGCTGCAAAAATTGATGGAGTTAGCAGAGATGGCTAAATTGACTGCTTTGGTTGAAAAACACAATTTTGTTTCTACTTGCAAACCATTTTTGGACTTTGTGCTTGAGGTGGGAAAAAATAAACTTTGATTTTGGGTTTTGCTGATTAGATAGGTTTGTTGTTATAGAAGTGGCTGGTATATATTACTATACAAAAGTAAGAAGTTGAGGGTTCATGGTATTACCTTATTCTGTTGTACCAAAAGGAGTTGGAAGTCAATGCTCTTTTTTCTTTTTTCCATCTCCTCTACCCTTTTCTCTCTTTCCCTTTTCCTTCCTTATTTTACTATTAATTCCCTTTTCTTTGTATTTCTGTGTTTTATATTTTGATAAATTAATAAAAATTTGAAACCAAAGGAATTATCTAAAAGAAGGATTGGGAGAATTGATGGGCAAGCTAGAGAAAGTCATATGTTCTTCTTTGGGCAGAAACTGCCAAAGCAATAACAATAAGCCACAATTCAAAAGCAACTCTTATCAGTCATTTAAACAAGGATTTGTTCCTGATGATTTAGCTCTAGAAAGCCAAGGGTTTAGTAGGGGAGGGGGTTGTTTGTTTGTTTTTTGCAGCCTGAGTGAAAGACCATTGCTTGCACCACTAGTAATTAAGTGGAAATTAAGTGATGCAGCTCATTGGTACCACTTACAACTTCCCAAATAATTACTGGCCATGTTTATTTCTCATTCTTTAAAGAATGGAATGGAATGGAGTTCTTTACAGAATACAATTCTTTATTGGCCAAGTAAGATTGGACACACAAAAAGCCAGTAAAAGCACAGGAGACAGTAGAAAAGAAATACGAGTCCAATATTATTTTTCTTCTCCTGCTTCCTTGTCTTTGGTGCCATTCGGTGTTGGAAAATGTTCTCACTGAAGAAAAATACATGAAAAAATCCCAAATGTGGTCCACAGTTAACAAAAGTTTGCCTGTCCCACTTTCTCTATTACATTAGCACCTCATGTACATCCTCATAGTGAATCATTGTGAAGGGTAGTTGTAATTACACCTATTAAAGTTTTCAGTAAACAATGTTATGATCTCAATTCACTTGTTCTTATTTCATAGAGGGGCAACGATATTGATTCACTTGAACTGCCTGACCATAAAAGTTATAAACCAAAATATATATGTGGGTGGGTGTGGGGGAGAAAGAGAGAGAGAGATTTTTTTTTCCTCTGTTAATGTATTTTTTTTTTTTTTTTTTGCAGAACAAATGGTCCCAGAAAGAATTTGCCTAGATCCTACAGCTACTGGGTAACTTGAAAAGATCTAAATATGTAATGTAAACCACCATCCTGCTGTCACAGAAGACCAATAATTAAAGACTTATAGGTGTAAGAGTCAGCAAGAGTAAGTGAATTATAGGAATGTGAAAGTGTGTGTATGTGAGCATAGACCTTGTCCTTATATCACAGCAACATTAAGAAAGAAAAAAAGGTTCGAACTGCAATTCCCAGGATGATCATGAAATGAAAATGTCCTTCGATTACAGAACGTTTTAAGACATGATTATTTCATGTGCATGATATTAAGAAAATGACAGATGAAAATTCATCATGAAAGAAATTAATACTTAAACATTTAAACAAAGACTCCCTTGTGATTTTCTACCTCTATTCTGACACATTAATGAGTTATTATTTCCTTCTCTTCCCCCTGAAAAAAATAAAACAAACCAACAACCCAGGAATAAAGATATTTAAAAAGCATGATGAAAAATGCATCTAGAAAACAAATGCATAACTACAATTGCTTTGAAGAAACAGAAAGGGGTTGTAGCTTAGCTGGAAATATGTAAAATAGAAAAATGATTTAATATCTTTTGCTAGTGGGTAAATGGCTGCTTTTTCTTTATGAAGTCAAGCAAGCTAGCGTTTGAATAATGACACCAAAATGTTGCAGGAAACCAACAAATTTAGACCTTGTTCTCTCTTCTCCCCTCCTCCTCCTGTTTTTTTTTTCCTTCCTCTGAACCAAAATGTACCCTTAACTCACAGCATAACAGCAAGAATAAATCAAAGCACTGTTGTAAGTTTAGAGTCACTAAAAAGCATAGATAAATTCTGGAGGTGATTTATTTCCTTTTATTGAAATAGAGGCTGTCCACTGAGAATTCCCACAATGAAGAGGGACTCAAATCCTCTTATGTGCACCAAATTAAACATAAACAATGCTTCTTTAGGTGAGCTGGCTTTTGTCTGCGCACAATCAAATTGGTTTCAGCTTTACACAACCTAAAGCCAAACTAGGAATAACCTCATTCAGGCAATTAGCGTAAATTATTTTTTATAGAATAAATACTTAATGCCAAGATACTTTTCTTCCCACTGTAGCACCCAATCAAGAACAGAGCCACAGTATTTATCTTGGAATTAGGAAAGGGAAATTAAACACTCCCTATCCTGGACCCCCAAAACCCTTAGCTATTAACTGTCACAATTTCTGCATCTACAGATCGCCCTCTACTTGCAACCACAATTCAGCCCAAAATTTCTGTTGCTGAGTGAGACATTTGTTCAGGGAGTTTTACAACCTTTCTTGCCACATTTCTTAAGTGAATCACTTCGGTTATTAATTTAATAACAGGGTTGTTATCTTGATCTGGCTTCCCCATTGGCTTTGCTTGTGAGGAAGGTCACAAAATGGGATCTGCAACGGTCATAAATAGGAGTCCGTTCCAAGCATCTGAATTTTGATCAGGTTTAGTTTAATTTACTTTACTTTATTGTTATTGCACCTTGTACAATGAAATCAAACACCATCTTCTGTACACATCATGACCATGAAATAAACACAAATACACACTCCACACATTGAAATGAAACCCCCAACACCGCACCAACACTGCACTATACAGTAGAATTCAAAAGAGCCATTGCCCTGGGATAGAAGCTGACTGTCATGCCCTTGGTAGAGTCGGACTCTGAGGGAGAGGAGGAACAGCAGACAGGGAGTGGAGGTGTGGCTCCGGAGGTTGGGGAGGAGGTTGGGGAAGGGCAGAGGCCAGCTGGGCAGTCAGAGGAAGAACTAGGCCCATCCCCTCTGCATCCTAGGACACACAGGGAGGAATGGAGAAGGAAACAACTTGGCTTATGAGAGAGGAAGTGGCCATGATCCCCCTCTTTGGTTGCAGCTGGGGAGAATATAAGAGAGATGGTATATAAGAGAGATGGAATATAAGAGAGATGGTATATAAGAGAGACGGTTAAAACACAGCGTTGCCAGAAGTAAAGCATGTTTTATTTTGGGCTGAAGTTAACTTGGTTGGCGTCCTTCCAACAGACTGTGCCTTGTTATCTCCTTGAAGTTGGTAATTACTTATCCTGGTCCCTTGTGGAATTTCCTTCATTGTAGTTTGTTTTGGTTTTTTATTTCACCTCTATCTGCTCATTAAGTTCTGACTGTATTGCTTACTTTTGAAGACTATTTTTGAATAAGTTTTATCTCCAACTGAGAATTATTGAACAGTGGGGCCAAGTTGGAGGCATTAAAGGACATTTATGCACGTTTTGGATTTTGTTATGTTTGTGTTACACTCCGGGTCATCACACTGACCATGGGGATGCTGCTGCAATGGTTGTTAAGTGGGAAAAGCGGTCATAAACCACTTTTTTCAGTGCTGTTGTAAACTCTGAACAGTCACTAAATGAACTGTTGTAAGTCATGGACTACCTGTATTCTATGAAAACAGCTAAAAAAAAGTTAATTCTATGAACTGTGTCAGGTTTAGCAGGATTGTTAAGGAACTATGTCTCCCTCTAGGTTTTATCATGATCTTATAAGCCTCATGCTATTCAGACTGTTTTCTTGGTATTCAAAATTCAGCAGGCCCATGCAGGTTATTGCCTTTAGTACAGAGTTCCCCAAAGTTTCCCACTTTGTGAGCCGGCGGGGAGAAGGGATGGTGCCACATAAGCGAATGGCCAATGTGCACTCCCTGTTCCATTTGCGCAAGCAACGTGCACATACACCCACCACTCAGCAAATGAAGCACACACCAATGTGCCCTCATGCAAATGAGTTTGTGCACATGCGTGTTCGCCGGCCCTTTCCGTGGCCCGGTTGCAAAGCTCTTACAGCCCACTAGGTTGGGGACCCCTGCTTTAGTAGGTTCCCAACTTCTGGATTCAAATCGGGGGTTCTGAGGAAACATTATTTGGAAACACGCCAAGGATTTCAGCAAGGATAAGGCACAGTGTGGAGGAAAAAACAGAGAACAGGGGAATTCCTGTCGAGAAGTAGAAGTCTTATCCAAATGAGAAAGAAGAAAAAGGGCATAAATGCTTTAGAAATAAATGTAAGTCGCTAAGACTATGACAGGCCCGTTGCTAAAAAACATCATTCTAATTTTAAAACCCTTTCAGTCCATAAATCTATCAAAACCAGAAAATTGGCAAGGGAAGCCCTTGGGCTATTAGGTAAAAAGGTTGGGAAGCAATTGTTAAGAAGGATAGGAAAGCTGCAGAAAAGCTTAATGCAATGCACTCGTTTCGTTATGCAAAATCCTGTGCTTGATATTATTCTTTTTGGAGAGCACCTGAAGAACTGAAGGTGTTCTACCTGAGCAGTGGAGGACTTTCCTCTTCTTCTTTTCATCTATTATGGACAATACAGATGAAGTTATTGTAGCCCTGAAGTTATTGCAATCACTGTTTCTTATGTGGTCCTTCAATCCTGTTACAGTTGTGTTTTAATACATAATTGTAGTCCTGCCCCAATCTGCATTGGCAGGGCATTATTGAGGCTTTTCATAATAACCGTGTTTTTAATTACTGCTTTCTTTTCATCTTTCCCTCTTTTGCTTCCTGTTTGATGCAGCATTACTTTCAAATTTATTGCTTTCCTGGATAAAAATAAATTTAATTGCTGATATATTTCCATTTCCATTCTCATTTAACAGTAGTCTGCATTTTAAAATGAAAGGAAAAGAAGAAGAAAGGAATCCGTAATTATAAATAATAACTGACTTCATAAAAAAGCATTCAGTGGGGATGTTTTACAGTTTTTATAACTGTTTTACAGTTGTAACAGAATAAAAAGCTTCAAGGGGGAAGCTAGGAATTTAAGTTTCAGGGCATCTTTCTAAACTGACCTTACCCTGGGTGATCATAAGTGAAGAATCAGGGTCATGAGAATAATGTTGGTGTTGTAGGTGTTGTGTGGAACAATTATTTTAAATATGTGTCTCTCTGACTGCAAACATATTATTTCTTCCTATTTACAACAGTCATGATAAAAAGTGACAAACTTTTAAGTTTACTGTCAAATTAAGTATGAACAAATCAGAACACCCAAGTAATTGTGTTTAAGAAAAAGAAGCTCAGATTTTTTTCAATCTTTGGGGGAAAAAAAAGACAATCTGAACTCTCTTCCTATTGATGGATTTTTAAAAATAGCAAATTGTCTGGCATGAAAAACCAGGTCCACATCTGAAGGTTCAATTTATTGTTGAAAGTCTATATATCTTCTCAGATATTGATCAGTACCTGGTTATAGTTAGATAAGGATAATAGCAATCAAGGTCAACTGAACTTCGTTTGTTTGTAGCTATGTAGGGATTCTAGGCTGAACCCTCTTTTTACTCCCCCCAACAGTCCTTTTCCTAGTTTTCAATTTTAAATAAAGGGATTAAAGACTTAGTCAAACATCTATGATTATTGGAATAAACAATCCTTGGATTAAACAAAATGCCATAAATTCTCATATCTTTTATTTAATCTAAATTCTACTTTCCCAGTTTCTTAAACATTGGACAATTGCAAACATTGTTCACTACTTGACATTTCAAACACTAATTCTCCTGGAAGCTATATACACTGCTCAAAAAAATAAAGGGAACACAAAAATAAGACATCCTAGATCTGAATGAATGAAATATTCTTATTAAATACTTTGTTCATTACATAGTTGAATGTGCTGACAACAAAATCACACAAAAATTATCAATGGAAATCAAATTTAGCAACCCATGGAGGTCTGGATTTGGAGTTACACTCAAAATTAAAGTGGAAAAAAACACGACAGGCTGATCCAACTTTGATGTAATGTCCTTAAAACAAGTCAAAATGAGGCCCAGTAGTGTGTGTGGCCTCCATGTGCCTGTATGACCTCCCTACAACGCCTGGGCATGCTCCTGATGAGGTGGTGGATGGTCTCCTGAGGTATCTCCTCCCAGACCTGAACTAAAGCATCCCCCAACTCCTGGACAGTCTGTGGTGCAACGTGGCACTGGGGGATGTCCCAGATGTGCTCAATTGGATTCAGGTCTGGGGAACGGGTGGGCCAGTCCATAGCATCAATGCCTTTGTCTTGCAGGAACTGCTGACACACTCCAGTCACACGAGGTCTAGCATTATCTTGCAATCGTACCAGCATATGGTTTCACAAGGGGTCTGAGGATCTCATCTCGGTACCTAATGGCAGTCAGGCTACCTCTGGCAAGCACATGGAGGGCTGTGCGGCCCCATAAAGAAATGCCACCCCACGCTATTACTGACCTACTGCCAAACCAGTCATGCTGGAGGATGTTGCAGGCAGCAGAACGTTCTCCACGGTGTCTCCAGACCCTGTCATGTCTGTCACATGTGCTCAATGTGAATCTGCTTTCATCTGTGAAGAGCACAGGGCGCCAGTGGCAAATTTGCCAATCTTGGTGTTCTCTGGCAAATGCCAAACATCCTGCACGGTGTTGGGCTGTAAGCACAACCCTCAACTGTGGACGTCGGGCCCTCATACCACCCTCATGGAGTCTGTTTCTGACTGTTTGAGCAGCCACATGCACATTTGTGGCCCGCTGGAGGTCATTTTGCAGAGCTCTGGCAGTGCTCCTCCTGTCCCTCCTTGCACACAGGCAGACGTAGCAGTCCTGATGCTGGGTTGTTGCCCTCCTACAGCCTCCTCCACGTCTCCTGATGTACTGGCCTGTCTCCTGGTAGCGTCTCCATGCTCTGGACACTATGCTGACAGACACAGCAAACCTTCTTGCCACAGCTCACATTGATGTGCCATCCTGGATGAGCTGCACTACCTGAGCCACTTGTATGGGTTGTAGACTCCGTCTCATGCTGCCACTAGAGTGAAAGCACTGCCAGCATTCAAAAGTGACCAAACCATCAGCCAGAAAGCATAGGAACTGAGATGTGGTCTGTGGTCACCACCCACAGAACCACTCCTTTATTGGGGATGTCTTGCTACCTGCCTATGCTTTCCACCTGTTGTCTATTCCATTTGCACAACAGCATGTGAAATTGATTGTCAATCAGTGTTGCTACCTAAGTGGACAGTTTGATTACACAGAAGTGTGATTGACTTGGAGTTACATTGTGTTGTTTAAGTGTTCCCTTTATTTTTTTGAACAGTGTATATTTTCCAAATACACACACACACACCTGGTATTAAATAATAGGTATACTTAGAGTTTCCCCTCAATGTACTGCATTGAGGCACATGCTTGCTGGCTATTAAGAAGAGACTCTGAAGCATTCTTCAATTTAAGACATTAGCTAAAGCAATTCAATTGTCCAGTTTCAAGTATTGACTGGGCTCAGTCACTGTACAGTTCATATAAATGCTATGTCTAAACATGGACCACAAAGTCATTGTATACAGAACATTTATACACATATGTATAAAAACAAAGTTCCATCTCTATAAGCTTGTGTATTCCATTCCACTTACCAGTACTTATTTTTTCCTTCTCTGTTAACCCTAATCAGTTATTTTTTTCTTAAAGCTTGATTCTTACTGGATGTAAAAGGTAAACATTTCCCTGTCCGGTTGTGTCTGTCTCTAGGGCGTGATGCTTATCTCCATTTTTTGGCCAAGGGGGGCAGCATTGTCCAAAGACATTTTCCGTGGTCATGTAGCCAGCATGGTTATATGCCAAAAGCACATGGAACACTGTTACCTTCCCACTGAAGTGGTACTTATTTATCTACTTGCATTTGCCTGCTTTCAAACTGTTAGGTAGGCAGGAACAGGGGCAGGAACAGAAGCTCATCCCATTGTTCAGTGCCCACATCTCAACCCGGGCAGTCAGCTTTCGTGTCCTCTCACTAGATATAATTTTAAAACAAGTGTCTTACACAATTTCATGTATCTTAACTAGACCTGCCCCAGTCTTACATACTTCTCAGTTGATTGCATAGTTTTCTGTCATTTGAATCAAGAAATATATTTAAATTTAAGGTAAAAAAAAATTAGGATAAAATAGCATGTAGTTTTTCTTTTAAAAAATTAAGATTTTTTTAAAAAAATTAAAGATGAAACCAAACATGGTCGAATCAGTATAAATGTATGATGTATCAGATTATAAAACAGAGACCTGCAGAATTATAGCCAGAAAAAAAATAATGGAAAAGTATCATTGCTAAACTTTTAGAAGTCAGTCAGGAATCATTAGGTTTCCTGAAAGAAGCAATTCTGAAATTTTAGTACCACATTTAAACAGTTGCCCTATGAAAGTAATAACTGAACAGTGTGAGAATATCATATGTCAGCCATCCACAATTGAAGTATGCTCCCAGAATTCACAACAATTGCCATGCAGGCTAATGCGCTGGGAGCTGATATACACACATCTGGAAGGCTTGGGTTTTTTTGGGAACATTCTCTACTTTGCTGTCAAAATGCAGAAAATTGTACTCATCTCATCTACAATGTCATCATAAAGCAAGGGTCTTCAAACTTGGCAAATTTAAGACTTGTGGACTTCAACTCCCAGAATTCCTGAGTTAACATGACTGGGGAGGAGGAATTCTGGGAGTTGAAGTCGACAAGTCTTAAAGCTGTCAAGTTTGAAGACCTCTGTCATAAAATCTAGTAAAGCTGTCTCATGGCTGGATGATGTAACAAGTCCATAGCCCCTTCTTCACCTGACCCCAAAGTAAGCACACAATTTACTCATTAAAAATGTGTGAAGGTGGCTATTGTTTACCTCAGTGAAGTGCTCTGCATCTCAGGGCTATTGCCATTTGCCTCCTTAGACACTGTGTGCCACTATGAAACCTTGTCTGATGGTTCCAATAGCCAAAACAAGCTGCTGAAACTACCAGGTGAGGCCTAAAGCCTAACAGGATGGCTGCCTTGATTTGTTTTTAGAAGTGAAGGGACTTCTCACTTTTGTGCACTTCTGACTTCTGTGTGTTTCAAAGTGGAGTCCCACTAAAGGGGAACTTCTCATCAACCTCTGAATCATGATTCTGGAGTTTTGCCTAGCCTTCCATTCGGTTCACATCCACAAAATGCTAATTTTCTCTTGCCAATTAAATCTGGCTTTCTACCCCAATCTAAATAAGAGTGATCCCATGTATTGGGGCAAAAGGCAAGAGACTTAAAAAAGACTGATTTTATAAGGATGGCAAATAATATATAACCAAGGTTTTCTAAAATAGTCACTGTTCACAAAGGGAGAAAGGAAAACATAAGTCATTGGAAAGGACTCTCTGCACAACCTATCAAATGGGATGTGTAAAGCTATCTCCAACTGAGGAAAATAACAAGCTTTATGCCGCTTTCATGCCTTCTGACTATAACTCGCCAGAGGGGTTTCTGCAGGTATAAAAATATTGGTTATACCTTATAGCAGCTCATGTTATTAGTATGGTTGTAGATGTAATATGATTTACTGATGTTTTTTTATTTCCCACTGGCCTGATATCAATATATTTATACCACAAGAGTGGCCAATAAATTTCTCTTATGAATCCAGTTTCATGCTACTGACTATTTATCATTTTTATTATGAGGTCACCACTTAAAGGTGTAACATGATTTTATAGCTAATTTGTGACCGCTTCCAAAATAATACATGGTCACTCATGAACTATTCACCTCCATTTCTGATATTTCTTTCTCTTCCACCCCAAAAGCACATCATCTCCAGAATCCAAGCATGGCATCCTTTTTTTTTTTTTTTTACTGTTTTCTCTAGTGTGAAATCTAAAAATACAGAAAAGAATGAGTTGCATTTGATGATTTTTGCAGAATTGCTCAGTAGCATACCACAATGATCAAGTTTTGGATCAACTTCACTATATCAAAAACTTGGAAGATGTATTTTATGGCTTTTCCTTGAACAAATGTTAAAGGGGGATTTTTTTAAAGAAAAATAATGTTTATTAGAAAATGTCTCCGACCTCATAATATGTTGAACAATGTAGCATTACTGTAAACTATTTTTCATAGCATCAGCCCATAATTTCTTCATTCTCAAGAGCTACAAAGGATAGTCAAGATATTACAGTGGCATAAATCTGTTTTGGGTTTTTTTCATGATTTCTCACTGTTTCAAAATCTACAACAAGGACGGGGATAGATGCAATAAAATACATTATTGATGGTACATCTGAATGATGTTTTTAAACATTCTCCTCTATGCGGGCAAGGAAAACTAACAGTTTGGTGAGGATAAAATTGTTTATTTTATAAGGATTGGAATGCAATTCATATTGGCATTTAAATACAGGTGAAACTGGAAAAATTAGAATATCGTGCAAAAGTTCATTTATTTCACTAATGCAGCTTAAAAGGTGAAACTAATATATGAGATGGACTCATTACATGCAAAGCAAGATAGTTCAATAGTTTATGATTTGTCATAATTGAGTTATTATGGCTTACAGCTCATGAAAACCCCAAATCCTCAATCTCAGAAAATTAGAATATTACATGCAATCAATAAAACAAGTATTGTACATAGAACAATATTGGACCTCTGAAAAGTATAAGCATGCATATGTACTCAGTACTTGGTTTGGGCCCCTTTTGCAGCAATTACTGCCTCAATGTGGCGTGGCATGGAAGCTATCAGCCTGAGGCACTGCTGAGGTGTTTTGGAAGAGCAGGATGCTTCAATAGTGGCCTTCAGCTCTTCTGCATTGTTCAGTCTCATGTCTCTCATCTTTTTCTTGGCAATGCCCCATAGATTTTCTATGGGGTTCAGGTCAGGTGAGTTTGCTGGCCAATCAAGCACAGTAATCCCATGGTCATTGAACCAGGTTTTGGTGCTTTTGGCAGTGTGGGCAGGTGCCAAGTCCTGCTGAAAAATGAAGTCGGCATCCCCATAAAATTTGTCTGTGGAAGGAAGCATGAAGTGCTCCAAAATCTCCTGGTAGACAGCTGCATTGACCCTGGACTTAATGAAGCACAGTGGACCAACACCAGCAGATGACATGGCTCCCCAAATCAACACAGACTGTGGAAACTTCACACTGGACTTCAAGCATCTTGCAGTGTGTGCCTCTCCATTCTTCCTCCAGACTCTGGGTCCTTGGTTTCCAAATGAGATGCAAAAGCTGCTCTCGTCAGAAAAGAGGACTTTGGACCACTAAGCAACAGACCAGTTCTGTTTTTCCTTAGCCCAGGTAAGATGGTTCTGACATTTTTTGTTGTTCAGGAGCGGCTTGACAAGAGAAATACAACATTTGAAGTCCATGTCCAGGATCCTTCTGTGTGTGGTGGCTCTTGATGCACTGACTCAGTCCACTCCTTGTGAAAGTTCCCAACACTTTTGAATGGCCTTTTCCTGACAATCCTCTCCAGGCTGCAGTCATCCCTGCTGCTTGTGCACCTTTTTCTTTCACACTTTTCTCTTCCACATAACTTTCTATTCATGTGCTTTGATACAGCACTTGGGGAACATCCAACTTCTTTTGCAATTACCTTTTGAGGCTTTCCCTCGTTGTGGAGGGTATCAATGATGGTTTTCTGCACAACTGTCAGGTCAGCAATCTTTCCCATGATTGTGATTCCTACTGAACCAGACTGAGAGACCATTTAAAGGCTCAGGAACCCTTTGCAGGTATTATGGCTTAATTAGCTGATTACAGTGGGATACTTTGAGCCTAGAATATTGAACCTTTTCACAATATTCTAATTTTCTGAGATTATGGGTTTGGGGTTTTCATGAGCTGTAAGCCATAATCATCTCAATTATGACACACCATGGCTTGAACTATCTTGCTTTGCATGTAATGAGTCTATCTCATATATTAGGTTCACCTTTTAAGTTACATTACTGAAATAAATGAACTTTTGTATGCTATTCTAATTTTTCGAGTTTCACCTGTAATGCAAGAGATACACAAACGAATTGAAGACTCATGATCAAAACTTTTAAGTGAAAGATTGGCCTTGGCTGAGCTATATGTCAGCTCAGGTGAACAAATTGAGAAGAACTTTGTCTTTTTTTAAAAAAAATTGAACAACAGACTGAAATTCCAGGGACAACAGTTGGCCCAGGCCAAGCTGCTTCATAAAATGTACCATTCCTTCTACTTAGCTAAAATCTGCTATATTTCTCTTTGCTTCACCTGCATCAGATATTGCAAATTGTGTTATCTAGTAAAAAAAACAAAACAGTTATTTTTATTGTTTCTTGGCCAATAAGTAATGGATGATGTTATGGTTTCTTTTTTTTTTAAAAAAAAAGTATTGTTTAGTCTTCTTTACAAAGGAGCTACTGGTTAGTAACCCTTAGAATGGAATATTGTACTTAATGTGTGTTAGATAACTGAAGTTATCTAATGGATTTTTTCTTCTTCTTCTGTAACTGTAAAGTCTTCATAAAATGTCACTTTTCTTTTTTTAAAAAGCTGTAATTAATAGTGATCTTGGTGAGGCAGCTGAATTATAAAAAATAAGATAAAAATTTATGTAGATGTCACTATGTGAGGAATCCCATGAACAGTTATGCTGAAGAAATGCTTGTTGCATTTGTTATAAATAAGCTAAATTAGTTTTAGAAACAAAGCATTTCTGACAATTCTTCAGGATGAAAACTGCAAGAATTTCAAGTTTCCTTAGGCAAAACATAAATCATCATCATTGTTATTTAATATAATACAAAAATATGATATTCTGGCAATAGAGCGAGGAATACCTAAACAATTGGCATTTCTTAGAGAAAGAAATTTAGGATATTCAATGTGTTTTTTCCAGTAAAGAATGTCACCACTGTGACTAACATGTTTACATTTTATTTATTGCCTGCTTTTCATATATTTATTATAATCCCAAAGCAGGGGTACCAAGTTGAATTAAAACCACAAAACCATACAGAATGTTAACATTACTAAAAATAATAAGACAGATAACACTAATTGCTTCCTGTAATTCTCTCAGAATTCTGCAATATACAATTCTACAAAACATCAATATTATCTTTTATTATCAGTGGTTTTATCTAGTCTACTTCAGCTTAAAATAACCTATTTCTACCTGGAGCTTTGTAGCTCATGAAACTAACTCGAGGCAATATATACCCTGAGTATGAGATGCAGTATGGAGAACTTTCTTTATAATTAAATCTCCTCACCTTCTTCCTTAAATGACTACGTCTCATTTCAAAGCCAAATTAGAATGGATAGTATGCATGTGCCTATGTGCATCTGTCTGTTTGGTAACCCCAATCTGTGAAATGATTTTCCTGGGGGGTACGAGATTGCAAATAAGGAGAACCAAGGTAGTGTCCAAGTTGAGTCATCGTAACACAGTGACTCTAAAATTTTAGGTCAAACATGACATGAGAGGATTAAAGAGCAGTATGCACACCAACATGACTTTAGATAGGTAATGGCATCTTCTGGTTCATTAGATCCTGAAGGGTGGAGGTATAAATGGTGATAGGAGTTTCCTATGACAGCAGAACAAGCCAAAATAGCACATTATTACCCAACAAGCTACCTATTAGGGAAAAAAAGCAAAACCTAGAACTGAAAGTTCATCCCCTGTTTCTTTGGGGGTGTTCACTGTTACAGACTTATAATGGGTCCAGAGGTCCTTAGAAAGAATAAGTGACTCTGGTCCTATTTAAAGCCAGAAACAAGTTGACCAATTGCTGCTGTGTTTTACTTCAGGGTATTCTTTTAAGGCAGAAGGAGAGAGGAAAAGATCAGCCTATAATGGTGTGCCTGGCTTGAAAACTCCATTTTGGACCGTGGAGAGTCATATTTCAGAGAGTATTGATCAGACTGCAGTTTGTGTTTCCTTGCGTCCATGATCCTGTTTGCAGCCCTGTAAAATAATAATAGTACTCGTGTCAGTGAGGTAATTACCATTGATCTAACACACTGTGACAAATTTTTCAGTCATGCCACTTGATTCATACTTAAAGTTATGGCACTGCTGACTGTTCCTTAAATAATTGAAGGATGCCCTTTGTAAATCAGTAGGCTCTCCCCCCAAAAGTGGCAGTTTCTTTTTGGCTGAAAGCTTGTTACCTAGCTTCATCGTGGATTTGCAAATTAAAGAGACAGGCTGTTAGCATCACATGTAGCTTTTTGAAGATGCTAATATTGTTGGAGCTGACAAATCATTTATGACAGTTTGCAAAACTACAGGGCAAGACAGCTATGACATTTCAGCTGCTTTTACTGAGTGAACAGCAAAGAGCTCAATGCAGCAAGGATATGTGAAATTTCTCAGCCATGGGTTTTGCTCTTGGAAAGGCTACAATTCTCATGACCTCTTCTGTATCAGACTATGGTACAGGATAAAAAAGAGAATTCACTTATGCTCTCCCCCACCCCCCCCCCCATCTATAAAACTAGATATCATAAGATCAAAATATATTACCTGAAATAGATTTATGTGTGTGGTTCACATAAAGATACGGATTCTTTATTGTGTTGAAAAGTGGAAACATCGGTTCCCAACATGCTAGCCTCCAATTCTCTGAATTTCCAAATTTTGACAATTTCTCACCTTCCTTCCTAAATCTCAGCAGAGGAGCAAAATCCAAGACCTCATGCAACCTTTGAGAATCCAGAATACGATTCTCACAATAATTCCATAATGTTTCCTCAAACTGCAAGATATTAATACACATATAGACCCAATGCACACTATGTAAGATTAGGAACTTTTAATTAAAGTGACATTAAATCAAGTTGGTTGTCCCAGCTTTGCCACTTTTTTTGCACAGCTCCCAGCTTTTCACCCCAAAGCTATGCTTAGTATCTTTCCATAATATTTGCCCCTATTCTCTAATTGGTGGAAGATTTAGAAATGCCACGGGGAGGACTTTTCCTGTGAAGTCCTATTTTCTCGCAGACCTTTCATTATCCAAACTGAGTGATATCATCAGTGCACATAGAAGAAAGTGAAGCCCTCAAATGGTCATCCCTGAATATACAGGTGACAATATCTACTTTAAAAAATATTTAAGCAATAGATAATTTTGTGGATGGCATCATATTTTTTCTCGATGTCAGGGAATGATGGAAACACCCCTGGTTATGTTGCTTTGAAAAGCAGCAATGGCTTTCACGGCACCTATTACAGTTATGGAAAATAAGCTGCATTGCTGAGTTATTGTTGGATACTCAGGAGCAGAATAAGAGCGGCTCAGTGGTCTAGTGGTGAAGATGCTTACCTCCCACTCAGAAGGTGGAGAGTTCAATCCTAGGCAGCAGCAGATGTTTCTCTACCAGGGCACAAAGAGAATATTTCTGCTGTGAACTCCATGTAGGCATCAGGAAGGGCATCCAGCCAGTAATGCTCAGCTCCATTCAGTAGCCCTTGGCATTCTGCAAGCTTCCATGTGGATTGTTTGTTGATGTCCTCAACTGTCTCATGAATTCTGTCCCTCATATACCCTATTTGACAATACCCTTTATAATTGGATTACCAATATTGTAATTGGTAAAAAAAAAAAAAAAAAGAGATTCTAGTGAAGTCTCTAACTCACCTTCAGAAACTTTGGATGAAAGAAGCAAAACAAGGCATCAGAGAGAGCTTCTTACTGGCTTTTTTTGTAATAGCAATAGCACCAGTAGTGGGCTGCTGCCGGTTCGTACCGGTTTAGGTGAACCGGATTTCCGACAGTCAGCTGGCCCCGCCCTATCCTGTCCTTTATTTCCTGCCTTCTAGATCATCTCAATCACGCGGCACAGCTGATTTCCTCCCCCCGGTCACTGTTCTACTTACCGTTGCTGACTTGGAAGGTAAGCAGCTGACCTCCATTTTCAGTGCTGCGCGCAAGTCCCTTAGGTGCACACACACGTGCTGTGCTCACTGAACCGGTTGTTAAATTGGTTGCAGCCCACCATTGAATAGCATTTAGACATATATACCACTTCATAGTGCTTTACAACCCTCTCTAAGCAGTTTACACAGTCGGCATTTTGCCCCCAACAATCTAGGTCCTCATTTTACTGACCTCAGAACAGAGGTAGTATTCAGCAGGTTCTGACCAGTTCTGGAGAACCAGTAGTGGAAATTTTGAGTAGTTTGGAGAACCAGCAAATACCACCTCTGACTAGCCCTGCCCTCATCTATTCTCTGCCTCCCAAATCCCAGCTGATCAGCGGGGTTTTCTTTCGTTGTGCTGCACAGGAGAACGGAGCTAGAAAGCAGGTTAGTGCAGTGGGGAGGGAGTGGGAATTTGCAGTAACCTTCCCCCTGGAGTGGGGTGGGAATGGAGATTTTACATTATCCCCTGCCACACCCACCAAGCCATGGCCACCACACCACACCCACAGAACCAGTAGTAAAAAAAATTGAACCCCACCACTGCCTCAGAAGGATGGAACGCTGAGTCAAATTTAGAGAGAATTTAATCTCTAAATCTAAATCACCCTCATGAGAATCAAATTACTTGCAATACTGCATTCTAACCATTTCTCTACTACAGCTCTTATATTGCGGAGTATTCTTTATGAAACACTGAAGTTCATCTTCTGAGCCTACATGTTATTAACAGTGATAGCAAAGAATTGGGAGCATTGCTGTCCTCTGAAGCTGCAGGCTGATTTTCCATATTCTTGCACTAATATAGTAAATTTTTACCTTAAGGGTATGCACAAATTAAAACCTGAGTGGCTCCACCAGGCTGTATTGTTAACCTGGAGAAGTTTGTAACTAGTTTGGAGAAGTCATTATCTATAGTTTCTTCAATGGAGAGTACAAGTCGGTCTTGGCATTCAACAAGCTTCCATGCAGATCGTTTGATGTCCTAAGCATCCTTTACGAACTGTTCCCTGGAACAGAGCTCTTTCTCTTTAGTCATCTATTGAATTTCAGTGATGTTTCTGTGTATTTTTTTTAAAATGAAAGCTCTGAAAGGAATCATAATATTTTTCATACAACCAGCAATACAACGTAATGATTCTCTTGATTATCCAGAAATGCAGATAGTATATTTCAAAATGTTATATCATAGAATAAAGTTTGTCTCTCACACAACAAAGGAAATGCTTTCCTTTGAAACCTCTAGAAACTCTGTATGGCTGGAAGGTGAAAAGCAAAGGACTCCAGTTATAAGACCTATTCAAAAGTACATAAAGAGTTTGTTATTGAGAGCATTCTTGTACCTGCTTGAGGTGATCACAGACGAAATATAAAAGCATCTTTAGAAGAGTTTACTAAATAAGCTTGTGATTGAACAAGCAGTGTATTCAGGGGTCAGATTTAATTCCTTCCCTCCTTTTGTATTCAGATTAAAGGGCAAGGTGGATTTGCGGAAGCCAGGAGCTCCCCTGTTAATGCTGCTTTTGCACTTAACCTGCAATTTACCTGTCACGAGCAAAACATCTTCAAGAGTTAAACTCTTAGCACTTCCAAACAATTTACCTTACATCTGAATTAATGTCCTTCTGCTCCATGATGATTAAGAGAGAAAAAAAACCCAAATATATTTCTGCAATCAAGAGAAAAATCTCCGTAGAAATATATCAAAACACAATTTTATTTAAATGAAAAAAAACTATCCAACTAATAAATCAGAGGAGCCAAGCAAAACTATATGTTGAAGGAGAGAACAGCTCATACCATCCTAGGTTTTCACCCATAAGCAAGTAGCTTAGTGAATTGGCTGCCTAGGATGGTATCAAACTTTCTCTCTTAATGGGGAGGGGGAGAGTGGGGAATACCTCTATTAAATTCCAGTTCCAAAACCTATAATGAACTATCAAAACTTTTCTAATGCTAATGACATCATTTCCCTAAGCATTTATTTATCATATTTATATAATCACCTGGTTTGCAATAAAGTGACTCTAAGTGGCTTACAATAAAAAGGATTATAAGATTAAAATATTGAAACAATTACAATTGAAAGACATCAACAATATTATTAATAGCAAGACAGTAGTGAAAATTGATGATGAAAATTTATTTAGCCATCTCATCAAATAATTGTTTCTTTGAGATTCCCTGGCCTTCTCACACAGCCATGTTTTAAGGTATTTCTGGAAGTATGTCAAGGATGAGGCCAAATATTGGAGGGAGGGGAGAATATTCCACAGGGCAGGTGCCACAGCAGAAAATGTCCATCTCCTAGGTCCTGCCAGGTCAGATACTTTTGCTGTCCCACAGCATACTTTTTTTGCTGGACCTGATGGGTTCAGTTGATGTAATTGGTTGGAATGAGTCCTTCAGGTAACCCAGCCCCATGTCATGACTTTAAAGGTCAAAAACCAGCATCTTGAATCAGACTTGGAAACAAACTGGCAATCAAAGCAGCTCGCAGAGCAGAGGTGCAACTGGTTCCATTCTAGGGGAACAGATAACTGCACATGCTGCTGCATTTTTACACAAGATTGAGCTTCCAGATCAGAGGTGGTATTCAGCAGGTTCTGACCAACCGGTAGCGGAAATTTTGAGTAGTTTGAAGAACCGGCAAATACCACCTCTGACTGAAGAATTTACAGTACCTTTCCCCTGCCACGCCCACCAAGCCACACCCACCAAACCAGTAGTAAAAAAACAATGAATCCCAGCACTGTTCCAGATACTCTTCAAGGGCAACCCAATAGTCCATTTGGGAAGGAAGTACAGCATGAATGACTGTGGGCAGAGCTTCCTGGTCCAGGAACAAGCACAGCTAGTGCACAACCCGAAGCTCTGCAAAAACCCTCCTAGCCACTACTGCCACCCACACGTCAAGTCAGAAGTCTGTGGAGACCAGGACGTTGCACCCTGGGTCTGTTTTGGGACAATGCAATCCCATCCAGCACTAAAGATGACATAGTCTTTGAGCCAGAGGATCCTAAAACTCAATATTGCCTCAATTCAACTGAAGCCTGTTGTTCCATGTTATACCATGGAAAATCTGCTGTTCTGGATGGATCTTTTGATTCTCTTGTGGTTCTAGTTGTAGTTGAGTGAGAAAGGGGAAAAAAATCAATGCGATGAGCACAAGACACAAGTATATTGGATTGATTTCCAACACTCCAATATACTGGTTTCCCATTGGCTGTTACAACCAACGGCTCTACGCTTTGACTGAAAGCTGGGCTCAGACGTGACAGACTTTTAAAAAGCAGGAGAAAAAGAGGTAAAGGGGTATAACTGCTAAGCAAGCCTGCTTTATAGCATGTGGAAATCAGTCATAAGAATAGGTGTATATAAAAATGTATTATTGTATTAAAAGTTTAAAATAATTCCTGCCTGCCTGACTCCATTCATCTATCCTCTACCAACCATTTTCACCTCTGCTGTCCAACTTCTGTTCTCCAGAAGGTACGATGTGGGTGGAAGAAGAGTACGGGGGCGGGGAAGAGAGGAGAGTGGAAAAGGCTCCCCAAAGGGATGTAGGCATATACAACCTTATACCCACCCACCTACATGCAAGTTGACACACACACACACACACACACACACACACACACACATACACAAACCCTGCACTACTTCTACTTGCCATGAAATCATTTCGTAAATACAAAAGAGGCCCCTCGGGCTATTGGTGCCCAGACGCTCATTTTTGGAGTGGATAATTGACTTCTTTCAGTTGATAATTCATAGCTTGCATATGCGGGCTAATACATCAGCGCCCAGAGACTTCTGAAGAGCCCCGAGCAGAAACAGAAAGGGCGAGTGGAGAGAGGAAAGGGGGAGGAAAAAAATTCAGATGATAGATGAGTGCATTATAGCTTTATGAATGAATTATGTCCTGCAAATACCCTGAGCAGGAAAGTCCGTCAGCTTCTATCTATACTAATCTGTGAGGAATTATGATGATTTTCACATTAAAAGTGGGTGGTGGAGAGAAGGAGGTGGAAATTAATTGAGCAACTGAGCTATTAAAAATGTCTGTCCCAGCATTTGGGGTCTGCTCTCTCATTCATCAAAGCGTAGGAAACCTCTGTCATTTGTGGCTTTTGTTGTTGTTATTCTTAAATGAAAATTCTCATCATATGAAAACCAGTTGGGATTATTTTGGCAGGACGAAGCCTTTTTTAAATGTCTGGAAGGTCTGAATTCCTTTATAACCCTATTGGCATTTTTTATTTATTTTTTGGTACAATAGAAGAGTCTCCCTTCTGCCACCTTCCCCCCTCAAAATGAGCTTTTTTTGCTTTACAAGATAAAACAAAACCCAGGGAAATCAACTTATCCAGCTCAGCTTGCATCCTGTACATATTTTCTCCTAAGAATTTCGGCTGCAGAAAATAAATGCATGTTTCCCAGTCTTAAAATTTTAGTGGAAAATAAGGAAGCAAACAACCTTGACATAGAAACAGGGGTCTCTGCAGGATATGGTTTTAAAAAATGAAAAGATGGTGGTTGCATCAGGATGAGAGAAGCTCTGCCTTGTTTTATGAACCAAGTTCAATGCAACACATTTAAAAAAAATCAGGCACAGATTCAATTACACTGTGGGTTTTTTTTTTAAACCCTGCCCTATAGATACCCCTGCATAGAAGAATATTAAAGAAAGAAAATCCAGTAATCCCACACTGGTCAAATTCCACTTGTCATTTTAATTTTGTTTGAAAATGAGTCACTTTTGAACTGAGCTCAGTCCTGGTGCCTCACATGAACCCATCCGGGCAGTTTTCTTGGCATGATCTGAAGTTCCCTAAAGAATTCTTATTATGAATCAACATATATTCTACTGATAGTCTGGATAATATACTTTGATTTTGTTCTGCTTGATGCATATGAAGTACAATCCGTTTAACTCTGTCCATGGTTTAACTTCTGTGAATGCCTTACTTCTGGAAGATAGTAGGTTATATCATTGCTCCAGAATACCAAAGATGAAATAATGTACACATTATTCCTGTTCTTATTTTGTTTACATCGTAATTATTTTATCCAATACAAATCAAATCCTGGCACTAATTATGATGGCTAGAAAGAAAATACAATGGTTCTCATTAAAATCTTTTGTAAATTAAAGGTATTTGCCAACAAATGTAATTTCAGAGTAAATCATCTTAATATCCAATTTAAAGTGAAATCCTCGATGCTCTCTGAGTTTGGCTGTTCACTTCTAGAAATTTCATTGCTCATTTAGGTAACATCATCAGTCCTCATCTTCTTCTGTGTTCTTCTGGTCTGGTGATTGCTTTTTAGTGTCTATATGGCAAATCCTCTGGTTTCAAATGCTACTTCTATGGCTGCAAAGACTTGTAATTCATTGGTATCATCTCTATATAGACTGTTCTGGAGAATATTGTATTCTTGGATGGAGAGCAAGCAACTGGACATGCTGTCTGCCTATTTGGATTCAGGGACCTCTTTGTTTCTGGGGTGTAGCTTGAGCAGTTTGGCTTGGAGTTTTGTTTTCCAGGTTTCAGTTTGTCTTAGAGAGGAAGTCTTCCAGCATTTTTATGTGTTCTGGGGTCATAGTTTGTTTCAATTGCTCCTTGAGCTTATCCATGATGTGCTAATATTTGTTTAGTCTGAGATGAGCATCCATGATCATTAACCATGTCACTTCAGGGGGGGGGGGGCACTTTGTTTAGGTATTTTCCATTCAGCTGTGTAGTTTTTGGAGGATTTTATCTGATATTGATGAACAGGGCATTCTGTCATAGACATTCATGCAAAAAAAAATTGTTCCTGGATTAAGACTTGCCTAAATGCACATTTCTCCCATTAGTCTGTTTTCCAAAGCATATGACATCCATATGTGGTTCCAACAGAGGAGAATTTATCTAGCTCAATGTCAAATTGTAGTGGCCTTGATTTTATTGGACAAAATACAAACTGAAGATGTATTTGATTCAAATGTGGAAAGTTTGAAAGTTGATTTAACAATGTAGCCACCCAAACTTTCTGCCATCACCCCAAAATACAGTTGGAGTTCTTCCCAATCTAGAAGCCTCTGCCAAGATCTAGGGATCCAATCTAGAAATCTTGGCAGTTGCCATAAGATTCCAGATATAGCAATAGCAATAGCATTGAGACTTATATACCACTTCATAGTGCTTTATAGTCCGCTCTGAGCAGTTTAAAGTATCAGCATATGGCCCCCCAATAAATTAGATCCTCATTTTACTGATTTCAGAAGGATAGAAGGCTGAGTCAACCTTCACCCATTCAGAATCGAACTTCTGGCAGTCAGCAGAATTGCAGTCAGTCTGCAATACTGCATTCTAACCACTGTGCCACTAACTCCTAAGATGATATGGATATGAAGTCCTAATATGATAAGATATGAAGTCCAGAAGCACTGTCCTTTGTTGTTCTCCTTGGGGAGAATTTCAAATATCTACTGTCAGAAGCCTGTACAGTAGCAGGCCAGGAAAGCAGACCATGCATTTTTGTCAAACAGGCTGAAACATATTTTTGGGCAGTTGGTACATACTGTTATTTGTATCCTCTTATCCCACTTCCCATTGCATAGAAACCATTTAAACAGAATGAATTCACATGTTCTTAAGAACACTGTAAAATGAAATTCCAGCAAGAAGACATGAAGAGATGTATAACATTACCTGTATGTAAGCAAACTAGGTAAATTGAAATTTGAGTAAGGTTGGAAAGCTGTTCAGAGAACAATGCCACAAGAAATAAGGAAGGGCTTTAATTAACCTGCAATAATTGCTGAGTGTTCAAGTGGTTCCTTCTACAGCGTCATATTCTCAAGATGTAAACTAAAAGCATCCAGAGTGGGGTTTGGTGCACATGAGAACTGTAAGCTCAGTTTGTCTGATGAGTAAGGGTGGGAAGGGTGGCTTAGAATCTGCCATTTCTCAGGAACTCAGATCCAAGGCTGATAAGGTAAGCCATCATCTAGTGAAAGAAAGCCAAGTTTCACTATCTTAAGTAGTTTCACTGATCGATTAAATTTACTAGTGAATAGAAGAAACCAGGGGTGGGATTCAAATTTTGTAAAAACCAGTTCTGAGGGAGTGGCTAGGGGGATGTGGCTAGGTGGCCGCAGCCACGTGACCGGGTGGGCATGGCTTCTTTTTTGGGCAGCAAACCCCCCACACAAACTTTTGGGCCTTCCTGGGCCTCAGGGAAGCCTCCTGGAAGAAGCAGTAAGTAAGTGAGGGGAATCCTGGCACAGCTGATTGTAGGAACAGCTGATCATCGGGGGAAGAAATACATTAAGGAGTGACTGGGTGGGGAAGAAGGCAGTCAATAATGTTGGACATGCGCGCAATGCTGCACATGCGTGATAAGGACTGACTGGGTGGTGAGGAGAGGAGAGGAGCAGAGCAGGTGGAGAGGGGAAGGGCCAGCCAGGGGCATGATTTGCCGGTTCTCCGAGCTGCACAGAATCATAACAACCAGTTCTATAGAACCAGACCGAACTGGTAGAAGCCCACCGCTGGAAGAAACTATTATGAAGAAGGGAGGGGAAATCAAGCTTCTTTGGTATATGTAAGATATGCAGTGTTCTGTTTGTGAATGAAGACATTTTATAGATAGATAGATATAGATAGATAGATAGATAGATAGATAGATAGATAGATAGATAGATAGATAGATATAGATATAAATATAGATACACACACACACACACACACATACACACACACATATATACATATGCATATATGTTTTATTAAGTTTTCGTGGGTACATACATGTATGGTATTCCCAGACGAACACAATACAGAAGCCTGATGATGGGAGATGTGATTCTGCCAAAACATTGCTACAACTTTAAAAGCACAACTATAATGACGTGGGAAAATACCCGAACAAAGCTGAATACCATATATATATATATATATATATATATATATATATATATATATATATATATATATATATTCATAGATTTTCACGGGTACAGGTATGTAGATCTAGGTGTTCAGGTCTTTCCCGTGTAAGATTAATCTTACATGGGAAAAGACCTGGACTTACCTAGATAATAACATACACATATACATACACACACACACACACACACACAATATATATATATATATATACACATACACACACACACATATATATCTATATCTATATCTATATATCTATATATATACACACACACACACACACACACATATATGTGTATATATGTATATATACATATATATGTGTGTGTGTGTGTGTAATATATATAGATATATAGATATAGATATTACACACACACACACACGCACACACACACATCTTTGCAAGTAGAATGACTTCTTAAAAATATTTGTTGTTGCTTTTAAGAAAATATTTTAAATTTGCTCCCAGTTAATCAACATTCAGTCAATGACAAATGCATACATATATATATCAGGATATATGTCTAATTGAATAACTTTTTAATGCTTTCATGGTCTAATGCAATAGCCTAAAAAACATCCTGCAGGAAGCACAGCTCCAACTTCTCAATGAAAGAATAAGACAGATTAATTTTACAATGGAAAAACAAACTCCAGTCGATCCATCCATGAATTGGTAATGATGAAACAGGCAGTCTTGGTGTGTATTAAAACCTGGTTGACTTAGGGTTGGGAGATCACTTTTTTAAAAACCTGCCTAGATGCATTTGAGAACCTGCAGCAGTCCCAACGCCAAGACAGGGAAAAGAATGTGACACTGATTTATTATGGCACCTTATCTGTGATCAGGATTGCTGATATTGGAGTGACAGAATGCTACTGCATTTATGTTAATTTGAGCTATTGGGAAAAACATGGGGTCCTTTTGGTCACCCTCATACCCTTCTGGATCACTTCCTAGCTCTCTTGAATCAGAGCTGAATCCCCCGTCTATTAGTGTTTGGGGACCTTGATTTTTATGTGGTGGGAGGTAGGTCTTCTGGAATTTGAGGAGTCATGGTCACCATGATAACCATGGGCTTGTTCCAAATAACCTCAAACTCAACACACAAAGATCATCATGTATTGGGTTGTGCTTTTACTTTGGAGCAGTTAGTGATCTGGATATGGAGAGTATTATGATTCCTTTGATATGGTCAGGTCTTTTCCTGCTCTGATTGCAACTAACAGCCATCTGCAACCTCCCATAGCTTGAAGGTGCCTCATGAATCCAGGATAGCTTTCAGTGAGTACTTCAATAATTTTCTTATATTCTGACAGGCCTGTCAGAGTTGGGGATGTAGGTAACTGCTGGCAACATATGATTCTTAGATCCTTGACAAAATAACTCCTAAGTAACTTCCTCTTTTGGTCTGTCCCTGATGGCTTCCTGGTTTTTGAAGGCCCTGAGGGAGATGAAGAAACAGAGCATAGATGAAAAAAAGGTGAAAAGAGAAATATGCCCGTATTCAGGCCTGTTCCATGGCAATAAAAAGCAAAATATTCTTACTTTCCTCTCTTATTGCATCAGTAGGCTGTCACCCAACAGTCTTATTCAGGATGACTAATTCCCTTTTGAGAAGGAACCAATTGTAAAAGCTTCCCCTGGCTTCTATGACTAGTTAGCACAGCCTTCTGCTGATAAAGTCACTCAGATTTGTTCAAGTCTTGATTTTTATTAGGGCAGAGTCTGGAGTGGTAACTAGGGTGATCTTTTGTCAGGTTATCTTGGGTTTATTTGCTCCTATGACCTTGGAAGAAATGGATAGGGTGCTCTTTATGATGTCCTCTGCCACTTATTGCTTACATCCTTGCTGCTCCTTTGAGCTCCAGGACAAAATATTTGCATGGACCTGGGAGATTGTTAATGGCTGCTTAAGAAGAAATGTTTCTTTAAAACATTTATATAGCCATCCATCATCTAACCAAGTCTGAGTGGTTCCCAATCCAAAGTTGTAAAACAACATAGATATTTTTTCTCTTTTGTAAGTTTATCAATAAATATTTCCCTTCCTTAGCTCCACCAATGGATATGCTGGATGGAAATTGATTGTGGACAAGGTGAGTTGATGCCCAAAACATTATTAAAACTTCTTATGTGCAAATCTTGCCAGGAGGCTCCAAAGAACTTATATCACTATCACTCATTTTGTATCTTTTCCTGTTTTTTATAGCTAAGGTTGTGAAAGTGGGAGAATACTTTGAATGAAGATGTTCAAATGAAGAGAGCTTCAAATGCACCAGTAGTGGATTATCTCTATTAAGATTTGGATGGGGTTAACATAACTCAACTGGTCCTTTTAGATATCTCAGCAGCTTTCAGTGCCATTGACCAGAGTATCCTTCTGGACCAACTTTGGAAGTTGGGTATTGGACACATTTTTTTTTTACCATGTTTCTGATCTGTCCTCAGTATAACTGGACAGGGGAGATCAGTTTGGTAGCTGTTCCCTTGGTAGCTATTCCCACTGGGCTCAATCCATTCCCATTAATGTTTATCATTTACATTAAGACTATTAAGAAGGTAATGTGTCAGTTTAGGTTCAGTACTATTAGTATGCTGATGATACTAACTGTAGCTTTTCATCTCTACTTCAGGATATGCTGGTGATGCTACTGAGGTCTTGTCCCAGTTCTGGAGGTTGTGAATGGGAAAGACAAGATTAAAATTGAATCCTAGCATGTTGGAATTATTGTGTGCCCACGGGATTATCAGGCAGATTATCTAGTAGTGTCACTAGATGGGAAAATATGAAGGAGCAAGTCCTTGACACCAGATCAGGTCTTCCTGGAGTCACAGCTCCTGCTGGAACAATAGTTTGAAGCTTTTACCCAGCTTGGTCCTATTGTGGGTAATAGGAACTAGCTACAGTGACTCTTGCTCTTGTCAATCAAAGCAGTGGCCAGGGAGAGAAGTAAAAAAGAGGGATCAATTTAGAGTCCTTATGTGGCCACAAATGAATGAAGTCCAACCCACTTTAATTGCCTTTGAACTTTATCTAGCTCTAACCCAGTGCTGACAGTTGTGAAGATTCCTCTGCAGGTGCTTTGTAACAATAAATCAATTTCACTGGACCTTCATGTGTGGACTTGGTTTTTCAGGTACTCCACATGAGACTGCCTTTAAAGATCACTCAGAAGCTTCAGTTGGTTCAAAATGCAATGGCCCAAGCAATATCTGGCACTTGCTGATGGGAACACTGTATACACTGGCTTCCAATAGGTTCATGGCTGCAATTTAAAATGCTGTTATTATTAACCTATAAAGCCTTTGTGCTTTGGCTCCAAGATACCTTCAGGACCATGAACACCTGCTAGAACTGGCCCAACCAGTTCAATGTTTTCCCACATTGGGAAGGTGGAGAGGCCCAAAGTACACAGATCAGAGGTGGTATTCAGCAGGTTCTGACCAGTTCTGGAGAACCAGTAGAAGAAATTTTGAGTAGTTCAGAAAACCTGCAAATACCACCTCTGACTGGCCCCGCCCACCTCTATTCTCTGCCTCCCAAGTCCCAGCTGATTGGCTGGGTCTTCTTTTATTGCCCTGCACAGGAGAACGGAGCTGGAAAGCAGGTTAGTGGGATGGGGAGGGAATGGAGATTGTACAGTATCCTTCCCCTGCCATGCCACCAAACCAAGCCCACCACAGAACTAGTAGTAAAAAGATTTGAATCCCACCACTGACACAGACGCTACTTTTCTGCCAGTCCTCCAAATGGCCTCCCTGTGAAGTTTACGATACCTCCAACCTGAGCTATCTTCCCAGAAGCAGCTGAAAATTGAATTCTTTTAGGCAGCCTTTTGGTCTTGATGCCCAGTTTGAATGTTGGGGTTGTTGTTGTTTGCTGTGCTTCAAAGCTTTGCTTGTTTTAACCTGACATTAATGTTTTAGTGGTTTATGTTTTATGAATCTTGCCTGGAGTCCTGTGGGACTGAGGCTAGGCTTTAAATGAATGAATAAGGAGATAAATGGTATTCCACAGAGAGTTGCATTCACTATGGGGAAATAGATGTTCCAAGAAATGCAGCCAAGCTTACTTGAGCATGTAAAACTGCCCTTGTGCAGTCTGTTCAACATTTCTAGAAAGAAATACACATATCTCTCAAATGCATGGGGTTTTATTTTTAATTAAATTGTTTCATATTGAAATGTGGCTGATCCTCAAGAATGTTTGGACACCCAGAAATGAGAATATATATCGTCCAAAATATATTGCCAATTCATTTAAATTATTTTTAAAGTGCTCCTTTGTTAGAAAGTAAGCCACAATATTAAACACCCTCTCCCGATGGATAAAATACTTTGGAATAGAAAAAAAAGTAACAGTACCTTCCAGAGCCTCTTAGCTTGGCATCAGAGAAAACTTTGCTTTGAATGCTCCCAAGCTATGGAATTCACCCTTTTGAAAGATTTATTTGACTTTCAATCCATAACAGTAACAATAATAATAATAATGGTTGTATTTTTGTTGTCGAAAATGAAAAGGTGAAGGTCTTGTGGGACTTTCGAATACAGACAGATCGTCATTTGGAACACAACACGTCAGATACCACCGTTGTCGAAAACCGAAACGTACAATTTATTGATATCACATTGACCAGGAGACTCCAGAGCCAAAGAAAAAGAACTGGGAAAAAATCATGAAATGTTGTGACCTGGTCATTGAAACTACACGATTATGGATGAAATATGTAACAGTGATACCCATTGTCATTGAAGCACTTGGTACTATGTCCAAGAATTTTATAAAATTCATCAATAAATTGCAGCTTCCTGCAATAACACCAGCAGAACTGCAAACAAACTGTACTACTCAGAACACCGTACATCTTAAGAAAATACTTGGTCAATACCTTAGGCTGCTGGCAGCAACCCATATCAACCCATTAGCACCAGTCAATTATATTTGTGATACATTTTTAAATGTTCAGTTGACTAAGTTTCATGTTTAATGAATAAAAGAGATAGTAAGGGTTATATTTTAAGAAATACTTTTGATATCTCTGTTTTTTATTTATATTATAATGGTTTGTTTATTTGACTTCTGTTAACCATGGCATCTGTTTTGTTGAATGAAAAAGCACAGTGTTAATAAAATAAGTAAAAAAAAGATCACTACAAGAAATAAAGCCTGCTGATTGGATTATACCCCCCACACACACACACAAAAAGCAAGTTCAAAACAGATAACTAAGATCTATGGGAATCCAAAGATATTTGTTCTTCCAGTATTATTGATAAAATTTAAAAGCTGCTATTGCCACCTAGTGACTCTTGATTGCACTGTAGTATAAAAAGCAGATTGCTACTAAGGAATTATTTGGATATTAACAGATAAAACAGGTGCTACAAGGAAAAGCTCTTTTCTCTTCCCATGATCCCCAGAAGGCCTTCTTCATGGTAGCTTCCAAGAAGTGCAACTCTGGGCTGAGGGAACAAAGGCTAAACCAGCCAGAACTAACTCCAATTCTATGTTCTTTACACCTGAAGTCCAAAAGGGCTTATCTCAGACAATCTTTTTGATTTTAAAACTGATGCAAAAGTAGATTTTTAACTATTGCTGCTCTTTTATATTTCCTGCTTCATTTTGCTAATTTGTTTTAACACTTTTTGCTTTTTTCATGAATTCATCTATTTTAAGCAGAGAAGCACGAGCTGAATAACAGGTGCTAGAAGCAAATACTGGACCCACCAAAAGTGTCAAGAATTCAATTAAATGCATTCAATCTGGTTCCTTAAGCCCTCATGGATGACATGGCTTTAAAACCACACACATTCTTGAAACTTCAGTCATTCAAATTATCAACACCAACTGAAAGGCCCCCAAAAGAAATTAAATTGTCTTAGCAGCAGCCATTCATGGCATTCAAACACTAAGTTGGCCAGTTCAGCTGAGGCAGTACCTTCTCTCTACAGTACATAGCAATAGCACTTAGGCTTATATTTGAGCCTGGTGAGATTCGAACTGCCAAATTGCAGGCAGTCAGCAGAAGTAGCTTGAAGTACTGTGTTCTAACCACTTGTGGTTAGCCTCCTCTACCTCCTTCCTGGTGTTCATGCTTGAGGGAGCAAATCAGTTCTCTGCCTAGACAGCGAACTCATTTGAGGCTGGACCTGACTGGAGGATGAAGAAGTTTGAATAGGTTTCACTAGAGAGATCAACCAGAAGTTCTTGTTGCTTTAGGGCTCCCTGGCTGTGCAGTTGAATCTGTTGATGTTGTCAGTTGATTTTCAGATGTTGACTCATCCTTCTCAAGCTTCTTCCCTCTTCTCTGCAGCCTTTAGCCAATAGTCTACCTCCAGTGATAGGTTTACTCTCATGGAGCTGGTGTTTTCTCCACCATATTACTCTCTACTCAGACCTCAGTCATCCCTCACTGAATGACTTTATCACTTACATGGGCGAAGGAGGGAGGCAGCAGCCATACCTGTTCATTTGATCCTTCTGACTGGAGAAAGCAGCAGTCTTTAGAGAAGATTTCTCCTCAATATCATGTTGTTCCGGCCTTCAATAAGGCAATACTGTATTGTGGATGAGTAGAGGTGAGATCTATAGACAAATTTACACACTGAGCAGGAGAGGAAGAAAAGGGTGAATGTCTTTAGTGGAAAAATGTAGCATTGCAATCCAGACGTTTTAGGGAGCAAAGACACATTTTGGCCCAATTTCACAAAGTGCCTTTTAAATGGATGAGAGTGGGGCACTGTAGCGTATCTTAAATTGCACTGATAAATTCTCTTTCCTATTTGGTGACATTTAGTGGAGGTTTTTCCTGTTCTTGGTGTCAAATGAGAGCTTTCTGTGAAGTAGCTCCATCTGCTGACAAGTCCTCTCTCTCTGTGTATATATATATATATATATATATATGTGTGTGTGTGTGTGTGTGTGTGTGTGTGTGTGTGTGTGTGTGCGTGCACGCAACAGGCCTGAAACAAAATTTGAAATCATCCCTGGGAAGTACTATTAGGATCAGAAGCTGTGTAACATTATCAGCCATACAAAAAAATTGTTCCTATATTTTCATAAGAAGAATCTAAAACCTATTGCAGGAAAGTATTGTTTTTCTCTTCTTTTCTCTGTATCTGAAGCAAGCAAAGGGGGGCAGGTGGAAAGACCAAATCCCAAAACTGCTATGTTTTCTCTTTATAACAGATCATTTTTATGAGTATGGAAAAGTAGGAGCTTTCTTCATGATGTCCTCCATCTTTTCAGAGTTGGGACTGATAACGGAATCAATCTCTTAATACTGAAATAATCTATGGGACCAACAAGTGACTAGAATAGGTTCTGTTTTCAGGGTGATAAGCCATAACTATACCTTATATTCATGACACCAATGGTATGGAGGCCCCATCACCTTACTTAGGCAGCATAGAATTATAGTCTTAATTTCTGTCACAGAAATGCACAATTGAGTTTCAAGTCATTTCTTTGAAGTAACCAGTTCTTCTTCGAATACAAGCCACATCATTGGATTGATTTGTGGGCACTAATTGATTGTGGGACAACGAAGGGGATGGGCAATTATTTATTAAATTAAGCACAAAGAAAAAAAACTGTATTCACGTATTGGTCTAGCAAATGTTTTGTACGCTCTAGTTAATAGAGTGATATTACCAGAGAAAAGGCTACGCAGGATTAGGTTTACAACATTTATTTATTTATTTATTTACTTATTTATTTATTTATTTATTTATTTATTTTTCCTTGTTCTTGTTACTTTGCAGGACCATTTTTAAAAGAAAAGTAGCTTTATTTGCAACAGAAAAAAACAGCACCTGTTCACATTGGCATGGATCAACAATACTTTAAAGAACACTTAAAACACAATGGGTATCCTGTAGAGAGGCTTGTTGAGAAATTAGCAGTCCAGTATCTCTATCTTACTTCACCCTCTCATATACAACAGATGGAGCAGCCTCTTTAGCATCTTAAAGTACAGCACTTATTTAAATGAAACAAGTCTTCCCATGTCCCAGGACAACAGTCGGGGCATGCAGTGGTCTTTTCATTCTCCACATCCTCCTCTTTGAAGTTCAGTTCAGGTTTTTCCTGAATAGCTCTCCAGGATTTAGAATGAGATGGGACATGTTATTCTCTGGAGCTACACAAAACAAGTCACAGATTTTCTGAACTGAGGATCTGGCTAAATCAGAGGTGGAGCATGATGACCCTCTTTATGACTTGTAGACTCCAACTCCCAGAATTCCTGAGCCAACACAGGCAATCTTTGCCCAGCCCTACTATGAACCTCTGTAGCAAGGGGGCTAAAACAGCGGTCATCAACCAGTGGGCTGCGACCCACTGGTGGGCCTTGAGAAAATTTTGGTGGACCGCAGAGAAATCTCACCCCCGGAGCACCCTCCCAAAGCAGTTAATCCAGGCTGCTCAGAAACAAATCTGCACCGCCCACATGGCCCACAGGAACGCTCCCTACCCACTCACTCCTTACCTGGCAAACTTGCCTGCTAAAATTACTATTTTTCCTTTTTCCGACCATCATCTCTTTTGCTGTGCCGGGAGATTTAGATTAGCTAGGAAGCAGGAAATGGTTGGATTTCTTGCTTTCTAGCTAGTCTTTAGATCTTTGGCTCTGCCTCCTTTAGGACTGAAGGTTTGCTTGCAAGCAAATTCAAGTGCAGACTCACAGCAAGCAAATTTGAGAGACTGAGCTAGCCGATGGCAGATAGATAGATTACTGAATGATTCTGTGAGCAACTCAATCTGCCTGCCTTGCCTGATTTTGGGTAAAAGTTGCTCTTTTTTAAATAAAAAATCCAATATTTACATGCATGGTGTGTTGTGAGTTAATTTTATGAGTTTGCTTGCTAGCAAATTTTATGAGTTTGCTTGCAAGCAAATTTTATGTGACAGATTGAGCTAGCCAATGGCAGATAGATAGATTTCTGAATGAATCTGTGATTCTGTGAGCAGCTGAATCTGCCTTCCTGCTTTGTCTGATTTTGGGTAAAAGTTGCTCTCTTTTTTATAAAAAAATCAATATTTATATAAATATTTATAATATTTACATACAAGCCATGCCCAGCCAGTCACATGACCACCAAGCCACGCCCACAAATTAGGCCATGCCCACATAACCGGTTAGTGGTCCCTGGGATCTAAAATTATGAGTTTGGTGGTCCCTGAGGTCCAAAAGGTTGGCGACCCCTGGGCTAAAAGATAACTTGTGGTTGCAGTTTTAAAATCAGCCACCAGAGGGCAATGCCTCTTATATTTTCCACTACTCAATTGTAAAGGTGAGATGTCCAATCTATTAGTGATTTCTCGGTTTTATCTTTCCCATATTTCATCATTTTATCAGAAATAAAAGCTAGAGTTACAGCCCCAATGCAGCATTGACTATGGTGGATAACAGGGTGGAAATGACTTCAGTGTAAACCTAAATAAGAACACAGTGCAACTGGCAATACAGGTAGTCCTCGAAGTGGAACCTAACATTTCTGTTGCTAAGTGAGGCATTGGCTCAGGGGTCCCCAAACTTGGCAACGTTAAGACTTGTGGACTTTAACTCCCAGATTTCTCCAGCCAGCATATAGTCCACAAGTCTTAAAGTTGCCAAGTTTGGAGGTCTCTGCATTGGTTAAATGAGTTTTGCCACATTTCACAACCTTTCTTGCCACCAATGTTAAGTGAATCACTGCAATTGTTAAGGTAGTAACACAATTGTGAAGTGAATCTGCTTCCCCCTCAACTTTGCTTGCCAGAAAGTTACAAAGAGAGATCCAGAGGTGGTATTTAGCAGGTCCTGACCAGTTCTTTAGAACCAGTAGCGGAAATTTTGAATAGTTCAGAGAACTGGCAAATACCATCTCTGACTGGCCCCACCCCCATCTATTCTCTACCTTCCGAGTCCCAGCTGATTGGCTAGGTCTTTTTTTGTTGGGGTGGGGAGGAAATGGAGATTTTACAGTATCCTTCCCTTGCCACGCCCACCAAGCTACGCCCACAGAACCAGCAGTAAAAAAAATTTGAATCCCACCACTGGGGAGATCACATGACCCTGGGACACTGCTAAGGCATCTGAATTTTGATCACGTGACTATGGGGGTGCCGGAGTGGTCGTAAGTGTGAAAAAAGGTCATAAGTTACTTTTTTCAGTGCCATTGTAATTTCAAACGGTCACTCAATGAATTGTTGTAAGTCGAGGACTACCGGTACAGATGTAGATATAAAATAGATATAATAGATATACAGTAGTTATAAAAACATACCCGTGACCAGAGGTGGTATTCAGCAGGTTCTGACCAGTTCTGGTAATGGAAATTTTGATTAGTTCAAAGAACTGGCAAATCCCACCTCTGACTGGCCCCGCCCCCATCTATTCTCTGCCTCCCAAGTTCCAGATGATTGGCTGGGTCTTCTTTGGTTGCCCTGCACAGGAGAATGGAGCTGGAAAGCAGGTTAGAAGGGTGAGGAGGGAATGTGATTTTGCTGTATCCTTCCCCTGACACACCCACAGAACCAGTAGTAAAAAGCCACTCCCACATAACCGGTAGTTAAAAAAAATTTGAATCCCACCACTGCCTGTGACATTAATCGCTGAGATGGTGTAGTAGGCCATGTAGGATTTTGTTACTTTCATCCAAATGACGAAAGCAGTATAAGCTTGCTTTGGGAGCAGGTGTGTGGCATCACACCTGTAGAAAAGAAGAGAGGTCTGCATCACCAGGCTACAATGCTGCTTTCATCAGCCAGACCCTCTAACCTCCCTTCCCCATAGACAGCAATGCATTTAGAGTCAGCAACATTGTACCAAGCAAAGAACAGAAGCCAATAGTAAGCAACAAATTAAATAAGTGGGTGTTAAAGAAAAACAGAAGAAAGGAAATGTACATAAGTCTAAAGTTTAGCCCTGTGTGGCTGACTGGCGAATTCTAAGAATTGAAGTCCACATATCTTAATATTGTTAAGGTTGATATTGCTTTCTATCTTTGAAAACCATGCTTGCTTCCATTAACCCTATCCACTACTCCATACTTGGCCTTTTCTTCCTTATTCTCATACTGTATATCAGGGCTGTCCAGCCTTGGCAACTTAAAAGACCTGTGGACTTCAATTCCCAGAATTCCCCAGACAGAATGGGAGCTGAAGCCCACAGGTCTTAAAGTTGCCAAGGTTGGACAGCCCTCCATTTCTGTTCATCTTGACACCCAACCAGTCCTTAGTTCACCAAATTCCAAGATTTACTGTAGTTAGGGCTTTACTTCCCAGTGGGATTTTTCTGTCTCCAATCTTCTAACCCTGCCTTCCTCAAATTAATGTTTTCCAGATGTGCTGGCCCTCAGGGGTCACCTTCCCTATTTATCATGTCAAGTATTTGTAGAACAGGGGTCTCCAACCTTGGTAACTTTAAGCCTGGAGAACTTCAACTTCCAAAATTCTGGGAGTTCAAGTCGGCCAGGCTTAAAGTTACCAAGGTTGGAGAGACCTGTTCTACTAGAGGATACCCAGGTTGGTATCAGCTTACAGTTTCCTTTTTTATTATGCCAGAATATATAAACACGTAATACTAGCTCTATACCCATGCTTCACTACAAAACTATGTGATCAGGCTTAGTTTTGGGGGAGGAAAATAAAGGGGGAAAATTGTGCCTCTGCCTACCAGCATCCATCAGTATTCATCTAGCTAGTGTCCTGTCAGTGTGTGAGAGAAACTGTTTGGAAACTGAAACATGGAAACTGAAACAGTATTTGCTGTGTGAGCAAGAAGGAGACAGCAAGGAGCCTGGGCGTGGCTTAGCTCGACTGTTCTGTAGCCTGGGCATGGCTTAGCTCAACTGTTCTGTACTAAAGCTGGTTGCTGCTGTAAAACTGAAACTCCACTTGTGCTTTGTATTTGGAACAGATTTCTTTTCGGAGGGGGAGTAGAACTCCTTAGCATCAGAGCGTGTTTATAATAATATAGGAAATACTAATGCTCTAATGGTCGTTTTGAAAGATCCTTTCTTAGTGATCACCTAGAAGCCAAGAGGAACATACGTGCCTAAGTTCAAGTTTGTAGGCTTTACAGTTCTGGAGATTTTGTGATGTTGCACGAGTGGTATTTTGCTTACATAGATATAGATATACTGTGATATTATGGCATGTATCATGTTGATGGTATTATCACAGAGCAAGGGTTTGCAATGCTTACCTTCCACTAAACATCACCCAGAACAAATTACACTAAGTGGGAAATACTTTAATATGAACTGATAGGATTTTGCTTTTCCGAAGTAGTCAGGAGGCTTCTACAAAAGGGTGATTTTACTCAGGCTAACCAACCCATGGAAACTAGGAGGGGAGCAGGCTGCTGCCAGAAAGGGGAGATACATTTGCAGTTTCAAGCAGAAGATCTCTCAAAGGCACGCTATAGAGCTGTAAATGTTGGGAAACGGGTCCAGCTCTGTTTCATTCAGATCAATGATGCTAAATTTCCATGTCAGGACAAAATGGGAAAACTCTAAATGGCAAGATCCCATCTTTCTGCTCTGGGTTACTACGTGCAAGAGGTCTTGCTCAACTCTTCTCTGTTACAGGATAATTTAATAAGTACGATTGGTGATTACATTAAAAGGTTTGAAAGAGTATCTGCAAGGCCTCCCACCATGGCTCCATGGCTCACTTAATTCTGCAGCAGCCAAACGCCTAATTGGAAGATAAAGGCAGCCTTGCAGTTTCCCCTCCTCCTTGTCCCATGCTAGTTCTTGGCTCTCTTTTGGTGAAGGCTAAAAATCAGGATGTAACACAAATACAATATTTTTTAAAATGCTGGCCTTTGCCGCTGTAAACAAATCACGGAGGAAGATTGGATATATTTTATTAAATTTTCTTGCTCTCAGATTCGTTTCAATCACAGAGCAGTGAGATTGGAGGTTCATAACTTTAAAGCAGTAATTCCCAATCTTGGCAACTTTAACATATGTGGACTTCAAGTCCCACAATTCCCCAGCCAGCCATTAAAACCACTTGCTGGAACTTCACTCCAATCCTGCTTCTCAAGCACATTCACACATTCATCAACATGTTCTCTCTGAGGTTTGATGGCAGTGTAACTGAGAAGCTGGGAAACAGGAGAAGAGAGGTGGGAAAATGTTTTTTTTTTTTTTAATCAGGACATTTGGTAAATGGTCAAGTCTTATTTGGTGGAACTGCAACATCTCTTTGTATAGACAATGATGGCAGTGGGAAAAAATCCAAGACAATCCGGTACAATTCCATTCCCCAATCTTTCAAAATAGATTTTGAATAGCTGGAGCCCAAAATAATTATTTGAAGATGTACCAAGGATTTCTGCTGTATTGCTCCCACAAAGGGAAAACAGGTCTTCATCAAGCCAGTTCTTTTCCACAATCACACATACATCAGAGGTGGTATTCAGCAGGTTCTGACCAGTTCTGGAGAACCGGTAGTGGAAATTTTGAGTAGTTTGGAGAACCTACTTCAACCTATTTCCTAGTAAGCTAGAAAAAAGTGGAATAGATAGCACCACCACTAGATGGATTCTCAACTGGCTGTCAAACCGTACTCAACGAGTAGTACTTAATGGGTCTAAGTCTAAATGGAGGGAAATAAGCAGTGGGTTGCCACAAGGTTCCATCTTAGGCCCAGTACTCTTCAATATCTTCATTAACTACTTAGATGAGGGAATAGAAGGGGAACTTACCAAATTTGCAGATGATACTAAGCTGGCAGGAATAACTAACACCCAAGAAGATAGGCTCAAGATCCAGAGGGATCTTTACAGACTAGAACACTGGGCCATATCTAACAAAATGAAATTCATTGTAGAGAAAAGTAAAGTCCTACACTTAGGCAAGAAAAAACAAAAGGACACATATAGACTGGGTAAACC
This sequence comes from Pseudonaja textilis, assembly GCF_049901715.1. Lineage (NCBI taxonomy): Eukaryota > Metazoa > Chordata > Lepidosauria > Squamata > Elapidae > Pseudonaja > Pseudonaja textilis. The sequence continues at coordinate 57,802,741 of NC_141992.1, forward strand.
AGGCTTAATAGCAGTAATTGTGAGAGGGATTTTGGAGTCTTAGTGGACAACCAGCTAAATATGAGCCAGGAGTGTTCAGCAGCCGCCCAAAAAGCTAATGCAATCCTAAATTGTATTAACAGAGGGATACAATCAAGATCAAGAGAAGTACTAATACCACTCTATAAAGCCTTAGTAAGACCACACCTAGAGTAGTGCATCCAGTTTTGGTCATCACATTATAAAAAAGATGTTGAGGCTCTAGAAAAAGTACAGAGAAGAGCAACCAGGATGATTAGGGGAGTGGAGGCTAAAACATACAATGAACAGTTGCAGGAACTGGGCTTGGTTAGTCTAGTAAAGAGAAGGACCAGGGGAGACATGATAGTAGTCTTCCAATACTTGAGGTGCTGCCAGAGAGGAAGGAGTCAAGCTATTTTCTAACGCGCCTGTAGGCCAGACAAGGTATAATGGATGGAAACTGAACAAGGAGAGATTTAACCTGGAAATAAGGAGTAATTTTCTGACAGTGAGAACAATCAACCAATGGAGCAGCTTGCCCTCGGAAGTTGTGGGAGCGCCATTACTTGAGACTTTCAAGAAGAGATTGGACTGCCATTTGTCAGAAATGGTGTAGGGTCTCCCGCTTGGGTGGGGGAGTTGGACTAGATGACCTACAAGGTCCCTTCCAAGTCTGATTATCTGTATCTGTATTTAAATACCGGCAAATCCCACCCCTGACTGGAGATTTTACAATATCCTTCCTCTGACATGCCCACAGAACCAGTAGTAAAAAAAATTGAATCCCACCACTGACATACATCCTCGCAATTCAACTCTATTCAGACTGATTTTGCAAAGAATGCAAACAGTGGAGCTTCAAAACTCTTTCCTAGCTTACTTCACATTATCCAACATAAACTGAACTTTCAGGCTAGCAAAATTATTACTGAACAGAGTAGTTTCAAGTTGGGCATATAAACACAAGTTTAATGCTATGTTGCTAATTAACTTTCTTCCCCCTTCCCAATTAAATGTACATTTTGTTCTCACTCTGGAGGACGTCTTCCTGTACCTTGTACACATTGGAAATGTGCCCTTGGCAACTACAAAATGTCACATCAATCATTTGGTTGTTTCAATAGCATCAAATCAAGTGTACAAATGAAAATTAGCACTGCAGTTCTGATTGCCTTCTCTCATGCTCTCTCTCTTATCACAATTTGTACACAAAGAGAAGTTCATGTTACATATTCTCACTCTTTGTTTGCCAAATGCAATGTCTCTCCAAGCCCATTCTGGTATTTGCAAGATTTACTTCCTATTTTCCCTTCTTGGTTACTTTGCAGAGATTTTAGTGAATAAAACAATAGTGCACATGTCTTGTCTTTTGCCATGGATCATCTATTCATTCCCATGGTTCTTCTCAATAGTGATGTTCTCAGCTGCACTGAATTAGCCCTTGCAGTCTGTAAGAACTTTGAATAATGCTGGTAAAGTCTCTTCTTTTGCAAGAAGTGCAATCCTCACCAGAGCAAAGTTGTATAAGTTAAAAGTCTCCTCACCATGAAATTTTAAAATATCCAGGATAAACCATTTCAAGATGTATTCATTCGGTGAAAACTGTGATGCTCAGGGTGCATTAATAATGCACTTGGTATGTCTACCATATTGCAAGCGTTTTGATATGCAACTCCCATATGCCATCTAGTAAGAGATAGGCTAAAAGTATACACCAGGTTATATTTTGCTTTCTCTGTGGTTATCAATTAATGCAATACATTTAGTGGCTAACCTGTTTTAAGGCTGAAGATTCCTTGGTGCCATTTAATTAGCCAGTGTTTTGAATAATTAAGCCTTTAAAATTACTCTGTTACATTTTAATCTTGAGCAAAAGTCTCTCATTCTCATTCTCTCTCTCTCTCTCTCTCTCCTTGTCTTTCACAGTCTCCTTAATCTCATTACTCTTGGATATCAGTCCCTACTAATCATCCCAGCCATGAAATCAAAGACAATTCCAGCATTAGCCTGGGGACAAGTTTTCTCACAAAATTAATCCTGCTAGCAAGGGGGAGAGGGAGGGAAACTACGCTAATCATAAGAGATGGCTGTAGGTGCCACTTGCTTACAAATATCAAGGTGTGTTGAGCCTTTCAGAGTAAGTGGTCCCTCACTTTCCCCTTCGTTGGCAGAGATGTGCTTAGAATATGTTTGCATGGCAAGTATCATGATTTTAATCAAAATTTCACACGATATGTTAAGCTATTATGTACTTTGTGGTTCACAACGTCTTGTAAAAATAGTCTGGGCCATGCATGGTGATACAAGGATTGGAAGAGCTTCAATGATCAAATGTGTCCATCGGCCATTCAATGTATAAAAAAAGACACCACCAGAGAACAGTAGATAACGCTTCTTGGAAGAATGTATCTAAGAATCTAAACCCTGAATCATATTCTGCCAAATTATCAAGGCCGTACTAGTTTTACCCACCAGTAATTTTCATTACACCCAACTGAATTTATGCTCTAAAAACTGTGCTTTTTAAACTGCTTTATCCAAGTTTGGTGGAGGGGGAAAAATAACCTATGTTCTTCATGCTGTCCTAGATTTGTGAGATTCTCTTATTCCAGAGTCTCAAGAAAATCTACCCCAAAACTTTTTATGGGCTTTGATTTTTATATACTTAAGGCAAGATACTGTTCTCAAGACAGAAAAATGAATACATATTGCTTCTTCAGCACTAAGTAAATATATTTGAAAAGCTATGACCCTGACAGATGGAGGCTTTTCCAGAGTTAGGATTTTGAGCTGCCTTTGACCCAGCTTTCAGAGAACAGTTCCCATATCTTTATTTCTTCAGTTTTCACTGAAATATACATTGAAAGGACGCACTCTGCACTACCATGCTTTGGTTAACGGTACTAATATCTAATCCAGCATTTATCAACCTTGCCAACTTTAAGAAGTGTGGGTTTCAATTCCTAGATTTCCCCAGCCTCTGGAGGACTGGATTCCACCTGCATTAAATCCTGATTACCAGACTCAGATGCAGTAGATGGGATACACCATCAGAATGGACAATCATCCTATGCCTTTGCCAGTGGCTCTATGGTGAATTGGAGACCAGAAAGAGAATTTAAGATCATCCATACCAGCACTACTCCAAGGACACTATGAAGCAAACCCTATATCTCTATGACATCCAGGCAAGGGAACATCCAGGCAAGGCAACTGCTGACATAACCCACTGCTGAGTTGTAGGTTATGAAGCCTACACCAGGTTTTGAAGACAGGTACCACCAAAAATGGATGGAAAATGAGTGGCATCACAGAATAATGATAACCATGCCTCACCCAAAGAAGGACTCCAATACAGATTTACCTTGCCTTGTTTTGCCCATCAGTGGATGATGAAGAAATTATGGTCCACTGTTATCATCTATTTTCTTCTGTGTCATTCTAAAAATGGGTCTTTGTTCTTATTTTTACTTCTGCACTGATATTTAGTACTAGATATAAACAATGAAACTGTTAGCCGGCAAAGCTTTCCATGACTTTCCATGACTCGGTTTTCAAATTCGTACTTCTAAAGTTAAGGTCATAACTTAGACCCATCAAATCATCCAGCAGGATCAAAAGAACCCATGACATCATGAGATCAAACATTTCCTTCTCTTCTGAACTTACCTGAATTTGTCTAAGTAACTCTTATGTTTTCCAGTGACTCATGGATCTAATGGTGTGTTAGAAGAGCAACAAACTGGCAGAGCACAGTAGAATCAAGGCTAAAGGGTTCTTAAGGGGTTGTCACATACAGTCTAAAAGTCTATAAATATAGGTAATCTTTCTCATCTCCAGTTCTTATGATTACCTGTACACCATTGGAAAGCTGCTGACCTTTTTTTAACAGGTCCAATTTATATATGTCATTTTCTTAAAGTAACAGTATGTTTCTACTGAAAAGAAGGTTTCCCAGAACAGTTGCAGAAAACCAAGATAGTCTGAATATATTTTATTGAACACATGGAGAGCACTGAAAATGTGTTAAACATCCAGTTGCTTTTGTAAACATGGAAACTGATACCAGAACACAACCACATGTTAAACTTCAAAGACTGGTTTCTGTACAGAAATTGTCACAAGCAATTTGCACAATGAAATTGACGTGATTCCACATATATCCAGACTGGAACCAAACAGAACCAATCAGAATTCCCCTTTTTTCCAATATTCTCTTAATGAATTCTGACAGATGTTTGTTTGTTTGTTTTTAAAAATAACACAAGAACTTCCTTAGTATGCAAAACTAATAACATTTTGAAGACAAAAAATCATTGAAAAATAAAAATAACTCATACCCACTTGTCTTTTAAATGGTTTTGCTTAAAAGATATTGACCTTCCATAGAATCTCTTTTAACTGTTAGATATTTTGTTTTGATGATATATTGAGAGAATTCTTAGATCTTACTATCTTGCTAGCAAAAAGGCAGAATGTCACATGCAAGTGGTTGTATCTTTTTTTAAATCTTCAATTGGAGTTAATTTACCATAAAACATTTCAATAACAATTAGGGTACCAGCACAATGAAAATGTAATTAACTGTTCAAACTTATTACAAGATAAACCACAAATACTTTCTTAAGTGAGAAGATTTGAATGACTGTCTTTGCTGAAACCAATTATCTTCATTCTCGCTATATCGATTGCTCCGAATGTGCAATCCTATACTTTTCAATTAAGAACTTAGCCCCTCTGAATAAAATTACACATACTAGCAGGTAATATGATGTAGAACCCTCGGGGTTTTTGATGAATCTCTTTCCAGATAGAATTCACTTTAGATTATTCAGTCACATCCTCTCACAGGTTAAATGTATGTCGCATGCATGTTCTACTACCTCTTATTGGTCTGCCATTCCATTATCACCATGTTCTGACATATTCATCAGAAGAAACCCTTACCCAGCCCTGTAATGCAACCTCTTTACAAAAGAGGGTGTGGCATAGAGGATTTATATAGAAGGCACACATATAAAGGACTAACCTAAGATTTTCCTGGGAGTCTATGACACAGGCCTACAGGTGTTGTTGTTTTTTTAAATACACACTTTCAAAGGGAAATCCTGGTGTTCATTTTTATTAGAGATAACTTGGCCTGCCCAATTCAGCTCTGCCCTCATTCCAATCTGCTAGACCAGAGGTCTCCAAACTTGGCAACTTTAAGACATGTAGACTTCAACTCCCAGAATTCTGGGAGTTGAAGTCCACATGTCTTAAAGTTGCCAAGTTTGGAGACCTCTGTTCTAAGGCATGAAGAGCAATAAGGAGTCAAGAATGGGAATTCTGGGAGTTGAAGTCCACATGTCTTAAAGTTGCCAAGTTTGGAGACCCCTGTTCTAAGGCATGAAGAGCAATAAGGAGTCAAGAATGGGAATTCTGGGAGTTGAAGTCCACAAGTCTTAAAGTTGCCAAGTTTGGGGACCTCTGTCCTAGACTGTCAACTGACCTAAGAGAGTTTGTAGCATCAAGTCAAAAGCTGGGGGATCTGTATTGTAGCCTTTAATATATCTTTTACTCCACTTAACATGGCCAATGCACAGACGCATCTACAGAGACTGGAGGGGGGGAAAGGGGGAGAAAACAGAAACTTGAAGCAATTGCCTCAGTCCCCCTTATTGTTGTAGAGCACTTCATTTTGGTTGCAGATGCAGTCAAAGGGAAAGTGGTAATCAGTCCCTTGAGATAAAAATACTTAAAAATATTATTTACTATTTTTTCATGAGTCAAAATAATAAACAATGAAATAATTACATTGACATGCAATTTCCAGAGCTATTCAAAATGACATCAAACACTCCTCATCAGCTGGAATTTAACACTTTTTGTAAAGAAGATATTGAGATTGACAACTTAATTTCCCTTTGATTTCCTGCATAATTTATGAATTCTGTTTTGAGTTCATCCTACCTATCTAATTTAAAAGACAGCAAGATGCCATCAAGTCCATTTGGTCTCCTTCCATGTTTATCTTTTTTTAAAAAAAATATTGCTAACATTTAAGCAGAAAACAAGATGGATCCAAAATAATTCTAATCTCTGCCAGAATTATGAAATGGAAGAATCCATATAGGTCAGCAGCATTTTATGAAATATGAGATACAGAAAAGAGGGGGCAGGAGAGCATTTAGATGACGAAGAGTTCTTGAACATTCCAACTGGAGCTTACATTTTCTCAACTAAGCACAAAAATAATCACTGAACTGCTGCCAAAGAAAGCAAAAGCAGACAAGCCACCCACCTGAATATGATACATAGGAGACAAACAACACCTAGAAGTAAACAGTGAGTCAAATGGAAGTTGAACAAAGGCCTTGGATTGGATTAGCAATGCTTGCCATGTTCTTCGTGCACCTTTAGAGCTTTCCTGCCTGTATATTCATATATGTTTTGACCCTAATGAGGGATTTCTGCAGAGTATAGTCAAAGGAGCCAAGATGGTGGCTGCAACAGATAATCAAAGCTCCGCCTGTCTTTTTTATGTTTCTTGCCAATTTGACTTCTTCTTTTTTTTTTAACCATAGCCTGCAGACACCACTCACAGTAGTTATCCAAACATAAAGTCTGCTTTATTTGCAAACAAGCACCATCCTCATTAGAGTCACTGAGAAGTAAATTGGTCTGAAGTGATTAGAAAGAACAACATAGATATTCTTTTCACTGACAAACATTACATAAGAGCACACAATTTGTTGCATAAGGAAAAGGTCTGTTACTATTTTTCCCCATGAGAAAGATCTCCTAAGATGCAAAGCTGGCCAAGTTTCTATTATGGACATTGTGGTCCCTTCTCAAATGGCATGTAATATATACATCTCTGCATGCCTCTATAGTGTACATCTTAAAGGACCAATTTAGGATAAGACTATCCTATAGATTCCAAATATTGGTAAATGTAAATCATCCTACATTGATTTACACCATGTGCCCTGTTACATGGTGCATTTTGTCTATTCTCACATTTTCTCATATATTTGTTCCATGATACAATATATATCAGATGTTCATGTACAACCCAATGTGTCTGACTCAGCTGCCAGCTACATGCGCAACAACTGATTCCAAAAAGCAGAGGATGGAGAAAAGATAATACACTATCTGATTACATTAACTTAAATAATCCTTTTCATCTACCAAATGCAATAAGAATGTGATAAAATCAAGAGGAAAATTCATTTTGATAGTCTTAAAGTAGTATATCAAATAGCCTCAAGAGAAGCAAACTGACCATTTAAATCAGAATATAAATTCTCTTTCATTTGTAATCAATATTCTGTACAATCCACTCTTCCTTCCAACATTCATGAAAGAATCTGTAATTTTCCACTGCTCTGCATCACCAAATCCTTATCATCACATTATTATTCACCAACCCATTAATATAATGAATTAAATCCACAGGATATGTGGTTTTCAGTAGCTGCATGCTACTGATTTATGTATTCAATCTTTCATTTTAATGTCACTGCTGAAAATTCAGACTTTCTCCACCAGTGTCTGGCACTTCCCATCACAGCTGTGTATTGATTACTAATTGCCACCTTATTATGCCTTTCCCTTAAATTTCTCAATATATTCGAATGCACGTGCTGGCCAAATCTAAATTGGATTCCAGATGCTTGCTGTGTTGAAAACTCATCTAACCATCTGGTTGTGTTGTAGTGCCTTCTACCCACATACTCAAAAATATTCTCCAGTTTGGTTTATGACATGGCAACGTCCCTGGGCAAATTCAGATGTATCGATTCTCCCCCTGCCGTATATTTTACAACTGGGCCATTGCTGTCCATTGTAAAAAGTGTACAGGTCTTAGAATTCTCATGGATTGGAGTGGACCTTTTGGAAGACATGGGAGAGTTGGTTGGGCTCAACTGCACAGCTGTTGTGTCTTGCACAGTGTGTTCACTTGTTTCAATTTCAAAGGCTGTGTTCCCAGGCTTGATGAGTCCAATATTGGCTCCTGGCTTGAATTTTCTTGTGGTATGAGCAGGTGGCCTTCGGCTGCAAATGCAACAAGCTCCAAAGAAAGTGAAGGCCACCACCAGAAGGATGGGACCAATGACAATGGGAGGGTTGTTGACTGGCAGAAAGGTCCCAAAAGCAAATGCTCCCACCAGAGTGATGTTAATACCTGCTAGCATGATGCAGAGCCCACAGGCACAGCAAAGAGCTGGAGAAGGCAAACCCTGAGGCCTGGTTTTTTTCTTGTTTGGTTTCTTGGATAAAGGAGTGCTGTTCTTGTCCATGAACATGTTGGCAAGTGTTTCAGAAACACCCCTGGACTTTACTGCAGAACATTCATGGGACCTACAAGAAGGTCACTCTTTTGAATTTCTGTCGAAAAATAAAAAGCAAGAAAGGCAAATAAATAAACATACATCATCCATGCTACTTATAAAGATTCACACTGAGTAAAATATTATCACTTATTCATCTCTACAAGTGAGTGTTTGCATCATAGCTGGCTCTTCAGAGAAGCATATCTGTATATTTACTAGAAATATAAAATCTGAATGAGGAATTAATGTTGAATTAATAATATGGCAGGGTCTACTTGTCCCAAGCTATCCCCAGAGATCAAAAGACAGACAAGGAAAAGTCTTGGTTGGAATTACTTGGACCTTCCAGGCTAAAGGAACTGTTGTGTGCCATGCCTATAGGGTGAGCCAGCCCTGGCTTGAAACCTTGGTCAATCTAAATAGCCTTGGTTGAGCAGTCTCATTTGAAAGAATGGTTATTCTGTCCTCTGCTGTTGGCAATGAATCTTTGTAAAGCTACAGGAGTTCTGTGCTCAGCACCTGTCTCATCCTAACTACTAAATTCAATTGATGTGCTAACTCAATTGATTTATACCATTCCTTTCCTCTGTTTTTCTCTCTCCAATCTCTGCCATCAAATATAGCCAGAAACACTTCATTAAAGAACTGATGGATTGAAATGGATGATGCTAGTCTGGAAACCAGCCGAAAGACCATGTAACACTTCAATTCAAAGGCCTGAAGCCTTGCACAGTCTTGCTAAACCTTGGCTTTATTAGGGATTCAGTCAGTATTCTGGCTACGTAACTATGGTAGACTTCCACATCCTCCAGATGTATTGCATACTCTCTCACTATCTAGCTTGGCTTCAAAGGATGTGATGAATAGTCCCATCTTCTCTGCGGAATAGGGATAAACATTTCAATGTTAAGCGATGATTATATAATTCATTGACCCTTTGGATGTTCTAAAAATCACATTAGTAACTCTTGATTAATATTTATTCCTGTCTTATTTCTTTATTCTAAAACTTTTATTGCATCCATCCATCCATTTATTTATTAATTTGATTGCCCATCTCACTCACATGTGACTCTGGGCAATGTATACAAATAAAACATAACACTCATAGCTTTCCAACATTAACACTTATTAAAAACAGTTAAACACCACATTTAAAAGAATATGGTAACAAAAAAGACAGTGGTATGCAGTCTAACTATACACAGTGAAACTATTTAACAGGTACCCTACTTCCTTGAGATCTCAAGCCTGGTAGTATATCCAAGATTTGAGGGCCTTACAGAAGGCTAGCAGGGCTGGTGCTAACCTCTTCTTGGGGGAATGATTGTGCTATCTCTCTGCATCTGTACAGTTTATAAATCCACCTCTGTACAAGATACCGAAAAATGATGTTCCAGAGGATGGAGGGTCACAGCAAAAAAGACTTTCTTTCTGGATCCCATTAAGAGAAGATCCTTGGTTGGTGGAAACTCGTCCATTCTAATGGGATAGGATTGAAGAGAGACAGTCCCACAAATAATCTGGTACCATGCAATTTAGGGCTTTAAAGGTCCTAACCAGCACCTTGAATTGGACCTGGAAGCAAACAAGCAGCTGATTGGAAACATATCTTCTCAGGAGGACCTTCTGCCAACACAGCATACGTGCACACTTGAAACCCAAGAATACACTAAGGCAGAAGCTTGTCCACCCCAAAAATAAAACACACACACGCAAACTGAGCAATAGTGAGCCATGTTCAGATCTGTACATTGGGAAAACAAAACAACCACTTCATAAACGCATGGCACAACATAGGAGAACAAATCCATCAGGACAAGGTTCAGCAGTCCATCTGCATTTAAACGACAAAGGCTACTCTTTTGAAGACAGCAAAGTCCACATTTTGGACAGAGAGGACCTCTGGGTTGAAAGAGGGGTCAAAGAGGCCATCTACATCAAAACTGAACACCTTCTCTCAACAGAGGGGATATCATATATGATGTCATATATGTCCAGCCTACACCACAATCCTTTGAACAGTTCCAAGGAGGCTCCACACCCATGTGCACTACTCAAGATAAACCTGTAGGTGGCCGTAACAACTCACTAAAAGAATGCAAATGACCAGCTGTCTGCAAGGAGTATAAATCCTTCCATTCCCCACCAACCAGTCACTACTGAAGAAGCTTCTTGGATGAGAAGTGAAATGTCTTCAAAATAAAAAACAGAAAGTCCAGTTGCCTCTTGAAAAAGCATCTTTGGGACTTTGCTCAAAGAGATTCCATTTACCTTGGTGGACCTGAGATCGGCCCATCAGCTATGCCAGGTTTGGAGGCTGAAGCAACTAAAGCTACATATTCAGAGTAAGTCAACATTTTTATAAAATAAGTAGTACCATGGATATCCTTGACATTTTTTCATATCCCATCCCAGCAACTTATCTTAGTTATTTTTACTCTTACTTTATTTGCAGTTTTGTCCTTCATTCTCAACTCAAATTAGGTTAAACTCAAATAATTACTTGGGTAAGAACTTGCTTCTTCTATGTTCCAAATATTAAAATCCTATCAAGATGATAAAACAGCCTCAAGCCATGTTTTGAATGGAGAAGATGGCTTGTTTATGCTTTAGAATTGGAAGTGTGGGAAAATCCTCTAACGGCTTTCCTCAACTTTAAAATAATTGCAAAGCTAAAATAATTCTTTAAGTACTGACAGTCTGGAGAGGAGAGAGCTGCTGCAATCATGCAAAGGAGATAGGAGATACAAGGATATTGTCTTAAATTGGGTTAGATTGTAGTTCTGTTGTCCACTCGAACAAACATTTATAGCTCTTAAAGTTATTTTTATGATTAAAAGCTCTCTTAGTCTTGAGGGGTTAGAACAATGGGACAAAATCTGCCACTCACTGGAATGAAATTCTTGAGAACTGCAATCACAACACATCTAGAGGAGACAAGGTTAGGAAAAAAAATTCCAAAAAAGAAAGAACCCCCCCTAAAACGTTCCATAAGTGACATGCATGGAACAAACAATGAGAAGCATCATAAAGTGCGATATGTGACAATATATGGTTGCAACTGGCTGGACAAAATTTGGCAGTAAACAATAAACTCCCCACCTGTCTATTACTTCATCCAACTTCTGACTACTTTCTCCAAGTGTCACTTCAATGAGAGCCAAATCACGTATTTGTATTAATATGCTAAATGAGCAAGTGTTATTTATTGATGTGAAGCCATAACAAAGCTCTGATTTCTCTGTCAATTGTTTCAATCTGGCAAATAGGTTCTGCTTCTGTATTATAGTACATGCAATATACAGTAATGTATCATTTCTACTGTGCATTTTAAGTATTTGTAATTATCTTAATTAGCATACTTGCATCACTTCTTACAGAAACTATGTAAGAAAATTCCACAATCACTAGTTTACTTATAGATTTGATAGAAAATTTTATATTTTAAAGGCACTGTATGTATGCCATCTGTTCTCCTTTTGTCATTATTCTCTTTTGACCTTTGTAGTTACCATGAATGATACAACATGCCCAAGAGTTTTGGAGAGATGAGATTTTTCTCCAAATAAAAGACTCACAACTTATCCATAAAGTTTTATTCCCAAATCATCGATGACACAAGTCAAGAGCTTTCTGCCCACTCTTAGAATAGGAAAACTTGGAACATTTTCATGGCTAGTGTTGCAAGGATGAGCTTATATACACGGGTGTTTGTTTTGATGATTTTTATAGTTTCCCATCTTGTAACAGTGACTAAAGCACAACCTGTGTCAGAACAGGTACTTTGAGTATCCAGATACCCAAAGAAACAATTCCAAAGATAGGTGTTAATTCTTAAGGCAGAGAAAACTGCCCTTCTTTCAGTATAGAAATCTCTTTTGCCTATTGAGAAAAATATTATGGGCCTATTCCAGCAAGTAAAAGAAGAAGAACAACAAAACTAAATGCAATTTACTGAATATCAAAATCAGCACAATGACTTCTCAAGTATTTTATAATTTTCTCTTTTGTCACTTGGCCTTTGGTAGAACATTGAACAACAGAGTTGGGAAGGACCTTGGAGGTCATCTAGTCCAACATCCTCTGCTTGAGCAAGAGATACTATTCCAAATATTAGCCTCTTCCTAGGCTCAAACTCACAGCCTCCTGATTGTGAGGTGAGAGCTCCACCTCTAGGCCACCTCTTCAGGTACTTAGCAGAAGGACTTTAGTCTAGCCAATCATGGAAGCCAAAAAGAACAAGGGACAAAAGACTCATTGTGATGTCAGGATGCAAATTCTGCCCCTTCAGCATTGGCAGGCAATTCCTCAGCATACTTTAAGTACAAATGTGCCAAGGCCAAATTCACACTCTGATGATGTGACATACTGACCAGTGGTGGGATTTTAAAAAAATTACTACTGGTTCTGTAGGCGTGGCTTGGTGGGTGTGGTGTGGCGTGGTGGTGGGTGTGGTGTGGCATGGCTTGGTGGGCATGGCTTGGTGGGTGTGGCAGGGGAAGGATACTGGAAAATCTCCATTCCCACACCATTCCTGGGGGGAGGATACTGGAAAATCTCCATTCCCTCCCCACCCCACTAACCTGCTTTCCAGCTCCATTCTCCTGTGCAGGGCAACAAAAGAAGACTCAAGCGATCAGCTGGGACTCGGGAGGCAGAGAATAGATGGGGACGGGGCCAGTCAGAGGTGGTATTTGCTGGTTCTCCAAACTACTCAAAATTTCCACTACCGATTCTCCAGAACTGGTCAGAACCTGCTGAATACCACCTCTGGAATGGACACAGTTTACCATCTCCACCTATATGCCATCATATATGCAAGTTCAAATTTGGATGAAGTTGGATTCCTTTTGTATTATGTTTGACTGAAATATGCCAGACGAGAAAAAAAATGTTTTAAGAGGTCCACAGTACTGTAGTTTAGAGTTAGGTTAGTCTGTTTTCAAAACAAAACTAACTTTTAACTAGCATACATGCCAGTATCCTCGGTTAAAACCAACTCCCACTATTGGCCCCCTTTTCCGTCGCATTCAATAGGAGGCAGAACCCGGGAAGGAAGAACAGAACAGAAGAAATGAGGCAGGATCATGTAATGGCTCTTCCAAGGGAAGGAACTAGGCATTGAACTGCAAACTCTGTTCTAAGGAGGGCCCGACACAGTAGTATCTCATTCCCTTAACATTCCCTGAACACTGGTGTAAATAAGGATGCTTTAAACCTGTCTCACTAATGGGCTGGGGGATGAGATGAATGCTGCATCATATGGGCATAGCAGGGGGGGAAAGGATGTTGCCAAATGTGTTTGCTCCATAATGAAATGCCAGTGGGAAAAGCCTAGAAGCCTAGTCAGATGCATCAGAAGAAAAACCATTCACTCCGGCATCCGTTATGTCCCACAGGGGTCCATTTAACTCTAAGACATTTGAGCAGAAGGACTTCAGCAACCAGATTAGCATATAGCCCAGCAGGGGGAGGTATAAGACTAAATGTTTGTGTGCTGTATTTGCAAACATTTGGGTTCTCAAACTTCCAGTGCTGTGTAGACGAACGAACTCATTCATTATTTCCATGAACTATGGATTTTAGCTGAATGTTGTCTTATTTCATTCCTCACTCTGAAGCAGCTTGGAAGGTCAAAAACAAAATATGCATTTACCGGAAATCCTCTGACCCCTTACCTCGCTTCTTATAGAAATATTGTGCAAAACCACGAAATTGCTGAACTAAGGAACTGGAAGTAAGCATGTTTCAGTGAATAAGGATGGGTCTGGAAAATAACAGAAATGTATTTCTCCTTTTGGGTCTAGTTTAACATCAGAAACGCCCCGGGCTAGGCTGAGGTTATGAAATGTATAAAAGTGACGCCTCAGGAAGAGCCAGGGGTTCAGAATTTGCCATGCTAATGCTCTGAACCTTGTGCACAAATAAACCTGTATTCTCCAACCTTTCGTGGTCTTGTGTCCTGATTTGGTAACAGGATCTGCTGCAACAACCCCATGTTGCTTATTGTTGTTTGGACTCTGTTATAATTAAGTTAGTAGCAATTGTAGACAGGGGGCTGTATTGGGCTATGCTACGGTCACCAAAAAATAAACTGAGTTTATTTATGGTAGCATCTTTCGAGACAAATAGCTTTTTTTTTTTTTTTTGAAAGGTATATCAGCTTTTGTGAGCTGCAGCTCACTTCATTGGATGCCTGGAATGACTTAACTGAAGTAGAGTGGTGATGAAGAGGATGAATTGTCTCAGGTGTGACCTGAATCTGCCTGTGTTTTCCTCTTCCTTCTCCCCCACCAACTCCTTCTCCCAGCCTCACCCCAATATTACTCTACTTCAGTCCAGCAGTTGCATGCATTTGATAAAGAGAACTGCAACTCACAAGGCCTTAATAAAATTTCTTAAGCTGAGAAGGTGCTACTAGACTCCTTCTGATGTTCAGATTAATAGCAAACCTCCTGCCCCTGCTAAAGAAATCAAATGGAAATTAAGAATTCTTATATTCAAATAAACTCTTAAGAGGTATCTGGGACAGTAGGATACCCTGTTACAACTCCATTTATCAGGAATAACCTCCTTTCCTTTCTTATTTTTAAAAGGTACACATATCAAGATGGGTTGTACCTTTGGCATTATCTAAGCTATCCTCCACCAAACTACTCTATTAAAATCTGATTTTAAATGCCAGATCGTGAAACCGTTAGAAGAACAAAGTCTGACGGTGGTATTTAACTTATAGGAAACTGCACCCAGTTCTGAATATCTGCATAACAGAATGATTGAGGATCCAATTCCTCAGACTGTGATCTTCTTACTTTGGTGAGATTTCCCTCAATTTAAATAATGGTTCTTAATGTTGCGTTTCTGCATATGCTTCAGCATACAGAAGGTTAACCAATAAATGTTTTCTTTTGCCATTGTATCTTGAGGATACAGATCCCCTTATTTCCATTACAGGATTTGACTCCAAAAACATGCTTCAACCTTGTGAAAAGGTACAAGCTGTTTGCAGCTCTTTAAAGCAAGCACCTTACTTGATCTCCCAAAGGACGCAGCATCCTTTTGGAGATCAAACCTGAAGCTCCGCTGTAGTAGTGCTATATAACCTACTTCCTACCAGATTTCAAGGAAAAGGTAAAACAGGAGCTGGACAGGGATAGTTTGAGCATGAAAGCATTGTTGTCAGCCAAGCTTAAAGCCCTGCTAAAGTGCCAACTGGTTGTGAAGATGTTGCTTTGGAATGGAAACTGTTATGAAAACAGTAATGCAGATTTCTTTTTTAATATGAAATAAAGAATGCCTGTCAGGCTGCTAGCATGAATTGTGTTTGTGGAATGCTTCAGAACCTGTTGCCTTTACTTCTGTCTGTCTATTTCTCTTTAAAAGATACCCTTTCTTTGAGCCAAGTGTCCTTGCAGAAAGAATATTCATGCATGTTTATGTTTATGACCCCAGTTTAAAAAAATGAGAATTTTTTGAAGGGTAATCTCCATTTACGGGTGTGAATAAGGCTGTCACTTGGATTTATGGACCAGGCAGCAATATCTCTTGATCTCTTTTCATCCACATAAGAGCAATAGCAATGCACTCAAGACCCAAAATGAGATAAGACTAATTTAAACTAAAATAAATAAATTAAAATGGCATGCTACCTTAGCAGGATCCATCGCTCTGTGTGATTGTTTATTACAGTAATCACAAAGAGTGTGCATTTACTGAATGGTTTGGAGAGATAGGGTGACCCTAATATGCGACTGGCATGGGGGCTATCAGTTGCAGAACCTCTGAATCACTCTCCAAATACAAAAAAAAAAAAAATCAAGTCAGAGAAAAAGCCATTGCTTTCAAGCTGCATTTCTATGCAGAATAGCCAAAGATTGCCTGGCTTTGAAGCAAGGTGCTAGTCTAAGAAGCCTGGAGGCACTTCCCACAATCTGTCACAGTGCCCATAAACTGATATTCAACACGTTTTGTTCCACCTATTCTTCACCTGCCCAAAATCAGTTAAATATGTTTCCTTTGCTTGGTTCAAGCAGCATGAGAATGAAGGATAGTTTCACAGTCTTTCCTTAAGATAATCTTGCTATCTGAGGTCGGTCACAGGACCAGGGAGGGGACTCTCACTTATTGCATCATTATTTTTCTATCTGACAGGTGACCTATGAGTTTTGATGTCTCCAAATATTTTAATGAAAGCTGTTTTCTTTCTACTGAAGTGAAGATTTTAGATCAGTGGGATTTGTTTCTGTTTCTTTCACGTTTAGATCTCCCTGAGGATGATTCATAAAATAAAATAATTAAGAAACACATTTCCCTTACAATCTTAATGTTCTATCTTTTCCCCATAGGTGGTATAGGTTCCAGGCTCCAGCTATGCTATAATTGTTTTCCAAAACTGCTCATTTCTTTATTTTTCAATGAAGCTTATTTCTGAGTACTGTACAAATATATAATTATCCTCAGTTAATTTCAGTTAGTCTCAGAAAAAGACATTTATTTGGAAATAGGCTTTATCTGACACACTGAAACATAATAATACAGGTAGCTCATTAGATATTCTGAAAAATAAATTCTTCATAATATAGCCCAGAGTCTCTTTTGTAGAACCCTGTATTACAAGCTACATAAACTGGCTAAGCCAAAGCCAATATTTGAGCTCAACAGAGTAGTTCTTTTGACTATAATTTACTTTTTCCTTAGACAATGTGATTTTCTTACATCTACTATACTGTATAGAACAGCAGCTTTACTGATGGGTACATGTTTGGAATATGGTAAATAAAAGAATATCATTAGGAAATATGTATCTAAATGGATGTATTATATCCCAATGAGATCCATGTTCAGGTAGATAGCAATAGCAATAGTACTTAGACTTATATACCACTTCACATGGCTTTACAGCCCTCTCCAAGTAGTTTACAGAGTCAGCATATTGCCCCCAACAGTCTGGGTCCTCATTTTACTTACCTTGGAAGGTTGGAAGGCTGAGTCAACTTTGTTAAATTCAAGAAGGTGTAATAAGAGATTTCATTAGCCTTAAATTATAATATTTTTACTTTCAACCCATTGAGGCATAATCTACCAAAGTCTTCATGGTTACATTATACAACATGCTGTGTATTATTTGTAGCTATTAGTAGAGTGGAATCTATCAATCTAGCAATATTTTCCCATGCACTAAATTAGTTTAAAAATTAGTAATAGCAAGCAAATAAGCACATTGGCACCAATAAATTTGGCATGAGTTTTTTTAAAAAAAATTATGCCAAAGTATGGGAAACAAGACCTTGCTAGGGAACTGTGATGACTGTTGAGCTCATTTCAACATTCTGTACAGAGCTGTCCTGTACAGAATGAATATACAAACATACATACATACATACATACATACATTATAATATAATAGGATGAAAGTTTAAATACTTTGTTAAATATTCCTTCCACAGACTCTTCACTGTTATGGACTGCTATAGGTCTTAATTTACAGCAAAAAAAAATTGTAATGGATCATGCTATGATGGAAAACTAAGCACATCATGCATTAGAACTATGTAGTAGAAAGCAAAGCAGATAGGTAGTGCTTCTCTGCATTGGGAATATGGCTTAATTAAGCTTATTAGGTGAATGTATAAAAAATAATCAAATCTCTGTTCATTCTGTGCTAATTCATATTTAAACTTTCTCTTAGTGCCAACACCCCTACTTTCCTAGATATAAGACAAATCATATTCAGTGGGTATTACTTCTTGGTAAAGATGTATATTGTTATACTCTTCAGGATATACATTAAAGTGTTTCATCTTACTGAAAGAGTCAGGCAAAACTCAAAGACTGAAACATCTGGTTTTCTTTGTTAGGTTGACTTTGTTTTCAAATAAAACAGGGATCTCATATTAATCTGAGGGGATGGGTGGTGAAGAAGTAAGAAATGTGAAATAAAAAATTTGTTGATTATTAAAAGCTTTTAGTTTGTAGAAATGTGGACTTTAGCATGTCTACTATGGACATATAGTGCACTGATGTAGTAGCAACAGTTGATGTTAAAAACCTCCAAGAATATCCCATTCTTCAACTATATCCCATTCTACGGAATTAATTCTGGGCAAAGGGAACTATAGGATTAGTGGGGTGGGGACTATGACCAATTCTTTGCACACTATTTTTCATGAATGCATCAATAAGTAGACATCTCCAGAGAAACAATGTTGCAGTATTTTCTCAAGATAAAAACTGGTATAGTATGTTAATTGGGGGGGGGGGGTGCTTTAGCTCAAAGAAATGTTGAAGAGCGTATTTTGTAGAAGAGCTTTACTCATAAGCAAATCCAATCTGAGAGCTGTTGATACATATTTACCCAAAGCAGTTCAACTGCATGAAAAGTGGGGGAAATTACAAAAGTAAACATGGAAATTGGCTGAAGAATAAGCAATATTATACTTTTAAAAAGTCCAACTCGCTCTTAAATGGTAGTAAAATATGTTCCCATTTTTTTGTTACAGATCTAATTACTCCAATGGAGGTTCAGGCTAAAACTTCATTCTTAAGATAGGAGGAAAGATACCGAATTAATGCACCAACATTTAAGAAGTTATATATATATATAGCAGGGCATCCATAGTCGTGAACCACATTTTTTAAAAAAATGGCAACCAAGAGATGCCATGTTTTTGGAGGTCA
This sequence comes from Pseudonaja textilis, assembly GCF_049901715.1. Lineage (NCBI taxonomy): Eukaryota > Metazoa > Chordata > Lepidosauria > Squamata > Elapidae > Pseudonaja > Pseudonaja textilis. The sequence goes on from NC_141992.1 coordinate 57,821,742, forward strand.
TGTGAAGGCATCACCAAAGTGGGCAGGGCATAAGTGTCCAGGGTTTTGCAATGAGGGTTTTCTCTCCTTCCAAGTACCTGCATGTACATTTTAAGCCTAAAAAAAAGAGGGTAGATGACTTCTTACAACAAAGGTATTATGAAGTCATACCACTAACTCCTGACAATTTGTCCGTAAAATTCAACAGTGCAGTTTCCAAGATTTTGGGGAGTTCAAAAAGTAGTTCTGAAACTGCCTGTGGTCATGCTTCTCCGTGATCTTGGTGGAAACTTCTCCATTTTAGTCTAAATGGAGAGCAGATATGTTCTCATATTAAAATCAATGAACAATAATTTTAGAGGGATCATTGAAGTGCAAAAATCAGGTCTAAAGAAATGTGCTAGATTTTCTGAGAACTGGTAATCAGCCAATTTTCTCTCCTCCTCCTCTTCCTTAGTACAATGATGGCTTCTATTGCATCTCAATTATACCAGGTACTTTACAGAGAATTAAATGTCAGCCTCTGCCCACATATAGAAATCCATTCATTAATAAAGCAACATTTTCTGAAAACTAAATGGGATTACTGACAATCTCTCAAATAATTGGAAGTGCATTGATTAGATTTTACACATGCACGCACACACAAACACATGTACATAAACAATAAAGTGGGGTTTTTCTTTTCAATGAATTGATTTACCTGCACTTGAGCCACACTTCAGTAGAAGAGCTGCATCCTTAAACAGAATTCTTTTTTTCACATTAAATCATCACATGAACCACCAGAAGAAAAAGGAGAAGGACCAGGAGATCTGGACACAGGAATCCCCAAAAGAGAGAAAGTAGCCTGGGATCTGCGGACTTCAACTGGGCATCACAACTGTGAGAAACTTGGGCTGAGCTGCAGCATCGTGGAGATGTTGAGTTCTCTGGGAGGTAGATCATCTCCTCAGCGCTGCCTACACCATTTTTCTGAAGCATCAGCTGGTCCAGGCGGAAGGTTGGATGGAATCTGCAGCTTCAGAATGTCTCCTCCCACCTCTCCCGGGGGGATGCCATGCCTTTTCCTATGGATAGAAAGATTCACGTGCAACATATTCGCTCGCTCTCTCAGCCTCTGCATTCACGCAACACAGCAAACAAGTGCAAACACGGCAATGAGCTCGCCTCTCACCAGAACTTAGAGAGGAAGCCAAATTGCCTGAGCTCTGCAAGGAGGCAGGGTTATCTCTTCCCTAATACGTAGGGTTGGCTGTATCGACCCAGTAAAAGAAGCTAGGGCTCCTTTCCATACCCCCTGTCGCTGCTCACAGCTATGGTGCTGAAAATAGCAACGCTTCCCACTGTAGCTGTTTTCTGGACCGTCAACACCAGGGGCAGTATGGATCAGATTTTTCAATCAAATCTAACTCTTGTCGTGTTCTACCCCTTCCTCCCTCCTCTCTTTTTCTGCCTAGCAAAATTATCAATTAATAAGGAAGTGCCTGTGGGGAAGCCCCACGATCTTTCAAATCGCGCGGGGGGGGGGGAATCTTTGAAAAATACAGCCCGTTTGACTCTCAGAGGGAGAGAAGGCACAAAAAGCCTTCTAATAGGCAGAGGAGGTGGAAGAGGGGTGGGGATAAGGATCATTGCTTGCTCTCTGCCCCTGTCTCGTTTCTTTGTTCCTTGATAGAAAGTGTTTTCCCAGAAAGCAACCCCTCCCCTCTCGTTCGGTGCTAAGAAATCAGAAGTAAGAATGGAGACAGACGTTAAAGACTTTTAGTTTCAAAGGTGTGGGTGTAAACATTAGAGGGAAATAACAGGAATGAGATATAAGTAGAAGATGTTTGTAAAAGGAAAGTGGTAGAATCAGACAAAACCTTTGTGTTGTTTAGGAGACAGCAAATAAAGGGGATTGCAAAATGAAGCTAATAATTTATTACTCCACTAACTTTTCACTTTAGGACATTTATTAATGCCAAAAACCAAAACGTCTCATACTGCCATAAAGATCCATCAAGTTCTATAAACTTATCAGGTTCCATGGATCACGATAATTATAATCCATCTGCACTATAATCCATCTGCACTAATCCATCAATACAAAAGGTATCTCAAGTGTCACAAGCATGTACTGTTTTTGCTGCAAGAAACCAGCCTGGTGACCCCTCAGGAATATTTGACATTGACTGGTGTAATTAATAGTAGATTAGTCAAGTTTCAACACAATACATTGAGACAATTGAATTTGAAAGTGATAGAAGATACACACAACTTCAGACTAAAGAGGAGATGGAGGGCTAGTAAAACTCAGCGTTAAAAAAATTCAGCTTATGAAAAAGGTGAACCTACTCATTTGTGTGCTGGTTCCTGTTTTTAATTAGATCTCTCTCTCTCTCTCTCTCTCTCTCTCTCTCTCTCTCTGTGTGTGTGTGTGTGTGTGTGTGTGTGTGTAGTAAAGTGTTCTTCATATTAAACTCAATTCCTGGTGATTATGTAGCCCATAAGGTATCATTTTCGCTAATATTTTGGCATCACTTGTTCAGCCCTGATACTCCCTGAAGATCTTCACTTTTTGAGCCCACACTAAGTCAGCCAGGGGTTGCCAAGGTCTGCAGAATATGCTCTATGTGAAGTCAGCATATATTTTATTCTACCTTAAGCTTTCCCTTGATAGAGCAAAGGCCTCAAGGTTCTGCCTCAATGCTTCCCTTTAGAAGTGTATGTGGGGGGTGGGGCTGACCTCTCCTGACCAACTACCTCACTTCAAGAAGAACGTCTTCAGAAGAACATGACTGTGCAGAGACCCCCTTTGTTGAGAGAAGTGGCAAAACCACTTGCATGCAAAAGGAGGTGAGAGGCCTCTAAAAGATTTCATCCTTCACAAAAGCCTAAAAACCCATTCTGTGCTTTGAACTGTCCTAATATATATTTGTGGATTAAAAGCCAGCGAGGTATTTTGCCTGCATTCTGAACATCTTCAATCTCGACCTCAGCACTACACCACCACTTTACCCTCTTAGTCATCAACTCCTTGTCAATAGCAAACCATTTTTCTTTCTAGAGATCAGTTGTAGAAGTACATGACTAGAGGTGCTGCTTCACATACAAGAGAAATCCAGGGTCATTCTAGTAGTAACAATAGTCATATTTATTACAAGCAGGTTATTATATTTATAATCTGCCCTTCATTCAGGAGCCCAAGGCAATGAACAGAGCCCTCCTTTCTCCTATTTTTCTCACAGAAATCCTGTCTGATAAGTTTGGGTTGGGAGGAAGTGATTAACACTTCATTTCATCACACAGAAAGCTTTCGTGGTTGAAACTAAGTTGTCAAACTCGCAGCCCATGAGCCAGACGCATCGCACACTGGCCACACCCAAGTCTGGTTTAGCGAAAGAGGAAAAAAAGTCGTGATACGTCACGCGATTCTGTCGTGACGCCGTGAGTTTGATGCCCATTGGTTAGGCTGATCCCTGTTGCTAGTCTGACGCGGTAACTGCTAAACACAGTGACTGTATGACAGAAAATTATTTCTGCCCAACATTTGGATCCGCACTTCTTTTTTTAGAAAAAAAAGAAAAGTAATCAAGAATTTATTTATTTTTAAAGACAGGTTTTTTTAATTGCTAATTGGTCAGGCTGGGACACAGCTTGGGACACAGAAATACATAGGCTCAAAAGGGACAGAGGCACGCAACAAAGCAGGACAATGTCCCAGGCTTTGCCACTGTATGTCCTCTGTTGGTTGAATGAGACTGCACTACAGAGGGAGAAAACATGACCCTTCAGTTACTGCTGAATCACAACTCCTGGTGGCCCATGTCAACATGGCCAATGATAAAAGATGTGAGGAGGGACATTTCAGCCACACCCAGATGGCCACCAATTCCCTATGTGTACAGAGAGATATCAATCCCACCTATGGTACCTATCACTCCACATAACATCGGCACTAAAGTTTGAGAATTTCCCAGCTAAACAGCATTTTCTTTCCAAACTCCAGAATAACTAGACATTGCAATGAAGCATATACCATGGATCTAAAGCCATTATCAGTAGGAATCCAGTTATTGTAACACTATCCATTCAGATACATTCTATTTCCTTGATTCTCAAATCATTTCCACTTTTAGTTTTTTGGAGTAGCAAATGTTTCCCCAAACTATCTTTTTCCATTTCTGTTTAATATATTTAGATCCAACATCTTACTTGTGCTTTTATGTACTGAGGTGTGTGTGTGTGTGTGTGTGTGTGTGTGTGTGTGTGTGTGTGTTATATAAAAATAAATTATGGCTGAAATATTGCAGGCAGAATGGTGGCCTAGAGGTGAAGAGGCTCACTTTACACTTGGAAGATTGAGAGTTCCCTCCTAGGCAATGGCAAATGTTTCTCTATGAGGATGTAAAGAGAAAATATCTACTGTGAACTCCACGTAGGCATCAGGAAGGGCATCCAGCCAGTAAATGCTCAGGTCCATTCAGTCATCCCGACTTCACCCCAGTAAAAGGGATTACAGAGTCATAAAAAGAAAAAAGGGGGGTTGAAATAGATCAGGCTATGTTTTCCATCATTTTAATAATTCTTCCCCCTCCCAATTTTTTGTCTATAAAATTCCATTAGTCCTAAATATAGTTTCTTTCCCAACCCAATTTATCTTCAGTGTGATGAATCACAGAATTAACAGGTCCGTGGCTCTTTTCATGATTACTTCTAAAAACCAAGAGCTCATTTAGTTTGCAGTTTGTTTATGATGATGTTACCAAATTCAGCATGATGGCTCCCAAGAGTAGCCATAAGAACAAACTTACTTTGGGGCTCATATCATTACCTTGGGAGGTATCTTCCTGGAGTCTTATGGTACTATTAAAACAAGCTAAAAACCGAACAGCACCAATTTAGTCTTACTATCTCATTACCCAAGTTGAAAACATCAGCACTTGGAGAGGTAGGTGGGGCAGGTGAAGGTTTTTTCATAGTTCTTTGATTTTTCAAAATGATGCCTAGTCAGTTCCCTGTTCTTTTACATTCTGCACGCTGTCATTTTTCTACAAGAGAGACATAAATAGTCTATGAAGCTCTCTTCAGGAGAAGAATGTTGTTGGGTCATTTATCAGGAAGAGACAAATATTTTTAATTAACTTGCTAAGATTTCTCTGCCAGCAACAGTGTTTAACTGCCAGACATTCACATCTGCAAACCAATTAGCAAAGCAGCTGAATTCCAGTTATTCAACCATTCCTTTGAGAGAGATATTCCCCAAATTGTTTGATTAGCTGGTGATTGCCACTATTTTATTATTTTAGGAGAGACCAGTTCATCAGCTAGGAGGAAAATAAAATAAACCATAGAAAACTAGCAGCAATTATAATAATGTGCCCCCATTCACACCACTTGCTATGGAAGCATAATATGCCTTAAACTGCATGTCTGTACGTTTGGATTTACTATTATTTCCTGAAAACGGCACATTTCTTGTTAACGGTATCTTTAATCTCTCCATTTGATAAATTAAGCTGATTTATTCACAAAGCAGTTCTCAAGATCATTGAGATAATGCATGCCTGAACACCCGTCTGAACAATCAGAAAGTCCTCCTAAATGCTTAATGAACCAATTATCTCAGACTTCCCTCTGACAGCTTGTAAAGACAATAGAAGTAAATTTACAAGATTTTAGAAGACATTATTTCTAAAAGCTATTGAAGGGGCTAATTGTTAATGTCCCCCTTTTTGTTAATAAAAGAATATCACCTAATAAGACAAGCATGGAAACTATTTCTTATATACTTATAACAGTAGACACCACTTGGGGCGTTCCATGCGGTACATTAGCTCTATGCCAAGCATCTATATTGTGTGACATATAGGATCATTGGATATGATGATCATGGTATCCTATTCTGTTAGTTCCATTATAGCAACTGAGTACAACATATTGAATGCACAGAGAATATGTATCAATAGTGCTATCACTTACATAGAACATGATCCGATACATCTCAGATCTGCTTCTGTCAAAGTTCTACTGGTTTCAATGTGACACACGTAATACTTTTACTTGCCAGCATTCCATGACATAACACTTAATGCTGTGTTTCTCAATCTGGCTCAATCTGGCTGGGAAGCTCTGCCTATTGAAGATCACATATTCTAAAGTCGCTAAGGTTAAGAAACATTGACTTAATGGGTGGCATAAAAAGGAAAGATCACAGCTCAGGTACAAGGGGAGCGTAAAGGAACCTCTTTCCATTAAAGAACGTATTGAACTTTCTCTCATCTGAGAAATGCTATTTATCTAGCATAAACTGCATAGAACTGAAAATTGAAAAATATATCAGCTTTAAACTTCATTCATGGAGGGTGGGGGATTATCCAAATATTCTTCAAAGTAGTTAAAGACAAATATTGCTTCTTATTTTCTGAACTCTTTCCCTTCCCTCTTCCAAAGTAGGGTTTAATACAATTATTGCATGATTCACAACCCTGGCGAGTAGCACTATGAACATTTTGCAATGTTTATAGCTCACAAAATTACATTATAGCTGTTGCTATAAGAATGTCTATCTGAATGCAGAAGGGAAAAAACAGCTTTCTCTTTTAATTGCTTTTACTGGTTGCAGCAATAAATACTACTTGTTTATGACAGCTGTGTTTGGAGATTCTGAAGTTTAAGTCCCACAAACCTATTAATTGTGCCTTCACTGCCTAGAAAGATAACTTTGGTAGGGCGCATTAAAGAATTATTTGAAAAAACCTTTGCAAGCAGTGAGTATAAAGGGAAAAGCACAACAGAGCAGATGAGTAGTGCCAATGTTAGAAGCATTTCATTCTCTTTTTTAAAAACCTGGTCTGGAATGGCTGCTGTTATCAAACTTGCAATGAGTCCTTACCATCACCTCTCTTTTTTGAAACAACTTTCTACTCTTTTGTACTTTACTACTCTCTACCCTCTGTTCCTTTCTCAGTTTTATGGCATCTCTCTACTTCCTAATTTTAATGGCTTTTACATCTCCCTATTCTTCATAGTTTTTCCTCTTCTGTTCTTCAGATGGGTCTCTGCCCTCCATATTATGGGAGGACTACTGGGCTGCAATTGCTTCTTGAGTCAAGATTCTCTAACTGTTTTAATAGCCCCACAAGCACAAAAGAACAGGACAGATCAATGCTTCTGGTCCTCTGACATATAAAACTTCAAAACCAGTTCCCATTAAATTGGATGACAGGGTTGCTGAACTTCAGGGCAAAGTAAGACATTGTTCCAGTGGTGCAGATAATTAAAAACAAAGTCAAGAGAGACAACACAACTCCTTGTTGCTTAGGTAAGAAAAAACAAGCTATACCCCAAAATTTCTTTGGCACTGGACTATAATACTGGCTAAGGAGGTAAGCTTTTGTTACAGCCTTTGACCAACATACACATACAAGTGGCAACTGAAATAACTTATATGAGTTAAAGAGGAGGAAGTGAAGGGGAGTGCTCTGTTATAAATTAAGAGAATTCCCTGATGACCTAGTTCAGTTCCCTTTGGTCCAAACTGAGATGCCTATGATAGGCTATGATCAAGGAATGATTAATAGATGACTGTGGCCATGAACAATTATATTGCTCCAAATCATTGAGGTAGTAGGAGGTAGTCCACTTAACATAATGTAAAATTTTCTCTTGAATTCATATGATAGCTAGAACTAGGTCTTCAGCAACTATGTCAGGGTGCTAGTAGGAGCACAAGCTAACTTAAACTGAGGCAGAAGTTTCATCATAAAGATATATCGACAAAATAATAAGTGTAATAACATTAGTAACATTGATTGTCTAAGCATAATAGGGGGAATAATTAACTATGGTCTTGACTTGACTTTTAATTAGAAATAAAAATGCTGGAAACTATCCGCATTTTTAAAAAATTACAGAATGTATAACAAAATGCTGTGAGATATTTTCTGAATCAATTCCAGTCCAACAAAAATGGTCTATTAATCTGTTTCTCGGTGGTTCTAATTTATAGGATTTATGTCAGTAGGAAAGAAAAAAGTAGGAAAGAAGAAAGATGCATTTGCTCAATTAAGATTGTAATGGCAATGTTACATACCTTAATAATTTATATTTATTCCAAAGCTGTTATTCTGTCTGGTAGTTCTCAGACTCCAGCTATAACCTTTCACACATACATGAAAATAACCTCATATTGTCACAAATACCTGTGAATTACTAATTTATTTATGTAAACTGAGAGTATTTGCACCAAGACAAATTCCTTGTGTATCCAACCACACTTGGCCAATAAAGAATTCTGTTCTATTCTATTCTATTCTATTCTATTCTATTCTATTCTATTCTATTCTATTCTATTCTATTCTATTCTATTAAGATCAATTAACAGCGCAGCTGCATAAGTGATGTCATAACTAGGTTAATCCCTAAACTGTAAGATAGCAAGCAGAACTGTGTTGGAATAAGTAAATTTTAGAAAGTAGCCTGATCCCATAAGACAAAAAAAAGATGTGATTTCAGCCACAATGTATTTGGCTTCCAGCTTTCATTTTCAATGGTGATGTTTAGATCATCTAAGTCAGGCTTGTCCAACCCGAGGTCCACGGGCTGCATGAGGCCCAGGTCGGCTCGTAATGTGGCCCAGTGCCCACCCCAACCTTCATGCAAGAGGACGAGCCAGCGAGGAGGAGGAGGAGAGACAGGCGCAAGGTGGGGCGAGGTGAGCACCACGCCAATCAGCAACAGAAAAGGCGGGCGCAATCAGAGCGCTCCTTGTGCCAAGGTAGCCGCAGCCCAAGAGTCCCGCTCCACCACCTCCTGCTGTTGGCGCCGCTGCCGCCGCCGCTGCTGCCACCAGAGCTGTTGTAGCAGCTTCTGCCCCCGCCAACGCCGCTGCTGCTGCTGCTGCACCGAGCCTCCCGGTCCTCGCCTTCCAGTCCTTCCAGCCAGGCCATTTGCAGGAGGAGAGGTAGGCGCGAGGTGGGTGAGCTTTCTCCCCATGTTCCTTTCTCCCTGGTTGACTATTTTTTATGATATCTTATGAAAAAAATGTTTTCTATGGGGTTTTTTTGGATGATCAGGTATCCTTACTGTTATTTTATTTTATGTGAGGCCCAAACCAAATTTTCATCTTCTAATGTGGCCCAGGGAAGGTGAAAGGTTGGACAAGCCTGATCTAAGTCAAGGTTGTTCAACCTTGGCAACTTTAAGACCTGTGGACTTCAATTCCCAATATTACCCTGGTCACCATATCTGGCGTGAATGTGCTTCATTGGAGAATCTGATGTATGACCCACCCAGGGGGGAGGAGGGAACAGGGTCACAGGTGACCGTGAATTAGATGTGTCAGAGTTGGTTTCAACTGGGATAATGCCAACATGTTGCTTCTAATAAAACTTTTGGGTTCTTTTGAAGTTTGGCTCGAGGCTCATGATTTAATTAGGGCAATCATTGGAACCCTGACAGCTGGGGAATTCTGGGAGTTGAAGTCCACAAAAGTTGACAAGGTTGGACACCTCTGATCTCAGTGGGGAAGGTGGCTGTTACTACTGCTGATTATGCTACATTGCTACTAGATATTTTCTTCAAGATTGACACTGCAAGGTTATTTTGAGCCCAGGGCTGCTTAATTACATTTCCTCAGGAATATTGGCAATAAGCACCATATTCAAGGATGTTCCTAGCAGAGTCTCCCAGGAAATCTATGTGAAATATGACAATTAGATCATTTGCACCGTGTAACAAGTAACCATATGGGATTATGGTTAAAGAGCCTCAGTGGCACAATAGTTAGAGTGCAGTACTGCAAACTACTTCTGCTGCCTGCAATTTGGCAGATCAAATCCCACCAGGCTCAAAGTTGACTCAGCCTTCATCCTTCTGAGGTGTGTAAAATGAGGACCCAGATTGTTGGGAGGCAATATTCTGACTCTGTAAACTGCTTAGAGAGGGCTGTAAAGCACTATAAAGAGGTATATAAGTCTAAGTGCTATTGTTATTCTGTCCTTCACAGACTTATCTCTCTGTGCTCCTTATGATCAAAGGATCTACTATTCAAATGATCCAATATTTTCCATCCCCTAAAACCTGGATATGAAGGATAACTGCCAAAATTATCAACTCTTCAATCTGTCAACCAGATACTCTCCAGATGTGTTAGAATAAAGAATTCCCAGCTTATAGCTGTGTAGAATTCTAGGAACTGTAGTCCCAATATATCTGGATAGCATCATGTCAGAAAATCTAACTAAATTTTTCTTTGTTTGTTTGTTTGTTGTAGACCGGTGTCTTCTTTGAATTCTTGGTGTTCTCTGAGCTTGGTAGTTTATTGCAGATATTTTGTTGCCAGGCTAAGTAACAACAATCAGTGCAACTGATGATGATGATGCATAATTGATGCTGCTAAGCGTGGTAGTAAATAACCTGTAAGAAAACATCCAAACTCAGAGAACACCAAGAACACCAACAGTTTAACTCTGAGCTATAAATGTGCTGTACTACTGGAAGTCTTCCTTCTCTAAAACCTTTTTTCTCTGTGACAACATGCCTCTGAAAGTCCCATCCACCAACTTTTTGCAACATCCTTGTTCAATTAGTTTGAAATCTTGGACCAAAATTGAGGAACCTTATTTTCTATCCAGGAAAGACATCGCTGCCCATGTAACTGTCTATATAGTACATATGATGGTCCCATTTTCTGATTAATTTTTTGTTTTCATGATTTATTTCATTGGCTGTTAAGCTTATTCAAAGCCTCTACAGCAGCATAACAGAGAATAATCAGCAGTCCTTCCTGCTTTATCTTGTTCAAGTTCCACTGGTGCCTAATTTTATGGAGTATAGGTTGTTCCCAATTTATGACTATAACTGAGCCTAAAATTTCTGTGACTAAGCAAGACAGTTGTTTTGCCCCATTTTATGACTTTTCTTGCCATAGTCGTTAAGTGAATCACTACAGCTGTTAAGTTAGTAACACGGTTGTTCGGTGAATTTTGTTAGAGTTTGCAGCAGAAATTCAAATCCAGAAAGCACACAGAGATGACTGATTCAGCAGGATTCATTAACTTCTTTATATACATAATAACATTTGAAGTAAAGTTTACAATATCAATAGTAGATTCGTCCAACGTGGTAAAGGTTACAAGCAAAACACAAGCAGCAGCTTCAGAGCTCAGAGCAGATCAGTTCAGTTTCAGAGCTGAGAACACAGAGCAGAGATAAATCACATTCAGACTCTCTCTTTAAGTTTCAGCTCCACTTCAGCTCCCATTGGCTGACCTTGTTACCTATGTCTCTGCCAGTTCATGAATATTCTGGCAAGTTGGCTTTCCCATTGACTCTCCTTCTTCTCAGGTCACAAATGGTGATCACATGACCCTGGCACACTGCAATTGTCATAAATATAAGCCAGTTGCCAAGAGTTGAAATTTTGATCAGGTGACCATGGGATCCTGCAATGGTCGTAAGCTGAAAGTGTGGAAAATGACCATAAGTCACTTTTTAAAGTGCTGTTGTAATTTCAAATAGTCACTGAACAAACGGTTGTTGCCAGAGTATATTCATGAATTGGAAGAGAGCATGGTAACAAGGTCAGCCAATGAATAGGCATAGCAACTAAGTCAGCCAATGAGAACTGTTTGGAAACTGAAACTAGAAATAGCCTAGGCATGGCTCTATATTAAGCTCTGCAGCTCTGAAGCCATGTTAAACTCTGAGTCTGTCTATTAAAATGAAACTGCTTCTCTCCTCTTGCTTGCCAGCTGAACTAAAGTAAAAGAGAAACTAACTTGCATGCTGGCTGAAGACTGGAGCTCTACTCTGAACTTGCAACATGTTTCTGTCTGAGTTTGTTCATCTTGGAGAAATCTACAAGTGGTTTGTAAAATCTACTTATTATGTTTATAAAGATGTTAAACGAAGCATCAGCCATCTGTGTTTATTTTTCTGGCGCTAAATTAATGCTGCAAAACTCTGAACAGTTGTAAGACGAAGACCACCTGTATTCCACTGTTTCTCTTAATGGTTCACGTTAGGATCTGGGCTGCTTTGTTTGCATGAACTTTTTGTGTTTACAGAGCTCAAATCTGGGGCTTTTCATGGTACAATTTGGAGAACATTGCAATGTACAGTTGATGATTAGGCAGATAATCCTCAGCTTACAGCCACAACTGAGCCCAAAATTGCTAAGTAAGAAGCCCAATGTTGCTAAGTAAGAAATTTGTTAAGTGAGTTTTGCCTCATTATATGACTTTTCTTGCCATATTTGTTAACTTGCCGATTAGTAACACGGTGGTTAAGTGAATCTGGTTTCCCCATTGATTTTGCTTGTTAGAAGGTCATAAAAGGGATCACATGACCCCAAGACACTGTAAACATCATAAATGTGAGTCAATTGCCAAGTATCGGAATGTAAATCACGGGGACCATGAGTTATATAAGCATCCAAATATAAATCAAACTTATGACCATGGGAGATGCTGTAACAGTCATAAGTGGGACAAATATTACTATTTTCAGTGCCGTTGCAACTTCAAACGGTCACTAAATGAACTGTTGTAAGTTGAGGACTACCTGTATGCTCAGAGAGATGCCTTCAGAATAGGGACATTCGAGGGCTTAGCACTAAAAAAGATTATAGTTATAATTGATAGGTTAAAGGTAACAGATTTGAAGTTTAACCTTAATGATGAAAAAAAATAAGAGTAGCTAAGAAAAACTCACATGCACAAATAATTTCATTGAAAGAATAATGCAGAGTTAGAGTAGCTTGACTCATTTCCTGCAAGATATTTATGGAGGATGAACCGAAGGAAATTTAAATACTGCAGTAGTCTAATGTTCTGCTTATTTTCCTAGACAGAAATGCCACTACATTTGATAACATTAGCTGTCAGTGCCATACCATGGGGAAAGTGAAAAGAATATAAAAGAGATATAAGAAGTGTTGCCTTGAAATGTATAATAATTGAAGTCGGATAAAGGATAATGAGCATTACGCCAGGCTTAGAACAAAAAGAAATAATAAATGTAATAAGAAAGGAAACTTTCATAGGAAAACATGGTTGAATAACCATGAAGATCCTCTTCATTCTCACCGCAGGGGTCAGCTAATACTATAAAATAGCAATCGGGTGATGGATAAGAACGTGCTTCTTTTTGTGTAAAGTCTCCACAATTGCCAGCAATCCATTTCCTTTCCATTACAGCAAGCTGTTGTTAAAGAAAATAGTACTAGATGCCTATGTGCCAGGCAGAGATTGGGAGAGGGGGATAAACTTTCCTCACCCGTTGAAAGGAATACCAGAAAAGGAAAACCCAAAGCTTTGGAGAAACATTTATCTGGCTACAGGTTTGGGGACATCGATGTGGGAACAAATCTCGTGGTGATTAACAGAACTCACTTCCGTAGAACTATGCCTTGGATTCAAGCATTGATAGAATCATCTGATGCATGTCTGTCAAGAATGATCTTCTCAAGGTGAGCATGGAGGTAATTTTGCTCTAAGAGCACTTTCTCTGGGGCCAGGTGTGTTTTCTTTCTGCCTTTAACTTTCCAGAAGGAATATATGTCAACATAAACTCCACAGGTTGCCTTCTGCAAGAAAGCCAAACTGTGTTGTTTTTCTGTAATTGGAACAGTAATTGGTATATTCACCACTGTCCTTTCCCCCTTTATTCAATGCCCTCCAAACACCAAGTGTTAAACTGAAAAAATGCCAGGTTGGGATTAGGGGTTCAGGCTTAATTCCTATCATGTACTAAATGTTTGTTCTATCAGGACTTCTTCCAGGACTCCAGGAGGTAAATAATCCCATGAAACAATTTCATAGATATTGTGACCCATGGGCCTAGTGATCTCCTGGGAGATTGATAGCCATGGCACAGAAATAGAATAGTAATATACTGATGTCAAACAACCCATCCCAAATAAGTTGTTTGAGCATGGGAGGGGCAGGGTGGAGGGGGAAGGGCCAGCCAGTCGGTTCAAATACTGGTTTGGCAAACCAGATGCAAATTTAACATCCAGTTCACCCTAACCCGTCCAAACCAGTAGAAACCCACCCCTGTCTTGGAGGCCTTTGCTGAGGAGGATTGTGCCCCCTTTTTTTTCCTCTTCCTTGTCCCCAACCAGAATTATTGTCTCTGCTACCTCTTGTTGTTTTCATGTTTTTGTACTGTTTCTTATTTTAAAATGGGTTTAACAATTTGTTAACTGTCCAGAGTAGTGGGAGTTTGGAAGCACATAAATGTAATGAATTATTCCATTATTATTCTTGCAAGACTTCCCAATCAATGAAGTCCTACAAATAAACTGTCATCTTGTGAACCAATGTGGCCAACTCACAAAACTGTTGGTAGGATGGATCCCATAAAACGCTTTGACTACTAGGTCAAGTGGTCAAGTGGTGTGGAATGGCTCAGCAGAAGGGTGTTTATATGCCGTCTCTGTGTGCTTTTGATCTGGCTTCATGTAAGTTAAATGAGTTTCTCCCTGTATTTAAGAGACCAAGGGGAATTTCCCTTCTCTCCCTTTGCTTCTTCTTAGATGCGGTTAAAGAGATTTGTGAGGGTTTTTTTTCTTTCCACTGAATTTCTTTTTCTTTTTAAATCCATGTTTTGCTTCAAATAGAATTAAAGTCTGTGAGCATTCATACTAAAATAGAAAAGCCCATACTCCACATCCAAGATATTTGTCTTTTCAACAGGTTCTGCTACTATTTAATCATCCAGTATTCTTTCAGCATTCTACTAGAGGTGGTATTCAGCAGGTTCGGACCAGTTCTGGAGAACCGGTAGCGGAAAATTTGAGTAGGTAGGAGAATCGGCAAATACCACCTTTGACTGGCCCCACCCCTATCTATTCTTTGCCTCCTGAGTCCCAGCTGATCAACTGGGTCTTCTTTTGTTGCCCTGCACAGGAGAACGGAGCTGGAAAGTAGGTTAGTAGGGTGGGGAGGGAATGGCGATTTTACATTATCCTTCCCCGCCATGCCCACCAAACCACACTATGCCCGCCTGAAGTGGTAGTAAATTTTTTTGAATCCCACCACTGATTCTACCTATGTTCAGGAGCACACCATCAAATAAGGGCACTTGTTGAACTGAAACCTCCAACATATAACAATAAAAATTTACTTTTGCTGGCTGAGGAATTCTGGGAGTTGAAGTCTACCCATCTAAAACTTGCCCGGCTTGAAAAATACTGCTCTAAATGCTGCTTTCTAACCATTTTCTCTCAAGTGAAGAAAAGAATGTTCTGTAGTATCTCTACCCTAGTTTGATTTGTATAACCAGGTGAAGTTAACAAGTGAGTCTATTCTTGCACATAATAAGGCTTTTTTTTTTCCTGTAGAGTCTACATAGGAGCGGGATGTACTAGATGAATTAATAAGATCAGATGAAGAAGCTTAATTATTTGGGGCGTTGCAATCCAAGTATCATTGCAGAAAAGCACAGAAACAATAAATTCATTCATTTATTCATTTAATTTATATTGCCGCCTATTTGCCCATAGCGACTCGAGGCGGCTTATAACAATGTAAAACCATATTTAAAAATAAAAATAAAAATAAAAACAATAAAAACTAACAAAAAGAATCAAATAAATTAGTAAAGTACAATAGAACAAAATTTGGGAAAACAAAAAGCAAAACAAAACAAACAAAAAACAAAAAAAATCAACTCCCACCCCCTGCACCGACCACAGCAGATCACACTAGCCATTTGATGGGCTCCCTCCCTCTCTGGGTTCCCCAGGCCCGCTGGCAAAACCCAGATGGCGCTTTTCTCCCTACTCCATAAGCAGCATGTAGCTTTTCATTAGGAAAAACAAACAAGAGGAAAAAGTCAATCATAAAATAGCAATTGATTTGATGGAGATTGAACGGAGTTGTTTTCAAATTAATGCACGTCCTCAGATAGATACATAAATACATGGAATAAAAAAAGTTAAAGAAGTAGTTTGGGAGAAATGGCAGTGGTAGGAGAAACTTCTTAATTTATCCACTAGACTCCGCCTCAATAAATTAGATCTTGGGCATCTGATTATATGCAAATAGTAAAGCCAAAGGAATCAGTGCATTTTGTCTATGCTACTATCAAAAATATCAGAAATGTTAGACAAATTTAAATATATAGTCATACCTAAATTCATTTTTACTGCTTTGACACTAGGGTGCAATTTATCAGGTTTTTTTTTTTTTTCAAAATTGGACATACTTATTCAATTACATGGCAATCCTGTGCATGTTCACTCAATATAACCAACTCTGCTTAGTGAATTGGACTGCAGCCACAAAAACAAATTAAATAGCTTAGTTTTATAGAAGCAAAATTGCAAATATCCAATACTTGAATGGGGTTTGGGACAGAGATCACAAACGCATGCCGGTTTTATGGATCTGTAATTCTGCCTGATAGTTTGTCATATAGCTATTGGCAAGTTAAAACATTGGCCAGGTAATAAAGAAATGACAAAGAACAGCTGGGGAGCAAAAACTGAAGAAGTGGTTGGTTGAGCAGAGAATGAAAATTATCCCTGAAGACAGCGATTCTAGAAAGAAATAACTAATAACATAACAATTAATTTGAAGCCATTTTCTAGCCTTAAAGAGACAAAGTTTTCCAAATACTTAATCCATGTTTTGAATAAGGAATGAATTTGCCAGTGGTGATAGCTTCATTATTGGCAGTTCATTTTTAGCTCTTCTGGGTGAACCAGTCTAACCATTCTCACACATAGTCAGGATCTGATCGCAACTGGGAGGACTACAACACATGCTCCAGATGATGGTCATACATGCAATGTTGAAAGGCATCTACTTCTTATTAGAATTTTAAATTAGTAGACCTGTAACTCTCAGGTGCATTAACAATCTTTGAATTTAATCCAACATGGATTTTTTTTAATTAACTGAAACCAATGTTGATTTCAAGTCCATGTCTTCCACTTGAACTATCTATGTAGTTGATATATCTCTGTGTCTTGATTAATGCTGAATTGATTTACATGACCTTTTTGTTCAGAAAAAAAATGGCAACATGGCATATGTTGCACACATGAACACTTTTTATTTTAAAGTTCTATGTATTCTTTCCATTGGGGCCATCATTTACAAGTCTGGATCTGATTCCATTCAACAACCAATACATTTGAAGAAATTCACTGTTCATTCATTCCTTAGTTAACTTTTGTTGCACAATAAGGAGCAGGAATACAAAGAGGCAGTTGCCTTAAGGCCAAAGGCAACTGAATTTTTTTAGCAAAACTGATTGCTTAATGAAGGGCATAATACTGTATCTTAAATGCAAAAAATACATAGATATTATACACATCTTTGTTTCTATTTCTCATGCTTATTTAGGATTTTGCAACACTTATATAGGCTTCACCGCCCACCCGGCTCGACGCCGGCCCACCCCACCTTCAGAGGACCCACGGGGAGGGAGGCCCGGGGGGGGGCCCCCCCCAGGCGGGCCGCAGCGCCCTTGTGCGAGCGCTGCCCAAAGTCCCGCTCCCCCCTCCTGCTTTGCCGCCCCCCCCCCCCCACTGCCCCGCCCCCCCGCCCCCCCCGCCCCCCGCCCCGGCCTCCCCCCCCCCCAGCGGCCCGGGGGGGCGGCCACCCCCCCTTTCTCCTGGTTGACTTTTACTAGAAAAAAGTTATGGTTTTTGGATGTAGGACTCTGTTTTGCCCCCTCCTCAGGGCCGGAAGGGTTGCGCCTGACTTATATGATAGCTCAAGTGTGAGGAAGGAAAGGAAAGGAAGGGAAAGGAGAGGAGAGGAGGAGAGGAGAGGGGGGAAGGGGGGGAGGGTTGGGGAGGAGGGAGAAAATTATCACCTTCTCTTTGCTGTCACTCCCAAATCACTCATCACCTCAGCAGTACATATCTTGGAATTAGAGTCCTTTGAAGCTCTTGATCACCTTGAGCTAGGAGAAAGCAACCACTTCTGGATTGTAAAAATCCAGAGAAGTATTCGATGGCAGCAAAGAGACACCAAGAGTGGGGTCGTTGAGATTTTGGCAACCCACATAAAAGGTTTCCCTAAAACTCAGAGGCTACTTTTGCCTTTCATTATACACTGAAAAAATGAATATTGTAGTGTTGAAGGATACATACCAAATATGTATATAGAATACTAAGTACATAACTTAGAGGGCAGGTTACAGATTATATCTGGATATATTTTGCCTATCTTTAATGTCTTCATGTGGCCATTATGGTTTCTATGTTTTCATTTCACAATGCTGGTACACAGTTAGATGTTAAATGGTTAATTTCATGGCATAGCTTTCACCATCTGCCCACTTTCTTCTCTCAACAAAATCTCTATTACTAATATGTAAACAGTAAAACCTGAAACAATTATATTGTGGCAGAGATGAAATCTCCAAGGCAGGCACAGAACAAAGCAGAATTAGAAGCAATGAACAAAAATCGCAAAAAAAAAAAAACCCACCACCCCCACACACAATACAGATAGTCCTCAATTTATGACACAATTGAGCCCAAAATTTCTGTTGCTAAGTGACTTTTGCCCAATTTTATGGCCCATCTTACTACAGTTACTGTATGAATCACTGCAGTTGAATTTTGATCACATGGCTATGGGGATACTACAATGGTCATAAGAGTGAGAAAACTATCACTTTTTCATGCCACTGTAATTTCAAACAGACACTAAGCAAATGGTTGTAAGTCAAGGACTTACCTGCAGTGAACCTTCAGCAATGAAACTGATGGTCTCAGGAGTTATCAAGAATCTGGTAGTAAGCCATCTATTAGTGATATTCTGTATACTTTTAACTATAAAGTAAACTGTGTGCTTCCACATTCTTCATCAAGACTACCGTCATGCGCTATCAGTCAGGAAAAAATAAAAACAGCAACTCAATTCGCAACTACTTCATGATGCTTTAATTATAATCTGTTGAGGTCACCAGTGGCTGAATACACACACTATGTCATGCCCCCATCGGAGTCTGAATCTGAGACGGAAGACGAAAAACTGACAGAGAGTGGGAGAGTGGCTCCGTTGGCTGTGGAGGAAACTGGGAAAAGACAATGTCAGGCTGTGCAGAGCAGGGGAGAAGTAGAACAAGGGAGAGGGGGTTCCGATGAAGACCAAGGCCTACCCCTCCTCATCCTAGGGTTTGCAGGGAAGAATGCAGAAGAAAGCAACATGGGTTGTTTAGTTTAGTTTACTTTATTGTCATTGCACCTTGTACAACAAAATCAAACACCATCTTCAGTGCACATCATGACCATGACCATGAAAATAAACACAAGCTGTTTTTCAGCCTATTTGTCCTTGTTTTTATTATTCTGTACCATCTGCTAGATGGTAATAGTTCAAAAAAAGAGGGCCCAGGATGAGATGGATCTTTGAGAATGTTTTGAACTTTCTTAAGGTAGCAGGAGCTATAAAGTTCTTCCAAAGAGGGGAGAGGGCAACCAATGATCTTTTGGGCAATGACGTTAACCCTCTGGAGTGCTTTCCTATCTGCCACTGTGCAATTGGCAAACCATACAGAGGTGCTTATGTGTGTGGCTTATGAGGAAGGAAAGGGCCCCAATTCCCTTCACAAGGCACACATGGGGATGGTAGTTTAAAGGAGAGGCAGTTGGGAGGGCCATTTGTCGAGAACAAATACTTTAATTCATCTAGTGTTGAGAATTGTGGCCTCCATTCCTGGCATTCCTCCTGACTGTTTGAATTATTGTTGTGCTTCTGTGTGCTTATCTTGTCTTGCTGGAATTATTGCTGTGATTCTTCGCTTCTGGGATTCATTATGATTGCAGTCATTCTGCTTACAGTGTTTGGACTGGAGTATCTGCAGCCAGAAGCTGCTGCAGGTTTGTGGGAGAGCTTTTGTCCAGGCCAGAGAATAAACAGGATGTTGGGGGCAAATTGGTGCCAATAAAGGGACTCATATCGGTTCTCTGGCTGTGTTACCTTCATGCCACAGCTCTGGTTTAATATAACATATTATATTAAACCAGAGGTGTCAAACTCAAGGCCCAGAGTCTGGATCCAGCCCTCAGGGTGCTTAAATCTGGCCCCCCTGGAAACAGTGAAGGACCAGCCCGTGATGCCTCTGCCAGTGAAAATGGAGCGCACAGCCCTCCCAGCTCTGTTTTCACTGGCAGAGTTGCAGGAAGCCGTCACAGCCAAAAACAGAACTCAGGAGCCCATTTTTGCTGGCAAGAGCACTCAGACCATTACGGGCACCCCGACACGAGTGATATCAAGCTGGCCACACCCACCATGACCACAGCCATCCCAACCACCCGAGGTCAAGCACAACGTTGATGTGGCCCTCAATGAAATTGAGTTTGACACTCCTGTAGTAAACCATAAACCATGATTGACAAGCTATAGTGGAGAGGCTTGCACCACTCAGACAACAAGGCCTACTCAGGCTTAGTCTGATACATGATACACAGCTGTAGTGCCAAACTGCTTCTGGACATTAACCTAAAGAAGCAAAGGCTCTGCATTTTTTTCAATAGAGAGAAGCCTAACTGAAGCTTATAGCTGCAGTTTGCTGAGAGTTGTGGCAGATGACCCAGCCATGCAACCACATAAATATATAGCCTTCTGATGGGTCTGGGTCAGTTTAAATCCTTCAGGGATTTAATGTTACTATCAATGTTGTCTATCCTGAGCAATCCAATTAAAAGGGAAGACAGCTGGCTCGAGAGAACGTGTCTAATAAAGCTGACCAGTGCAACTTGATTTTCAGCCACATTGCAGACAAAGACCTTTTCCTCCCTTTAAAGCATTTTGCTAGATGGTATTAATAAAGACCACAATGCTACCCAAGAGGGCTTCTGAGTCCGCCACCAAAGAATTTACGGATTCACTGCTGTTTTCTAACACTCATTTCTCAAACAGTGATGAATATTTTATGTCCTGGGAATTTCACTTTCTGCATAATGTAGACAGCAAGATAACCTGTAAAATTAAGATTAAAGCCCCTTTTGGGAAAAGCACTCTGGGGAGGAATCAAGGCTGGCCTGTTGCATTGAAGTTTCATTGAAGTCCCACTTCAAAATATGATGCTTAGGAAGGGTTGCCAGTTAAGTTGCAAAAGAAAAAAGAAAAACCCCAATATAGGATACTAGGGCCCAATACTGTCTTAGTGGGGTCAGGAAATGAAGTGTTTGCAATGTCCCACAAAAATACAAAGAGAAAAAATAATCTAAGATAATGCCACAATAATTATTCTACTTCTGCTTCCTAAAATCAAATCTCTTGTGCTGAAGATTATAGAAATTGTGCTCCATCTTAGAGGGCATCAGATAGTGGAAAATTGTGGATGAGGTCCTACATGCAGCCATCCATCTTATTCATCTCGGACCTCTGCTTGTCTAGTCTAGGTAACTTTAACCATTTAACACACAAACACAGTTTTAAAAGTACCTCCATTTGTTTTCCTTTTATTACACATTCTGTTGTCCCCAATTCAGGTCTGAGCCTGATGCCGGGGTGGATGAAAGACACCAGACATGAGGTGCAGGTTTTGTTTCCTTTCTTTGAAGTGCTCCAAGATGCCAAGAAAACAATACAATTAAGAAAGCTTTATCCATTTTCACTGCAGAAGGCAGGATAAGGCAGTATATGTAAGAAATATCATCTAATAAATGTTTTAGTAATGATCTAACAAATATTCTATTGGTCTCTAGTCAGCCCTATTTCTAAGCCTGGGCTAATGAATGCTTCAGGAGTTATCTAATACACATTCTATTTGCTCCAGGCCATCTCTATTTCTAACTTCTAGCTGAGGTCTACAAGGTGCCTAACTATTTGTTACTCTTATCCGTTTTCTAACCACCCAGAATTGTTACAAGCTTTATATGTGTGCATTCCCTGTTAATAAGCATTCTTTGTTCTTGCCAGACAGTCTCCACAATTACAGGCTTCCCGGTCTCCTTCAAGTGTATGCCATAACCTTGTTTTGTTTTAGCAGACAGTCTATCAATTCTGTTCAAGTGAAATGTGCATCTAGCCAGTCAGGAATCTCCTTGACTTAGACAGATACTAATTTTTGTTTGTATTGAAGGAGTTTGGCACAGATAGGCATGATCTTATTTAATCCAACTTCCCTCTTGACCTAAAATGCCACTTTGTAATAAGTGATATTCAAAAATGTCCTGCACTATACATAAAATCTTATTAGGTTAAAAGCATTATCACTGAACTACTGTCCATCACATCCAACATTTGATATCTAACGAGTTTAATAATTTGATGATATTCAAACATTGGAAATAAATATTAGGGAAAAAAATACATAATCTATTTGTGTTGGCTGCTAAGAGAAGAGCTTGAAACATTTGGACCAAAGGTCAAAATAAACACAAGAAAAGTATAAGAAGCAATTACAATGGCAGGTTGTTCCAAAACACTAATAAAATGTCACATTAGAGGCAGAATTCAAAACAAACGAATATAGGCTCCAGAAAAAGCAATTCCCTGTTGATAGATGGCAGTGGTTATGAGGAAAATCATGATATGTTATATTAAAGTGATCAACACTTGGTTTCCCATACCAAAGGCCATATTTTTTCAACAGTGAACATGCAGGAAATGAGATGTCAGAAAGTGTTTTCAGCTGAGTCTTTCTACATCCCTTATCCACTCTACATGGGGCAACAGGCATTCAAAATTATAGACATTCCAATAGTGAGGGTGCACACTTATGCCTCCTTCAATCATTGCAATTTTATATTGGCTCTGTATGCAAGGAAAAGAAACATGGGTGAGAAACTGCTAATTTTCCAGAGCTCCATGGACAAAAATCTCCAAAGTTATTACAATCACCTTTCAAGAGCAGAAATTGATAAGAGCAATTATGGCATTATGTTCCTATTTCGTTCCTCTCATTGTCTGGAGAACTTTCATATAATGATGCCTGGCTCTGATCAATTGTAGTAAATACAGAAGCAGTTGTATAGCCATTTATCAAAACTCAGTTATGTATATTACCTATACATCTTTGAATATAATAAAATTAGTTAAAATGGGGAAGAAACCACCCCATCCTCAATATTTGCTACTGAAAGTTTAATTCAGCATTTTTACATACCTAGATTTCCATAGCATAATAATTTTTATATAAATGTACCTCCAGTTACTGTGTTTCTCACAAAATAAGGCCAGGCCTATGCCGTCTTTTCAGGGGTGACTTAATTTCCTCCCATACCTAGAGCGGCCCATACGCACGTACCTTGCCGCAAGGTTGCTTCTATCGGCCGACGAAAGCTCCCCGAAGGCAGAGTCCCCAGCTGCTTCAGGGCGTGGCCCATGTCCCCTCGCCTTTAGGCAGTCTCTTTCAGATGATGGAAGCTCCCCAAATACAGTCAACAGCCACTTCGATCAGCCAGTAGAAGCGAGCACGGGGCAAGCATACACACACATTCCCCTCACCGCGAGGCTGTTTCTATCGGCCAATTGAAGTGGCTGATGACTGCACTTGGGGAGCTTCCATCGCCCGAAAGAGACTGCCTAAAGGCGAGGGGACACAGGTAGCCACGCCATTCCCTGAAGCGGCTGGGGACTCTGCCTTCGGGAAGCTTCTATCGGCTATTGGGGTATTCTAGCCTAGGCTACCTGCAGGGCACTCCTAAAGGCAAGTTTTCTCCCCATCTCCCCCGCCCCCATTTCTCTTCACCTCGTGTAGTTCTAACGAACAATGTGAGAAATGGCGGGGAAACACATGGTTTAAATAGGCCTAAATTTGGGGGGGTGGGGCTTAATTTCACCTCATGCCTAGAAATCATGCTGGGCCTTCCTATTGGTGGAGGCCGTATTGTTGGAGAAACACGGTGTTATTCAAGGGACTAAAAAAAATTATTTTGGCTGTGTTTTTTTAATACAACTATTAGTATGTAGTATTTGCACACATGCAAGCTCAAAATGATACAGACAAATTTCTATTTGTTCTTCTCAATTCTAGCAATTCTGATAACATCCTGTTCAGCAGCCAGGCAGTTGAACAAGGGTCTTAGGTTATTGATATGTATGTTATTTTAAATCATGCATGACCTGCTGCATTCTACATAGAAAAGTACCCCCATAGACCTGTAAAAAAATGCATTCAAAACTATGGGAAACTTTTCTCCTAGCCTACTTTAACTTGATGTTCTCTAGATGTAACTGGGATTCTAGAAATCACAGTACAAATTCATTTGGAGAGCCATGAACAGGAGTAGGTGGCTCTAAGTGATAGTTTATACTTTTTCAAATGATCCCTACACTTAGGCTGCAGTAAGGCATCCATACCCAAGGGGAGGGAAAAAGACACTCCCAAATTTGAAACATAAAAACCAAAAAGAAACTGACTGAAAACTTGATAACCAAAAGCTCTATCTCAGAGATCAGATTTATGCAGCAGTATAATTTCTGGAAGCTCAGTGATTCTGTTTTCTGAACCTTCTTTTTTCTGCTGTCATTCCTTCTCCTTGTCAGCCGTCAATCTTACCTCTCTTCCTTTTCTGTGCTTCTTCTGTTCATTGTTTCTCTTGCCTTTGTGGCTTGGCTCTTCAGGGTGATGGGTTCTCAGAGACAACACTCAGATCTTTCAGTTGCTGTTTGCATTGTTTTTGAAGAGCTGCTGGCAAGCTCTATTTACAGGATAATCGCCAAGGCCTTTTGCTCTGCAACTGTTTTACAACAGGGATATGGCTGAATATAGTTTGTACAGGTTTGAAAGAATTAAGAATTTTATAGGACTTTGCAAATCAGCAACACTGCAGCAAATTCTGAAGTGCAGGAGATCACAGTGATAGCTATTGCCCACTTTAAAAGATTCCATGCATTTGGCAATTATTTTGGTTTTACTTTTAAGTAAAGGTACATCTGTATGTCTGTACTCCTGCATTCTCATAGTTCTGTGAAGATTTGAGTTTATATTCCTGATTACTGTGGGATGTTTGGTGCTCGCTGAGCTTGGTTGTTTTCTTGCAGACATTTCATTACCAAACTAAGTAGTGTCATCATTGCTAGAAGGGGGAGGAGTTTGCTCTTTTTAAATACTAGTGGCTTACTCTATCAGTGTTGATCAAAATGTTCTTGGTAGTTTCTTGATTAGACTGTGGTTTACTGCTGGCTTGTCAGAATTGGCAGTTCCTTGACTGGGGTATTGTTTATTTCAATTGTTGGTCTAGTATTAGTCTTGGTGTTAATTCCTGCTTATCTCACTGTTGACTACTGGTGATGAGGTATTTCGGTCTTTTTATTTTCTTTTTGATGTCTCCTTTGAATGCTATGTAGATGTTGTTTATTTCTATGAGCCTGATGAAAGCTGATGTGTCTGACTGCCAGGCCTCCTGGAATTCTCTAGAGTTTTTGGTCTTGGCTTGGTCTAGGATGCTCATAATTTTCCAGCTGAAACTATAGTTAAATCTGTCCACGTGTTGTGAAATGAAGGAGTTTTCATCATGTCCTCTGACTGCTAGATGGCATTCATGGAGCCCTGCTAGTCTTCTGTCTATTTGTCCTACATAGTTACTGTTACAGTCCTTACACTGTATGTTGTAGAGCAGGGGTCTCCAGCCTTGGCAACTTTAAGCCTGGCAGACTTCATCTTGGATGAGAAGCAAAACATCCTCAAAAGAAGAAGAAAAAACCAGAAAGTCCAGTTGTCTCTTGAAAAAACACCTTTGGGATTACTATTTGAATCTAACCTACCTGATAATGTGCTGAATCTGAAGTTTATACACAGAGGCAACTATTGATTTGACACATGCCAAGAAAAAATCCTACCAAAACTGCTCCCTCAGGTTTACCAAATGATCACCAAACTCTTTCCTATGTCAAGAACGCCATACTGATGTACTTTCAATCTTGAAATGCAGGTGTAAATTGACAACTGTTTGCCTCCAATATTGTTCATAATAATAGCAAGCAGCTTCTCTTTGAAATCAAGGATATTTTAAAGGGGTCTTCTTGAAAGTTCACATATGGCTTAAGCACCTCTGCTCAAGTCTGAATAAAGAGAATTTCAATAGAAAAGAGTATCTGAAATTCAGGGTTAAACTGTGGAGTTCTTGCACTCTCTAAAGTATCATTAGTGCTACCTGAATGGATAATAAAATATCTGCAAATAAACAACCAAGCTCAGAGAGCATAAAGAAAATGTGCCTTCTTTGAAAGCATGGAGCACTCAGCCGCAGCTTTCAATTTCTTTTGATAAGGCAAATCAGAATTACATAGTTTTTGAAAACCTAGCAACATGAGGGGCTATGTCTTAATTTCATTTCTTTATGCAACAGGTAATTGAGATGACAAATTGCTTACCTGAAGCAAGTAATTAAAAATAAAACAATAGCTTCCCTGTAGCTTGCCAAACATTTGTAGCACAATGTATGAGGAAAGAATTCTTCAGAATGATAACAATGTTCTGAGAAAGCATGGAAGTGTATTGATAGTGTGTGATACGTGCTATCTTGCTCAATTGAGCAGTCAGAACAATGCAAACCTACTGTACAAAAGGAATCTTCTAGAGAATTCAGACAAATCTACTTTCTGTTCAACAGTCACGCTAGCACTTGACTAGCAAAGTGACTGCACTTTTATTAATTTTTGTTGTGAATATTAATTATATTGCTTCTTACAATTCATTTTAGACCTATTTATTTCAGGGAGTTTCGGTATATGAAACCTTCCCTGGATCCAACACTGTGCCACAGAAATTACATACGATTTTAATTTTTAGTTATTTTCTTAAGTGTAGCATACCATAAAATATCAAAAGAAAAAAAATCCTTTTAAAATGTTTAACACTTTTCCATTTTCTTTATTAAGAGAGGCCACTTATTACAAAATTCTGTTCTTTATAACTGCTATTAGCACCATGAGAAGATACCCATGATTAATAGAATGAGACGAGTACAGGGGTGGGATTCTACCAGTTCACACCTATTTGCTAGAAACAGTTATTAACATTCTAGGCAGTTCAGAGAACCAGTTGTTAGAAGAAATTACTGGCCTAATCCTGTAAGGAAGGCAGGAAGGAAACATTCTGGTGTTGCTTACAGAAACTGCCTCTCCATTAACCCTTATTACATTCTTGGCAGGACTAGACTTCCTGTCTCAGGAACCTCTCTGAAGTTTTCTTTCCCTCTTTTGCTGGTACTTTGCTTGTGTGGAGTGACCATTCAAAGTTACAATGGCACTGAAAAAAGTGACTTATGACCATTTTTCACACTTAAAACTGTTGCAGCATCTCCACAGTCATGAGAGGCCAGGCGAGGAGATGCATGCCTCGATGTGAGTGATATTGAGTTGGCCACACATGACCACCAAGCCATGTCCACCCAGTCACATGACCACCAAGCCACACCTACCAACTAAGCCATGCCCACAGAACTGGTTGTTAAAAAATGTGAATCCCACCCCTGGATGAGTACTATAATATAATTCCCCCTCTCCCTTTTTAACTTATTCCTACAGGTGTAACAAACAAGCAGCTGAGAATTAAAATTATGATACTGTGCTATACATGCTGAGCTGAGCTTATTCATCTGTGCGGTTCTACTACTAATTAGCACTTTGGCTGTCAACCTGTAGGACACGCTTCACTGAAACTTTATGGCAGATAATACTATTTCCTAACCTCACTTGACATAAACTTTGACATCATTGCTCCCTTCACACCTGGCTAGGATCAATAGATAAATATGCTGGTAAGAGTAAAGCGAGAGAATCAAGAGGGAAGCAGAACCTTCTTCCTTCAGCCCTATTGACCAATCCTTGGTTACAAAAATATGGAGACAAGGGTTCAAAATTGAATGAGCAAATTAATATCTACATCTACAGAACAGTAGGCCAAGCAAAAAGCAAAACTTTTTGACACAGTTCAAAAGGATCGAGAGATGCTCTTTCTACAGAATTGCAATTCTCTTATCTGAAGCTACCATTGTTAATGTAGATGTTTGTCTTAGAAATATGGCTGAACAACTATTCGGGACAATAGACATTTTTCTGTTCTTTTGAATCTTGTTTTATCTCTCTCACTCTCTCTTATCCAGGAATGATTGAAGGTAAATAAAATCTTACAGGACAGTGGTGGGATTCAAATGTTTTTGCTACCAGTTCTGTGGGCGTGGCTTAGTGGCCGTGGCAGGGGAAAGATACTGTAAAATCTCCAGTCAGAGATGGTATTTGCCGGTTCTCCGAACTACTCAAAATTTCAGCTACCCATTCTCCAGAACTGGTCAGAACCTGCTCAATACCACCTCTACTACAGGAGTTAAGAGGCAAGAATGAGGGTTTTTCTTTCAATGAAAACCTGCAGTGTTTTTGTTCTGTCAATAGATGAAAAGGCACATCCAGCATTTTCTATACAAGGTGCTAAAATGATTTGACTTGGCTGTGATACAGTACTCTGTGTCATGGTGAATAGCCATTTCCTGCTCTCCTGCAGACAGTGAAAAAGCTTTGCATTGGTGAGATGTATTTCTTCTCTATCAGCGTGGATGCATTTATGTATAATTAATGTTTTATCACCTTTTTCCCCTTCTCGATGGAGATACCCAAAGTGGCTCACAAAATCCAGTGCCCATTTAAAACAGAAGTATTGAAATAACTATAATGAAATAACAAACCCTTAAATAAACCATATTATGAAACTCTTAGCAAGCTAATCATGAGTATAGTCTGATTGAAAGAGAAGTATATGTATTCCATTCTTGTGTTTTTATGCCCCTGCACTCATGGTGCTTTGGTTATCTCAGACACCAGAGCCTCAACCAGGAAGATTTCTTTGAATATAGACTCTGCTTCTTCTATCAGGTTGATATTTCATTTAGATAGCCTTCAAGTCAACTACCTATGTTGCCAAGTTCAAATTCTCCTTATTCTTTCTACTATTGCACCATACATTTTCTTCTTTCCAGAAAATTGTCCAGAAACTGGAAGAAAAGGAATATAAATATAAATGTAGTGGAGAATCACTGTGATGTCTGCACAGACTAGTCTCATTGATGAAGTGTCATAAGGGTAGGTTGCCATAAGGGACTTTTTGCACCAGTATATTTTCTTCCTGTTGTAAGGATGGGAGAAATACACATTGACTTCACTATATTGATGCCCTTTTTTATTTTAGTGAATCTGTCCATTTTGGTTTCGTATGCGTGTGTGTGCGTAAATAAATGTTTGCTTTTGCAATTTTGCCTAAGGTCTTGAAAACAGTTTTACACAATGTGTACTTCAGTACATTGTGTGCACCTTCCATCTGAAATGACCCAGAAAGAAGCTGGGTCCCCCCCTCCAAAAAAGGAAAGAAGTCTCAGGATGTTTGAAGAGCCAGAGAAAAGATGGCGGTTGATGGATGGAACAAATGGCTGAGATCGAGGGAGATGCTCCCACTTCTGAAGAATCCAGGAAAGAGACCATGATGAATCATAGGGAAGAAGAATCCAGAGAAATAGGCCAATGTTAAAAGATACATACAAAAACAATGGCAAGTTCTTAAATGCGCAGGTGGTCTGTAAACCAAGTACATGAATAAAGATAAAAGTATGGTGGAGGAGAGCAAGAGGAATAGGAGAGAGACAGCATACTATCAAAGCTGGCTTACAAATCAAGCCACAGTTCTGAAGGTCTTCCCAAGCCTAGTAAGACGAAGAGAGGTGGAAAGAAAACAGAACTTCTTGTTAGAGGTTTACTGGGAAATAATAAATGGATGAGGCAAGATGTCTGAAAACAATCAAAATTGTAATTAAAACACCTAAGAAGCATGCAAACATAAGAGCCATTAAGAAAATAAAATACTGCAAATAAGAATTGAAAATGCTGATTAAATTAAGCAACAAATTTTATTTTGGAAATAATCTTTTGTAATCTCCCAAGTAAACTTGTACATTGCTTGGGTATAAATCTCAACTGGGGAGGGGGGAGGTGAAGGGAGCTTTTAGTGATGGTGGGGAAGACAGGGCCTAACTTTAAAAATAACATGTTTGTGGAGATAGATTTCCCCCGTCGTACTTCTAGAGCCATATTCTCCAAGTATCTTAGGGATTAAAATAATAAAACTTTTCTTACTTCTATGTCTTGTTAGGGAGCATTTGCTTACCTTTTTATTAAAAACAGGATAGTAGTGGATTACATGGTCTGATCCAGCTATGTTTTCGCTGTGTAACACATGATGTGGGGGCCTATGTTGCCGTGGCAACACATCTAATCAAATTTTAATTTAGTTTGCAGAGTGAAATAGTACAATAAATAAAAGAAACCGCTCTCTCACTTGACCCATTTTAGTTCCTCTTTGCTAAAAACACTTCTCCGAGAATCAAAGGTAGAGATCCACTTGTTAGAATGAGATATGTATTATTTCATTTCGGGCAGGAAATACAAACAAAGAGCAGAGAAAACAGCAGAATCAGTTCTAATTCAGACCATTCGGGATTATTACTGCAATATCCTTATTCTCCCCAGTACTGACAAGAGTGGGTGGACTGTATTGCAAGTCCATTATACTCCCACACTGCTTTTTAATTTTTTTTCTTAATTTGAAGATTATCACCCAGGCATAATTCAGGGTCACTGCCTGGAAAATAGTAAGGAACTTTTTAAATGTAAAACACAATAATTATACAGAGCAAATAATCAAAGGCTGATTAAACATAGGCTTTAAAAAAAATTATTTATTTTTTTAAAGCATACAATTAAGTGATGTCATAATTGTAGGGGCATGTTAAACGTTCTGCAACAATGTAATAAAAGTCTTCTTATTTAGGTATGAAAGAAAAGCTTAGCATGCAGTGGGCAGATGCATGGGTTATCCAAGCAGGGAAATTCATATTACCCAATTTATAGTTTGATTAAACCTAATCACAATGAAAGAAATATTCCAGGTTTCCTAGTGCACGATCTGGATTAGGCATGCCCAATAACATAATGTTAAAAGTTTACAATCTTGTGGGCCACACGCAGAACCACAAGATTGTAAACTTTTAACATTATAAAGAAAAAGAAGGTAAACACATCAAGGAAGCCCTCAGAACATGTGGCTATCCCAAATGGGCCTTCATCAAATCTCAAAAAAGACCCTACAGGAGGTCGTCTGTAGCAGACAATGATGAGAACAATAAACGAAGCAATGTTGTCATTCCATACGTTGCAGGCATATTGGAAAAGCTCAGAAGGATCTTCAGCCAACATAACATACATGCACACTTCAAACCCAAGAATACACTAAGGCAGAAGTTTGTACACCCCAAGGATAAAACACCCAGGCAGAAACTGAACAACATGGTATATGGAGTACAATGCAGTGATCCATGTGCAGATCTGTACATTGGGAAAACAAAACAACCACTTCATAAATGCATGGCACAACATAGGAGAACAAACCCATCAGGACTAGATTCAATCCATCTGCATTTTAAAGACACAGGCCACTCTTTCGAAGACAACAAAGTTCATATTTTGGACAGAGAGGACTGCTGGTTTGAAAGAGGGGTCAAAGAGGCCATCTATGTCAAAATTGAACAGCCCTCTCTCAACGAAGGGGAGGGATACAACAACATTTATCGCCAATCTACCACACAGTCCTTTCAACAATTCCAAGAAGGCTGCAATTTGTATCACTCAGGTGACCCTGATGACACAGATAAACCTCCAGGTGACCTTAACATTTGCTAAAGAATACAAATGTCCAGCTGTCTGCAAGGAGTATAAATCCTTCCATTCCCCACCATCCAGAAAGAGCTGAAGAAGTTCTTGGATTAGAAGTGAAACATCTTCAAAGAAAATCCAGAAAGTCCAATTGCCTCTTGGGTGGGGGGGGAGGAGCACCCTTTGGGATATCTTCTAAAAGGTGGTCCAAATTGAATTTTTTTCAACTGTTCTCAAGAATGGTGACTTAAACAGTCCTTTTCCTTCCTTCTGTATCTTCTGCCAGGTATCCAGTGTTACACTAGAGAAGGGTTGTAATAACATTCAGAATTCTGCAGAATTTGGAGCTGACAAATAAATTCTCTTGTTAAGTCTCCAAGATGTTGCAGATTCATTGGCAGGGCTGAACACACAAAAGAGAAAGCAATACAAAAGAAACAGGACTAGCAAGGAAAATAATCAAAACTTAAAATGATTGAAAGGAATTGGTGCTCCTTCCGGGAAGTGATTTTTGATACAGCTCTGGCATAAAACAACTGTTAACAATTCATACAATATATGTTGTAGAGTTTTAGATATATACATAGTGTTGGTTTTTTGTACCCCACAGAAAGACACATAACCAAAAACTAACCCTGAGATCCAAATTAAGAGAATAGTTTAGAAGGACATTTTTATCTGCTTCATTAAAATTTTACCTTGGGTCAGTGCTTGGATTTGTGACGTTTCAGATCCAAAATACAAATCAGAAGGCATCACAAGATGAAATGAAGCCTAAACCTTCCCAATGTGATCCAAGGGTATGCATATTGCTGCAAAAAAAACTACCTTTTCCCAAAGTTTATTTTCTGAAATACAGCTCCATCTTTTAACAGAATGGGTCTGTTAGAACTCTCCTAATGTAGTACTTTATATGTTATTTATTTACAGCTTAAATGCTTTTCATTTTGAAACAGGCCAAAACATTTGTAATTATAACAAGTAGAAATGCCAAAACACAAGAGTTTAAGAATCAACAAATAAATAATGGGTGTTGCTGGTAAAATCAAGGAGGGCTGGAATAAAAACCTTCTATAAACAAGACT
The DNA here is from genome assembly GCF_049901715.1 of Pseudonaja textilis. Classification (NCBI taxonomy): domain Eukaryota; kingdom Metazoa; phylum Chordata; class Lepidosauria; order Squamata; family Elapidae; genus Pseudonaja; species Pseudonaja textilis. The sequence goes on from NC_141992.1 coordinate 57,854,410, forward strand.
ATACAGGAGACTTCCATAAGCTTATTCTATAGTAGAATAAGCAACTTCAAGAATTCCCCAGCCAGCATGGCTAGTTGGAGAATGCTGGGAGTTGAAGTCCACATATCTTAAAGTTGCCAAGGTTGGGAAACACATCTAAAGGTGAACATCAGTCTTTGCACTCTCATGCAAACCACGAGCCAATCAGCCATTCCTTCATTCCAAACACTAAATAACCCTATGCAGAAATTTAGATTGTGTTTTAATGTAACCTGTATTTTAGCTACTTATGATCTCATAAACATATTAAAGACAAATATTGCATGGATATTCCAGGTATCTTTGCTAGCTTTCTCTCCTGAAGCAAGAGTAGACAATTTTGGGGGAAACCATAGAAATTGGGAGAATATTGAGCTGCGTTGTACTTTAAAAAAAAAAAAAAGACGTCCAGATAGTCACCACATGTCAGTGAAGAGACATTCCCACCAATCTAACATACTGCCATCTAGTGGTTGTTCATATTTTTACAGCCCCTATCTTTTGAATCAGTGGTGCATCAAGTGGAGCAAAATTGAGTGTTTGAAATCTTATTTACGGATAATTGATCTTCAATTTAGTCATTTCCACCCTTTTTAAAAAAATTCTCAGCTACACTTATTGCAATGAACATCCAACTCTATATTTACAAAGTTATCACATCTAGTTCACAATATTGATCATTCTCATCTAAAGATTTTGTTAAGGTACTGCATGTATTCCAGACACAATTCTCAGTCTGCTGAGTGGGAAATGGTGTGGTCATTATTGAGACTGCAATCTGCTGGAATGAAAAGTCAGGAAGGACTGAAGCTTTGTTAACTTTTGTCTCCATATTAAGAATGCAGTTTAAAAGATTTCCCTCTAGAGAAAGTTCAAGTTCATTTACATGCAGCTACAATTGTTATGTTTGTTCCCTAGGGTGTATAAAGAATTGAGTTGTACTTGAAGAGGCTGTCCCTTGTCTTACCCAAATAAGAGAAACAGTGCATTTTTTAATATAAATAAAATGACCTTTGTGTTCAAGAATCAACATAAAACTAGTATGTTTTGAATGGGAGGAAAATTATTGCCCTTGTTAATATTATCTTTACCTAGGGGCAGGGGTGGGATACGACAGGGTTAACTACCAGTTCAGGATTTACGAGCTTCTCTGTAGGCTGCAAACCGCGCGCCTGTAAATCAGCAGCAGCAGCTGCCTGCAGAGAAGCAGCTTTTGAAACAGCCCTCTTTTCTTGCTTTTCTAAGTGCAGCTGTGTCTCTAACTGCAGCTGTGCCTCGTTCGGCAACTGAAGTTGAAAAATCAGGAAATAAAGATCAGGTAAGAGCCCGGGTGGGCAAAAATATCAGCAGACATAGAACCGGTTCTATGTCTGCTGCTCTTCAGAGCTACCGGTTCTACAGAGGTGGACAGAACCGATACAAACCCACCCCTGCCTAGGGGCATCTGAGTGGTGGGTCAAAAAATTTCAAGATGGCTCTATGACTGCTACTGTAACCCATGCCTGTATTTTACATTCCCTGGGCATGTGACATATACAAAAAAGATGGAATTTTGATCCCATAGTCGCAGTTATTTTTGACTTTTTTTTAACACACACAATCACACACAGCAGGCAGGTGCTCTTGTGCTTGCCCCTCCAAACAACTTTTTCATACCCCGCAGAATGAAATGCCCAGGATCATTTGGAGACATTTTGCAGCTTCGGGCAGAACAAGTATTGCCACATAAATTCAGGACAATGTTTAGCAATACATCACAATATTGCAATTATTTAGCAAACTATTACCTTTCAAAAAACTAAAAGGTCAACTCTGCTGCAAAAAGAGCTCCATTTCTGCTGACTTCCTGGCTGCATCCATGTAATTTTCTTAGCTGAAATGTAAAGGAGTTTGTCACTGCTTCTAAAAGGGTGTGTTTTTTTTTTCAACTGGATTTCAGGTTGGGCATTTCTTTGAGAATGCCACCTAAATGCCAATTAGAGTCAACCCTAATTTCTGATACCCAAATCCTTTTTGGCAACAGCACCCATTGTGATGGCTCTATTAGAGCTACCCTATCAGGACTACAAAAATTCAGATAACCAATAAATGGCAACAAATATAATGCTTTTTCTGAATCTCTTTGCTACTGTCAAGAGGTCTTTTTTTTTTAAGAAGCTATTGGCAAGCTTCACTCCCAGCTAGGACTCTCATCAGAGAGACCTTACACAGGAGGCTTTTAAAGTGCCAGAAATACTCTAAAGCAGTGGATCTGAGATATTAATTTTCAAATCAAATTTGTTGTCTGTCAAACAGACAACAAATGGTCAAAACTGGGAGTGTCCTATCAAATTCTGTACAGTGGTGTCCCTCGAGGCAGTGTTCTGGGACCAACTCTTTTCATACTCTACTTAAATGACTTCTGTGATCATATCAAGAGCAACTGTGTTCTCTTCGCTGATGATGTAAAGCTATTCAACACCACAGACAATACTGCTACCCTTCAAAAAGACCTTGACTATGTATCAGAATGGTCAAACAAATGGCAACTTCAAATCTCAACAAATAAATGCTCTGTCCTACATATTGGCAAAAAAAATCAGAAAATAAAATACAGGCTGAATAGTCAAGACCTTGTTGATGATCCAAACTCTGTCAAGGATCTTGGAGTACTCATATTTAATGATCTAAGTGCTAGAGCCCACTATAACTACTTAGCCAAAAAGGTGTTAAGAGTTGTTAACCTAATCCTATGTAGCTTTTTCTCTGGTAATATCATACTAATAACTAAAGCACACAAAACATTTCCTAGACCAATACTCGAATACAACTCATCAGTCTGGAACCCACATTACGTATCTGAAATGTACACAGTTGAGAAAGTCCAGGAATATTTAACAAGAAGAGTTCTCCACTCCTCTATTCATTGCAGAATACCTTATGCCACCAGACTCAAAATTCTAGACTAGAAAACCTAGAACTACGCTGCCTTCGGTCCGATCTAAGTATAGTATATAAAATCATACATTGCAATGTCCTACCTGTCAATGAATACTTCAGCTTCAACCATAACAACACAAGAGCAAATAATAGATACAAACTCAAGGTTAATCGCACCAAACTTGATTGCAGGAAATACGACTTCAGCAACAGAGTGGTCAATGTCTGGAATACTCTACCTGACTCTGTGGTTTCTTCCCCAAACCCCAAAAACTTTAACCTTAGACTGTCTATTATTGACCTCGCCCCTTTCCTAAGAGGTCTGTAGGGGGCGTGCATAAGCACACCAACGTGCCTGCAGTCCCTGTCCTATTTTTTCTTTTCTTTTTATTTTTATTATATGTATCCATGTATTCATAACTATGTTTTTACTTATATCTATTATCTTGTAAGCAATTGACAAAATAAAATAAATAAATAAATAGTGTATGAGATTTTTTTTCAAATGGGTATGCACCAGCTTTCAACCTTTCTTCTATTACTATTTCAAAGCTTCAGTATACATTCACTTGTCTAAATATCATGAAATATCCTCAACTGTTTTTCTGAGACATTTCGAATAGATTCTGTTATATCAACACATATATCTTCAGGGGGAAGGGTCTTTAGGCCATGTGGTTCTCTTTTACCCTCTTTACAGAGAAACTCAGATTATTTTCATCCATCCCTTTCTGGTGAAATTCCCAAGTGGTGAGCATAGTTTTTTATCTGGCTCTCCTTGAATCTTGCCATAATTCAGGTAGGTCCACTAGGACTCTATATTTGATTCAATCTTTTGTTGCTACAGAAGACTTGAAATTTTTTTTTTCCTTTCCATTCAATCATATCTTAATTCTCAGTGCTTGCCTGGACAAGTCCCTACGGTTTCTTGGCCAGATTTTCACTATTTTTTTCAAAGAACTTTATATTTCTCCATGTTCACATATGTATCCATGGAAATAAATACAGATTGTAAAAGGCCACAGGCCCATTTTTTCTCCTGCATGGGTGACCCTTAAATTTTTAAAAGAGAGATGAAGGTATGTTGCACATACCATAATGTGCTATGATTGCTTCTGCAGTAGGCCAGTTTCAAATACTGGTAGTCCTCGACTTACAACAGTTTGTTTAGTGACCATTCAGAGTTATAACGGCACTGAAAAAAAGTGGCTTATGACCATTTTTCACACATACAACCACTTGCAGCATCCCCATGGTCACAGGATCCAAATTCAGATGCTTGGCAACTGACTCGTATTTATGACAGTTGCAGGACCCTGGGGTCATGGGATCACCTTTTGCAACCTTCTGACAAAGCAAAGTCAATGGAGAAGCCAGATTCATTTAACAACTGTGTTACTAACCTAATAATTGTAGTGATTCAAGAAAGGTTGTAAAATGGGGCAAAATTCACTTAACAAATGTTTCACTTAGCAACAGAAATGTGGTACTCAATTCTGCTCTTAAGTTGAGGACTACCTGTATGTACCAGATGGCATATTACTGATGAGATCAAATGAGGTGTATATTGAGTGGACATTTTATTAATAATTCCAGTTTTTCACATTTTATTTAACATATCAGTTCAATATATTCCACAGTCTGTATTTGATATTGTGAGGTGAAACAGGCTATATAAAAAATAAAGCAAATCTAGCTGAAAAAATATACAGTATCCAGAAGTTCTATTCACTCTCCATCTCTCTCTTTCTCAACACACACACACACACACACACACACACACACACACAAATACACCTTATGCTCCTCAATTAAATTGTATTCTCTGCGCAAAGCAACCACTTGACACAATGCCATTCAGCACAAGTGAATTGTGAACTCTGTATTTTTATTTGGCTCTTCCTATTGTATCCTGACAATGCACATCAGGGAAAAGAAGCCTGCAAGTTTCCAAGTCTGAACCTGAAAAAATAATCATATAATCTCTTCAATATTATGTTAGTAACAACTAGTAAGAAATAAGTGATAAAGCCAGGTATAAAAGGGAAGCTTTTCAAGTGGGCACCAACGTATGCTTCTTTGGAATTGTCAAACCTTTGGTTGCCATGGTAGCATGTTCCTAAAGAAACCAAACTAGATGCTTATGCCTTACCAGGGGAATGGTCCACAAAAAAGCCCCTTAAGCGCTAAGAATTAAGCAGGAAGGATTCTTTCCCCAAACCTCAAAGAAACCTCCTCTTTACATATCATTCACATAATTAGATGCCTTGAAAACATAATGCCAGCACAGATCTAAGATGGATTCTTTTCACACTAGTATCGTGAACCAGAAAGAGTTCCCTCAGTGGTTGATTTATACCACAAGTTTCAAACTCACCGCGTGAGGTTTCACAATATCTTTCCCATTCGCAGAACTGGGGTGGGCATGGCTTGCGCATGACACATCTGGCCCACAGGCCACCAGTGGTTTATACTAAAGGATGACACCCCTGATTTAAACTAAAGGATGAATCATCTAACCTAAGGACACTGATAAAAGTAGCCATTTCAAAACACTACAGAATTTTTGTATCACAACAGGATGAACTGTGGTACTTATCGGCTTCCATCACTCACCTCAAAGATGAACAAACCTCACCTTATAACAATGGTTCATTAGGTGAACTGGAATCAAAAGAAAGCAACAAGCCAAGTTGGTGGTTTCACCTTTGTGGTCTGACATTAGCTAGGTAGGATGAAAGGAAAAAAAACCAAAAATTAATGTTTGAAAGAGTTAGGGTTTTTCCTGTAAGCAATTGTTGAAATTCTAAATGTTTCTGTTTTAATTACTAAACTTCCTAAGCTGACTGTTTAAATGATTGTCGGCACTTAATATTTATTGTCATTTTGGTGCTCCTGAATTTACATGATCCAATCATAGACTCCCTGGAACAAATGCCCAAGCAGACTAAGGAACACAATGTAGTCCCAGCTATTATGGATACAAAAGGGAATCTGCATTCCAGATCCAAGTATCAGCAATGTTTTTATCTATTCTATCATTTATTTTAATATTATTCTCTGTGTTAGCCTTAACTGTATAATGTGATTATACATCAACAGAAGACTATGGATTTTTTTTTTTACAGAGAACGCATCTATCTTACTTATCATACAAGATTATTAATTTTATTGTACCTCTTGTGCTTCAAGGTTTTGTCATTATAATTAAATCATTAAAATCAGAGAAGAAGGTTTTCCAATAGTTCAGTATAAAAATTATGCTGGAGTTTTTCTTCTATTTTAGTAAAAGGATATGGTTACGATTTTTCATACAATAAATCTATTTTAGTTTTAATAAGGAAAATAGCTATTCTTAAACTGGGCAAGCATTCTATTACATACTCTAATTATAGACCTGTTTCTTTATAAATATGGATGTTAAGACTTTAACCATTTATTATGCATTCAGCATAGATTTAGGTAGGGCTGTCAAATATCCGGTTTTTAACTGATGTTTGAAATCAAAATAAACTATTAACCCTAAAGATGTTGAGAAGGCATTTGGAATAATTCCTTGGATGTCTTTCAGGTAGGTTTTTATTTATTTTTGGTTTTCATAGTTTTTACAGGTAGTTCTTGACTTACGACCATTCACTTAATGAGGGTTTGAATTAATGACGGCTTCAGAAAGGGTGCTTTATGGTCTGCAAAGGATTTCTGCATACACACACACACACACACACACAGTAAAAAATGGTCAACCACTTCTTAAATCATCTTTGCATTTCAAACTATTATTCAGTGGTATTATATATTTAAAAATTAGACTATATTCTGTGGAATTATATTTCTATCCATTCAAGTTTATTACAGTTCCAATTATATATATGGAAATATGAATATCAGAATTTGGTTCCATTTGAACTCAGGAGTTATTGAGATCTCAGATTTTGTAAAGAACTGTTTTATACTTGCACTTCATTCGTCACAATAATATCTGTAGTCCTCAACTTACAACCACAAATTTATGATGCTAAGTGAAAAATTTGTTGAGTCTTGCCCCATTTTATAACTTTTCTTGCCACGTTTATTAAGTGGATCACTGCAGTTGTTAAATTAGTAATACAATTGTTAAGTGAATTTTAAGTGATTTTGCTTGTCAGAAGGTTGCAGAAAAATGATCACATGACCCTGGGATACTGCAACCGTCATAAATTATGAGTCAGTTGCCAGGAGTCTGAATGTAAATCATGTGACCATGGGGATGTTGCAAAATGGTCATAAGCCAATTTTTTCAGTGCCATTTTAACTTCAAATGGCCACTAAGCAAACTGTTGCCTGTATATAAAAGAAATAGTTTGCAGGTATTATCTTGATTTATTTACCTACAGTATTAAGGGATAACCCAAATTTAAAAACATCTAAGCCTGGTTTGGGATCAACTAGAAGATCATTTTTAACATTATTATTTTTAACAGTGCAGTTCAAAACAAGCCATTTCTAAATTTTCATGGAATAAAAAGTTTTATTTGCCTCAGAAGGCTTACTGGCAGCTTACTGAGTTTAAATATCTGTTATTCTGTTTATTTTTTTCCCAGATTCTATTGCTACTTCCAAAATTCTACAATACTTAATAATTTCGGAGGCACTAATTGTGGTTTCCCACCCAAATAGGTTCCCACCTATTTGAAGTTGAAATAAGTTGATGAAATTGGTATTATATTTCAACTCCTTCCCTCAAACTGACGTTATAAAGTACTGCACACTAGAACTAGACACAAGAACAGTTTTTTCCCAAATGCCATCATTCTGCTAAACAAATAATTCCCTTAACACTGTCCAACTATTTACCAAGTCTGCACTATTACTATTAACCTTCTCATCACGCTTTATCACCCATCTCCCACACCTGTGACTGTATAACTGTAACTTTGTCGCTTGTATCTTACAATCTATAATGCCTGTTTCCTAGTATGATTTGATTGCTTATTGTACCCTATGACTATTATTAGGTGTTGTACCTTATGATTCTTGACTCTTGATGAATGTATCTTTTCTTTTATGTATACTGAGAGCATTTGCACCAAGACAAATTCCTTGTGTGTCCAATCACACTTGGCCAATAAAGAATTCTATTCTATTTCTGTAATAATGAACAAAATGTGTTGTCTTGGTAAATCAGTGGTAGGTCACCAGAAACTGTATGAAATTGATTTAAAATGAGGGTAAATGTAGCAAGAGGGTATTTCACATCTATTGGAAATGTTAGATAATGTCTAATAGTTATATTTACTTTGCTGATGGAGGTACAGCTCAGGAATTAGAATATTAGTTGACATGGCTTTGTCTTGCTCTATTGTATTATTATTTGGGACTGATTTACTCTACATAGAAATATTACTGTCTAAAACTGTATGTATTCTCAAATATTTTAATGTTTGGAATTTATCAAGACACCAGAAAATGTTCATTTGGATCACATTGGAGTTACTAACCAATTACTAACTTTGAAATATTATTGTTATGGTAGTATATTAGTACCATTGTTATATATCTGTAAACTTGTTAATTAGCTTAAAGTATATACTTGTAATCCTTGTTCAGCAACTTCAATTGGTTCCAGCAACCTGGTCATTAAACAAGGCTGTCACTAAGTGAAAAAATGTGACCACAGCTGGACTTAAAATTTTACTGCAGCTTTTATTCATTTTACATTGTCAGATATGACCTCAAAGAGCCAGATGAGCCAAACAGCAGGGAAGGTTTTCCAGCACTCAAGTCAGAGAGCAACCAGGTATAAAAGGGCAAATCTTACTGAACTTTTTTTATTTTTTATTTATTATTATTATTATAGAATTTTTATTTTTTAAAACAAACATACACAAACAAAACAGAAAATCATCTTCCGGTTACATAGTTTGTTGGTTGGTTACAAGTCTTTTGTGCTTCACCTCTATAGTCCTCGCTTATCATTTGTATAAATTCTTATATTATCCATCTCGTGTGTGTGTGTGTGTGTGTGTGTGTGTGTATACAGTATACAGTATACAGTATGTATATAAAGGGATTACTAAGAAGTAATTAGGAACGCAGTGGGAAATACACATAAAGGAATATGCTAGCTCCAGCTGTTTGCCTCAAGCCACTAATACCATAGGAGGCAAAGAAAAGCCTTTAGTGTGAAACTGATTAGGGTCTTGTCAATTTCAGGCAGCAGATGGCAGCCTGCAGATTCTAATCAACTAATTAAGGTCACAAACCTGGACTTGTTAACTTGTGGTTAGCTCTTTTTTTAGGGACATGCATGCTATGCTTTGAGAAAGGCAGCTCCAGATAGCCAGTTACTTTTTTATCACTGTAATTGAATGGTTTTCCAAGGCAGTCGCTAAACAAGGGCTACCTATATTTTAAAAATGAACCATGTTTCTTTCAAATGCTAGGGGGTATCTTGTTTTCACTGTTTGCCACCATGATTTATCGCTTTCCTTAGCTTTTGAAAAGATTTAATCAGGAGAAATGTGAAGCTCTGAATCTGAATAGGAAAAATGGAAGGCACAAGTTTAGGAAGGAGAAGAGCTGGGTTTGAAAAGGATTTGGCTGTTCTTATGGATTAGAAGTTAAACTTGAGTCAATAATGTGATGCATTTGCTAAAAAAAGGCATAACAACTTGTCGAATACTTACAAAAACATAGAATCCATATCATAGGAAGGAACTATTCTACTGTGCTCTGCCCTTCAGATACCATTTCAAAAACTTTTATCTAGTCCTCGCTACTACAGCTTTACAAACTGGAGCAAATTTAGAGACTACCAAGATATTGAGGGATCTAGAAACCAAATAGCATCAAGAACAATTCAAGATTCTAGGTATGTTTAATATATACAAGAGACCCAAGATACGACAATGGTCAGTTAAGTATTTGAAGGACTGATACATAGAAGGAGTAATAGACTTATTCTCTATTGCTTCAGGTGGTTAGTTTCAATGAATTAGATTTGGGCTAGATGCAAACTTGAGCTGCTAGTTGAGATTTCTGGAAGTCCACACATCATAAAATTGCCAAATCTGAAAACCACTGTCTAAGATCCAGGGTTGAACAGAGGGTTGGATTATGTTTTTTTTTTAACAATCTTTACAACTCCAATATCTAAATTATTCTATAATATGTAAATCAAAGTGGAAACATTGCAGTGTATGCAATTGTCACAACCCAGTTCTAAGAAGAAACCCAAGTAAGCTTAATGGCTTTGAAAGCCTCTTGAGACAATGAAAGCTGTTAAGAGAAACCTTAAGATTCAACTAACTACATTTCACTCTAGTTTTATTTACATTTCTTTTTTCCAAAATAGCATGCTTTGATATAGAATTAAAATTATATCTGTAATCTAGAAATATATTTATATTTTAGATTTTATCTAAATAAAATAAAAATTGAATTTTTATCTTGTATTTATCTAAATGTGATGTGAATGTGCCATACAATAAATATAGAATTAGCACTGTCCAAAAAAAACAAGTTTCTCATTCTCTCTCTCATATATATGCACACACAACACATACCCTCACACACTCACAAAGACTTTTTGACCTTAATATTAGAATTAACTCTGGCATAAATCATTGGCTAGCTTTTCTGTGACATGATGCAGAATGCTATTAAAAGAAGGTTCCAATGTCCATTATATAACACAATCTTTAAACTTCAGATTGTGAAAACAGGTGCTTCTTTTACTACAGAGATCAATAAGGAAGCAAACTAGTTTATAAATTAGACAAATTTAATTTTCATTACACTGTAATAATATGTCGTATGGAGATATTTCCTGAGTTTATCCAAATGCTTTCACAATTGACTATGGAGTATATTACAAATGTAACAATAATTTAACAGTACTTAAAAAACATTATTAAATGTACAATATATAAAAACCTTAAGCGCAGCACCCATTCTATATGTTTTTATCATTGCTACTAATGTAAAAGTGTACAAAATATAGAAATTATATTTAAAGGCATGTGAAGTTATTTGACAGGCAAATTTGGAAAACCTCAGTATCTTTATAAAGTTGTTGGATTTATCTTCCTACTCCTTCGATATTAATACTGCTCTTCAAATATTAGATAATTCCTGCTTTATGTAATGCATTGACCTAAATTTCCAATTATTATTTTTAAAATTAATTTTTGTGAGATGAATAGCTTTCAAAGGATTTGTAAGATGTCCAATTCCTAAATGTAAGTTTAAAATATGTCTATTGTAATCATGGGTGATCACATGAGAACTTAACCACAATACTACACTATATTTTAAAATAAAAACCTGACCTTGTAGCCCTAAGTTGTCTTGCCATCCAACATTACACTGAACTAGGTCTTCCAAGGTTCAAGATGTAAGACTGCTTAATTTATGTATATGTGTGCATTTCTCTCCGAATATGTATGAGAGGCCTAACATTAATGCATGAGCAATTATTTGCAACCAATAATGGATAAATCTGGCTATAAAAATCCTTTCCTCCACTTTCAGCTTTATTGTCCTTATATAAAATAAGACTATGGAATTGGAATATAGGTCTCAACAGCAAGAACCCTTCCAAGTCTATACTGATTTATCCAGCTCTATGGATCTAGCTGCTTGCCTACATAGATAGGAGAATTGATCAAAATGGTACATACTTAAATATTTCACAGTTATCAATTAAGTGCTTTTTCTCAAGTATTCAAGGTGAGCAGAAAAAGGAAAGGCCCCGTGAGTGTATGTTGTGTCATCCACTTGCGCTATTTTCAAGTTGAACAGGAGCAGTACTTATTTTAATGGTAATGGTCTCCAATAGCAGATGCAGAATGATTCAAATGATGACTCAAAAGACCCAGGATAATGGGCTGGCAACAAATCCCCCTCTTAGTCCCATACTTACAGTATGGGAATAAATCAAGGAGGTGGTTTTTTTTAAAAAAAAATCTGCTTCGTTCCTTGTTTTAAAAATAGTAAAATGGCGGTTCATGCTTCCTTCTCTGCCAAAGTGTAGCAAGGAGATCATTCTTTACTTGTAGATAAAAAACATGGTCATATTATCAATGCACTTTCATGTACTGTACCTTTTCTAATGAAAGGAAGGAAAAAAGGAAACTCCAGATTAAATAACCTTCATTCTTACAATAGACATCTCTGTAATATTATAAAGGGTAACAACATTAGGTGCAACTCCAAGAGTAATTATTATTCAAGTCCTTTGAAGTTTAACTCAAACTGTTAATAGACAAAGAAAGCTTTAAAAAAAAGAGCAGAACAATGACATTTCTCTAAAATAAACCCATTACAATTTTTGTGTGACTGCAAGTAGGGACTCAGAGTGGTAAAAGTACTGAAAGCTCCCTCAATACCCTTTAAATTCAAAGTTCTATTAGTCACAAGGCTTGGCAACAGAGATGTATCCTCTAGTTTTGGACGGGAGTGTGCAAATATTGCCTAAGTGGTTTGTTATATTGCAACAGAGCAGCAATTTCATCTAAGAACTTCACAGAATTCAAAGCATTCATCCGTTTAATGAAAATTCTAAAGAAGCTGTCCTTTATATCATTCTCCTCCAAGGTTTGTTTCTAAAGTTTATATGTCGTAAAGAGGGCACTAATATATTGATCAGTGATGAGTACCCTACCACAGTTATAACCAAACCTAACCTTGAATTAACAAATGTAAAATGTACATTAAAGAGCTGCCTGAGGAGCGGGCTGGAAGTCACTGGATTTGGTAGCCTGAGCCATGGCTCTACGTTTGGCGAGGCGGGATTTAGAGGGAGGAGAAAGCTTCATGGAGCATATGGCCTGTGTGAGACTTTCCTGTTCTTCACTGAGCTGATTTTCATGCTGGGAGAGTTGGCGGTTCAGAGCAATAGCTTCAGCAGCAAAAAGAGTCAACTCTTTTGTGCTGCTGTTCCTGCAAGAAAATTGAGAAAAGAAAATTAGTTTATACCAGAGGAACTAACAATCTAATTGTGAAGCCCATTAGAAAAGCACAAGTTGTCTCTACATTACCTTCCTTCTAACCAAGTTCATTTTGTGATTCATCTCCAAACAAGAAGTGATGGGAACAATTAATAGCTCTATAGACCCAAGAAACAACGTTTTCTGGGAAAGTTTTACCAATTAATACAACCTTCTGCTTTCTCTCAAAATTCCTTCGATTGCAATGGAGCTATCTAAGCCAATCTCAACTTGGTTTAGAAAATGGATCCACTGCAGTGTTTCTCAACCTTGGTAACATTAAGATTTGTGGATTTTGACTCTCAGAATTCCCCAAGCAGTGTGGCAGGATGGGGAATTCTGGGAGTTGATGTCCACACATCTTAATGTCGCTAAGATTGGAAACAGTTCAATCACCTTTTCAATTCATTATGACAAACTTCCAGAAAAGCTTACCTTTGAAGAACCTGGGGTGTAGGTAATCCTTTTTCAGAAGCATGCTGAAAGCAACAAAAAAGTTGCAATGTAAGTGAAACAACCCTGGAGAAAATCTTCACTAATCAAAGGATACTCAGTCTTCACAGTTCATTATTTTGAACATTTTCTGAATAAATCACATTTTAACAGCAAGGTGTTATGTTGGCTGACTATATATTGGCAATTACAATGTCCAAAGTAATATTCATTAAAGAACGATATACTTATATAAACAGAAATTGGTTCTTCTAGTGTCAAACAACCATTTGCTACTCAAAGGAAAACTTTTAAGTACTCAGTAATAAAGAATATTTATAGATTTAGGAAACCAATTGCAGATCCATCTGTTTTACTTAGCTAGAATAAGAATGGTTAAGTACTGCGCTGGGAGATTGTTTGTACCATCACAAGCCATTAGGGATCTGGACTCATGGTATAAGACAGCATAATTATTTTGACATTTTTAGCCAAGGTCTTTACCCCCCACCAGTTATGGTTTTGATGACCTCTGTTCTCTGATTATGTTATTTTGTAAGATTTGGTTCACATACACAAATGGCATATAGAAAGAGAGGGAAGCACTTACACCTTGTACCCAGGGATGTTCTAGAACCTGGGCAGCGCCAAGCCTCAGTTTGGCATCACGAACCAAGAGCTTTGAGATGAGATCTTTGGCTTGATTGGAGATGCCAGACCAATCCTTGTCAGGAAACTCATACTTGCCTTCCTGGATACTCTCAAAAAGCTTATTCTGTGGGGGAAAAGAAGTATATTGGGTTTGTTTTTTCAGAGGCTGAGAGTTCAGAATTAAAATTTCAATTTTTTTCCAGTCCACAAAATAATATTATTTATTTAAAAGCTCTTTAGAGGTCCCCACCATTGCCTCCCACTATGCAGATGAAACTTTGGAAATATTTTTTGCCATATCTTTGCACTTAAATTGCTTTGGCTTTAAGGAAAACTGCATTTCACTGTTCCTCAGAAAATATTTTTAAATATATTTACAAATATTTTAAATGGATTACAATTTTTTTTTAAGTATTATTCCCCCTCTACATGCAATAGAGGTCACACTAGGAATTGTAGGAAATATACTTTTAGTACAATTCTTGAGAACATAAGACTGGAGAACACGATTGGAATATAAAACCTTAACATTCATGATGAGCTTATAAATTCAAACTGAAACAGTTCTGAAACACTGAAAACATGAAAAATTGCCTTCATTCAAGTCCATAGGTGTCTCAGAAGATCTCCAAATAGTTTTAAAGAAGCTCAATCAAACCTGCTACATCAGGGGTGGGGAATGATAGCCCTTTTATGACTTGTGGACTTCAACTCCCAGAATTCCTGAGGTAGGAATTCTGGGAGTTAAAGTCCATAAGTCATAAAGGAGCCACAGTTCCCCACCTCTATGCTACATTATTACATGTCAAAAATATACTGATTACCTGACAAACTTTGCAGACTTCTCCCCTGTCCCAGCCACAGTCTGTACCACAATTACCCACAAATGGAGGATAGCCACTTAGCATGATATACAAAATCACACCTAGGCTCCAGAGGTCGCATCGCTTGTCATAGAATGTGGCTTCTTCTGTGAAGACCTCCACCACCTCTGGTGCCATGTATTCTGCAGACCCACACTAGCAAGATACAGAACTTGTATCAGTCAGTTGCAGAAAAGGAAGCATTCACCACACAGGTTGTCCTCGCTTAATGACTGCCTCATTTAGTGACCGTTCAAACTGTGTAAAATAAAACAACCAACCCCCTCGCACTGACTACTCTCACAGCATCCTGTGGTTACGTGACCACTATTCACGTGTTTCACAACCAACTTCCAACAGGAAGAGCTAAAGGAGAACCTGGGAGTAATGCTGCAAATGGTGGTCACTTAATGATATTTCATTTAATGACCACAGTGACTCATTTAATGGCTGGACAGGAAGTGATTCCATTAGCCTGATGTGATCATATGATTTTCTGCTTGGTGACAATAGTGCTTTTCAATGGAGCTGCCAGTTCCAATTGTGGTCATTAAGGGAGGCTACCTGTGCCATTAATACATAACTCTTTTTGGAAAGCCGGATCCACCCAAAACCTTGCACGCAGTACCCATTGTTAATGTCAATGCACTACAGGTAGTCAATGCACTACAGGTTGACTTAGAACAGTTCATTTAGTAACCATTCACAGCATTGAAAAAAGTGACTTTTGACCGTTTTTCACATTTACAGCCGCATCCCCATGGTCACATGATCAAAATTCAGATGCTTGGCAACTGGTTTATATTTACGACGGTTGCAACATCCTGGAGTCATGTGATCAGTTTTTGCAACGTGACAATCTGGGGAAACCAGATTCACTTCACAATTGTCTTACTAATTTAACAACTGCAGTGATTCACTTAACAAGTGTGGCAGGAAAGTTTGTAAAATGGGACAAAACTCATTTAACAAATATTTCACTTAGCAACTTAAGTTTTGGGCTCGATTGTGATTATAAATTGAGGATTACCTATATTACAAATTATATGTTTAGTAACATTTCATTTGGAGTGGCTATTTTCCCCCGACAAAGCTGGCAGAGTATTAAACCCAATGCAGGAAATTCTGCTGCTGATGTTAAATCAGTATCAGTTTAGTAGCAGGATACTAGCAGATGCTGAAGAAGTCCAGAAGGAGAGGATGATCTAAGTCAGGGGTGCCCAACCTTGGCAACTTTAAGATATGGGGACTTCAACCTCCAGAATTCCCCAGCCAGCATATATTCAATTCAATTCAATCTTTATCGATTGGCCCTTGGACTGTATCAAAGGGTAGAATTCCAAAAATGAATTACTAAAATTTGATAAAAGCAATTTTATCAAATTTTGATTTGATAATTGATTTGAATTGGATAAAATGCAATTTTAAATGAAACTGGAATAAAATATGATTTAAAATGAAATTGGAATAAAATACAGCATATAAAGATTCCAGAGTTGGGCACCCCTATCTAATCAGTTCTAAACAAGTTACTGTGATTATTAGTGTAATTATTACTTCTCGTCGATACAAAGCAGTTATCTCTTTGGAAATTTAGACTATGCAACTCATTCAGTCTAACCCTGGCAGATAAGAGATTCCCAGATCTAGGCACGCTGTAGCATAAATTTAATTCATATTTGTAGCACAATACAAACTGAACATTTTTAAAGCCAAGACTTTCTTTTTTAAAGTGAGGACAGCATTTTACACTTGATGGAAATAAGCGTAAGATTGCTGGTCTGCCTCCCACAACCCTGGCAATAAACTATGGCACAGTTGCTGGGCAACAGCAAGAATTATGAGGAAGCAAAAATGAAATTGAGAATGTTAATTTGTAGATGTCTCGGTATAGAGTACTTGAATATACACACAATTTCAGAATGTTTTTTGTGTGGTAACAAACAGTTGGCTTGGTGATACAACTTAACCTTGCAGATTTTAATTAAATGCAAATATACCCATTGTCATCCCAAACCTCTGCAAGTCAAGTTCTGGGATAGGTTGGGTCAGGCAATGCATAAAATCTCTTTTAAATACATAGTTTAAAATTCTTGCAACTCTCTTTGAAATGTCTTGTCCAATATGAAGTGACTTATTCTAGTACTGTTTCATATTCACTCATCATTTCCAAAGTTTAATCTCTCCTGAACTTTTAATATTTGGTCATGGCTTAGGAGTTTTGGAGAAACATATACAGTAAACCACATTCCAGAGTCCTTATACTTGGGATTTCATACTATGTGTTGCAACCATCTCAAAGCAGTAGCACATAGACTTGTATACCACTTCATGGGGCTTTACAGCCCTCTCTGAGCGGTTTACAGAGTCAGCATATTGCCCCAGTGTTTCTCAACCTCAACGGCTTTAAGATCCCAGAAGCTGAAGTCCACACATCTTAAAAGTTGCTGAGATTGAAAAATTAAAAAAAGAAAACAAGTAAAAGCAAAATCTGAATCCTTCCAATGTGCATTGATAAGGAATTATTGAGATGGTTGAGATTGAGGTACCCGATACATTTGATTGTGTTACATTTTATTTTTGAAAATAACTCTTCATTTTCTCTCTCCTTAACTTTCTAGTAATTTGATTACCTAGCCTGGATAATGATTTTATTTAACATGTACAAGCCATAATTCTGGAATTTGGCATGTGACTATGTTCACAGGTTAACTGTCATTAATCACATGAGTAGTTTCAATGTTAAAAAAAATATCTGAAATACATTGCAAAAGGGCTGTTCAGTATTCCTATATATACAGCATTAAAGGTGCAAGTTTTGTTGGCTACAAGAGGATAAATATGATCTAGGAAAATAACCAGTCGGTTTATAATTTTTCTTATTTATTTGCAGTCTCTGTGTATACTCACAGGGACTTAATATATATGTAATTCTGCTTTTGCATATTACCATTTTCAGCAATCTTTAGGTTTCCTGCTTCCTGGTGCGATTCCACTCCCTTACTAGATTGAATTCCCCCCAATAATTCCCTTTTCTATCAAACTTTGCATCCATTCAAGGAATCTTTTGGAACAACGTTTTCCTCACACTGAAGTATATAAAACTGAATCTTATCCAGCTTATGCCACATTTATTTCAGCTTCAATCTGCCTATCATGCAATCAGCATTTCCTGTATCAGAACTGCAGGGTTTTTCCATATTTTACTCTCAGGTATCCTGCATACCAAATGAATATATATAATATCAGCATGAATGAAGATACTGTGATGGCCCATCATGTCTTTCAGAACAAAAAAATACAATCTGCTTTTTCAAATCAATATTTTATAAAATCACAGATAAATTGTAAGAACTTATTATATGAAGATTGTTTACCTGCTTGAGAATACTGCTGTAGCAAGAAAGCATAAAAATACATTTCCAAACATTGTATGTATGAAGCCGAATGATACTTTACATTAGGACTAATGTCAAGATTTCCATGGTCTTATTGGAAGCTATATTCTTATAATTTTCAAACTTAAGAATTGCAGCTTATAGAATCATCTATAATTCCAAATAAAAGATAAGTAAGACATTGTCTGGAAAATGCAATATTGACATATTTGATGTTTCATTTTTTGCAATTCAACTAAACTCCAGCTAGGTTGTGCATCTGAGCAACTCTGCAGCACAACATATTGAATCGTAGCCCTCTGTTCTCACATCATAGCCAATTCTTCAAAATACAAGTGCCTACATACCGGAGTAGTCAGTTCAGGAGTAGAGATTGGAGTACATGCACTGTTAAGTTTGACCCCACTTCCAAGATCAAAGTCACAAATTTTTACAGGTGATACCTAAAATGGAGGAAGAAGGAAAAACACATATACAGTAAGTCAAATCACCGAGGAAATAAATTAAGCACAATGAAATGTAAACAGGTAGAATTACAAAACATAGGCGCACCTTATTGGGAGATTCACAGAGTATATTCTCAGGTTTTAGATCTCGATGTGCAATACCTAAGAAGCAACACAGAAAGACAATGAGTCATGTCCAAAACAACATTGCCAAAAATAGAGAAAATATTTGCTTTTTGGTGTCTGCAGTAATTACTAATTCCATTGCACTTAAATCATATCTTAAAGTTACATTCAAACTTTGTGAAATATTCCTGGATATTTTCCAAATGATTGTACAGGAAAAATAATATGGATTAGAATAATGGCACTAAAAATGAAATTAAAAAATAATTCAGAGGGAGCCTTTAGCTCTTCACATGAATCTTGAAGTCCCAACAAATTATATATTACAATCCAGGCATTTCAGAAGCATTTCTAACACTCAAAAGAAAAGTACCGGCTAATGGACTATTTTTATAGCTGTTGATAAGAGATGTGTGTATACTTGTAATACTGGTACATTTTTTAAAGAACAAAAATAAAATGTTCCCTTTATAAGCTCTTCCTGTTGTCAATACACAAATACCAGCAGTGACTGGCTCCTTCAAAAGCTAACGCAGAGTTTTAAAGAGTCTTGAGGGGGTGATAGCGTAACTTATACAGTCAGTGCTTGACTTGCTATTTCCACCCACATGTTAAGTATTCACAACTGTGAGAAGAAAACCTATGAATCTAAGTTTCTAAGGCAATTGGAAATGTGTAAGGATGTGTAGGTCTTCAAAAGGACAGATTTCTTTTTTCAGAATTTTGACCAAAGCATTTGTTCAGCTGGAAAACAAAAGGGCCCCCCACTTCTAACTAGAAGATAATTGGGTGACTGCATTGTGTTGACCGACTGTTAATATTACTGCACACAAGTAGCAACCTGTGTTAGTGAAGCGAACAAAGAATTAGAGACAAAGAATCTCATATAGGATGGCTGGGGATGAACTACTGGTGTTTTACTTTTGGTATTGGTATGAAAAAACTAACGAAGGGCAGGCTGGCTTCAAAATACCTTGTAATTACATTGTCATTTCAGTGTTCTCGTAACTGCATGCAGATATTATAGATGTGTGAGGAGGAGGAACCTTTTACTCACTTCAAATTTAATTATACAGGAGTTGTATTTTTTTTTTACTGGCCACAGATTACATAGAAAGAATCTGTGGGTTTAAAAATAAATGTTTTACTTAAATATTTTTACATTTTTTGAATTTATCATCTGTACCATTAAGTGTCACTGTTAGGGTAAAGAGGTGAGCAAAACTTACATTACTTTGATCCGTGTCATTAGAAATGATCATTTATACAATTATAGACTCCCCAGCAGATGGCTGTCTAGTTTGCATTTAAATACATCTAGCGGGGAAGAACTACTACCTCCCTTCATAACTGGGTCAATTTTCAAACCGCTCATATTCTTATGAAGTTTGTTTCTAATATTCAGCTGTATTTCTGCCTTCCTAAACCTTAAATCCATTGTCCCATATCCTGGAGCAGGTCTTGACTTTGTGTGACAGTCTTAGTTAGCTATTTGAAAAACTCTTACCAGAATCTTTTCTTCGCAATTCTCATTTCATTCTGTCTTTCTTCATCATAAGTAATTTCTAATTCCCCAATCATCCTTACTGCTATTTCTTATGCTCGTAATATTGATTTTAAATTTCTAATATTAATGAATAATACTGTGCCACTCTCAAGACTGTAATAATGGATTGGAAACTGGAAACTTAAAAATCTTTACAACCTTACAGTAACCAGGTTGGGTTGGATACATAATTCTGTTTTTTTTTAATTAAAAAAGATCATAATTCAGATCTGGTGCCCAGTCTCCTCCACATCATGCCACATATCTGCTTACAAGGCATGTGGACCATCTATAAGCATAGTTAATATGAGCATTATTCATCTCCTCCAAATCCCCTGTAAGTGTCATTTATATTGAATCATCATGCCTGTGCAATAGCTCAATAGGGATTATGTTCACTCACTGTACCTCAAAGCCAACAACCAATGTCAAAACCTTTGTGCTATTTATGTTAGAAAAATGCATCCAAAATGCTTAAACACAGAAGTAAACTTAATTTCATGCTAGTCATGTTTAAGTATACAAGCAAACCTTTCTTAGCCTGAAAGCTGATAGCTTGGAAATAGGGATATGTAAGTTTTTACCTTTTGTGTGCAAGAAATCCAATGCACAGGCAATGTCTCTCACCACCTGGCTGGCTTCCCTCTCATTAAAATGCTTTTGCTTCTGTATATGAGTCAGGATAGAGCCTATAGAGGAAAGGGGGCAGGTAGGCACTTTTTTTAAAAAAGGCAGGGATATATTTAGGCAAAATATCTGAAGACACCAAACTCTATAATAAGTATAGGCATATTTGTGATAACCAAATTGTGCAGATTCCTATCTCAACAAAAATAGCAGCAAAGATAATTACAAAAGAGAAATTGATTTTACAGCCCCCACATCACAGCTCAACAGTTAGAGACCATGCAGACAGGTCTGTTTTCTTCAGAAACAAGTGCGATATTTACTCCAAAGTTGTTAATACAAGATTACTATTATAATCAGCAATGAAAGGCCAAAAGTTTAATCAAGACTGTTCACATTTCCTGAACCTTCCCCACATCAAAGACAAGTTTTGAATAATATGTAGTTGTACAAATTTTTACCATGAAATTGTATATGATATTTTGTCACTGCAAAGAGAGATATGTAGTCTGTTTCCTAACTTCATATTTTTTATATTTGTGACCGATTCTCAAAACTAAAAAACACAAAGTATTCTGTACTTCAATATAATGTAATTATTCTGAGTGACTTCAATTTATTTTTTAAGAACCATCCCAACATTATCTGGATAATAAGTATTTCAGCTTCATACATGAGTACAATAATAATCTTTAAAATAGGCTAAAATCCAAGTGTTATATTATGTAAGATAAAAAACTATATATTTCTGTTAAAAGTTTGAATAATTAAACTAAGGCAGGGTCAATGTTACCACAAAATTGGGAGGGGGGGCAGAGACAAAGGAACGGGAATACATACTTACCTCCTCGCAGTTTTTCAAACACAAGGTAGTACCTTACACTATCTTCAAAAAACTCTATTAATTCCAAAATGTTTCTAAAAACAAGACACAGGTGATCATGCTAAGTCTTATTTTATTACCACATCAAAAGGCACAAGTATCCCCATAAGTGTTATTTGAAATATTCTGACGTTTTCAGATAAACAATAAAATGATCACATTGGTCTAATCCTAAAATCATCAGTATTAATGTTTCTTAAATTAATCGGTATCGTTAATAAATATGAAAAATAATTCACTTGTCTTGTGCTCTCTCTCTCGTTCCCAGGCATGCATTATTAAATAAATAAGTAGGAGCCAAAAGGACCTGAACAATTTTGGTAGAAGCAGTTGCTTCAAGTCTACCCTTCGTGCTTTATCAACATAATTTAACGAGGGATGTTATTTGAGCTCTGCTTTCTATACATATACCAAGAATAAACAACTGCAGCAAATCTTATTTTGTGGAATTTTTAACGTAAGGGGTTTTATAATTTAATACTTACTTATTGCCTTGACACTGATACAATGTTTCCACCTCTCGAAATACCCGACTCCGACTATGGCCAGCATTTTTTTCAATTATCTGTTGCCAAAAATAGAAAGTTTTTTTTTAATGAAAAACTTCTTGCAGAATGATTGTTGCATTATATCCAATTCTGTCTGCCTGACAAGACTGGGTTTTATTGATACATAAAAATCACTTCTTGCACCATGTTACAGATCCACTCAACCTACGCCTTCCAGATGAGCTTTCAGAAGCCTCATGAAGCACTGGGAAGAAAAGTGAGGGAAATTCCTGTTGCAGGAGTAGAAAATTTTGCATGATGCCAAATGTTGCCACTGACATAATCTTTTAATTTTAATATGTTGAAGGAAAAAAACTGATTAGACCTAGTATCGGGTGGAGAACTTTTATGTCTTGTGGACTTCAAATCCCAGAATTCCTGAGGCAGTTGAAGTCCATAAGTCATAAAGGAGCCATAGTTCCCTAACTCTGAACTAGTTATTAATATAGTTGATAACTGGGTTCTTGTAGGTTCTTGAAGAGGAAATCGAATTTTTAAGCAACAACACTCTTAATCAAAATGAAAATTGTTATGCTTTCTTCACCTTGACGGCATATTCCTTTCCAGTCTGCAAACTAACTGCTCCCTGAACCTTGGCATAGGAGCCTTCACCAAGCATCTCTGCAGTGAGCTTGTACAAATCTGCCAAGTAATATAAATAATAAATAGTAAGTAATAAATAATAACATGACAACTTTCTGCAATAACACCAGCGGAACTGCAAAAAACTGGAACAACATACATTTTAAGAAGATACTTGGTTGATACCTAGGATGCTGGCACCAACCTGTATCAACCATCAGCACCAGTCAAAGATATTTGTGATACATTTTTAAATGTTCAGTTGACTTGAGTTTCATGTTTAATGATTAAAAGAGATATAATAATAGTAGTAGTAATAGCAGTAGTAGTGGTAATGGTAGTATGTACTGGTAATATAATAATAATAATAATTTCCAAAAAAACCATGCAGATTTGCCAATCCCAGGTCCTAGGCAAGCACTCGATAGGTAGACAAAAATGCCAAACCCAATCTGAACTTCTGGCTGACTGTGCAATCATTAATAATAACAACAATAGCAACAATAATAATCCCATATGCAGAAGGAATTTACAGTGGACAATTTGGTAAACGTAATGCCAATAACACATCTGCTATTAAACAAGAAAAAGTTCATCAAGAAATTAAAGACAACAACATGGGAGAAAAGTTTATCCAACCTTCAAACCTTCCAGGGAAATGATCTGTAGCTCTTGTTTTCTTTTTCTTTTTCCTTTTGCCATTGTCAGATATGGGAAGAGGCTGGCTATTGATTATCTCTATGCAACAAAAAAAAAAAGTGCAGCAGTTCACTCTTTTGTTTACGCATATATGTGAGAGAGTAGTATGACTTCGTACTCTCAAATCTTTAATGTTCTCTTTTTTTTAATCTCCCAATGTAAACCACTAAAAAAAGGTAATATTTTTGGTTATATCAAAGGAATACTATTTACAAGGTATAGGGACATAGGGAAAAAAGTAACAATAAAGAAACAGTGTACAAAATGTTTGTACAAATGTCACAAAACATAGGGTTCCCACATAGCACATCGTAAGTCCATTTGGAATAGTCTTTTTACCATTATTTTTCCCAATTTCAATGGTTAAAGCCACGAATAGGACCTTCTTGTTCAGTCACTATAAAATAATAAGCCATAATGTTTGGTTGGGGGAGCGGGAGCGAGAGAGGGAATGGCTTTGTACCAGGTTGTATCAACTCCAGTAATCGAGCTAAAGAAAAGAGACTGTGCAAATTACAGTGTGAAAAATCAGCAGGACACTAAAATAAATATTTGGGATGCAAAAATCCATTCAGCAGAAATATTACTCTACATAGTAAATAAAAATTTCATAAAAGCCCAGAAGGTTAGCAGGAAAAATGCCTGGGAATTTATTTATTTTAGGCCACTTGATTCTGAATTTTTTAAGTTAATGGTATAATGTGAGACTTTCTCCTCATGAAGAAATGTAACTTTTGCTGCATGTCCATTTGAATGGATATTTTTGTATTTTGAAGACTGTTTCTATTTTAAAAATCCTGAATTCAACTTGAATGAAATGCTGCAGTGGTATTTGGGTATCATAAAAGGACAGCTTCTCAAAATGTTCTGGTCATAGTTTATCATTTCTTTATTTGGCTTGCTTACACTTTACAAACATTGTAGTTTATTTACATTTATTATATGTTTTATATTTTGGTCTTCAATCTATCTGCATATAGATTTTTTTCACTGGATTTATGATGTTTTACTTTGACTTTGTGGTATCATTACATTTTTTTTTAACCTTTTGTGCTTGTTGTTTGAATCATAAATATTTGTAACTCTCTTCTGAAAATGTTTTATTCAATTAACTTTACTTCAGTTGCTTCCTTCATTTGATTAAATTTATTAACAATGTAAGAGAGCAGCACTAGTAATAAAGATGGCACATTTGATCTAAATTCTCATGTGTTACCCTGGTGAAGGAAGGATGGATAGGGATATGAAGTTCAGCAGAAAGAATTAAGTTGTTCTATTCCATTTTCAAGGTATCTCGGTGGTTTTTGTTGTGGTTTGATTAGTTCCTGATTATGGATGATGAATTCTATGATGATTGATTCTTGAATTGAAACTTGGGTTTTTATTTAAGTGCTTCCAGATATTTGCACATTTTATTATCTGTATATGGTACATGCTATGACATTATGCTTTCTAAAACTGATGAAGAGTAAAATTTAGCCTACTTTAAAAAGCTTAACATTTCTGAGGTCTTCAATAGAAATAAAAAACTGAGAGTGGTGCAAGACTTCTACCATCCTGCTTTTTAGTTTTAGTATGTGTATCCTGTTGTAAATTAAAACTTTCACTTTAGAATTTCTTCAAGTTGATTACCCTTATGGCTTTTTATGTTTTATAAAAATATCTGAAGGTGAGAGCACTTCATTACTTCTGTTTAATTTTTCAAATCTGAACTGAAAAGAATTTGAGATTCTCTTATGATATCAAGATAATTAAGTTTTCCTGAAAGAAAAAAATGAAGCTGGAACAGTCAGATTTCAGTCTCTGCATGATAATTCTTTGCTTTGACAAGATATTTTTGAAGCAAAGCAGCAATCAGTTCTGCAGTAGTTTACAATGATAACTCAATATGCTTTTTGATTTATGATTGAAACTATAATTAATGTCATTACTAATGCTCATAAGAATATCATAAAGGTCTTAAAGAATTGTTTTTCCTTCATATAAGCACAAAAAGCTTCCACATACTGATCTAAGTTTATTTTCCATCATTTCTACAAGTATTGACAAACTCTTCATGTCTTTGTAGATAAACTGGAGGAATTAAGTATCACTTCTTTATTTTTATTAAATGCAGGATAAAATACATGTAAACAAATTCATCAGAAACTAAAAGACAATGAGTGTCTCAACATGCTGTATGAAGAATTATTATTTGGTTGATTTGGACATATTATGTTCTGTCAATCGAGAGAATGAGCTTATTTAGTAAACCAAATTAAAATAAACCATTATTTAATACAAAGTGTAAAGCCAGTTTATAGTATTCACATACAATATTTTCATTCTAGCCTTTCTATAACACTAAATAACGTTCAAAATAAATCCAGATGAGATTTTTTACAATTCCTGAATATTTTTATTTCTAAAAGATAAATGTTGTATTTGTTGAATGACTACTAAACTTATAACGTTTAGTGAACTGCATAGGTGTACTAACATGCTGAGGTTTATTTGCATAAAACAGAGAAGGTTTTTAGCAGATGTATTGTTAAAAAATATTTATTAAGTAAATTAAAAAGTGTAATACCTTCCCATACCAAGTTCATAGTTTGTCCACTCTGGAAATGACTGTTTTATTAAGTTTTGACCAATCTTGGTCCACGAAATATATTTCTTGTCTATACTATCTGTGCTGGGTTAGCCAGTGTGCAGGCTTTTTCAATCAGTTTTTCCCATCTGACACATCAAAGGTTAAACAGCTTTCTTTCACACCAGAAAAAAAGCTTAACTCATTGCTATGTCCAAGTTGTGCTCAGACAGCCATAAAACAAGTGTTACTTTTGCTATTTATTCTGCCTGTGGTTTTAATCAGAAATGCAAGACATATCCTTATATAACCTGCACTTTCCTAAGATACTTTCTGCTAGAATAACCCCGAATGACCTCGCCATTTTTTAAAAATGTGTAAGATGGCAATCAATTGTCTTACCACAATGTAATTATTGTAGCCCCTTTCCTTCTAAATTATCTTAGAGTAGGTTTGCTTTAAAATTATATTAAATGAGCCTAGGAGCAATCTGTATTCATCTTCACAAATTATCTAAGGAAACTCAAGGGCATTAGTAGAGCATCATCTGGACTGCATTGGGGCTGACTCTTGGAAACTGTATGGACAACTGTCCACAACTTTGACCTGTGCCCGACAGCAACCAACAATGTTTCCAACATTGCACTAGCAATGAGTACATTCATTCCTCTTGCCCATTGTTGTCTCCTTCTTCTTACGCCCCTCGATCTTACCAAGCATAGTTGTTTTTGCTATGCTATCATTTTCTGCATTAGATGCCCCAATGATTTAGCTAATGCTTACTAAAAAAGATAGGAACATACAAAATGAAGACTTGATTGAATAGACCTTGACCTCTAGTTTGTAGCAGAGAACCATTTAGTACTCTCTGCTGCCATCTAATGGTTATCTGGACTTCTGCAGTACAGGTAGTACTCAACTTTAAAAACAGTTCATTTACTGACCATTCAAAATTACAATGAAAAAAGTGACTTATGACCATTTTTGCACACTGAACCACCATTGCAGCATCCCAGGGGTCACATGATCAAAATTCAGCCACTTGGCAATGGACTTATATGTATGACAGTCACGTGATCAGCTTTTGTGACTTTCTGACAAGCTATGTCAATGGGGAAGCCAAATTCACTTAACAACTCCATTCCTAACTTAACAACTGTAGTGATTCATTTAACAATTGTGGCAAGAAAGGTCACAAAATGGGGCTAAATTCACTTAACAAATGTCTCCCTTAGCAACAATAATTTTGGGACTCAATTCTGGTCATAAGTCAAGGACTACCTGTACATTTTGTGCAACTGGTATTCTTGAAAATATTGGGCAAGATGTGGGTGGCAAAGAGAAGCCTTGCTTCCCCTATCTTCACTATATTTATATCTCTGGGGTATATCGGGATGTGCGGAGGCTGAAAACAGGGCGCGCAGAGGCTGAAAACAGGGCGCGCGGGGGCTGAAAATGGGGCACGCAGAGGTGGTGATAGGTGATCCCTGCAGACTGGAACAGCTGATCGTCAGTATTCTGGGAAGCAGATCCCACCTACAATCAGTTGCTCGTGCTAAATCAGGCTGTCCTGAAGCTATTCGCTATTTGTTGCAAGGACACAAATTGCTGGGAGACAGAGGCAGATTTTTTTTTCTTGTTTTCCTCCCCAAAAGCTAGGTGCGTCTTATAAGTCAGAGCGTCTTATACTCCGAAAAATACGGTAACTTTCCCCAGTTTCCAGCATTTACCAACACTGATAGAGCAAGCTACTGTATATAAACAGGAAGCAAACCCCACACTTACTTGCACTGGTGATGTTACCTAATTGGTTAATGAACATCTGCAACAACCAAGCACAGACAGCGCCAAGAATTCTGCACTAAAGTCAATATATTGAACACTTTAAGGGCAAGACCCACAGAAGAAATACATTTCAGCTCAGTGGTTTAATCTTCAAATCGGATACCTGATTTATGCTGGATGGGTTTCACTGAATAGAAGGCTGGTGGAGCCTGGCAACACGCCTCATTCATAAATGAACCTGATGAAGGATTACTTTGTGACTGAAAGTAAACAAAAAGGGTCTCTGTTTAGTTCTCTCTGTGCTCATTATGGTCTATAAGAGGAGATACAACAGATGGCAAATCTGTTCTTTATTAATTTATACAAAACATTATGACTTGTTTATTATTGCAGAATTACTATGTACAGTATGCACATATAAAGTAAACCCACAACCAAGTTTCTGTACCCTCCCTGTTCAGTTCTTCTCTATCTCATGTTATATATTCACCAGGGGTAAGTATCTCCCTAATGTTGTCAGCCATATTCAGTGACAACACAATTTGTATTAGTGCCATGATTCTACGGGGATGGCAACAACAATTTGAGACTATAATAGCCACACTTTAAGAGTTCACAAATTCCAGAAGACAGTTAAAACGTTTTCAATTAACTTCTACAACACATTACTTGATCTTTCAATTGCTCAATAGCTATCAAACATACTCTCCATTTATATCAAACATGCATTGTCAAAATATATTTTATACATTAGTGAGATAACATAACCTATACATTCCTATACTATAAACACAAAAGACTTCAACTTCTGAGCATGATTCAAGGCACTGATCCATCACCTGTAAAGCCCAACATGGTCACCTCAGGTATTATCTGTGTCCCATCATATCTTCCCAGTCAGTTTGATCTAGGTTTGGCATGCTCTGGGTTCCATCAAATAAACAATGATTATCTGTCAGGACTCTGGGTATGGGACTTCTTTGTAGCAGTATCTGCCCTCTAGAATGAGAATCCCTACAAAATTCAAATGGATTCCTATCTACTGCTATTCCAAAGAACTTTAAGTATCTGGCTGCTCTCACTCAGGCTTTTGATGAGGATGACTGATGCCACTTCTTCTTTTTGGTTCCCCTCCAGATATCCTTTCTTTGAGTTCATTGTACTATCTTGTACTTTTTTTCTTTTAAATTTGTTCAACCAAAGCAATAGTAGCATTGGTTTTTGTTCCTAAATGTAGCCATTCTAAACCACCTAGGTTCACTGGGATTTGGGCATACATTTTACATTATTATATATACAAAAATGGGAAATCTAAGTTACCAGTTTTTAGCAACCCTTGGCACAAATGGCCAGATTCAAATTATCATACTATGGATATACAGGCAGTCCTCGACTTACGACTACAATTGAGCTCAAGCTTTCTGTTGTTAAGTAAGACATTTGTTAAGGGAGTTTTACCTCATTTTATGACTTTTCATGCCTCAGTTGCTGAATGAATCACTGCAGGTTGATAAGTTAGTAACCCAGTTGTTAAATGAATCTAGTTTTCCCGGAAAATTAAGGAATTAGGGGAGGTTTCCGGTGGCAGGACAGGGAGAACGGAGGTGAAGAAGACTGTTGCAGTCTTTGAACACCTTTTCTGGCGCCAGGAGCGATCCCCCAGGGATACACGAACCCCGGAGAGGTTCGTGTCAACGTGGAGAACCTCGAGCTGCAGAGGGGGGAAGGCAACCCCCCGACAGTGAAGAGGGAAGCTCCCGAGCCCGGCGCAAAAGAGTAAGCTGTCATCCTATGGCGGCTTCAAGTTCGGTCTGCCACTTGAGTGAATAAGCAAACAGTGACAGCCTGCGAGGCCGAGAGTAACAGGAACAGAGAAACAGTTTATAACTTCGATCCTTTGAAGACTGAAGAGAGCAGAATGACAGAAGAATGACAGCATAAATTCTTCTCTCCTGGTTGTGATTAGCACCTCTCAGAAGTCGGGCGGAGAGCGGCCAGAAAAGCAGTTGAGAAAATGAAAGGATTATAATGGACAGCGGAAAAGCCTAAGCACAAAAGGGAAAGCACAGATTTACCCTGTGAAAGGGAAGCTCTGGGGAAAGAGGGAGATTGCTAAAACCAGGAGATCGGAGGTCCGGAATTGGTGAGGGGCTTCATCTGATTTTTGGACCTTTCTTTTTGACTTTATTTGAGAAGAGGGAGGCGACGGAGGTGAAAGAATACTGACACTGATTGAGTCTTATGAATCCTCAGATCTGAGCACAACATGACTATTACATCTTTTTAATACTGTGGAGAAGACAAACTGAGCATTATATTGGACTTTGGAAGATTTGTATGTTGATTTAATAGTTGGAAAGCAAAGAAAGAAGAAGCAGCAAGAGGAAGAAGGCAGAGGCGAACAGAAGGCTGGGAAAGACGGTTTTGGGACTGCAGATTAGTCAGCACATTACAACATTTGCTGATTGGAAGGCTGAAAAGAATTCTCTAGCTGGAGGATGGACTTTTAGCTCACCCAACTTGCTTTCTTTATTACGTGGTACTACTTAATATTACTAATTTGACACTACTTTCTCTTTAAGATGACTTCCTTGCTTTTTGTTTGTTGATTCTCTGAAGCTGTGGTAATCTCTCTCCTACCCTTTCTCTTATTGTTTTGCCCCCTGCCTCCCTATTGTATCTCCTAAATAGCTTACATAATTCTACTTATTTGGGGGGGGAAAAAGAGGGGGATATACTATTATTATAGAGTTAAGAGATTACTGTTGTAAGTATTAATAGTAAAGAGGGATAAACTCTGTTGATATAAACTATTTATAAATTATTTAGGCTACTTAAGACATTTAAGATTAATTCCTTAAAGTGTTAATTGATGTACTATTGCTGACCAATTTTCTTATTACATAGACTAGAATACTGTAGCAGATATCTATTTATGATATAGGGGAAAAGACTGTGGAGTGAGATATTAAATTGAAATACGCGAATAGACTTTCAAATACAAGACCCAAACACTGAATGGTGATTTGGGATAATATATCTAAAATTGTGCATCAACAAAAACAAATACTTAGAGAGATGACATCCACGACAACTATGGCCTTAAAAACAGGAAGGAAGGCTACCCCAACTCTATCGACTACGTTAACACCCACCCCACCAACAACTCAAAAAACTATTGAGGAGTCCTTAACAGGGGAAAAGCAGCCTAATGTCCCCAACATTAATATACAAACTTCCCTATTATCCTTGCAGGAAGCTATATCTAAAATGCAAGAAATGATGATTAAAAATCACAATGAAACTAGAGCAGATATAAGCGAATTGAAAGATGAGATGGGGAAACTGAAGGCTGAAATGAAAGCGGATATATCGAAGGTGGAGGGTAAGATAGGGTCTCTACAGCAAGCCATGGAGAAAAACGAAGTGAAAATAAAAGATATAGAGAGTAGAACAACACGCATGGAGACTAACTTTGAAAGGATGGATGAGGAATTTAAAAATGTACTTAGAGAAACGGAAGACTCACTGGTCCACCTCGAGATGGACAAAGCAATGGCGTATTTAAGGTTCCAGAATGTGGCTGAAGCAAAAAATGAAGAATTGGAACATTTGATGGCAGAAATATTGGCTGAATGGTTAGGAAAGGAAAAAGATGATCTAATTAAAGAGTTTGATGAGGTATATAGGGATAGCACAAGCTATGCCAGACGCAACAACTGTCCAAAAGAAATCCATATCTGCTTCTCTAGGAGATGTCTGAGGGATTTAAGTTTGAAAATGTCTAGGGAGGAAACAATATCATATAAAGGCAGAGAAATTATGATTTTAAAACAAATTCCAAAGAAAGTGAGGATGATAAGACAAGATTATAAATTTCTAGCTAATGATTTAAATAAAAAAGAAATCCAATTTAAATGGTTAATCCCGGAAGGGATGTTAATTACGTGGAAAGAGAGGAAAATCAAAATAGAATCGAGAGAACAGGCCCAAGATTTTTATCAACAGCTCACGGATACGAATGGTCAATCCACTAAAGAAGAACTTAAAAGGAGACCACAGGAGGACCGATATCATCACAGAACCCAAAAGGAACGACTTTCTCCAATTTCAGGAAGTGATAAACCACAACCTGGGAGAGAAGAGCAAATCCCACAACAACAACAACAAGAGAACCGAATCATTACTAGGCAAAAATCTAAGCAGACGTAGATAAATGGTGGAGGGGAAGAAGTTGCTCTCCATCAATATAAACGGATTAAATTCAATATCAAAAAGAAAAAGAATATTTTCAAAACTTATTCGACATAACGCAGATATAATATGTCTTCAAGAAACACATATTTCAAAAAATGATGAAAGACATCTAATTTGTCCAAAATTAGGGAAACTTTTTACAGCACCGGCCAATAAACACAAGAAAAAAGGAATTGCAATTTATGTAAAACAAGATGTAAAGGCAGAATTAACCTGGTCGGATCCCAAAGGAAGAACTCTGGTTATACAAGTTTGGATAAACCACATCACATTTTTACTTGTAGCAATCTATGCCCCAAATGAAGACCAGGGGAAATTTTTTAAACACCTCCACCAAAAAATAGTAGGCTTTGAAAAAAGGAACATTTGCTTGATTGGCGATTTTAACTCCATTGCAGACTACCAAAAAGACCACAGTAATATGGGAAAAAACAAGAAGGGGAAAAGGGAACTTTCTGCGGCATGTAAGGAAATGATGAAAGAGTTAAATTTAAAAGATTTATGGAGGGAACGGAATCTTGAAGAGAAACAATTTACATACTATTCTAATCCACATAAGACTTGGACTAGAATAGATATGGCTTGGATGGATTTGGATTTGGCTAATGAAATAAAAGAAATTAAAATCCTACCAAATGAATGGGCTGACCACAACCCAATACAGCTAATTTGGAGAGATAGGAGAGGAATAAAAAAAAGATGGACACTCAACACCCAAATAGTAAATGAAGAAGAGTATATTAATAAGCTGAAAGAGGAGCTAAACTATTTCCTAAAAGATAATAATAATGAAACAACTTCAAAACAGAATATTTGGGATACTATGAAAGCAATTATAAGAGGTACAACAATTTCCTATAATGCTATGAGAAACAAGAGAACTTATGCCCGACAAAACGTATTACAACAACAAAGACTTAGAAACACAATTACAAAAAAACCCTAAGATCCAAGGACTACAAAACCAGTTAATATTAGCCAAACATAAGCTGAATTTAATTGAACAAGATAAAATAGAAGTTAGCTTGAGAAGGTCCAAACAAAATTATTTTGAACACGCCAATAAACCAGGAAGATGGCTGTTGGGTATATGGATACACCAACCAGGTTTGGGTTGAATAAATATGTAAACCTAGGATTAAGTGTCTATGTAGCTTTAAGCAAGAAACTGCAATGTCATTGTGGGTGCGGTTGCAGGCACTAATAAAGGTAGGAAGGGAAACGTAATAGACCCTGCTGCTTCTGGATGCACCTGGTTTCTGATCCTGGTTTCGAGTTCCTGGTTCCTGGTGTTACTGGTGTCTGGTCTGTCTGCTGTCTGCCTGCCTACTGCTGTATACTCCTGTATGAGATGTCTACTGTGCAAGATACCTCTCTCTACTGAACACAAGGACTGTTTGCTTGGTGAGCTGTGGATTCAGCATTGTCTTTGAGAGAAAGGTATCTTAAGAAGAAGATTTACTAGCAGATAAAGACATTGTATTTACTGTTTAATGGACTTGATAACTGGATGGATATACTGGATAATGATATATGGACTGAATGACACTTCTTAATCTCTGTGTGCAATAAATAACTATTTTATAACTACAAACAGTGTTTTTGTCTCCAATGTGTGTAAACTCTTGGGCCCACTCTCTCTCTCATTTGCCTGCCTGACTTGACTGCTGCTGCATACTCTGCTTGGGGGTTTATCCCCAAACACTAACATTGGTTATGGGCCCAGCAGTGTGCACAGTCTAACTAACCAGGATATAGCAGTGAGAGCTGGTGGGAGTTGCACATTACTGTAAATACAAACTGTTTGTTAAATAGTTATTTTTCACAAGAGCAATGGCACAAGTAAATTTGCCAAGTCTGTCCATGATATCCAGACTAGATGGAACAAACTATGTTTCATGGTCAATGAAATGTAGTTTACTTCTACGAAGAGAAGGTTTGTGGAACATAATAACAAACCCACCAGATGTATCTAATTTAAATCCCAATGATGAAGAGGATTATAAACTGATACAGGACTATGAACGAAAGAATGAACAGGCTTTGTGCATCATAGGTCTCACCCTGTCTGACCAGCAACTCATTCATATCCGTGGAGTGGAAAATGCTGCAGACTGCTGGAATAATCTCAAAAGGATTTATGTTCGAGACAGTGTAGGAGCTCATATCAATCTTACACGGAAGCTGTTTAGAACACATCTTGAGAAGAATGGAGACATGTTAACTCATTTAAACTGTATGAAAAGCATTTTTCAAGAATTGCAAGAAAAAGAGCTTATATTTAATGAGTTGCAACAAGTATATATCATACTGTCTTCTTTGGATCGAAGCTATGATGATTTTGTGACTGCATTAGAGGTGTTACCAAAAGACAGCTTATCAGTAACTGAGATAACCGGCAGGCTATTAGAGGAAGCCAGGAGAAGGTGTGAACGTGACCAGCTGAGAGCAGATAAGCCTAATGAAGAGAAATTATCTTCAAAGCCTGAAAGAAACCAGCTATGTAAGCTGAAGCACCCGGAGGAAGAGAAGTTATCTTCAACGGCATACACAATTAAAAAGCGTTTTAATTGTGGAGGCAGAGGACATTTGGCAAGATTCTGCAGAAAAGAAAAAAGCCAGAATTTAAAGAAGCCAAAGAAATCCTTTGAACTGGCCATGCTTGGCAATTGTGATATGAAGAATGATTTATGGGTGGTGGACAGTGGTGCATCCCACTGCATCACGAGAGATAAGGCAAAGTTTATAAAAATGTCTACAAGCTCACAACGTATATCACTTGCTAACGGTTGGCATCTCAAGGCCAAGGGTGAAGGTATTGCTAATTGTCCATGTTTAAACCAGAATATAAACATGTTGTATGTACCACAGTTAAAAATGAACTTACTTTCTGTAAGAGTATTAGATAAACTAGGATATGTAGTTACATTTAAGAATAATAAGTGCATACTGGAAAGAGACGGCAAAAAGGTAACTGCAGCTTTAAATGGAGCATTATATGTCTTACGTGATAGTAAGAAAGGGGAGGCACAGACTGTATTTAATAATATCAAGCCTCATGATGAATGTATCCATTTATTGCATAGGCGTTTGGGGCATGTAAATTTTAAAATGCTAAAACGTACAGTAGAGTTATCTGAAGGGATAAGGCTAAAACCCTGTGATAAGTATTTGCGTTGTAATGTCTGTTGTGAAGATAAGAGTAAAATATTGCCTGCAAATAGGCTAAATGGTTTCAAAACTAAAGAACCTTTAGAAGTAGTATTTGCAGACATTTTAGGTCCAAAGAAACCCAGCATGGGGGGTGCTCGGTATATACTGAGCATTATGGACCATTACTCTAGATATGGGTTTTGCTACTTAATGAAAAGCAAAACTGAAACATATCAACATTTCTTCAACTGGTTAAAGTTTGCAGAAAGAAAAACCAAACGGCAAATTATAACCCTGGTGACAGATAATGGTATGGAATTTGTCAATAGCAAATTCCAGAGTAGATTAAAGGCAGCTGGAATAGCTCATAAGACATCTGCACCATACAGACCACAGCACAATGCATATATTGAAAGGCGAGGCCAAACATTGCAGGCAATGACCCGTACTATGTTAACTGATTCTGGGTTACCTGATTCTTTGTGGGGGGAGGCCACAATGTGTGCTAATAATTTATTAAATAACGTTGTTAACTCAACCACTGGTGAAATACCATTCACCATGTGGCATGGCAGGAAGCCTGATTTGAGTTACCTGCACACATTTGGTGCACCAGCATGGGTGCATATCCCTACACAACTCAGGCGTAAAGGGCAACATAGAGCTAAACAATTATTCTTCGTTGGTTACCAAGCTAACCATAGGGCATATAGATTTTGGGAGAAAGGCACATCTAAGGTGTTATGTAGTGCTAATGCCCAATTTCTAGAGCACGTAGGATGGGATAAGTTAGAGCAGGATAACAATAACGAGGTGGTTATTGAATCCTACAGAAATCCCATTAAGTATCCCTGTAACTTTAAAAATAATGTAAAGGAAGAAGTACAGG
Source organism: Pseudonaja textilis (assembly GCF_049901715.1). NCBI lineage: Eukaryota > Metazoa > Chordata > Lepidosauria > Squamata > Elapidae > Pseudonaja > Pseudonaja textilis. Next base: position 57,890,769 of record NC_141992.1, read on the forward strand.
AAGAAGTACAGCCCCTAGAGGAAGAAATAGCTGAGGATGAGGAACAGGTAGTAACTCAACCAAGCCCAGTAATACCCAGAAGGACTACACGTATTTCTAGACCGCCTGATAGATACCAGGCTAATATAGTGTGCCAGGAAAATAGAATCCCAAGTACTGTGGATGAGATAAAAAGATATCCTTCTAAAGAGAAAGAAAAATGGTATGCAGCAATTAATAAGGAATTGAAATCCTTGAAGGATATGCAAGTTTATGAAAACGTGAGATTACCTAGTAATGAAAAACCCATCGGCTGCAAATGGATTTTTAAAATAAAAACAGATAAGGATGGAAACACAATCCATAAGGCAAGGTTAGTAGCCCAAGGCTTTAGACAAAGTGCAAAAGACTATGATGAAGTATTTGCACCTAGTCTGAAAGCAGCAACTTTAAGGGCAGCATTAGTGTGGGCAGCAAGCAAGCAATATATAGTTAACCATTTAGATGTGGAAACTGCTTACTTGCATGCTCCACTAAGACATACTGTTTATATGAAAAGGCCTAATGGATTTAAAGGAGACAATAATAATGATTGTTGGTTATTAAAGAAGAGCCTTTATGGTCTTAAACAATCGGGCTATGAATGGAACCAGTATATTGTGAAGGAACTGACCAATATAGGGTTTAAAGCTGGTTTAGCCGACCCATGTCTATTTAAGAGAGAAAAGAATGGGAAAGTATCATTATTATTGTTGTTTACTGATGATATTGCTCTGATAACTAAGACTAATGATGAAGCAAATGAAATAATTGCATCATTAGCCAAGAAAATAAAAATCAAGCAATTAGGTGAGATAAAGAGATATCTAGGTTTGAATATAATGAAAACACAGAAAGGGTATAAGATATCTCAAGAAGATAAGATATCTAAATTGCTATTAGATTATAAGATGGAACTTTGTAAGCCTGTAAAGACTCCTATGAGTCAGGATATTTGCAAAATGGATACTCAAAGTCCCAAATGTGATAAGGCATTATATCAATCTTTGATTGGTAGCTTATCATATATTAGCAATTGGTCAAGGCCAGATATTGCTTTTAGTATTAATCAGCTGGCACGACACAATAATGATCCGCTTCAATGTCACTGGATAGCATTGAAAAGAATCCTAAGATATCTAAAAGGTACATTACACTATGCATTGTATTTAGAGCCAAAAGGTGATCTCATATTGAGTGCTTATGCAGATGCTAGTTTTGCATCAGAAAGAGATACAAGAAAGTCGACTTCAGGAACAGCCATAATGCTGGGTAAGACATTAATAGGCTGGAAGTCTATAAGGCAACAGCATATAAGTTTGTCTACTATGGAGGCAGAATTCTCCTGTTTATCTTTATTGTGTACTGAGTTGATTATGTACAAACAAATGTTGAAGGATATGGGTATAATTGTAAATTACCCTATAGTAGTACATGAAGATAATCAGACAGCAATTCAAATGGCCACTAATATTGCAGTTAAAACGAGAAGTAAACATACAGATTTGAGGTATCTTAATGTAAGACAATCTGTACAGAGTAAATTGATACAGCTGGAGTACTGCATGTCGGAGGACAATGTAGCTGATCATTTTACTAAAGCCCAAGGTACTATTAAGCACCTAGAGAGTTGTGAAAAATATGGGTTTAGGATGTAAAGGCATTACATATTTATATCACCCAAAAGGGGAGAATGTTGGGTATATGGATACACCAACCAGGTTTGGGTTGAATAAATATGTAAACCTAGGATTAAGTGTCTATGTAGCTTTAAGCAAGAAACTGCAATGTCATTGTGGGTGCGGTTGCAGGCACTAATAAAGGTAGGAAGGGAAACGTAATAGACCCTGCTGCTTCTGGATGCACCTGGTTTCTGATCCTGGTTTCGAGTTCCTGGTTCCTGGTGTTACTGGTGTCTGGTCTGTCTGCTGTCTGCCTGCCTACTGCTGTATACTCCTGTATGAGATGTCTACTGTGCAAGATACCTCTCTCTACTGAACACAAGGACTGTTTGCTTGGTGAGCTGTGGATTCAGCATTGTCTTTGAGAGAAAGGTATCTTAAGAAGAAGATTTACTAGCAGATAAAGACATTGTATTTACTGTTTAATGGACTTGATAACTGGATGGATATACTGGATAATGATATATGGACTGAATGACACTTCTTAATCTCTGTGTGCAATAAATAACTATTTTATAACTACAAACAGTGTTTTTGTCTCCAGTGTGTGTAAACTCTTGGGCCCACTCTCTCTCTCATTTGCCTGCCTGGCTTGACTGCTGCTGCATACTCTGCTTGGGGGTTTATCCCCAAACACTAACAATGGCTATCTTATAAACTTAAAAAAGAAAAAGAAAAGAGACTGATACACCAACTAATAGACGAGAAAGGCATACCACAACATGAGATTGAGAAGAAAAAAGATATTATAATAAACTATTTTCAAAGATTATATAAAAAAGAAGAAATCAATGAAGACAAAATAAGAACTTATCTGGAGAATACGAATGATAAAACAATAGGGGAAGGAGACAAAGAATTATTAAATAAGGATATTACATGGTCTGAGTTGAAATCTGCAATGGAGAATCAAAGTAATAATAAATCCCCTGGTCCAGATGGGATTCCAGTAGAATTGTACAAAGCCACAATAGAGTTAGTAGGGCCACTGATGCTGGAAGTGTTTAACGAAGTACTTTTGGCAGCCAAAATGCCAGACTCATGGAGGGGGGCGTTGATTTCATTAATTCCGAAGGAGGATGTAGATGCCAGATATATCAACAATTATAGACCAATCTCACTTTTAAACGCTGATTATAAATTATTTACCTCAATTATAGCGAATAGAGTAAAACAAGTTTTAAATTTATACATTCATGAAGAACAAAATGGTTTCCTTCCATCCCGCCAAATCAAAAATAATTTAAGAACCGTTATTGACGTCTTAGAATATTATGAAGTTCATCCAGAGAAACAATTTGCACTCATGTTTTTAGAAGCGGAGAAAGCATTTGATAATTTACATTGGCACTTTTTAATACAAAAAATCTATAACATGAGTCTGGGCACTAAATTTGAGAACATTATCACAACAATTTACAATATCCAACAGGCCAATATACTAATTAATGGTGAACAAACAGGCCCATTAAACATTGAAAAGGGCGTTAGACAGGGTTGCCCCCTCTCACCCCTCCTATTTATACTTGCTTTAGAATCACTGTTAACGCGGATAAGACAAAACTCTGAAATCCAAGGAGTTAGGGTCAAAGCAGAGGAATATAAACTACAGGCGTTTGCAGACGATATGGTTTTCTTCCCAGAGGAACCCATGGAAAAAGGACATAACCTAATAAAAGAACTAGAACAATTTGGTTCAGTAGCAGGATTAAAGATTAATAGAAATAAGACAAAATTACTGACTAAAAATCTAACAGAGAATCAGAGGAAAGAATTAGAAAAAACCATGGGGATACAGGCAACAAAAAAGGTCAAATATTTAGGCATATGGTTAACACCACATAGTAAATCACTCAAAGAGAATAATTATGATAAACTATTACAGCAAATTAAGAAAGAACTAGAATCTTGGAATAAGTTGAAGCTTTCTCTACTGGGCAGGATTGCCACGATCAAAATGAACATCTTACCAAAACTCCTTTACTTATTCCAGACAATCCCAATTAAATTACCAAAAAAATTTTTTGAAGATATAAATAAGGTAACTCTTAAATTTATTTGGCAAGGGAAAAAAGCTAGAATCAATATTAAGGCTTTACAAGATGCAAAAAGTAGAGGGGGGCTAGCGCTCCCAAATTGGGAATTATATTATTGGGCAGCCAACTTATTATGGTTAAAAGACTGGGTCAATTTACTCAATAAAAGAACTTTAGCCTTAGAAGGGCACGATCTTCAGAGGGGGTGGCACGCATTTCTATGGGATGTGGGGAAAACTAAACAGTCGTATTTTCATAGACACCTTATTAGAGATTCATTATTAACTAATTGGAAAAAAATATGCAAAAAACATTATTCAAAAATTCCGATTTGGCTTTCAACAATGGAGGCAATGGTTCATCCCAACAATTTGGATATAACAAAAATGACTAAATATAAAGATTTATTAGACCCTTTAGGAAAATTAAGAACTCGACAGGACTTACAGAAACAGGGATTTAAAATTGACCAGTGGTTATATATACAAATCCATAGCAGATACAAACAAGATATCAAAGAGTTTGGAATCTATAGCAAATTACAATATTTAGATAAAATCTTATTAGGATCAAATAAAAAGAATATCTCCAAATTTTATAAATATTTATTGGAGGTAGAATTAGAGCAAGAGATAGTGAAAGGGAACATGATAACGTGGAGTAGGAATATTGGAAGAAGCATTACATTAACAGAATGGGAAAAGATCTGGAATAGAAACATCAAGATTACGAAATCCGCGGCGTACAAAGAAAATATGTATAAAATGTTATATAGATGGCACTTACCCCCTTCGAGGTTGGCGAAGATGAACCCTAACATGAGCTCAAGGTGTTGGAAATGCAAAAGCACTGAAGGAACATTTTTCCACACGTGGTGGTCTTGTAAAACTACCCAAAAATTTTGGCAAAAAATCAGAAAATGGTTGGAGGAGATAACTAAAGAACAAATAGACTATAAACCAGAGTTCTTCCTGTTAGGGATCTCTGATAGATATTTATCCAAAAAGACAAAATATGTAATAATCCATATTCTAACCGCAGCTAGATTAGCCTTTGCTCAATGTTGGAAATTACCTCATACACCTTCAGAGCAAACGGTTATTCAGAAAATTTGTGAGTGTGCTGAAATGGATAAATTAACGATAGCATTAAAAAACAAAGAGTCCTCAACATTTTACGACAACTGGGACTCATGGTATAATTGGCTTACATAGAGACAAATTATGTAAATGATAAAAAGTAACCTAAACATAATGGAAAAGAGAAGTAGATTGGATATGATGAAGAGAAATGATCCTTACAGACTGTCACAAAAAGATATCATTCGTTTTTAATTGTATTTCTACCCTATTCTCCCTCCCCTTCCCTTCCCTTCTCTCCCTCTATATCCTTTCTCTTTCACCCAACCAGCCTTTATCCGGTGTGCTAGGCCGGGTGTTTTCCTTCTTTCCCCCTACCCGTCTTTCTTTCTACTTTGTAAATGTATTGTCGATGTGTTTTTAAATTGTAAATTTAATAAAATCTATTTTTTTAAAAAAATAAAAAAAGAATCTAGTTTTCCCATTGACTTTGCTTGTATAAAGGTTGCAAAAGGTGATCAGATGATCACATGACCTTGGGACACAGAAGCAGTCATAAATATGAACCAGTTGTCAAGCATCTGAATTTTGATCACATTATGTTGGGGGTGCTGCAAAGGTCATAACTATGAAAAACAGTCATAAGTCACATTTTTCAGTACTATTATAACTTTGAGCAGTCACTAAACAAACTGCTGTAAATTGAGGTCTAACTCTCTGGAAAGGTCTACAATGGTGAGAATGGTAGAAGAAAGAGTCAGCAATAACGTGAATGGACTAAATTACAGCATCAATGGGCACATTGTTGGAAGAGGTAAAGACCAAGTTGGGAACAGAATGTCATGGAGAAAATCTATCTATGTGGTTTATTTATAGTTGGCTGTACAATCAGCCAAATGTTGATTGCATTTGGCATTTATTTCCACCTATCAAGTCCTTCACAATGACCTAGTTAGAAAAGCCAAATACAGTCTAAACATCTGCCTGACTGAAATATTATCAAATATATTACAATGTGAAACCATAACTGCCAGTTTGTTAACTGGTGTTGGCCTTCATACACAACAAATTCTTCCCAAGAACCTAGGATGACGTGCACATCCAAGCAATGTGACCTTTTGTAATAGGCAGGTGGAAATTTTGTCAATGCACAAATTTTCTAAATGCTGTCCAATATATTTTGGTATGATACCCAGTGTGCTGACAACCACTGGGACAATCACAGCCAGTTTAGGCCACAATCTTTCAATCCTGATTTTTAGATGGTGATACTTTGTGATCTTCAATTCTTAATCTTCTATTCTACCATTCCAGGCGTATTGCCTCATCAATTATCCATAGTTTCTTCTTTTTAACCACAGTTAAGTCTGATGTGAGCCAAGATGTTATCATCTTTTTTAATTTGAAAACCCCACAATATTTTAACTTACTTGTTTTTGACTATTTTTTAACTATATATTCCCACATCCCAATTGTGCTTTTTCGAAAGGCTACTGGACTTTTTTTTCCCTTTGAAGACATTTTACTTCTCATCTAAGAAGCTTGTTCAACTCTGAAGAATGAGAACTGAACCAGAGCTGAAGAAGCTTTTGGATAAGAAGCAAAACATCTTCAAAGAAAAACCAAACAAAAAAGATCCAGTTGCCTCTTGAAAAAGCACCTCTGGGACAACAATGATTTGGATGACTGAGAATCTTCATATATAGACATATATATTCCCACCAATTATTCATTAACGGCACATAATTTTAGAGATGTTCCAGAGAATCATATTGGCAACTGGGTTATGATGTTCATAATCAGTTTGTGAAAACTTCTTGCATGAGCTGAATATATAATCTATACCTTCTTCTGCCTCTTTGCACAATATGTACTTTGAATCATTTAATGATTTTTCAATTCTGGCTTTGATTGCATTAGTTTGAATAAGGTGAAGGTTCCCCTCGCACATACGTGCTAGTCGTTTCTGGCTCTAGGGGGTGGTGCTCATCTCTGTTACAAAGCTGAAGAGTTAGTGCTGTCCAAAGACATCTCCATGGTCATGTGGCTGGCTTGACTAAATGCTGAAGGCTCACGGAACTCTGTTACCTTCCCACCAAGGTATTCCCTATTTTTCTACTTGCATTTTTACATGCTTTAGAATTGCTAGGTTGGCAGAAGCTGGGATAAGTAATGGGAGCTCACTCTTACGCGGTGCTAGGGATTCAAACTGACGAAATGCTGACATTTCTGATCAACCAAGTTCAGCATCTTAGCCACTGAGCCACCGCGTCCCCCCTTTGTTTGAACAGTTTATTCTTAAACAGCCAAAATAAAACCTTCTGTTTCTTTTTTTTAAGGTTTTGGTTTTAAGCCCATTGCCATGTTTTATCTTTACCCATTTTCCAATCATTTTAGAACTTGGCCATGTTGTTCTATTACAATAATCAAATATTGTGTTTATTAAGTTTTATAAAAATTCCAACATGAAAAAACTATTTATTTGGGCTCACTTTGTAAGTCCCACTTGTATACATTTTATTGGAAAACTGAATCAAGAATTATAAATTTTCTAAACACTGGAATTCAATAGCACTTTAGAGACTGGGGTGAGAAAACTCATTTCTGAGAAATAAGTCCCATTTAATTCAACAGGTTTTGTTTCAAATATGTATAAGGATTTCTGCCTTAAACTTGTTTTTCAAGCTCACCTGTTAAAACATCCCAGCCAACTGGTCAGAAAAACAAAACAAATTGAAGATATACAAGCTTTTTCCAATCCAGTATCCTCCAGATTTAGATTACAACTCCAAGGATTCCCATCATACATGTGGTATTACAAGCCCTAGAGATACCTGTACCTACTCCAAAGAGCACACAAAATTAATTCCAGAAGCAACTGTTGAACAGAAAAAGTTAGGCCTCTGCCATCTACCACCAAGGCATTATCTGTGTTACTCTACCTCAGGGGTGGGCAAACTTTTTGGCTCGGGGGCCTCATTTGACTTTTAAAATTTGACACACAGGCCGCCAGCTGGTGTCGAAATGCCTGTCATTACAAGTCAAAATCAAATGAATGCAATCATTCAATCATTCACATCAAACCTTAATTCTGTACCAATCTTCAACGGGCCAGATTAAAAAGACCAACGGGCCGGATGTGGCCCCCGGGCCATAGTTTGCCCACCCCTGCTCTACCTTAATATTTGTCTCATGAGATGGAATTCATTAAACCTGCTTGAGGATTTTTGCAGTTATAAAATGTATTGAAAGAATAAGTAAGATGCAATGTTATCTAAAAGACAGCATAAGTCTATAAAACTTCAGCTATTTAATCATATTGAATCACCAGAGGTTTACAGTCTTCATGATGTCCAAACACATCTGATGCTAAGGTACACTATAGTGGTTAGGTATTAGGCAAGCATGACACAGAAATTGTTTCTCTCACTTTACAGTGGAAAAATCTCTGCTGGAAGAGTACGTTCAGTTCTGGTCACATTTAAAAACCAGACATGAAGCAGCTGGAAAGGATAACGAATAGTCTGATAAATGAGACATACAAAGCTTGACTGAGGGTGCACTGCTCAAAGAAAAACAGTAAAGATTTGAAAATAGTTTTCCAAAGCATGGTTAACCTGGAAGGTTATACTTTTACTGGCTAAAACAACTGCAAATCTAGACAAGACTATTAGGAATAATTTAAGAATATTAGCATGCTGAAGTCTATATTTACAGTATTTATTGACTGCCTTTTATTCACAATATATACAAATTATAATATGATATGACAAATCCTCCTCCTCCCTTGATGTTTAAATTAAGTGCAACATTTTGTTGGCCAGACTTAAGGAATATTCAGTGTTGTGGTATTCCAGGAATACAAAACAATGTCCTTGGGAGGAAGGGGAACCTCTTCTTAGTCATAAAACTTAAGTCTTGTGTGTGTGTGTGTGTGTGTGTGTGCATGTGTGTGTGTGTCCCCTCCTCACTCTCCAAAGAAAATGAAACAGTTTTGGTGAGGATTTCTATGTGTCATAAACCTTCAATAAAATGTACTAGTCTCTGGAGAACTCATCTCTGAGAACAGAAAGAATCAACAGCAAAAATTTACCAGATTCCCCACTCCCCAAGCTTAACTATAACTTTTTAAAAGAAATAACATGGAACAAGAAAACATCAAAACATCAAACTGAACCTAAATAGTTCTAACACAAACAGCTGGATGTTCTTTGCATTATACCTTAATGGGAGTAGGGAAACTCTTCAGGTCCGAACTATTATTGGGTCTCGTCAAAGTTGACATCTGGAAACAATGAAAATATCAGAATTAGCCCCAACCTTCAGAAAACTCTTAATATAGCTGAAATTCTCAGAATGTTATCTCCTTGGATGGAATCCACAAGATTTGTAAGATACCATTGAGAAAAATTGAAGATACTTTTATTCCATTACTGGAAGATATAGCCAACTTTTATTTCATTACTGGAAGTCATAGCCAACAAATTTACCAGATGATTTATACTGTGTTATATCAGCTCTTGATATTCATTAGCTTTTATTCTTTTAAAGCAATATATGTGGTTATTTTAATGAATGATGCCCTAACCTCCATGAAATTTTTAAATCCCTTGTTCATTCATCTATAGTTTCTTCATTCTCCTTATCCCTTTAATATTATTTAGATACCATCTTTTAATAGCTAATAAAAAAGCCTCTCCAAAACAAGGACCTCTCTATAATGAATACTCTAACATGGTTCCTTTAAATTAAAATTAAAAGAAACAAACAATTCATTTTAGTATTCTCTTTACAGAACTAATAGGCTTACAGCAAAAAATGCATGCATATATGCAAATGTGTTTTGCAAGAAGCTAATTTATTATCAAACTCCTTCTCTACTATTTTTACCATGTTACAGATACCTGTTAAATCCAATTTAACATATTTTACATTTTCATAGAGTAAGCTTCTACAGATATCAAATACTCTGAGTTTATTTATGTTGATGGTTGTGGGAAAATGAACAATAAATGGAAAGAGCAGAGGGAAATAAAATTAAAAAGATCCAATAATAATTGCCAATAAAAATGGCCATTCACAAAACTGTCATTTGATGTAATATAGATATTTTGTATTGTGAGCATCTTTTTCATCCCTCTGATCTTTCCTTTTACTATTCGATTTCCCATAACCATCAAAGTAAGTATATTGCTCAAAGAGTACTTCATCTTTGTAGAAGAGTTTGCTTATTCTATGAAAATGTAAAACATGATAAATTGGATTTAATAAGTATCTGTAACATGGTAAAAATAGTAGAGAAGCAGGTTTCTTATCGCTCTACATGTTAACTTTCATAATAAATTGAATTCAGCTTCCTTCCATTGAAATATTATTCCAGTGAAATATTTTGCTCAAGGATGGCCCCTTGAGATCTGTAATATAGAATTAAAATGTATTTATTTATGAGACATATGACATAGGTTGCTCACAGCAAAATCATTAAAAAACATAAACATGCTTTGTATCCTTCCTTCCATGGCGCCATGAAAACCCATATTCCATACTCCATTGGTTCATCCCCATCCTAGCTAAGAGCTTTGGGGAACACCAAAGTCTTCACAGCCTTCAGGAAGGCTAACAAGATTAAGGATAGAAGGTGCAGATCTCAATGGGAGCCTATTCCAAAAAGTCAGAGCCATCTACAAAGAAGGCATGCCTCCAAGGTGCCACCACGTGACAGCATTCAAAGGAAGGGGCCTGGAGCATCCACCTATCTAACCTGGTGGGGTAGATAGGTTCCCTCAGAGAGAGGCAGTCCTGCAAAGAAACTGGTCCTTGCCAGGTAGTAGCTTTAATAGTGATAACCAGTATCTTGAAATGTACCCAGAAAGCAACTGGAAACTAGAGGCATCAGTGTAACACAGGTGAACTGTGAGGTACCCAGAATTCCCATTTAAATATTTATCCATATAAAGCAGGGGTGTCAAACTCACAGATGCATCATGCACTGGCCATGCCCATGGCTAGTTTAACAAAGCGGGGGGAGTTGTGATTCGTTACCTGACAACACCATGACAACATGAGTTTTGACATCCCTAATCTAAAATGTCCAGCCAACCACCTAGCAGATTGTGGCTGACCTCAGCTCAGAAAAAAATAAGCATGCTCAAACCAGGTTAGTTAAACTGATGGGTGACCACCAGAAAATCCACTTTGTAGACTAGATTGGGAAATGTTTTAAAAAAAGAGAAAGCAATAACAAACCACTTTCAGATTTTGGCCAAATGATGTTCACATATGTGGTCATTTCACCACCAGGAGTGAAATTTGAATTGAGAAAACTATCCAAGTACAGATATTTATAGTATAATGTGTTTTTGAAGATGCCATGTTTTTTTTATTGCAATGGATTAACACAACCAATCTCCATATACTGCTGTAAAATAATTTGTAAAAAGGCCTTGGCCCAATAACTTGCAAATATATCCCCAGTTCAGACACCATGAGGCAAACTTCTTTTTGTAAAAATACCTATCCCAGATTTTTTTTAAAAAAGTGTCTGAATATAAAAAAACGAATACAGGCCCAGGCCCTTTAAATAATGCCCTTACAAACCCCATGCTTAATAGGTAGTTGGGCAATAATATTGCAACTAGGTTCTCACAACATCTCCTTTCTTTCATCTCTCTCGCTCGCACACACACACACACATCACAATGGACCCACAAGAACCTGACTTCCTGGGAACACAGGAGTCTGGAGGAAAGCTTGCAAACGAACGCCAAATTTTGCAACACGTGGCACCCCATTTTCTCTTTCCTTCTTCCCCCACCACACCCCAAACTTGCTCAACCAACCCTCTGCATTACTGGAGAAACTATGGCCACTCCCCACTCCAGGAGTAAGCCAAATGCCCCACCCGGTACCCGAACCCCTCCTTTGACATCTCCCAGTCCCAGCCAAGATTTCTCCCAGCAGCAGCAGCAGCAGCCTTGGCACCGCTCCTGACTCCGGTAGTTCTACTCCCGCTCCTCCCCAAGCACTCAGCCGCTTCATCCACCTCTGCGGTTGCCAAAGGGCATCCCTTCCTACTCACAGCCGGCTCCAACAGCCACAAAACGACACGCTCTCGACAAAGGAGGAGCTAGGAGCAATTGCCCCAACCCCTTATTAGCTTTTCAAGCTAGGAGTTGTGTGCGCATGCTCACACTTGGCCGGGCGTGAGAATCACGCTTTCGTAGTAGCTTTTGGAATCGGTTCCGGGAAGGCTAGGCTGGGCTGGGTGCCGGGAGTGCCCATGCGCAGAACACGCGAAAGTAGGGAGAAATGTTCCTCGCTCTCGGTTTTCTAATGGACTCGGGTGGTTTAAAGGGGTGAAGAAACCGGATGCTGTTTAAAAAAAAAAAGTTTTGCGGGTAGGACCGCAGAAGATCTGTAGATTGCTCCCCTTCCTGCTAGCTACTGCTTTAAGAATGGGGAAATGGCACGGGACAATCACACGCTGACGATCTTCTCTAATTTTAGGGTGTTAAGGAGGATCATGTGGCAGTAGGAGTGAAAGGATGAGTGTAGCGATCGAATTAGTATTAGTGATCTCCTTTTTCAAAATTCCTAGTCATGCAGATCACACCGGTCATCCTTTCTCAGCCTACTGGGGATGAGTTGAAATAGTCTTGTAACTTAAACCAGTATCAAGAGAGTGTAGAGGAAACAAAAGGAAAAAAATATTCCTTCGGTCTTGTTTTCATGAACTAAGGAAGAAAGTATCCTGCGATATAAGAGCCATAGATTGACCACCGTAGGTTTATAGTAGACACCCACATAAAAGATGGCTCTCAGAACTTAAAGATATTAACATAGAAGTGCATGTATGATCTAAGTAGCGAATATTGTCAAAGTTTATAAATAAGAAAACTGATATAAGTATTAAAATTGATAAATATCAAAAAGTCAGCAGTTAAAATTAAACGTATTGAAGACAAAATACTACAAAAAGAAAGTTTAGCGTATACAATATGTGTAGTGGCCAGATGGATTACCAAAACGACATTTCACAGATGTGGGAACCACTATAGAAGAGGGTTCTTAAAGCCATCTGTCATGCCAAGTGTATTAGCAATTGTAGAAGAATTTCCTAAGATAACCAGTTTACAAGGTATTGCAACATGTATGTGTGTGTATTAATAAAATGAAACAAAATGTTAAAAAGTTTTTCCATAGGGGAGGTCCCAAGTGTCCTCAAACTCTACCCTTCCAATGTTAAGAAAAAGAGCACATAACTCATCTTCATCTACAAAGAATTCCAGAGAGGGCTTGGCAACGAATTAAGCCATTTCAGGCATATATTTCAGGGCTAGCACTAATAGTCAAATATCAAGAGCATTATAAAAGTTTTGTATCTCTGTAAGCTGGCCTCTGCAAAAAAAATGTTCTGTGTTGCATTTCAATTCATAATCTTGAGAGTAAAATAAATAACAAAACAATCATTTTCAGGGGGAAAAAGTACAAAAATAGCACTGCTATTAGATATCAGTACTATGTTTTCATTATAGTCGTTTTGTGGATTGGAATATTTATATGCTTCTTACTGGATTCTCTTTCTCTCTGTCTCTCCCTGTAGTGATTATTCAGAGTGGTTTGTGCGAATAGGCCATTGTAGAGTACATCTCAGCAATATACTAATTCTAGATAGTGGTAAACATTTAAGCAAAATTTGCATTGTATATATATTAAGTATGTGCATTCAAATGCTTCTTTGAATTATAAAATAGTTTATTTTATATGTATTTCTGGGAAATTTCTTTCAGAAGTGGTATTGTGTCAAGTGAGGTTTATACCCTAAACATTTATTTATGCTTTCAGGCTTCACTACTAAAATATAGGTTGCCTGAGGATGTTTGCAAGCTCAGTTAGGCCTTGGGCTTAAATTTGAAGGATTTCAGTTTTGGAGATTATATTCATATTAACATTCTTAAAGTGGGAATCTCACTTAAACACATAAAGTAAAAGTCTGGCATATTCAGTAGCCATGGAAAGTTAGCTAGTGGAAGGAGAGAAAAAGATAGGAAACCCTAACAGTAATCATCTGAAACTTTCAGCCAAAGCATAATATAGCACAACACATTTGTAGATACTCCAAGAAAGATAATTTACCAGTATCAAACAGAGGCTATGCATGGGATATACAAAGTTTAAAACTGCCCAATAAGGACTCAACATATTTATTAACCACAAATACAAAGCTGACAAGGAGAAAAATTAAATAACTTCAAAGAAAGTATGATTGCAGTGCATAGCAAGAACATTAAGCAAAACAATTCATGCTATAATGTTGCTCTTGCTTTTGAACTTACTCCCATTTGCAAACTTGGATACCTTACTGCTCACTCCTGTTAAAAACAAGTGACCAGTACTAATAATAATCCTTAATACTAGAGGTTTCAATTCATCTTGTTAGAAGATACAATGCTGAACTTAAAACAATGTAATTGAGTAGAACGTGGTGCTGAAAACGGTAAAATTTGCATAAAGTTGTTGCCTTGGATGCATAATATCAGCTATCAATGCATATTAACAGCGATTTATTACAATTGAATAAAAGGTACGTGTATTAAGATACACAAGAAGTCTGAAGAGTCTTGCTTCTATCTAAGGTATATTTTGAAGATAAGGAAGTAAGATTGAGAAAGAGAGCAGTTATCTTGCTTGAGCCTGAATGTGCTTCTCCTTTCTTCACTTAATTTTCCTGTGAACTAAGGAAGAGCTTGTTTGAAGCATTTGTTAATTCCTTGGCCTAGACTCAAGCTTCATTCCTCCAGTCCTTCAATGCAATTCCTTTTTCCCCCTGCACAGTGGGACACAATCCTTTTTCCCCTCTGTTATGAACTGGCAAGGAAAAAATGCAGTTTGACTTATTTTAGGAAATTAACAATACGGCAGTTTGTGCTTTGAATTCCAAGAGAGAAAGAAGGTTCAAACCTCTTAAAGCAGCTTGATCTTGTCTGAGGCTTGTACAGCTGCTTCTCGTACCTTCTGCAATGACCATAGACAGGGGTGTCCACAAGGAGAGAGGTAAAAATTTCAACATGACAGCCCCAGCCACATAACCCAACCTTTGCCTCTTTTTACATTGGTCATAATTCATAAAAATATAGTTCAATAATGCCTACTCAGGAAATTTCAAGGCACTGGGATGATCTCACCACAGCCACACCAGAAGCCATTAGAAGTTTAGCTTCCATAGATATTGAAGTATAACATCTATCCCATTGCAATTGTATGGCTCCATATTATGGTGATTTTAGTACGATTTTGTCTTAATTTAATATATTTTCTCCTTTATTGTATTGGAACGGTTGTGGTGCCGTGGTTAGAACACAGTATTTCAGGCTAACTCAACCATTCTAACTTATTTGACCCCCTACAGACACCTCTGACTGCAGGAAAAACATATAGGTAGTCCTTGACTTACAACAGTTCATTTAGTGACCATTCAAAGTTACAAGGGCACTGAAAAATGTGACAGGACCATTTTTCACAGTTAGGATCTTTGCAGCATAATCATGTGATCAAAATTTAGATGCTTGGCAACTGGTTCATATTTATGACTGTTGCAGTGTCCTGGGGTCATGTCATCACCTTCTGTAACATTCTCACAAGCAAAGTCAATGGGGAAGCCAGATTCGCTTAACAACCGGGTTAATAACTTATCAACGATAGCGATTCAAGAAAGGTCGTAAAATGCGGCAAAGCTTACTTAACAAATGTCTCACTTAACAACAGAAATTTTGAGCTCAATTATGGTTGTAAGTCGAGGACTATTTGTACTTAGTTTAAAGAGTTTCCAAAAGGTGCCACTAGGCATGTAAAAATCATATATCTCAATGAAATCTCTTCGTAATGTCATAAGTAGAGGAATCATGAAGATAAGTGAAAAGCAAAATGTTCCCATGCTGGCAATACTGTAAGCAGCCGTGCAGAAACATTAGTTTGAATTTTTGAATTATAGATTTTAAAGTGATGCTAACCTACTACCATTTTCACAAAAATAATTGCCAACTTCTTTTTACTAAAAAGAAAATCAGAATCTTCTTTGTACTTTATTTCACATCTCTTTCAAAGCACACATTAATTTGTAGAGTGGGAATACTGCTTTTAGGAAATAATTATACCAATTTTCTAGCAAAAGAGCAACTCATCCAATATTTCAGTCCGCTAGCACTGCATTACCTACTCACATCATAAAACAACTAATTTCCTGCATGGTTTTTGCTATTATATCATTTCTAATTAACAACTTTGAAAAGAATATCTTCACTAACATAGATATTCAAGATGTATCACAGAAATAGACTGGCTAACAATGTAACCCTCAGTAAAAGCTGCAGCTTTTCTTCTTTCCATAAACGGAAAACAGGAAATGTTACTATCTGTAATTAAATGCTACAACCTTCTGCTTTTCTCGTTCTTGTAATATATCTAATTTTACAATTACTGAAATTTGGAACAAAAGAAGCTAAATAGAAGTAACTAAACTGATTTCGTACTTCTTTCCCTCAGAAACAAACAACCAGTGATAGTCTGTGGAACCTGTTACAATTATTTTGTCAGATTTTTTTCCCTCTAATTAGTATTAATAGGAGAAAATTATTTTGTAAAGTGTATGGGCATGAAATAAAATGCTACTGCTTGTTCTTGTCCTGGGTATGACATGTTGATTTAGAAAATGCTAAAAGCAAGGCAATATAATACCATCTTTTAAGACAGAGATCCCCAATCCCTGGGCCATGGACCTGTTAAGAATGGGGCCGCACGCCTTGTGGTGAACAGCAGGCAACAACTGAAGAAGCTTCCTGGATGAGAAGCGAAATGTCTTCAAAGAAAAATAAGAAAGCCCAGTTGCCTCTTGAAAAAGCACCTTTGAGACAACCAAGACTTGGATGACTGAGAATCTCCATGGACATTCAACTAACTTTCTAAAACAATATCTGAAAGCTGAAGGATGCTTCTCACAATTCCTGTGTTATTCATTCAGATATTTCATCCTTCTTGGCAAAGAAAGTATTATGTGTTCAAAGCCTTAGGGAACAATAACGCCCTCTCCAGAGAGAGAGAGAGACAGAGAGATCGATCTTATTTGGATTCATGACTGGATTCAAGTTAAAGTTGGTACAAAGAAGTATAAGTACACAACACTTATTTCTAAGGTATAAGATCTTTTTTTATCAAAATTCATTGACCTAGCACAGAAGTTAGTAAATGGATGGGCTATTTACATTTTGGAGAACATAATTTGTAGGCATTCTCTCAAAATGATGGCATTAAGGATTTTTACAAAACAAATATCATAAAGTCAGTCAGAAAACTCCATTTACAAGAAAGGCAAAACATTACCCAGGATTAGAAGGGCCTTGAGTGAGTGAGTCATTTGGAACCTTAAGATATTGGCACCAGGGATCGGTTTCATGGAAGACAATTTTTCCACAGACTGAAGGGTGGAGGAGGAAGAGCACACAGCCTAGGTCCCTCACACATGCAGTTTACAATACGGTTTGTGCTTCTATGAAAATCTAATGCGTGGAGAGGGCAGAGCTGGCATGGAGAGGGCGGAGCTGGCATTGCGACGATACAGCATGCGATCTTGGAGGTCTGAAATCGATGCCAATATCTTTGCTCCTGGATGGTCCAATCAGATCTAACCTGTCCCGAAGAGACGGTGAAAGTAAAGAGCGCATCCTGTTGATCCCAGGGATACCACAAAGTCCCTGGTAGATCCAGGAGAAGCTCTTTTTGCCAGCGGCAAAGAGGCAGCCATTAAAGCTGCTGAAGTTGGGACAGCTCCGAAACGAAAGAGAACGGAAAGAGAGAGTGTGCCGGTTTGGTGAGAACTTTTTCTTTATTTTAAGATTTGAAAGGACACCCTAAGGAAAAGGAAGAATCTGTAAAAGTTTTGATAGAAGTGACTAAGCGGTGATTTTAAACAGGAATGTCAAAGTAATATTTTTATTTTTTCTCGTTACTGGATTTTTTACACATGATCTTATATTTTGAAACTGGACTGGTTTATTCTCTTCTTTTATCTATTCTTTTTCTCCTTTTTGATTTTATAATATTTTAGGCTAGAGACTCCCTTTTAGTTATTTTTTTAATATCTTTTTCTTTTTTTAATTAATTCTTATTATATTTTGCTTGGAAAAGGAGCGGGAAAGTGAAAGCAAAAGAAACTTTGTAACACTGCCAACTAGAGGCTTGGAAATATTCTATTTCTCTTTTGACCAGACAAAGCTGAGAAAGAACTGAGACTTCTTTTCAAGGACATCACTATTTGATAAGATAGAGGGAAGAGCGTGGGAGAGTATTATTAGAGGTGCTCTTCTGGGTTTCTATCAATAGCTGCAGTCTGGTGTTGAAGCTTATAGGAAAAGAAAAGGTGCAGTGTGCTCTTTATTTTTTCTAAGCTGTGCTACCCCCCCTCATCAGATTACTTTTTGTAATAGCTATTTGGATTTTTGGCCCTTTGGAACTTGTCTTTTTTTTTCCTTGTCTTTGGAAGTTAAATTTCTATGCTTGCTCTTTATTTTAAAGGAAAAGCTTTAGTATTAATGATTTCCTTCCTTTTCTTTTTAAGGGAGTAGTCTTTTTTTTTCTTTTTTTCCCCTGCCCCTCCCTGGTATTTTTGTTTTTCCATCTACCTTCCATATTGGCTTTTTTTCTTTTTCTTTTTTGTTTATTTTTCTGGCCTTTTTTTCTCTTATGCATCCTTTTATATTTGAGACCTGTTAATTGGATTAAGGTGTTGAAGAACCTGAAGAATTTTCCCTTTCTCTTTTTTAGCTTTTTATTTTTCACTTTTCCACATGGAAATTCCAATTAGGCTTGGAAGAGATTACTTTGAAGATTTAAATAAAATTGTGTTGAAATATATATGGCAAGGTAAGAAAGCGAGAATAAAGTTAAAACTTTTGCAAGATGCCACAATAAGAGAAGGATTTGGTTTGCCTAATTGGGAGTTGTACTACCAAGCTACAAATTTGATGTGGGTTAAGGAATGGATAACATTAAGAAATACTAGATTGTTGACATTAGAAGGACATGATCTGTTGTTGGGGTGGCATGCTTTTTTGTGGTATAAAGGAACTAAAACACAGGGGTACTTTAGAAGACATTATATATGGGAGTCTCTATGGTTAAACTGGGAGAAGATTAAAAGACAATGTTATTTGAAAATTCCAGTCTGGTTATCGACTATTGAAGCATTTTCTTATCCTATAATATACAAAAAGGAACAAACAGTTAGATATGGTGAAATGTTGAATGAAAAGGGTGAACTTAAATCTATGCAAAAACTAGAGGAACAAGGTATAAAGATGAATTGGTTTTCATATGCGCAAATACATTCAAGGTATGATAAAGACTCTAAAACAGAAGGTTTCTATGATAAACTGACTGACTTAGATAAGATTTTGACAGGTACTGATGAAAAGCTGATTAAAAAATTGTATGGATATTTATTAGAAATTAAACTAGAAGAAGAACAAGTTAAAGAAACTATGATTGCTTGGGGGAAGAATTTTGGATATGGGATTGATCTAGAGAAATGGCAAAAACTGTGGTCTCAAAATTATAAAATGACAATGTCAACAGCATATAAAGAAAATTTGTATAAGATGTTTTACAGGTGGCATTCCCCCCCCCCCTGACAAGAATACCAAGAATGTTCAAGAATAAATCCGAAAAATGTTGGAAATGTCATCAGACACCTGGCTCACATTTACCATATGTGGTGGACATGTGTGGATGCTAAAAAATATTGGACTAAAATCCACACGTGGTTGGAAAAAATGACAAAAAAACATATAGATTTGAAACCAGAGATATTTTTATTGGGAATTTTACCTGAAATATATGGTAAAGACTTGAAATAGCTGAATGTAAATGTATTAACAGCGGCTAGGAATGTATTTGCTAAAAACTGGAAAAATGAGAAAACACCATCACAGGAGGAAATCATTAAGAAAATATTGGAATGTGCTGAAATGAGTAGATTGACACTTGAAATTAGAGAACAAGATGATAAACAATTTTATAGAATTTGGGATCTATTCTATCAATGGTTAGACAATAAAATATAGTAATGAAATATATAGATTCTTAAAAAATAATAAATATATAAAGATGTATTCTTTTCTTATTATATCTACAAAATGATTTTAGGAGAGATTTGGGATGATAATATGAACCGTTATAAAACAAATTAAGTAAAATATGATTATTTCGTAAAACATGAATGAATAAAAGTATAGTCAAATGATTGATTCATGATGATATTAATGTATTTAATATTTGATTGAAAGTACGAGAGTATATACAATGTAATTGTAATTGAAGACTACGAAATGGAAGCACAAAACAATTTGCAAACCAACCAGCACATTGTATATATATATATATATATGGAAGATGGCTTGATGTTTTTATGTTTTGTTTGTTCATGTTTGTTTTAAAAACCAATAAAAACATTTTTTTAAAAGGAAAGAAAATCTAACATGTGATGATCTGAGGTAGAGCCAAGGCAGTGATGCTAACAAATACGGCAATGATAAATTGCTGATAACCAGTTCACTAATAAATATTAAGTATGTGAATCCATTGCAATGGTTGAGACAACTCACCATTGGCATTGCAATGTCTTTTATTCTATGCAAAGTTCTCATACTTCACAGGCACTGAGGAATTAATTTTATATCGTAGGAACTTGAAAAGAAGCATTAATTATTGCTTCTTAATTGTGAAATGTTATCCATTAACATTATGCATTAAATCCTGAAAATAGCAGTCCACTAGAAAAAAAATGGTTTGGCTTCTGTGGTTAGAAATATTGGTGGGTTCAAATGTATTTGATTAATGATATTCAGTATTTATAAACTGCACCTCTCTTTGCTGACTTGCGAAACACCATTTTTTCTCATTGAAATGCGTTCTTTTAGGAATTGACTTGGTTTGTCATATTCTGTTGAATTGATTCATTGTTCAGGGTGCAGTGCATATGAAACACCTCGTAATGACAGATTTACCACTTTTCAGCAATTAGCAATGTTATTGATACTGGAAACAGCCATGTATTTTACCTGTTCTTAAGAGGAAGGAATCTCTTCTTGACTTTCCTATTTCCAGAATGCCGCATTATGCACTTTTAGTGTTTAATTTGCCAAAAGTCACCTTGATCCCTTTCCTACAACAAGGCTGGGGCGGAAATAAGAGCAAAGAGGAAGCAAAAGAAAAAATGATGTGCAATACTTCTGCAGGTCTGCAGTCGAGTTCAAGCAGTCATGTGGAGCTCCAACAACATAAGACCAGCTGGCCTGTCTAGTCCAGCATTTTGTCTCACACAAAAACACAGTAGCTCATAAAATGCTTTCTGGAAAACCCATAGACAAAGGCATATTCACTCTTCTGCTGTTTCTCCCCCACATCTATTGATGAGAAGGATCCTAGTTTTCAGTCTACTGCCAATTCATAGGATGAATTTAAAGCCATCCAATTTGATGGCTATCACCATATTCCAACAGAGAGGTGTTTAGAAATCGTTAGGCTACATTGGCCTTAGGCATGATTCAACAGGGCTGTACTTACTTTCTTCTTAAGAGCACAAAACCTTAATCTAGGAGTGTTCTTTATCTTGTTTAAACAAAAACATTCATTGGGCAAAATCTAGAAACCTTAACTTACAGGAAAATAAGGCTATCTTTCTTACTTTCTAAAGTCTAGCAGGTTACTGTACCAGCGTGTTTCTTTCCGGCAGACAAATTGTTAGTCCCTTACTGAATTCTTAGCTGTACAGAAAAGTCCAACACACACTAAAGATCTTTGGGATTTGTAATTCTCGCATTAAGAGACCCACCATCTTTCTTCCCTAAGTCTCATCCCAAACATTTTTATAAAGAATTTATGTTAAAGCTGTTATTTCATAATGTTTTTGGCTGATCCAATTGTGTCCCATCGTTGTTTCCAAACTTGTAACGGCCACATAGAAAAAATTTCTCCATGATAATCTGTATCTAACCTGTTCTTTTGAGTCTTCCCACGATGCACTCATCATCTCTGTAATTGATTTTCTAGTGTTGTAATTGTAATGTTCTAATTTTGTTATATAATAGAGTGCAATTAAAGTGGCAAGACTTCCTCCTGTACTTTTTGCTGCCCCTCCAGAGGTGGGATTCATTTTTTTTAACAACTGGTTCTGTGGGTGTGGCTAAGTTGGTGGATGTGGCTTGGTGGTCATGCTATTGGCTGGGTGTGGCCAACTCAACATCACTCACATCGAGGCACGCATCTCCTCACCTGGCCTCTCATGACTGTGGGGATGCTGAAACAGCCGTAAGTGTGAAAAATGGTCATAAGTCACTTTTTTCAGTGCCATTGCAACTTTGAATGGTCACTCCACACAAGCAAAGTACCAGCAAAGGAGAGGAAAAAAACTCCAGAGATGTTCCTGAGACAGGAAGTCTAGTCCTGCCAAGAATTTAATAAGGTTTAATGGAGAGGCAGTTTCTGTAAGCAACACCAGAATGTTTCCTTCCTGCCTTCCTTACAGGATAAGGCCAGTAATTTCTTCTAACAACTGGTTCTCTGAACTGCCTAGAATGTTAACAACTAGTTCTAGCAAATAGGTGCGAACTGGTAGAATCCCATCCCTGTGCCCCTCCCAACTTTTAGAATGTAGGTTGAATTGGATTTTTAAATAACTACTTATTCTTCTTATTCTTTTTCTGAAAAGTTACAATTTTAAAAATTAGCCAAAGTTAGAAGTTGATAGCCAAACATTATCTAGTTAATTCCCGTACTCCTGAAGATTCTGACACAGGGAAACCGTTTCTTTGCAAGTCAGTTTGGGAAAACATTTGAGCAACATTTCACATATGACTAATAGCAAGATATTTTATTTTCTGTTTCAGAAATGAGAATGTAAACTCTTCTTTCTGAATGCAAAGCAAATTATAAACAATAAAATCCAAGCTCAATTTGTTAGGGGCAATTCAAATATTTGGTAAATCTTCACCAGCAAGAAATGTACAAAGAAGGATAACTAAAGAGTGAGATTCTGGGTAGCTGTTTGTTTGAAGCCCAGCTGTGGTTCTATACTGTCCCCTGTTGATCTCCAGGTGCTCAAGTTATCTTCCTAGGTTCCTGTTCTCTTTTTTCACAGAGTAAATAGCTTAAAACTTAGTGCTGGACTACATTAAGTTGTCTATATGTGCCTATGTCACACCGGTGTGAAGTCCAGGAGAAATAGGTTTGAAAACAGCATTGAGGCCATATCATATTTTCATGAATTAATCATATATTAATTATTAATACACAATTAAAAGATATTAAATTAAAAGTGAATTAAAAGTGAATGAATGAGTTGGAAGGGACCTTGGAGGTCTTCTAGTCCAGCCCCCTGCTGAAGCAGGAGAACCTATACCATTTCAGATAAGTGACTGTCTAGACTCTTCTTAATGTCAATGAATCAAACAAAAAATGTTTTTGCTATTATTAGCCTAATCTGGCTAATTAGCCTGATCCATACTCTTTAAAAGAATATTTTTTTCTAATATTCTCTAACATTTTCCTACCACCCTCAGGTATAGAATAGATATAGAATACATAAACAGGTATAAATTATAATTATAAAACGGGTATAGAATAGGTGGTACATGGCTCAGTAGTAATAGCTGAAAGAAGGATAGGGGAGTACAATGGACCAGGGGTTGCCAACCTTTTGGACCTCAGGGACCACCAAACTCATAACTCTAGATCCCAGGGACCACTAACCAGTTCTGTGGGCATGACCTAATTTGTGGGTGTAGCTTGGTGGTCATGTGACTGGCTGGGCATGGCTTGTATGTAAATATTATAAATATTTCTATAAATATTGAATTTTTTATAAAAAAAGAGCAACTTTTACCCAAAATCAGGCAAAGCAGGCAGATTGAGTTGCTCACAGAATCACAGATTCATTCAGAGATCTATCTATCTGCCATTGGCTAGCACAGTCTGTCACATAAAATTTCCTTGCAAGCAAACTCATAAAATTAACTCACAACACACCATGCATGTAAATATTGATATTTTTTTTATAAAAAAGAACAACTTTTACCCAAAATCAGGCAAAGCAGGCAGATTGAGTTGCTCACAGAATCATTCAGTGGTCTATCTATCTGCCATCAGCTAGCTCAGTCTCTCAAATTTGCTTGCCATGAGTCTGCACTGAATTTGCTTGCAAGCAAACCTTCAGTCCTAAGGGAAGTAGAGCTGAAGATCTAAAAACTAGCTAGAAAGCAAGAAATCCAACCATTTCCTGCTTCCTAGCTAATCTAAATCTCCCGGCACAGCAGAACAGATGATGGTCAAAAAGGAAAAATAGCAATTTAGCAGGCAAGTTTACTGGGTAAGGAGTGAGTGGGCGGGGAGGGTTCCCGCGGGCCATGTGGGCAGCGCAGCCTTGTGTTTCTGCGCAGCCTGGATTAATTGCTTTGGGGGGGTGCTCTGGGGGAGAGATTTCTCTGCAGCCCACCAAAATTTTCTCACGACCCACCGGTGGGCTGTGGCCCACCGGTTGGCAACTGTTGCAATGGACCATCGCTTAAATAACAGCCAGCAGTGTGCTGCTGCAGCGAAAAAAGCCAGTGCAGTCCTAAGCTGAATCCACAGAGGGCATAGCATCAAGATCACAGGGAGTGTTAGCACCATTTTATATTGCACTGGTAAGACCACTCTTGGAATAATGCATCCAGTTTTGGTGACCACAATACAAAAAAGATGTTGAGATTCTAGAAAGAGTGGCAGAGAAAAGCAACACAGCGTATTAGTGGGCTGAAGGCCCATATGGTTACAGGAACTGGATATGTCTAGTCTAACAAAGAAGGATGAGGGGTGATATGATAAAAGTTTTTCAATATTTGAGGTATTGTCACAAAGAAGAGAGGGTCAACCTATTCTACAAAGCACTTAAGGGCAGGACAAGAAGTAACAAATGGAAACTTACAAAGGAGAGATCCAACTTAGAACTATGGGGAAATTTCCTAACAGTGAGAACAATTAATAATTGGAATGGCTCCCCTCCAGACATTATAGATGCTCCATCATTGGGGTTTTTAAAGAAGAGATTGGACAGCCATTTGTCCAGAATGGTGTAGAGTCTCCTGCTTGAACAGGGAATTGGACTTAAAGACCTCCAAGATACCTCCTACTGAGGGGTGGGATATGACAGGGTTAACTACCGGTTCAGGATTTACGAGCTTCGCTGCACGCTGTGAGCCGTGCACCTGTAAATCGTCATCAGCATGCTGTGTGCAGAGACGCAGCCTTTGAAACAGCCCTCTTTTCCTGCTTTTTAAACTGCAGCTGTGCCTCGTTCAGCAGCTGAAGTTGAAAAATCAGGAAATAAAGATCAGGTAAAAGCCTGGGTGGGTGGGTGGGCAAAAACATCAGCAGACATGTCTGCTGCTCTTCAGAGCTACTGGTTCTACAAAGGTAGACAGAACCGGTAGAAACCCACCCCTGCTCCTACTATGTTATTCTGTTATTCCTTGAAACAAAAACAATGATCCTGAATAGGCTGAAAATACCCAGAATAGAGACTGGAGTGAAATTTCCTTTAAAGAGTACCATCTGAGGACAAAATCCCAAATGTGATGGAACAATAAATAAAATGTGTTAAAAGCACCGTTGGACTCAAGGTCAATGAAAACATGCTCCAAAAGGAAGCTGTGTACATAGCTTGTATTTTCTGAAACAGTTTGTGCAATCTCTCTGTATGGATCAATTCTGCATCACACTGAGATGCTTGAAAACTGTTGCAGTGGATGGAAAGCTCTGTGTTCCAACTCTTGCCAGCCAGAAAAACCCACAAGAGGGCATGAAAATTGATCACGCAGAAGCCTCTTCCGTATTGCACACTACAGGTTGAGTGTACTTCTATAATTAAAATTATGAAAAAAAAAATCTCAGTAATGTGTTAATCAAATAAAGTAAACATGTGGATTGCCTTCAGTTTTATAATACTACATATTGGTGACTATGAAGATATAATTGATTGATTGATTGATTGATTTAATTCAATTTCTATAGTCACCCAAAGTTTAAAAGGTTAATATTTGGATATAATTTGCTCATCATGAGACCTGTGTAATACTGCTATTTTCTTAGAATTTTATAAATGTATCCACCATTACCAGTTCATTTGAAAAGCTATTTTTTGTATTGAAACACAGGTAATCTTGCTCACTGGCCATTCTAGTAATGAAAATCAAACATGCAGTAAGAAACGGGAGTAAGATTAAGTATTCAAAAAGGCAAATAGCTTCCAACTTTTAGGATGAACTGTTAACAGTAAATGAATTGACATGACTTGATAGAGCAGTTCTGAAGGCCTTGGAAAAGATAATCACATGCTGGGATTAGAATCATGTAGGCAATGGTTTTTACCTTTGACACTCTGTGAAAATGAAACTTGGAATTTGAACAAGCAGCCCAAAAAACATATTCACATTTCAACTTTAACGCTAGAGAAAATTCCACAGAATACTAGGGATATCCCCAAAGATCCCCCTAAATGGATGAATCATTGAACAAATCAACCCAGAGTTCTCAGTCAAGGCTCCAATATGCTCCAAATGACCATATTCAAAGTATCATACTTTGGATATATTAGATGAAGATCTAGTGCCCTGGAGAAGTCTGTGATGCCGAGAATGGTGGAAGGAAAGAGAAAATGATGACCAGCGACAGTGTGAATGGACTCCATTAAAGCAGCAATGATTACACCATTGGAAGATTTGAAAACCAGGCTGGGAACAAATTGTGATGGAGAAAGTCTGGTGGTTTATTGTGGTTGGTTGTGTAGTCACCCAGATGTTTAGATTTGGCATTTTTATCCTTGCAGTTTCCTTATTCACACCTTCATTATTGGTGGCAGGCTGTTTTTAAGGTGCTGCTTTCATTGCTGAGAGTCTCTTTCTACTGGATAATTCTGCATTTGCCATCATTTTTTTCATTTTAATTATTCTTGTCGAGGGATAAATTCATGTGTTGTTTCAATGCTGGCCTCTGCCTGCTCTGATATTATGACTTGTTATAAGTCTTAATTTCTGTAGTCAACATCAGCTATTTTCTTTATATTTCCAATTGTTGTTATCCGAGTTTCTTCTACTGTTCTACTATTGTTTCCGCCATCTTACATTTTCACAGTTTTTCTGTATCTTTCAATAGTTTATTTCTGATAATGGATTTCCTTTGATCTGGAAATCATTCAGTGATATTTGAGTCTGGATAAATTCTTTCCCACAGTTCAAACATTTGCTTTAAATAGCCCTACTTTGTTGGTTCCTATTTATAAAAGCAGGCCATAATGATATGATTTTCAAACAGAATATACTTTTATTTTGTCTGTAGTTGTAGTTTTTCTTCCAGTAATGATTCAGGGTGAGCCTTAGTTGCCAAGACATAGCTTCTGAGTCCCATTGCCTACTGTTTTCCCACCATTGTGTAGTAAATGAATAAATGGATAGGTTTAGTCTGGTTCTTCGGAGATTTGTCTGATGTGAGTGACCCATCTAAGGAGAACACAGGTAGTCCTCAACTTATGACCACAATTGAACCCAAAACTTACATTGCTAAGTGAGACATTTGTTAAGTAACTTTTGCCCCATTTTATGACTTTTCTTACCACAGTTGTTCAGTGAGTCTGTTGTTAAATTAATAACACCGTTGTTAAGTGAATCTGGCTTCCCCATTGACTTTTGCTCAGAAGGTTGAAAAGGGGGATTGCATGACCCCAGGACACTGCAACCACCATAAATATGAACCAGTTGATCCAAATGTAAATCACATGACCATGGGGATCCTACAATGGTTGTAAATGTGAATGGTCACTAAACGAACTGTTGTAAGTTGAGGACTAGCTGTATATCACTGCCAGCATAGTTCTCAAACATCAGAATATCAAAAAGGCATAACTATGGGCAGGATGATTGTGAATGTTGGTTGCACTATCAGATATTTAGATTAGATTTGGCATTTTTATCCACCTATCAAGTCATTCCCAGTATGATGAACCAGGGTGGGATACAAAATAAACACAGTTACAAAAATAGGTGAAGCTCCTTTTATTCCTTCACTTTGCTTCAAAGCTCCAAATATCCTTGACTGGAGACAAAAAACTCCTCCACAAACAGTTACGAAAAGGAGGAAATGCCATTTAAACTAAAAATGCCTATAAATTATAAAGAGTAAAAACAAATCACACAGAAGCAATTAAGGGAACCAGGCAAGATAAGGGCGTGAAGACTCCACAGAAATCGAACAAACACTGGGAAGGACGCCAAACTCAGAGAGGAATGACAAACTAGAGATATTTCCACACTTTGTTTCCAGCACCCGCCCATACGCATGTCCGTCCTTTTAACCAGTTGTGATGACCCATAGTCTCTCAAAATAACCCCAAACATACATTAAAGTCTGGTAATGCCTTCAACTTAACTTCACTGTTTTATTAGGTACAGTTTAAAGTCATAAATAATGAGGCAAAAAGAAAACCAAAACAAACTGCATTGACGAGAGTTCCGAAGCAAGCCAAGATAATTAATCGTACATTCCAGGAAGATAACTGAGGAGAGTCCATGGGAAGAATGCCAGCAAAGATAAACCTCTTTCAAAGTAAACACTAAACTGCTGACTCCAGCAATTCTGACTATGCAGTTACAAACTTATATACATAGCTCCCAGCTGCAAGCCACGAGGAGGATCCTCCTGAGTAGACCTCGCTTTTCCCTGATCCTCTCATCCCTGCATGCCCTAGGATGGAGAGGGGATGGGCCTGGATCTTCCTCTGACTGCCCAGCCGGCCTCTGCCTTTCCCCAGCCTCCTCCACAACCTCTGTAGCTACACTTCCACTCCCTATTAGCTCTTCCTCCTCTCCCTTGGAGTCAGTCTCCAACAGGGGCATGACACCTAAGAAGTTTGGCTAGAAAGATATTCATGGAGTTAAAAGTATCATGACAGGATGTAAACTGTTCCAAGTAAATCTGCCTTTTGCCATTGATAATTTTGTCAATGCTGATGGTGTTCAAGGGCTGCTCCAGAAATTTTGAGATTGGATCCAAGGAATCTATTACTGTTGGTATTATTTTTGCTTTCTTTTGCCAAAGTTTTGGAATATCTTGGATGAGGAACTAGACATGGTACTTCTTACAGTTCAGTCGTCTTAATCATTCAAGTCCACCTAAATATGAACAACTATCATGTCATTAGGAGAGAGAAAAATATCTAAGCCAAGCCCGAAGTCTTTAATCCAATAAACAATCTAATTGGCATAGAAAACAAAATAATTTTCGAGGAAGAACTATGTCGCAGTGTGGAAGACTAGTAACTCTAATTTAGGTACCTCATTTTATGATACTATGTCCTAGTTATTATGGGAAGATTTCTGTGCTTTCTAAATGCTTATCTAATTAGACCTCATATCCCTGAAGTCTTTTGTCTACATATTTAATGAGCTCACTAACCACCAGGAAGAGAAATAATGGGCTGCTAAATCCATTTACGGTTAAAAAAAATAAGAATGACTCTCAAATAAGACCTGTAGGCAGCATTAAAGCTCTATTCTTTCCATTTTCATTAGTATATTGTGATGTTGGTTACTAACAAGACATTATATAGTTTTTCTTCCTGTAAAAAGGGGGAAAGGATACATAACTTTTCAGACAGTCCAGATCTTTACTTTATTTACAGGTAGACCTCGACTCACGATCACAATTGAGCCCAAAATTTCTTTTGTTAAGTTGAATGACAGTTCCTACTAGGAGAACAGAAAAGCCACCCGATGTTTTGCTCCCAAATCCTGGGAAGATCAAAGATCAGGAGGCACAATGAGGCTAGAATTCCTGGAGACAGAGAATGGCTTGCTTGTAGTTCTATAATAGCTTCAAATGTACTTCCCCGAAGACAGAAATAAACCAGCTCAGCTTCGGAATAAAGTTGACACCGTGGGATCACATAAACCCTGCACTGCTTTCAGATTGGTGCAGTGTTTGGATGTGGACATTCACATACTGTAATTTATCACCCAGTATGACACAGATCAGTGGACAAACAAATATGTCAATTAGAGCAAGGAGTAGCAGATTTTTTTTTTCAGGCTGTGGAACCTGCTGGTTCTAAAAAAACAATCAAATTGCCAGAATCCAACATTCCCGGGACAAAAATTAAGCTGCATTCAACCAAACCGCAGTCTTTTATGGACCTCATCAATTTCTCATGGAACCCTAGGGTCCTTGCAAAACAGAGTTTGAAAAACCCTGGGTTAGAAGATGGTGTAGTAATTGCATGTTAGATAAACAGCTAACAGATAAACAACACACCTCAGAAAGTTTTGTTACCTAGCTTTAAGACTTCGGCAGGGGATCCATAATAACATTTAAGATAGGATTTTCAGATTGTTAGATGTCTTTATTCAAGTTTATCCATTTTTACCTTTTTACCTTTTTATTTTGTTTGCCACTTGAAGGCCAAATAAATAAAAATGATTGCCTGAAATTCATACCATGGTAATAGACATGGTATAGTAAACCTGTACTTGTGTGTGTGTGTGTGTGTGCTCACAACTTCAAATCAAGGTTGTCTCATGTTGACTGCCTGTACTAGTCCCTGCAGTATTTTTGGCAAGCTTTTAACACTGGTTTGCCATTGCCTGGGTTGTAGAGTTGAGAGAGTGGCTGGCCCAAAGTCATGCAGTTGGCTTTGTGCCTAAGGCAGAATGAGATATTCTGGTTTCTAGCCTGATGCCTTAAGCACTACATTAAACTGGTTCTCCCAAGTATTTTAAAACAGCATAAAATTGGCACTGAAGAATAGGAATTAAAATTGTACTTGAATATATTCAATTGACAAAAGGGCCGGGTGGAAGAAAGAATGTACAGCATATTTGTGTACAAATGTAAACCAGAAAAGGGAATGAAAAAAACAAGCCGCTTAGCATTTTATTCATTTGTAGAAGTTTTCTCTGTGATCTTTCTTTTAACTTGTTTGCTTGAAGACAATATGAACCTGCATCTTTTTTGTGCCACAGATAATTGTGATTAAACTTTCATAGGAAAAAATATGAGAAGGCAACACAAATTGTAAATACTGATGTAGAAAGTGAAAGAGAGTAGTAGAAGAAAAGAGAAGAGAAAGCAAAAGGATACTCCCCTCTCCCCAAAATAACCCAGGAGTTTAAAACTATGGAAAGATCCTGTTTCCAATTCAATCTCAGGTATTTCAGAACTTGAAATTTTGTTTCGGTTACAATCTACAGTTTGCCAGCCTTGAGAGGACTGAGCTACATGGACCATTAATCTCACTTCCCAGCTCAATTTTTAATAGAATCTTTAATGATTTATACAAAATAAATACACTAAAATTCATTAAGCAAAGTGTACGTGTTTCATGGCCCATAGCTATATTCTGTTAAGAAATTACTTGATAGTTTTCTGACATTGATTATGTTGCTGAACTTGGTTTCAACATGGTGTGGTAGTTGTATTTCCCCAGAGTTCTTTGACTCACAGACGCAAGTGATCTAAACGCAAATGCTATGCTGGTTATTTTAGTGGAATGCATCTATGCTTTTTTCAATATATATCTCCTAATGTCAATTAGGATAAATGAAATTAGGAGAAATCTGAACCAAACAGCTGCTTAATGCTTCCTTGTTCCAAGAAATACTCTTATTTCCTTATTCACTTGTGCCTTACAGGAAAAGAATATTTTTCCAATCAAATAATCTCAGTAGTATTATATTTTTCAAAATATTTTATTATTCATTTATTTATCTATCAGATTTCTTTACCATCCATCACACTTGCATCCCTCTGGGCCGTATCTCTGCCTTTCTAAATTAAACTATTTTTAGTAATTTATTAGAAAGATGCATTCACATTTTTGAAGGATCATCTGTGCATCCTTAAAGTACAAGATAGAATTACAGAAAAAAACTTTTTTTCTTTGACAGGCAATGCAGGATGGTGATATTCGTCCACTTGGAATATCTTCTTTGTCTCGGCCAGTGTAGGTGGATTATCTGCAGCTTCCGGAGGATGAATGCAAAATAGAACAATATAGGTGGCAAGAATCAGAAGGCCACAGAGTGAGAGAAAGGAAAATTATATTTACTGACGTCCACAGAAATTAATTTAAATTGTATTGGAAGCTTACTCCAAGACGGAAAGTTCCTCAGATTCTTAGGGAGTTGTCCATTGGAGCATCATCAGAACATCTTGTCCATATAAATGTTGATCTTGCAACATTGTCTAAGTTATCTTTAATGGCAAATCCTTTCTGTCATTTCCTTCTGGAAGAAAATGAAGAATGAATGAATGGATAGATGACTACATTATATTTATTTGAAAGAAACTGAGTCGACTTTTAGAAAAATAGTCCCATATATGCAAATAATACATAGTGGTTAGGTAATATAAAGGAACAATAATGCAGGTTTTCAGTTGTTAATTATGGATGAAGTCTTCCTTACATTAAATAGTTGCACAGCCATTCCTTAAACAAAGCAAATCCAAATGTTAACATCTTTGTTATGTCATTAACACCTGCTGATTTATATTTTTTCAACATTCACAGGTATTATGGTTTGTTTGTTTTTTACCAGAGGTATTCTAGTATTTTGGACTATTCAGAGCATACCAATATTATCAATGTTACCAGACAAATTACGTTAGAGTTCAAGAGTAGATCCCCTTCTTCTAATAGTCTTTCTCCAAGGAAAGTTTCTTTTGCTGATAGAAAATTTCCTGTCTCCTTCCTGCTCCAAACCAAAATGTTGAAGTACTTTGATTATCGTATGGAAGGTGGGAGGCTGTCTTCAGTCAAGTTCAGCACTGTTGTGAGATTTGAGCCAAAAATAACTGGCTCCCAAAACTTCTTCTGCCAATTAAGATCAGCTTGACCAAAATTCAGCTGAATATATAAATGAATATCTAATTAAAAAAATTATCCGAGGCTATTGGTAACCATATTGTTACTTTAAAAAATTAGATTTGTAGATAAATTGCTGTCATTTGCAAGTCATTTGAACCAATTATTTCCCTAATAAATATCATTAACTTTTAGATTGATTTCATCTTTAACTAAAGACCTTTCAGATGAAAGGACTAAAATGCTGAAATGAGACATGGGCCGTAAAAAGAGGAAAAATTGGCAATGACTCTTTGAGTTGCCATGGTGACAACCCAAAAGCTCAAAGACAAAGCTGATAAAAGCTTGTGTTGTGTTTAAAAAATCAATTTCTACTTTTTTACTATTTTCCTTTTGCTACCACAAAGAAACGAAGATATAAGAGGGAAATATATATAAGGAAAAAGGAGGATAAAATCTACATTCTATCTAATTTCACCATGACAATAAGAAAGGACGTAGCTGTCGCAAGTAAAGTTTCCATCACAGATGAATGAGGATGGCAGAAGCCTTTTCATGACATTCTAATAGCATAAAGAATTTAGAAACTGAAGAGGGAAGCTCATATAATGACCTGTATTATCTAATCTACAAGGTATCCAACCTTGGCAACTTTTTCTGGCTGGAGAATTCTGGGAGTTGAAGTCGTTGCCAAGGCTGAACTTCTCTGATCTAATAACTGACATGCAAACAAGTCGCGTGAAATTATTTCAAATAAATAAAAAGTTTGGGAGTTGCCATTATGCTTGCAATTATAATAGCCTATGTTTAAGCAGCTTATAATATCTATCTAAATAAAAGGTCAGCCCTGAATTCTTTATCATATATTGTGCAATACCATAATAACAGCAAGAGGACCTTGCCAGCAAAGGAAAAAGGGTTATCTAAAAATGTAGTATTTTGATGCTCAGTAGTGAGGAAACACAGAGAGCTAGATACAGTATTCATCTCCATTAACAGGTCTAAAATGACCCAATTAAGAATTCTCTCTCTCTCTCTCTCTCCCTCCCTCCCTCCCTGTAAAACCACACTGGGTTATTTTCTTCAATGTTTCTTGTCAGACAACTTTGATAATGGAGGGGAACAATCCCCATAGCAACCTGTGTATTTCCAGGATTGCTGTATTTCTTGGCATTATTTTTGTAACAAAAAACTGTAAAACAAATTATTGCTTTCCTGAGAGATGCATCTGTAAAGTTAGTCCTAGATGGAAAGAATTCAGTGATTCGTTTTATACTACCAAGTGAAAAAGAGAGAAATTTCTGTAAGAATTCAGTAAATCACCCCAAAACTGCACATGAAAAGAGTAAGGAAAAACAAGCACTTCTGCAAAGATATGAACTTTTGCATGCATATTGGCTAAAGTGGATAAAATGCCACATCTTGTTTCAGATATGGAAAAAGCATATTTAGCGTATCTGCGGATGTTTGAGGCGGTTTCTGTGTCTCAGCCCTTTTCCCATTTAAAAAATAGAGTGGTTGCCTACTTTATTAAATTACCGAGTTCCATCTGTTTTATTTGTAAAGGAAGGCAGGAAGGAAGGAAGGATACATGTGTTGTTACAAATAGCCAGCCTGCATTCATAATACTATAATATCCCTGCCAGTCTAAAGACTGGACTTCATTTGCATTTTTATTTGCTATTTTTAGATTTCAATCTTTTCAAGAGAGATTGGAAATCTCCAGGGAAAAATAAGTTCCTGTACCTGATGCCCTCAGCACCTCTGATAAATGACTAGCATTACACTAATAAATGAGAAGAGATCCAGAATAAAAAAAAAAGACTTTGTTTTGGGATTAAGTTGTCTCTAAGTAATAGGTAAAAACGTTAGAAAAATGTTGAATGAGGCTTTGTTTTAAGCTTCCTTTTCTCTTAGCCCTATTTTTCCGAGCAAGTAGGACATTCTGTATAATTTAAGACTGTTTCCCTAAGATTTCTCTTCTTTCTATGAACTTACAATCAACATCCTTAATTATAGCAGACAATCACTGTTTTATGAGCTATATTTTGGGTTCCTTTTTTAAAAAAAAGATTTTATTTATCTCCTATGAAATGAATGTATCTTCAGTTTATCTTCAACAAACAAATAAATAAATATCTACAGGCCCCTCACATCCTGGACATAAACTGTTTCAACTTCTCCCCTCAAGATGCTGCTACAGGCATTGCATTGCCAAAACTACTAGACACAAAGATAATTTCTTTCCCCAAGGCCATCACTCTGCTAAACACCAAATTCCCACAGAACTATCTTATGCCTAAAGATTTTTACCCATGTAAAAGGGTATATTGCTATTATCCTTGTCATCTTCCATCTTTCCTACTACCTTCTATTGGTATATTATGATTTATCAATTGTTTGTATCTTACGATTTATGATTGTATTTTATGATTTATCACTCTGTTGTTTGTATGTACACTAAGAGTTTATACACTGAAGACAAATTCCTTGTGTATCCAATCACACTTGGCCAAGAAAGAATTCTGGTCTATTCTATTCTAAACTGAAGGGCAAAACAAATTGTGGGCATCTTATCTTTCACAGATTGGATAGATGAAGGACAGTAGTTGAGGTGTCCCATGGAAGATAATTGGTGACAGCAGTAATTATCCCTTATCAGGTAGGCCAGGCTGTATAAACCCAGAGGGCTTCTCGGAAAGAATGCTCAAAAGTTGTAGACATTTACTCTAGAATCCCAGCCATACTTCTACCTGTGTTGCTTTGATTTGGTTAGCAGCCATCAAATTCTATTTCCAACCAGTAACTTATTGTCCCCACTTTACGCCTGCAAAAATTTGCATCAAAACTCCCTTTTAAAGAGGTAAAAAAAATACAGGTGCGCTATTACTTCAATTTCAATTCTCAGTGTTTCCATTCTCTGGAAGTCTACTGATAAGATCCCAGAACGAATGTGTGTTGGTTCTATCATCCATTGTAGCCCCATGAGCTTGAGAGGGTGACTAGAAGATAAGTAAGGAATTTGGATTTTTTTTTCCCTTGAAGCACAAGAAAATGAAACCAAGCTATTTCAGAAATTGTTTTCACTGCAGTGGACACCCCTTCCCCAATCGATAAAAAATAGAGGGGAAAATTAGCATTCCTCATGTTCATAAGCCTCCAGCTACAGCATTATGTGACGTGAAAAGAGAGGTCATCACTGGATCTTCATACCTTCCTAGAAGCGCTACAATACCAGCCACAACGTGATGCTCTTTATTCTACATAAAGCTCCATATATAAATATATGTACATATATGTACATATTTGTAAAATAATCAGAAAAGAAGGGTCTACTCTTGTTTCTAAATTACTATTCAAACCTGAAACCAATTCCCAAAAGAAACATTTTACAGCACAATTCTACATTTACTTGGAAGGAAGTCCAGTGTATTCAACACGTTTCCTTCCTAAGAAGTAATTTAGTACAAAATCAGGACTGCCACATAATTCTTCCAATTACTGGTGCAAGAAAAGAGGTCAAGAAGGGATGATTAGAGAAAGAATGGGCTTATCCAAATAGCTTTAATGCCTATGTAATAGAATAATTACACCTTAGCTGTGCCCATTATACAAAATTGATTTTTCTTCCCTGCCTCCTTCTTTACTTAACACAGGAATGGGTTTTTTTTTTCCCTGCTCTTTATTTTTATTTTTAATTTTGTTTGCTGCCATCTCACCACAAGGCAACTTTCAAACATGTAAAGCAGGAATTCTACTTAGGAACCTTTTTTTTCCCCCAGGATCCAATCTGAGTCGGTCATCGGACCAGAAGTTTAGTCTTCCGAGCTTTCAGATTCATGCAGAAGCCCATCCACAGGGAACTTCTCTCTCTCTCTCTACCAGAATGTGACTTTTTTTTTCCCCCAATCCACTATTTTCTCTTTGCCAACAGAATAGGAACATGTACAGAGTTTGAATGGAGGTCATAGATTCTTCCCAATATTAGCGACTTCTCTCAGGGAACAGAATTAATTTGGTGGCAATATCTGAATTTGCTTTTTTTTCTTTTTGCTTATCTTTGTAGAAGGATTCTTGTCAAAGCATTTAAGCTAATGTTAGCAATGGGTATTTCAGTGAACTTGCACCCCATAATCTTAAAGAAGGAATGAGCTTTGCAACTGAGATATGGAAGTTGTGCCATTGTCGGTATTACAGCAGGTATGCTCATAAGATTTTTGGGGTGGGGGCAAATGTCCCCCGTTGAGATAAGGCAGGCTAGAAACAGGTTCAAAGACTACATGAACACTACAGATTCAAGCAGGGCATACTAAGTGAAGGGGCCCACAGTGGCTCAGTGGTTAAAGACGCTGAGTTTGACTGCCTGGGTTCAAGACCTGAGTGACTTGTGAACTGTTATTTGCCCCAGCTCCTGCCCATCTAGCAGTTTGAAAACATGCAAATTGCAAGTGCCGGTGGATAAATAAGTACCACTTCAGTGGGAGGGTAACAGCGTTCCATGCGCCTTGGTCATATGACCACGGAAATGTCTTCAGACAACACTAATATCCTTGGCTAAGAAATGGAGATGAGCATTGCCCCCTAGAGTCAGAAATGACTAGACAGGAAACCTTTACTTTTACCTTTATACTAATTGAAAGCCTGACAGACTTTCTCTGTGCCTAGTCTTGACACCAATCAAATTCAAGGCAGGATTGTTTTGAGTTTCTTTCTCACACCTTCCCTTCCCCAGGGCTGTTATCTTTTATTTCACTGTTGCCTATTCCAAGATTATTTAAGCGTTCCTCTATAACACCGCTTAGGGTCAGGGTGGCTCAATGGCTAAGACACTGAGCTTGTCAATCAGAAAGGTCGGCAGTTTGAATCCCTAGCACCACATAACGGAGTGAGCTCCCATTACTTGTCCCAGCTTCTGCCAACCAGCAGTTCGAAAGCATGTAAAAATGCAAGTAAAAAAATAGGGACCACTTTGGTGGGAAGATAACAGCATTCCGTGCGCCTTCAGCATTTAGTCATGCCAGCCACATGACCACAGAGATGTCTTCAGACAGTGCTGGTTCTTCAGCTTTGTAACGGAGATGAGCACCACCCCCTAGAGTCAAAAACGACTAGCACGTATGTTTGAGGGGAACCTTTACCTTTACTTACAACAGGACTGTCAAACTTCTGGCCCATGGACCAGATGCATCACATGCTGGCCACGCCCATGCCTGATTTCGCGAAGGGGGAAAAACTCCCAATATATCATGTGACACCACCATGACAATGTTAGTTTGACACCCCTGCTCTACAACAATCAATACAATGTGCATCACAATGTCGTGAGGCAAACTGTGTTCCTTGCATTCTCGTGTGTAATCACACCACAACTACAAAAAGGGCTGAGCATGTGCAATGATGTCAGGACACACATTTCATCATGTCGGCCTTCCTGAGCTTAGGAATGGATGCCGATGGATATGTTGTTAATCACATTTCACTTTTAATCTGGGAACAAGCAGGAGGAATAAAAGCCATGATGTAGCTGTGCATATCTTAACACCAAAAAGACAAATTCATATGTTTAAAGAATTGTTTAAAATCAATTGCTTGAACAATATGGTACAAAGAACAAAAAAACAATTCCTATTTGGCCAGCCAACAATACTGAGCACATTACTACCATTTTACAAGGATATTTGTGGAGAAACTTCCTCTTATTATGCCTTAAGGGAAACAGCAGGAAGGAGGGAACTTATTACAAAGTTTTTTTTCCTTCTTCCCACCTTCATTGATTTCCTGTGTTTTAATTGCCTTTTAGGATCAGCAGCTATTCTGATGTCTGTGAAACACTGCATAGATATCCTCATCTACAAAACTGCTCCCAAAAGACAAACACCTCATCAGAAAAAAATAGATTTCAAGTGGAGCAATCCCTTTTCACGCAGCGAGGCTCATACATCTTGCTAAATTGAAAACCTTAAAAAAAATCTTATTACAACTTAGTGCAATAGATGAACCCAGCAATGTTCATAAGATATGGTTTTTGGCTTATGCACTACATAAAGCTAACCAAATTTGGTTTAGTCAACAAACAATGTTTTAAAATGCATGGTTAAGCATAGCATGGGAAATTGCTGGGTTACCTCTAAATTGAGGGACGTCACTCCCTTTAAATCTATTACACAGGGTTGCTGTTGTGGGGATAAAATTAAAGTGAAAAACACCATATAAATCTAATAATAAATAAAAAACGAAGCTGTACTGTGCTGGAACTTTGATGGCATTAATTTTTTTTTACTCCAGTGTCTTATCACACATGCATTACTTAAGGCACCTAGGAAGTACACAGCTGAGAAATTTTAGTGCAGCTCTTGAATTACCTATGTTCTTCTAAAGCAAAAAAAAAAAACATTTATTAAGATTCTCAAAAAAAAAAGGAATAGAGATGCCTTGGTGCTACTCAATTAGAATTGCAGGGTTGTTGCGTAGATGAAATTTCTGCTTTGGTGGTCTCTTTGTTCTATTCTGGATCAGTTTGTCTCATTCCAAAAGTATGTTCTTATCCACCATCATCCCAAATGTCTCCCTAATTTACTTCCCTGTCTTTGCAACATAAAAACTATGTGCCAATGCAGATTAATTGTGCATGACTTAATCACTAGTGAACTTGAAAAGCAATAAGCTAAAGGATCCCTTTGTTATTTCTACACAACTGCTTTCTCCAGCATTCTTTCATCCAAAAAAAACTTTCCTGTTTAGAACAGGGCTGTCAAATTTGCGGCCCACAGGCCAAATGTATCACACGCTGGCCACGCCCAGTTTAGCGAAGGGGGGAGAATCGTGATATGTCACATGATGACGCCATAGTTTAGAAGCAAGAAGGAAGATAGGATGGTTCTTACCAGTGGTTCTAATTCCCTTTGATCAACCAAACTGAATTCATTGATGAAGTAGTAAAAGTGCTTGTAGCAAGTATTGACATGAGCTTCAGCACCAATACCGATGATGCTATCAAAGTGATGGATATAAACATGGACGAAAACCCTGAAGAGGCGCGTGAGGATCTTGGTGCAAACCTGCTGGAAATTCTTGGGGAAAGGTACACCTGCAAAACAAACAAACAACAGTCTCCTAGCATCTCAAAATCAAATGTGGCCAAGGAAATGCTTTGGTGAACTATTAGTTATGGCGTTCTATTTCTACCTCCTTCACAAAGCGCTAAAATTTCAGTATCATCAGTGACAAAGTGGATGCCTTGAGAAAGGTCTGCTTCTATTGTAGCAATTGTTTGGATTACCAGAATATATCTGTTCCACATGTACCTTGACATCATAAAGTCTGTCACTGTGATGACCCGGGGCATAGCACAAAAGCAACAAAGTCACAAAAATAGGTAAAGACCCTTTAATACCTCCAACTTGGCCCCCAATGTCCGGTTATCATCTAGAAAAAAAAATCTCCCAAGAACAGTTTTTAAAGAGAAGAAATTCCTTCCGAACACAAAGTACATATAAATTATAAATAAAAACCAACACAAACCATGCTGCAGCAATTAATGAGACAGGGCAGGATAAGGAATTGAAGACTTCAAAAGATAACAAAACACACAATTGGGAGGATGCCAGAACTCAGATAAGACTTGACAAAGCAAATTAATTCATGCTTTGCTTCCAGCGAGGAGCTATGCACTAACATTTATCCTGTTTTCCCAACTGCAGCTAATTAAGGGAATCAGGACCTTTTTCTCCCCCATAACCCACATTGCTCCCTTATTCATTCCTCCCTGTGTGCCCTAGGATGAAGAGGGAATGGGCCTGGGTCTTCCTCTGAATGCCCAGCCAGACTGTGCCCTTCTACAGTTTCCTCCACAGCCACCAGAGTCACATTCCCACTCCCTGCCAGCTGTTCCACCTCTCCCTCAGAATCAGATTCCAACAGGGGCATGACAGTCATATTGCAGCTGTGTAAGAATATGAAGTTGATATATAGATTAGTGTGCAGTGAACTTTGGAGCAAACTCCAGGAGACAGTGGAGGACAGGAGGGCCTGGTGTACAATGGTCCATGGGGTTGTGAAAAGTTGGACACAACATAGTGATTGAATTGGACACATTGGACATATTTCAAGAATAAATGAAGCTGTCCTTTTATGGAATCAAAACTTTGGCCCATAAAGCCTCATGATGATCAATAGTGGTAATGGTGTCATGCCGAAGGATTTTGCCCATCTAGACTTAATATTACCTGGCGATTGCAGGGATTGGAGCTTACACTTCAAGCATCAGTTTGTTTATGTCTTTCACTGTAATTTTAAAGTGGGATGAGTGGTAGGGTTTAAAAATCATTAGAGTGATTCATCTAGCACTAGAGAAATATTTTGAGGACAGTGGGGTACAGGGGAGTGTTTTATAGCACAGAGCACATTTTTATACCTGCAGGAGATACCATTATGATTTTAGGGCTTTGGCGATAGAATTAATCAAATAGTTAAACACATTCTTTCAAAACAGAGCTATGAAGCATAAGATGCCTATCAGGTGACAGAACAGTTAGAACTTTCTGTATCTCTACTGCCATCTAGTGCTGTTCTGAATGTATACAGGTAATCCTCGACTTACAACAGGTCGTTTAGTGACCATTCAAAGTTACAACAGCACTGAAAAAGTTACTTATGACCCTTTTTCATACTTACGACTTGCAGCATCCGCACAGTCACAAGGATCAGAATTCAGTCACTAAGCAACTGACTCATATCTGATAATCCTGTTTCTGAATACATTAACACAGTGGTCGCCAACCAGTGGGCCGGGGACCACTGGTGGTCAGTGAGAAAATTCTGCAGAGAAATGTCACCCCCAAAGCAATTAATCCAGTACGCGCAAAAACAAGGCTGCGCCGCCCACATGGTCCATGGGAACACAAAGCTTGTGTCACTTGCATTGTGAACAACACAAGATAGTGAAGGGAGGGTGGAAAGGGCAGAGGGGGGGAACTTGCCCAATGCACCTGGCCTGGCCACCGGGCTGCTTCTTTCGCTTCTTTCTCCTTCTGCTTTTGGCTGCACGCAAGGAAAGCAGCAAAAGTCTTCCTTTCTCTCCCCCAAACTCTGCCAGAAATGAGTCTTTGGGACCCTGCAAGGCATCTTGCTCCAAAAGGCTGTGCCATTCTGGTGGAGTTTGGGGGAGAGAAAGAAAGACTTCTGCTACTTTCCTTGTATGAAGCTGAGAACGGAGCTGGAGACAGTATCCTGCGATCCCAAATAAAGAATGATCGATCAGTAGGAAAATGGGGTGGGGAACTTTCCTGCAGACTTTTTGGGGGGATTTTCCAGTCCACGGCATTTAAAATTATGAATTTGGTGGTCCCTGAGGTCCAAAAGGTTGGCAACCCCTGCATTAACACAGAACTTGTTAACTGCCTTGTTAGTTGACACGCCCTCTTAAATGAAGACTATACACACAGTTGAGAGACAGTCTGGTGTAATAGTGAAGGCA
Source organism: Pseudonaja textilis (assembly GCF_049901715.1). Lineage (NCBI taxonomy): Eukaryota > Metazoa > Chordata > Lepidosauria > Squamata > Elapidae > Pseudonaja > Pseudonaja textilis. Next base: position 57,932,993 of record NC_141992.1, read on the forward strand.
TCAGACTAGAAAGTGGGAGACCATGAGTTCTAATCCTGCCTTCTTGCATTATTAGAATACATCTAACTTAGGAAGAAAGTGGAGTCAGAAGCATCAAGTGGTAGCAATCCTGTCACTGTAGATTCCAGCAATACAGAGCCAGTGATCTCACTCTGATTTTAACAGAGCCAGCAAGTCCACAGGACCACTCACCCATACATTGATAATCCCTTAGATCAGTGATGGCTAACCTATGACACGCGCGTCACTCGTGACACACCGAGGCACTTTGACTGACACGCCTGTTGGTGTGGGGAAAACCTGCACATTTAGAGGCTGCCTGTGCTCTGCTCCAATCCCTGCTCCCTGCTTGTTGCGTGGAGGTGTGGTGTCACCGCTGCCGCAAGATCTTTGCAGCAGAGAACCAGTTTTAACCGCCATAAACTGAGGTTTGTCAGTTTCATTACCTCAGGAATGCTACAGGAGGAAAGGAGATCCATGAGGTTCACAGCCCTGTAAGGTGGCCTTCCGATCCCCACATCCTGCACCTGCAGCCAAGAGACCAGGGAGACGAGTTTCACAGCCCTGTGTGATCACCCCAGCCCAGTCCGTCATAAACCAAATTATTGATATTTCTTGAAGTGACACACGACCCGAGGAAGGCTACACTTTTTCCCGATTTTCGACAACCAAGCTGAAAAGGTTAGCCATCACTGCCTTAGATCCAGAAGCCTAGTCACTTAGTCCTAAGCTGAACTTTGCAAATCTGGGAGGCTAATCAGGTGAATGCTAACAGAAGAACAGACTCTGCAGCTACTATTTCATGAGGGGAAGGTTCGGTGTGGCTTAGTTAACCATACTGTCCCTTCAGACTGTGTTGAGAACAACATCAGAAATTTAGCTCTTCCCTGTGAATATCCTGCATTGCTGTGTTTTTTTTAATCTTAGATTTATTTTGACCTTATTGGTAGCTTACCGGTTTCAGTGTCTGTTTGACCATGAGTACAGTCTATTCTCAAAGGTACTGCAAAAACACTTTTCAAGAGCTGTTTTATTCCAGCTAATTGTAGTAAAACACTGAATTTCCTTATCTCTGGCCTGTGGCAGATTCAAGGCTTACTAACTTGCTTCCTGGCAGCCAGCTGTGCTGGCAGAGGATGCTGTATAACAGAACTCAGGAGGCTCAGTTGTGTAACTTACAAGAAATTCTCAAATGTTATTGCCAGGTTATTTGGAGTTTAATTGCTGTCTGTTTGGATGGAGATATGAAAATTGTTGTACAGACAGCTATATTGCACACTTCTAGTAAATGATGATTAACTAATTAATCCAATTTTCTAATTTTCATGATATATAACCATATGTTAACCATATACCAATGCTGTTTTCACCACAACCTAGGTTAAAATATGTTGGCTAGTTTGGGATTCTGTAGGTCCGGTGAGTCCAGTCAAAAAGGATTTTCAGATTACAAATAGCTTGTAAAGACAAATCCTACATTTTCTGGTTTATGAAAACAGTGCCAAAAATAGTTTTTCTCTCTCTTTCTTTTGAAAGTACACGCTGCTTTCTAAACAATGAAATGTAGCACAGCTAGAAAGTTAAAAGTGCTAAAATGGCACGGGAGAGTTGTTAAGTATTTGTTGTGAAGCATTGTTTATACAAACAACTCAGCCATGTGTTGTTATCTTGGGAAAAGTCAAAACTATGTAGCCTTCCAGCAAATTTTAGCTTACATAAAAAGCCTGTATAGATGCTGCCGTGTACTGTCTTGGGTATAAAGTTGTGATTTGTGCAACTTTTGAAAGACTTTTCCTCATCATATCTCCACTCCTGGGTTTGTAATTGAGAAATATCCTTTTTTAAACATAAGCTACATATGCCATATACTTACAAGTTCTACCAAGCTTTTGGCATATCTACTTTACGTTTGCCCATAGTATCTGCTTGGATTTACAGGATATATTATTATAATAAAGTAACCAATGAAGCAAAGACAAAGAGGCCATGGGATTAAAAAGTTAACACTATGCAATACCAAATTGACATGGTTTATTTTAGATACAGTGCTTTAAGGTTTTGGCAGTTAATTCAAGCATGAATGTTCAGGTTATTAATTCAAAGCAAGCGTGGGGATGGGTTCTTTAGGAAAACAATACAGGTGTTCCCCCCCCCCTTTCTTAACAGCTGCCAGAACCTTAAAATGAGCTCTCCCATTAGCTTGCCTTATAGCTACCATAAGTGAGGCTTGGGTTTTTTTGGTGTCAAGGCAACTGAAGAAAAAAGTGAAAATCATTGCTTCTTACATGTTACTCTTCTAATGAAAACCCTCCGCCCCTCTTTTTAAAACCCTAACATGATGATTAAAGATTAAAGCACAGCTTTCTGTCTAAATATTCTCTCAGCTAAAAGATGAAATGAAGTGAGGAAAGCATGCAGACTAGTGTGGCTTCTGAAATTCTTCCCACCTCTTTACCAGCACTAGTCATAAAATTCATCTGTATTCTGTGCAGAGAAGCACAGTACTGTCTTTGTATTATATGCACACTGGTGTGTATGTGTGTATGTGTGTGTTTCTGCACATGCTCTGCACAACTCTAGGTCATATGCCTGAAAGAAATAGGGAATGCTTAGAATGGAGCAGTCACAAACACTGCGGAACTACCTCTCATAGAAGGATGTGTTGCGGATATTTTTTCTTTTCTATAGCAGGCCTGTCAAACTTGTGGCCCACAGGCCGGATTTATCACACGTAGGCCACGGCCACCCTGGCTCCACAAAGGAAAAAAAACCGTTGCAATATACACCATAATATGTCACATGACATGATCGCTTTTGACACCTGTGCTCTATAGCCTCAAGGCAGGACTGTTTTGAAACTCAGTCTTTTACTTGCCAGCTTAGCTTTCCATACCAAACTCACTTCATGCTGTTCAACCAGCCTACCTTCCACAGAACCTGTATATTGCTGGGGGCAAAAGGAGGACTGAGAAGGTATCTGCACACCCCTCACATCCTGGATATAAACTTCAATCCAGACCCCTCACATCCCGGATATAAACTCCTGCCTCTTGAGATGGCACTGTAGGGCACTGCAAAAATAACTAGATACAAGGATAGTTTTTTCCCTTCAGACCATCACTCTGCTGAAAACCTAATTCTCACAGCTCTGCCGAATGTGTATTTACCCATGTAGTATGGCTATAGTATTAATCCTTCTTTACTCACCCCTCTTATTGGTATTATTATAAAGATGATTATCATTGTACTGTTGCTTTGCATGTACACTGAGAACTTCTGCACCAAAGAAAAACATTGTCACACAATCACATTGGCCAAATAAAGTATTCAATTCAATTGAATTTTTGGAAATTTGTCCTGATGGATAGGTAGTGTTCTGAGCTTCTTTACATCATTTATTAAAATTAGAATACTAAAAAACATGGAACAACACTTTGTAAGCCGAAAAATATTAAATTAATAATATCCTGCTGCGTTCTGAATTTTTTTCCACAGCTGCAACCCAAAAACATGCATAGTTAGTCAATTTTATTAAAGGAAACATTATTTTTAGCTATTATTTTTCCTACTGGGTTATGCATGGAAATCTGAAAAGCAATATTGCTATATACAGTAAAAGCAACAAACTTAGCTTTCATTAGAACATTCACAAACAAGAATAGCATTCTCTGATTGCCCGAAGGCAGATCGCAATCTTCTCTCAATCAGGAAGTGTTGTGGCTCCAATTCCCGAGCCTGTGCTGTTAGAGGAAGAGGACTTGGAAGATGAGGAGGAAGAACTGGAAATGCCTTCCTCCCTGATAATGCCTCAGGTTTTGTCAGACAACCGAGAGGAACAGCCTGAGATTAATCAGGAGGAAGGCATATCAGAGCAGCCCCTGATAGGGAGCCAAGAGAAAGAATGTTGGCTTGATCCTAAGCAGAGTCATAGGGAGAAACATGAGCAGCAACATAGGAGGCGTGGGAGGGTCGGAGAGCGAGCTGAGTCATTGAGCCACACCCCACAGGGGATAAAAGTGGGTGTGTTGTCGGCTGGAACTTTGTACGGGATAAAGTTTGATCTTTGTAAAGGTTTTTCTTTGTGAATGATTTTTGTGGTCTGCCTTGTAATTTTCTGTAAGTAGCTTTTTACTTGTTATCAGTTTGGACTAGGCAGGCAGAGCCTGTTGGAATACCAAGGACGTTATCAGTTCCAAAGAATTAACTCTGTGAAGTCCGAGCCAGCTTGCCTGCCTGTGTTTGTGTGAATTTGTACTCTTTCATCTTTTGAGAAAGAAGAAAGGTGAGACAGAACAAGGAAGCATGGTAGAAATCTGATAAGATAATGTTTTCTTCATGTAACACTACGTTATCTAAGGTCAGCTTACACAAACACGAAACTTCTAATATATTGCAATTGAAACTAGGAAAATCACATTAAACTTTTGAACTGTTTCAAGCTAGTTGTCCAGGAAAATTTATTAAACAAATGTTGCATTGTAGCTCCAGTCTCAATATGGAGACCATCTATTTTCATGATCTTCCCATGTGTTTGGTAAGATGCTTTTCTGAGCAGTTTTCACTGAGAAAAAATATAAAGGAAAATGTTATGCTACTGATCTCATTAAACTTTTCTCTAAGCTTTGTATGGTACCATGATGACTAGAAAAGTGAAAAACTGGAAAAGTTTTAAGAGGCATAGCCTCAGTCCAATATTTCTCCAATGCCACAGAGTTCGCAATGCATTTTAAACAGAAGTGCTTGGAGCTAACTAGCTAGCAGTTGTTCAAGTGTGTAGCAATTTAACCAAGCACACACTGCTGAGAAGGCAATGATAAACAAAACATAATTGATGGTGGTGTTATTTCTGGATCCTAGGAAATTGCAATATCTATTCACTGGCATCCAAATAAAGTTTTACTGAAGCTCAATACCATGTAACTGATATTAGTCATTTTCCTACTAGTGACTTTTAGAGTCATCCTGCCATTGGTGTTTCAAAATAACAGTAATGGGGAGTGGCTTTATATTATTTCAAGAATGACTGGATGATACTGTGAAGACATTTTTGTCATTGATGGAAAAATGGTCATTATTTCCCAGTTTCTAGCTGTGAAAGTCCTTGAATGACAAATTAACCCTAATAATGGCAATTCTCTCCTCTCCTGGTGCTTTTTTTAAAAATGTGTTTCTTCCCCTAATCATCTTTAAAAACCAAGAGTGGCAATTTGATCTGTAGAACAAAAGTATAATGACGAGAAGTGTGTCAAATCCTCCTTGGATTTATCGCTCACAATTTTCTCCTGAAGTTCTTTTTCCACAGCTAATTTTACCTGCAATATTAAAAGTGAATTGCAGTTCATGTACAGTATTCTTGACCTCCAAGACTATAAGCAGGATATTTTTATTGAATTTTTGTTTTGTTTTGTTCTTCAGTAAGAATCCTGAGCTTTTAAGTTCTTACAATCTTTGGAACATGGAAATGACTTGCCACAATATCTCTCCAGCTTTGCTAAGTGGCAGAATATTCACAGAGAATAATACATATCAGATAAAGGCATGCTGCATTATTGTATAAGGCACTATCTGAAACAATACTAAAAAAGGTAATTTTTGAGTCTAGTTTTATGACCAAGTTGCTAAAATGCAGGGAACATTCGATTCTTGCTATCAAGAGCCAAGGGTCAATCATTTTGAAGTGAGTTGAATGTCATATGACATTTTTTGTTTCATTTACAAATGGTTTTGTTTTGCAGACTAGAAATATCTGCAAAGATTATCTGTGAACAAATATTATAATTGGACAAGTAGACATATAAATGGGGTTCAATTTTATCATCCTCAAAGAGATTCTGTTGTCCGACTACAATCCTATGAATATAGAGGGGAAAATGGTAGAATGGCACCTTGTAGAATTTCTAAATTCTGATCACAACCTTGTCCAGTATCCAAGAGTATTGATGGAGGAAGGGGGGAAGGAATTAAATTCCTATTATGGCATCACAATGCAAAGTCTGCCCCTTACATATTTATATACAACACTGTGTGTCACAAATAGGAAAGGGGAAAGCTTACATTAGGAGTCACAATGCACATTTTGTCATTTTGATGTTATCATGGTAATGAATAGATAAGTTCAAAGTGCTGTTCATTCCAGTATGGTGTTGATTGATATATTAATGCATTATAAATGAGAAATAATAAGCACAGGTATGTTACATAAGAGAATGTTAAAGTGATTTGTTTCTCCAAGATAACATTTCTCTGATGCAGTCAAGAGAGACCTGTCAGTTGGATTTTTTTAGTTTCAGCTATTATATTGTTAAATCTGGGAAGAATGATTTGTTCAGAACAATAGTATATTGTCATGGAGTTTTAAATCCCTCTAGACAAAAAGTATTATTTGCCTCTTCCCATAAATGAACCTCAATCTGTGCTTTAAACCAATGTATGATGAGAAAGGCACAAAAACAGCCGCTAAGTTTTACACAATATTACTTTTGAAAGGTGATGGGAGGGGAAGAGATAGAAATGACACAACTAAGCATTTATGAAGCTGACCAGCTGTGAAAACAAGAAGGAACATGCTGTGTCAAAATGGTATTCCTTCACAATAGAAGAGAAATTCAATACTTATCCCTCACTCACTCCTTTTGTATTTGTGAAAGTGTTGTTTGCATTTTTTTAAAAAAGCAGAACTGGCTCACTGCAGTTAGTGCCAACTTGAGAAGAGACCCTGCTGCATTAAGTGTAATATTAAAGATGCACTGTTGCAATGATTCAACTTATTAAAAGAGGGATATTGCCTGGAAGCCTAGAAAAAAAGATGCAGCTGCTTTAATAATCAGCAGAGAGCTGCTTTACTTATGTGAGTCGGCTCATTAAAATAAGGCCTAAGGCCTTGAATGCATTGAAGAGGTTCTTTTATAGGTTAAACCAACAATTCCTCATACTCATTCCTGTGAGAGGGATGGCTAATTATCCACATTAAGAAATTGAATCTGTTTTTTTTGGAGGGTGGGGGGAGTAGCAGTGAAGCAATCAGGTGGATTCAGAGATTGGCTACAGGCTTGTCTATCTAGAGCAATCTTCCCTTTTCTCTTTTCTGACAGGATATAAAAAGAGATGTGGTTTAAGGTGATCCTCTTTGCTCCCTGCAAGGGGGTTAGGAGAGGGATTCTCTTCTGCAGAGGAGAAGGATAAAGGTGAACCTCAGAGGCAGTATTCACCAAGTTCTGACCAGTTCTGGAGAACCAGTAGCAGAAATTTTGAGTAGTTCGGAGAACCGGCAAATACCACATTTGACTGGATATTTTACAGTATCCTTCCCCTGCCACGCCCACCAAGCCATGCCCACAGAACCGGTAGTAAAAAAATTTGAATCCCACCACTTCCTCTATGCCTCGTCCTATGAGGTTTTTCCAGTCAGGGGCAGCACAATGAGATTTCTGTCTCTTCCTCTTTCTCCTGGCGTAGCGGTGGAGTCAAAGGCAGAGGGTCTCAACTCATAGCTTTCTCTGAGGTACTCGTGGTTTACTAGGTCTTTGGGAGAGGATATTACCTGTCAGCTAGTCGAGTGTTTCAAATACTTCTGTTTCTTTAGTGAAGGATAATCGATTAAGGCACCTGACAGCATTACCAACACCCATCTTCTGTGGTACCTGGGCCATCCAGCTCCCTTAAGGAAGAGTAGTGAATCTTCTGACAGTTACGAGAGGCACTAGGCTTGTGTTAATGTGTCCTGGTGGGCAGGGGTAAGGGCGGTGCAGATTGCTAGAAATCAAAACCTGTTGGAATGATCCTCCAAGGTATCCCCTGACAGTGAATGGCTGGCCATTTTAAGAAGGAAATTAAATAGGAAGCAAAACAAATGAAGTGCCACAAAGTCAAGATCTGTGGTTGAGTTAGTCAGTTTTGGCATTGTTGATAGATGGTCGTGCTTTATGGAAGGACCAGCATAGGGAAAGGAACTGCCCATCTCTCCCGGGAATTGATGCCAGGTTGCCCCTGAAGTGGGTAGAAGGAATACTCACTTCAGAGTACTGTTAAGAGAACTTGGAGGATCACTGAAGCCAAAATAAACTCTATGCTACAAGGAGAAAGAGTTTGATCTAGAAGAATCAACTTTCCAGGGAGCAATCAAAGTTTACTTACCTATTCTAGTAGGAAAGATGTTTTCATTATTAATTAGTGTCTCAATCCAGTCCATTAGCATGCACATGTAATGAGGTGCTGAAAGCTTGGTAGGCCTCTTGAATCGATAGTCATCCTGCCATCGGTATTCATACTTCAGACCACCAGACATAATGGGGCAGCTCTTTTCAGTGCAGAATTCAGATATGGTCCCGTAAATGAGATTTATCCTGTTGAAAAAGTCCACCAGGTGCACTGCAATCCAATCATTGATGTTCTCCCCTGCGGGCAACTGGACCACTGTCTTTAAGTCTAGTCCTGATTTGAGGGAAGCCTGGGCTTTCTTGTACAGCTCAAACCGCTGTGTCCCCGGCTCAAATTTCTTACGAGGACGAAATGTTTTGTCTTTGTTAAAAACTTGCTTAAGGCATAGAGCCATTCTGATTTAGGATTAGCCAGGGTGGCAATTATATTTTTCAAAGGGAAAAACCTTTCAAGTAGAAAAAAATAATATAGTTTTTGGAAAATAAATTATAGAGTTTTAACAGGCAGTTCTTCAATCTTTTTAAAAGTTCCTTTGATTAGCTTAACTGTCCAGCAGAGGGAACAAACATCAGCAAGATTTAAAGTGAAGTGTAGTATCCATGTATACATTTAACAGGGAGCTGAACTTTTTTTCTTTCCTGGTTCTCATCAATGTGGAGAAAGTAGTAGACAGCAATGGTCTAACCTGAAATGAAACCCCAAAAAATAAGTAAGAAAGAAGGATTCAGTATGGTAACTTGTGAAAAGCAATGGACATGTATATAAGAAAGATTTTTTTAAAGCACCACTGTATTAGACTACAGGACCATTTTGTCAAATATTTTGTTGCCACGGTGGCCAAGAAGGTGCCTGGAGAAGGACATCTGTATGAATAACCACCAGAAAACCTCTGTACTTATACTGAATCGAGGTTTGGGGGGGAGGGGAAACACCAAAGAAAGCAATGGCAAAACAAGTCCATGTTGTTCCCTAGAAAACAAGCCGTACATATTCACGACTCACCAGGAGCCAAGCTTAGTCTGGAAACTGACTATATTCTTCTGTTCATGTTTCCCAGAAAACTAAGCCTACAAGCTTCTGTTACTGGAACTTAAAGAATATGAAGGGTTGCGTTGTTTCAGTGAAACCTACTTTTTCAAACACCTCCACAAAACGACTTCTGGCAAGGCAGACGGAGGCTGATGAAGATCGAGAGAAAAAGTGTTCCAGTGGAACTTTTGGCTGGATCCCATTGCTTTATTTCAGTGGAAATGTGAGCTCAGTGCAAGCATGGCACCAAGAAACACTTGGATGAAGCCCCGATTCAAACGCTTCTCCTGCTCCTTTTAGTTATTTTCCACAGTCCCCAGAACTGCTCACGGAAACCAGAGAGTCCTTCCCCACCTCCCCACCCCCAATAGCAAAGCAATTTGTTCGTTGCATCTCATCATTACTCTAAAGATGAGGACAAAATGCAAACAGAAAACACTTGCATCTATTCAGCATTGCACAGAAGTTGTTTTGAAACAGAAGGTCAGATCAAAGTAGTACTCAAGGCATTTCTAAAAATAAGCGTACATTTCTGGTGGGAAGCAGAGAAGTTTCCTCAACAGCTGTAGTAATTTTAACCCAAGAAGAAAACATTTTGTTGCTTTGTCCATTCCCTGGACATCTCCTGGGAATGCAGATGTTTGGCAGTTCACATACTTTTGTGAATCAAATCACATTTACAAGCCTCTTGGGCTTCCAGCTGTAATTCAGCAATGTCCCTATGGAGAAAAGTGGTATATATTTAACTATCAGTCTTAAGGCAGAAGTGCCAAGCGCTGCTCTTTCCCAAATGCCATTTTTTTTAACTTAACAGGGAGTTGAAAGAGGAAGATGTGATGCATTTTGAACAAGAAATCTACATCCAAATTGTGAGACCACTGCAAAATATCTGTCTACTTCACTGTTCAGTTTTTTTTTCCGTTAAGATCAAGGGTGGCATTTACTTATATCAATACTACAGATCAGTCTACAGACCTTTTCCCCTTTACACATGAACCTACCAGTCTCGGCAGGTGGAACATCTGTACAACCTTGACTAATCCAGAAAGCTAAGCAAGATTGGCTCTGGTTAGTCTATGGATAGAGGATTGCATCTAGAAAGTCCAGGACGGTAGTCCTGGAATGAGACTGTAGGTCCTGGTATGAGACTGTAGGTCCTAGTATGAGAAGTGTCAGATTTGGAATCCTTATTAAAAGCTGCGACACACCTGCGGAAGAGGGCTGCTGTTGTTTGAGTAGCTTTCAGTAGACAAAATAGATATTAAAAAATTCCAAGGTTATTCTCTATGGCGCAACAAGAATTGTAGCTGAAAGGTGATTGGTTCACGTGATTTATGATGTGAAAGAAAAGAGGTGGGTATAGGTTGAGTCTTGTGGGAAGTCTGGGAAGAAAGTTTAGTTTTGGAATTCCACAGACATGCCAAGTTTCTGTTTTAATAAAGCACTTTGAGGTGATGGTTGTCTCGGAGTTACTAATTGGAATGGATAATTTTTGGAACTCTGACAGTATGCCGAAACTAACGAACTCTGACAAGAAGATAATGACCAACCACTTCCATGTTGGGTACATTATCACTGTCCACCAAATTGTTTCTTTAATGGTATAGAACAGAAGAAGGGTCAGCTGGGCCCATGCTTTCCTTCTTTATTCTGCAATTGTTAGATACATAAAAGGTTGAATACGAAATAGCCAAAGTCTATTATCCATGCTAATTACGGTATTTGTAATATTGTTCCCAGTTGCACTGGAAAATTATGTCCCTCTAGATATATAGATATTGAGATTATAGATTGTTGTTATTAAGTTCTCTGGGTTTTGGTTTTTTTTACTTCTTGCCTCTTGTTCATCTCTTTTCCTTTCTGTGTGTCTCTTTCTCTCTCTGATTGTGCCTGTCTTTTGTCCTGTTAACTGTCTTTGATCTTTGCTAACAGTTGATAAATAAACATCAAGCGATATTTTTGATAGCTATACTGAGAGGCATGTGTGTTTGCTCTGATCTGAAAAGGATACAGGTATTGTCTGGGATTTTGGTGGGCAAAACCCAGCTGGAAATTATTCATGGGATATCCATGAAACTCACTAGGAGTCACATTCAAATTGAAAAAGACTTTCCTTTTTATATATGAAACCTATTCACCTCCCAGTTGTTAGTTATTGTTGTGCCATTCTTCCTCCCAGGAAGCCTGATAGCTGCAATAGGATTCTTTTCTCTTACATATATTTATTTGGTTTGAAGTCTTGAAAGTGTTATATTCTTTGAAATCACTGTGGAAAAGGTCTGGCCCCAAGTGATTAGTAAGAACTGCTGCTACCACAAATAGCTGATACAAAGTGATATGAATCACTAGCTGCACTGAAATATAAAGCAATCTTATCTAACCTCTCAAAGGGCAGATGATATTATTAGCATTAGCATTTGACAGAATTGAGAATTAAAACTGAGAACAATTTGGTCATCATACCAGGGTGGGATGCTGGGGGTTTGCATGGGTTTGGGAGATCTTCTAGCTAAGATTCTGCACAGTTCGGAGAACTTCCGAATCCCACTCCTGACTAGCCCCACCCACTCCCTCCCAGGAATCCCCACGCCACCCATTTTGGATGCAGGTAAGTGCAGGGCACAGAGGCTTAGGGTGGGTGAAAAATGAGCCTCCCGGAAGTTCAGGAAGGCTGGAAATGGGCCTGTTTCTAGCTTCCAGAGAGACTTCAGAGCCCGGGGAGGCTGTTTTTGCCCTCCCAGAGACTCGAGGAAAGCCTCTGGCACCCATGGAGGGCAAAAACGCCCTCAACACCATGGTGCAGGAGGCTGACTAGGCCACGTCGACCATGGCCACGCCCATGCAGCAACCAGGCAGAGAACCTGTTGCTAAAATTTTTGAAGCCCACCCCTGCATCATACCATTTTATCATACTAAAATTAAAATTTTGATATAACTTTTATTTTTATATATTACCTAACAAGTGGTTTTATTAGTATGATTGTAATTTCTTTGATTGTTTTGTAAGTTGCCCAGAGTCATTGAGCGTCGGATGGCATACAACTTTAATAAGTCATTAATTTTATTCAACTGAGTTCTGATACAGGCATACTTCGACATGACCACAACTGTGCCCAACATTTCTGCTGCTAAGCAAGACAGTTGGGTGAGTTTTGCCCTGTTTCGCAACCTTTCTTGCTGCAGTTGTTAAGTGAATCACTGCAGTTCTTAAGTTAGTAAACCCTGTTATTAAGTAAATCTGGTTTCTCTGTTGACTTTGCTTGTCAATAGAGCACAAAAGGTGATTGCATGACCCTGAGACACTGCAATTGTCATAAATATGAGTCAGTTGCTAAGTGCTTGGATTTTTATCATGGAGTACCATGGAGATGCTGCAACAGTTGTACGTGAAAGAGGTCATAAGTTCCTTTTTTCAGTATATAATTTGGACAGTCTTTTTAAAATTACAACTTTTTTCAATGTTGTAATTGGAATGGTCACAAAACAAATAGTCCTGAACTGAGGACTATGTGTATGGTTTCAGGAGATGGCAGATGAGACAGACAGACAAATGTAGAGAAATTATCCTGAATCTATACTACAATTCAGTTTACCACACCATACAGCAATTACATTACTCATTACTGCATCTCACTCCATTTGGTTATCAACAAGAGGAAGCAAGGGGAATCATGAGGAAGTGGTAGTTTTCAGACACTGCTGAATCTGACATTTCTGCATGTTGGAGCAAAGTTTTATTATTTGGTTATTTCCTGTTAGAGAGGTTGCTCCATTATTACATCCTTTATTTAAATAGAATTCCGGGGGTGGGGGAGATTGTTTCTGAACATTTAGGCTACAAGCTGTGCATAAAACTAGTAGGAAATACTTCCACTGTGGGTAGGACTATATCAGGCAGCTTCTTTTTTAGAATAAGCCAATGATTAGTCTCTGAAAGGATCTTCAACACAGATTGAAATAACAGAAGTTTGATAAACATCAATTAAATCAGCATTTTAAATGAAAACACTGTAATGAAGTAAATTAAAATGAATCAAAGATAAGAGAGGAAAACACCTACTGGCAGAAATTATCAGAATGATATCAAATCATGGGCACACTCTGTGGTGTCCCTGGGAACATCCCCATTGGCAATTTTTCCGGTGACAAGTTGCTTGTATGTGACAGCCAGCGAGTGTGCTCAACATGATTCCGTGATTATCCCTTAGGCATAGAGCAAATTCAAGACAATATGCATATACAGCCATTGTGCAAGTAAGTACGGAAAGATAAAATTTCAACAACTACAGAACAGGGAAGGAAAGGGCAGGTAGCAAAGCCAGTTCAACCTGGGGTCTCCTCCACTTCCTTCAATGGTGTCATCTGTTTGTTTATTTTAAAAATAACTATTCACAAGCAAGCAGCCCAACCAACATCCCATTTACTACCCTAAATACATGCTTATTGCAAAGTGGCCAAATTCTGATCATGTGCCCATGGGGGTGGGATGCTATGACAAGTGTGAAGAGTGGCCATAAGTCACTTTTTCCAGTGCTGTTATAATTTTCAGTGGTTAATATGTAATACTGAAAACCCTAGAAGGGGGGAAATTAGTCTGGATTCGTGTGTACAGAGACCGCGGTTCATGAGATTTTTTTTTAATGCTTTTAATTTAGTCCTTTTAAAAAAATAACCTCTGTAGCCCTCCAAAAGTTGCCCCCACAATTGCATTTTGATTTGAGGTGAGTGATCCTCATTCACTGTTCTTTTCTTTCTCTTTTTTAAGGAGCACAGAGCAGCGAGTCATCTCCCCGGCTGCACGTTAGATTGAGAATAAAAAAAGGTCTGATTCATTTCCTTTCCATAGTATTTATCCCTACGGTAGTTTCTTGATATGACAAATATCTGCTTCTTTGGCTGTGCTATTAATTCATATTTTCAGTTGATTACATAAATTCAATTCCAGATTTTATAATAAGTAACAAGTGTGGTGTTCACTTATATTTTATTTGAGTTACATGGCTTTCAAACGCTCCAATCATCAGATTCTGAGTGACACAAAACTCCCCAAATCTGTAATTTGGGATGAAGCATAATCCTGTGAGTAATTGCTGACAAATAATACTGATGATTTTCAAGATTACCTTTATAAGTACAGTTACAGCTATAGGGTCTTTCCTTGTTTGCACCTAACCATTGTGTAAACATGCTTTGGCAATATCTTTTTTCTACTATGTTGCCAGTATGTTACCTTCATCTCATTGCCATCCTCAGAGTGATAGAGGCTTAAGTCATTAATTTAAGCTATTGCCTCAGCTATAATAAGCATAAGCATGCTAGACCATTTCTTTACTATTGATTTACAATACATGGTGTTCACAGCCCCACCAGCCATCACAGAAGTAATAGAAATCAACTCCTCATCCATATTATTTTGGCATTACAACATGTTTGTATGACTCTAGGCGATGCTGGATGTTGCTAGTAAGGAAATGAGTGGTATTTTATTCTGTCCCTTTCCCGCTGTAGCTTCAAAGTCTGTAAAATTTGTTAGGCTTTCTCATTTATTTCTTGGAAGGGAGTTGGATGACTACAGTAACTTGAGAACAAACAAAAGAGCAGGCCTGGGATGGGTAATAAATTTCATGCCATTGGGCTGCTATTCTCAGTCCCAGATGGGTAAAAACAGTTCAACTCAGAAATGGGCAAATGTCCAACCATAAAATGGCAATAACACTTTCCCTCTTCTAATAGACCCCTTGCAGATAATTGGCTTCCTAAAAAAAGATGGAAGAGTCTCTGGAAATTATCTGTTCTCCTCCTTCCTCTGGCTAATTTTGCACTAGCTGATATATACTGCTTTTATAACAAATCTGACATTACTCTAGATGCATATAAGGCAATTATCTAGGTCCAAATTCAAACTGTTTTACTTGACTGGGTGAGTATGTTGATCAGGAGCCAACCACCGCCTGGATATTTGAAGGCCTACTGAGATATCTTAGCTGCTTTTTGGCTGGAAATTTTCCCTGCCTTCTAAAGGCCATGAGAAAGTCACATTTGGGGATCTTCTGGAGAGAGAAAAGTTCTAGCATTACTTGTCAAAATATCTTACAGCTGATCTCTTTTTCTAGCAACATTTTACAACTGTGCGTAGAAGTATTAGGCAAACACTGAAGGCTTATGAGTAGACGTTAGTACTCTGCAGATTTTCCTCCCCAACTCAGGCACAAAATGTTTGTTAAGCAAACATTTTTGTATAGTGTGGAATGGAGTCTGTGATGAAAATAAAGGCTCCCAGTTTCCCAAAATTTCTTTCTGGTTTTACTCAGCTTTTCTGTACTCCAGACCATGAAGGCCAGCTTGACAACTGCCTAATGCCAACAGATGTAAAGCAGGAAGTAGCAGCTGGACTTTTGTCTAGCTTAATTGTGTTTTTTGCTGTGCAATATGAATGACCCTTCCTGTTGTGGTCCCAGTTTAGGTTGTTGGTGGAGATACAAAGCTACCCTGAAGCCTACATGGCCTTAGTTGTAAAAATTAAACAAATGCATCTCACCCTAAACCTCCCCCAGGGACTCCCCTTCAGACACCATTCAGAATTTGCCATTGAAATGTAATTTGAATTTGACAGATGGGAATCTAATGTATTAATAGATATTTCATTTATTTAGGTTGTGGAATTGTTAGGTTGTTTCATCCCTACCTGCGCTATTGTTTTGGACCTACCTAATTTCATAAATGCCCAAATGCTATGGACATCCATGGACCAAGACAGGATGTGGAGGATATAATTATGCATCTCTATAAATTTATAGAATTTGCCATGTGACCAACCCAGACAAAAAGATTCAAACAAATGGGTGGGAGGAGTTTTTCTTATATTCACATCTTCCTTTTTAAAAGTTAGGAAAAAAGATTTATACATATATCAAAGGATCAGAGCTTAGTTGTCACTAATAATCCCTCCTTTCTGAATATAGAATTCATTGCCATGTCTATACTGAAAAAATAGACCCTGGTGATCAATGGTGGGATTCAAATTTTTTTTACTACCGGTTCTGTGGGCGGAGCTTGGTGGGCATGGCAGAGGAAGGATACTGTAAAATCTCCAGTCAGAGGTGGTATTTGCTGGTTCTCCGAACTACTCAAAATTTCTACTACCAGTTTTCCAGAACTGGTCAGAACCTGCTGAATACCACTTCTGCTGGTGAGGAACAAGGCATTTATTCACCACCTCTCCAGTTCTGGTGTAGAGTTTCATAATGAAGTAGAACAAGGGTCCCGTTCCCCCCCACAGGCTGTAGCCCACTACCAGGCCACGGCTGTTTTAGAACTGGGTCGCGCATGCGGTGGCTGAGTGCATGCACATGCATGAAGCTCCCCTCACATGGGCGGTGGCCATTTTGCCCTCATACTTGAAGATTCTCTCGTGTGAACAGCAGATGTATTGAGCTCGCATGCAAAGCTCCCTTCTCATGAGTGTCGGGTGCATGCATGGTGTAGTGTGAAAGCATCAGGTTACTAGGATGCCACAATCTCTAACTTTGGGCCAGTCACTGGTTTTCAGCCCTAAGAAGGAGGCAATGGCAAATCACTTCCAAAATAATTTTGCCAAGAAATCTGTAGGGACTAGTCTAGGCAGTCACCATTAGTCAACGCTGACTCAAAGGCTCAAAAAAAAAAAAAAGCATACATTTAACAGATATGGACTACAAAAAATCCTGTCACCCTCATAACTTTTTGCTGTTAACTTGTTGCTATCTGGAGTTTTGCAGCCTACACCTGGAACTTATCACAATGCTGAAACAAATCTTTTGTCTGTTAATTGTATCCATTTACAATTCTTTTTTTCCCCTGAAAGTGCTTGCTAAGCTGTTACCCTTTTGACCATGCTGCGGTTTGAATATAGAATTTGCTTTGATGCATTTGCTTTCCAGAGATCACTTATTCAGCTCTAAATACCGTGGAAAATTCCACAACTTCCTCTAAGAAAATGGCTGTTAGAGAAGAGGTCATTAGCTTCTCTGTGTGTGAGACTGAAAGAGAGAGGGAAAGAAAAAGGGAGAGAGAAAAATTGGAGAAGAAAGAAAGCCAGTTACATTTGCCTGGCAGGAAATGAATTCTGATAAATAAAAGCCAAAAAAGGATTAAACACTAAAGGCAAAAGAAAAAGAAAAAATCCAAAAAGTTGTTTTTGTTAGTACAAACTATTTTGAAAGTCTTGCCAGTCCTGAACCCAAGGACTATTACACAAGCCAATACAAGCCTAAAGCAATATTGGAATATAAGGTTAATTCTGTACTGTCTGACTCTCCAAACTTAGTCATACTTGGAGAAGAACTCATGATTTCAATAGATTGGCATCTAAATCTACATCTTTTTGGAAGGTTTTCCTTAGCTCCTCTCACTGGAGCATTGCTGGAATAAGTGCATTGCCATTGATTGAACAGAATCTCTGCCCTATCTGCCCAGGCTGCAATGGTTTTTTTTTATTAAAAAAGTTTTTATTGTTTTTTTAAGACAAACATAAACAAACACAACATAAAAACATCACACCATCTTCCATGTATGTGCATACAGTGTGTCGGTTGGTTTGCAAATTGTTTTGTGCTTCCACTTCGAAGTCTTCAATTACAATTACATTGTATATGTTCTCATATTGTCAATCAAATATTCCTAAATACATTAATATCATTGTTAATCAATCATTTGACTGTACTATTATTCATTCATGTTATACAAGATAATCCATATTTTACTTAATTTGTTTTATGACAGTTCATATTTCCATCTCAAATCTATCCTATAATCATTTTGTAGATATGATTAAAAAAATACATCTTTATATATTCATTATGTTCTAAAAGTCTACATATTTCATTACCATGTTTTATTGTCTAACTATTGATAGAATAGATACCAAATTTTATAAAATTGTTTATCTTCTTGTTCTCTGATTTCAAATGACAATCTACTCATTTTAGCATATTCCATTATTTTCTTAATAGCTTCCTCCTGTGTTGGTATTTTCTCATTTTTCCAGTTTTTAGCAAATACATTCATAGCCGCTGTTAATACATTTACATTCAGCTATTTCAATTCTTTACTATATATTTCAGGTAAAATTCCCAATAAAAATATATCTGGTTTCAAGTCTATATGCTTTTTTGTCACTTTTTCCAACCATGTGTAGATTTTAGTCCAATATTTTTTGGCATCTGCACATGTCCACCACATATGGTAATGTGAGCTAGGTACTTGATGACATTTCCAACATTTTTCAGATTTGTTCTTGAACATTCTTGCTATTCTTGTTGGGGGAAAATGCCACCTGTAAAACATCTTATACAAATTTTCTTTATATGCTGTTGACATTGTCATTTTATAATTTTGAGACCACAATTTTTGCCATTTCTCTAGATCAATCTCATATCCAAAATTCTTCCCCCAAGCAATCATTGTTTCTTTGACTTGTTCTTCTTCTAGTTTAATTTCTAATAAATATCCATACAATTTTTAATCACCTTTTCATCAGTACCTGTCAAAATCTTATCTAAATCAGTTGATTTATCATAGAAACCTTCTGTTTTAGAATCTTTATCATACCTTGAATGTATTTTCGCATATGAAAACCAATTCATCTTTATACCTTGTTCCTCTAGTTTTTGCATAGATTTAAGTTCACCCTTTTCATTCAATATTTCACCATATCTAACTGTTTGTTCCTTTTTATATATTATAGGATAAGAAAATGCTTCAATAGTCGATATCCAGACCAGAATTTTCAAATAACATTGCCTTTTAGTCTTCTCCCAGTTTAACCACAGAGACTTCCATATATAATGTCTTCTAAAATACCCCTGTGTTTTAGTTCCTTTATACCATAAAAAAGCATGCCACACCAACAACAGATCATGTCCTTCTAATGTCAACAATCTAGTATTTCTTAATGTTATTCATTCCTTAACTCACATCAAATTTGTAGCTTGGTAGTACAACTCCTAATTAGGCAAACCAAATCCTTCTCTCGTTCTAGCATCTTGCAAAAGTTTTAATTTTATTCTTGCTTTCTTACCTTGCCATATATATTTCAACACAATTTTATTTAAATCTTCAAAATAGTCTTTTCCAAGTCTAATTGGAATTGTTTGGAATAAATATAGAATTCTGGGAAATATATTTATCTTGATTGTTGATATTCTCCCTATTAATGACAGTTGTAAATTTTCCCATTTCGCCAAATCTAGCGCTATCTGCTGCTTAAGTTTAATATAGTTATTCTCTTTTAATGTACTACATCTTGCTGTCAAATGTATCCCCAAGTACTTGATCTTATTTATGACCTGGATTTTCAATACATCCGCCAATTCTTCCTTTTGTCTTGATAACATATTCTTTGTCAATTACTCTCATATTGTCTTTAATTTGTCTCTTTGGCAGAAATCCATTTTGATCAGGATGAATAAAATTATTTCGGTATTTTTTAAGTCTTTCTGACAATATTGAAGCAAAAAATTTATAATCTGCGTTTAGTAGGGAAATAGGTCTATAGTTCTTGATTTGTAATGGGTCAACCTCCTCTTTTGGGACAAGTGTAATATAAGCTTCTGACCATGATTTAGGTATCTTCTTCTTTAACATAACTTCATTCATAACTTCTAACAATGGAAGATTCAACGATTCTTGTAGTGCCTTGTAAAATTCCTCTGGAAGTCCATCTGGGCCTGGTGCCTTTCCATTGTTTTGCTTCTTAAGTGCTTCAGTTAAATCCATCATCATTATATTGCTTTCTAACATTATTTCAATCTCTTTAGGTATCTGGGGTAAATTAGCATTCTGTAAGTACTGTTTAACTCTTTCATCATCAATATTCTCTTGCGTGTATAATTTCCCATAATAGTCTCATATAATTTCCTTCTTCTCTTTACTTCCATAGCAAACTTGGCCTTGATCATCTATTAATTGCAATATTTTCCTTGATTCTTTCTCCTTTCTCAGTTTATATGCTAACCATCTACCTGGTTTATTTGCATCTTCAAAATAGTTCTGATTCACACCTCTGATTTTCTGTGCTCATTCTTCTTTTTCCATTAGTCCCATTTTATGTTTAATTATATCCATTTTTAACTTAATATCCTTTTTCTGTGGCATTTTCTGTAACACTTTTGCAAGTCCTTTATACTCATCCTCTAATGTCTTAAAGGCTAGACTTTTCATGGTATTTCTTTTCCATGGTATTTCTTTTCCTGTACAGTCTATTATCAAGCCTCTGGCATATGCCTTCATTATATCCCATACGTTCTGCATTGATGTGTCTTCTTTTTTATTTTCTTTAAAGAAAAAAGGCAGTTCTTTCTCCATCCTCTGTATGAAGTCTTTTTCTTTTAGTATAGTATTATTTAACGTCCATCTAGATCTTATTGTTTTTCCTTTCCATTTAATTGTCATTGGATTATGATCTATCCAAGTACTTGTTTCAATATTTATTTCTTGGATATTAGCTAACAATTCGGTTGACATCCATATCATATCATATCAATGTTTTTGATTTGGTCTTTTGTTTTTGCTTTTCACAGAATAGGACTTATTAGCTAAAGAAGTTTGACATATGTTTTAAACTCAATTAATAGCTCTGTATATTTTTTTTTAATTGTACATTTTTAACTATTATCATTGCATTGTGTCCTTATTTATTGTTGAAATGCTTGGTACAGAAGACTGAGAGTACCTAATCTAATCATCTTGAAATCATTGGACTACAGCTTTCATTATTGGGTAGAGGACAAGATATATGATCGAACAATACCATACGAATGATTAAAGTTGATGTCTAGTAATATCTCCCTGGATATCTCTGGTGGTAAAGGAATTATGGTTGGTCTCGAATTGCCATCATGTTGAGGCACTATTTGCAGTTAGGTTAGCACATTGCTGCATAAACAAACAATGAGGGCTTGCTCAGTTAATCTATCAACATTGCACAATGAGAACAGCTGATAAGGCCCTACAGCTCCTTTTATGTGTGTTCTACTTTACACCTGTAATGCCTGATTGACGCATTTGTGACCATAGCAGACTGAACAAACTGCTTTTAAATGGACAAAAGACAATGTGGGCCTGTTATGCTTTCTGCAAGTGAAAAAAATTAGGTGGATTATGGTAATAGTGCTATGGTGGTGCAGTGGTTTGAATGCAGTATTACAGGCTAATTCTGCTGCCTGCTGATTGCCAGCAGTTCGGCAGTTCGAATCTCACCAGGCTCAGTAAAATGAGGACACAGATTGTTGGGGGCAATATGCTGACTCTGTAAACTGCTTAGAGAAGGCTGCAAAGCACTATGAAATGGTATATAATAGCTATTGCTATTACTTCTATCCCTTAAGATCCTCAAACTCAGCATGAATATATCCATTTAGAAGTCTATGATCTTTCAGTTGAGTCTGGAATCTTGCTTACTTAAATAGCATAGCCCTACTGATTCTATCCAAGAGATCTTTTCATGTGGAAAATGTATGAAGGTGCTAGATATGAACTGATCATTCTCCAGAACAGTTATCATCCAGATGCACCTGGAGATGAAAGTTTCAAACCGAATTCTTATTAGGAGTAAAAATGATATAATTTAATTAGTTTAACTTTTGATTAAATGTACAAAAGGCACGGAGAAGATTGTGCTACATATTTCATAACAATGGGCAACAAGCAGAGGTGGTATTCACCAGGTTCTGACCAGTTCTGGAGAACCGGTAGTGGAAATTTTGAGTAGTTTGGAGAACTGGAAAATCCCACCTCTGACAGGAGATTTTACAATATCCTTCCCCTGCCATATCCACCAAGCCACACCCACAGAACCAGTAGTAAAAAATAAATTGAATCCCACCACTGGTAACAAGTTGGTGAACACTTATAATAGACAATAAAAAATGTACAGTCTGACATGTTGTGCCTCATTAGGATGATTGTAGAGAAGAAGGAATCGAGTAGTAAATTTTCTATCTGAACAAATACTGTGGAAATGACTAACAATGTCTAATAGGTTCATCATAGATGTTCCCATGTGATGTGAAATGACCCTGAAGGAACAGTTCTTTGAAAATACTGCTCCTACCCATAGTTATGGTCCCATGATTCAGTAGCACAAATTTCTTTGCCCAAAGGTGGGGTTGAACAAGTGCATGTCCATTTTAAAGGGCTTTAGGTAGGGCTTAATTTTAAACAAGGTAGCACAAGAGCAGACATAGACAAAAAAATTATCTCTAGGAGAAACAGATTCCATATTTGTGTCCAATGTCTGCTAATCCATTGTTCATGTGATATAATTCTAAAGCAAGTTCTTTCAGATAGTCAGACTATACAGTCAGTTTTACATGAAAGTTAGGTTAAACATAATCAAGTGTACACTGATTTGGAAGACAGTGGAACTTTAAGCACCTATAACTTTGTAGCTCATAGAATTTTTTCAATCACCCTCCTTGAGCTAAGCTTATTACCTATTAAAGGGTCTGCCCTTTAGAAAATTATCACATGAAATCACTGTCAGCTTAAATATACTCAATCTTAATTCTAGTAGCAATGGCAATAGCAATAGCACTTAGACTTTTATACCACTTCACAGTGCTTTACAGCCCTTTATAAGCAGTTTGCAGAGTCAGCAAATTGCCCCCAACAATCTGGATCCTCAATTTACCGACCTTGGATGGATGGAATGTTCAGACAACCTTCAGCCTGGTGAGATTTCAACTGCCAAACTGCAGGCATCTAACAGTCAGCAGAAGTAGCTGCAGTACTGCATTCTGACCACTGCACCACCATGAAGCAGCTTTCTGAACGGAAGAACTCAGTAACCCTATTACTCTAAATCAGATGTCCATTCAAAGTCATGTCCCAAAGTTTACACTTGTATTATTATGGATATTAATATTTCACAACCTAGCTGAGTTCTGAGTTTCAGTTCTAGCTGAGCTTAAAGTACAATACCCAAAAGCTGGATGGAGCTAATAAGGTTCTCAAAAAGGACATTTAAGTTTAAAGATCAAAAGGCAGTTCATGGAGTACTATACAGACATGTTAGAAACCAGGATTATTAGCAGTAGTAACAGCACTTAGACTTATAGACCTCTTCATAGTGCTTTACAGCCTCTCTAAGTGTTAACAGAGTCAGCACATTGCCTCCAACAATCTGGGTCTTCATTTCATCAATCTCAGAAGGATGGAAGGCTGAGTCAACCTTGAACCAGTTAGGATTGAACTGCTGGCAGTGAGCAGAGTCAGCCTGCAATACTGCATTCTAACCACTGAGCCACCACAGCTCTTTGTTAGAACAGTATAAGGACTAATATTGACATAAACTAGTTTTTGCACGTTTGTATTTTCTTATCTTTTTGTTATTTCATAACTTTAATTATCATTGAGTTGCTATTTCTTACCAATTTTCTACACTTAGCATAACACTGCTTATCCCAAAATGGATAATGGGAATATATTGGTGCTATCAGATTCACTCAAAACCTGTGCCAAAGTTTTATATCACTTTGTTCCATAAAACCTGAAAGTTGTTACTCTTAAGGACTTTTCCCCTTAATTTTCTATATATGTATGTGGTTTCTTCCCCAAACCCCCAAAACTTTAACCTTAGACTGTCTATTATTGACCTCACCCCTTTCCTAAGAGGTCTGTAGGGGGCATGCATAAGCGCACCAATGTGCCTACCGTCCCTGTCCTATTGTTTCTTTTATTTTTTATTTTTCTTGTATGTATCCATGTATTTATAACTATGTTTTTACTTATACCTATTATCTTGTTTTTTACACATGTATGTATGTAATTGTGGTTGAGCTACCATGGGCATTGTGTATCTCACAATGTGGGGGGAGCAGAGGCATAGAGTACAGAATATGTATTCTGTAGAGAATACAAATTCTTTGGCAATATAGTCTCTGCATACAGGTTCAGCAGAAAATCCCCTTATAGCAATAAGGGTTTATTTCCAAATAAGCAGAGTTTGACTGTAGTGGTACTGAAACCACTAGTTTTTAATGCTAGCAGTCAAGGGATTCTACTTTTCTTCCTTTCTGGATTTTCTCCAGAAAGGGAAATATTGAAAGAAGGGAAGGAGAAAGATGAGATGATCAAAATGAAAGAATGCACTGGCTGCCTTGGACCACTGCTAAGTATAATTGCACAGTAAAAGCCTGACTGGAAACACTCTAAATCTTTAGGCTGACAGATTTGATAACAATATCAGCAAATTGAAAGATTTCCTCAACTGCCTGGCATGTTCCCTTTACATACTCAGAAACACACATGGTGTTATTCTAGTTAAGTTATTCTCTGTATCAGACACACAGATGCTCATTTTCAGTTTGCTCAGTTCTGTAATGATTCGTTCTGTTTAAAAAGTTTATTAGATATGGTGCTTGTAGCTATTTTGCCTTTGCCAAGGGGCAACCCCGGAGCACCAAACTGATCTGAAAAACAGTTGTTATTTTGTGCTCCAAAACAGCTCCGTTCAAAATTGCTAATCTGACCATAGGAGAGAATTAGGATTTGGGCACTGTAAAGATTTGGCTAGATTTTAGTACAAGAGTTTTCCTCTATCCCAAAGTAGAACTTGCCCAGATCCATAGCAGTTAGCTTATACAGTACTAAGAATTGAAAAGTTAAGAAATCTACCCTGGTGTATATTTTAAGATGGACTGCAAAACTGCAAATATGCCATGGCTAAGCTATAATAAACAACATCAATTCAAGAGAAAGATCCAATGTAGGAGTTAGCTTGTCCTGCTTTGATCAAAGTTCTTTGTAAAACCAACTGTTTACAGAAAACACTCACCCACAACTTCAAGATGACCCAAGGAAAATGTCCTCCTTCTGTATGTTATTCCAGAAACGTCCAAAAGAAATTCCTGAAATTCTTGTAAAATTACTGGTGTGTTCAGAGCTCAGACATTTAAGTTTTTCATTTACGAAATCCTTGTTGGGCTTTTCATTAAATACACTCTGCTTTCCTTTTTTTTTTTTTTTTTGCCTCCCCCTAGCTGATGTCATATCCTGATTGTGTCTAGAGGACTACAGCTGTCCTTGCTGCAACACATCAGTTCTTTCACCCTCCCCCAGCTACGCCTCTTACAGTCTTGTGCAGAAACCCCCATGCTAGAAAGATCCTTGGGAAGTGCTCTCCCCCTCCCCTTTCTCTTACACACACACACACACACACACCATTCTCAACACCCAGTCTCAGCTTTTGTTCCATTCTGTTTTTCTTGGCTCCAGATTAAAAGGAAGTTTAAGGGCACATTATTATGAAGATCAGCAAGGAAACTGAAATTCTGCTGCACGGCACCACACCACTTCCCACTCTTCATAAGTTGTAGATAAAGAGATAGCTTTTCAGCTGCAAAGAGCCAGGAGGAAGTTTTCTCCACTAAGCAAACAAAACCAGGTAATAAGAGAGCTCATGCTCCCAACTTTTATTGCAAGGTTGAGAGAGAAGAGGTTTGCCTAAAGAGTGCAAGAACAGGTAGGAAATGCATGTAAGAGAAGAGGCAGAAAATACAATAATTGGCAAGTCTTTATTTTGCAGGCTAACAATCTTTGTGCACTCCTTGGTTACTTGGCTGATCTCAAACACAAAGACTACATACACATGGGCAAAGTAGGGCAGAGCAGATCAGTTGACAAAGACATTAGTGGATCATCATGGTTTGTTAAATAGCAGGTCCCCTGTGATGGCTTTCGAAAGTATCCAGTGATGTCAACGTTGACACCATTCCTGAGAACTTTTAAAAATGGAAGGTTCTGGGTGAATTTAAGTTATTTTAATCCATATGGCAGTCATAGAGCTATCTTCTAAAAAAAAAAAAAAAGCATCAATGAGTTTAATAGGAGTTCAGTGGAAATTGCTATTAAGTCTGCTTCCTAAAATTATCTTACTGTTTTTTTCAGGTTCTACATACATGCATATGTTGTTACTAAGAAACATCCAAAATGGACCCAAAGAGCAATAAGATTTGGGGTATGTGTCAATATTGTGTACGTAAGGGTTCCTCAATCTATGGTAGTCCTTATTCAATAAATTGAGCGGCTGTTATCATCCCTAAGCAGGGGTGGGATTCGATTTTTTTAACAACCGGTTCTGTGGGCGTGGCTTAGTTGGTAGGCATGGCTTATTGGTCATGTGACTGGGTGGGCATGGCCAACTCAACGTCACTCACATCAAGGGACGCTTTTCCTCACCTGGCCTCTCATGACAGTGGGGATGCTGCAACAGTGTAAAAAATGGTCATAAGTCACTTTTTTCAGTGCCATTGTAACTTTGAATAGTCACCAGTTTTAGACCAAAACTCAAAAAGGGTATGTAAACTCACATTTGAATGTCAATCTTTCTAGCTAGCCAAGAAGCCTTGCTGAATATCACTCATCTTGGTTCCTTGTCATTAAAAGCTTCTTTCTGGCAGCTCTGCTTCAATTATTTCTTCAAAGTGCTAACTCCAACAGGGGAGTATTTCCTCCCAACAGCAGCGTAAAAAGCTTAAAACAACCCTTCCCCTTTAAGAAAGTAAAGCAAAGAAAAAAAGAAAAAAAACCTCCTTCAGACAAAGTAAATCTAGGCATACTGCCAAAAATGTAAGAAGGGTGGAAAAAAACAAAAGGATATTTCTTCCAACAAACGGTTCTCTGAACTGCTTGGAAAGTTAACAAGCGGTTCTAGCGAATAGGCGAGAACCTGTAGAATCCCACCCCACCCCTAAGAAGCATGCCATGCTGCCTGTGAAAGACAAAGGTTACTTACTAAATCTGAAGGATACCAGGATGGGTCCAGTTCAAAATTCAAACCTTTATTGTCAATGCACAACATGTGTACAATGAAATTGAATGAGCCTCCCTTGGTGCAGCCCACCCAAGAATAAACTAGCACACATTCCCCATACTAGAATGTATACTAGTCATACTAGGGTCTAGATCTAGAATCGGAATAATTTGGTAACCATCTATCCAGATTCTAAGACAGAATAGTGACCAGGAAATCTATATATATAAAAGCAAAATACCACTTATGCATCATCACAAAATCTCCAGAACCGTAAAGCCTACAAACTTTGAAATTTGGCACATAAGTTCCTCCTGGCTTCTAGGTGCTCACTAAGAAAGGATTTTTCGAAATGACCATCATAGCGTTAGTATTTCGTATATTATTATTAACACACTCTGGTGCTAAGGAGTTCTACTCCCTCTCCCCACCTGAAAAGAAATCTGTTCCAAATGCAAAGCACAAGCAGAAGAAAGGCATTTCAGTTTCACAGCACCAAGCAGCTCTAGTACAGAACAGTTGAGCTAAGCCATGCCCAGGCTCCTTGCTGTCTCCTTCTTGCTCACACAGCAAATACTCTTTCAGTTTCCAAACAGCCTTAAACTCTCTCATACACTGACAGGACACTAGCCAGATGAATACCGATGGATGCTGGTAGGCGAGGCACATTTTTTTCCCTTATTTTCCTCCCCCAAAATTAAGCCCGATCACATAGTTTCAAAGTGAAGCGTAGATATAGAGTTAGTACTATATAGTGAACATTCATGTAAAACCTGTTCTGTCACTAAGTTACAGCCTTTTTTGTGGGGAAACAAAAAAATATTACTCTAAAATCATATCCTGGTTCACAAAGGTTTAACTTGTGATTACTACAACATAGTCATCCTGACCAACTCAAGACTGACTTAGTCTTCCCTCCTTCCGAGGTTGATAAAATGAGAACCCAGATTGTTGGTGGGGGCAATATGGTGATTCTTAGAGAGTGCTGGAAAGCACCGAAAAGCAGTATATAAACCTAAGTGCTATTGCTATTGCTGTTGAAAGGATTAGCCGGTGACATCACCATTGCCTGGGGAACACCCAACTGGGGGTTTCTTTCATGTGAGGAGCAAGTCCAGAACAATGGCTCACAATGCTCCCACTCTCCCTGTGCAAGGTTTTCAAAGTTTTCAAAAAAAAGTTACCCTACTGACCCTATGGTCTTAATGCATAGTTTGAGCACTCTTGTTTAATGTAATGTAACAGGTAGGAGCACGGTAGTGCCCAAGGTTAGGGTGCTGGATAGGACGGCAAGCCGCATTTGAGACCCACGTGTTGCCATGGAGCAGGATTGAGCTCCCATCCTTCACTTCATGTGTGCAATGTATAATGGGAAGTTGCAGAACCACAAGATTTGAGAACTGCAGCATAGAGCTTAAACTTGGGGGGGAGGGATAGATAGGGAGGGAGGGAGGGAGAGAGAGAGAGAGAACAAGTTTTTAAAACATTCCCATCCTGATATTACTTTCCTGAGTTTTGAAGTTGAAGGAAGTAAGGGCGTAGTTTCTCATTATAAAATGAGAGTTTCTTTGGTCCTTTGTAGCACTGGTTTCCTCTGCTTCAAATAAATTTCAAGGCAATACAGATCAGGAAGGAGAATGATAAGGGAGGGAGCAGAATGGTGGAGGAAAATTTAATAGGCAGAAAAACAGCATCTAGAATCTCACAACAGCCAAAAAAGAAAAAGAAAAATCCAACCAAAAGCACCCAGCAAACTAACCCCACTCACAGAAATGAGAAATGAGAAAGCACCCTGAGGATGAGGCAAGGCCTTTTATGCAGGAAAATAAACATTTGGACAACTGGAAAGAAGAATTTGCTTTATTGTTAGTCATACAAGGACATTGATTTTGGCCAAGGGATCACAGAAGCAATCCAAAAGAGAAGAGGTGATCTTTTCCCCCTTCTTGTGATTGACAAAACTGCACTGGACTGAAAAAGATTAACAAGATTAAAACGAGATTAAAAAAAAAAGAAAACCAAGTACCCCATTAAAAACAAAACAACCAAAACAGAAGAGACTGTTTTCAGAGAACTCCGAGATAAAATTCCCCTTATGTTGCAAGAGATAAAGGCTGACAGCCTCCAATTGCTGATCTGCAGGCCAAACAATTTAGGAGAAAGGAGAATTAAAGTATCAGTTTATGGTCTTTAGCAGTGGTGGATTCAACCAGTTCACACCACTTCAGGAGAACCGGTTGTTAAATTTCTGAGCAGTTTGGTGAGCTAACTGATTGTTGGAAGAAATCATTAGGGCAGAGAACCGGTTGTTAAATTATTTGAATCCCACCACTAGTCTTTAGACAGTGACTGGCTTCTTGCTTTTCTATTGTTTCTCCATTGACTTGTTCCTTCAATCCAAAAAGTCTCTTTTTGAGTGAAATATCCTTAATTAACACACGTTAGTGGAGTTCACAAAGAATACTTATACTACCAAACATTAATTCTGAGTCCTATTAGACTTTGCCAATTCATATTCTCCAGCAGCTTTCCAAAATTTGATTCTGCCCCAACTTAAGCTGACATGAGTTGTCATCCAGCAATCACATATTTCCTGCAGTGTGGGAACTTGGAATGCTAATGGGGAGGCATAATGGTCAAAGGCAGAACTGATACATAGATTTCTGTTTCTTGGAACTGAGCTGCTACTTCTCTGGAATCAAAACAGTTCTGCTTCTACCAGATGCTCAGACATGTCCACCGAAGACCTCAACAGGAAGGCTCCAGTCACTCAAACTCCAAGACAATTGTTGGGATTAGTAACAACCTGCATTAAAAGTCTCTGACACCTTTTCTGCTTATGTGAAGAATCAACCATATGGCATTTTTAGCTATATGATTTATTCTAATTCCCATAGATGCAGATGTGCATTGTTTCTTATTAACATAACATCCATATTACTGAATTATACAGTACAATATTTCTAAAACAACTTTAACGCAATGCAATGCAATGCAATTTTAGATTATGAATGGAAAATGTGTGGGAATCAGCAAAAGTTGTTATAAAGTTGTAAAGGAAGGCACTAATGAGGTCAGCTGGAAATTGATAGGAAGGCCGAGAGATGTTAGGAGATAGTGATAAGGAGAACACAGTGACTTCCGGAAGAATGGCTGGTTGTTTATAAGCAAAAGAAAAGTTTTAAAAGACATTAATATAAGCCCCAAGCGAAACAAACCCAAGAGAATATCTTGGTCAATATAAGAAAGACTTCAGAGGTTATAAGTGCCATCAAAGATCTGAAGAAGTCTACCCAACTACTCTGAGTGATCATATGTAATTATCAGTGGGGAACATTACTGAACACTTTAATAAAACCGAATTGTATCCCGCTTCAGTGAAGGATTCGTGCTCTGATTGATCAATTTTTCTCACCCACACATACACTAATAATCCTGCACTACAAGATTCAACTTTAGCTTGGGCAGAGGTGGAAGGTCAATGAAACAGAACTTTATCCATAAGATTTCTGCACACAGCATTTACTATGCCAGTTTCAAGGACCAAGATTAGGGAATCGCTGAAACTAGTTACTTATTTTAATCCCAAATTTAACAAGGATGAAACAAGTCTGCTAACAAGATAGCATTTGTAGACATATAGCACAAAGGGAATTGATAAAATGCAAACAAGATCTGCAGCAAAGTCCATGTTTAGCTAGATTTAATACTTGACTCTAAAGCAGCACTAGTTGAGCAGTTTCTAGTTTTTGGGACACGCAGACATAAAATTACAAAGTTATGGGTACCATCATTGAAAACAAATTGTACAATGCATAAAATACATTATGCAGTTTCTTTTTAATGATGGTATCCATAACTTTGTAAATTCTGGGGTTATTATGATGTATTTTGGGAAGGGCTGATCTTGTAAGTGAATTTAGAAAGGGACTGTTTTTCTACAGCTACAAGAAGTGATGGGTGTATTTAGTTAGTTCTGAGGCAGCTAGAATTCAACTTTTTCTTATTTATAAAACCTCAAACCCCAAAACCTGTTTGTTCGTCTGAGGAATCTTTCGTTTGGAATTGTCTTTTGGGGTGGGGAAGCATGAACATAAAAAGTAAGAAAACAATGAGGCAGAAGTAATATGGGCTGAAAGGGGAAAAAATAAATCCCTCTTAATCCCTTCAGTCAGAACTGATGAAGCTTCTTGGGTGAGAAGCAAAATGTTTTCAAGGAAAATCAAAAAAAGTCTAACTGCCTTTTGAAAAAGCACCTTTGGGGAAACCTCTATTACTACACTCCATTAGTCAGTGTTACAGTGCTCCAATTCAGCTATACATAATGTTACTACAATAGCCGTTTCCCTGCCACATGTTCGTTATATATTAGGCTTCCAAGCTTTTAAAGGAGCCCTTTAAAATAATTCTTCCACAGCCATCTCTACAGTTCTGAAACCTCTAGACCAGGGGTGTCAAACTGGATTTCATTGAGGGCCGTATCAAGGTTGTGCCTGACCTTGGGGGCCTGGGGGCGTGGCCAGGGGACACAGCCAGTTCGATGTCACTCATTGGGGTTCTGTTATTGGCCACAATGGCCCTCCCAGACTCTGTTTTTGGCCGCAACAGCCTCCTGCAGCCCTCTGCCAGCAAAAACAGAGCTCAGGAGGGCCACGCATGGCTTCCCTGAGCTCTATTTTCGCTGGCAGAGGTACCGCGTGGTGGGATTCAAATTTTTTACTGCCGGTTCTGTGGGCGTGGCAGGGGAAGAATACTGTAAAATCTCCAGTCAGAGGTGGTATTTGCTGGTTCCCTGAACTACTCAAAATTTCCACTACTGGTTCTCCAGAATTGGTCTGAACCTGCTGAATACCCCTTCTGCTGTGGGCTGGTCCTTTGATGTTTCCAGAGTGGGCCCACAGACCAGATCTAAGCACCCTGTGGGCCGAATCCAGCCCCCAGGCCTTGAGTGTGACACCCCTGCTCTAGACTCAAGTGCACCTTAATTCCATCACTGTGGAATTTTATAAGAGAGTAGCAAAGTAACTAACCCTAGTTTATCTTAGGGGCTTAGTTTGAAGTTCACTATGTCTTGTGAAACCAGCTAAATTGATCCTGTGAACATATCCAATGGGAAGCTTGTAATGAAAAATAGCACTTGAATTAAGAACTATGCGTTCTTTTCCCTGGGCCACTTCAGCACTGCTAGTTATTCCTTCCTACGGATGCCTAGAAAAAGAAATGGGAGTTATCAAACCAGCGTGCCACTCCAGTGCTCTAAAATGTGCCAAGGCTATACTGAATATTCCATCTATGTAAAGAATGAGATTTATTTGGGAACAAGTAGGTTCTCTTAGAGATAGAACAACTTGTCTACCCAATTTTGCACAGTGCCAAGAGACAGTGTAATTTTACAAAATCAAGTCGAGAGCTGGGTAAGAGGTCATGGCAATCACCTTGCAGGAACCGCTGAATATGGAGATAGCTGCATCCTGTTGTGAAAGGCATTGGCTTTCCTTGCAAATTGTCCTCCATTACGTTGAAGTGATTATTTATTGAATTTCTACTACCTGCTTAGGCTTGGAATTTGAAGAGAGCCATTGTCTCCTTATGAGAACAAAAACCAGAATTTTTTTCAAAAATCCAGTCTTAAGCAGAAGCTGGTGATGCAAGACTTAACACTGTGAAGAATAACCAGAGACTTCCTTGTCAATTCATAAAAACTATGGTCACAAGAGGGCTAGGACCTCAGAATTTACCACATCAATAAGAGGACCAAATGCAATGTTTGGATGATTTCCTGGAAATATCAAGTTCAGGGAAGAGTTTTTCTTCTTCCTCCTGCTCCTCAAAACCACAAGATTATAGACTTCTCCCTAGGGGTTTTGGGGTTATTACATAATTGGCACCATAACTTTTTTTTAATCCTGATGCAATTCTTATTACAAAATCAAGCAATTAAAAGTATTTTCAACCAAGTGTTACAATGCTCCAAGGATGGAGTTAGTATATCTCCCCTAACCTCTCCCAATATTTGTTAAAAGCTTTAGAAACTTGAGCAAGACAATTAGCTCATCTCTATCCCATCCTGTTTTTATTTACCTTTCAAAAAGACAATATTGCAAGTAATGTAGACGCTACAAATGATTATATATGTATAAC
Organism: Pseudonaja textilis; assembly: GCF_049901715.1. NCBI lineage: Eukaryota > Metazoa > Chordata > Lepidosauria > Squamata > Elapidae > Pseudonaja > Pseudonaja textilis. The sequence continues at coordinate 57,966,111 of NC_141992.1, forward strand.
AATAAAATCTTACAAGAAAGCTGTTGAATAGATCTGTTGCTTCCATAACAAACTTTACTATTAAGAGAAGATAATAAGATTGTAAGTTTGAAGCAGCATTTATTGTATTTGGTCTCAGCAAAGGAAAAAATAAATGAATGAATTAACCAATTAATCAAAGAGTTTTGCACCACCTTAAAAAAAACATTATTAGGAGCCCATTTGGTATAGTGCTAAATGTATCAGGCTAGAACACTGGGAGATACTGAGTTCAATAATTGTTGAACAGCAAGCATCCTTGGAAATTATTATTAACTACTTAATTAATGATTATAAACTATAGTCATTACTATAGTTCCTTAAGTCTGCACCCCAAAATATAACATTTGAGCAGTAGTATGAAACAAGGCATAGCAAGCTGGCAAAAATTGAGAAAAGTAGCCCAGCTTTTCAAGGGCTAAAATAGGCTGAAACGACAAATTATTTTGTCATTGTTTACTTTATTGTTCCATTATTTTACTTCTGTTCTGTTTACCCACCTTTCATTTTTCTTCCTTTTTATTATTGTAAGCTGCCTAGAGTAGCTTCACAACAAACAAATAAATAAAATAACAGGAGCAAAATGCTATTAAAATATTTTTCAAGAAGCAAATGTATATCTTATATTTCTTATCACGAGAGACAGTAGAGGAAATGGAACATCAAGTCTGATAGTGTATTGGAACTATAGGTTTATACTGTTTCTTCTTCTGGATTGTCACTGTTTTCTGGAGCACTCTGAAAACGTGCAAGAGGATATTGAAGAAGGCATGTGTGAGATCCACCAAAGACATTTTCATCATTAAGGGGAAAATACACTATCACCTCTCTGGATTTCTCCCCAATTATGAGATTTTGTTTGTTTCAATAAAGTATAATAGAAATGGGCAGCTAATTATACTTCATATATCTTGTCCCAAGTAGCCTGTAGAATCAATACTGTAACGAATATCCATTTGCTAAATGCAATAGAAAAGGCAAATAAAGGGCTTAGGAGAACAGAGTGCTCATGCCAAATGAATGAGAAGAATTTTGAGACTTTTTTTTTTTCTGAAAAGGGATATTTCTTAAGCTGAACTTACTGTTGTTATTTAGTGCAATATCACAATGAAAACTATTGCCATTGTTAAGCTGGGTAGAATAAGTGTATATTGAAGTGGTGTCTATGGCGTACAAGAGGGTTTGTTCTTGCTCCCAAAGGATTAAATGGGTGAGTCTGAATTTATTGTCTTTATTTGGAGTCTCATTTCTGACTCCGGCTCTTCCTGTGGCTGACCAAACCCCATTCAGTCTTTCTTTCTTTCTTTCCTGTAATTGTCATGTCCCAAAGAAGAAGTGGGGGGAAAAACAGTTTAACTTCCCAACTTGGGCAAACTGAAGATCTGTTTTCATAGGGACAGCTGCAAGAATTATGGAAAGGCTGTAATTGCACCATTGGACCAAAAAATGGGAGAAAATATTCATCCTTTGGGAAAAAAGATGATGTTACTGAATAAACTGATTACATAATGGACCATCCCCACAAGTTTTAAGCACATTCTCCTATCCTGGGATGTGTGTTTTCCACATGGTTGCTTAGTAAGCACAACTCTGAAAAAAGCAAAAATATCCCTTTGAAGAAAGGCATTCATTGCTCCAAAGTGTTTCTTGTGGAAACAGGTAGTAGGCTGTATCTTTTCAGGGTCTTAGGCTGTGGGTGTGTGGGGAAAATTCTACATGCTGCATCCTTCATTTCATGCCTCTCTTCATTAATGTTGTCACTTGTACATTTTCAGAGTAAAACCAACAGCAATAGAATAAAATGAGATGGTATGGGCAAGACTGACCTCTAGCGGCTGTTTCTAGGATATGCCTTTATTATTATTTTTTGCAGAGTCCAGTAGCGCATACAGTATCTTTTGCAACCTAACAAAAGCTGAACAAGTGTTTGAGAAGATGAATTCATTTCTTTTTTAACTAAGGACCCTAATGTGAAAAAAAAAAGGTTGACCTTGGACTTTATGAACAAGTGGTAAATGCAGTGTAAATCATTAAATTGGGGATCCTGTCCCTTATCTTCTAACATTTTGTCCCTCAGGAATGTATTTTGAAATTGATCAGGACAAAATATTGTGCTACACTATTTATTCATATCATGCTTTAAATAATTTTAGATATTAAACAGAGAGCAAGCCATCTAATCTTAGTTGCTTGGTTTTGGAGATTTTATGACTAGAATAACTAGTTAACAAGAAGAAAATGTATTTTTATTTCTCACTTTAGTAGTTAGTAGTTGCTGTTCACTGGAACAGACTTCTCAAAACAGCTTATATTTTGTATATTTTGTTATTTATACAGTACTTTAAATTAAGAGCGCAAACTACTAAAACAGAGTGAGTACCATAAAGTTTATATAGGAATTTTCAACTGGTACAGAAGAGGTGTCAGACTGGGATGAACTTCTTGAAAATTCTAAAACCAGGCAGGTGTTTTCCTTGTTCATCACTCATCTCACCTTTGAAAGTAATAAGAGACAGGGAATATTCATAGAAGATATCAATATAATTGCTAGGCCAATTTGGGAGACCATAATTCGGAAAACAATTTAGGAGTAGAAATGTGAAAAATACTACTATAATAGTGGCAAACAGCATGATCTTTTTCAAATCAGTCATGAACACAAATCCAGTTTTTAGTTGAGCTATATGCCCACTATGTAGGATTGAATCTAAAGTTGACTGAATCCTAATCAGCACATGCAAATAACTTTTACCGGTAATAGCCTAAATATGGTGATATTTAAAAGATGGAAATCAAAGTAGGGTTATCATTGATGAGTTTCTACAAATTATATAAAGGCTGCTTTAAATTTAAAATTTATTAATAATTAATAATGATTATATTTACCATATTAAAAATTATTTAACAGAAGAACAGAGTTGGAAGGGACTTGGAAGTCTTCTAATCCAACATCTGCTTTAGCAGAGGATCCTGTACCATTCCGGACAAATGGATGTCCAATCTCTTCTTAGAAGCCTCCCGTGATGGAGCACCCACAACTTCTGAAAGCATGCTCTTCCACTGATGGTTCTGTCAGGAAATTTATGGAACACAACTGTTTGTGAATAATTATTGACCCATAATCTACCATAACACTGATCCTCTATCTGTGAAACATTTCAGTTCACTGCTACTACAATAAGTAAATCAACCCGAAGGGGAAAGTGTATATCAAAAACATAAGTTTCATTACTAGTCCTCACAAGTCCCTGATCACTCCCCCAATAAAATTAAAACCAAGAAAGAAATAGAAACACATTCTGTTCCATGTGTCTCGAATGCTAAATGAGGACAGCCCAATGTCTTATATAGACATTATACAGAATCCACAGAACCATGAGATTTGACTTCTATGTCTGCCTGATGTAAGGTATTTCAAGTCTTGTAATCTGAGTACTAAAAGTATATGCTGTGCTGATGGAGATTTAAAAACAAGATGCCTTAGGACCTTCCCTTGAGTCTTCACTTCCTATGGTGAAACCCTCTTCCTACTGGAAGGTTTCTACTGAAGAAAGGGGATATTTTTGTTAATTTCCCTTTTCCACAACACTTCTGGCACCCCAAAATATGATGATTCTTCTCTGGAAAGCATGGGCATAAGTTACTCCGTGAGGCTGTAGAAAATTTAACCTTTCTGTTCAACAGTAGGCACAATAAAATGAAGTATCATGCATCCAGGCATTAAATCCAAGACCCTTTGAATCCAACACTTGTCTCTAGAACTATAATATCATTTAGTTTAATTTTTTTTCAGTATATGAAGGGTCCCCGAGTTTAAATTAAAAGGTAATACCTAAATGTTTGTTTCAATTTGCTAGTGAGAAAAAACATCTTCTCCTCACCACTTAGAAGGGGGCATCTCTATATTGTGCCTGTTACAACCTGAAGGCTTACCAACTGAGCACAAAGAAAACAATACACCATTTTTCTGCAGAATACTGTTTTAATTCCAAAGCAAAAATATAGAGATTTCATAAATTAATCAATACACATTTTCATTTATGTCTTTACAATGCTTTGGTTTTTAGAGAATGAGAATCACATAACATGTCCTGAACAATTTGCCTGAGAAATCAATTTATGATTTTCTTGACAGCATGTACAGTTCTACACGTGAACAGAAGCTGGAGTGCATAATTAAAATGCAGAGAAAAATCTTTAGGAAATATTCTCATAACCTCCAAATGCTTTTACTGATCTTATTTAATTAAAATATTTGGCAGTGTTATTTTACCGATATTTATTTTTGAAGCAAGCTCAAGAAAAGGACTCCATCTGACTCCTATTCCGATATGTGCTTTTTCCTGTTCCCATTATCAGTGAACTGATTCATTACAAAAGCAGGAGAAATCAGAGAAAGTAAGGCAATAGAAAGTATACTCTATTTTCATGAATGAAGAGCAAAGGTGACATTAGATCTAGTTTAGGCATATGTTGGGTTATTTCTAAGATGAAAAAAATGGATAATTCCCACTTTTGCAATTAAAGGCCTCGATATTTTTTCTCCCACAACATTATCTCAATATTATCCTACTGCTTAAAATTACAGAGATTAACAGTTCTGTAAATACCCAATAGTCTTTCATTTCAAATGGATCCACTTCATTACATTTTTAAAAAATTATCTCACGTTTTTAAGTTGATATATTTTTGGATATGCTTAAGAACCTTCAAAGTGACTCTTGTGCTAGTCTTGTTCTGAATTTCTGCTTCACAAGATGGGAACTCATTCAGGCTAAAATGATAGCATGTCACTCACAGTAAAATACTTTTAACCAGATCCAGGAAATTGTCATACTCATTGAAAAAAGCCCCTCTTGGCTTTTCTTTTTTTTTCAGTTTCATTTTTTGCTGAAGAACAGATATATGGAAACTTCAAACATGCTAAAACCCAACAAGCCGTATGCAACTGGGAAGAGGAAATTTCAAATAGTTTCATATAGTGATCATAAATGCTTATCTATTCTTCTAGCATTCAGATATAAAATGGACAAGGGCCTCTACATCATCACAGTATTGAGTAGTCCCCTTTATAAGTGATTCTTTTCCCCACAGAGTCCCAAGGGCATTGCTTATAATGACACTTTCTGGGAAAAAAAACAGCAACTCTGTCCCATGGTGGTATCTCTTGCCATGCCAGCGACCTTGGGATAAAGCCGCTATACCTCTCAAGCAGTTGGTGAGGGCACATCTTCCTGAGGTCTCAGTTCTTGCCCAATTCTGTTCTGTTCAAGCTCACTTATTACAGACATATATTTAAATTCATTTGGCTGATGGTTAAATGATTCCACCAACCAGTAGGTCTCTTGACGGTCTGTGGCATAGAAAAGCTGAACCTGGCTGGCTAGGCACTGAGCTTCCTGTACAGTCTGTGAAAATAAACAATGTATGCTGTTAGAAGAGTTATGGGGCTTCATCAATGGAAAAAGAAGGAGCATTAAGCTTTATACCTTGTACCAAAATTTTAATTTCATTTTATTACTGTGCTCTAATGCCAGGACAATTATATAGAAACAGACATGACAAAGCTGCTATAAAAGTGGCACAGTGTTTTAGTATTTGGAGGCATTTCAAATCATTAAGAACTGATTATGAAAGGGAAAAGAACATAATGGTGATGAGGTCAGTGGCTCTTTTATGAATTCTGAGGCATTTCTAAGCCAGTCCTGAATATTGTCCAACTGTCTTAAGTCTTTGAAGTGGAACACAAATGTATAAGAGCAACAGTTGGTACAGCTTCAACTATCACAATACTAGTCAAGAGAGAGAGAAAAGTGCCAATTGGAATGCAGAAAAAGAAAAATGAACCAGTCCTAATATAGTCCACATTACTAAAATATGCAAGCTATTACTGAATATTCACACGTTTACATGTTTGTTTTGTAAACTGTTAGCTGGCCATCTGGAAGCCTCTTCTATTGGTATCAACATGAGGGTGGAATATGTATAAAAATATTTGCCTACCATACTTAGAAATGCTCATCCATTCTGTGCTTTCAATAAGCAAGACTGACAAAATGATACAAGAATTCCACTTTTATGCTCTTTGTTTTAATAAAGCAAGGAACTATCTTTCTGTCATGAAAACCTGATCATTGCTAAGTTTCATTTACCAAGAATTTAGAATCCATTTCTGCAGTCATCAGTACAATTCCTTTTTCCTTCTGAAGCTCAGGAAAATGATACAAAATCAACTGGCTGGAAGAAGCATCACCTTGACTCTGCAGCAAATACAATGTTTACTATTATATAAACACAGGGGTATTCAACAAGCACTTTAATTACCAAATCATTTTAAGACTTCAATCAGGAAAGAGATTCACAGGCATCTACAAGATGCAAGAAAATATTGCACGGTTGAGCTCTTTCTATTCAAAATCCTTTCCTTCTCTGATGTTTCATGTATGGTATCTGCACAGAAATGTTTGTATAAGTATGTGTGTCTAAAACCCTCCAATACTCTAATACTAGGAAGTCAACAGAAAAATATAAATGGTTTCAGGAAAACTATATACATTTTGATTTTTGGCTAGATTGAGATGTCATTCCAAGCACAAAGTTCAATTACAGCTCTCTTAGTTCTCATCTAGAATGTTCATCAACTAGTCTAAGCAATTGGTTGAGAAAGACTGATCTAGAGAGCAGGATTGGTCTGGTAAACCTTCATTTTGACACGTGGGCACATGGGACTGTGTAAGTGTTATGAAAAATACTCATTATTCAACTGAAGCTCTGAGATACCGCCACTGGAAGAGTCCAAACAAACACATGTTACCTTAAGCTAAGTTATGAAGGAACTACTGACAATTCAAGAAGCCATTTTGCTTTTGCTTTAAGGCAACAGCAATCAAGTTTCTAGGCTATGCAGTTTCCATGTTACCTCTCAAAACAAGCAAAAAATATCAACCAGCTTCAAGCTATAGTATAGTATCCTAGATTCCAGGTGCTATAGTAAAGTGAAGATTTAATTTATTTGCTACTATGATGTGTCCTGAAAAACATCTGCTCATATCCCAGCTTATTAATTGTCTAGACATAATCACCACCTAACCAGCCAATTTTGACTTGCGTAGGTTCAGTGTCTGGGATGATTAACACACCAGCTTCCACTAAATAATTTTGCTATAAAAAGAAGTGTCAAGGCTTAATTGATTTGGAGCACTATGCCCTTTTGAATCAAGCACTGGAGAATTGTCTGTTTTATGCATCTTACAGTAAGGCCAAATAAATGACCTAAGTCTTGAATAAAATTCATCTTCTGCAATTTAAGAATCCTGCACAAGAGATATGTAGCAGAGAGCTCAAAAACAATTTAAAAGAAACAATTTCTCCAGACATCTCTATCAGTGCCCACATGAAATAATTCTTGTTTTAAGGATTGGTTTTAAAAGGCAGTGACATACACAGAATTTGGGGCGGAGGGGAGGGAGAGGAATTTTTCCTCCTTTCTGAATTCCCCAGACTGTCCCTAGAAATATTTTTTTAGAAAAAAACCTCCACCTACCTGAATGTTTATCAGAGAAGTGAAGTGAAGTTCTCTTCCTGACCACAGTCCAACAAAAAATTCATACCCTTCCTTCCTTGGCAGCGCATAAAGAAACTGGATTGAAGATGGATGGGAATTAAAATTGGTCTATTGAAATCCAAGTCAAATTGAGTAAAACACGAGACTCAGGAAGACAAATGAGCAGTCATTTTAGACTAGTCCTGGAAAATGACACTTCTTAAATGTTCATTTCCTCATTTCCTGCTGAGCCTGAGAAACTTTTTATATGCCTGTGATGTTCCTCCAGAATGTTCTTTGCAATAATTCAGTATGTTGCAGTTTTTGGACTGAAGTACATTTATAAACGCAGCGGCAAGATGCTGAGCTTGTCAATTAGAAAGGTCGGCAGTTCGGTGCTTCGAATCCCTAGCACCGTGTAACGGAGTGAGCTCCCACTACTTGTCCCAGTTTCTGCCAAACTAGCAGTTCGAAAGCAGGTAAAAATGCAAATAGAAAAATAGGGACCACTTTGGTGGGAAGGTAACAGTGTTCCGTGCGCCTTTGGCGTTTAGTCATACCGGCCACATGACCACGGAGACGTCTTTGGACAGTGCTGGCTCTTCGGCTTTGTAACAATGATGAGCACTGCCCCCTAGAGCTGGAAACGACTAGCACAACTAGCATGTATGTGTGAGGGGAACTTTACCTTTCTTTTATAAACAGAATAACAGAGTTGGAAGGGACGTTGGACGGATTCTAGTCCAGTCCTCTTCTCAAGCAGCTTATACCATTCCAGACAAATGGCTCTCCAATCTCATCTTAAAATGGAACAGTGATGGAGCACCAACAACTTCTGGAGGTGAGCCATTTCACTGATTAATTGTTCTATCAGGAAATTTCTCCTTAGAGAATTATAAGAATGATAAGAATTGACAAATGAATAAAGCAGCTGTAGATTATCAGGGCTGTAATCTATTAAGATTATCTAAATTCCATCACAATTGGAAAATCAGACTATCAGTAACAAAATTTTATATTGAGAAGAGTGAAAGAAAGACTCTGGCCATAAAGAGCCTTCCCAAACACACACATTGTACTTACAGATGGACAATTTTGAATTCGTTTCCACATGACATCAAAAGTTTTTCCCTTTGGAAAGAAATGGGAAAACATGCTTATGTGGTTCTCATCAGTGAAAAAGAAACAACAAAGAACATGATTTATTTTCTTACATCCCACCATCCCACCACTTGAGGTGGTTTCTAATAATAGCAAGTGATCATACTCTTGTAAAAGTGTTTCGGCACAGTCAGCAATAAATTTTTAATTGAATTTCTGAATGCTCCACTAGGTTAAACAGGAGGGATGTTGGGGTGAGATCAAATTATTGTTGTACTTACAGGAATAACAGCATAAACTGTGTCTTCTCCAGAAAAGTATTGCTTCCATATCTGGATAAAAGAGATTGTGCCAATTATTTCAAAGACAGTGAATGGAAATCAAAAGAAACTCGATTCAGTGAAATAACTGTATTACCAAAATAATCAGTCAATTGAAATATTTGATGTTGGTCTTTACTAGTACTGTTTCCAGTCTAATAGCCAAACTTGAAAGTTGTCCAGGTTTTTTTACCCATGTTCCTATTTAAGGTTCAGACAGTCAAACTAGTAATAAAAATAACCAAAACTTACTAAATGAAACACATAGCAAAACAAATTAAAGAGCTTGGTAGGATAACCGCAAGTTGATTTCAATGGGATTTTCATTCTTCTAAAAAGATACTTACTCAGTCCTAAAAAGACATAAGGATGAAAACTGGCTTGGACAAACACCTCCTGTGGTGTGGGTGCACATTTTAAAACTTCATCATCATCTTATTTCACCATGCACTGGAACCCAAAAATTCTTTAAAGATTTCGAGGGAAAAATATATGGGAATTGATTTCTGCCCATAAACTCTGGGCTTAAAAAACACCAATATTTATTTATTTACTTAATTCATTGTTCATGTTTCTATCTTGCTACAATCGAAGGACTTTACTATGCCATACAAGAGAGACTGTGCATATATATGTCTTTTTAAGATTATATAAGACTGTAGACTAATCTAGACTTTTAATATAAAAAGACAATTCACACATAAGACAAATGATAACATTGTTAAATTGTCAAAGCAAGTATCTCCATTCAGGAAACTGAGCAACAGCACTGAATATAGGACTTTAATGTTAAGTTTTTGCTCTTCAAAAGTTACCAGAGAACAACAGGTTCCATTAACTTAAAAGTGTTAAAAGTTACACAAAATGTACTTTTTAAGGATTCCCATTTTTGTCACCTGCTTTATTTCTTCAGGCTTCTTCTGTTTCATCATCTCAACATTAAGTATAGAATCAAGTGTCTGTAACAAATTATAAACAATAAAGTTTGCATGCTAAGTCATCAATGTAAGAAACAAAACAAAACATTGATTCCTTGTAGGCTAACATGCATACAATGTAACTGGGAAGAACTACTTCTAATAACACTTATCTAATTTATAGAATTTATATCCTACCTTTCATCAGATAGTTCAGTGTAGTATGCCTGTACACTGCACGAGTCAAAAAGAGGGCTGTGAGGATATTTACAGACCCCTCACATCCTGGACATAAACGATTTCAACTCCTACCCTCAAAATGGCGCTATAGAGCACTGCACACCAGAACAACTATACACAAGAACAGTTTCTTCCCGAATGCCATCACTTTGCTAAACAAATAATTCCCTCAACACTGTCAAACTATTTACTAAGTCTACATTACTATTACTATTACTCTTCCCATCCTTCCATTCACCCATCTCCTCCCATTTATGACTGTATGACTGTAACTTCGTTGCTTGTATCCTTACAATTTTTTATTGACTGCTTATTGTACCCTGACTAATTATTAAATGTTGTACCTTATGATTCTTGATTAATGTATCTTTTTTATGTACATTGAAAGCATATGCACCAAGACAAATTCCTTGTGTGTCTAATCACATTTGGCCAATAAAGAATTCTGCTCAAAATCAATCATTGGATCGATGAATGGGAAGGGACCTAACACTAGGTCACATACCAATCTAGATCCAACTTATTTGTAAAATTTTATTTTACATTCTTAAAATAAATAATTAGTAAAACAATATTTAAACTTAACTTTAAAAAATAATAAAAAACAAAGCAAAAGAAAAAATAGGAATAAGACAGCTCCAAAAGATTTTTAAAAAGAGAAAAAACCCTCTATTTTATAGTTACCAATAGCTCTGATGTTACTAATAAATATATTACTATAATATAATCTGTACAAAATTGTAAAATATAACAAAATCTCTATCACAGTAATATATATCCTTGCATCCTTTGATAGTAGAAAATATTGCCTTTTGCTAGACTGATAGATTCACTTCCAACCAGTGGTGGGATTCAATTTTTTTTTTAACCACTGGTTCTGTGGGCGTGGCTTGGTGACGTGGCAGCGGAAGGATACTGTAAAATCTCCAGTCAGAGGTGGTATTTGCCGGTTCTCTGAACTACTCAAAATTTCCGCTACCAGTTCTCCAGAACCGGTCAGAACCTGCTGAATACCACCTCTGCTTCCAACCATCATTTCTTAATATACGAAATGAGGGGTCCTTGGCGCTCTCTGAGCTTGTTTTCTTGCAGACATTTCATTACTCAAGCTAGGTAACATCATCAGTGCTGTTAGCTAGTTTGAGTAATGAAATGTCTGGAAAAAAAAAGAAACAAGTTTAGAGAGCACCAAAGACTACTCAGTCAAACCCTGAGCTACAATTATTTTTACTGGTAATATTTGGAATATTATCACATTTCTAATTTCCCAATATGAAATATCCAAGACCTTAGTCACTCTACTATGCTAGCTCAATAGCAAATAACTATATAACATAACCATCAAATCCAGTGGCCTGTTCTCAGGATGAAAGAAAGCATATCCATGGTAGCTTATCAAAAGCAGCTGAACTATGCCAATTACAGAATTTTCTATAAAAAATCTTTATGAAAAATCTCTCAGATAGATCTAGCTCCCTAATCCAATCACCATTAGCAAAATAGGTACTATAAATAAGAGTAGAAAATAGGTTTAATGAAAATATAATTTTACCTTATTTTTTGTGAATCCTGGTTTTGTTTGTCCTGCTTTTGCAGTCTAGAATTAAATATTAAGACTACTTTAGAATCAGCACCATGAAAATGGTTATAATCTTCAGTGTTAAGCAATTTGTCTTAGACCTCTAAACAATTCAAGGAGGCACATATAACACATAACTGGCTGAAGTGCAAAGCCAAGGGATTGGGTAAAATGCAATTGTTTTTAAATTAGAAGTTAGTTTTGTATCAGTAGAAGACATGAGTTAATTTTGAGATGAAGACTATGGGTTGACATAGTTATTTCTGGAAGATACTTTTAAACTACCATATAATATAAGGCTGTCCCAAATCTTGGAATAACATGTATTCCATTCAATCAGAAAGCATGGGGGAGAGGTTATGCTGCTGATATTAATGTATCCTTCTCAAACTCAATGTATCCTTCCTGTGTATACGACAATAAATCTGAAAACATAAAAGGTGTGTGTATGTATGTATGTTTATATGTACATATCAAACATGCATACAAAAAGCTAAAGGAGAAGATAGATCTTAATGTTTTTGTTATTTTTGCAAAAGAAGGCCTTCCTTTTGAAGCCTCACTTTTACAAAAAAAAATGGGATAAAGGATCCAGCTGTGACTATAAAGGCCTCTATTCAACATTTAGTACGAACAGAAAAAAGTTTAATCTATCTCTGTAAAGTCAAAATACATGCATAACCATAAATAAATACGCAGGCACACACGAGTGGAAACAACAGTCAGGATTTTTTTTTTTCATATAGCAAAAAATGTTTTCTAATCCCAATTTCTTCTGATAGTTAATAAAATATTTATTGGATTAGATACTAAACATGAAATATTTGACATTAGCCTTGCCTGTTCCTCCATGCATCTGACAAACTCTGCCTGTTTTGAGAATCCCACTGGCTGCTTTTTCAAACCATTCTTTTGCTCCATGCGAGATTCAAAAAGATCTGGATTGGATCTGAATCAAAGTTAGAACAGTTTATAACTACCACACACAGATCATACTTTCGCCCCAAAACTCCTTATCATATGCCAAAAGTGTGTGACCTCATCATACTTTGTCATGGTAACTTATTAAAAAGCAGGGCAGGATGACAGCAAACTGGGCATATTTCACTCTAAATATCCGTCAGCGACCAGCTTCAACAGGAGAAGACTGGTGGAAGGAAGCAAATCTACTGTGTATTTATAGCAGCACCCAAACCAGTAAAGCTTGCATGCACACGAATAAGGTTTGAAACCTCTAAGCCTTTACTGTAAACCACGGCAAACCCGAGTGCGGGATACATTATAGCTCGACCCTGGACTTGTTTACTGGAATGCGTGTAAGTGCCTCGAAAGCCTTTGGGAGGCGTGCAGGGAAAGACGGGCAGACAAAGCCTAGCTAAGGACGTTCCTAGGGCTCCCACTTCAAGGTTACTCTCAGATTCCCACTTCTTCCCCCGCCAAAAAAAAAAAAAAGATTAAGCACAGCGTCCGGCTCCTCGGCGCTGCCTTATACCTGCGAAGCTCTTGGATCTTAGTTCGGTATTTCTCGAAGAAAGGGCTCTCCCCCAGACCACTCTCGTCTGCCAGCCCGCGGATCCCGAGGACTAGCGGCCTAGGCCGCGAAGGGACCAAAAGGCCAAGAGGCCGAAGAGCAGCGTAGCGACTCATCAGCACCCCGCGGGACAGGCTGAGCCCCGCCATCCCCCAGAACTGCTGCAGATGCCCCGCTGCCATGGCGGCCCTGCCCACCCCCCTACTCTGCCTTAGGCGCGAGCAACGCGGAACGCCCTCCGCCCGTTTACGTCACCCAGCGCAAAGGTTCCGCCCAGGCAAAGAAGGGAGCGAGCGGGGGAGGCCACACTTTAATTTAAATGTTAGAGAATGCAAACCGCAGACCGGGTCTATTAAAGAGAACATCTCCAATGAGGCTATACTAGGTCTACCCGATATTTGGGGTTGAGGGCTAAACCCCGGTTGAACATTGTTGATCTCTGTTCAATTTATTATGCGTTCAAGTCACTTTTTGACTCCTGGCTAAATCCCTCTACTTGGAAAGGTTTTTTGGAAGTGGTCTGCCATTGCTTCCTTTTTAGGGCTGAGAGAAAGTGGCTGGCCAAGGTCACCCAGATGGCTTTGTATCTTAAGACAGAATTAGAACTCATGGTCTCCCGTTTTCTAGCCTGTATAGCTTAACCACTATACCAAACTGCCTCTATTGGCTGTCCATTTTTGAAACAGTATTGGGTGCTTGATTTTCAAGTGTAAAAGTGTTTCCTAGTATGATTTGATTGCTTATTGTACCCTATGACTATCATTAAGTGTTGTACCTTATGATTTTTGACTCTTGGTGAATGTATCTTTTATGTATACTGAGAGTATTTGCACCAAGACAAATTCCTTGTGTGTCCAACTACACTTGGCCAATAAAGAATTCTATTCTATTCAAACCAGTTCTCTAAATTCCAGATATGCCCTAAGCACCAAGAGGTTATGGATCCCTGACCTAAAATAACCATCTGGCCTGTTTGGGAGGTCTTATAGTCAACTACCAGAATTTCCAGTTAAAGGAGTTAATATTTCTATAGACCTGGAGAAAGGCAGATCACAAACAGCTTTTTCTCAAAGAAAAAATAAAACACATACAGAGAAAAGTCAGCCTGTAGCTTTTGGATTGCATAAAAGAATGGGCAATCAAGCTTTTCCTTATCTTGAAAAGGAAGGCAAAGGTTTCTAGAAAGTCTATCCTGCATAGTATTGCTTTGTTGACTTAAAAGTCCTTTCACCTATGTTCCAGGAAAGTAGAGATTTCAACTGGGTGTGAGAGTAGAATGTATATTCTTGGCCCTCAGTATGGTCTCCTGGTGACCATTGTTTCATCATAAGCTTTGGAATGTGACTTTCTCTTCTATTCCTTTCCATTAGAATTAATGTCAACTACTCATTTGGTTTTCTCCTTCTGAAAAGAGAGTAGCTTCATCTTCTTCAAATAAAGGCATGGTAAAATCCAAACTTACAGTAAATGATGATTATCCCTAGTGGTGAGTAGCCCATTGTCTTTTCTGAACTAAACATTAGCAAGTTTGCCTTTTTATTACTGGAAAGCTAGGTGAGTCACCCAGCAGCAAGCAATTGAAACAGTATACATATAGTGCTGTGCCTGATCTGTTTTAATTCTGGTCTCTTAACTAAAGCTCAGTGGTTCAAACAGAGTTTGAAACAGAGTTTACAAATTGCAACTATAATTACGATTGGGTCTGCAGAACATACTTCACCAAAATCAAATAAAACATATACGGTATATTTTTTACTAAAATACATGAACTCAAGATTCATTGGTCAAAAGATAAGTTGATTTTGGACTGGCTGTGGGGAAAGGACATTTTTCTTAGGAATGGCTCCCTTTGGAGGTGACTATTTTGGCTTAGATCTGATTCACAGCTTTGACTGGTGCAAGAACCTATCACTTCCTGATGTAAAGGCAGCTCGGCCAATAACCCTTTTCCTTTTGGTTACCTTTTGCTCAGATAACATCTCAGGAAGCTGCCTTGATGTGTGTTTGGACATAGTTAATATAAAACAGGGCAACCAGATTGTTTTCAAGGATGCACCAATGAGCATTCATTTGTACAACTCCTGGAACATTGGTTTATTTCTGGGACATTCAGGCAATTTGTACCCGTAAAATCCTCAGCACTTAAAGGGACAGTGTATCTATACATGTATCTTTGTGCATAGCCTTGCTGATAGTTTGAAAAGGAAATGTAGAACAAGGCCTTTTCCATGGCACTAATCCAAATTTCCTTTTTTTTTCTGCTTAGGTTATTAAACCTTTGCTGGCTATTATTTTGGTAGAACTCTGCTATTTTAAATCTTCAGTTTCTCAAATTGGTAGAATATTTATTTTTAAAATAATTTAATTTTAAAATAATTCTGATTCTTTAGATCAGAAGATAACTTTTTATTAAATATTATAAAGTTCTTACCATTGTATCTAAACTGGAAGATTGGAGATATACAACTACATGCTTTAAAAAAAATCTAAAAGCTACTGTATAAGACAGCTTTAAGCTATTCTTCCAAATTACAAAGCTTGACTCCTTTAAATCCAAGTAATCCAGACCATCAAATTCGTCCCTTGATGAAAATGTTTATAGAAGAGACAGAGAGGGAACTTGATTGTTTTAACATGCTAATACTTTCCAACTTAAAAGCATGAGAGAATCCTTTAACCCAAACAGTATTCTATTGATGTTTTGGGGATTTTTTTGACAGTTTGAAAGTTTCACAACTTCCTCCTCATGCAAACAGTAGTAACACTCAAGATGACAACCAAATTCTCTTCTGAAGTTTATTTTATGACCTAATTACAGGTTTGCTGCCGGTGTATTTTGGAAGCCTAGCTTTTTGCTACATCTTGGTGTTTACCTGTATGCTGCTCCTTCAATGGCGAAAACAAATCCTTCAGAAGCGCCGTGCAAAAGTCTGGATGAAACAGTTGAAAGCGGAGTCTTATTTTCAACATGCATTGGCTCACAGGGCTGATGAGGAAGCCCAGCCTAGAACAAATACAGCCACCTGCAATCCCAATAACATACTAGACCTAGAACCACAAAGCACTGTCTTACCTAGTGAGAATATTGTGGAGAGCAACATCAATTCTACCCCTCCACTTCTAGATTCGGCTCCATACAAACCAGTATTTCAAGAAGTTCCATGTGCTTGTGCACTCTCTCACTTGCCGCCACTGCTTGCGCATTCAGCTTCTTACCCTTGCTCTACCATTCCAGCAGAAAGTTCACCATTCAGCTCACCTCTAAAACCAACCATCTTGAAATATGATCCATACAGTATGGGTAGAAGGATTTCTGCTTAGCGATCAAATGTGACGGATAGGAATATTCTTAAGTGGTTTCAGTTAGAACTCAATTAAAGATCAGTTTCAAACTATTTCCGTTTTCATTCAAGCATTGTTTTAATATTGGGAAGACAATCTGCCTTCGACAGCTAGTGTAGAAAGAAATCACTTTAGAAATTAAATTGTATTCAGAATCCGTTCATATATCATGAAACTGAAGTATATGTTCTTTCCAAGGTTTCTAAATCTACATTTCATCCCAATTGTCCAAAGAGCTGAATATTACATGGCCATACTTCAATTTTAACTTCAGTAACAAATTACATTTTAAAATATATGAGTAATATCCAGATATATCAAAAAGCAAAGTGTATGGAAGACTTTATAATTAAAACCAGCAAACATTGTTTAGTCCTGAGTGTCTCACATTTCGTTAGCAAAGTTAGTTATGGCTAACAAATGGTGCTTATAATGCAGCCTTTTAAAACTTAAAGTAAAATATAGTATAAATTATGGTCCAACTCAGTGAATATTTTGGAGCAACTTATTTTTTCCAGTGTGAGAGGTAATCTGGGAACAGCAACTGTTTTTACAAATCAGTTTATCATGTTATACAATTCTAATAGACAAAATAGGATTTTTTCAAGTGAACCGCATGATCAAAAAGAAAGCTGAATGCTTCAGTTTATTCTATAACATATTTTTCTAGATGAAATAAAATAACCATTAGACCCAAAACAAACTATTTTATTTAGATTTGACATTCACAATGCATAATAGGTGCAAAATGCAACAGCTAAATCTAGCTTTCATTCACTCCATTAGAGCTTTTACACATTTTTGAGGTCCTATTTTATAAACCATTTCAATTAGTTTAAGTAGGACAATGCAAATCAATTACCTTTATACAATGTAAAACCAGTGTACTTTCAGTGCAGTGGATTCCAATACAAATCCTAAAGAACAAACACTATGATTCACAGCAGAGCATTGTTTTTAACATTTTAAAGATCAGATTAGTTAATTCATATTCTAAAGGACATAATTTTCATTCTGGAGATATAAAATCAAGACTCTTTTTTTAATAGCATAAAAAGCAGTACCACTTTTAAACTATACCCAACACTCCCATACAAGGAAAACAGGTTTCAATCTTTCAAAACCCTTAAGAATTATTTCCTTTGCAATGTTATGCTTCTCCATACAAATAAACTACCCTTTTCTATAAATCTTAATTTTATTCATTCTTTTCATATGATTATCTGAACAAAAAGATAAGTAATTTTTACTTTTTAAATACCACTAGAATTTTTTGTGCAATCACAAAAGATACAATACATTCCACTGTTACTTTACCCTGTCCCTATTCTTTCTATTCTGAATGTCCCTAATTTTATCAGAGGATTCTATTATTGTAAAATACCTGAATAACCTACTGTATTTTTCAGACTATAAGACGCACCAGATCATAAGACGCACCTAGGTTTAGAGGAGGAAGACAAGAAAAAAATTAGTTTTTTGCCTTTGTGAGTCCCGTTTTTGCCCTCCCCAGAGACCAGAAGCACTTTATAGTCCAAAAGTGGTTCTTTTTTTGGCCTGCAGAGTGCTTCTGGATGCCAGGGAGGGCAAAAAATAGGACGCGCGGAAGGTTTGGGAGACCAAAAACAGGCCCGTATTTGCTCTAAAAGGCGTACAGACATTTCCACCCACTTTTTTTTAGGGGGGGGGGAGTGCATCTTATAGTCCAAAAAATACAGTAATTTTTTAAAAAATAATATATTCATTGGAAGCATTGCAATAAATTCAACATTCATTTGAAGCCTTCTGTTATTACCATGCTAAAAAGATGAGTCCATTTCATGGGCACCCATGAACACTGGAAAAAAAACATGTAGCTTAATATCCATACGAACATTTCAAAATCTTGTGTTTTTTTAAAATATGTTACAGCTTCCAGCTATCCTGCTCAGCATGGCTGATAGACATGATATGACTTGTGGCATCAGTTCAATTCAGAAGAGTATTATATCTTAAGGATGATAAAGCTAAAATGGGGAAAATATTAAGTTTTTGACCAGTGGTTTAGCTAATTCCCATTACTCTTTCTTACATAACATTCCCTAAACAGGCAGGCTCAGCTCTGTGAATGCTGCATATTCAATTTCAAATCAATTCTGCTGAACAGCTATTGCATATTGTTAATTAACTGTAAAATAATTTCAAAGAGTGAGCTATTTGAGCCAACTTATAATACTCAGATTGCCATATTTATTTTGCTTTCAAATGCACAAATATTGCAAATTAGGAGAAACACATAAGACAAACGATGTATATTGAAGGCTCTAATTACATTCAAAAACAGCAAGATAGAATTACTTAAAGATTTTACATGAAGAGTTAGCTTTATGAAAAGCTTGCAAATAGGGAAAATTTATAAGCTTTTGCACTTCAGAGTTTAGACATTTCATCACTTAAATTTGCTCAGTATGAATGCCTTCTTTCTCAGTGATGACATACACACGAGGAATGGGGAAATGCTGGTATGCTAAGGACCCTCAGCAATCATTCCAAGTGATACTACCTTCCTTCCTGCTCTATAACATAAAGTATGAATTAACCTTAGGTATTTTTTTCTAATGAAAACATTCCTTTAATGTAGGATAGTTTTCAAATACGTATTTCTCTTACGGTACAGTATTGAGTTATTGAAGACTATGACTTCAGCTTCTAAATTGGATCAGAAATTTTGGAGTGAGATTTCTGTTACAACAAAAATGTTCCTGAAAGCAATCCCTAAAAGTGCTCATGATAATCAACTTAATACTGAGATTAAAAGTCATTCTTTGCATATGGATTATAACAAGCCACCTTTAAAAAAATACCTTCAATATTTTGCAATACAATCATATGACATACACACATACAAATACTGTTATATTTAATTGTTATTGCTTTATTTGGTCAATCGTTTTTATACACAAAGCATATAAAATTAATTTTATCCAAAAGAATACTGGTGTTCAGTTATGAACACAATATGAATTTTGAGCTTTAATGGGTATAGCTAACATATAAATTTAAGGAAACAATTTGCATTCTGGATAATTGTCTAGATAAGGGAATCTGGTTTTCCAAAACCTGTTCATTAAATTTTTGGAAGGCATCTGTTTACATCATATTCTAGTATACCAGTGCTCAGTACTTTGATAGAAACCACTGCCATTATGGGCAATGAAGATTCCTGAGAACTTAAAATTTGCTAAACTAAAAGCTGTAAAGAAAGCCAACAATTATGACAGCATTCTACTCAACATATCCTTTAAAAATAGATTTACAGTAATAGTGGCACATTAGAAAATCTTGCTGCATTTGGTTTGTACAGGGAATAATGTTTATCTGAGGTTATTTATTAAACGAAATCCTACTGTTTGTTTTCCTGACAACACCTGATGTTTTCAATAACCAAAACAAAACACAGCAGCTTAAAATGTTTTGAATTTCCAAGTTTATAGCTCACACTACATCATCAAAAGTGACTTCACATTCACAAACACATCTGTTTTTTTTTTAATAAGGCAAAAGCTTACTAATCTTGATAGTATATACGAAGATGCTGTACTCCTAGTGGAAATCTTTCTCAAACTTCAATTTAAGAAAAAGGAGATTTAATTATCTGGAAAAAAGTAGCACGTCCATGCCACAATCTCAATCCATTTGAACCTCACATTGGAATTAATGTTAAAATAAATCAGCAAACCACAGAGTGAAAATGCAAAGTTGTACTTAGTACAAAATATAATTTGGTGCTTATCATCTTACTTTTCTCTGAGAGTATCCTAATTATTGTTAATATTAACTACTAACCATTAACACCACTTTTAATCCTCTGTTAAATTGGGAAAGGTTAACTGAATTAGGTATCACCAATACAATGGGAAAAACTGAAGTAAATATTGCAGTGTTTCCAGCAGGAATCCTTCTTCATAAAATTATTATAACTGAAAATAGCAATGAATCTGTGATTTAGTTAAAATCAGAAGAAATTTTTATTCTTACAACCTGTTTCTCTGAATGTCTTTTTATCTCAATTTCAAGAATTGAAGTCTCCTTTAGAGTCTGGCATAAAAGTTAGTACTTGAATAGCACAAAACTTACCAGTGATTCACAAACCAATATAGGAAAGGAGTGTCATACAAGTGTAATTCCTAGCAAGAAGCAATGTTTTCTATTATCGACTTTTACTTAATACAAACTGGAACACTAATTACTTTTGATGAAAATTAGACCCAAATATGTATAAGTTATTCTAGTTTAAATATTTACAAATGGAAGAATCCCATCCTGCAAATCAGATTTTTATATTTTATTCTAAAGTGCAGCTAATTTAAGGCAAATTTGAAATATAAAATCAAGTTTGTCAATATATACACATATTTTAACTTGAAGACGAGCTTCCCTTATAAGGGAAATAAGAACTCTGAGATAAAATTCTTCGTGTAGTCATAAGGTGCAATTATCATTTTCATTACAATTATTCAATGCAATGCAATGCAATCCTGGGGCTGTGATCCAGGACAAATAAAATGTCCCTAGTTCTGTGGGAATCCAAACCAATGCAATAATGTATTTGCTATTAATAGGCCTTGTTTGCATAAACAAATTTAGGCATGGCTATTTACCCCTGGATCAGGGCCTCAAAAGTTGGAAAATCTTTCAGGGGTCAACATATCTAATGTTACAGCAGATAAAAATATAAAAGCTTTTCACTGTTTTCCAAATAACAGAAATTTTAAAGGTGTCAACTGATAGACTAAATTAACTTCAAAGACTAGTAGATCACTGGGAAAAGTGCTATAAGTAGCTTTTACTTATTCAGTTGGTTTTTTAAAAACAAAAACAAAACAATAGCTACTGTAGTCCTTCAATACTGTGTTTATAAGAAAAGATACTATAGACCCAATGCTACTTTCAGTTCTGTTATAGAATATCTTCCATCTCCATCTTCATCAAATTCCTGAAAACTCTGTGGATCATGCACTATATATCCAACCAGATTTTCCAGGTCTTCATATGATAACTTGTCATTAATGCCTTGGCTAGAAGTCCTGAATAAATTCTGAAGATCTGCAAGGGAAAAATTTGTTTATAAAAAACCATTCATTGCTCTCTCCTGAATTCAATCACCCCAAACTTCTATGTACAAGTCAGTTGCAATGGTGTTAGCTTAAGAAATAACTTGATTGTGCCAATAATAGCATCATGTCCCTCAAACTCAGTCTCCTTACTGTCAGCACTGATATTTCTATCATGGATTATTTAATTAGAGTTGTTCATTCATCTGCAATTCAGAAAATGCAATTTGGTATACATTTATTAAACAAAGGCTATTTTCATTATGTCTAGGATGTCTAAAATTACTATTATGGTTGATTAAAAACCACAAAAACTCAATATTGCTTTGTAATGGAGAAAGAAATGGTATGAAACCAGATTGCAACCTTGTTTTCAATTTACTAAACTACGGAAAATTATTATGTCTGAGCTGATCCCAAAACAATAATGATACGTATGCATTAAACTAGCAGAAACAACACTAAACATTTGGAAAGAGATAATGGCTAAATATTAATGTATGTCAACTGTCTCAATATAGCTGATTATGTGATTCAAGTATTCAGAGTAGACTGTAGTATAACAACCCATTTTATATTGTTTTTATACATTTTAGCTAGATTCAGTATATTTCTTTTGTTACTTTAATATTTTCAATTGGATAACCTATGGCAAGACCCCAATACAAAATATTTAAGAAAATCAAGGGATAATTAGGACATGGGGATCCTGCAAAAACAGAGAGTCACCCTTTTTGCTAACATGGTCTATTCTAAACCATGGGTGTCAAACTCGATTTCATTGAGGGCCGCATCAGGGTTATGTTTGACCTTAGGGGGCCGGGGTGGACATGACCAGGGTGGGCATAGCCAGTTTAACATCACTTGTGTTGGGGGTGCCTGTGGTGGTTCAAGAGCTCCGCCAGTGAAAACGGAGCTGGGGAGGTCCGCAGAGGTACCACGGGCCAATTCTTTGCTGTTTCCAGGACAGCCCTGCAGGCCAGATCTAAGCACGCCATGGGCCGGATCCAGTCTGTGGGCATTCAGTTTGACACCCATGATCTAAATGAATATTTTTCAAAGCTATTATGGCTAACAAAGAAAGAGATGAACTGATGAGGGGATTAAGTATCTCTCTGTAATCCCAATTCTGATCATCCCACCTGAAACTAGCAGCTATTTATCCCATCTCAAAGAGGTATACACAATCAAACATTTACCATCATAAATAAATCCTAATATATTCATTCATTTTGCCATTTCTAAATGTAGTCTCCCAATTTAAATTTGTAAAGACAACTCTTTGACATCTATAGATCCAAATTTATTAATTTCTAGAATCTTTGGCACACAAAACATGGGTTCTTGTTCCATGTCTAAAAACTTCAACTTTACCTTCTATGTTGGATATGCCAGGTAAAGACAAGCTTCTTGGGTGTCGACTTTGCTCAACATTATTGCCAAGTGATCTTGAAGAAATTATTGGAAGTTTTGTAGGCTCTGATGTCATGCTCTGTGGATTTTCTACTGTCAAAGCAATTTTACAGTAGTCATTTATTTTTCTTATTTGATAACAGCAAATATCATGCATCAAGGTGGAGGGAGGGGACATTAAAATGGTATAAAGCAGTCACAAGCAATATTAGCAGATTTCAAATGTATTCTAGTTTCACTCATACTAAAGTAAATAATAAGCATATAAACTGACTGCCTTCTAGAGATTTAGAAACAAGAACTATTGCTTGTTTTTTAATCAAATCATCAATTTCAGTTTGTTTTCAGTTTATATGTTAAATTAAAGCTGGAAAAAAAATCTGAAGTGATTAATCTTGGTCCGATTTTTTTTTACATCTCAAAAAACTTGGCATTTTAACAGGGATGTGTAGATTTTCTACATCCACTGCAAATCCCATTGTAGCTCATGATAAATGGGGACTCTCAGCAGGTCTACCTTAGGTGACCTAGATACTGACATCTGCAGTAGATACTCTTTTAAAAATCCAACTCCAAACCATATAGGATGTTAAAGGTGGTAATAAGCACCTGTAAACCAAGTGGCCAACAATACAGATCATGCGGAAATGTGAAATATGATTATACTAGGCAGCACCAGTTAGTTGCATTCTACTACAACTAGTTTCCAAATGTTCTCCAAGGGTGGCCCCCCCAAGTGGAAACTGACAAATATATAAATTCTGAAAATGATGTTCAATTCTATGAAATATGACAATTAAAATATTTAGTTCAGAAGCTTGAATTCAAATGCTAGCCAGTAAATAAATCTCTATACCTTCAGGTATGCATTTGGAAACAGATAACAATTTGTTGAAGTAAGTTAGTAATTAAAGCATGATAAAATAAAATTAGCTTGATATTCTAATAAAATATGCAAAATGACACGTATATGAGATGTTTACCTTTAAGTGCTTCAGATCGTTCATTATCTGATTTGCTTGACAGAGCATTAATCAACTGCAGCTTTTCTCTTAGTTTGGATACCTGAGATTCTCCATTTTCTATTTTCTGTAGATTACCAATTAAAAAAAAACTCTAAAGTAGCCCTGTTTGTTCTACTTTGATTGCACTTAATACAAAATCCACTGTATCATTTATATATTTCTAGCAAGTATATTTATGTACCTTTTTTCCTAATATTGTAACTGCACATACTATAATTTTGATGGTTTCAAAACTATCAACGTGAAAAGGGAATTAGCAATGTCAAAATCCAGCAGGAATTTTATTTTAATTCCTATCAACAGTAACTAATTTCAGGTATTGTTATACCAAGTCATAGTTCTATTGATAAGTTGAATAAACTAAATTGATTTTCTGCTGTACTTCTCTTACATGACTGTATATTGAATTAATCAATTTATGATTGACATAAATACACAGTAAAGCCTGTTTTATTGGTAAAATTAGCATTCTCTCCTCAAATCTTAAAGCTAAAGTTCTGGTGTAAATCTCTGCTGTAATGGTACTCTATAATTCCTCATATTCTTGAAATGTGACTAAACCCTGGTGAATTAATGACTTTAATTAGTCATTAGCTACAACATAAAATAACCTGAATAGTTTTGCAGCATGAGAATTATCCTTAGGAACAATTGATTTTTTTGAGAAAGTTTTTTTGAATATATTTTGCCTTGTGAATGTATGTCCTTTAAAAGCATGTTTTTCTTTCCATCAAGATATTATATCTAAGGTTTTGAACGAAGAGGAAAGTTGAAGTGATGTTCTAATGCCCCATGGAACAATATTTTATTATATTTTAAAGTATTTTTAAAAAGAATAACTTATTGATTTTCAGCATTAAATAACAGCCAAACTCACTTCAGTCAATTGGTGACCATATAATTAAAGTTCTGAAATGTTTGAAACAAAAATGCTTTGTTCTCCAGATACAAAAGACACAAGAACATGTTTTCAAGAGTCTTGTACATTTTTTAGTTAAACAGAACTCAACATGGGTAAATAAACAAAGCTACATATTGTGTTTCATCAGCTTTGGAGCAATTACAGATTTAATATCAACCACTGTAAAAGCTAAAATATCATTTTACTTGCTTCCATTTTGTTTTTAATGCAGTACTGAAATTTATATAGAAACAAAAGGTGTATGTGAAACTGTAAATTTACTGCTATATAGTTTATCCTTAATTTTTTAAATTTTTTATTATTTTTTCAAGGCTGAACCAATACCTTCTTTTCAACTTTTCAGCTCACACGGAATTTTTGTTTTTACAAAATGTGAATGGAGAAAAATATATATGGGCTATGAACCTCAGTTGTTCTGTCATTTCACTTGAGTTGGTTACCTTACTCCTCTTACCCTCAAAGTCAGGAGGACAACTCAAGGGGGTTCTAAAAAATATCTCTTTTGCTATGGTTCTCCAAAACTTACCTCCATATTTTCTACTTTTTCAGCAGTTGTTTCATTTCTTGATTCTTTTTTCACATTTACCGAGGTAGTTAGGTTACTCACCTGCAAGGGACAGTATAATATATGTGTTTGCTTGTGGCATACTATCCTGTACAAGCAACATGTTGCAAGTGTTTCATTCCCAAAATATTTAGACACTTACCATACCAAAGGTAAGGTTCTTTCTGTTTTCTGGTTTATTCACAACGAATATATGATTTTCTAAGGAAGTAACTTTCCAGCTTAGATTGGTGACTGTGGAATCCAGATTGAAAAATTTTAAATCATTCAATTTCTGATGTAACATTACGGTAGAGTTCATCTCCTCTATAGAGATATGTAGATATTGGTTATCCTGTTTAACAAAAGAAAATGATTACTTTGCTATAAAACCAGTGGAACAAGGTTACTGAAAATAAGCAGAACATAATCTTAATGAATCTAGTACACTATAAACTATTCTCTGTAGCCTTTTCAAGTTCAACAGAACAAATTGTGTATCAAAGGAATATACAATCACCTCTTGAGTTACAACCACTCATTTAGTGACTATTGAAAGTTACAATGGTACTGGAAAAATATGACTTATGACTGTTCTTCACACAATCTTGCGGCATCCCTATGGTCACGTGATCAAAATTCTGACGCTTGGAAACCAGCATATATTTATGATGGTTGCAATGTCCTAGGGTCATGTGACCATCTTTTGCAAACGTCTGAGAAGCAAAGTCAGTGGGGAAGCCAGATTCACTTAACAATCATGATACTAACTTTACCACAGAGATTCACTTAACAACTGTGGCAAGAAAGTCGTAAAATGGGGCAAAACTCACTTAACTGCCAAGCTTAGCAAATGGAAATGTGCTCAACCACAAGTCAAAGACAGAAGCAGAATTAGATGTTATCTCATGCACCTCTTCTCTGATGCAGGCCAATTTCAGTGGCTATCGTGGATTCTGCACAACCATTAAAGTATTAGAATGCCATTGTAGTATTGTGAACATATTTATTCTTGGTTTTTAAATTATTAAATTTAAATTTAAATTAGAACTTCAGAAAAAAACAACTGCTACCAATCTGCCTTCCACTGAGGATCTGTATACTGCACAAGCCAGAAAGAGGGTTGTGAAAATATCTACAGACACCTCCCCTCCCCCAACATCCAACCGCTTCAATGTCTATCCTCAAAATGACACTATAGGGCACTGCAGGTCAGAACAACTAAACATAAGGAGAGTTCCCCCACACCCCCCATGCCATCACTCTGCTAAATAACTAATTTCTACAACACTGTAAAACTATTTAGAAAGGCAGTATTACCATCTTTATTATCATCTTCCCTATTACCTATCTCATCTTGTAATTTTGTTACTTGTATCTTACAATTTATATTGTTTACTTAGTATCCTAGTATGATTTATGTGGATTGCTTATTTAGTATCCATAACTATCACTAAGTGTTGTTATCTAATGTTTTATGATGAATGTATTACCGCTATTACCATGACTATGATAATCCATCACTATCGTTGTATGTACACTGACAGTGTATGTACTGGAGACAAATTCCTTGTACATTTAATCACATGTGGCCAATAAAGAATTCTAAATTACTCAACCTACGTCAGATGACTAATAGGAAGATACGGGGACCAATTCAGTAACTGTTTGATACTTGGGAGTGTTTAAACACTGAATAGTTGTTTTACGGAAAGGGCATCTTTTTTCTATCTTGGATGCGATACCTAAGTCCTTATCATATTCCAACTACCCTCAACAATTATATGATAGATGCATTTGAAGCAACAGCAATGGCTTCTTGACTAGTTATTCTTTTCATTCCAGAGGCACTATAAATATCAGCATTTGTGTTCCAAAAATAATACTAAAGAGTAGTATAACAATGCAAAGCTATCCTGGCTTCATTTTAACATAACAGTTTTGAAACCGTGATTTCCAAAGCTTTTAAAAGCAAAAAAGCAGCACCTGTTTACAAATGTTCGTCATATTCTTTTCATTTATCTGGGGGACAGAAGAGGAGGAAAAGGAAAGTAAATGCTTTTGTCTAACATCTTCTGTGTGTTCATTCTGAAATATATTAAGACATGTGTTCAAACCAGTTATTATTTGAATATTCATAACCCATCAAGCATAACACTTATTTACATTCTGCAAATAATTGAAAGAGAAGAAAGCAAAAAGAAGACAGTAAACCTTTTGTGAGCAGCCATAAAATACTGGCATTTGCTTTACTTGACATTAAATTTAAATTTAAGGTTTTTATGCAGGAAGAATATGAAGCAGAGTTATAGCTAGAAAAGTGAGGTGTCTGAATAACTAACCGCCTAAAATGTGATGTTAATGTTAAAATGCTTCCATCTGCATAAACAGTCAATATCTACAAATCTGATTATATAAATTTTACAAATTTAAATTGGTTTTAAGACCAGTTTAAGAATTTATAAGAACATAAAATATATTCCACTTAAAATGGTAAACTATAAACATCATTTTTTCTTAATAAATCCATAGGGGGGTTTGAAACAAGAAAATCTGGAAAAACCAACTTCAGCCACTTTTATTTTTAAATTGCATACCAAATCTGAAGTTCTTATAGGATGAGCTATAGAATGTGCTTTTGTGAAATGTCTATAAATCCTTACTATTTCTTTTTGGAGAGTTTCTAGAGTCTTCTTTTGCTCTTCAATTGCTGCTTGCATGGCCTCAACATCATGATGAACACTAGTTACTGTGCTACCTATAGTAGCAACAGTCTAGGGAAAAAATAACAGCAAATCTTTTAGCATTGGACATTCATTGATCAACTAATTGAAATTCAAATGTGTTTACTCCAATGAGGAATTATTTTAATTGGTTACATTAAACACAAAGAATGTACATTAACAAATCCCATTTATAACAATATGAATAACAATTTATGTTCTTGGATATATTTAACTGGGAACATATATCACATTTGAAGAATATGGAATCAGGTCTGTGGATAAAATAAGTCACTTTGTATTGCTCCATTGAAATCACTTCCACATCAAAGCTTATATAAAGTATACGTTGTAGTGTATACACACAACCAGACAATATCATTTATATTGCCATATACCCACAAAGGTTCTAATTGCATCGGCATTCTATGTGCTTGGATATGCAAGAAACGATACATCCTATGATGAACTGTTTTCATATTTAGAGAAAAACATGCAAACAGATATTTGTAAAAGTGTTTAGAAACACAAACATCAAGTATTATCAGTTCTATTATCAGATCACAAAGTATGATGCAAACTACTTTCTGGATTATAGGAAAAATATATAAAATGCTGGAAATACAATCCGTCAAAAGTATTGCACTTAGCTTACATATAGAAAAAGGAACTCACTTCCAGGCAAGCAACATAATATTGCCTATAAGCATATAAACAATTCTGAATATATTACTTATGCCCAGTTTTACTAGTGGGCCTTATTACTGCAAAGACACTGAAATCACCACTACTAACTGTCACCTATATTCTTTATACAAGTCATTTGTATCATTGGTGAAATATACCATTTTTCATGGTCTAGTCACATGAACTAGAAAGCAGGATTTCAAAAGTTTTATAAATATATTTTTATGTTTCCTTCATACATTTTCAAAAAAAGAGGGATTAAAAACGCAATAAAATATAGTTCCTATTAGAAAGGAAAGACACAATGAAAAGCTCTGTACTTGTCAACTTATCTATAGCACAAAAAATTCTAAAGATAGATTAGTACTGAATATAATACATACTTTCTGAAGCTCTTCCACTGTAACAGGAAGATTAATTAAATCAGAAGCAGATTTAATATTTGCTTTGAGATGATTTACTGCCAACATCAGCAAAGATATCTGTAATCACAAATGAAAGAATGACTTTACAGGACAGATTTTTATCTTTTCTGTTGTAAAGGTTCATCCTAAGGTCATGTTATGAATGTGTTACTGTTGACTTATCAGGACTGAAGACTGACTCAAAGGAACAAACCTAAACAACAGATATTCCCCTTTATTGCTGCCCAAGGTGCTGCTGATACACTTCTACAGAGGAATTATTGAGTCTATCATCTGCACCTCTGTAACTGTCCAATCAAGACAAGCACCGACTTCAACGGATAATTAGAACTGCAGAAAAAACAATTGCTACTTATCTGCCTTCTGTTGAAGACCTGCGTGTATACTGCACGAGCCAGAAAGAGGGTTGTGAAAATATCTACAGACACACACACCCTCACGTCCTGGACATAAACTGTTTCTACTTCTACCCTCAAAATGAAGCAATAGGATACTGCACATCAGAACAACTAGAGCTAAGGATTTTTTTCCCCCATGACATCACTCTGCTAAATAATTCCCACAACACTGTAAAATTATCTAGAAAGGCAGTATTACCATCATTATTCTCATCTTCCCTATTACCTTTCTCCTTATGTTCTTATTATACCTTTGTTTATATCTTACGATTTATATTGTTTACTTAGTATCCTAGCATGGTTTATGTTGATTGCTTATTTAGTATCTATGACTATGACTAAGTGTTGTATCTAATGTTTTATGATGAATGTATTTTTAAAATGACTATGATAATGATCTATCATTATTGTTGCACCAGAGACAAATTCCTTGTGTCTAATCACACTTGGCCAATAAAAATTTTTAAATTCTAAACCCTATTGGTAAACAAAGGAATGGTTGGACATTCTATTGCCCAATATAGAAAATGTTCAGTAGAATGTAATATGAACTGACTAAATTGAGTGATTAAAAGTGCTATTTAACACTATTTTTGATGCAACTTTACTTGAACAAATGCTTGCTCATTTTACCTGTTTGCTTATTTCAGTGATGTTTATCCATATTTTGTTTATCCCCAAATCTCCATTCTTAATTTTTTCCAATTCCTTTTCTTTATTACGGAGGTCTTCAGTCATTCTGGGAATTTCTTGAAATGAGTTTTTTTGATTAGATTCCACTAAAATAGAAAATTAAATGAATCTGAGTGGATTAATGAATGAATCTGAAAACATGAACATAATTTCTTTCAGGCTCTAATTCAGAATATCTAAGAGGCTATGACTCTCATGATGAACATGCACAAGTTCTTCGGGAGATATTCCGAGCTTTAGAAGCCCATTATCGTTTCATAATATTGCAGAAGAACCTGTTCTCTTACACTGTTCCCAAATTATGGGAATTGCATTTGGTCTCCACTGTCTTGTATTTAGAAACATTATCTCTAGTTCCTTATATTAATTTGATACTTAACATTTAAGATTCTGCAGGGATTCTGCTTTGTCTTAAGAAACTTGCTAGAGTAGAAAAAACAGAATATAATTCAAGTAAACAACAAACATTTTCTTTCAGGTCTCAGGTACACTTCCCAGTGCATTTATTGGACCCATTTTTCATAAAACATTAAAACACAAGACACCCCGTGCCCTATTGGGTCATCCTCTCAAAGATATTTCCTTACCTAAACAAAGAAACAAAGACAAAACAATTGTGGAGTGGGAGCCACTTCACACTTTCCGCCTGCTTCCCCATTGAGTTTTCATGTGGGAAGTTGGTAGGTAGCATCAGAAAAATCTCCCTCCCTCCCTCCCGGCTTGTCCATTTATTTTGCTTGTGGGAAACTTGCAGGAAGAAGTTAGCAGGGAAGCCAGCAGAAAGTTTTTCTCCCCCCCCCCCTCACCAGACAGTAGTGCAGGGGTGTGCATAAAAGAGGTGCTGCATGAGACAGGGAAGGCATGCAGGGCTGGCAGCACCAGTCAAGAGAAGAAACGGGAGGGGGGGGTGTATGTGCAAGACACAGATCAAAGGAAGACGGGGGGGCGCAGAGCATGGGCTGGGGGATTTCTTCCTCCATTTCTGCTCCCTTCCTTTCCAGCTGCTGGATGGGAGAGGGGCTGAGGAATTGTGAGATTAGTTGGGAAGCCCTCACAGGTCATTGAAAAGGAAGATCATGTGACCACCGCAGGAGTGCAGCATCACCAGAAGCAGCCACATCTTTCCCAAATTTCATTCCCTTGGGAGTCACAGGTCCTGGGTTTTATAAATTAGCCCATTTGAGGTACACTTTTAGTTCAAAAATTGTTGCTGTGTGATGCACCCTTTTGCTCAGTTAAAGGTCATGACAATCAGAGTTCCAGTAGTATATACTGTAAGTATCTATGTCAATATATTTATACTTGTCCAATCCATAACTGATGACATATAATTCAGTGTTTGCTAGTAATAATGAAACTGAAATCCAGTACACTGATAATAGAAGCAAGCTGTTGTAAACTAGCAAATCAATAAACTTTTAGGATCAAAACATTTTAACTTTTATTTACAGAATGCAATCAAATTGTCGTAAACACACTTTAAAATTGATCACAAAATATTTGATTACATTTAGTAAGATGTGCTGTTTTTCTATATGACTAAGACTCTATTTTCTGCAGTTTTGCAAAAAACATTTTTTACACGTAAAGGAACTCACAATTGGAAGGTCTGTTAAGCATGCCATTAATCACTAATACTAGCACTAGCAAACAAAAAAATTATGTTCATGCTACTGAGTTCTTATTAAGTATGATATAACCCAGCAACTCCCTACATGAAGGAACATAGTTTTCTTAAGTATAAATGACAGTACTAAGACTCCAATAGTAGTTTAACAATTGAATAAACTGCTTTAGGTGATTCTCATTGGCTGGAGCTGCTTAAACAAAGAACAGATGACCACCAATCACAGATGTTGTAATAATACATTCCTTTACTGGGCAGGGAGGTGGACCACTGATCTCCAAGGTCCTTTTCATTCTTTGTTTAATTTCAAAATCCCTTCAGAAAAGATGTTAATTACATCAATCCAAAGGTTAAAAAAAAGCATAAGCTTTCAATATCTCCATCAGGGAATATTTTAAAACACAGAAGTGGAGGATGAAGGGGAAAAAAGATAATACATATAGTCCTTGACTTATAACAGTTCATTTAGTGACTGTCCAAAGTTACAAGAGCCCTGAAAAAGTGACTTATGATCATTTTTCAGTTACAACCTTTCCAGCATTCCCATCATCATATGATCAAAATTCAGATGCTTGGCAACTGATTCATATTTATGACTGTTCCTGTGTTCCAAGGTCATGTTGCAAACCTTCTGACAAGCAAAGTCAATGGAGAAGCCAGGTTTAGGTGACCAACTTATCAGCTGCAGCGATTCACTTAATAATTGAGGCAAGAAAGATCATAAAACAGGGTTAAATTAACTTAACAAATGTCTCAATTAACAGCAGAAATTTGGGGCTTAATTGTGGTTGCATATCGAGGACTACCTGTACTGAAATATAAAATCTGCACAGTCCGTATCAAAATTAGAATGTAGGAGAGGACAGCAATTAGGATCTCCCTGGTGCAGAGATTGTCTCAGGTTATAACCAAGACAGATGCAGCTATTTTTGAAATAGAGCTGTTCCAGATATTGAAAATATAAAATATCCCTGCTCTCTGAAATGAGCATCCATTCATTCTTTACTTGCTTTATACAACTTTCTATACGATAAAGAAAGAAAGTTTGCCTAAACATACTTACTTTCTATCAAATTAAAACAAAACTGTTTTGCTTTTGGTAAAATATTCTTAAGAAAATGAGAATATATAATTTTGCCCGTAATGCATGCTAGCTAAAAGCAAGATATATGCAAATTTCTTCCCAGAAAACATTATAGAGTTGGCAAATATTTGAACTTACTGGTTCTAAATCTTTCCTTTAATCCATCCAGATCTTCTTTGAGAGCAACTTGCATCCATACCAATCCAACACAGGCCACCACACAAGCAGCCAGGATGATAAAGGTACATAACAGGCAGCAGAGTTTGCAGCATCGCAGATAGTCCCCCCTACATTAAAAATGTTTTAAATTGGTATTTGCTAACAGAGCTAAATATTACATTAAACTGATACCTTACTAAATTCAATGTAGGAACAATCGTGCTTTTAAACTCTATATACTTGTACTATACCAAATATAAAATTCCATGCAAAATTAGGAATAAAAACAAAACTGCCAATATTGTATTGTCCTTGTATAAATATATGGCATGTCTGTATCTGAAATATTAAGTTTAGTTCTGTGCTTGAAAAATATAACACAGCAAAAAAAAAGCATAATAGGGCAACCAAAATGATCAAGGAGATTAAACAACTATATAAGAAAAGGCTATAATATCTGGGATAGTTTAGCTTAAAGAAGAGTGATGAGTTATGACTATAAACGTATATTAAATGTGCATAGATCTCAGAGAAGAACAAATAGTGTTATTTTACATCAGTGGTGGCTAACCTTTTTGGGCTCCTGTGCCAAAAATTGTGTGTGCGCTTCCACACTCACATGCCAGCACCCAGAAGGCAATGCGTGCCCCCCACAGCCCCTATGCATGCATGCACAATCCCCACCCACCCACGCCACCCCCTTACCTGCACTGCGCCTCATAGCTGATTTTCGGTTTGAAGCCTTTTTCAGCCTCCCAGAGGATTGAAGAAGTCTTCTGCAGGCTTTGCTGACCGAAAACTAGCCCCGTTTAGTCACTTCTGGTATTTTCGGAAAAACAGGAAGTGATGAAATGGGGCTAGTTTTTGGCCTGCAAAGCCTGCAGAAGCCTTCCTCAAGTCTGTGGGAGGCCAAAAAGGCCTAAAACCAGTCAAAAATCAGCTGTGAGGCGCATGCATGCGCAGTGAGGTACGTTTGCCTGCAGCTCGCATGCCGGCACAAATGGTCTGCATGCCACCTGTAGCCCAAGTGCCATAAATTCGCCATCACGGTTCTACACAAAGCCTGAGACAGAATTGTGAAGTTGAACATGTTAAAAAAAATACAACAAAAAAGTACCTTATCCCACAGGAATATGTGCAGAAACATTACAAAGGAAAAAACAAATGTACAACAAATGCTAATAAAAGCAAATTATGCTTTGATATATGTTTATGTACTACTGTAACCAAAATCATATTATGGAATCTAACAGTATAATCTCTGCAAGCTAACAATATTCAAACAGAAAGAATGACAGTATCATTCTTCCCCATACCTGCATCATTAAGCAGAGCCCAAGAATAACACCAGGACAAGTTGTACAAGTAACACACCTGTTACTATGTCAGGGAAGGCTAATTCTCCAACCTGTATTGCTGTCACACCCAGCAATTGTTTTCAGTTCCAGTTGTGCTCAGCAATTTGATGTTCTCCAAATGAATTATGATTACAACTACTATCCATCCAAAACATCTAGCAGCTGAAGACATTAAATTACAATCCAACCCAAATTCAGAGCAACAGACTGAAGATTACGTTAATAATATTGCTATTCTAACCACCATATTTTCTGACTTACACTCATCCCAAATCCAACTTTACTTCTCAAGGCCTGTTAACTCGGCTTCTTCAAAATTCCGAGTTGATTACAGGTAGTCCTCAACCTACGACCACAATTAAGCCCAACCCCTTTATGCTGCTAAGTGAAAAATTTGTTAAGTGAGTTTTGCTTCATTTTACGACTTTTCTTGCCCCGTTTGTTATGAAACTGGCTTCCCCCATCGACTTTGCTTCTCAGAAGGTTGCAAAAATTGATCACACGATCCCAGGACACTGCAATCGTCATAAATGTGAGTCAGCTGTCAAGCCTTTGAATGTAAAGCACGTGACCATGGGGATGCTGCAAAGGTCATAAGGGTGAAAGACCATCATCAGTCACACTTTTTTCCGTGCTGTTGTATGGTCACTAAGTGGCCTGTTGTAAGTCGAGGACTACCTGTATAAACCGAAACCCATTCAGCGTCTCTTCCTCTCCCTAAAGCGCCACATCCCTTTCCAATCCTAAACCTCCTCCTGACCCCCACAGCCAATCCTCGGCTCCCCTATCCCTGCCTATCCCATCCTTGCTTTCCCAGCCACCTTCCTCCCCTTCTCCCTGGATTATCCGGGTCTCACTTAGAAAAGCGGGCGCGGGAGCCCGGCAGCCCGAATCTGTCCCCGTAATCCGGATCAGAGGAGCTGCTGGTGACGCTCTCGGCAGACTCGGTGCGGAGCAACCGATGACCCGAGGCAGAGCCTTTCCTGGGATGCTTCTTTTTGAGCCGGCCGCCTCCGCCGTTGCCGCTTCCCCGGTCGCCGTTTCCACCGCTCGCGAGGCCTATGAGCGCGTTCAGCTCCTTGCGCTTTTTCATCCTCTTCTGCTGAGCCGGGACGAGGCCCTGGGGAGCCGAGCTCCACAACGGAGGAGGGGCTCCTAACTCGGGGCCCCGGCTCGCCAGCTTCAGCGTTTCCGACGTTCACCGCCCAGGCGGGCGTCTCAAGAAGGCCGGGACGGATCTCTTAGGCTTCGCCGATGCCGTTGGGGCCGGTTCTTCTTCCCACCGGCTTTAGCTGCCGCCGCAGAAGCCCCAGCCATAGCCGTGGGAAGAACATCGCTTCCTCTTGCTCCTCGCCGACCAAAGGGTTGGAGCCGTTCGTTGCTAGCACCGGAGGCACCGATTGGAAGGTTTTGCTCGTCCGCCAGAATCTACCAGTATCCCCTCCTCCTATTGGATAAAAGGATTGTTTTTCTTCCCTCTGCCTTCTTCCCTATTGGGCTATGTTAGCCTTTTTTTTTCCATTGGCTAGTGACATTTACATCCGGGGAACCGGTTAAGACTCCTCCACAGCGGGGAGTGTAATTAAATCAACCTATTTAAAGGGCCAAGACTAATAGAGAGATGAATGGAATAAATTAGAATGACGCTTCACTTGCAAAGATGATGGAATAGATCTTCTTGAGGAAGTGCCGTTGGATCAACGACTCTGCTTCAAATGGCATTAATTACTTAGGGTCGAAAAAAAGACATACTGATTAGAGAGGAAAATGTCAAACATCATAGAGAAAAAGGGCAAAAAAAAAGGAGCTTACAATGTAGTTGCTGTGGGAACTACAAAAGGTCAGTACTAGAAACTTCAGAAAACCCTTTTAAGAAAACCAAGAAGCATCAGCTGAAAGAAAAACTCAAAGCAGCCTGCAGCAGGCTGTTACAAAAGTAACAAAAGCTGACCACAGAAATACTTAAATAGAGCCATTAAGATAAGGGGAATCAGGCTAAAAATAAACTCTCCAAGATAAACCAAAATTCCCCTTTCAATCTTTTTTTTACTACTGGTTCTGTGACCATGGCTTGATAGGCATGGCAGTGGAAAGGATACTGTAAAATCTCCAGTCAGAGGTGGTATTTGCCAGTTTTCGGAACTACTCAAAATTTCCACTACTGGTTCTTCAGAACTGGTCAGAACCTGCTGAATAGCACCTTTGCCTGGGACCAAGATTAACCCAGTAAAACAGGAAAACAAAACCCAGGACAATCAGAAACACATCAAAACCCATAAAGCTACAGGAACTTCCAAGGGGAATTAAACATAAAAGGTTCAGATTCATACTTCCAAGCTGCTTTCAAGCCAGCAAAGCTCAGCTTTGTCACTTTTTGCTTCTTGCCTTCCTACATTAACAGAATTCTACTTTCTGGCAGCTGGCTTCTGCATCCATTTCTTCTCAGTGTGTGGTGTGTACCAGCTAGGAACAAACTCAGGAAATTTCTTCCAACATTGGAAACTTCTGAAATCACCCAAATTCCCCAGACAGGATGGTTGGAAATTCAGAAAAGGGGTGGGGTAATGAAGATAATGTGGCTTTTTAAATTACTACATCAAAACATGTAAAGCATTTTTTTTTACTACTGGTTCTGTGAGCGTGGCTTGGTGGGCATGGCAGGGGAATGATACTGTAAAATCTCCAGTCAGATGTGGTATTTGCTGGTTCTTTGAACTACTCAAAATTTCCACTACTGGTTCTCCAGAACTGATCAGAACCTGCTGAATACCACGTCTGATATAAACTAGTGGGAATGTAGTTCAAACATCAGCCACATTTTGCCTCCTCCTTTCCCCATTCCCCTTTGGAACAGCTTGTTAGTTGAAATTTTGTATCTGGAAAACTTGTATTGCCTTAATAAAGCTGTGGCTTCTATGATTAATCTTAAAAATCTAACAACCTAATTTTTGATTAATCTCAAAAATCTAACAACCAAACCCAGGAGGCTACAAGGAAATCTCAGGATTGTAGGCTAGACAAGGATCTTGAAAAACATCTAAGAACAGATTGATAAATTATTTTTACCTTGTTGCTAAAAAGCACAGGGTTATATAGTTATTAAGTGCAGAAAATCAGAAAAAAGCTTGGCTTTATTAAAGAGCCATATTCTGCTCTGCCAGCTAAGATATTAGCAAAAAAAAAATTGAAAGTCCTCAAGTTTTTTTTTTAACTTTGCAAAAATAAATGTATTCCCTTATGATTATATGAAATATATTTAACATTCTGTAGATTTTCCCTGCAGTATCAGTTCCTGATTGGCTATGAGGAAACTCTTTCAGTAATACAATAAATCCTAGTCTTTAACTTTACAAAAAGACTTCAATCATTTTTTGTTTTTTTTAAAAGCCATGGTTTAGGCATGTTTACCAATACTTTATACCCATCCAGCTGCATGATGGAAGTGGGGGAATGTAAAAAAAAAAGTTGAGATGGTGAATAAAGCTATACAGTTTAACCCTTGGCCCTTGTAAGTATGTGATGAGCTACATCCAAAAGGAGCAAGGCTTTGATTGCATGTCCATAACCACCATCTTAAACCTTTATGACTGTCACCACTTGGAGTACCCCAATGCCCAATACAATAGCCAGAGTTCTGGAAGAGAGATTCAATGGCACACCTCGATATATCATTCATGTCCATAACTTTTGAGAATATTGAGTCTATGGCATAATTTTTTACTGTTGCCCTTTTATTTGGTGTAAAAAATAATCATACTTATTTTGATTATCTGACACAACAAAAGATATATTATTCTTCCAACCTTAGCAGACACATTAGAGATAAGCTCCGGGAGAGCAGATTTCTCTTCTCTTGTTAACACTATTCATTGTCACACTTGTTTCTTGTTTGTCCATCACTAAGTGTTTAAATTTCATGTTCAGAGGGGGCAGAGCTGGCGTCTCAGCGGTACAGTGTGCGATCTTGAAGCTCCAAGATCGCCACTGATATCTCTGTTGCAGGATGGTCCCACCAGACCTAAACCATCCCATAGAGACGGTGATTGAGGAGGGCACATCCTGTCGATCCCAGGGACATCGCAAAGTCCCTTGTTGATCCAGGAAAAGCCCTTTTTGCCAGCGGCAGAGAGGCAGCCTTCCAAGCTGCGGAAGCTGGGACAGCTCCAGAATGGAAGAGATTGAAAAGAAAGTGTGTCAGTTTGGTGAGATGAACTTTTACTTATTATTTCTTGGAGAGAACACTCTGAAAAAATTAAAGTGGACAAAAAGGGAAGAGAAAAGAATTTAAGCGGCATGATTAATTGTCAAAGTGAACGTTTTTTTTTCTTTTTTCCCTTTTTATTGCAACTTTGAATTTGGCAAAGCTGGACTGGTACTTTTTAATCTTTTTATTTTTGTTTGTATTTCTTTCTCCCTTTTTTAAACAACCCTTTTGAAAATCCCTTTTTGACAAAGATTCTTCTGCTTGACTTAAGATTTATTTTTCTCCCTTTAAAAAAAACGGGGGGGGGGGAGACTTTACTTTTTTTTTAGTTCCTGGCTGTAGATTGAGGAGGGGGAAGTGAAAGTGAAGGAAAGTAAGTAGCACTGCTGCCCAGAGGCTTGGATACATCGTTTCTTTTTTCTTTCATTAGTTTGTGTTACAATCAAGGACTCTGAGCTGTGTATTGGAAAAGATAGAGATGAGCATGGCAGTTTGTTTATTCAGGTGCTCATTTCCGAACAGATAGCTGGAGTCTGGAGTTGAAGTTGAAAGAAAGAAGATTGAAGTGACCTTGAAAAATTCTTAGCTGATTTATCAAAGAGCCTTGGATATTTGGCGGCAGAGGCTTGTTTTATATTAGAATTGATTTTTATCTTTTGCCTCCCTTTCTACCCCACCCCCCACCCCAACTAGTGGAGCTCTTTTTTTCTCTTTAATTGGATTTTAACTTTTTAACCAGGAACTAGAATGTAAACTTTTTATTTTGGTTTTCTTTATGTTTATTAAGAGGAACATATAGAATATTTTTCCTTTTTCTTTTTTCCTTTTTTATTTTTTACTTTTTACATCTACCATTGCAACTAATTGGATTAAGGTATACAAGTGCCTGAAGATTTTCTTTCTCCTTTTTCCCTTTGGAGTGGCAATTGTTTGCCTTCGTTTATTTTTTTCCCCTCTTTTTTTCCTTTTCCCTCTCTCTTTCCTTACAGATAAGCATTACAAAATGAGTAGAAAGACAACAGCCCCAGCTTCTTTGACACCAACTCCCTCACCATTTGGAAGACAACGATCTATATA
The DNA here is from genome assembly GCF_049901715.1 of Pseudonaja textilis. Lineage (NCBI taxonomy): Eukaryota > Metazoa > Chordata > Lepidosauria > Squamata > Elapidae > Pseudonaja > Pseudonaja textilis. Next base: position 58,006,134 of record NC_141992.1, read on the forward strand.
GACAATATTACAACAAGAAAAAGAGAAAGAGAAGGAAGTGACATTACAGTTGATTATGCAAGGAATTCAGAAAATTGACCAAAAAATTGAAAAGACAGATGAAAAAGTGGAAAATATTCAACAGATGATGATGAAATATGAAGACATATTCAAAAAAATTGAAGAAGAAGATATACAAAGAGATAAGAAAATTGGAGATATTGATATTTGTTTGAGCGATGTCGAGAAGGGCAGATATGAACCATTAGGATGGGAAATAGACAAATCAGAATTTTATCTAAGATTTCAAAATATAGAAGAAGGAAAAGGTGAAAACCTTGCTGAAATAATGGCAGAAATATTGGCAGAAGCAATGGAAATAACCAAAGAAAATATGATGATGGGATGGACGAAGTGTTTTGTGTCTACACAAGATATGCAATGAGGAATAGATCACCAAGAGAAGTTCACATTCGATTTACTAAGAAGATTATTAAGACACAGCTATTCCACGTGGTGAGAGAGAAAACACTAAAATATAAAGGAAAAGAAACTGTGGAGCTGAAACAGATACCAAGAAGAATAAGAGAGATGAGAAGAGAATATTTATTCTTGACTAAAGAGTTACTTAAAAGAGGAGTAAACTACAGTTGGCTGATGCCAACTGAGGCCTTTTGTTCACTTGGCAGGAACCAAGACACAGAATTGACACAGTTGGAAAAGCTGAGCTATTCTACTTAGAATACTTTAGAGAAAAGGAGGAAGAATAAAGAAAGGAAGAGTCACTAATTGAGTTCCAAGAGGAGTGTATAGCAGTAATTGAAAAAGAAAAAGAAGAAGGTGCAGTAGGCGGTGAACCCAGAGAACAACGAGAATTGAGATCTACTAGAGCAATAAAACCCTCTTACAAAGCTTAACATGGATGAAAGAAAATTGATTACCATTAACATAAATTGACTTAATTTGGCTACTAAAAGAAGGAAAGTATTTCACAAATTTGAAAAATTAAAATTTGATATAATCTGCTTACAAAAGGTACATATTAAAAAAACAACATGAATATATACTAAAACAAGGAAAACTACAAAAATTATTTACGTTGCTGGCACAATCTTAAAACAGAGGTGTGGTATTATATATTAAAGAAACAATTTTGGCAGAACTACTTTATGCAGATGATGATGGAAGGATTTTGATGGTGGAAATAATGGACAACAGCATTAAAACACTTTTAATTGCAATTTATGCCCCAAATGATAAACAAGAATTTTATAGAAAATTACATACAAAAATAATTGAATTGGACTATGTTAATATTTGTATGATGGGAGATTTTAATGGAATAATTAACAACTGGTTGGACTATAAAACACAGAAAACAACAAAGTTAGAAAGATACTACCCAAATCCTTCCTTCGAATAACAGAAGAATTTAATTTAAAAGATACATGGAGAGAGAGAAATGCGGAAAGTAAACAATATACTTTTTATTCAAACAGGCACACATCCTGGTCTAGAATAGATATGATATGGCTGTCAGCAGAATTATTGACTAATGTATGACAGATTGAAACAGAAACAAGCACTTTGGCAGACCATAATCCAGTATCAGTTATTTGAAAAAGACACAAGAGGAGATCCTAGATGGACTTTAAATAACATGATACAGAAAGAAAAAGACTTTAAACAGAAAATAGAGAAAGAACTTGTTTTCTTCTTCAAAGAAAATATAAAAGAGGATACATCTTTACAGAATCTCTGGGACACAATGAAGGCTTACACAAGAGTCTTGATAATAGATTATACTAGGAGAAGAAACAGAAAACAGAAAAAGGCATTTAAGACATTAGAGGATGACTATAAAAGACTGGAAAAAGATTTACAGATGTTCCCACAAAAAAGACATTAAAAATAAAATGAATATAATTAAACAAAATGGGACTAATGGAAAAAGAGGAATTAGCACAAAAATTAAAAATGCTAAACAGAATTACTTTGAAGATGCAAATAAACCAGGCAGATGGCTAGCTTATAAACTGAGAAAGGAAGAAAAGCAAGAAGAATTATTCAACTGATCAATAAAGAAGGACAGGTTTACTATGGAATTGAGGAGAAGAAAAAAATTATACAAGACTACTACAGAAGACTACTACAGAAAACTGTACTTTCAAGAGAATATTAAAGAAGAAAAAGTTAAACAATATCTTCAGAAAGCGAAGCTACCTCAGATACCCCAAAACATTGAAACAATGTTAGAAGGAAGTATAACAATGATGGAATTAACAGAAGCTTTAAAAAAACAGAATGCTGGGAAAGCATCAGGTCCAGATGGTTTGCCAGTGGAATTTTACAAGACTTTTCAGGAAATATTGAATTTTCATCTTTTAGAAGTTATGAATGAAGTTATGTTAAAGAAAAGAATACCAAAAACATGGTCAGAAGCATCATTACACTTACACTGAAGGAAGGTACAGACCTACAGCAAGTTAAAAATTATAGACTTATATCTTTATTGAACTCAGACTATAAAATCTTTGCTTCAGTTTTGGTAGAAAGACTAAAAAGATACTTAAATAATTTTATTCATACTGATCAAAATGGATTTCTGCCAAAGAGACAAATCAAAGACAATGTGAGAATCATTTTGGATACTCTGGAATATTATGAAGCACACCCTGAGAAGCAAATGGCCTTGATGTTTCTAGATGCTCAAAAAGCCTTTGACAATGTAAGTTGGTGATTTATTTTACTGCAGTTGATACAAATGGGCATTGGTAAGAAATTTGTCCAAGCCATTGAAACAATATACCATGAACAAACTGCAAAGGTGATGGTGAATGGAGAATTAACAGAATCCATAGATATACAAAAAGCGACATTGTCACCTCTGCTGTTTGTGTTAACATTGGAAGTCTTGAATAGAAATATTAGAGAAGAAAAAGAAATAAAAAGAATGAAAATTTAAAAAGAGGAGTATAAATTGCAAGCTTTTACAAATGACTTGGTATTTATATTAGAAGACCCATTGGAAACAGCACCCAAATTAATAGAAAAAATAGAAGAATATGGAAAAAGTAGCAGGTTTAAGAATAAACAAAGATATTAACAAAGAATATGTTAGCAAGACGAAAGAAAGAGTTGGAAGAAATTTTAAAAATACAGGTCACAAACAAGGTTAAATATTTAGGGATTCATATTACACCAAGATGTAGTATGCTGAAGGAAGATAACTATGTTAAACTCAAACAGCAGATTGTGACAGATTTGATGAAATGGGAGCAACTATCATTGATTGGGAGAATATCCACGATTAAGATGAATATATTGCCGAGACTTTTATATTTATTCCAGACAATTCCTATTCGATTAGGGAAAGAGTGTATTGAAGATTTAAATAGAATAGTGTTGAAATATATTTGGCAGGGTAAAAAAGCAAGAATAAAATTAAAACTGTTACAAGATGCAAGAATAAGAGGAGGGTTTGCCTTGCCCAATTGGGAGCTCTATTACCAGGCGACAAATTTGATGTTGGTAAAGGAATGGATAACACTAAGGAACTGTAGATTATTGACTTTAGAAAGCCATGACTTGCTGCTGGGATGGCATGCCTTTCTCTGGTATAAGGGAATTAAAACACAGGGGTATTTCAGAAGACATTATATTCGTGAGGCATTGTTTTTGAACTGGGAGAAGATAAAAAGACAATATTACTTAAAAATTCCAACATAAATATGAACTATTGAAGCTTTTTCTTACCCAATAATATATAAAAAGGAACAAACTGTTAGATATGGGGAGATATTGCATATAAAGAAAATCTGTATAAGATGTTTTACAGGTGGCACTTGCCCCTGATGAGACTTGCAAGAATGTTTAAGAATAAATTGGATAAATGCTGGAAATGTCATCAGATACCTGGTTAATATTACCATATGTGGTGGGCATGTTTGGATGCAAAGAAATATTGGACTAAAATCCACACATGGTTGGAAAAATGATAAAACAACATATAGACTTTAAACATATAGATCTTTTTATTGGGAGTCATACTGGATATATACAATAAAGAACTGAAATATTTGATTGTAAATGTTTTAACAGTGGCTAGAATTGTATTTGCGAAGAACTGGAAAAATGACAAAATACCTATGCAGGAGGAAGTTATCAAAAAAAATTATGGACTGTGCTGAAATGAGTAAACTGACATTTGAAATTAGAGAACAAGAAGACAAGCAATTTTATATGATATGGGATTTATTTTACCAATGGTTGGATAAAAAGGCATGGTAATAGACTAGATAATTTTGTGATAGAAATTTAATAGACTGATATAAAACATAACATAGATATATATAACCACTGGTTGAAAGTATAACACAAATTTTAAGATAAAACTTTGGACAGCTCGTATAAAACAATGGAATAAATAGATGGATGATTAATAACTGATCATAGATGATTAATAACTGATAAATATATAACCATATGTTAGTTCGACAATGTGAAGACTGATATAAATTGTGAGTAAATGACTACAAAAGGATAGCACAAAAGCTATGTAACCAACTGACACACTGTATGTATATAAAATGGAAGATGGTTTTATGTTTTTATGTTTTTTGTATGTGTATGTTTGTTTTAAAAAATATTTTTTTAAAAAATCTCAAGTTCAAAACAGTTTTCCCACTGGTAGTTGTGATCATATATAAATTCGCAAAGGAAACTATTAACTATTGTTTGATAACTTCCACCCTAACCCATTGGCTGGGAGATGGGATGGAAGCATGAAACAGTGAAACAAGTGTATATTATCGATTGGTACGTGAAACTGGCTGGCAGGCAAAATAAAAAAAAAAGGATTTTTAAAAAAGGAGCAAGAGCCCTTGCTTCATCGTGATGATTAATACATATTAACGAACAGTACTTCGAAGTACCGTCTTAGGGACTTCGGTCTTTGAGTCATAGTCCTGAAAGATCAACCTGGGTGGGAGAAAGGGTGAAGGCGTAAACAACTCTACCGTATCCAGCCACATTAATAATTCACCGCTTCGAATAATTCGCTTTGAAGATGGACTGAATATGATGTTAATTCTTCCTGAGGCTTCACCTCTCCTCCAGTTGCTATTGCAAAAACATCCCTCTGCACGGAAGACGAGCCCCGAGCTTTTCTTACGTAAGCCGGTTAAGAGTGCGTGCATTGCTCCGCCGACCCCACAGACTTCCGCGGAAGCAGCGCCCATTGCAGCTCCACTGACTCCCGAAGAAGCAGCGCTTGCAGCCTCGAAAGCGTCGCCATGCCTTTTCTCTCCCTTTGACAACTCTTCACCGAGATCGTAAAGAATTCCGCGCGAGCATCGCTCCTCGTAGCTTTCTCTCCCTGAGGGGAAAAAAGCCATTTTGTCACCCGGACGGGCTGCCGTCCAAACCTCTCCTCCCTTTCCCGAGCCCGCGTTACCCCTTTACTTTGCGATGGATCTTTCGCGGATCTGGCATCTGGTTGCCGTGTTTTGCTTGACCTACGTGCTGGTCAAAATCATCCAGTTGCATCTCCGAAGACGGGCACTGCTGAAAACTTTGAACAGTTTTGCTGGTCCCCCTGCCCATTGGCTTTACGGTCATATACTTGAGGTAAGGCTGGGAGAGTTTGTTCCCTTTAAAATGAGGGGGGGAGGAGAGGGAGAGGAGGGGAGAGAGAGGGGGGGGTGAAAATTTGTAGTACTTCCATCTTATGTCACATTGTAAGTGGGTCCTCAACTTACAACAGTTTACTTAGTGATCATTCAAAGTTGCAATGACGCTGAAAAAAGTGACTTACGACTGTTTTTCACACTTTGTTGCAGCATCCCCATGGTGACGTGTTCAAAGTTCAGACACTTGGCAACTGACTCATATTTATGACGGTTGCAGTGTCCTGGGGTTACCTGATCACCTTTCATGCCCTTCTCACAAGCAAAGTCAATAGTCAAAAGTCAACGGGTAAACCAGAATCACTGAATAACAAGGTTATTTATTAATTTAAGAACTGCAGTGATTCACTTAACTGTGGCAAGAAAGCTTGTAAAATGTGGCAAATTCACTTAATGTATGTTTCACTTAGAACAGAAATGTTGGGCTCAGTTATGGATGTAGGTCAAGGATTTCCTGCATAAGCAGGAGCATGTCAGAGTTTCTTGGAGACCCATGGATGTTTTAGGGGCTAAAATTTAGTTATTATAAATCTGATATTGTTCATATTGTCTTACAAGAACATGATTTATTAAACATTTGTGCTGTTTCCTCCTCGTGGTCATTGAGGGCATGTGTTTTACAGCACTTAAATTAATGAGAAAGGCAATTGGAAAAGAAAGGTTGGCTATTGCTTAGAGCTAACACAAAAGTTGGGTAAAAATTGTGCAAAGATAAAGCTCACACAGCATACAATTAACCCACAGTCATGGCCCTGAGCAGGTCATAGAAGGCAGTGCCCAAGTGTCAGAGCATTCCCACAGCACTCTTGATGTCCCAGTTGAAGGTCAGCAGTTCTTGAGCAGGCATCCCCAGTCTTGTCTCCAAGATGCCTGTAGATTGTTGTTGTAAGGAAATTATATGTAGGGAATAGAAGGAAAACCCTACCTGTAAACCAGGACAACAAAAGACATCTACAGGTAGCCTCAGTAAGGAGTTGGGGTGAGATGGAGGTGGTATCTTGAGGTCATGTCCTTAAATATAGTTAGTAAGCCATCTTCATGGTGGGGAAGGCAGGAATTAAGTCCTTTCTCATTATCTAGGGCCACATGGATTAATGGCATATTAATTAAGAATTCAAGAGAGGGGGGTGTAGCAAATGGGAAGTGTTCTATATTGTTAATGATGTTTTCCTTCTTGTTCATCCATTTGAACACCCATAATCCATTTAATATAATTTTTGGTCCATGTTACTTGCGCAGTTGCACAATATGCAGCCACAGTTATGTTGCCGTTGACAGAATTTTGAGTTGGTATCAGAGGTGGTATTCAGCAGGTTTTAACCAGTTCTGGAGAACCGGTAGCAGAAATTTTGAGTAGTTCAGAGAACTGGCAAATACCACCTCTGACTGGACATTTTATGGTACCTTTCCCCTGCCACGCCCATAGAACCAGTAGTAAAAAAAAATTGAATCCCACCACTGGTTGGTATCATAAAAATCAGTTTTGAATCATAATACTCCCTGAATGACATTGTGTCAGTTAATAGCTACCTAACATCTTTCCTACATTTTGCAATCAAGAAATGAAGAAAATTCATTTGTGTGGTCACTAAGAGTTGATACCAGCTTTGTGGCATATAATCAATCAAAACCTTAAATTATAATTCATATGAGAAATATTCATCCAGTGCACAAAGCCACAATGAAACAAGCCTTATTATCCCAAATGTGCCAACTTTGGCAGAATCAAGAACATCAGCACAGATTTCACTAGAATATCTTAATGGTGTAAATATGGAATCTTGGAAAAAAGTAATTGAAATTCTCAGCCTCGTTTATAGGGAGTTAATTAAGGCAGAGTCTCTTTGAATGATCTCAGAAGACTTCTGTCATATTTCTGTACCCTCCCACGCCACAAGCGCTTTCTCCACTTTTCTTGTCCCAATATACCAATGACTGCATCTCAAACGAGCCATCTGTTAAAATACTGAAGTTTGCAGATGATACAATAGTGATTGGTCTCATTTGAGAAAACGATGAATCAGCATACAGAAGGGAGGTTGTACAACTTGCCTCATGGTGTAACTGGAACAATCTGGAACTGAACACATTCAAAACCATAGAAATGACTTTAGAAGAAACCCTCCCATACTACTACTTCTTACAATACTAGACAATACCATATCAACAGTAGAGACCTTCAAATTTCTAGGTTCTATAATATCACAAGACCTAAAATGACACCTAACATCAAAAATGTCATCAAAAAAGTACAACAAAAAATGTTCTTTCTGTGCCAACGCAGAAAGTTCAAACTGTCGAAGGAGCTGCTGATGCACTTCTACAGAGTAATTATTGAGTCTATCATCTGCACTCTATAACTGTCTGGTTTGGTTCTGCAACCCAACAGGACAGACACATACTTCAGATGATAATTAGGACTGTAGAAAAAAACAATTACTACCAACCTGCCTTTAATCGAGGACCTGTATACTGCACGAGTCAGAAAGAGGGCTGTGAAAATATTTACAGACCCCTCACATCCTGGACATAAACTGTTTCAACTCCTACCCTCAAAATGATGCTATAAAGCACTGCACACCAGAACATCTAGACACAAAGACTGTTTTTCCCTGAACGCTATCACTCTGCTAAACAAATAATTCCCTCAACACTGTCCAACTATTTACAAAGTCTGCACTACTTATCACCCATCCCCTTCCACTTGTGACTGTATGACTACAACTTTATCGCTTATATCCTTATGATTTATATTGACTGTTTCCTAGTATGATTTGATTGCTTATTTGTTCCTATGACTATTATTAAGTGTTGTACCTTATGATTCTTGACTCTTGATGAATGTATCTTCTATTCTATTCTATTCTATTCTGTGCTGTGCTATGCTATGCTATGCTATGCTATGCTATGCTATGCTATGCTATTCTATTCTATTCTTGGGCATGTTTATGCTTGTTTATGTCTGCCCTCGTTTCTTTTCCACCTCTTTACAACTATTTATACAAAATAAATAGCACAGACCAGTTTCCCATCATAGAGTGGATTACAATAAAACCCGTTTTTCTGCTCCTAGTTTTCAAATAAAAATCAAAACAGTTTGCTTATATTCCCCTGTATTCTGTTTGGGACCAGCAAAGCCTGAAGTGCAGGCATGAGAAATTGCTATCACTATATCTGTAATCTGAAACTTACTTCGTTTTTTGATCAGGAGCCAAAGGTGGAGTGCCTCCTCTCTGGCTGCATTCACATATTGCTCTGAACCTTAACGTTATTTACTTTGATTTTGGACTAATCTGATTTGCAGACACAGTTTGTATATTTGTTCATCCAATTGCACAGAGGTCCAGATATTTTCAGAATGCAGCAAGGTTTTCCAAATGTCAGCTTTGTTTCAGATCCTGTATTATGCTGGATTGACATATAGTCATATCTGACATTCTCAGCCAAAAAGTAGCCTACAAGAGCAGAAACTAGGTTTCCAAGATGCACGAGACCCTAAAAGGCTCAGTTGAGGTCCATCTCTTCCAGAAGTTTCAACTGAATGCTAATGTTTAATGTGATTGAAAGAGAAATTATGTAACACAGATCACAATAGTAATATCTGTATTTTGTTCATTTCACATTTCATTAATGAAATTAAATACACGTAATTAATATTTTGTTTTATTCATCTTCAGACACTTTTTGTCCTGGCTCCTTCACCTGCTTTTAGGGGAGGGGCTCCTGATATGCTACTTAAAGGCCAAGGAAAGCCTTTGACTTGAAAAAATAAATTTAAAACACCAGATAGCTCATTAAAATATTTTACCAAATATCACCTTTTCTTGTTTTCTTCTTTATCTTGCACCAATGCAGTTTACACCTATTTCTGAAGTTTACAGAAAAGTAGAGGGATGGATTTATCTGTATCCATTTGCCTTTCCTCTGTGGTTTGGTAGGTTCAATGCATGTTTGAATATCGCACATCCTGATTATGCCAAACCAATACTTGCTCGAACAGGTAAGGGAATGCAAACGTCGTAATTCATTAGCTTTTGTAATTAATACTTCATTGCATATGTCGATTAACCAATTAGTAACAAGGGAAGTATATTACAAAACAAATTTATGACTCTAAGGTTCAGCTTCAACACAGCCTGATTAGCTGCGTTGAAGCTGGATCAGCATCCTAGAATACAGACGATCAGCTGTTTCAGGCTGCAGAGATAGCCATTGCTTATTGCCGCCTCCGTGTGCCCCATTTTCAGCCTCCGCATCCCATTTTGGGCCCGTTCCAGGTGGCAGGGATCAGAATGGCCGAAAATGGGGGCACGGAGGCCAAAAACGGGGCACATCAAGGTGGCGATCCCTGCCTCTGAAACAGCTGGTTGTCGCTATCCATTGGAGTCTGTGCCGGACCTATTTAGTTGCTCTACCAAAGCAGACAGTTCAAAGTACAGATGAGAGACTCAATCATTCCTCTGTAAAACTGTATCAACAGCTCTAGGGGCAGTCTGAACCTCCTAAGTTGACACAGGAAGAGCATTCTTTGTTGTGACTTTTTGATGATGGTTCTAACCTTAGGTGCCCATTTCAAATCCTGGAAAATTATAAAACCCCAAAACTTGAAGGATTCTACTGCTAATCCTGTGCTGTTGAATATAGTAAAAAGTTACTGAGTAATTTGGGAATATGAGTTCCTGTTGTCATAAATTACCAAAGTAATAATAAATAAGTAATAAATTCCCAAAGTTTTATTAGCCACCTAGAATGTACAGAATATTTATAAAAAATAGGGAAACTAATTTATGTGGCAGAAAACTAGGGAGTCCGAGGTTTTCTAAAGTAGAGGGGTAGTTTGTATGGTAGTTGTTTCAGTTGATATTTTACATCACAAGAGAACATAAGCATTATTTGATATTGTCTAAAAAGGGATGGAGTATGTTTTGAGAAACAGTTGTTTTAATCTGAGGAACACCCTGAAAATTATCAAGGGAAGAAGGGGAGTTATTCTGTTATGTCTTAGCATTAGAAATGCAAATAAGGATATCTATATATTATGCCCATATTTTAATGTACATTATAACTTAGGGGTTTCTGTCCATAACCAAAACCACACATTATCTAGTTATTATTTCTTTAGGTTAGCAAATATTTTTCTCTGAAATTTATGTATTTTTCTCTAATAACAGCCTAGTGTAATTAATTAAGCTATAGAATTTTACTCCTTTTTCCTCTTCTTTTAGAACCAAAAGATAATTTTTCTTATCGGAACATAATCCCATGGATTGGTATGTATATTCCAGTTCTCCATGATGAAGAACAATTGATCAGTTAAAATTGCTTATAATTTTATTCTAAAGACTTCCCCTTAGGAGCTCTAAATTGTCAAACTTTTGTCATAGCTATTTCATAACTAAAAAAAGACAATCTTTACGTTTATTTTGTTTGCTTATTTTAAATTCTGCTTGCTTCCACTTCTCTGGAAATGTGTATTGATTATATACAATAATCAAACAGACAAAATATATTATGATAGAGAGTTGAGTCTACTTAATATGCTTTCTCAAAATATACATGCAACGTATTAAGAATTCTCCAATAATAAAATTCCAGATAGGTTGTATAAGTATGTATTTCAGTATTACTATTGTATTATTGTCCTATCCCCAGGGGGTGGGATTCTACGGGTTCGCACCTATTCGCTAGAACCAGTTGTTAACATTCTAAGCAGTTTGGAGAACCGGTTGTTAGAAAAAACTACTGGCCTAATCCTGTAAGGAAGGCAGGAAGGAAACATTCTGGTGTTGTTGCTTATAGAAACTGCATCTCTGTTAACCCTTACTACATTCTTGGCAGGACTAGACTTCCTTTCTTAGGAATCTCTCTGGAGTTTTTTCCCCCTCCTTTGCTGGTACTTTGCTTGTGTGGAGTGACCATTCAAAGTTATAATGGCACTGAAAAACGTGACTTATGACCATTTTTCACACTTATGACTGTTGCAGCATCCCACAGTCATGAGAGGCCAGGCAAGGAGATGCGTGCCTTGATATGAATGATATTGAGTTGGCCACACCCAGACAATAACATGACCACCAAGCCATGCCCACCACCTAAGCCACGCCCAGAGAACTGGTTGTTAAAAATTTGAATCTCATCCCTGCCTATCCCCATGATTTACAAAGGAGTTGAATAGGGTCAAGAGATGTTTAGAGAGTTATTAGAAGTACAGGTGTAAGTAAATAAATATATAATTTACATTAGAAATTGAGATTCTCATAGAAGCCTTGATTTTAGCAAAACTTTCATTTGTGAGTAAAACAAACCCTCTGCTTTGGTAGTTTTTTTCCAATTGATTTTTAAGGGCAATGTATTGACTTGCAGTGCCATCTAAATGAAGTCAAAAATCACCAGGTTGTTGGACAGAGAATTGCATACGTATTCAGAAAGGGCAATGTTTTCACTGCAATTCTTCAGTCTGCCTATTGTGCCAGTTCAGACACATACATCCTTGCAGGTGCCACAGATTGGCTGACTGAGACTAAGGCCTTCAGATTCATTTATCCTGCTAACTTGTGCGTAACACATTTGTCTACTGACTGCTGAAATCCTGGAATTAAAATTGATAAAAGTATCAGGGTTTTTTGGGAAAGCATAAAAAGCATCCCATGTAGTGTTGAAGGAGGAGAAATCTTCACAGGTCAGTGTCTTGCCAATACTGCTGTGCCACCCCCTGCCATCTGGTCCCGGGGTTAGGGGTCTCCTAGCATAAAGAGATATTGATCATGGGAGGAATATCCAATGGTTTGGTTCTTAATCCCTTTTTTACCTGCCTACTCTTCTTCTTACCAATCAGTATATTTAATGCTCATCAAAGGACCTCCGTGAAGCTGATGATAATGATTTTTAAGTACTGTCCCAAAGGTGTTTTTTCCAAAAGGCAAAGAAGCTGAAAGTGAAGAAGTTTCTTGGATGAGAAATGAAATGTTTTCAAAGAAAAAAAATCCAGGAAACTTCAGTTGCCTTCTGGAAACGTCGCCTGTCAGATTGAGAAGCTCAATTGAGATTTTAAGTATTGGTATTTTTTCCATAAGAACTTTGCCTTTCATGATCCTCAATCTCTCTTTAGGAATCAGTCTCCAAAGACAACATGGAGGAAAGATACCTCAACACAGCTGTGTGGATGAATCATTAGGGCACAATTTTGCATTTCAAGTCCTAATTATTATTGCTGTACAATATATCTGATGCAATGCAATGAAAGTAGACAAGCATGTATAATAATCATTCTATATAATGTATACATTAGGAGGAGACAAATTGGTCATCTAGTCCAACTGTCTGCTAGAACCCATTAAACCATTCCTGGTTAGAACCCATGATTAAACCATCCCTGACAAATGTCTACCCATCACTTCTTTGAAAACATCCCATAAAGAAACAGGCAAAGGAGAAAACATTTCTAAATTTGAAGAAAATGCTTATCAAGAATGTTCAGGTTAACCAATCAGCTACCAAATAAGTGAGAAATGTAAACATGGACACAGAAAGGGACACAGAATAAAAACTTTGATCCCCACAGTACATAATGTATCTCGGTTTATGGTTATTGTTGTAGATTGAGCAATGAGAGGCTAGACCAGGGCATGGATGCAACAAGACTTTATTAAAGAAATAAAGGACTGAACGTGTTAGCCTTGCCTGGAGCAGGCTCACAGCGAACAGCGGCTGACCGAACCCTGCAGCTGGCTTTTATAGCCGGCTGTCGAGGGAAGCCAGCCAATGAGGGGCAGCAAACGCCCCCACAGCATGAACGGACCTGGGTGGGGACTTTGGCAAGTTCCAGGGACATAACAGTTATAATAATTGTTCTTACTACAGACTCAGTTGTAATGAAGTTTGAAATCTCAGTTTTCTCTCATTTCTTTGAATGTACATCAGGTGCATAAAGCACCACTTACTTGGTTCAAAATTAATGAAATACAATAGTTATGGAAATGAAGTTTCATTGCTGCTGTAAACCAGAGGAAGCTTTCTAAATGTAACAATATTTTACTTTTTATTAGTTTTTTTCCCATCCTGCCTTTATTATAAGTAACACAAGGTACCGAACGTATATAACACTCCTTCCTCCTCCTGTTTTCCTATTTGATGTGAAGTGTCTATTTTCTTTAGGGGAAGGTTTATTGGTCCTGCATGGACCCAAATGGGCACAACATCGAAAATTGCTAACTCCAGGTTTCCACTTTAATGTATTAAAGCCATATGTGTCCCTGATTGCAGATTCTACGAAACTGATGTTGGTAAGTGTTAATAATTGATTTATTTAAAGTTTTTCCCTGACTGGTTTACTGGCAGCTGAAATGGTGTGTGCATATGTGTATATTTGGCTGCAGAATTCTGGGGTTGAAGTCTCCCATCTTAAAGTTGCCAAGGTTGAGAAGCATTGCATTAGAGAATCAGAAATGAAAAGTAATGAATGTCCCAGAAAAATAATTACTTGAGACAATTGAGATGTCATTTTCCTATATATTAGAATAGAAACATTTATATAGTATACTATATAATAATTGAGTTTTTCTTGCTTTAAGGGGTCCATCACAACAACATAACAGAAATATTTCATTTTCCTTCTGTTAATTTTAGAATAAATGGGAACAACTTATCATGCAGGAGAAATCAGTGGAACTCTTTGAACATGTGAGCTTGATGACACTTGATAGCATCATGAAATGTGCCTTTGGTTATAACAGCAACTGTCAAATGTACAGGTTGGTATTGCTTTTCTTTTAACTTTGGGTAAAACTTGAGTAACTTTTTGTTATTAACATATTCAGTAATGACTTAATGGGATCCAAGTGATCCCATTATAAAACATAGCATCCTTGTATTATGTCACTACTTACCCTCCCACATATATAGAATCACAATTTACCCATTTCATAATTGTCCTCTTTATTTAATATGCATCAGTTGCTCTTCTTTTGGAGTCAAATAAAAATTGCAGTTAAGTCCCCTGATGAAGCACTCCAAACGTGGAAGCAGCAGCTCCAAACGCAGCGGCAGCTCCAAATGCAGAAGCGGCAGCTCCAAACGGCAGCGGTGCTCCAAACAGCAGTGGTGCTCCAAACGTGGAAGTGGCAGCTCCAAACGCAGCGGCGGCATGGGCAGAAGGGAAATCAACAGCGGCGGGCGCTGAAGGTCTTGGGTCTGCCGCAAAGGTGCTTGGCAGGAGTAGGGAGCTCTCTGCGCTCTGCCATGATCGCCCATTAGGAGCAGCTGGTGGCGAGGAATTGCTGCCCGCGGGGCGCTCCTAACGGCAAGTCCCCCCACCCTTCCCCCCATTTTGCATGTTTTAAAATAGGCCTAAATTTGGGGGGAGGGGCTTAATTTCATTTTATGCCTAGAAAACATGCTGGGTCTTCCTATTGGGGGAGGTCGTATTGTTGGAGAAACACAATAGATGTACCTTATGTTATCTATTATACATTACAGCATTATTATCAGTGGTGTGCTGTATCCCACATGTATTGGCTCATGAGAACTAATTGTTAAATTTCTGGAATTTTGTGACATAGTTGAGACACAGCAGCACAGCGTTTAGTAGAATATTCAGTGGCTAGTTGCAAGATGGCAGCAACAGAACTGGTTGTTAAATATTTACCGCTGACTATTGTCCAGAAAGCTGAATGAAAGCTTTAATGACAAAATAAATGCAATGGTTTATGATGTAATTTTATGTAAAATCAGAAGTAAGCTTCACTGAGTGGTTTCAATACATGCAGGCCTCGACTTACAACAGTTCATTTAGTGACCATTTGAAATTACAATGGCACTGAAAAAAGTCACTAATGACCATTTTCACACTTAAGTTCATTGCAGCTTCCCCACTGTCATGTGATCAAAATTCAGAGCTTGGGAATTGGGTCCTATTTATGACAGTTGCATGGGATCATGGGATCACCTTTTGCGACTTTCTGACAAGCAAAGACAATGGGGAAGCCAGATTCACTTAACAAACTTGTTGCTAACTTAATACCTGCAGTGATTCACTTAACAACTGTGGCAAGAAATGTCATAAAATGGGGCAAAATTCACTTAACAAATGTCTTGCTTTGCAACATAAATTTTGGGTTCCATTTGGTCATAAGTCAAGGACTATCTGTACTATTGTTTGAACACTATACAGTACTGAAGTATTCATAATTAAAATCTTGAATTAATCCTTTGATTTTCCTGTTGTCCTTTAGGGAATATTCTTATGTTCAAGCTGTCTTTGAGCTTTGCTTCTTGGTACATAGCAGGTTGCACCACATTGCAGGTTACAGCGATCTTCTGTATTGGTTCAGTCCCCAAGGATTTCGGTTTCGGAAAGCCTGCCAAGTTGCTCACCTTCATACAGGTATTTTTCGCCCCAATGCTTTGGTTTTGGTTTGGACCCAAAGGAAGGTAAAAATAAAAATAAAATGAACCAAAAAACAAGCAAATCTTAAACAACTGTTTAAGAAGAAATCATGCAGAATAGGATTTTTGTTCAATCCATCATCTTAAGTGCTTCTGTGTAATTTATATTTCATTAGTATGTTGCCATTTCAGTCTGTGCATTTTTTAAAAAAAATTTGCAATGTCCTTCAGGGAAGACTAGGGAAATTACACAATTGGTGTGCTATTAGAACAAGAAAAATGACTGACTAAAAAAAGTTAACATAGCATACAGTTTTACATTTTCTTACAGTGTAAGGAGTTGCCATGAACAAAGCTTAAAAATTGGAATTGGTGAGCTATTAACACCAAATGTTTCCAATACAGAGAAAGTAATCAAGGAAAGAAAAGAATCTTTGAAGGCTGAAGAAGAACTTCAAAAGTTCCAGGCAAAGAGACACTTGGATTTTCTTGACATTCTTCTCTTTGCCAAAGTAAGTATAACAATGAGGAAAACATTGGTTAGTTAATTATACTAGTTCTGATTATGATTTCTAAGTGATTTTACTGCCAGTAGCTATGAAGTTTCGAAACTCTCAAAGATAAGTGACATGGATAATAGAATTATAGATATTTTCCTATTGTTCCACCTGCATATTATAACCAAAATTTTTAGCACAATTTATATTCTTTCACTTGTTCTTCTTCCATTTCAAATTTCAACAGAAGTTAATACATCATAGCAATACACAAGTGGTGGGATTCAATTTCTTTTACTACCAGTTCTCTGGGTGTGGCTTGGTAGGCATGGCAGGGGAAGGATACTCTAAAATCTCCATGCAGAGGTGGTATTTGCTGGTTCTCCAAATTACTCAAAATTTCCACTACTGGTTCTCCAGAACTGGTCAGAATCTGCTGAATCCACCTCTGCAATACATGCACCTCTTTTATGTATAACTTCATTTTAAACTTTGTTTTACCTTTTATTTTTTAAATCCACCAATTGCCTTCACTCTTTAATAGTAAAGAAAAAAAAATTGCCATAAAGGTGCAGTTTATCAATTTTAATTCCAATTTATTCAGAAGCACTTTCCTACAAAAAAACTTCCACTTTATTGTCTTGAAACTTTCTTATATTTGCTTAAGTTTTTTTATTTGAAATTTGTATTAATGCTTATCAGAATACAAAGAAATGGAAATAATGGAAAACTAATGAATGAAAAAGGGAAAAGAAAATAAGTTGACCTTTGTTATGTTATGTACAGAATAACCCTTGCGTAACAAGGATATGCACATGGAAACGTTTATGAGAATAGTTATGAATAATTATTCAGCCACACACAGCTACACTGAATTGAGTTAGAGTTTACTTTAAGAAATAGCACAGTCCAATAAACAGTCCAGGTCATATACATTTAACAGTCCAAAAATATCTAATTACAAAGTCTTCTTACCGGTTGCCTTTGTCATTTACAGCAAACAAAAATATCAAAGTATAAGCATAGTTTAGATAGCAACAGAATGTCAGAGATACAGAATGTCAGAGAGAGAGAGCATGTCAGAGAGAATAAGCTATGATCTCTAGCTCCCTCTTATGGCAATTCACAATACAATCAACCAATTGGAACATAGTACAAATCAATACAGTAACTTTGTCTTAAAGCTACAAACATACATAGCTGGTTTATATATTGCAAATCCAGCAACCTTTGATTCCTAACAACTTTTGATTCTCTTTAGCACAGTAGAAGATGATCACGCTACTGCCTCAACTTTTTACTTTTACACAATAATATATACTACTAGCCATTTCTACGAAAACAAACCTATACAATCAGAAAAACAAAACAAAAAGAAAGTTTCATTTTTTTCCGCCAGGAGCACAGAATCCAGAAACAATTTCCAAATGGAAATAAAATTAAATATATTCTTTTCTTTGAGTGAAACAATCAATTAAACTATCTCTACTTTTTTTCCCGTTCTTTGCTGTAAGACATAATATATATTTCTGTTTATACCTATTAATCTTTATAAAGTATCATTTCATTTATATTTTAGAACATAATTGATTTATAATATGAATGAAAATTGTTTGTAGATAATTTTCAAATATGTCTCTTAAAATGTGTTCGACTTCAGCTATCTTCTTAGCTCCTCCAGTGGTCAAATAATTGTTTCCCTAGCCAATCAGAATTCATAAAAATCAGGGAATTTTACCCACAACAAAGCATTCCTGCAATCTACACAAGAGGAACAGCTGTCCAAAGTGCAAGTAGGTTATCTCATGTTCTCTCCTTTATCTGGAAAGACAGCACTGGCCTGAATTTGCCATGTAGCTACTAATCTCTACTGCAATACCATGCATGTTTCATCAGGGGCACCTAGTTTGCCATAGAATCTTAGCTGGAAGACTGAATCACAAAATACTCTTAAGCCAAAAATGAAACAAAATATATTTATTACTTAGAGTCTTGTATGAACCTGGTGAAAAAAATGAAGTCTTTGATAAAATCTTATCACTAGAAGTTTCTCAATCTTTAGGATGAAAATGGCATTGGATTATCTGATGAAGAGATACGTGCTGAAGTGGACACTTTCATGTTTGAAGGTCATGACACTACAGCTAGCGGGATCTCTTGGCTGCTGTATTGTCTTGCACAAAATCCAGAGCATCAAGAAAGATGTAGAGAGGAGATCAAATCCATTCTGGGAGATCGTGACACAATTGAATGGTAAGTACTGGTATTTTACCAGTCTCAAGATTTCCTATAGGTATCAGTATTCACTGGATAGATGTGCGTTAGTGAGTGATATTGTAAGTATAGGGCAGTTATAGATGTTAAAACGGTGCCCATTGGTTGCATTTTGTTAAGTCTTGGGTCTACTGCTGTGATTGTGTTTTTATTATTGAGATGGCATAGAACAGGAGGGTCAAACTGGATTTCTTCAAGGGCCAGATCAGCATTGTAGTTCTCTTCCATGGGCTGGCCAGGGGGAAGGGTGGGGAGACTGGATGGATGCCTCCTGCAGCACCCTGCTGGCCAAAATGGGGCATGGGGAACTGCGTGCAGCCCATCTGCACCTGTTTTGGCCAGCAGAGTGTTGCAAGAAGCTGTTCAGGCTGAAAATGGGACATGGTGTGTGTGTGCATTGTGCAACCCCTCATACCCCATTTTGGCTGCCAGAGGCACTGTGTGCCGGTTCTTTGCTATTTCCAGGCCAGCCCTGTGGGCAAGATTTAAGTAGCACGTGGGTCAAATACAGCCCACAGGCCTTGAGTTTGACACCCCTGGCATAGAATCTCAGTGAAATTATCAGTATGTATACACTAGCATGACAACTACCAATACAGAGGGTCTGTAGGATTGGCTTTAAATAACTTATCTGATCCACAATTAATCTATTGATGTACTTTGTTTCAACATATTCCAGGGATGATCTTAATAAGATGACTTACTGCACCTTATGCATTAAAGAGAGTCTCCGCCTTTATGCCCCGGTACCTGGAGTGTCCCGAATATTAACCAAACCTGTTACATTTTTTGATGGGAAAACTTTACCTGAAGGTTCAAATAATTTTATTCCACTCTCTTATCCATAGATCCTTTTTAGCTTCATTGTTGCAACATATGTCATCGTTATACAAATTGTCTCTAAACTATCTTGTTTTTAATTTGGTTGTTTATTATTTAGCTAGGAGTCTCTATTTCAGTTCTATAATACGCAGACTAGCTTACTAACAAAACTTAAAATCAATTAAAACAACATATACACAATTGAGCCTACCTTTCCTTCCATTGCCTAAAGGCCCAATAATTTATCCAGCAAGATTGGGGGGAAATTGGGCAGACTTTAGGACTGATTGAAGTGTCTTTACCTGCTAGGAACTGAATTAGGAATAACAGTCACAGAAGACCTGGCAGAAAATTCATGTTATTTTTGTTGAGAAGAAGCCTTATTAGAAAGATAGTATAGCTGAAGGCACTGAAAGCTACTGAGATATTCAAGTCATTAAATAGAAATTCTGCCTGCCCTTCTACTGGTGTAGGCTATCCAAATGGGTATTCCATTGTATAAATGCTGATATACTACAATCACATTATCTGAAGCTACTGCTTTGGTTCAGAAATGTCATGGAATGTCAAGTTCCTACTATTTGTGTACCTTATTGCAGCCATATTGCAGTCTAAATTTCCACCAATGAATGGACACAAAACCTCCAGCTCAGAGTCCATCAGAGCTTTTATTGCTATCTCATTGCATGCAATCCAACATGATTCCTTTTCCATATTAATTGTTTCACAGGATCCTGGGTTGCGATAAACATTCATCTTATCCACAGGAACCCCAGAATATGGCATAATCCAGAGGTACGGTATTTGGGGTGACATTGCAATTATTTTCTCCAAAAGAGAGCCACATTCCTTGGGTTGACTAGAACAAAGTTGAGAGTTGTCACAGTATCCTTCTAAATGACATTTAAGATTTATACAAACATAAGTCTATAAAAATAATGCAAAAGATTCATTTTGCAAAACACCTAGTATTAACACAATAACTCAAAAATATATTTTTTTTCAGATGAGGGGCAACTGGTTAATGGTAGATTTCATGTTAGGATTCAAAAGGTCCCAGTTTCAGTTTGTAGCATTTCCATATACAGATTGAAAAATCTCCGGCTTGACTGCACTGAACAAGTTGGACTGTTGATCTGGCTCAGTTTAGGAAAGCTTTGTAATGTGTTCAAAGATCAACTAAAGTGATCCTAATTTTCTCTTTTTATGGCACTTGATAGACATGGATGTTCTCTAATAACAACTGAAATGACCAGGATATTTCTTTTGTAACCACCTACTGAAACAACCTCTTTCTTGTTTTTAGGTGTTTGACCCAATGAGATTTTCTCCTGAGAACTTATCCAACCGACATTCTCATGCTTTTATTCCATTCGCTGCTGGGCCAAGGTGAGTTTATATTGTGTAGATATAAGCATATTAACATGATCCAAAATATCTTTGTCCATGTCTTGCCAAAATCGAGCTAAACACAATGAAGCCAAGATCTTGTTCCTTATGAGCAGATGTCTTTTGGTTGG
Source organism: Pseudonaja textilis (assembly GCF_049901715.1). Lineage (NCBI taxonomy): Eukaryota > Metazoa > Chordata > Lepidosauria > Squamata > Elapidae > Pseudonaja > Pseudonaja textilis. The sequence goes on from NC_141992.1 coordinate 58,027,296, forward strand.
TGAACAAAATCAGCTAGTGCTGAGGTAAGCGCTCCTTCATTAGAATTTTTGTTTCTAAGGACCTGCTTTTGATATTTATTACTAAAGCAGAAAAAGAAAAGTGGGTATAAAAAGGGTATAAAAAACTGAGCATATTTAGAGGCCTTTCTAGATGGTAGCAGTAAGCGTCTTGTCCTTTTTAGATTTATTGTTTTCACTGCCTTTGCTGACAGAAGAAATTGTAGTAGAAAAAGTAATACTCATTGCAGGGTATTCCATTCTCCTTTTTGTTATTGGCAGAATTTCTCAGAATATCAATCCAAAGGTTTCTAGGTCTTTAAAAAATGGGAAAAGTAACCTATAAGTTATATGTAGAAGACCACAGCATCTTGCCAGAAGCATTTTAGAATGTTGCTATCATGCCTAGTACAGGGGTGGGATTCTACCAGTTCGCACCTATTCGCTAGAACCGGTTGTTAACATTCTAAACAGTTCGAAGAACTGGTTGTTAGAAGAAATTACTGACTTAATCCTGTAAGGAAGGCAGGAAGGAAACATTCTGGTGTTGCTTACAGAAACTGCCTCTCCATTAATCCTTATTACATTCTTGGCAGGACTAGACTTCCTGTCTCAGGAACGTCTCTGGAGTTTTTTTTCCTCCTTTGCTGGTACTTTGCTTGTGTGGAGTGACCATTCAAAGTTACAATTGCACTGAAAAAAGTGACTTATGACCATTTTTCACACTTATGACTGTTGCAGCATCCCCACAGTCATGAGAGGCCAGGCGAGGAGATGCGTGCCTCAATGTGAGTGATGTTGAGTTGGCCATGCCCAGCCAATAACATGACCACCAAGCCACGTCCACCCAGTCACATGACCACCAAGCCATGCCCACCAACTAAGCCACACCCACAGAACCGGTTGTTGAAAAATTTGAATCCCATCCCTGGCCTAGTAGTATATTTCAAAGAACACTGTGGGCAAGATAAATTAACAGTCAGAGAATTTGGGGAGTTGAGAGTCCTAGGACAGCTGTAAGATACCAGTTTAGGGTTGTGCCAGTGAAGGTTAGGAATTTGGGAATTAATTTCCAGATAGATGCACCATTGATAACAAGCTTTCTTGTCCTTTTAGAAACTGCATTGGACAACAGTTTGCCATGAATGAGATGAAAGTAGTTCTTGCTATGACTTTGCTTCGATTTGAATTGTCACTTGATTTGTCAAAGCCTCCACCTGTTCCAGTGCCTTTGATTGTCTTGCGTGCTGACAAAGGAATTCATCTTTGCTTGAAGAAACTGGGATGAATCTATAATCAATAGAGGAAATAATTCATGTGGGGAGCAGAGAAGGGCTTCTATAGAATTTTCCCATCCAGCCAGGTGCCCTGTACATGTTTTGAGATTATAATTCTCAGAATACTTTTGTTGCTCTTCAAAAAATATTGAGACTTTAATCATGGTGACTAGGAATTAGAATACTAATACCGCTGGGGACTGCTAATTTACTGAAAGTGAGAAGGAGAATGTAGAAATTATAGAATGATATTTGCAAATAATTACCAGGAAGTGTATTTTCTCCTGATGAAAGGTTGAATGGCCAAGATATCTGGTTTCATCTACTGTCAATTCATTTTTAGATTAACTACAACACTAATAAAAGTTTCACCCAATAATTAATCTCCTGTGCTTTTTTAAATTAGTGTTTGCATGTAGTCATGCATGAATTAATCCCTCTTGCCATTTTTGGTAAATCTCCTTGTCCACAAACAGAAGTGAAATGTCAATAGTGTGGAAATTGGTATTTCTTTCCTATTTTCTTCCTAGTACATTTCTTCTAAATTTTTCTTTATCAGTATCACTTCTTTACTGACCTACATATGTAAAAGAACACATGGATGATCATGACCAAGGACACTGTATTTTAATAGAACTGTAGGTGTAGTTATTTCAGATCTTCTTCTTTTTTTAAAAAAATGAGATGAATAGACAGTGTGGGAAAATAAAAGATTAATACTTGAGTGGCCCTGTAACATCCAACTACAAGCATCTTGTTATAGCAATAGCAATAGCACTTAGACTTATTTACCACTTCACAGTGCTTCTGCAGTTTACAGCAGAGGTCTCCAAACTTGGCAACTTTAAAACTTGTGGACTTCAACTCACAGAATTCTCCAGCCAGCTGGTTTACAGTGTCAGCCTATTGTCCCCAACAATCTGGGTCCTTATTTTAACAACCTTGGAAGGATGGAACGCTGAGTTCCAACCCTGAGCCTGATGAGATTCGAACAGCCAAATTGCAGGCAGCTGGCAGTCAGCAGAAGTAGCCTTCAGTACTGCATTCTAACAACTACATCATCACGGCTCTTATAGTCTATAGTTATAGACTTTGATTGCTTTCAGCAGAGAAATACTCCTTCATTTATTTCTTCTCATGTGATAAGCAGCAGTGTATGGCCTTTCTTGATGTAGGTCAGTTCTTTTAGTCACACATATTGTTAGAGTAATTCTGCTCCAAGTTGGCCTTGGAAGCCAAGACAGAAGCCAGAATATCTGCCTCTGGGATTCTAATACTATTATATAAAATATGATCACAGTATTTGATTATCAAAAAGAAAATCCATTTGTAACTAAAGTCACATGCTCTGTCCATACTGGATATTATTAAATTAATTGTACTCAAACCATAATTTTCCATACGATCTTTGAATGAAATATGGAGTGCAGGACAACAGCAGATATGGAATATTGATTCAGTGGTAAGTAAAATTTTCTTTGACCTCAGGACACAGAATCATAGAGTAACAGAGTTGGAAAGGGACCTTGGAGGTCATCATCGAGCAGGAGAGCCTATTCCAAATATTAGCGTCTGCCTAGGATTGAACTCATAGCCTCCTGATTGTAAGGCTCCACCTTTAGGCCACCGGAGAACTAATTGTAGCTTCTCCTTGCCTTCCTCCTTCAAAGTCCCTATGTCCCAGGTAAACCAGACAGGAAATGCAACAAGATGAACTAATTCTACTTTATTGTAAGGCTTCTTTAACAGAATCTTGTATGTCTATAAGTATAAATTTTCCACCACCATTTTTAACTGTTTGATCCACTTAGTCTTTGCTAAACATATTTCCGGGTCATCACCTTTACATACAAATATGACAGCATTATACATTCATATATGCATACTTCTATTATTACCTTTTCCATTCCAAATTTTCAGTAAGGGGAGAAACAAACACATTAATTCTAGCCTCTTTCATTAATCTCAATTGAAACATCTTTTTGTTTCATTTCAATTATTTCAAATATAATCCTTCAATATTTATTTTAAAGATAAAGATAAATAATATGTGTTTGCCTAATTATAATAATAATAATAATAATAATAAATAATAATAATAATAATAATAATAATAATAATAATAATAATAATAATAATAAAGGTTGCCAATGTCTCTCTTTGCTTTTAATAGTCTATATTAACTTATTAATTTAGTTGGTTCTTTAGTCTGTCAAATTCCCTTTCCATTACACATTCTTTTTATAAATTCTAGATTAATACAAATTTTAACACACACACACACACACACACACACACACACACAAATATAGGTCCCCCCTCCTTTTACTGTTTTGAGTGTGACACCTCAATGATTAAAATATACCTTTATTCTCTCATCTTGATTCCCAATAAACCATTATTTTTAAGAAGTTACAATAATAATCATGACATCTTTTCATTTGGATTCCGCAGCATATTTTTCCTGCTAGATTTTTAATAAGAGTTATCAGTATCTATATTACCCTAGTTTCTAAATATTTTTAATTGCAGAAATATTCTTATTACCCTTTGTCACCCTGCAGAACCCCCTTTTTAATTCATCAACCATTATCTCTGAAAAAACAATTTCTTTTCAACATTTTACTATTTCCGTATTTCTTTATTTCATGCACCTGTTTCTTACTGCTTCTCTTCCCCCTCTTTTCCCCATATCTTTTCTCATTCCAGTTTATATCCCTCTCTTTCTTAATATCTTCCTTTCCCCTTTTCTGCTGGGTCTTTCTGTCTTTCCAAGGTTTCACAGGTATTCCTCCTTTTGATTGCCTTCTTGTCTCAACTTTTTAACCTTCCTTCTTTCCCCACTTCTTTGTAGCGTTCTTTGTGTTAATTGTCTATTTAAAATGTCTTCTCCTTGAGTCAACTCCTCCTCCTCTGAAGCTCTTTCTTCTTGTTCTTCAATCGCCATTTCCATTTTTTCTAACAGAACAAAGTGATTCGCCTCTTTCCTGTAGTAATTCTTTCATATTTTTAAGTTCCATTTTTAATTCCCGAGGAGATATCATTACATCATTATTCTTATATTTTATGTTTGTTAAAGTTCACAAAAAACCCACTTTTACTTTCCTTCTTTCTTCTTTCAGTTTTTTAAAGTTCTGTTATTCCAGCCGAGGGTCTATACCAAAAACATCAATCAATCCCACAGTCAGTCTTTCTTTGCTTTTTTCTTTATTCTGGTTCTGCTTTCACTTTCTAAGATTCTTACTTTGTTTCAATATTTCTTTAGTGTTATATCCACACAAGTTCATTCAGAAACAGGATGCTTTCCCTTTTGTTTGAGCTCAAGTTTTTGTCAAAAGGTGGCACTCTCCACTCTTCACCTTTTCCCCCTATTTTTTTTATTTAAGGTTTTTTGAACCTCAATATTCCAGCACAGTCCAATCTCCAATTTGTAAACTTTATTGTTATTATTATTATTTGACAATTTTAAGTCCAGCTTTATTTTATGCCTGTTTATTCCCAAAATATTTCAGTCCAATTTAGTTAAATCTTTAGTTCCAGCTTCTTCCTTTCCCGGTTCAAAGCCCCGCTTAGCTGTCCAAAATATTTTCTTTTTTTTCCCCTGTCCCTTTGTAATTTCTCCGCTCACTTTTCTTTTCTTAAAAATTCCATGTTACCTTAATCCTGGGGTACTTTTGTTTAGTTGTATTGCCCAGTTGTCCCAGTTCAGATGTTATCCACCTCTTTTTTCCCTCCTGAACAAATCTTAATCCAGCTGAGTCCTCCTCTTCGGGGTGGCCATTTTAAACCACCACTGCAGTCATCTTCGGGGGGGGGGAAGACCAAGCCCGGGGAGGAGATGCAGCTCCCCTCAACCTGGCTTGCAGCTTCTCCTTACTCTGCTGCCCCTCTAATGCAGCTTCAGCCCCTAATCGTAATAATCGGGGCTCTCCAACGAAAGAGCACAGATCATAACCGCAGAGAGTCGCGATCTATGGTCCGTCAGTGAGGAGGCTCCTCCTTCTTCCCTATGATCACCTTTCTTTATGACTTCCAAGTTCCTTCTTCTCTCTTACATTTTGCATTTAAAATATTTATATGCAAATACTGTTGTTATGACATACTGCACATTTCAATAAAGTGCAGACCATCTTTATTTCCAAGAACATTTTTTGGTCTAAAATATACTTATGTCTCTGGGAGCTTGGGAGGCTCACAATTTAAAACAATATATTATATACAGAATGAGATAAACAAAACAATCAATTTGCACCTGGGCAGCTCTAAATGCAAATTCTCTAAATGCAAAATCCCTCCAAGGCCTAGGAAAACTTCTGGATTGCTATCAGGTAGGAGGCACAGGGATCTCTTTAGGATCCTAAGTAGTGTAACTCAAGCACACCTCTTTTATTATTCTAAACCCATACATTTGGGAAGTCTCCTAGATGTTCTAGAAACATACCTTACTTCTTATACAGGGAGTCCTCAACTTATGACCACAACTGAGCCCAACATTTCTGTTCTTAAGTGAGACATTTGTTAAGTGAGTTTTGCCCCGTTTTACGACTTTTCCTGCCACAGTTGTTAAGTGAGTAATTGCAGTTGATAAGTTAGTCATCCGGTTGTTAAGTGAATCTGGCTTTCCCACTGACTTTGCTTGTCAGAAGGTCACAAAGGGTAGATCATGTGACCCCTGGATACTGCAGGGGTCACAAATATCAACCAGTTGCCAAATATCTGAATTTTGATCATGTGACCATGGGGATGCTGCAAAGGTTGTAACTGTGAAAAATGGCCATAAGTCGCTTTTTTCAGCGCTGTTGCAACTTTGAACGGTCATTAAATGAACTGTTGTAAGTTGAGAGCTACCTATACATGTGCAACAGGAAACACGAGTTCGCACCACTCTTTGCCCATCCTCTGCTTTGTCGATACACTTCTATACTGGACTTCTTGGGAATGCCATACACTTTGCATGATATCTAAGACTTCTGTTCAAAAAAGAATTACTACCAAGCCATAAAGTTTAGCCTTGCTGATTAAAATAAAGCGTACTCTATGGGTAATCCTACACAGCAGCCTTAATGCTGTTTGTCTCCCAGACTGAAACAGACTGGAAATGAATCCTGTTTAAGAAAATGCTGTCTGGGTTTCAATCACTCCTCAGCTTTGAGAAGGATGCTAGTCAGGTATTATGCCCAGAGAGTGGTTACTACAATCCCTGATTAGTGGATTTCCCTCCCCTGATTCTCCTCCTTTTGCTGAGAAAGCAATTCCCTTTGCTTTCTATGGGTCTTTGGGGGCCACATGGTTTCCACAGGTGCAACTTTCTATAAGCTGCCGTCTGATGAGTTCTTACTTTGTATCTTCCAGTCTAGTATGTCCACCAGAAAATTTATATCAAAAAAGAAAAATACTCCACATTTTAATTAGTTTTCTTGTTACTGGGGCTAAAAATGGGAATTTGCAGAACTTCTGACAATTCCACCTGATTTTTTAAAATCACTTTATCAGTGCACTTGGGGAAAAAAATAACAAAAGTTCACTCTTTCAAAGGGGTGGCATTCTCCCGGTTCGGACCGGTTCTATAGAACCAGTTGTTATGGTTCTGCGCAGTTCAAAGAACCAGCAAATCGTGCCCATGGCTGGCCCCGCCCCTCCCCTCCCTGCCCAGTTAGTCTTTATCGCACATGCCCAACATCGCTGACTGTGTTCTCCCCCGCCCAATCGCTCCTTAAGGTATTTCTTTCCCCCCCCTCCTGATGATCAGCTGTTCTGATGATCAGCTGTGCTGGGATTCCCCTCACTGTCTTACTGCTTCGTCCAGGAGGCTTCCTTGAGGCCCAGGAGACCCCAAAAGAGAGAGGGGGTGCTGCAAAAAGAATAAGAAGAGGAAGCCACACCCACCTAGCCACACCCACAGAACTGGTTGTTAAAAAAATTGAATCCCTTTTGCCATGAAACAGTGTCACTGCTCAGCACAGCTTAAAGCAGCATGACTTGGGAAATACTGTATATGTTTTGGTTCAAGAAAAGACACATGGAAGCTTCCTTCCTTGTGGGATGAGGAGAAGATTAAAAATTATATCCAGGAATTCCTGTCCTTCACAGATGGTTAGTGATCCTTGCTTAAACCAAGGCAAGCTGGAAGTGTTGATCAGCAATGTCTAAGGTGATGTACATGGCTTCACAGTCATTTTACACCCCTCCTTTCCTGTACACCTTCTTATAAAAGAAATGGTGCCATATCAGAAATCATATCTGGAGGAATGAGGCTTCTGGATAAAATCCTAAAATCTAGATTGGTCATCCCATTCTCAGAAGCCACCAGCCTTTATCAGATTTTATCTTCTACCTTGCCTGAATTCCTCTCCCAAAACTTCATTATGTAGGAGACAGAAAAGGGCACAATCAAGGAAACGAAATTTCAAGAAGGAGATTTAATACAAGGATTAGAGAAAAATACATCTTGAAAACAGTGACAAAAACTCCCAGATCTCTGTTAGTATTAGTGAGCTCATTAAAATGGAGTCTCTTGAATTTTTTCTTCCCAGGTTTTCTGCTGTTGCCTAGATAAGCCACTAATATATTCTCCCATCTGTTTATGGTGTATGTCTAGAGATCCTCTGGTTTCATTCTCACCCTCTTTACAATCTGTCCTATTCCAGTTCTGTACCTCCTGTTGGGCATTGTTCTGCAAAACCCAGATGAATTAAAAAGGGAGAGATTGGAATTGCAGTGGAAGTTGGCTCCAAAAGCAGCACCTTCCTCCTCCTCCCCTTGCCCACCAGTAACAAACACCAGCTTCAATTTCCCCCAAGAACTGAGCAGGGTGGGTGTTGCTCACATCATTTCAGGATTACACCACTTCTCTGACATGCCATTTCAAGCTACCACAAGCAGGTGTTATTACAATTCCACTTCTGGCTCTTTAGAGAGAAATAGTAGACAAGAGACTGGGGGAGTGGAGAGAGGGAGGTTTATATCAGCCTACAACTCAGTAAGAACTCTGATCTCTGATCTACTATGTTCTTGTTATCTAGCTTGGCATCCAGTTTAATAGGCAGTGAAGCATAAGAGATGTTATACATCTGGCAGCTGCCCTATATTATGTACTGTATATTCAGTTTATTTTTCCCTGTTGCTGCACAGTAGATGCTTACTTTCATTGTTGTATTGCTCTTTTATGTTCAAATTCTATACTTTTTGCAGAGACAAAGTTGTAGAAAGAAACAAAAAATATTGTGAAGCCCAATAACTCTCGTCTTTTCAATTGGTCAATCAGTCCTGTATACTTGGAGCAGCAATGGACAAAAGAAGTGCAGTCATCTTCTGAATGCATATGGAAATCATAGGCATGGAACAATTTGAGATTAAAGGTTTAGGTACTTCAATTAAGCCATTGTTAGACAATTATTATATGAAATATTAAGGTGTAAGTTAGTAGTAGAGTTTTCCAGGCAACATTTTACATTCTATTTCCTTTATGTATTTTATTTGTTTGTCAAACATGTGCAAGATAGTATAGGTATGAACATAAACATGAACAAAGGAAGTAAATACAGATAAATGGGAACAGTAAGACAGGGATGGTAGGTACACTGGTGCACTTATGCACGCCCCCTTTAAGGACCTCTTAAGAATGAGGTGAGGTCCACTATCTTGTCTCAGGTACAATTTATCTTTCCAAAATACCTGAGATAAAGAGCTAAACACTACAAAAGCTTCCATACAAAGTTTCTTTATTGGATTATACCAGGCATCCTCAAGGTATAACTCACGGTTATGCTGAGATTCATCTAATGTCCAATCTTTGCACTGTCATCTTCATAGTGTGAAAAGATAGTTATCTTCATCCCATAATAATACAGCAAAGGAAGACTCCAACACGTTGCTGGGGTCCAAGTAAGAATGAATAAAACTCCCTCCAACCCAACCAGAGGTCAATTCAGTGACCAATCAGGAGTACAGATGTCACCACATGACATGAACCACATCTTCCATGAGGCATTAACTACATTTCCCATGAGGCATTCCCTTAAGGGGACAGCTCTCATTCCCAAACTAAGTATATAGTGTTTAACCAGCACATCCACAGTAGAGTTTGAGGTTGAAGCTGTGAGAGTTTGAGGCTATAACAACAGAATCTGGTAGGACATTCCAGGCATTGACCACTCTGCTGCTGAAGTCATATTTTCTGCAGTCAAGTTTGAAGCAGTTTACCTTGAGTTGTATCAATTGTTTGCCTGTGTATTATTGTGGTTGAAGCTGAAGAAGTCATTGACAGGCAAGACATTGTAGCAGACAATTTTGTGTACTATGCTTAGATCGGACTGCAGGTGGAGGAGTTCCAGATTGTCCAAGCCCAAAATTTCAAGTCTGGAGACATAGGGAATTCTATTGTGAGTAGAGAAGTGGAGTACTTTTCTCAAGGAAAACTTCTGAACCCGCTCAATCATGTTAATGTCCAATATACAGTGTGGGTTCCAGGCAGACGAGCTGTATTGAAGAATTGGTCTGACAAAGGTTTTGTATCCCCTAGTTAGCAATTCAATGTTACAGGATAAGCAGTTTCACAAAATAAGGTTAACAACTCTTAATGCCTTTTTGGCAACGCTGTTACAGTGAGCTCTGGGGCTTAGATTGTTTGAGATAAGTACTCCTAGGTCCTTGATCTATGAGATTGTTTCCGCCTAACTTGTATTTGGTATTCTGGTTTTTATTGCCAGTGTGTAGGACAGAGCATTTGTTAGTTGAAATTTGGAGTTGCCAAATTCTGAGATAGGGGAACTCCATGACAGTTAGGCTGTGATGCATTTATATGACAAATAATGAAGGCTGAGTTTTTAAGAATTTACAAGGAATTAAAGTTAAAAATGAGAATTGTTTTGGGCGAAGTGGAGAGATTTATTATGATATGTATACAGACAGGCAGTTGTACAACTTGCCTCATGGTGTAACCAGAACAATCTGGAATTGAACACACTCAAAACTGTAGAAAGGTCGACTTAGGAGAAACCCTCCCATATTACTACCTCTTACAATAGTAGACAACACAGTATCAACAGTAGAGACCTTCAAATTTCTAGGTTCTACTATATCACATGACCTAAAATGGACAGCTAACATCAAAAACTTCATCAAAAAAGCACAACAAAGAATGTTCTTTCTGCACCAACTCAGAAAGCTCATACTGCCCAAGGAGCTGTTGATACATTTCTACAGAGGAATTATTGAGTCTATCATCTGCACCTCTATAACTGTCTGGTTTGGTTCTGCAACCCAACAGGACAGACACATACTTCAGAGGATAATTTGGACTGCAGAAAAAATAATTACTACCAACCTCCCTTCCATCAAAGACCTGTATACTGCAAGAGTCAAAAATAGGGCTGTGAAAATATTTACAGACCCCTCACATCCTGGACATAAACTGTTTAACTCCTTCCCTCAAAACGATGCTATAGAGCACTGCACACCAGGACAACTAAACACAAGAACAGTTTTTCCCCGAACGCTATCACTCTACTAAACAAATAATTCCCTCAACACTACCCAACTATTTACAAAGTCTGCACTACTATTACTGTTAATCTTCTCATCACTCCTTATCACCCATCCCCTCCCACTTGTGACTGTATGACTGTCATTTTGTCACTTGTATCCTTACGATCTATACTGACTGTTTCCTAGTATGATTTGATTGCTTATTGTACCCTATGACTATTATTAAGTGTTGTACCTTATGATTCTTGACTCTTGACGAATGTATCTTTTCTTTTATGTATACTGAGAGCATTTGCATCAAGACAAATTCCTTGTGTGTCCAATCACTCTTGGCCAATAAAGAATTCTAATCTAATATAATGATTTATAAAGCTGTAGCATGCATCATGACTTGGCAGTTTGCTTTGCAAGCTTCCAATTAGTAAATTGCCTGAACAATTGACTTAAGTTCTTGGAAAATGATCCTACAATTTCAATTAATTCAGATGGTTGACATTAGTGTTTAATAATTCTGTTATAATGGCAATTGCTTACTCTAACTAGAGTAACTTTTTAGATAGATGTACTTTTAGATAGAGTATAATTTTATAGACATAATGCAATGTTTAATGTATATAATTTCAGAAATCTTGGTGCAATTTTGGAGTATTTTGGTGAGGTTTAAATAGGCAATCAGAATAGAGCTGAAAGGGACCTTTGAGGTCTTCTAGTCCAACCTCCTGCTCAGCCAGGAGATCCTATACCATTTCAGGCATGTGACTGTCCAGTCTTTTCTTAAAAACCTCCAGTGATGAAGCACCCGCAACTTCTGATGGCAAGTTGTTTCACTGGTTAATTGTTCTCACTGTTAGGAGGTTTATATTTAATTCCAAGTTGCTTCTCTCCTCCAGTTCCATTGTTTCCATTGTTTCTTGTCCTGCCCTCTGGTGTTTTGAAAAATAAGTTGACTCCCCTCCTATTTGTGGCACCCTCTCAAATACTGGAATACTGCTATCATGTCCCCCTAGACTAGCCAAACCCAAACCCTGCAACCGTTCTTCATATGTGTTTGTCTCCAGGCCTTTAATCCTCTTAGTTGCTCTTCTTTGCACTTTTTCCTCCCCAAAGATTAAACTCAAGTGAATTCTAAATTCTAAGTATTAGTATTAGAATATTAGTATTAGAATATTAATATTCTAAATATTAACGGCTGCTTTGCATTGTACTACAGTATACAGTATAAATGAATTAAAATGCCTTAACTGTATCTCCTAGAAAGCAAAGGGGATGATTGGAATGGAGGGTTTCACCCAAATCAGAGTGTGTCAAACATTTTATCGTTATTACTGTGATTTTACCCTTTTCCAGCTGTATTTAAATTCAAAGATTAGACGTTATCCAACATGGAGCAGCACAAAATGGAATGAAAGTAACATTTTGTTCTTAATAAAGAAATTGCAAACCTTCAGGCAAAGGGCGTCCGTCAACGAAAGCAATAGGTTTGCTGAGCTTTCGGGACACCGTTGGAACTGGGGAGTATACACGGAGACTCCCTTTTATGGACATGGTGGAATAGGTCATCGTACCAAGATCATCCCTGAAAGTTATAAAGAAAATCAATTAACCTTTCTATTCGTGAAATGCTATTAGTGAAATGCTAGTGAAATTAGTGAAAGGCTAGGTGCCAGAGGAGGGTATCGGCTAGAACTAAATCAAGCAATTTTATTATTTACTTACACTTAACATTGGCTCCAATGTGTGTAGTATCACCTTTTTAATTCCACCTGTGAAATTGCCTTCATCTCATCCCCAGGGCATGAATGAGACAAGCTTAAGTTATTCTTAAATGCAATGATGTAAAATAGTATCCCTCCCTCCCCCGCCATTCTACACAATCCAAGGGAAGCTTCAAGGTGCACAAAAGGTACTAGGTTTTGTCTTCTGGTAGGTAACTGCAAGGAGTGGAAGCAGGAATTGACAATGGAGATAGTGCTTTCATAGATTAACAGAGTTGGAAGGGACCTTGGAGGTCATCTAGTCTAACCCGCTGCTCGAGCAGGAGAGTCTATTCCAAACATTAGCCTCTACCTCGGATCGAACTCACAGCCTCCTGATTGTGAGGCGAGAGCTCCACCTCTAGGCCCCTGGAGCTGAATCCTTTCCATTCTAGCATAGTTTTCTGCTGATTCAAGGATGGGTATATAGTGCTTCAACTCAGTAATGGGCAAAGCCATTTAGCTTTGGGTGGCTAAGGTCATAAGGCAGAAGATCAACGTTTCAAACCAGTTTCCCCAGAATCCGTCTGAGTGCTCACCCCACCACCTTTACCTCCTGGTCATTCCTGCTATCATCACCTATCTTCCCAGGGCATCTAGTCTGATCCAGTGAGAGAAAAATAAGACTTACACAACCCAACCTGACTTTCTGGAAAATAAAAGGTCAAATTAATTTTTATAAGGCCACTTCTTAGAAGAATAACATCAAGCTAGAGGATTCTGTCCTTCCTTGGGAGAATGGAAGATGGACCAGTCTCACTGCAGAAAATAAGGAAGATGACCTTGATGGAAGTATGCAAATGTTGTTGCCCAGGGAAAAGGGGCTAAAGTATTTTGTTTTAAGTGCAGGATGTCCAGATAATATTTAGAAGAGGATCCGACACCCACCAAATTCATTGAACTGTAAGGAAGAGGAAAAGGTACAATGCAATGTTTGAACTTCTGAATGTTTTAAATTTAAAATGTCTAATTTAATACGTTTGTCTGAAATATATTCTCTTTGAATCATAACCACATAATTATCATTGTGTTATGTTTTGTGTCCAGGTATCGTACAGTATCCAATTGTTTTCATCTTTTCTATAAATCTTATAAGATTAGATATAAATGATTCGGTGTATAAAATCAGTATGAGAATTGACCTGCTGCTTAACATTTAAGACAGAACTATATGTACCAAGCCTTTTATTTTCTTTCAAGAACAATGGTCCCTGAACTCTAAGCTACTAATAGTCTTTAGGTTAGTTATTTTTTTCATTGAAAAAAGTAGGAATGGGATTTTTAATTGAGGTTAAACAAGTAGATGGGCAATTTTCCTCTTCACAATCCCCTCCTCTGGCTGTTCTTCCACCTGTAAGTTTAAAGAAATAGGGTGCAGAAGAAGTTTTGCAGTACACAGACAGCAAGAGGTAGCAGGATCCTTCCTAATCCTAACCCTGCATAATGGAATGGAATTAATAGTGCCTGTTGTAGCACATTTCCTTAGATAATGATTGCACTGACTGACAGTGATACTACACTATAGCAGTGGTGGAATTCAATTTTTTTTACTACTGGTTCTGTGGGCGTGGCTTATTTGGTGGGCGTGGCTTGTGACTGGGTGGGCACGGCTTGGTGGTCATGTGACTGGGTGGGTGTGGCCAACTCAATGTCACTCACATCAAGGGGTGTCTCACCTGGCCCCTCCCCTCCCAGCCATTCCTTGTCATCCAGCATCAACTTATCTATACTTCTGTAAAAATGTTGTTCACCTTTTTTGACTTTATTATCTGCATACTATAGATGTACTTTCATGGACCACTGAAAGGAGGAAATGGCTCACATGCTTTACTCAAGAGTATGATATAGGCAACAGGATATTAAGGGGCTGCCACAAAGAAAGGGAGTGGAATGTATTTTTCCAAAGCACCAGGAGGCAAACAAGAAGCAATGGATGGAAACTGAACAAAGAGAGGAGCAACCTAAAACTAAGGAGAAACTTTCTGACAGTGAGAACAATTAACCAGTGGACCTGCTTGTCTCCAGAAGTCCTGGGTGATCAATCACTGGAAATTTTTAAAAGACTGGACAGCCATTTCTCTGAAATGGTATAGGGTTCCCCCAAAAGTCCCTTCTAAGTGTTATTCTGACATCTTTCCCAGGACCTCTACTCAGAGTTTGCCTCCTCAGTTTTCCAGCCTGAGCAGGGGCTTGGACAAGAAGACCTCCAAACTCTCTTTCAACTCTGTTAAACACACATGTATTTATGCTTTGGACTATAGACATTGAATGCATGTAAACCCTGAAAAATATGTGGTAGCCCTGGGCAAAAGAAAGGCAGTAGAATCACATTAGGTGTAGGGACAGTGTAAAATATTAGTACATGATAAATAATGGAACAATTAAAAATAATAGCACAGAGTTTTCTCTCTCTCTCCCTTCCTATTTCTTTTTCTTTTTTTCTCTTTCTTTGTCTCTTTCTGTCTTTCTCTTCCTTCCTTTCTTTCTCTCTCTCTCTCTCTCACACACCACACTCTCTTTCTCTCCCTATTTCTTTTTCTTTCTTTCTCTTTCTTTCTCTCCCTCCTCTTTCTTTCTTTCTTTCTTTCTTTCTTTCTTTCTTTCTTTCTTTCTTTCTTTCTTTCTCTTCCTCCTCTTTCTTTCTCTCTCTTTCTTTCTTTCTTTCTTTCTTTCTTTCTTTCTTTCTTTCTTTCTTTCTTTCTTTCTTTCTTTCTTTCTCTTTCCTCCTCTTTCTTTCTCTCCCTTTCTCTTTCTTTCTTTCTCTTTCTTTCTTTCTTTCTTTCTTTCTTTCTTTCTTTCTCTTTCTTTCTCTCCCTTCCTCTTTCTTTCTTACTTTCTTTCTTTCTCTCTCTCTCTCTCTCTCTCTCTCTCTCACACACACACACACCCCTGTCAGCCTTCATTCCCCTCTCGCTCCAGGCACTTCACTCACAAGGGGAAGTGAATCCAGCATTAGAGAAGTTCTGCAGGTAAACAGACTTGCTTTTGCAGCTCCTGCAAACTTCCCCATGGCTGGATTCCCCCCAGTGTTCTTTCCCTCTCACTCCAGACACTTTACTCACAAGAAGAAGCGATACTTCTAGTATCCATGAAGAATCCAGCCTTGGAACAATTTTGCAGGTAAACGGACCGCTGCTCCGCCCACAGTCATGTGTTTTCAAGTGGCTGCTTGAAAATGCATGGTATGGGCAGAGGAGCAGTCCTCCTTTAAACTGGGGCAGCGAGCATTGGGTGGGTGGGCAAGTGAGTGAGCGGAAACTGGGCGACCAGGTTGGGGGCATGGCCAGTTAGATGTTGCTACCAGTTTGGCGACCCACACCAAATTCTTGCTACCGTGCAAACTGGCTGAATAGCACCTCTGCAGTATAGGCAATCCTATGGGTCTAAACATAACATAGAGAACCCTGTTGGTGGTTGTCCTTCCCTCTGCTTCCTCTTGATTAAAAAAAGTCAGAATATGGTGATATCAGTAAAAGGATTAAATGTCCCATCTCACCAATTCATTCTTATGATAGCCTTCTGATTTTTGTTTGCTTAAAAATATTTTCTAAATGGGTATTGTGTAGTGGTATGCTTAAATCAAGTCACCAATGAAAGAAATCTAAAGCAAACAATATTGTATTCACCACTGGATGTCTTCCCGATCCCCCAAGATTTCGTTGACTTCTTCTCTGCTGATGTTCTGCTGATGTTCTGGGTGCTTAGCCATTATATAGAGTAGCCAAGAGAGGCCAGTGGCTGTTGTGTCATGGCCTGCAAACATGAAAGTGTCCACTTCAGCAAGGAGGTCTTCATCCGATAGTACGGTTCCATCTTCAGACTAATAAACAGAGAATAAGAATCAGCAAGGGCCACCCTCAATGAGCATTCATTTAAGGAAACATAAAATACGAGGTCATCATAAAATCAGATCAAAGACAAAAGTGTCATTTTTTAAAAAAAATTTATGATATTATTAGATTCAGATGCACAGATACTATTGGAATTTATTATTCCATGGTTTCAACAAAGACACATCAAAAGATCCTTTTGATTGAGTTAATGTATATGGTTTTAGTCTTTGAGTTGTCCAAATGCATGTTGACACAAACTGCTATCTTTATTTTGCTTTCTCTCTCCCTGTCCTATCTGAATAATACTACAAATACTTCTGATTCATTTAGTGCTACTTTTGCAAGGAATTGTGGGATTTCACTACCCTACCTTCTATCTTATCCTTTCTGTAATTGTAAACGATAATAAGATTTTTAAAATAAAAAAAATGGTATACCTCAGAGTCTCTTTAACCCACCCTGGCTAAAAAAGTGCCATAGAATAGAAAAAGTGTTGGTAGAAGGAAAACCTTTTCTGTCCAATAGGCTGGGAATAAGACCAAGGCAACTGTCACAAGGGCAGGTGGTTTTAAAGAGGATAAAATGATTTTCTGACAAGATGGGCAGGACATGAAAAATGAGTCCATAACCATTTGCTTTTTACCCTGGTTAGCAAATTTCCAGTGTTGCCTCATCAAAGGAAATGAGAATTATTTCTGTTTTCCCACTGCATCTGCATGGGAAAGTGTTATAAAAGGGAAAACAGGGAAGATTTCCTCTTTATAGCCTTGAACATTTTGTCCAATAATAGAAAAAAACAAAACTACCATGTAGACTTTGTTCCTCTTAAGTGCTGCAGTAACAGTTCTGATGAAATTTTCCCTTCTCTGCAACTTTTAAGGAGAACATCAAATCCCTGATCTGGCAGCCCCATTTCTTCCACAATTTATTTGCACAAATGCTTTGAGTCAGCAATCATTTGATATAGAAAATTCCTATCCGGAATATAAAAACTGCAAGCTATTTAAAATATAGGTTGCTTTAGCTGTATTTTTCTCTAGTACTGTTGACTTTCTCATCTTTTTTTACAGGCATTGCAAATAAGCCACTGACAAAGATTGAAATTAATTGTTCTCAGTTTATTATAATACCTATTCCGATTTAACCAGTTTTTCATTAGCACATCAATTTTATGTCCAGGTTGTTCTACTTACTGTTGTACCAAAACAATATTTCATTTTGTATTGTAATAACTTTCATAATGGTGTGAGACAAGAGGCTGTTTTAAAAACTTCCTATAGTTTCTTACTTTGGCACAAAGAAGAATGTCCAAAAAATCCAAATGTCGCTTCTTTTCAATCTTTTCAAGCTCTCTTTCATTATGTATTGATTTCTTTCTCTCTTCAATTACTTTTTCTATGAAGTAATACAAGATGAGTTAATGCCAGGAATGAGAAATTCACTGTGTTTGCCTCATTTTATTATTTTATCCCTTGACTTCAGAAAAAAGGGCTCTGAGAGATTAATTTGGTTTCTTTTATTACAAATAAAATTTGCAATATACAAGCTAAGAACTATTCAGAATAAAATCAGTATATACTGAAATCCCTTATTAGGCTCCAAGTAAATTAAACAGCGGCTTTCTGATGCTAGTCAATTTTTACTAGTGATGAATAAAAGTTGTTGTGTGTTGGCAGGTCAAGGACTTCACTGACATATCTCAAGGCCCTAATGAGGCTTATCCCCACAATTAGAAGAATCAGAAAGCATTGCTTATATTATAATAAGCCTCATTGAAGTCTATGGGACTTGCTTCTAAGACGGCATGCGAAGGATAATGCTGTGAAATCAGTGAAAAATTAAAATATGCAGTTTTAAGCATTGTACAGTAATCTATACAGGTCATTAACTTTTGAGTGAAGATTGAAGTGCTTTGCTAACAAATAAAACAATGTTTTGAAAACCTTTCTACTTGTTATGTAATAGCTCTTATATAACAGCATTCGAGGAAAGAGTTTTACTCCAAGCGGTTTCAACATTTTGGCTTCCGATTAGTGAAACAGCCCACCAAGGATGACCTCAGGCTACAGCCACACCACCTCCATCTTCAGCTATCCTGGTAACCCAAGATACTCTTATAGTAATTTTGATTTAATTTTACCAAAGAACATGAAAGTTACCTGTATGGTGGTGTGCCAATTCACAAGCCTGTTTAAAACGCTGTCCTGATGGGGTAAATGAATATAGGAAATCACTGCGAAGTATAGTAGAGACAACTCTCCGAAACGACAGGAAAGTTAAGTCTGACACAGCTTGGACATAATAATCCAGGTCTCTGATGGAAGGAAAAAAAACTTTTTTTTTTACAAAAAATATATATGTGCTATACAAATATGATCAATACTCATGTTATTAGAATGTATTAGTATAAAAGTTTTAACCTGTCAGTTTGGCAATTGCTCTTTTGACTGAATGCACATTTCATGATGCTGTCAAGAGTCATTAAACTAATATGGTCAAACATCTCCAAAGACTTCATGCAATCAGCTTCTCCCATTTATCCTAGTGGGGAAAATAGAGATGGAACAGTGTCAGCTGTTTATAGGGTTCCCATGCCATACGCCATTTTGGTGAACTGCTGTCCAATGTATCTTTGAGCTCAGCTCAGCTTCATATAGCTACATAGATATGTCTATATTATTTACTTAGCAACAACATGGAAGAGATTCCCCATTCTCATTTTCTGGAATTGTTCTGGATAGTTTATAGACTGTCCTTGACTTACAGATACAATTGAGCCCAAAATTTATGTTGCTAAGTGAGACAGTGCTTACACAAGCTGTGCCCCATTTTATGACTTTTCTTTCCATAGTTGTTAAGTAAATGACTGAAGTTGCTAGTAACACGGTTGTTAAGTGAATCTGGCTTCCCCATTGACTTTGCTTGGCATAAGGTCACAAAAGAGGATCACATAACCCTGGGACACAGCAACCATCATAAATATGAGTCAGTTGCCAAGCATCTAGATTTTGTTCACATGGCCATGGGGATGCTACAGTGGTCATAAGTGTGAAAAACTGTCATAAGTCACTTTTTTCAGTGCCATTGTCACTTTGAACTGTCTCTAAAGAAACTGTTGTAAGTCAAGGACTACCTATACACTACAGTTCTGGAAATTTTGATGTTTTACTATTCAAGAGGTAAGGATAACTAGAAATGGTCCTGCTCAGTTTACAATGGTCCCTTTTGCACCTGCTTGTATAACATGAAAAAAAGCCAACTTTCCTTACAAGCATAACTTTGGTGGAATCTGTAATTACTGCCACATAGGGCTTCAAAATATTATAGTGAAAAGCTGGTGTTAGTAACCCTGTGTGTGCTGACGCCATTTTGTGCCACCTAAGATAAGCAGTCCTTTTCCTAGAGGTACAAAAAGAAAAAGAATTAAATGGTAGTGGTGGTGATGATGATGATGATGATTTCAACTGCTCTGACTGAGCTAAGAGATTGTATGCACTCAGAATTAGATAGGCAGTTTATCCCATGCTTGAGACGTTTGAAAGCACCAAGACAGGGTCAATGTACCTGCAACGTCAGGCCCATTTTTCAAAATCCCATAAAACAAATCTCATCAGAAATGACAGCAGGGTTTTTTAAATGGGCCTGCATCGACCAGAATTGCTTCTTTTGATATATCTGTTTGACACAGTGATGGTCATATTTCAAGCACAGAGCTCAAGGGCTGTTGCATGTCATTTCAAGTTGTCTTAGAATTCTTGACATTTCTTTTATCTCTCTTTTGCTTATTCATCTGAAATGTAGGTAAAATTTACCTTTTCATCTCCCTGTAGCTTTTCATCCATTCTTTGACTGTTAGGGAAATCAGATAGTGAAGCTTTTGAATGGAAGAAACTGCTTTTATTCAAGACAATTCATAAAGACACTAAGCCCATGCAGTATGAGCCTATCTTTTACTTCTGTGCAGCAGATTATATTAAGAATACTTACTCCATGGAAAATTTCATAGCCATACGAACGTATAGTTAGTTTTAAAATTACCTAGGTTGACTTTCATCCACAGCGCTTTATGCTAATTAAAGAGGAAAGTGATTTTTTAAAAAATTATCTCTTCTTCCCTCTGTATATATAAATATGAGGCAGCAGTGTGCTGCAGCTCCAAAAAGCCAACAAAATGCTTATAATGCTTCGGTAAGACCACACTTGGAATCCTGAATCCAGTTTTGATTGCCGTAATATAAAAAAGATGTTGAGACTCTAAAAAGAGTGCAGAGAAGCGCAGCAAAAATGATTAAGGGACTGGAGGCTAAAACATATGATGAATGGTTGCAGGAATTGGGTATGTCTAGTTTAATGAAAAGAAGGACTAGGGATGACATGATGGCAGTGTTCCAATATCTAAGAGGCTGTCACAAAGAAGAGGGAGTCAACCTATTCTCCAAAGCACCCGAAGGCAATGGATGGTGACAAGATAAACAACATAGAACTAAGAACTTTTTTCCTCACAATTAGAACTATTAATCAGTGGAACGACTTGCTTCCAGAAGTTGTGAATGCTCCAACACTGGAGAATTTTTTAAGAGGAGGTGGGACAACCATTCGTCTGAAAAAGGGTTTCCCATTTCAGCAGGGATTGGACTAGAAGACCTCCAAGGTTCCTTCCTTCCTTCTGTTATTCTATACTCTGTTGTTTTCTTCCTAGTGTTGTCCCACTTGCAGGGTCAGCTTGTTTTGTATTATCCTCACTGCAATTCTTATCACAAAGCTATCATTACATAACATGAAAAGGTGTTTGAAGAGTCTGATACTGATTTGGGCTGAGAAGGTATGACTAGTCTTCCATTAGGCACAGAAGCCATCGGGTGACCTTCCTTAATACACTATTTTGTTCATTAAAGTGTAGGCATGATGATCAGACTCTTGTGCTCAAATTAAAATCCTTGTAAGTTAAATTAAGCCTCCGCAGTTTAGTAACTTTCAGGTGCAGTTCTGAATATAGTTCCAGATTCTGGTCCTATTATATACAACCAGTCTGCGGAAGACTGGAAAAGATCAAATTAACATTGGAAAGCTACACTAAAACAAACAACATAATAACAGTTAAATTATCAGTTGAACTGTTTGAAAACAAAGGGGGAAATAGAAAAAATACTTATAACTGATTTTAACTTTTATACCGGTCCAAGGAATCAAAGGTGCATAGATGAATTCAGGCTTTGGATCCAGAAAATTCAAAGAAGATCAGAACAAAGTTATAACATGATGCTAAACATATACTGAAATAATTAACTTATTTGGCATAAATAAAGTCCACATCAGAAGTTTACTGCATTTTTCTTTATATGCTGTTGACATTGTCATTTTATAATTTTGAGACCACAATTTTTGCCATTTCTCTAGATCAATCTCATATCCAAAATTCTTCCCCCAAGCAATCATAGTTCTTTAACTTGTTCTTCTTCTAGTTTAATTTCTAATAAATATCCATACAATTTTTAAAATCACCTTTTCATCAGTACCTGTCAAAATCTTATCTAAGTCAGTCAGTTTATCATAGAAACCTTCTGTCTTAGAATCTTTGTCATACCTTGAATGTGCATATGAAAACCAATTCATCTTTATACCTTGTTCCTCTAATTTTTGCATAGGTTCACCTTTTTCATTCAATATTTCACCATATCTAACTGTTTGTTCCTTTTTATATATTATAGGATAAGAAAATGCTTCAATAGTCGATAACCAGACTGGAATTTTCAAATAACATTGCCTTTTAGTCTTCTCCCAGTTTAACCACAGAGACTCCCATATATAATGTCTTCTAAAATATCCCTGTGTTTTAGTTCCTTTATACCATAGAAAAGCATGCCATCCCAACAACAGATCGTGTCCTTCTAATGTCAACAATCTAGTATTTCTTAATGTTATCCATTCCTTAACCCACATCAAATTTGTAGCTTGGTAATGCAACTCCCAATTAGGCAAACCAAATCCTCCTCTTATTGTGGCATCTTGCAAAAGTTTTAACTTTATTCTCGCTTTCTTACCTTGCCATATATATTTCAACACAATTTTATTTAAATCTTCAAAGTAATCTTTTCCAAGCCTAACTGGAATTGTTTGGAACAAATATAAAATTCTGGGTAGTGTATTCATCTTGATTGCTGATATTCTCCCTATTAATGACAGTTGTAAATTTTCCCATTTCGCCAAATCTAGTGCTATCTGCTGCTTAAGTTTGATATAATTATTCTTTTAGTGTACTACATCTTGCTGTCAAATGTATCCCCAAGTACTTGATCTTATTTGTGACCTGAATTTTCGATAGATCTGCCAGTTCTTCCTTTTGTCCTTTATTTCATCTATCATTTTAAAAAAAGATTTAGGGAGAGTCTTTCTGTTTTGCTTTGTTGTTTTCTGTGCTGTATAGTCCAGTTTATTATCTACAATTCCATTAAAATCTCCCATCATAACTATATTAGCATAGTCCAGTTCAATTATTTTCATATGTAACTTTCTATAAAATTCTTCTTGATTGTCATTTGGGATATAGATTGCAATCAGGAGTGTTTTCATATTATTGTCCATTATTTCCACCATTAGTAATCTTCCATCGTCATCAGTATAGATCCATTTCGCTGGGATAATATCTTTAATGTATAAAACCACTCCTCTTTTCTTGCATTGTGTCAAAGAAGTAAATATTTTCCCTAATTTTGGCTGCATCAGCAATTGTTCATGTTGCTTTTTAATATGTACTTCTTGTAGGCATATTATATCAAATTTTAATTTCTCTAATTTATGGAAAGTTTTCCTTCTTTTAACAGCTGAGTTAAGTCCATTTATGTTAATTGTAATCAGTTTTTTTCTCTTCCAAGGTTATATTTTGTAGTTAGGTTTAGCAGCTCTTGTAGATCTTAGTTCACGTTGTTCTTTGGCTTCTACCTTTCCACCTACTGCACCTTCTTCTTTTTCAGTCGCTATTTGGCAGTCCTCTTAGAATTCAATTAGTGACATTTCTTTTTCTGCCTCCTCCTCTTTCCCTCCAAAATATTCTGTATAAAATAATTCAACTTTCTCAATTGAGTCAATTCTATGTCTCTGTTCTTGCCATGTGCACATTAAACTTTCTGGAATCAGCCATCTATAATTCACCTCTTTTTAAAGTATAGTTTTAGTCAGAAATCGGTATTCTCTTCTCATCTCTCTCACTCTTCTGGGTAATTGTTTCAAGACCACAATCTCCTTGTCTTTATATTTCAATGTTTTCTTTCTTGCCACTTGCAACATTTGCGTTTTAATGGCTTTCTTTGTAAATCTGATGTGAACTTCTCTTGGTAAGCTATTTCTAATTGCATGTGAAGACTCGATAAACCTCATCTATTCCATCCATCATCTTCTCTTTAGTTATTTCCAGAGCTTCAGCCAAAATTTCTATCGTTATCTCAGCTAGATTTTGTCCCTTTTCTTCCTCTGTGTTTTGGAATCTGAGATAAAATTCTGATCTGTCCATCTCCCATCTCAACATCCCACTTTTATCTTGTTCAACCACAGTTAATTTGCTATCAATATCTCCAATCTTCTTATCTCGTTGTTTATCTTCTTCTTCAATTTTTTGGAATCTCTCATCATACTTCACCATCATTTGTTGAGTGTTCTCCACCTTTTCATCAGTTTTTCCTGTTCTCTGTTCAATGTCCTCTGTTCTCTTTTCAATATTCTCTGTTCTTATTTGTATATTTTGAATTCCTTGCATAATCATCTGCAGCGTCACTTTTTCTTGTTCTTTGTGCCATCACTTTGTGCTTTATGAAGCATTTCCATAGCATACAGTAATAACATCAACTTCTGTTCAATTATTAAAGTTCAATCCATTCAACCTGTTAAAAATTAGGGCAATTCAAAAGAGTTCTTTGCTGGAGGAAAAGTGAAGTGGCTATGGACACCTACATATTGGAGTAGCCAATGTGGCTGTTTGATGAGTGAAAGACATGTTTCCTACCTGTTGAATTTTCAGAGCCTTATTAAGGGCCTGTTTTTTTAAAAAAGATACTAAATGTTAAAAATAGGTTTATTGTTGAGTGTCCTTGGCCATTTCTTGAGCCCTAGTTCAGAATCACAAAATGGACATATTTTTAACACTGTATTTTCCCCATTTCTCTGTCATTTGTAGTAGTTATTCTGCTGAAGTTATTAGTGCATTATTCACACATTCATATAATAAGATTAATCCCATAATTGTCCTCTAGGAGCTCAAGTTACCATAGACAAAATTCCCTCCTCCACTAGAGTTGTAGTCTTCCCCACTACAACTCTACCACACCTAAATTACTGCGTCCAATTTTAGTCACCACATTATAAAAAAGATGTTGAGACTCTAGAAAAAGTACAGAGAAGAGCAACCAGGATGATTGACTGGAGACTAAAACATATGAAGAATGGTTACAGGAACTGGGCATGGCTAGTCTAGTGAAGAGAAGGACTAGGAGAGACATGATAGCAGTCTTCCCATATTTGAGGGGCTGCCACAGAGAGGAAGGGATCAAGCTATTTTCTCAAGCGCCTGTTGGCCAGACAAGGAATGATGGATGGAAACTGAACAAGGAGAAGTTTAACCTGGAAATAAGGAGAAACTTTCTGACAGTGATGGCGTGGCTGCCCGTGTCCCCTCGCCCTTAGGCAGTCTCTTTCAGGTGCTGGAAGCTCTCCAAATGCAGTCACCAGCCACTTCGATTGGCCAGTAGAAGAGGCCATGGGGCAAACACACACACACACACTCCCCTCACCGCGAGGCCGTTTCTATCGGCCGATTGAAGTGGCTGGTGACTGCATTTGGGGAGCTTCCATTGCCCAAAAGAGACTGCCTAAAGGCAAGGGACACAGGTAGCCACGCCATGCCCTGAAGCGGCTGGGGACTCTGCCTTCAGGAAGCTTCTATCGGCTATTGGGGTATTCTAGCCTAGGCTACCTGCAGGGCACTCCTAAAGGCAAGTTTTCTCCCCATCCCCCTGCCCTTCCCCCCCATTTCTTTTCACCTCATGTAGTTCTAACGAATGATGTGAGAAATGGCGGGGAAACACATGGTTTAAATAGGCCTAAATTTTGGGGGCAGGGCTTAATTTCACCTCATGCCTAGAAATCATGCTGGGTCTTCCTATTGGTGGAGGCCGTATTGTTGGAGAAACACGGTACTTATATGTTTATATGTTATGTTCATACTTATACTTCTTTTCTCATATATGCTTGACAAACAAACAAACAAACAAAATAAATAAATAAATAAAATAAATAAATAAAAAGTAAAAAAAATGTTTTGGTCTCTGTCTCAAAAGAAAAGGTGGGAGGGGATTAATGTTATATTGAACCAAACCACAAGATGGCAGCAAAATGATTTAGAAAGCACAGACAAGTCCTTTTACAACATCATTGCTGAACATGGAGTAAAAAGTACTCCATGGATTGGTTTGAAATATCAGATCTGCTGTGTCTCTTTCTCAGTTCTTACTTCTAGAAGATTTCCCATATTGGGTCTCTGGCACCTTAGCAGGCAACCTGAGACTCTCCAACTGATTACTTATAATACTCATCATCTCTAGCAATATGAATTGTAGTTCATCTGCAGCACTTGAGAAATTAACCCCTGCATGCATATCCAGTTCAGAAAATTGATGTATGGAACTGAACGTGTGAAATCTTCAGCTAAGGAATCCATTACTCTGTATCTTAGGCTTCCTAGAAATTATAACAACTGAGGTGAGATTTGAACCAACTTTCCCCTTTATTTACCTTATTTTAATATCCCAGACTATATAATAATATGTGAGAGGAAGCTATATGACTGCCCAGAGGTTTCTCTTTTGGATTGGTTTTGCAGAATCTATAACTGAAAATTAAAGTAAATGCATTGTATCTATTTTTTAAATATTTATATCTATTTGAAAATTTATATAAAAATATATATGTAGCATATATTTTATGTATTTTAAACACATTTAAAGGAAAAGCATCTGTTGGCTAAATTGATGCATCAAACTGAATAATGTCATCACCACCATAAAAAATACAGTCTATACTATTTTCACGAGTGGCAGTCCCAGATTTGATCCTTGGCTCACAAACAGGCAGTTACAAATTGCTCTACTATCCTCAGGATATGACTTGATTACTCCCTTGGGGGTAATTGCATTCAGTTTAATGACCACTGCTATATAATAATCCTTCTATGGTGTATATAAGATACTATAATCAATTTCCACATTCTGTTGGTGATGACTAGTCAGAGATGGTATTCAGTAGGTTCTGACCAGTTCTAGAGAACCGTAGCAGAAACTTTGAGTAGTTTGGAGAACCGGCAAATACCACCTCTAACTGGAGATTTTACAGTATCCTTCCCCTGCCACGCCCACCAAGCCACGCCCACAGAACCGGTAGTAAAAAAAATTGAATCCCAACACTGGACTAGTTTCAGGAAAAAAACCATTTGATAGCTGATGTTATAAATGTATTCATCTTTAATGTAACTTGTGATTCTGGCATTTCTATGGCAATACGTTAATCCTGGACAATAAATTTCCTTATCAATTGAGAAAGACCTGATTAAATACTAATCATTACACATACATCTGTCTATCTTAATAGTATCTCATTCACTTTGGAGTTGAACAAGTTTATTAACTTGGAGAGGAATAACTATTGAATTAACATGGCATCATAGATGGACATTTAGAATATATCTTAATCCATCTCACATGCCTATGATGTCTTTCAACATGTACAGAATAAGACCTTATGTTGGCAGGAAAAAATGCTGTTGATGTGGCCAGATACTGGAAGAATGTCATTTAGATTTAATCCAATTTATTTTTAATTCCTTTTAACATGTTATATTTTTATGACCTGTGGGATTCAATTTTTTTTTATTACCGGTTCTGTGGTTGTGGCTTGGTGGGTGTGGCAGGGGAAGGATACTGTAAAATCTCCAGTCAGAGGTGGTATTTGCTGGTTCTCCAAACTACTCAAAATTTCCGCTACTGGTTCTCTAGAACTGGTCAGAACCTGCTAAATACCACCTCTGCCTGTTTGCTATCTATTTTATTTGCTCAGTATTGAATGTTACGTGTTTATAATTTGTAGGTACTTCTGACACGAATAAGGAAGATTCAGAATATACCACCTGTAGAATTCCAAGCAGCAAAAGTTCATACAAAATTGATGAAAGTTTTGAGATGAAGTCCAGAAGATGAGCTTTCAGTCATAAACAGTGATTGTGTTACCTGACATTTTCATGATATGCTAAATCATACTGTAACCGCTGAGGATAGTTTCACATCTATGGCTGAAATGAGGTTGTTAGTAAGTTGGTCAATGTGTATAGAAACACATCCTTTTTTGTGTCATGTTAGGGCAAGAGAAACACCTAGTACTGCATTGCCGACTTCTCTCTTGCAGGATCCATTGAATCTGCTCATTATGGAATCAGATGGAGTGGGAGATTGAGGTAGCCAGTTCTGGTGATAGATATCTAATCACCTGAGTGTTCAGCCCAAAGGGTTGCCCTTATCACCATGCTATTTTTGTACTTTTTTAGCCATCTTGCACTCTCCGGTCACCATAGTAACAATGGCTGCACCTCAAACAGCCATTTATTAAAGAGGTCTGATGGGATGGGCCATAAATCCAATTAAACAGCTCGGTGGGTTCCAGTTGCACTTACAACAAGGTTACATCACAGTGCTGAAGAAGTGTGTGTGTGTGTGTGTGTGTGTGTGTGTGTGTAGATGCTAAGCACCCAGGATGCTCATTTTCTCTCTCTCTCTTTTTAGAAGTGCTAAAAAGGTCATGTATCGGGGAGATAATCATAAATGACGTGTCATTATTACATACTGTGCATCTATTATCTCCTGCTACAGCCATGTCAGAGGCAGCTACTGAGGGTTAGATAATTGGGTTCCTTCATGCAGATGGTTTATTATCAGTGTCTTCCAGAAGGAGGTTTAAGACAGTTAGTGATGCTGTTTGCCAGTTAAAGATTAGAGACCCCAGAGAATAATTAACAATCCCCAACCCACTCTTTCTGCAGATTCTTCTGCCTTCTCTCCCTCCCATTGCCTTTTAATCTATTCATTCTAGCAGGTGTAATAAAGTGATAAGGGAAGGCTCAAGGGGTGTTTGTTTGAGTGCTTCTGGGTGTGCAGACCACAACGGATGGCATTTTTATTTCTTTCATTCGTCTGAACAAAGACGAGGCAAACTTTTGTGCTATCTTGTATTGCCCACACACATGTGCAGTTGTATGTTCACTTGCACACACTACTGCTGGCACGGCTCAGATTTTTGCCCACATGGAGAGACTTCCAACAGGGGGGGAAAAAGAACATTTTATACAGCTATTGCATTGAGATTTCTAAGACCAAATGGAAATCAAATGTGCATTCAGAGCTGTTTTGCTTTGAAAAAAAGAATCTGAAGAATCATACACTGATCCATCCCACTGGCTCCAGGCCCCCGAAGATGAGTGTGAATATCCTACTTATTCTAAGAGATCATCTGAATTGCTCTTTCATTCCCTCCAGATATATTCAGGGAATTAAATTTCAGGACTGATATCTGCTGAACCAACCACACTAAAAATGGTCTATTACTTCCTAAGACTGACTTTCTAAGTGAAGGCATGCTAAATCTGGAAGTATTAAAGCTGATCAATACACACTTATGTACATTTGGAATGAATTTGGATTTCAGTTCACAGTCCTTGAATTTGGAAAATTTCTTAACTCCGTCCCTAGTATTCTACAACTGAAATTGTACCGTGAAATATTTGAATCTATAATTTTAGCTTACAGCTTGGAAACTGAGGGACAAAGCTCATTTCGTACTTCCATCTTTTAGTTAAAAATTGAGAAAGAATCTATATTTTAATATACAGGAAACTATGCCATTTGTTATATGCTAAAAGAAAAAAAACTAGTGGTTTAATTACTTCTTGGTTTGAGTCATGTTTCATGCCACAATTTTCCTAGGAATTAAGATTTGGGTTTGTATGATTTATCAATACCATCTCCAGAAATAAATTTATAAATAGTTTTAAAGGCATCTGATGACCTGAAGGAACTGAGTTGGAAAATGAAGATAATCCATGCCACTTGCTAAAAAGCAGTCTTTCTGGTGATATAATATCTAAACTCTTTCCCCCTTTTAAATCACATCAAACAAAAAAACAACATCACACATCAAGAGGCATTTGCAAAAGTACAACCAAGCAGGACCTTATTTATGTTAACAATGAACACAACTCTTACATCACGATTTGTACACAAGATTGCCTTTTACCTTTCTTCCTGACTGCATCCTGAATTTTAGAGTGACTGCATATACAAAATCATTATTTATCCCTTAGTTTGCTTTTTACAGTGCATTGGCCAGCAGATATATCTATCCTCTATCCTCTATCAATCTCTATTTTTTTCATCCTGCCTTTATTACTTTATAAGAAACTCAAGGTAGCGCACATTCCTAATACAGTATTCTTCTCTAACACTGAAAACCTTTGAACAATATTTGGGTTGATATCCTTTGTTTCTAGCTATTACATTGACACAGTCATTATACAGGTGGGTAGGCTGTTTTCTGGATAGTAACAAATAAACCTACCTATAGATAAGTAGTTTTTTTTCCCCAAGATTAAAAATCCCACTGCACAAGCACCACTACCCTGACACAAAGTGTAGAGTTTCCTGTGGTGAAGAAAGATATACCCCAACTCCAAATTTTGTTTGATCCTGAGAAATTACTTTAAGGGCCTAAATTCATATTTTTCTCTGAGCACTATATAGATATAATAACTAAAATGTCTTTTCCAATGTAAGAGAAGAGGAACAGTTTTATTGACAGAAATAATGAACAAGCAAATTAAGCTGTGGAAATATGTATTGGATTTTTTAAAAATCCCTCACATTTGAAAAACAAACCTAGCCTCTCACTGACTTTTTTTGCATACAGTCAGTAACTGACATGGTCCGTATTTCAAACTAATGCCTTTATAAACTATTTCTTCTTTTAAGCTATTGTGATTTCATACTCATTGCTGACCTCTAGGGGGAAGCACATCCAATCTTTTGAACATGTTGAAGGCTATATAGTTGCAGTGAGGATGGTCTTTTAGCAATAGCACTTAGACTTATATACCACTTCACAACATACTTTGTTGTGCTTTTTTGATGACTTTTTGATGTTAGGTGCCCATTTTAGGTCATGTGATATAATAGAACCTAAAAATATACTGTTGATACTGTCAGGGATTGATAACCTGATACTGTCCAGGCAGGGGTGGGCAACCAGTTCTCTGCCTGGTTGCTGGGTGGGCGTGGACATGGTGGGCGTGGCTTAGTCAGCCTCCTGCACCATGGCGGGTGGGGGGGGCATTTTCACCATCCCCAGGCTTTGGAGGCTTTCCTCAAGCCTCCAGGAAGGTGTAAAACAGCCTCCCCGGGGTCTGGAGGCCCTCTGGAAGGCCAGAAATGGGCCTGTTTCTGGCCTTCCAGAGCTCTGGCGGGCCCATTTTTCGCTCTTCCCAGGTTCCGTGCAGACTCTGTACTTACCTGATATCCAAAGCAGGCCTCATGGGGACTCCTGGGAGGGATGGAGAGGGGTGGGTGGGACTAGCCAGGGGTGGGGCTTAACAGTTCACTGAACCAGTAATTAAAAATGATAAAATTAGCTACCAGTTCACCTGAACTGGGGAGAACCGGTAGCAGCCCACCCCTGTGTCCAGGTATCATTGGGCTTTAAATTGCATCACTAGCATTAGCACTTAGACTTAGAGTATATACAGCCCCCTAATGCTTTCCAGCACTTTCTGGGCAGTTAATAATAGCAATAGCACTTAGACTTATATACCACTTTATACTGCTTTACAGCAGTGGTCCCCAACCTTTTTTGTGCCACGGCCTGGTGCCGGCATCACAAAATCATCCACGGCCCGGTACCGGCATCAGCACGCATGGCAAGGCGAGCCGAGCGACCAGCCAGCCGTCCCCTGCTTCTCCCCACCACCTTCAACTCCTCCTTTGTACCTGTGTCGATGGGCTTTGCAACGGCTTTGGGACGGTCGCTCGGCTCGCCTTGCCATGCATGCTGAAAGAATCCTCGCACCTTAGTTTTGTTCGAAGCTGTCCCCCCTCGATGTAACTAAGGCGCGAGGATTCTTTCAGCACCCAAATGCCGCTTTCTACCCGGAAAAGGTCACCGGAAGCACTTTTTCATCAAAACAAGATGGCGGCACCCAGCAAACCAGCGGTCCGGTAGAAATTGTTCCACGGACCAGTACCAGTCCGGGGACCGGTGGTTGGGGACCCCTGCTTTACAGCCCTTCCTAAGTGTTTTATAGAGTCAACATATTGCTTCCAATGATATGGACCCTCATTTTACTGAGCTCAGAAGAATAGAAGGTTGAGTCAACCTTGAGCCCATCAGGTTCAAACTCCAGGATGTGAGCAGAGTTAGCCTGCAATATTGCATTCTAACCATTTCAAGCCTTATGACCCATGGCAAAGCACTGTGGAAGTGGTAATCAAAAACATTGTCTTGTTTCTTTCTGTCCACCATCGAATATACCACCGATAATCATACCCACATGTCTGTTGAGATTCTCCAAGAATTCTGAAAAGTTAATTTTGTAGAAGAACCCTGTTAGTCTATGGTAGCAGAAAAAATCAGGAGTCTGTTATCACCTTTTTTGATTCACAAATTTTATTAGAAAAGTAACAACCAATTATATATGCTAATAGATAATGAATTTTTAATTTGTTTAATGCAGATAAGAAAAAGAAAACTAAAAATTCATGTACAAAAATACAGAAATAATTCCAGCCTCATCCAAAAGGGTAAATTTTTATGGTGACTCTATAATAAGAATAAGAAAAACAAATGGAAGCAGTAGGTGGAAGATTACCACCATGCCTTCACCTTTATTAAAAACACTATACACGTGCTCCTATAGGGTGTTGGGTGTGGGAATCTTTTACCATGAAGAAAAATAATTTTCAACCAATAAATTCCCTGGTAACGAACAGGAACATAACACTGAATTGTACAGGGCCTGAAAGTGAGTTTGTGGACAATCTGTAGCACCAAGTTTACAAAGATTATGTACAAAGATATGCAACAAGGAAAGTAAAACAGAATAAAATAGGTTAGTGAGTTCCCTTTGGTGGAAAAAAACATATTAGGGAATACTATGTGCCAATTAATTCTACCTGTCCGACATGTGCAGAACTTAGACAAATAAATCCGCTGCAAAAAATGTTAATATGCCTCCCCTACATAGTTGGCCTTTGAATAAATTGATTAAAATCAATTTATTGGACTAGATGACCTACAAGGTCCCTTCCAACTCTAATTATCTGTTATCTGTTATAAAATCATACATAATAAATGATGTAGGCTACTTTTGTAAGGAATCTATATTATAGGGAGGTTTTAAAATATAAGAATAAATAACAAAATGATGTTACATATCTGTGGTAACGTCTGCACAACTTTCGGTGTGACATTCAGTCATGGTGCCACACTGAAACCCATCGTTTATGTGATTTTCAGTATGATGTACGGTCATGGTGTCACATTCAAACTCAACTCTGTTTTCATAGGCATGAGGATCTTCTTCACAACTGAAATATTAGAAAAAGAATATGTATTATTTACTTATTATATTGGCACTCATTCAAGGATACCAGGCATAGATCTCCATCCAATTTCTTCTCCCAATTTGAGAGATAGCTGCATTGATATTCATGATAGTGTCCTCTATTCTGACCAAGGCTTCCTGAGACACCAAAAACACACATTAAATCCAAAAGCCGTTTATTTTACTTCAATGACTTTGAATTATCATCATTCACAGCCCAAAATGAGTCTCAACCAGTTATAAATAGTCCCATGGAAGTCTGCCAAAGTTCTTTGGGAGAAGTCTGATAAGAATGCACCTTTATCTTTTTTGAAGTACTGCCAATGACTAAAGTACCAATTAGTCTTTCAAAACTAAATGGAGCACAAATTCACCACAGAGCTTTCAGGTTCCAAACTGACTAGAACAAACAACGTTGCTTCCTGCAAAGGTTCCTGTCCCTTTGCACTTCCTTTATATCTTATGGGAGGGGCAATCACCTCCAAGCCTTACTCCTGAGTGACCCTTTTTGTCTTAACTGCTCTTGCCTTCTGACAGCTCTGTGCACACGTGCACTGGGAACAGGCTCCCCTTATTCCTCTGCCTCACTGTGTCAGATTCTGGAGGCTCTGAAGTCAGCACATAACTCCCAGATGGCCCTGGCCCCATTTCTGTATTGGACACAGGACCCTTGTCTGAATCCTCCCCAGACTCCCAGACTGGCCCATTTTCTTCCCCATTGTCTGATTCTGCTGCCGTCTCTCCAGGCTGCCGGCAGACCACAACATCCTGGTCATATGATCCCTCCCTTTCTTGAAAGAGCAGTGATTGGGTGGAAGTAAAAGATGGACAGAATTGGTATTTGCAGTCTTGGGGATGGATGATAAATGCCCATAATCCACTATCCTGGAAAAGTCGTGCTTTCTTTTTAGTCACTGATATAACCATTTGTTCTTTCTGATATAATGATATATGGGAATAACCTTGGGAGACAGGAGAGAGAGCCAGAGACTCAATCCATAGATGGAAGGAGGGCATGGGAAAGATTTCACAAGGGACCATCTCTAGTTTTCTGGAGCATAATAGAGAAGGAGAAACACTTTCAGTCTTGCAAGAGTCTGTTAATGCAATGTTGCAATGAGGATTAATACCCCTGTTTGTATCTGGACTACCTCACCTGTACATGGTTAACCTAGTAGAATTGTTGCTTTGGAAAAAGACCAACTCCATGTTCTAAATAACAAAATAACAGAACTGGAAAGGACCTTAGAAATCTTCTAGTCCAATCCCTTGCTCAAGTAGGAAACCACGGGTGGGATTCTACTTGGTCAGACCGATTCTATAGAACTGGTTATTATGATTCTGCCCAGTCCAGTGAACCAGCAAATTGCACCACTGGCTGGCCCCCTCCCCTCCCCTCCCCACCCCTCACTCCTTACCTGGCATGTGTGCCATCAAACTTGCCTGTGTAAGTTGCTATTTTTCCTCCCCCCCACCCAACCATCAGCTGTTCTGCTGTGCCGACAGATTTAGATTAGCTAGAAAGCAGGAAATCATTGAATTTCTTGCTTTTTAGTTAATCTAAAAGCAGAGCTGAACCTTCCTTAGGACTGAAGCTTCTATTTTTCAGTTCAGACTCAGCTAGTAGATTGCAGACAGATAGATCTCTAAGTGAATCTGTGATTCTGTGAGCTCAAGTCAATCTGCCTGCCTGCTTTGCCTGCTTTTGGGTAAAAGTTGCTCTTTTTTAATAAAAAAAATCAATATTTACATATATGATGTGTTGTGAATTAATTTAGTGAGTTTGCTTGCTAGCAAATTTTATGTGACAGACTCAGCCAGCAGATTGCAGAATGGTAGATCTCTGAGTGAATCTGTGATTCTGTGAGCAACTCAATCTGCCTGCCTGCTTTGCCTGATTTTGGGTAAAAGTTGCTTTTTTATATTAAAAAATCCAATATTTATATAAATATTTATAATATTTACATACAAGCCACACCCACTCAGTCACATGACCACCAAGCCACACCCACAAATTAGGCCACACCCACAGAACCTGTTAAGACATTTGAATTCCACCCTTGAGCGACCCCTATATCATTTTAGACAAATGTTTATCTGAATGATGCTTTGATGTTCCCAAATGATCCTAGATGCTTAAAATATCCATATATCAAATTCTTCTTCCTATAGATTTCAGAAGTGAAGCATTTTATAGTTGCTGGTTAAACACATAGCCAAATTAAAAGAAACAATTAAGTAAAAAAAATATGAGACTTTACATTTATGGTTATTATCGATCATGTTGTCAGACCCTGTTATGATATATAATTAACTGGCAGTAAAACAAGACAAAATGATAAATTAAGGACAAATTGTCACAACCAAATCAAAAAGCACTTTGTTTTCAGAAGTTGGCTTACGATCTGGCATTCACTTTCTTTAGAATAAGCCCCATTGAACACAATGGGATTTACTAAACAACCCTAACCTGAAGTCTGCTGCGGTTGCTGAATATCTTCCTTCCACTCCATTAGAAAAGATGGACTCGTTAGTATTCCCATTCATGAAGGAAACTTGTTTATCTTTTTCTTTTAAATCCCTGCAGAAACAATTAGAAGGAGCATAATGAAACAAAAAGCATGGAAAAAGACTTGGAGAAAAAAATTCGTAACTTTGATCTTATATATGTTGACAGCAGCAAGACTACTGTACACACAAAAATGAAAGGGCATTTTGATTCCCACCATGGACGAATGGTTACGGAAGTTACAAATTTTATGAAGTATATAATATCATACATCAATTTTTCATGATTGTTTTAACTGTCTGGATCAACAGAGATTTTTTTTCTGTAAGATATGCTGAAGAGTTTGCTCCACCATTCTGTCTAATAAATATGGGACATCCTGGGTTAAAATTAGAAAAGCCAACATTTACTGAGGCAGTGTGTACTTCAGATCTTCTGTGTTAATTAATTTGTTAATCAGCATATATAAGTATTACATTTTGTATGTGAAGCCATCATTTTCTTTTATTTGTCAATCACTTAGGTATAAGTATAATCATGAGTAAGAATACAGGAAATAGGTACAAATAAATGGGGACAATAGGACAGGGACAGTAGGCACGATGGTGCACTTATTCACGCCCCCTTTATGGACCTCTTAGGAATGGGGTGAGGTCAACAGTGGATAGTTTGAAGTTAAAGGATTGGGGGGGTTAGAGGATGTAACAACAGAGTCAGGTAGTGCATTCCAGGCGTTGACCACTCTGTCGCTGAAGTGGTACTTTCTGCAATCATGTTTGAAGCGGCTTACACTGAGTTTGTATTGCTCTTGTATTGCTGTGGTTGAAGCTGAAGTAGTTATTGACTGGTAGGACATGTCGCCACAAGGTTTGGAATGCAATTTGTATATATCTGATTGCTAGAAGAAAGGGCTCAGTTGCATAACCCAATTCTGTAAGGACAACATTCTAACTGTACCAGATCTGGACTGCAAAATTCCAAACAATATTATAAATATATCAAATCTAAGCTTTTACGAACAAATGATAACAAATCCATTTGGATTTTTTGTACTCAGATCATGTAGCCATAGCTAAATCAGGCACTGGGAAATCTCCCTCTCTATTAGGAGGAAACTATGAGAAAGGAGAAAGGAATCCAGCCCAGGCCATGGAAGCAGTTTATTCTTAAATAATTGGGATTTTTTTTCTAATTTCAATCACACAGGATAAAATATTGAAAAATCGGCTTAATATAAAGGTAACATTGTGTAATATAATATAAAGGTAACATTGGGGATTAAAGGCTTTGAGAAAACTCTAAAGGAGATCTTTAATCTTTTATTCATGTTATAAGAGATTCTCAATCATCAAGGCCATAGTTGTTCCAAAGGTGGTTTTTCCAAATAGTAATTGGACTTTCTTGGTTTTTTCCCTTTGAAAACATTTCACTTCTCATCCAAGAAAAAGATGAAGAAGCTTCTTAGATAAGAAGCAAAACATTTTCAAAGAAAAACAACATGACGGTCCAGTTGCCTGTTGGAAAAAGCACCATTGGGACTTTATTCCTTTAATACTTTCACTTCAGCTTAATGGCATCTGCAGCCATTTTACTTTAGGAAATGAGGAGTCCAATCACAGATCTTGTGACCAAACAGACTTATATAGAATAAAACCAGGTGAAATGCCACCTATTGTGATAAGAGAAAGAAAAATCAGCACTTACTTTTCATCCTGGCACCATAATTTGTTGATGACAAAGGCAATCATTGCCAAAACCAAAAAGACTACAACAGCAATTACACCTTGTAGCCATGGCTCCATAACCCTGTAAACTGTGAAGGAAAGGAATTAATGTATGATTATGGTGAATATTTATTTTGTGGAGTGCATACAGTAGCTTTCCTTGCCAGTAGCTTGCCTGCCATTTTTCGTGTGCCCTTTGGGCAAAGCTCTAGCTAAACCAATGAATAATTGGAAGTCAGGAAAGTAATCACTTCTCTTGACTTTCCTGTCAAAAGCAACATTTTATTTTAGGTGGCATGTTGAAACTTACCGAGCAAATTTTTGACGAATCTCTTTCTGAAGAAAACGGTTGGATTGTTTTGCAACATTACGATTAATTGATCCAGCCCAGTTGTGTTTTGCTGCCCTCTCACGAATATTTCTTGGAAAAATACTCAACCTTTGCTGCACCTTGAAAATAAACTAAATCTGTCTTCCCCAATATTGCAATCTCTCAAAATAATTAAGGCATTTCAAAAGTGATTATGATGATTAGGAAGACAGGCCTGATTTGCCAAAAGTCACTCTAGTGCTCTCAGTCTTAATTTTTGTCTTCTCTAAAACAAATGTGTATGCATCTTTTTTTTAAGAAAGAAAGAAATATTCCAGTGTCTTGATGGCATTGCTAGTTTGTTCACTATTGCTGAATGTTGGTGCAATAAGGGTATATACATTCACTCCCTGCTCCTTTGGAATTTAAAAGCCTCTGTGACTGGGTTTCCATTTTGTGTAAAGCCCTAATTAAGACTTTTAAAACCTAAACAAGGGATGTCCAACCATGGCAACTTTATGGCTTGTGATGTCCAACCATGGAAACTTTATGGCTTGTGAACTTCCACTCCCAGAATTCCTCAGCCAGCCATGGAATTCTGGGGATTGAAGTTCATAAGTATTAACATCCCAAGGTTGGACAGCCCTAAAATTCTAGCTGTAGATGTGCTTTTTATAGCTTTTGAATATATTTATTTGGTTAAGCACTCTAATTTTTTAAACTTTGGATATTGAGAAATTCACACAGGCTCTCTTCAGAACTATGGTCAAATCTATGACGGTTTAAAGCAGGATCAGTTTCCCCTGCATGCAGTTTTAAGAAAATTGAGAGAATTGTCAGAAGATGATGAAGAAAAGTGCAAACTAGTAATTCTTTTCCTTTATCAGTAGTGTCGTTCTGAATAATCCTCGGTAATCCTGAAACTTTGGAGGAATTCTAAAAGTAAATAAAAGCTCTACCTCAGTTAATACAGCAGCAGATTGTTCTGTCATAGTTAATGCTAGACTTGAATAACCAATGGAAAAGAGTCCAAAGTTCTCTCTTGCCATTTTACATCTTGCCTTTATTTTTAAAATTAGAACTGTGTTTTACTTTTTTTTTACATTGATAAAAATAGGAGATTAGATATTAGTTCAATTTGGTGAGAACTAATTCAGAAGAGGTAAGCACTAGACGTGAAAGCCCTGGAATAGCCAGGTAATAAAAGCCCAGGACTTAATGTACCATCAGTAATTATGCAGATAAATGGATTTTCAGATGAAATATGGGTTTTTTTCCCTCACGGCTTTAAAAAGTCATCATTGTACACAACTGTGAAAGGAAAAAGAGCTCAGTGTCCTTGAATGTAGTCTTCATTTGTAGAATTACAAACTTAAAACAAATTGAAAAGTCATCTATTTTGTTCTCCATCAATCATTCTGCAGCTAATCTCAGACACTTCTAAGAGATTGCTCATTAACATCTAAGTAATGGAAAACAACCAAAGAACAAATAGAGAAAAGATATATCAAATTAGAGGCATTTGGAGAACCAAAATGTTTATTTTAATAAACAGCACCTGAAAGGAAGTAAGTTCTGCCAACTCTTGATAAGGCTACTCTCATGTCTTCGAGTGTGGCACAAGAATGAAACTTTGCTCAGCATAGTGATCCAATAGTAAAGTTTCATCTGATTCATTGATTGATGTTGAGACTCTAGAACTAAGGATAAATTTCCTGATAGTGAGAACAATTAATCAGTAACACAAATTGCCTCCAGAAGTTGTGAATGCTCCAATACTGGAAATTTTAAGAAGAGATTGGACAACTATTTGTCTGAAATTGTATAGTATGAAATGGTATTCCTGCCTATCACACTTGCCCAATAAAGAATTCTATCCTATCCTATCCTATCCTGCAGTTGTTTGTAGCCCTGAACTTTTACCTTAATGATAATTGACAACTCTGAAATGTATTGTTGTTGCAATGAACCATTGCTTAAAAATGGCATTTGGTGGCCAAATCTGACATCAGGATGAATGTTTTAGACACCATAAAATGTATTGTTTCTTTTACAAGAAACAGCTATTAGAATCCTGTCTTCCTGCAAGAGTCCTACCAAGACCTCTTTCCTTTAACAACAGTTCATTAGTGCTATTATTTATAAGATGCAAATATCTTGGACAATGAAGCAAAACAATATAAAAACATCTTAAACTATTTTTCTGTGCTCCAGAAAGCATCCGGGAATCTTCATTTTCTGTATCTGTTTGATGCCATTTTGTGGTCATCCGGATTTTTGTAACCAAAATATGGTAGCTCTAAGATAATCAACAATAAAATGTAAAATATTATTTAAAATGTTTAAAATATATTATGTGGATTAAGGACAGTGTTTTCAATCTTGTTGAGCTGGCTGGAGAACTCTACAAGTTGAAATCCACATGTCTTAACATTGCCAATGTTGAGAAAGATTGATCTAGGATAACATAAACAATTCAATAAAATTTACCTATTACATTCCTTTGAGTTAATATATCATACATAAAATACCAGAACACAGATAGTAAAAAGAAAAGAAAAACTCATACATACTAATGAATATCAACTTCATAATACTCTGAACTTAAGGCTATCTAATTATTAAGAGTGCTGTCATATATTCACTAATTCAGGAATTTCACTGAACCTACTGAGATTTACTTCCAAGTAAACATGAAAAGAATTGCAAAGCCAATCTGAAACATTCCCATGGGCTCACAAAAACAGTCTACTTATTTTTTCCCCACAATGCTGAGTTGGGAACTTTTTATAATTGCAATTCTACTGTTTTAAATGTGTAACACTTTAACTCCTGGTTAAGAGTTACACATTTCCATACAGGTTCAAAAAGGAACTACCAACAATGAGGGTTAAGAAAATATTCTAGGCAATCTGTTGATTATAAAGTTAGGAAATGGAATAGTGGAAACTGAATCCCTAGAATTTGATGCAAATCATATTTATGTGAAAGTGTACATTTTGCATCAACATATCATTTGATGTAACCATACTTCTAAATAAAAGAAATGAAACATTCCAATAAGACAA
The DNA here is from genome assembly GCF_049901715.1 of Pseudonaja textilis. Lineage (NCBI taxonomy): Eukaryota > Metazoa > Chordata > Lepidosauria > Squamata > Elapidae > Pseudonaja > Pseudonaja textilis. Next base: position 58,067,932 of record NC_141992.1, read on the forward strand.
AATTAAATAAGTTGCAGAAAAATTCTTTTTGGATTTGCAAAAGTAGAACTTATATATATATACATATCTATCCATCACACTATACCTTTTGGAGCAAGCTATGATATGCACAGAGCATAAACGAGCCAAGCAATGATAAATAAACAAAATTAAAAGCATGATCACAGTTGACACTACTTTGCAACTGTCATCTGATTTTCCAATAAGTTTCACTGAATTTATTGTTTCTTATAAATTAATATGCACAGAACACATACCAGATGATGAATTTGGCTGTAATGTTGTACCTAGTTTCTTGAGATGAAAACCATAATAAATCTAAATGAACCTGTTTGGAGTTCACTTGCATATACAATGGCCAGATCAGAGCCCTAACAACACTCATTAGAAAATAAGTCCTATTAATCATAGTTTTGAGTAAATATACGTAAGGTTATTCTTTATGAATTACATTGCTCTCTTTTTTCTCCAATATGCTTAAAATTGGATTTTTCACTTTCAGGGACTAGTACTAACTTCCATTAGTTTTCAGCTATTTTGTGTGTGTTAATGATGGTATTTTGTGTTTAAATCAATGAGAACCCAGTAGTATAAATAAAAAAATTCATTGAAATGAGAACATATATGACCTTGTTTATTAATTGAGCTAAGGTGTAGCGTGATACTGATATATAGTTTGTAATTCTGGTTTCTGACAGTATGCAACAGGAATTCGGATATAGTCTTACATTCACTTTCACGAATGTTCATAACTAATGTTAACTTTAGAAACTTTTCAAAAAGAGAAGTATCAGAATGTCTAATGCTGTCAATTTTAGGCCCCATAAACTGTCTGTTATAGCCATTTAATGAAAAAGAGGTTGATGGAATGCACCCATTCATGTACAATATGCAGCATTTTATAGAAGTCACATCAAACTTTTCATCAGTGGTCAAATGCCAAAGAAGACAGGACTTCAGCCCACCAAGTTAAACTTTTACTCCACTGTTAAAGATACAGGAATCCTTCTTGTTTTGCATCTGGCCATTATACATTTAAAGTATAAAAAGATAAAGATCACCTTTGAATCAAGAATAACTGCAGGCGACTATTGCAACATGGATAAAAACATACAGGTTTTCAACAGAGCAAAAGGGTTTAGATATGGCTTTTTTCTGTTTCTTCTATTATGTTTTGTAAGTTCCCAGTCTACTCTACAGAACAAGGTCATGAACATGTCATTAGAACTTCTGGTTTTTCAAGTAACATTAAAAAGGCTTATAGAAATAGTTGGATAGGAAATAGACAGGTTGGGGTTTATCTGAATAATTATTTTTTAGAATTCTTTCTAGCTAACTTTTAAAAAATACTTTTGTTTGATTAAGCAATCTTGAAATCTCACTCATTTGTGTCAACTTTAAACTGGCCTAATAAAGCATCTGTCCCTCCAGAGAATTTTGGAGTGGCATCCAGTGAACTTTGGATTTCTAGACCACGGTCTATAATACCTATATCAGAGATCTCCAAACATGGCAACTTTAAGACTTGAAGTCCACAAGTCTTAAAATTGCCAAGTTTGAGAACCTCTGACCTATGTGAAGAGTTTCTTGCAGGGGATTGGGTACACTTTATAAGAATAGGGAAGAACATTTTTGAAAATCAACTTGCTCAGCTTATCCAGAGTGCTTTAAACTAAAACTGGAGCGGGAAGGAAACCAAATTTTAATCCAAAAGCATAAACCCCATGGCAATGAACCAAGTGGTTAAAAAAAGAAGAGGAACTGTAATACAAAACAGGAAATATAGGAAGCAAACACAGGACTCAGATGTCTATACACTAACATTCAAAGTATGAGGAACAAACAGGGGGAATTTGAAGTCATATTACATGAGGGCAATATGACATCATTGCCATTACTGAAACTTGGTGAGATAAAGTCTATGACTGGAATATACTGCTAGAGGGATTTAAATTGTTCAAAAGAAACAGGTGCAACAAAAGAGGAGGCGGTGTTGCATTACATATATAAGAAATAACTACACCTCTACAGAAAACAAGGATGAAGACCTTCTCGAAAAATTTGGGTTAATATAAAAGGAAAAAGGAATGGCATTGCCATAAGTGTATACAATAGACCACCCAACCAAACAGAGGAAGTAGGTGAACTTTTTTGCTAATCAGTTAGCTAAGGAGTGCAGAAACTCAGTACAATAATAATGGAGGGTTTTAACCAGTGGTGGGATTCCATTTTTTTTACTACTGGTTCTGTGGGTGTGGCTTGGTGGGCATGGCAGGGGAAGGATACTGTAAAATCTCCAGTCAGAGATGGTATTTGCCAGTTTTATGAACTACTCAAAATTTCCGCTACCGGTTCTCCAGAACTGGTCAGAACCTGCTGAATACCACCTCTGGTTTCAACTAACATCAACTGAGAGACAAATTCTGCAACAAATGGAAGATCGAACAGGTTCCTAATTAACCTAGCAGACAACTTTGTCACCCAAAAGGTAGAAGAGGCAATAGAAGGTCAGCTATACTGGATTTAATTCTTACTAATAGAGATGAAATGAGAGAGGGGCTGAACTTGTAGGTAATTGGAGGGGAAAGTAGCCATGTCATACTGGAATTCAACAAAACACAGGCACAAGCAATAAAACAAAGTCAAATCATTATCTAGGCTTTAAGAGAGCTGATTTCAACAAATTTAGAGAGAGCTTGGGAAGGATTCTGTGGATGGAAATCTTAATGGGGACAACAAATCAAGAAGATGACAAGGAGGTGACAGGCAGCAGGAAGAAAGTGGAACTGCTTAATTTATTTCTTGCATCTGTCTTTACATAAAAGGAAAAACAAATACTCCATCCTACCAAAAGCAGCACTGTAAAAGACTGATTATGAATATAAATCAAAATAAGCAAGAAAATGGTGAGACAACACCTATCCACTCTAGGCAAATTGAAATCACCAGGACCAGATAGATTACAACCCAAGATTCTGAAGGACCTGGCCTGACAGGTGCGATCTCAGAACCACTGAGACATATCTTTCAAAGATCCTGGACTCCCCAGGGAACTATAGACAGCTGAAAAAGATATGGTTCCAACTCCTTTAAAAAAAGATACTACAGACCAATCAGCCTGACATGGATACCTGGGAAGATCCTAGAAAAGATAATCAAGCAACAGATTTGTGAACTGTTAAGACCTAGAAACCAGCAAAGCTATTAGTAGAAGCCAATATGAGTTTGTCAAAAACAGATTATGCATGTGAAATTTATTGCATTCTTTGATAAAGTAACTAAATTACTGGACCAGCAAACTGCTGTGGACATAGTATCCTTGGACTTCGCTAAGGCATTCAACAAAGTAGTCCTCAGCCTACTCCTTCGTAAGACAGAAAAATGTGGGATAGACAACTTCAACACCAGATGGATTCATAACTGACTGATCAACTGCACTCAGCATGTAGTTCCTCTATGGAAATACACGAAAGGAAGCATGGAGGGTATCCGAAGATTCTGTCTTAGGTCTAGAACTCTTCAACATCTTCATTTACAATTTAGATGAGGGTATAGAAGGAAAACTTATCAAATTTGCAGACAACAACAAGCTGGGCAGAATAGCCAACGCTTTAAAAGGATAGGCTCAAAATACAAAAAGAACTTTACAGACTTGAACATTGGACCCTATTCAACAAAATCCAATTCAGTGGTGAGAAAAGTGAAGTTTTACATTTAGAGAAGAAAAATTAAATGCACAGGTGCAGAATAGGTGGTATGTGGCTCAAGTCCTAATGGACATCTACTTGAGTATGACCCAGCAATATGCTGCAGCTGCCAAAAAAGCCAATGCAGTCCTAGGCTGCATCAACAGAAAAATAGCATCAAGATCAAGTGAAGTATTAGTACCATGATATATTGCCTTGGTAAGACTACACTTGTGTCCAGTTCTGGTCACCATGAGACAAAAAAGATTTTGAGACTCTAGAAAGAGTGTGGAAAAGATCAACAAAGATGATTAGGGGACTGGAAGTTAAAATATATGATGAACAACTGCAGGAACAGGGTACATCTAGTCTAACAGATGGACTAGGGCTGTGAGTGGCACGCAGAGCCATTTGTGCCGGCATACAAGCTGTAGGCAAACTTACCTCAGTGGGCATGTGCGTGCCTCACAGCTGATTTTCAGCTGGTTTGAGGCCTTTTTTGGCCTCCCATAGGCTTGAGAAAGGCTTCTGCAGGCTGAAAACTAGCCCATTTTCATTACTTTCTGTTTTTCCTAAAATATTGGAAGTGATGAAACGGGGCTAGTTTTCAGCCTGCAAAGCCTGCAGAAGCCTTCCTCAAGCCTTTGGGAGGCTGAAAAAGGCCTCAAACCAGCCAAAAATCAGCTGTGAGGCACAGTGCAGGTAAGGGGGTGATGTGGATGGATGGGTGGGTGAGTATTATGCACACATGCATAGGGGGCGTGGGGGCACGCGCATTGCCTTCTGGTTGCTGGCACGCGAATGCAAGCATGCAAGCGCGCACACAATTTTTGGCACAGGAGCCCCAAAAGCCACCACTGGACTAGGGGTTACATAATAGTAATCTTCCAATATTTAAGGAGTTGTCATAGAGGAAGGGTTGATCTATTCTCCAAAGCATCTTGAGTGCAGGACACGAAATAACCGATGGAAGCTTATCAAAGAGAGATGTAACCTGGAATTAAGGAGAAATTTCCTATCAGTGAGAACAATCAGTGGAAAGCTTCTCTTCAGAAGTTGTGGGTGCTCCATCACTGGAGATTTTTAAGAAGAGATTGGACTGCTACTTGTCTGGAATGGATTTCCTGCTTGAGCAGAGAGTTGGACTAGAAGACTTCCAATTTTCTTATTCTATAATAGAGATGTAAGGAACTGGAACACGTTAGCTTTTCACAAAGCAATTCCCTCAAAATCATTATGTTTACGTTTTACAGAATGGGTACACTTTTTCAAAACAGGGTTCAAGTTGTTGCCTTCTCAACCGTTGGAGCTTTAAGATCCTGAATTTCCTAGCCAGCCCTGCTGGTTGGAGAATTCTGGGGGTTCAAATCAGAGGTGGTATTCAGCAGGTTCTGACCAATTCTGGAGAACTGGTAGTGGCAATTTTGAGTAGTTTGGAGAATTGGCAAATACCACCTCTGACTGGAGATTTTACAGTATCCTTCCCCTGCCATGCCCACCAAGCCACGCCCACAGAACCGGTAGTAAAAAAAAAATTGAATCCCAGCACTGGTTCAAATCCACACATATTAAAGTCCCCAAGGTTGAGAAACACTGCTTTAGAAGTTCTTTGGGAAATAAAGATCGCAAGTATGAACGTTTGGCACTTGACTCTTCAAAGGAAATTCAGCAAAATGATTTAAAACAAGAGCCAAAGGAAGGGCATTGCAAGGTCTATCACTGCCCCTCCCTCAGCCTGCCCCAACTAGAAGGATGTGGAGGGCCAACTCCAGGTCTCATAAGTTCCCCATAAGTTTTGAGGGCAGTCCTCCATTACCAAGGGTTAATTTTTAATAGAACAGAAAAGCCATTTAAGTACTGGATTAAAAGTTAATTATATTAACTATATTTAACTTGTATGAAATGAGAGTGAACTCAAAATTAGTTTTGATTCTGAAGGCAAAGAAGACCATTCTGGCCAGAATACATTGCATATACCAGCTATAAAATGCAGCCGGCAAAAAGGAATATTTGTATTTTAAAGACAAAGAAATAGCCTCTTTCAATCCCTCCCCCTACCTCCTTTTAACCAAGCTAAATGGGGTGTGGGGAGGCCCAATGACTTATTTCTTTACTCAAGTTGACCAATTGAGTGAAAGGTGTAAAAACAGATTTAGGAGGAAGATTTATATTTTTCTTGGTGGGTAGTTACAGCAAAAGATGTTTTCTTTCCTTCCTTCCTCTCTCTTTCCTTCCCTTCCTTTTCTTTCCTTCCTTCCTTTTCTTTCCTTCCTTCTTTCTGTTTCCCTTTCCCTTTTTTATTTTTCTGCTGCATGTCATATTGAAAAGAGGAAATGCCCTTTGTTTTTGTTTTTTGCAATAAGGGGAACTAACAGAGTGGGAAGTGGGAAGAAGAGTAATGGCCACCTCCCACCTGGTATACTTTCAGTCCTGGCTGATAAGTTTTCTACCATGAAGGCCTATTGATCATGTTCTATTCAGATAGAGATTGTTAAAGAGTTGTGAAACTAAAATCTGGGAAATCTTGTCATATATTTTTTTTGCATGCAATGTCCATGTAAATTTTACTGCTGAATTACATCACCTAACAGGATGAGAAACCAGTGTCTGAACTCATCATTCTTCAAGCAACTCCTGTTTGTTACAGGATTTCTTTCTCCAGAAGCAACAAAGCTCTGGACTTTCCCAGCTTATGACATTTTTAGCTTGTGCCTGCTCTTCATTTACATACGTGAGTTTACTCTGCCAGCCTTCTTTGGCTCACAGTTGACTCAGGGCCAGGAAATGGGTTACTTTAGCTTCAGCAAGTAATCTCACATATGCTCAACCAGTTCCCTGAAGCATATATTTATATCTTCTAATCTATTTAATGTAAGTTTCTTTCCTTTTATATTATGGAAACCTTTGTTCTTCCAAGTTGCAGGACAGATGCACCTAAACTCTGTCTCCCCAGAAAATATGGCTGCTATATATTGAATTTCTACAGAAATTATTTCAAAATTTGTGTCACTACGTACCAGTTAGCATCTGCCAATGTTAAGCAACCAGATATTTTTTAGGATCTATTTCTTTTGTTTTTTTCAAAACATGAAAAGCAACTCTAGTAATCTTGGATTTAAAAGCCAGATAAAACATGTCAACAATGGAGAAAGAAATAAAGCAGGCATTATTATGTGCTGTAATTTATTTACTCTAGCTCAAAAAACCCTTTCAAGCAGTATAGGAATTCCTGGTAATATTAATTCCATAAAGTGCTATTTTTTTACAACTGAAAACAGAAATGCAAGAGACAAACCAAGGGGCAACTGAGGTGAAGAGAAGAAACTGTGTGAAGAAAACAAGCTATTTAACAGAAACCTACAGAAGGAAACATCAGCTGCCATAAGCAAACTACCCAACACAAAAGCAAAAAAGCTAAAATGGAATATATTACCTGCCTGGCAGTTCACAGGATCCCAAGCAGCAAAAAGGCAAAAGGTAACAAACAGAAAACTTTTCATGCTGGTGGCATATAGAAGCCACTTGCCCGATCAACAACTAATATTCGTTGGTAGTGAAGTAAACGTACTCCTTCCCTGAAAAAGACAAGAAAGCAATCGGTGGAACCGTAGGACTGAAGGTGTTTATATGTCAGCCACACCTAGATTAGCCTGTTAAATTATCAAACCATTATTGGGAGGTTGTCCCTCACAAACATTCCAGAACACTTTAGCTACCTAAGGAGAGAAGAGAGTGGTTTTTACCACTCCTCCTTTCTTCTTGCACAACTGAGAGATCTTTGGGTTAAGTTTTTGGCAACTCATTCATGGCTTGGAGAGAGTCCAGGAGGGAAAAAAGGCGGAAGTATGTTTAAATATTTGGCAAAGAAGAGCTGAGAAACCAAAATCACATGCTGTTGCAATGGGTTTGATATATAGGACAGCTCAGAGAACTAATTAAAACAAATATTTAAAGAGGAATAAGATTTATCTCCCACAAACAAGAACTTCAGCAACTGCTCAAGACATTTTTTTGATTTATCACTAAAGCTAGAGACTAGAATACACAGACAGGCATTCAACTTTTTTCATCTGTTTCGAGGAAGGAAGATGGACAAGAATTTTCTTTCAATTTTGGGAAATAGATGCAGGACACCAATCTGTTCAGAGAACAGGAACTAAGAGAAAATGTGTTCAATGTGTTTTAATTATGTTGGCATTGGTGGATAAGACATGAAATACCAATGATATAAATCGGAAAGGTATTGAAAAAAAAATTCAGAAGGTTGGATATAGACATGCATTGAAACATGCAATCCTGCCCCATACATAAACCTCTACCACCCAAACATGGATTAGCAAAGACAAAAGAACTGCACACTATTATACCAGTGGTGGGATTCATTTTTTTTTACTACTGGTTCTGTGGGTGTGGCTTGGTGGGCATGGCAGGGGAAAGATACTGTAAAATCTCCAGTCAGAGGTGGTATTTGCCAGTTCTCCGAACTACTCAAAATTTCCTCTACCTGTTCTCCAGAACTGGTCAGAACCTGCTGAATACCACCTCTGTACTATACCTTTCCAGAATGTTTGTTCATTCAAATAATTGGCATACATGTCACCTCATTTGACCATTTGGAAAAATTAGACTGGACCCTGTGGTTGAATAGAAGTTTCTTGTCTAACACTGAGACCATTGAAAGATATCCTCCAATGATACAATTCAGTTTTTGGTCACTGAGTCTCAAAAAATTGGGACCATTAACTTGGTAGTTAGCTCTCTTGAATCTATTTTCTTTAAAACAGACGTCTCCAAAATGGACTATAAATACCATTCATTCTAAGTGTTCCTGCTGCTTTCCAGAAGAAAATTTAGTTTTTCCTCCCACTAATGGGTCAATCAGGCAAATGGAGCTATACATGGCCAGTCTGATTTGTATTATTCCACTTGACAGAATTATGCTTTAGTTTATGTTACCCGCAAAGAAGCAAGGCCTGGTTAGATACAGGTGAACTTATCTATTCCACTAGGAATTCTGGAAGTTTAAGTCCACACATCTTAAAAGTTGCCAAGTTTGAAAAGCACTGATATATAGACAATGTAGCATACTTTCAGCTGAAATGTGCCTATCTGATGTTGAAATAAAAAGGATAATTAATTTATAATATTATGTAGGAGGAAAACGTCATTTTGAAGGGGATCGTGTACATTTCAAAAGGAGAGAGATAGCTGATCAGCATTTACAGTTATATCTACTTGGATTGGATTTCAACAATCTGAATATTGTCAATAAAAACTAAATTTTCTAAATACTTAAACGTTAAATATATAAACATGGCTTAAACCCAATGAAGGAAATCAGTGTACTTAAAGTTGGCATTAGTTATGGCTGAAATTCTAAATAGACTTAACTGAAATATGATTGACTTTTACTTTGATATTTAGGATTTCATTCTGTATCCAAGACCATAAATTAATCATGACACATTTCAGCAACATTACTTTTAGTGGGGCTTAATCATCTTTAATTTACCTGGACTAAACAGCCAATTCATGCACTTATGCTCAAATTTAAATTTAGAACTATTGTAGAATAGAAAGACCATCACACTTTAAAGCAGTTAAATTATAACTGAGATTTGTGAAATATTTGTTTAAAGGCCTTTCTGCTTGAACTTAACTGTTTTAGGCTGAAGGGAAAACCAGACACATTTTGTAGATCCATTATTATATCTCTCTCCCCCATCTTCCAACCAGGGGTGGGATTCAAACATTTTAACAACCGGTTCTGTGGACGTGGCTTAGGTGGTAGGTTGTGGCTTGGTGGTCATGTTATTGGCTGGGTGTGGCCAACTCAATATCACTCATATCAAGGCACACATCTCCTCGCCTGGCCGCTCATGACTGTGGGGATGCTGCAACAGTCATAAGTGTGAAAAATGATCATAAGTCACTTTTTGCAGTGCCATTGTAACTTTAAATGGTCATTCCACACAAAGTACCAGAAAGGAGGGGGGGGAAACTCCAGAGAAGTTCCAGAGACAGGAAGTCTAGTCCTGACAAGAATGTAATAAGAGTTAACCGAGAGGCAGTTTCTGTAAGCAACACCAGAATGTTTCCTTCCTGCCTTCCTTACAGGATTAGGCCAGTAGTTTCTTCTAACAACCGGTTCTCCGAACTGCTTAGAATGTTAACAACTGGTTCTAGTGAATAAGTGAGAACTGGTAGAATCCCACCCCTGCTTCCAACACTCACAAAGATACACACAGCTTTAAAGCAATTACAATAAAGTTCAGTTTTGAGTGGATAATACAACATTATTAATCTATTGCCCTTCCTTGTCTGCATTTGGATTCCCACTTACCTCTATTGTAATGACAACTTCGCAAGGTAAGAAACAGGGCTCATATTAAAAAGGGAATTGCCTACTCCAACACTACATTGTTTCCAAGTTTCATCCCAACCTCAGAACTCTTTGACTTTATGCCTCTAAAGTGATACAGGTAATCCTGGACTTACAATCACAATTGAGCCCCAAATTTCTGTTGATAAATGAGACATTTGTCAAGTGAGTTTTGTCCCATTTTACGACCTTGCTTGCCACAGATGTTAAGGGAATCACTGCAGTTGTTAAGTTAGTAATATGGTTGTTAAATGAATCTGGCTTCCCTATTGACTTTGTTTGTCAGAAGGTCGCCAAAGAGGATCATGAGGGATACAGCAAAGGTCATAAGTACGAAGCAGTTTGCCAAGCATCTGAATTTTGTTCACATGATCATGCAAAAGCTGCCAACTGTGAAAAACAATCCTAAAACATCTTTTTCAGCGGTAATTTTGAACAGTTACTAAACAAACTGTTGTAATTTGAGGCCCACCTGTACTTCAACTTTAAAAATGTGATTCAATAAAAATAAACATTTGTATAATAAGATCCGCACTACTACATTGTTAACCAGAGTATGATGTCAATGGATAATCCTACTGAAGCATTCCTGAAGCAGCTTGAGGGTTTGGAAATTAATACGTTTGCTTTCAAAATCTTTCAGGCTCAGACAACTCAATAAGAATCAAATTATAGTTGCCCCTAAAGGTAGCCTGTGGTTAAACTGTTTTCTCTGTGAGATACGCTTTCGCCATTTCTTGACAAATCTCCAAACACCAAGGGTGAGCAGAAATGCCACCAAGGGTGGAGGGGCCTTCCAAGCATATAGTTGCAATTAGAAGGAGATCACCCATTCCATCTGAGGTTACCCTAGATAGTGGAACAAGGGCAGAAAAATGCTCCCGTGGCTCGGTCCTGTGACAGATTATCACTTTCATGTGACTTCCCAAGCTATCAGCCTTGCAACTTATCAGCAAATGCAGCTTGCACTCAGAAATATGCTCCCATCTTTGCCGTCAATTTGAAGCCGGGTGAAGATTAGGGACAATGAAATACTCCATTATTCATTCTGTTTGATGTCCAATGGGTACCAGAGGTGGCTACCTGCAATTAGCCTTTTCCACCCTCCCAATTCCAAATTGGGGATGACTTTCAGATAAATCACCTGGGCGCACATATTCACTCAAATGAATGAATATGACTTGTTATTCAGTGATTCTAGCATCTCTGTGACTGACTGACTGGTTGATTATGTGCCATCAAGTCAGTGTCAACTTTGAGCAAGTGCTTAGATTTTTTTCTCTCTCTCTGGAAAACATCTATAGCATGAGGAATATATTTGTCATAATTTTTAGCAGCCAAATGAAAAAGCTAACATTTCTATAGAGAACTGCAAACTGGTGCTTTGTTCTAAGCATCTTGTTTCTATGACAAGAGTCAACCGAATAATTTATTTATGCTTAAAAAATGTGACTTTATTAAAATGTGACTTGAATAAATATCATGATGTTACTGCTTCTGTATTTATTTGTTTTTTTTTCTTTGTTTATTTCATTATTTAAGCATATGTGCTGCAATTCATTCTTGTAGGTTATACTCCAAACCATGAAATTACCTGTTATAGTCCAGGATAATGTTGTTATGCTGCATATTAAAGTTCTCCATTGATTGCAAGCTATTGCAGAGAGAGCCATGGTGGCACAGTGGTTAGAATGCAGTATTGCAGGCTAATTCTGCTGACTGCCCGGAGTTCGATCCTGACTGACTCAACCTTCCATCCTTCTGAGTTTGATAAAGTGAGGGCCCAGATCGTTGTGGGCAATATGTTGACTATGTAAACTGCTTAGAGAAGGCTGTAAAGCACTATGAAGCGATATATAAGTCTAAGAGCTATTGTTATTGACTGCACTGAATTTACTTTGTATAGGATGGATTATAGCACAGTGCTTATACTTTATATACAGCATTTAACGGTTGGTTGATTTCCCAGGCCACGAAACCTAAACCAGTCCATTTATTTCTATGCTGAGCATCTGTAGGTAGGTCTGGAAAATCTTATCTCTGGAACTCTGCAAAGTCATCGCCACTCTTATCCAACCAATTGAATGAACTCCCAGCCTTGTTCAGGATATCAGGATCCATATTCCATGTACACAATTGATATTTCAAGCAAATCATGGGAAGAATAACTGTTTCTGCTTGCTGCTAGAATCAAATGAGCTGTTCTGCTAATATATAGCTGAGCTATAAAATTTCAACTATATACCCCCCCGAATTGGAAAAGGGAGTGCAGATTTAGGTAGCTATGAAATAATGTATGAGTTTAAAAAGTATCTTTATTTCCTATCCAAAATATTTAATTTACACTCATCAAAACATCATTTTACTCATGTCTCCTTTTTGTAACATTGAGTTAGATACAAAATAAAAATCTTAATTCTGCTCATCCTCTGGCATTTACTCTCTCTCTCCCTTACAGAGAGAGCGGGGGAGACAGAGGGAGAGGGAGATGGTGAGAGGAAGGAAGAGGGAAGGAGAGAGGGAAACAGAGAGAGCGGGGATTCAAACATGCACAGACACAATGTTGTGAATGGAATGTAATCTAGTGATCAAAGGTCTGTAATTTAATTCCTTTCTTAATGCTCATTTTCTGGTGTTGGAGAAGGAAGGGTAACCACATTTTGTGGAAAATAATTATCTAGCAAAGCAAGGTAAAATTAAATGTATAAATTGCAATCAAATATTACATAGCTTTTTTTTTTTTTTTGCTAACTGAAATTACCTTTTGCTAACCCAGCTAGGTTCATATATAATTTCTATTCCTTTCAAATGCTAATTCCTAAAAGACACAAGACTTATGATTACAAATTCATAGGCATCTTTCCCAGGAGCTGGAATTGTGTTGTCCCATAATAACCTCCATAATGAGATCTTAATAGAAATTCACTAACAGCCAGTGGTAAAGCTTCATTAGCCAAAAAGAAAAGACAAGGATAGGCAGCCGTGGTTCCCTAACCACTCTGGGGAAAAATTAATTCAAATTACTTCGTGAAGTAACAAGACCAGATAATGTGTTCCTTTGCAGGATTACTGTTTTTGCACATTCTAATGTGTTTGTAGATTACATTGCGGTATTTAATCCCACAGTGGACCACAGCAACAAGACCGGGAAGAAATAAGATCACTACCTTCTCAAAAAAATTTGCTGTAACATGACTGGGCTGAAAATGAGGTTGGAGACTGATTCAGTGCTTATCTGTTTTTCTGCCAGTGTGTTCCCGGAATGGAAGAACGGCAGTCAAAGAGCGAGGAAGCTTCATGAATCTATTTATTATGACTGACTATGACTCACAAGGAAGACCTTTTGGTCTTCAACTAACTTTTAACTGAGATATTGAATCAGAATCAGAATAAAGTAGGAAGGGACCTTGGAGGTATTTTAATCCACCCCCCCTGCTCAAGCAGGAGATCCTATACCCATGATGGCAGACTTATGGAACACGTGCCACAGGTGCCACGCAGAGCCATTTGTGCCGGCACATGAGCTGCAGACAAACTTACCTCACTGGGAATGCACGCGCTTCACATCTGATTTTTGGCCTCCCATAGGCTTGAGGAAGGCTTCTGCAGGTTTTGCAGGCTGAAAACTGGCCCTGTTTCATCACTTCCTGTTTTTCCTAAAATACCGGAAGTGACAAAACGGGACTAGTTTTTGGCCTGCAAAGCCTGCAGAAGCCTTCCTCAAGCCTTTGGGAGGCTGAAAAAGGCCTCAAATCGCTGTGAGGCACAGCGCAGGTAAGGGGGTGGCATTGGTGGATGGGTGGGTAGGTATTACATGTGCATGTGTAGGGGGTGTGGGGGCACACACATTGCCTTCTGGTTACTGGCACGCAAATGTGAGCATGCAAGCACGCACACAATTTTTGGCACAGGAGCCCAAAAAGGTTAGCCACCATTGTCCTATACCATTTCAGAACAAGTAACTGTCCAGTTTCTTCTTTAAAATCCCCAGTGTTGAAGCACCTACAACTTCTGAAGGCAAGCTGCTTCATTGGTTAATTGCCTTCACTGTTAGGGAGCTCCTTAATTCCAGGTTGCTTCTCTCCTTGGTTTGTTTCCATCCATTGTTTCTTGTCCTGCCCTCTGGTGCTTTGGAAAATAAATTGACCCACTCATCTGGAATACTACTATCATGTCCTTCCTAGTCTTCTTTTCTCCAGACCAAACCCAAATCCTGCAACTGTTCTTCATATGTTTTAGCCTCCAGGCCTTTAATCATCTTAGTTGCTCTTCTTTGCACTTTTTCCAAAATCTCAACAATTTTTTTGTAATGTGGTGACCAAAATTAGATGCAGTATTCCAGGTGTGGTCTTACTAAGGCTTTATAAAGTGGTACTAATAATCTTCAGGAAGAACCTCCTTTGTTCCTCGTATTTAAATTTTTTCAGAACTTCATATCCAGACAATGAAGAAAGAAACACATGAATGTCAATAAGGTCAAGTATACTTCTCCCACATATTTTGTTTCTATCCTGCCTTTGTTATTTTTACAAATACCTCAAAGTGGTGAACATACGAAACACACCTTCCTCCTTCTATTTTCCCCACAACAACAATCCTGTGAGGTGGGCTGGGCTGAGTGTGAATGACTGACCCCAAATCACCAGCTGGCTTTCATCGCTAAGGCAGGAATTGAATTCATAGTCTCTCGCTTTCTAGCCTGGGATGTTTGACTAGACCAAATGTATGATCTGAAGATTATTATTTGAATGCCACATAACATGTAATTGGTCCTCAATGACATGGTTGACTAGTAGTTTATTCTTGAGATGTTGTCTTTCCTCTCCACTTTCAGCAAGGAAAATGAAGCTCTGCTAGCACTTTCCACTTAGGTTTCAGGGTCATTCAACTTGGAATGACTGTTTTTGCATCCATAGACTCACAGGCCCTCGATGAAAGCTTATACAGTAGGCCATCAAGTAATCTACATTGATAGCTGATCAATGCAGGAAAAAAACCCACAAATTGATCAGATAGATAAACAAGTAAATGCTTGACTAAAAGCCTCTAGGCAAGAAGCTACAGAGCTACAAACTCTGACTTTTTTGTATTTTTATATTTTTAGTGGGTAAGCAGAACCCCTAATAAAATAGGATGTTGCACCCGTTTTCCAAGACCACCCTTTCTCCATCTCTACATGCATTCTCTCAACTACTTCCATACAAAGTCTGCTTTTGGACTTTACTGTTCGTTTACAGTCTTCCCAAATTCTACATACAGAGAGACATATAACTATGCTGGCTGGAGAATTCTGGGAGTTGAAGTCCACAAGTCTTAAAGTTGCCAAGTTGCCAAGTCTGCTGTAGAGAGAGACACACACACATGTACATATGTATAATGGCAGAAGAAAATACATGTCGCTCAGAGTTGGATTGTGAGGTCCTAGGGCTCTCTGAGCTGGGTTGTTTTCTTGAAGAAGTCTCATTACCAAATTAGGTAATATCATCAGTGGTAGCATGAAGTGGGGTTTTCTCTCATTTTATATACTAGTATATAAAATATTATAGCATTATTATATAAATATGGTATATAATTTAATAATGGTATAGTAATATTTTATATTATATGTTAATATATAAAATCAGAGCAAACCCCATTCTCTACCAGCACTGATGATATCTACTTTGGCAATTAAACATCTTCAAGAAAACAACCAAGCTCAGAGAGCACGAAGGACCCCACAAATGTGTCAATGCTTTCTTTTCCTCTTCCTTCTTTCACTCCATTTTAAAATTGAGTGTGGATTTTTCCCTATTACCCATAATTTTCTTCTTCCTACAGTTTAAAGAGCAATGCACACGTATACATCTGCAATATCCTTGAAAGAGCTCTAATGTAGAATGAAATCAGAGTATTTCAATTGCTCAATAGTGCCACCTGGTGATAGAAAAGAAACATAAAGGAGAAGCGGATATAAGAAATGCAAAAAGACAGTTTATTTCTTATCAGTCTGCAAAGAAAATAGCTGGTAGAATACTTAATTAATGCTCCCTTCCCGTCATTCCCTTGTATCTCCACTTTAGCCTCAAGATTGTAGATTATTTTTTTTATCTGTGCTATTCATCATAGAATTAAAAAATAATAATAAAGTAGTTTGGGGAAGTAGAACTTAAACTACAAAATAACGAAAGGGAGCTTGGAGGTCTCGTAGTCCAACCCTGCTCTGGCAGGAAACATTTCAGATAAATGGTTGTAGAATTTCTTCTTTAAAACTTCCAGTACTAGGACCCCACAATTTCTGGAAGAAATTTGTTACACGGATCAATTGTTGCATAATATTTGACTTTAAAAAAAATATTGTGCTTGCATGTAAATTGGGGTGGGAGGGAGCTGTAGTTCCTGGATGTAGAAATGCAGCAAGATCTGTGCGTCTTTTGAGTCTCCAATACCCTGGATTGATTGAACAGGATTAACTTGCAACCTATAGAAGCCAAGTAACTTTTGAAAAAGTGGATATGGTGTTCTTTGGCAGACTAGGATTATCACCCCATTTTTTTGCCTCTTTAATCTGCACGCATAGCCAGGCAGATTGGTTTTTTGAAGAAATACATTTTAATCTTCCTCTTCTCAAGAAATATCTCCAGTAATGATTTAACATACTCCTTCATCAATGTTTAGATCAACTCCAGAGTCAGTGCTAGCAATTCCCCAGGTTTATTTACAGAAGATCAGAACAACAGCAACTGATATTTTGTTTTACAATTGATGCTGTATTGGTTAGCTGGATGGATGTCTGCCTTTCCTTAAAGAGCTCAAGGCACATACATAACCCTCCCACCACCTCCTATTCTTTCACCACAAGAGGTAGACCAGACGTGGTTTGAAGAGCTGTGGTGGCGCAGTGGTTAGAATGCAGTATTGCAGACTAACTCTGCCAACTGCCAGCAGGTTGATCCTGACTGGCTCAAGGTTGACTCAGCCTTCCATCCTTCCAAGGTCAGTAAAATGAGGATCCAGATTGTCAAGGGCAATATCCTGACTCTGTGAACCACTTAGAGAGGGCTGTAAAGTATTGTGAAGTGGTATATAGGTCATATAATCCAATACCTTCACCATTACATCACTCTGAATTTTGGATTTATATTACACATACACGTTCATATATAAGTCTCATTCTCATTTTTACATACAATACCCATTCATACATGTCATTTACTCTCACCCCATTCACATATATATATCCCATTCATACACACGTGTTTTATATATACAACAGTGTTAATTGGAGCAAATAGCGACCTAGCAGACACATTTGCACTGTGCATGGTGCTAAGCTTGGATAAAATTAATCTTGATTTGTGGGGGGCAGTTGCTGTTATCGTGTCAGGTGCTTTGGTCCAGCATATCGTGCAAATCCAGAAAATGGGTGAATTTGTTTATTCAATGTCTATAGCAGCCCATCTCAAATCATGACTCAGCGAACAGTCATTAGCTTGAATTAGCCATCAATTTAAGAGTGCAATATAAACGTAAATTTCCTTTTTCTTTTTCTCTCATGCACATGCATAATCCATTCAAACAGGAACACAGCCCGACAACTTTTCCATCAGGGAACAAAATTATTATAGATAAATGGATGGATGGATGGATGGATGGATAGATAGGAGAGGATGTGTGTGAGAGAGAGGGAGAAGGGAGGGAGGGAGAAAGAGAGGGAGGGAGGGAGACTGTTAAGTGATGAGACATGCCATGTAAGATAATTCACTTTATGATTTATCTATTTGGGTCTGTTGCTAGATGCAAATGCAAACTATTTAGTCCTGGGTCGTGATGTCATATTTTTGGTCACTGCAGCTGACAGCGGATACTGTGCTGAATCCATCTGTTCTCTCAGATTGCAGCCGTCAGGTCTCAGGACCTTATCCTTCATACGTTCCCTAGTGAGAAGAACCCTGGTGAGTTCTGTTCCCAGCAGCCACCCAAGCCAAGGACCACTTGAAAAGCTTCTTCTCTAAGGCTAGGGGATTGATTATCAAAGCTTACTTCCAAGTCACTTCCATAATTAAGCTGAAAGGGGAGGAGGAGCACCCATCAGAAGCAAATGAAATGCATCTAATCACTTCTATTTGCAGTCAATGAACTCCAGTTACACACTGTTGTTTCCTTACAAGTGCACTCAAAACCCCAGCAAGTGCCTTAACAAAAGCTTCCGTCTCCTCTTTGCTGTCTGTTAAACAAGCTCTTTATTTACCAAACTGCATCTGCTTAGCAATGGCAGTAGACTTCTTGCATTACCATAACACTGAGAGGAGATTTTTGCCTGGCTACAATTGGGTCAGATGGTGGAACTTTATTTTATTTTAAATCAGATTAGCAAGGAAGAGGGGAAGGGAAGAAATCAGATATATAGAGTCCCTTTGCTCAAGCGAGCAGCTGTAGGTATGGACTGAAGATAAACTTGCTGGTGCTCTAATGGTCATAATGCTTAGAAGAAGCCAGAATTCCAGAGTGGTCTTTGCATTCGTACCAATGAATTGGTTCTTTAAGGCCATAATCTTTTGAAACAAAAGGAGGTTGTTTATTGTAGGATGGTGGACAGGCACATTCATGAAATGCTCCAAAATAACATTGCAAACTTTTACTTCTTTTAGGTCAGGCTCTAGAAGTTTATGCTGATGTCCAAGAGTTTTACACTGAAAATACTTAATACATTGAAAGATTCTATAATAAACTTGTTAAGAAAAATCTTAAATGCAGCTATGGGGGCACACACCCACTTCCATATACAAGTATCTAGTAACAGAGCAGCAGTAAAAAAAAAGATAGTAGACTCATGGCATCAAAGGATTAATGTCACAGTGCTTTCCTCCAGTCCTTGAGCCAGTGAAAAATATACCAGTATACCAAAATAAATTGCCTACCCTTATTGTGGTCCCTGTTCTATCTGTCAGCCCATTGAGATAGATCAGATCAGAAAGTAGATACAAGAAATGCTATATTGATATATGGTATATGATAATAGAGTAGTAAAAGTTTGGCACTATTTCCCCTTTTTTCCATCTTATACCAAAGAAAATCAAGATGCGACAATCTTGAATTTCTTCCTCACCCCTTTCTACTCCCTATGCTGAGTTGCCATGTATCTCATTCAAGAGCATCTCTCTACAATACAGAAAGGAAGCTGGACATTGTACTTATTGATTTCATGTGAGATATGATTGGAAAATAGAGCCAGTTTGGTATAGTACAGGGGTGTAAAACTCATGGCATCAAAGCAGCATCACGTGAGGTACTGGGACTTTTCTCCCTTCACTAAACTGGGCATGGGCCAGGGTGTGATACATCTGGCCTGGGAGTTTGACACCCCTAATGTAGTGGATCAGGCACTGAGACTAGAAACCAGGTGACCATGAGTTCTAATGACACCTTAGGCACAAAACCAACTGGGTGACCTTGGACCAGTCATTCTCTCTCAGCCCTAGAAAGCAGGCAATGACAAATTACTTCAGAAATCTTGCCAAGAAAACTGAGGTAACTTATCCAGGCAATCATCAGGGGTCAAAAACTGACTTAAAAGCCCCCCATCCAAAGTTTATAAAAGGCCTTGAGGGATTTCAGAACTTCGCCTCCCCCTTCTTCCAGTGCAACCTACCAGCAAAACACAACCATAAATCCATTTTCCTAAGATAGGATGGAGCAGATCGGTACAGTGTAGGTGGCTACATAAGATCTGGCAAGTGCTGTGAAAGAGGACAGTGGGGTATTAAATGAGCAGGTGATTTTGCCAAAGCCAGCAGACTAGTATCTTCAACAGACCAAATCAAAATGGCCAGGAAGGGCGGTTCCCAGCAGCCTGAATGGAGGATGGGGGAGATCCTAACTCATGACTCCAACAGAGACCAGATTATGAGTAAAGCATGACAAGTTAGGATCTTGAAAATAAACATGCCAGGACCTCAGATAAAGTAGCATTTACTTTACTATAATTAATTACTATACTATAATTAAGGGGACACGAAGACAAGCCCACAGAGAAACAGGAGTCTCCATACACTCTGTCTGTTTTCCAATCCTTTCCACATAATTTGCCTGTGTCTCTTGTGTGTTTCCAATGGTCTGTTTTGGTGTATATTGGAAAAAGGACAGATTCTACACAGCAGTTGAAGCCTGAGAAATGGCGAGGCTGGGAGTGAAGAGAACACCAGTTTTTCAGACCTCCTAATTGGAAAATCATAATCTTCTGCTTGTATTCCCACTGAGAACAAGCGGGGCTGCTGCTTTTCAGAGATTCTCAGGCTGCATTGAACAAGCAGATAGTTGAAGCCCCTTTGACAAATGGCAAGCTAGTCCCTGGGGATCTGTGGAAATGTCAGCCTTTCCAGGATCCCAGCATCCATTTATAATACTCTGCCCTGCAAAAACAAAACAAGGTAGTACAGGCCGCTTTTCAAAGTCATCATGACTTTTTTTAGATTAAATGATGTGCAGTCATGTCCTATTGTTTGTCCTGGGAATGGATGAGTAAAATTTTAAGAACTGATTCAACTGGAAAGCTCATGAATGAAACAAGAGGTTCAAAATTACAATGTGTATGCTAATAGACTAAGGGGTGTGGTGGTGGTGGGGGAATTAAGATGAAATTATTTTAGTTAGGAGTGGGAGAATTGCATGATCTCCTTGGGGTGAGATTTATATTCCAGGCTTCTGGGAAGACATAGGAAGGCTTTTACCCAGCTAGCTCAGAATGATATATTCTAACTGATAATGGTAAGCCAAGGCTTCAGATAAATTTCTTTCTCATGGGTTACAGTTGGGACCCATTGCATACAAATTTTAGAAATGAATTGCTGTTGTATGATTGAAGCCATACCAGTCTTAGTCTTACTACAACAACCATTTTAGGAATCAGCTGGGTTTTACTATGAAACACAGATCAAAATAAACAGAACACACTTGAGTTCTAATCAGAGGTGGTATATTCAGCAGGTTCTGACCAGTTCTGGAGAACCAGTAGCAGAACTTTTGAGTAGTTTGGAGAACCTGCAAATCCCACCTCTGACTGGCCCTGCCCCCATCTATTTTCTGCCTCCCGAGTCCCAGCTGATCAGTGGCTGGGTCTTCTTTTGTTGCCCTGCACAGGAGAACGGAGCTGGAAAGCAGGTTAGTGGGGTGGGGAGGGAATGGAGATTTTGCAGTATCTTTCCCTGCCATGTTCACCAAGCCCACAGAACCAGGGGAAAAAAAAATTTGAATCCCACCACTGGTTTTAGTCATTGTTTTTCACAGTGGTTTTTTTTAAAAGAGCAGAGAATTCTTCCCTAGAAATCCTGGTTTCCATTGGTCAAAAGATCCCAAAACAAGGGACTGAACTAGAAATGTAGAAAATTCTCCATCTTGCTTCCTAGAATATTTACAGATTTTCAAATAAAAAATTTAAGACATCAAAGGTGTCATTAACTTTTTAGGGCTATTTTAAAGTCAAAATAGACTAGTTATTATTTGTCTTTTAATTAACTTCACCTTTTTTTAATCGCAGGAATTTATTACAAAATGTTGGAAATCTAAAAAAAAAAGGTTAAGGCAATTCCTATTTGTGTATTGGATCAAAAAGCACACATTTATTTGGTATTACTGAAACAGCTACAGCTTCCCCAAATTTCATTCTCTCAGTCATGAGTCCTGGATTTTGGATACATTCTGTCAGTTAAATCATTTGAGGTACCCCTATGATTCACCATTTTGCCCAGTTAAAGATAATGTAAAATGAGAAATTTAATAGTATATAGATATTCAACTGAAGCCAGAACTTCATGGAAGACTATTTCAGTATATAATTAGTGCAGTGAAATTATAATATGCACAGAGATTAAAAGATTCAGCATTCTCCATTATGGAGAAATGGTTGGTGAAATTGATAGAACTTGCTGAAAAGGCCAACTGATTTCTTTGATTAGAGAAAGGTCATTATTTACATTCATCAATTACTGGATTAGAACGTTTCTATAATTATATATAACTATTAAGAGGAAGATCAGAACCCACTTTTTCATATATATGTTTATATGTTTTATATTCTTCTCCTTTTTTGTTTGTCTTTTTTCTTTTTCACATTTACTATATATTATTGTATTTCCCATTATATTTGAAAAATATTTTAATAAAACTTTTTTAAAAAAAGGAATAATATTTTAGTTAAGATGGCAATTATCCTTGAATTATATTCTGAAAGAGCAAATCACATTTTGTAATATATATACCATTTTGTAATATATACATATACCATTTCAAACAAATGGTTTTTTTTCTTAAAAACTTCTAGTGTTGGAGCATTCATAACTTCTGGAGGGAATTTGGTCCACTGATGAATTGTTCTAACTCTCAGAAAATTTCACAGCGTTATTTTTATTTATATCAGACAAAATTCCTTCACTTCATATAACTTCTAAATTGATTGAAACTCTTTCTAATCTAAGATAGTTTACCTATACTCAGGTAACCTCTAGATTAGATTCCCATAAGATGTTGCTTATGAAACTATCACTGAATAAATAAATAAATATTATTTATTTGTCAAACATGTACAGGATCACAAGTATAAGTATGAGCATAAACAAGAACAAAGGGAGTAAATACAGATAAATGGAGACAGTAAGACAGGGACGGTAGGCACACTGGTGCACTTATACATGCCCTCTTTAAGGACCTCTTAGGAATGGGGTGAGGTCCACGGTAGACAGTTTGAGGTTGAAGCCATTGAGGCTGTAACAAGAGTCGGGTAGGGCATTCCAGGTGTTGACCGCCGAAGTCATATTTTCTGCAATCAAATTTGAAGGCATTTACCTTGATTTTGTATCAGTTGTTTGTCCGTGTATTATTGTGGTTGAAGCTGAAGAAGTCGTTGTCAGGTAAGATGTTGAATTAATGAATTAATGTCCTATTCAGTTGAAATTGTGTTTGCTCCCAGAGTAAGCATGATGGAACTATTTCAGGAAGGAAGGAAGTTAGGAAGGAAAGAAGGAAGGAAGGAAGGAAGGAAGGAAGGAAGGAAGGAAGGAAGGAAGGAAGGAAGGAAGGAAGGAAGGAAGGAAGGCATTCCAATGACAGGTGTTGGCCATCTTCTTCTTGTACTTTAATGCACATGTCTTAATAGTTCTGAGGTTGGGATTGACCCGCTTCAGGAAGTGGCAGCTTTAGAACTTGTCTCCAGAATAATTGCACTGTAAACTGATTATTGGGCATAACTAAAAAGGCTAGTGGTATTCTACTTACACACAGAGCTATCCTATTCTTATGTTATTTTCACTCTTTTCCCCCCAAGCATGGTGAAGTGCTGGCTTTGAATGTGGAGAGGGGTGTCATTGCGGTGCTGGCCTTTTGGTGGGAAGTTCACTCGGTACCAATATTGATCTCATTTTATCATCTTCTTAATTCTCCCTGAGAGTTATGAACCTTTAACCCTTGACATGACTGCTTTATTTTACCTTGATCCTCTTGTAACTTTTACAGTGCTGTATTTATTGCACCTTGATCTTGTATTATATCATTAGTTTAAAAAAATAATAAGTCCCCTTAAGCAGCTTGCCTACTTGCTGGTGAAAGCCACTAGTACCATATGCCACAGGTTTTTCAAATACTGCCTAATTCAAAATGGTGGTCTTAACCTGTGAAACCCTGAAATTGTGCATTGACTTGGAACCTAGCTCGTTGCAGGACCACCTACTTCAGAGCAAATTGACACATTTGCTTTACTTGGCCTTTATGTGAACACTTAGATTGTGTGTGTGTGTGTGCGTATTGTACACACATAACTACTATGCTTTTTTGTAAGAAATTACCCTTTTTCAGATTGCCTGACCCTCCTAAGTCAAATGTCCTGTTTACTGAAGGAATATTCACCTGTAACAACTTGACTGTGCTAGAATGCCTTGATCAAGGGTCTTCAAATTTGGCAAGTTTAAGACTTGTGAACTTCAACTCCCAGAATTCCTGAGCTAACATGACTGGAGGAGGAATTTTGGGAATTGAATCCTCAAGTTTTAAAGCTGTCAAGTTTGAAGACCCCTGGCCTTAACTCCAGGCAGATAGAGTGAGTGGCATAAAATGCCCACTCATGGGTTTCACGTGGATAGATCTGCTTAAGATTGTTTTATTTAAAGCAGAAGCTTCAAAGAAGTGACTATCCTGCCTTTTTTATTTTCAGCTCTTCAGATTAGTCTTAAATTCTGAGGCTCATCTTCACATTCTGCTAACCATGTCATAATGTTGTCTCATTAGATATACTAAGAAGACTTATTCTCATGACATTATTTCCAGTTCTCCCTTTTGGCTAATGGACACCACCATCCATGGCCATTTTTGTTTGAGCAGCCAAAAAAGACTGGGCACCTGAATCTCACATTCCTTCTGTCCTCTATGTGTGATCCAGGTAGGCAAAATACCCAAATATGTCCTCATGCGCAAGACAACTTTCCCACAATGTTGCTAGTATTTCCCATCTTGTTGATTTTTCTATTATCTGGAAAATCATGCCCTACTTATCTTGAAATTCAATTACCATTTATTAAGAAGTAATAAAAAATGCTAGTCTCTTCATCTCTACCGGACTCAACTAAGAAATAATATCTGTCTTCTTTCCAGGGGCTGTAATTCCCTGGGGCTTTTATCCTGCTATGAGAATAAGCCAACCCCATGACTGGCAGGTCTCTGTCTGGCATATGGCATGAGATAAGTGCTATGCAGACTCAGAAAGCAGCAAGAATTTGTTCCCATTGCAATTTCTGTATACTAATGAGATGAAGCATTTTTCACCACTATGACTGGCAGCGATTGCAGCCAAGATGCTTAATTGGCCGTAGCAGCTCCATCAATGAAATAGATAAAGAGAAGTCACACCATCTGATCTGATTGCTTTTCATCCACCTCTTTGGCATTAATGTACATCGGTGTTGTTTTTTTAAAATAAAATATCGTGAAGGAAAAATTTCATTTGCTTTCCTAACATAGGTCAAAATACATTGTACAGCCTGCATCTGGTTTGGGTGGAAAAGAGAAATCGATCTGGGTTCAAATCATAATTCAAAGGATGGCTTGAGGATATGTCACTTCAAAATTTTTAGATGGCATTTCCCAGCAGTTTAATGTAGCCATAAAAATGGTGGGTGGGACACAAATCTCATAAAAAGGGTTTAAAAAGCAGAGCTGGAAATCTTAACCATGATGCTAAGAATCAGCTCCATCGTTTACCCAGCACACTTGGTCCAATATTAACCAGAGATCATATCGTTCCCAAGCTGTGCTCTTACTAGCATAATTGTCCATCTCTGT
Organism: Pseudonaja textilis; assembly: GCF_049901715.1. Lineage (NCBI taxonomy): Eukaryota > Metazoa > Chordata > Lepidosauria > Squamata > Elapidae > Pseudonaja > Pseudonaja textilis. Next base: position 58,093,303 of record NC_141992.1, read on the forward strand.
ACTGAGCACATATTTCTAAGATAAGAACAGATATTAAGGAGGAGCAGATTTCTGCATGTGTACCATGATTGTTTTAAAATCTTATTGTTCAATAAGAACAATAAGTCAACAGTGGTGTCCCCCAAGGCAGTGTTCTAGGACCAACTCTCTTCATACTCTATATAAATGACCTCTGTGATCATATTAAGAGCAACTGCATTCTCTGATGATGTAAAGCTATTCAACACCACAGATAATACTGCTACCCTTCTAAAAGACCTCGACTGTGTATTAGAATGGTCAAACAAATGGCAACCTCAAATCTCAACAAATAAATGCTCTGTCTTACATATTGGCAAAAATATATATATATCAGAAAATAAAATACAGGCTGAATAGTCAAGACCTTGTTGATGATCCAAACTCTGTCAAGGATCTTGGACTATTCATCTCTAATTATCTAAGTGCTAGAGCCCACTGTAACTACATAGCCAAAAAGGCGTTAAGAGTTGTTAACCTAATCTTACGTAGCTTCTTCTCTGGTAATATTACACTACTAACTAGAACATACAAAACATTTGCTAGACCAATACTCAAATACAGCTCCTCAGTCCGGAACCCACATTATGTATCTGATAGTAACACAATTGAGAAAGTCCAGAAATATTTCACAAGAAGAGTTCTCCACTCCTCTTCTCATTGCAGAATACCTTATGCCACCAGACTTGAAATTCTAGACCTAGAAAACAGAGAACTACACCACCTTCAGTCCGATCTAAGTATAGAATATAAAATCATACATTGCAATGTCCTACCTGTCAATGAATACTTCAGCTTCAGCCATAACAATACAAGAGCAAACAATAGATACCAACTCAAACTTTGAATTTCCCCTCATTTTAATTGAAATCCATTTCAGTGGTTTTTCTCTGTTTGTCAGATAAATTCAAAGGTAAGGAAGCCTTTTTATCTGATTTCCATGTTGTTTTTAATGGATTTGAGTGAGGCTAGAAAGATTCCTGCTTGAACTTATGGAGTCCATAATTTCTGCTCCTTACTACTGTTAGTACTAGAATAAATGGACAGTTACTGAGTGAAAAGCAGCTCCTTGTGTTGCATTACTTTTCTTACCAGATCAAAGATTGATCCATCAAACTAACCCAAATAGTGTAGGAAGTTGTGTAACCTCTTAGACCAGGGGTGTCAAACTCGCAGCCCACAGGTCGGAAGTGTCACACACTGGCCACTCCCAACCCAAGTTTAGCGAAGGGGGAAAAAGTCATGATATGTCACATGAGGATGTGACAGTGTGCGTTTGACACCCTTGTCTTAGACCAAAGAAGTGATACAGACCATGTTGGTTCGAAAACCTTTATTTAGAAACATCCTCAATATAGTCATTTGATATATATATTTATGTATTTATTTATATATGTACATATACATTACAACCAATGTGTTTTCTTAATACCTCATCATCTTGTGGACTGTACAAAATTAATAAGAATAAAAGGTACCAATTCTAGTTATTTAATTTCTGTTGCAAAATTCAGAAAACCAAATGAATCTAAAAGGAATCCATTACACAGTACATCATTGACCAAAAGTGCTGTTTCTTTAGAATTGGAATCTAAGATGTTAAAGAGTGTTATATACACAAGACACAGGTCAGGATAGGAAAGGGAGGAGAGACACGAAGAACTAGAGTTGTACCATTAAAGCACAATTTAAAGAAGAGGATGACAAAGAGAGGGATGTAATATTCCATGGAAAAATACCTATGTATAAGGTATGCAGTCATTTTTAAAGCTAATTCTTCTTGCCTCCCACCTAGAAACAAATATTAAAAACATTAGTCTTCACCAACCTGGTGGACTTCAGATAGCTTACAGATCTACCAGCCAATAATCCTAATATATCTAGAAGTTAACACACAAAGGTATAGAAAGCTTAAATTAATCCATAGAAATCCTCCATACTGACCTGGGATGCATAAATATCCTGAAATATAAAGAGGGGAAGGGAAGAAGAAGAGAAGCTAAAGGAGATAAGAGTTATGTTGCATGATTCCAGGTTGGAATTCTGGAACATTTTGAACTTCTCAAACTGTAAATGAGATGTAATTGTGGTTCTTCTTCCATCTGCTCTGCACTCACATTCATTAGCTATATATAAATTACACTTACATCTTGTTCTTGAGTTTGCTGTTATTTCCCTCCCTTCAAATTTAAATTTCTTGCAATTCAAGAAAGTTAATGCTTAAAACAAACTTAGGGTTTGAACTTTTATCCTAGGCTACATTGGCTACCTTTGCTTTCCACTGGAATCAACAGGATGTATGACATGTCCCATTGACGTGATATGAATTATTGAAAAACTTCCTCTACAATAAGACTCTTGAACACATTTCAATTGTTATAACACTATAGCTGAAATTCTATAACATGTTCCAGAGAGAAATTTGCTTAACCAATTAAGATTATTAGAATAAATCAGAAACAATCAGTTTAAGTATAGACTTTCACTCTACATCTCCTTAATAGAAGACTATTTAAATAATTCTGGAGAATAGTTTCACATTTTTCTAGAAGATTCCTTTTAATCATGTCTGCCATGTTGTTTTGCTTGCTCAGAACAGATAAAGAGCCTGGAGCAGAGCACTGTTAGATATTAATACAGGCTGATTTGAAAACGTTTTGAAATGGCTTGAAAGTCTGAGAGAATTCCTGACACATCCAAAGGGGTCCCTTTTAGTCCCCCAAAATAATTAACCTATTTTGCAAAGTCACAGTATTGCTACTGGATTTGGTCAATGAATAATACAGTGCTTCCTATCTTGGAGTCTGTCAGAATTTTAGCTAATGAATTGGGGAGGTTAGAGTTTCAGAACATCTGGAAGGCATTTGAAAGACTGCAAAATTATCAACCAATGCATTTTACTCTAAATAGAAGATGCAGGAGTCTTGTGCACTTCATAAGATCTAGATTAATTTTTCCCAAGATACAAGAACATGCATAAGGAGAAATCATTTCTAAAAGGGAAACCAAACTAAATAAAACATTTGAAAGTTAATACTTGTTAGCAAAAATACTTGTTTATGCATGATCCTGTTCTACAAGGATATAAAGATATTAACAGGGTACTTTCTATAGTAAAAAGAAGAATGTCTTAATTTTCACTTCTAAACATTTTAGCCCTGGCATTCTCATTCAGAAACTCTGGTGAGATGCAGTCAAGCCTACTAAAGTTGCAGGCTTAGAAGTAATTCAGACCAACCACCTCCGAGCTTATCACAACTTTCTTCTGAGAAAACAGGCACAGAATTGCCCTGTTAAAACCCAAAGACATAAGCAGCTCACAGGTGGAGCACTCAGTTAAAATATACCATGCTTGTTTTCCAGATTATATTTAAAAATAATTTAGCAAATGCATGCATCTCATCCAAAGTGCTTTGGAACTGTACAAAGCACTTTGGATGAGATGCATGCATTTGCTAAATTATTTATATAATATTTTATATATTATATATATATCGAAATTTACAAATTGATATATATATATATATATATATATATATATATATATATATATATATATATATATATATATATATATATATATATGTTAATAGTATAATATAACTATTATATTATGAGAAATTTACCAAACTGAGGAATGTTGACATTAACTGTTGTGAATATGGGAATTAAAAATAGAATATGGGATTTACTGCAGGGTGATCCATCTGGGATAGTAAATTAATACAAAAGTAAACAAAACCTGAAATAAGTATACTTTATTCTCAGTTGGTTGATAATTGGGAGAAATATAACATTATCCATGAAGTAAATCAGCTTTGCATAATTTATTCAATTATGCGCCTACTCAATTTTTGTTCTCATCTAAATAAGCATATAATTTTCCTAACAGGAATCATCTGTTTGACACAGGTGCCATTTCAGTTACTGTACTGTATTAGTTTTTAAATGCACATTCAGGAGAATGAATGGATAGGAGTTACTATGTAACTTTTTCTTGTAAGCATAATTAATTATTTTGGGCTAATTGGGGAGGTGGGGAAGCATGAAAGATCAGGATCTTCAGCAAGCTCCTGCCCCTGTTTTTTCAAAAATAGTTTCAGGATTAAAGTCCTGGCACTTCATAATTGAATTGACAAAAGTTATAATAGAAAAAAAAACTGAGATTGTAGCAAATCAACAGAGAATTCGGCACTAGCCACCAAGTGACATGGTCTGTTATGTGAACATTACTATCTCTCAAGAATGAATGTGTGAAATAGCCCTTTAATTACCATTAAAGTGACAGTGGCCATCCAAGTCAATAATCTAGTTTTTAGGTACAGGCAGACTTCAGAAGAAGGAGGTGTATTTTGTTTGTCCTAAGTGTGGCAAAAGCAAAATGAGAGTCCAGGACAAGTCAGCACTGCACAGACTTCACAAGAATTCAGTGAGGAGATCTTCATGTGAAACTGTAGCCTACATCTGCAATATGGATTTTAAAACTAAGAAATTTCAGCAGCTGAACTGGGCCGAGGGGAAAGGTGTGTTCAGGACTGAGATTTGCATCTACTGAACCCTAGAAGGCCAAAATTAGTTTTCCCATCCAAGGTGTCCATAGTGTATCCACACTTATTCTCATGGTTAACAAGTTAAAACATCATTCATTCCACAGACAATAGCATCTAAAACATCATTCATTCCACAGACAATAGCATCTAAAACATCATTCATTCCACAGACAATAGCATCTAAAAGAGAGGCAGGCACCTTCTGGTAGAGAAGTCGTTGCCGTTCTAATTTAATGTATTTTGGAAGAGGGATTGATTGAAAACTACAACATAATAATGTCACACTTGTGGATGAGCCAGACATTTCCATTTTTGAAGGGATACTAGGGGTGAGGATTGAGAGTATTCTTTAGATGCATTAAACTTGCTTATTCTTTCAAGAAGCATACAAATCAGCAGGAAATTGTGCATCTATTTTTAGTAGTTAGTTTCAATTTTCAAGGGTCTAATTTCTGAAGGTTGGGCCTGCCGCTGTGTAGCTGTGGGCCTTAAGTTGTCTCATTTCTGACCTGAGCACCATGTTCTCCATAATAATCTTCATTCTATTTTTTTTTTGCTGGGCCTGCTAGCATTGTAACTGATATATCTGAAGTTCCCTAGAAATGTTCTACAAATTGTTCTACAAATGTTCTGCATACAGTTGCTTACAGAAGTGTTTTCTAGATTAAGAAGAAAAGGGGGATGTAAAGAAGGAGGATGTAAACCTTTAGCATTGTACAAAAAATATATTTAAAAAAAGATTTTTTTTTCCTGGAATTGTTCTCACATCAATCACCATTCTAGAAAACCCAATCCTGCTATTTGTTTAGGATGAGCAACTTATCCAGAGGTGGTATTCAGCAGGTTCTGACTAGTTCTGGAGAACCGGTGGTGGAAATTTTGAATAGTTTGGAGAACCGGCAAATATCACCTCTGACTGGCCCCGTCCCCATCTATTCTCTGCCTCCCGAGTCCCAGCTGATCGGCTGGGTCTTCTTTTGTTGCCCTGCACAGGAGAACAGAGCTGGAAATCAGGTCAGTGGGGTGGGAATGAGATTTCACAGTATCCTTCCCCTGCCACACCCACCAAGCCACACACATAGAACCAGTAGTAAAAAAATTTGAATCCCACCACTGAACTTATCCTTCGATTTCCCTTGGCCAAAAGACCAGAAGAAGCTGTATTTACTTTTTAACGTTGATTAGCATCTAAAATGAGCCCCAACAGAAGGTAAACAATCTATTGCTGGCCAAGATTGAAGTAGGTATCAGGGATATGGTGGACCCAGAATATCCAGGTGATTCCACTTCTGAGAGACGGAAAAATTATATTAAAAAATAAAGCACAAATAAGGTGAAAACATTTAAGGCTCACCCTAACTAAGATGGCTATAAAAGACCATGAATGAAACTTGTTAGCAGAGTAATCCTTGACAGGACTTGGACATATAAGGCATGGTGTTCATGGGGAAAAAAGAAAAAAAAAACCAAGATGGCAGCCATGGCAGTCCAATCAAAGCCTTTGTATATTTGTCACATAGAAAAAGGCAGGAGTTTGATCATTCTGCTGTAGATGCCATCTTCTTTAAAACACAACACATCCCAGGGAGCACCACTGGTTAAACATGCCCTTCTTAGTAAGCGTAAATAAATTTGGTCTGTAATCTAAAAGTCACAATCAAATGCCTTCTAATTGCTTTAATTTGACTTGGGCATTCATTCAAGTTCTGTTTCCAGTCTGCAGATGCCTTCCTGTTATTGTTGTTGTTGTTTCTAGATGTTTGAAGGGAGAGACTTTAATAATAAGCAATGGTTAATAAGCCATTTATTCCTCAGTAATAACTTTTACATTATTCACAATACCTTTTAATCTTTTTGGAACAACATGCAGCTCGTGAAGCAATGTGTCTTTCACTCCCACCCATACAAACAACAAAAGACAGTATTTCTTTTTTCAAAACTGTTTCTCAATAGAAAAATACTTTAACAAACACACATATACACATATCAGAGAATTCATGAACAATCTGTGATAGGGGGAAAAACCTTGTATACATCTGTCTGAATGCCCAAGCAACTATAATTTTTTTATTAACAAGGCAAACACTACAACTGAGAAGGAAAAACAAATCTTCCTTAAATTTTCTACACTGCAACCTTCATAGTCAACAATGGATGAACATATAAAGTTCTGAATTGTGCCTTGAATTACTAAAATTGCTGTAGTTCTTTATAATACAAAGTCAAATCTAGAAACGTCAATCAAATATAATTTTTAAGAATAGGTACTTCAATCATACCTGCATTTGCAGTCTCTTTGTGTAACAAATTCACATTCCACTTGTTTATGTGTGCTTATACATTTAAGATTTCAGGTGCATATCTGAAAAATATAATGTTTCCATAAAACTATCCAAGAATGAATAACCATGATTTCAAAATTCCACAGAAACAAAGGTTGATTGTAATCAACAAATATTAAACCAAAACCAATCTCAAATTAATTTCACTATATTCAGCAGTCCTCCCTTGATAATGTAGACTGCCATTGTTTTAATGATAAAAAGGGGAAAACAAGGTGGAACAGGTACTTTAGATTGATTAGCTGCACCAGCATGAGGGAAGAGAATACATGGCACAGAAAACAGTCACTTAGGCATCTGCAGAGAAGCAAGGAAGGGAAATGACAAAACTGTGTGATACTTTCATCACACAAATGTGGCTAACATACTTGTTATCGGACATTGAGACAATAGAACATAATGACACATTTGCATAATGCAACATCATGTTCATAATGTTGTTTTGGCATCATCATGGTTTGCTGCATATACCACTGTTCACAGAATTACAATACCCAATAGAATGCAAATTCATTCTGGAACCAAGCAACTTTTGGAAAGAAAAGTACCACTTGAGAATTGTCCTCTAGGAGCTTCTTCTGCAAAAAAAAAAAAACCCCAAAACTTCCTACATATGGAGCATGGTACAGTTCAGAGCAATCAGCATGTACCAAATTTACTAAACAGCCATGTAACACACAACTTTCTATGGGTTTTCCATGGAGATTTCCCATTTATTCCCATGGATCTTGTAAAGAAGAAGCTCCAGTTGGATTGTGCCTTATCACCTCAATATATGTAAATCTAGGCAAGTCAAAGTGCATTACTGAAACATTGTTTGTACCAGCCTTACATATAAATACACACAAACAACATTTCTCATTACACTTTTGTCAGAGAAAATAAAACCAGGGAAACCGAAGGTAACACCTTCGAGGTCCCTGTTGCTCAGCCATGCTTGAAGGATATATCCCTCTGATGAAGTGTCAAAAGTTGAAAAACAAATCTTAAATGGTGTACCTTTATTATTCAGCAAATACTGCACATTAGAATTTCTTTTAAATCCACACCAGAAATACAAGACCTCAAACAATTCAAACCTGTGTGAAATGAATGGAGGTGTTTTTAAAAGAAAGAAAGAAAAGAAAGCCCAAATGCAAATTATGTGTTGCTCACAAATAATGCTTCACCAAAGCTCTTCGGTGAAGGTAAATGAGTTGCGTACATTTCTTCGAAGACACTTGGAAAAGAACACCATACAACATGAAAAAAATGCAATGTCAACAGCCACACGGAACTGAAGAAGCTTGGGTCCAAACAGCTGAGAGACAAGGCAAAACGCATAGGTAATTGGCAGAAGGATGAAGTCTCAGTTCAATCCCTTTGTAAACCTTGAACATACACAAAATGAGCTGCCTGCATATTTCAGCCCTTCTGTGTTAAACTTTTCAAAAATGCAACAAGCAAGGCCTATGTTTCACTGGTGACATAAGCAGGAAATTGTTCTGTACACCTGGATACTCATTCTTTATTTTAATCAACTTGTTCAAGTTGAAAAGAAACTTGGAAGTACCCTTTATTCGCTCTGTCTTAGATAAAGAAGAAGAAAATGAGGACATGCATACAATCCAGATATTAGGTATTCTGATGATTCTCTGGGCTGGTTCATCATCGCTGGGCATTGCTCTCAATGGGAAGAAGGGAATGATGGAGCCCTCTTGTATGCTTAGGATCTAATGTTTCATGCTCCTCCGTGAAACTGTCTGGGCTTCCTGCTCCATCTAATGAGCTTTCACAGCTTGAATTTGGGGACAACATGTCCTGAAGAAGGTCTTCTTGCACTATGCCAGTCTCTTTGTTTACTTTGCCCCGCTGGTTCCCTTCCTCTTCTTGGTCATTGAGCAGTTTGGCCAAGAAGTTGATGTATTTCATAGCCAGGCGTAATATTTCATTCTTGCTGAGCTTTTTGTCAGGTGGGTGAGTTGGGATGAGCTTCCGAAGCTCAGCAAAAGCTCCATTGACGTTCTGCTGCCTCCACCTCTCGCGGCTGTTTGTGAATATTCTACGGACCACTTTTGTGTGAGGGCCTAAAGAAGACCAGAAACGCAAGGTTAGTGACAGAAAAACAGCCTGAATGTCAGCTAGCTAGCACACATGCATCTATTAGTAACAAAGTTGGGGTTAAAGTTAAATCAATTATGTTCCATAAATTGGGATCAGAATCATCAACACAAATATGAAAATAAAGCGGCTTCATTATTATTTTGTTCTGTAAGAATAATTTAAATGTTAAAGCATAGCAGAAACAAAATAACAAGACATTTGGATGTTAGGAGGTTTGCCAACCATGAAAAAGACATGTCATTTTTGTCTTGCAGAAATTGATACCTTTCTCAAAGTATCCTCCTACATCAGTGAGCCTCCAGCTGCAGGCATATAACGATAACCCACCATTTTGAATTTTGCTCAAGGTCCCCCAAAATGCTAGAGCCCTGTTCTAGAGCCATTCAAAACAGTTAAAAATGAGCCTAAATAATCAGTGTTTAATAATATTCATTATATTATCATAAAAAATAAAATACAAAAGTGTAAAACAAACAAACAAAATAAAATAAAACAAAAGCATCAACTCTCACAACAACAACAAAGAAAAAATAGTGTGCAAAAAGAGAAGAAAAAATGATCAATTAAATTTAACATGAAGATGCACCCTGGTTGGGTTCTGAAGGAAAAGAAAAAGCAGTAAATTTTCACCCCTAAATATTCCTTAATTGGTGAAAATTTAAAATGGCAGCTCTAGATATTAATATCAGTGGAAACCAGCAATACCAGTAGCTCCTCAATGAGGCCAAAAGATGGCCTGGGCTTGGACAGAAACATATAAATATTTAAATAAAATTATCCTATACCCTCACAGATTCTTCTTAACCTGTTATTATTTGAATAACTTTTCAAAGTCCAAGATGGTTTAGAATCACTCACCAGAATTGGTCAAGAATGATTGAGCAAGCATATAGCAATCATGGTAGACCTCTCCTGCAAGTTTCATAATTTGTCTGCCTTTTAAGACCAGAAGAGTTTGGGCTCCATCTACAAGAACAATTGCTTTCTTCCATGCCAGCTGCTTGCTTTCTATTATTGGGAAATTTTCTTTGACATGAAAACATGGTTGATGATAACCAATAAGACCTTCCTTGGTGATTCCATCAACACTGTGGAATTCTCTGAAGAATGGATAGTCTCCGTCCAAATATTTTTCACAATCTGGTAGGGTTATTTCTATTCTGGCAGGCTTTTCCCTAACAAGTTTAAAAGCTGTTTACTTATTAATAGCTTCCCTCTGTATATATATTGTCTTAATATTTTATAGTGCTACTTTTATTCCTTTGTGGCTTTAAATGGTTATGAGACACATTCTGTCTAGTAATACACTGCCATTAGAAAGGCTGTGTATATATACTTTGGTAGAAAAACAAATAATCAATATATTTGGGTGAAGAAACATCCTGCTCCTATGTTCTCCATATTCTAAATTCCATTTTTATCAGGAATAGAGATAACCAATGGAAGCAAAACCATACAAGTATCTTGAGTTGACATGAGTGCTGGAAAATTACACAAAAACAGCTTCATTTTAGGACTATGTGAATTTAATATTATTGTACACCGGAAAATATACCACATCAGAGATCCAGAGATCATGATTAGATATTTAATAGAAGAAGTTCCAACTGTCTAAGATAACTAGAATAAAAATCTGTTCTGAAAAGTGTAGCTACCTTCTGGAATAATTTGTGCACATCTTAGAAATGTTGACCACTTATCTTGACTACATGACAACTGAAATATAAAAGGGCATGAATGGGTAGCATGGAAGTATGACATAGTGTTCTGTAAGGGATTGATCCAAAAATAAGTACAGACCAATAGTGATTCTTTGAAGCATTGGACTGTCAATTGAACAGAGTTGCAGAAGATTTCAGAAAATATTGAGATGGTCACTATTTCCTCAGAAATTTAACATGTATTTTTTTCTAGTAAATATTTTTACATAACTATAGCATTTTTAAATTTTTAAATGATCCAAGCCTAGACTCCCATATGTATAACTGCCCATATAAGAAAACAGATTTTTGAAGATGTGATAAAATCAAATACAATTTAGGGGTGCTTTTTCATGATTGATTGCCATTTCAAATATATCCTTATATGTTATCATTGTTTTTTTAATTTTGAAAAGAAATGAAATTTCTGGAAAAGAAACCAAACCCAATATAATTATCTGAAATGTTATTTTGTGTTGTGAGTATTCAGTACTTCAATATTCTATAATATTCTGTTCATTAATCTGGTATTTAAACTGAAATGTGCTATCATCATAGTCTTGAGCTGACATGGTTTTAGTCTATAGATTTTTAATGAACAGAGAAAATCAATTTTTATTCCATTTGCTCGTCAGTTTCTTATGTGGATTATTCTATCTATTCTACAATAGGTTTTCTCTAATCCCTCTGGCTTTATAAGGATTTCATGGTTAACTTTTTCACAGTATTTATTCTAAAAGAACAACATCACACATCATCCCTTCTAGGATATGAGGTTTAAGCAGAAGAGATACTTACCTTATAAAATAAATGGATTTTAAAGATTATGTTTCCTGTAAAGCATCAGCATTATTCTTTTCATATTAAAATTATAATTTTATATTATATTGCTATTAGTTGCCTTTGCTTCTTCCATTTCTCATCAGCTTTGTTTCTGAGGGGGCACCACAATTGCCATGGACAGCCAGTTCAGGTTAAGATTTCTCATTGCTCTACATCCTTTCCTGTAACTATATATTGTATCTTTTTCCCTTTTTATGTTCCAATATTCCTGTATATTCTATATTGTTTGTCAGGGACAGAAGAATCTCTGCTGCGAACCTTCATTTGAGCATTTGATGGATCCTGAATGCACAGGCTTATTTTGAGGAGGTATATTGGAGACTCGGATGAAAGCTTCCAGTTTCAAGACGCTGAGCTTGTCAGCTGGAAAGCTGACAGCCCTGGGTCCAAGTCCTGAGCACTGCGAGATAGGGTGAGCTTCCATTACATTCCTCAGCTCCTGAAAACCTAGCAGTTTTAAAGCATGCAAATGCAAATAGATACATAGGTACCACTTCAATGAGAAGTCACAACATTCCATGCTGGCCATATGACCACAGAAGCATCTTTGGTCAATGCTGGCTCCCTCAGCTGCGAAACAGAGAGCAGCACCGCCCTCTAGAGTTGGACACGTCTGGACAGGGAAAACTTTTACTTTTACCTTTTCTCTTCTCCTGAACTAACATTTCACAGTATGTATATCTTAATATTGCTTTAATTTGATTGGTCCATGTGGCTGTTCCATTGGTCCAAAGCCTTAGGTTAATTGAATAGACATTAAAGTAGTAAATCATCCATTGTCCCAACTTTTCACCAAAAGTCAGTATTAAAAGGTCTTGAAAGCTTGCATACTATTTCACTAGCATTTTAATTGTACATTTCCAAATTAGGTAGGTATCTCCCCAATCCCTCTTAAACTCCATAATTTGGAATCTAACTCTAAATACTTTGAAGTAATACTATGAGAAATCCCGAATCTTAAAGTGGTTCTGTATGCCTTCTTTTGGTACTCACCATGTCACTGGTAGATTCTTTTAAAAGTTATTACAAAATAATGCAAACATTTTTTAAAAAAAAAATTAATGCGGACAATGTTTTAAATTTTTCATCTAAATATCAAATTTGCTGAGTGAAAAGTATACATATCAGATCATTTGAAATTTAATCTGTTCATACTTAAGTATTAAAAAGAAGTTTCACTTATTTTTAGCAAAGTAAATACTGGCATTTGTGTTTCTAATTCTGTTGCCAATCAAAAGCAAAAAGAACTGACAGGGGATGTGGGCCTTAAAGATATGAATGACCATACCTGAAATTCTGTGGCCATTTCCTTAATATTAATTTATGTATGCCATAAACTTTTAGTACGTTCTAATTTCTAGCATCACCAGCGACAGCTGTTGCAGTAATGGCAGTAATGAGAGCAGTCTTCATTTCATTTCACCAAGGAAGTTGCTAGCAAGTTACTAGTGATGAAACCCATAAGGCTTTTATCTCTAAATCTCAACATTAAAATATTAATGGAATTTTCAGGTGATGAGCAAGTATATTAGGGCTATGGCTAGGTGTTGTGATGATCAGCAATAGACGGACAAGGATTTATGTTCTCTTTTTTTAACTACCACAGCAATAGAATTTGTCTCCTGCCTTTTAAATTCTACTGCTGAAATCAAGAAAGGCTGGAATTGGAGAGAAGTTGAGAACAGGAATAAATGTCCATTTGAAATAAATGTTTGCTACACTCAGTTTAAAACAAATCCCTGTGCATTTTTGTGATGCTTGAGGAGCTAGAGGAAAAATGTGGACACTGATATTTCTCTATTTCCAGGAGGATGAGTAATATATTAGAAGGCAAATGAAGCAGTTATTAAAATGACAATAAATCTGCAAATCCACTCTCTTTGAAAAATTCCTGAGAATACTATGGACGGCCAAGGAAACGAACAAATGAATCATCAGAAAAATCAAGCCAGAGTTCTCACTAGAACCACAAATCACCAGGCTCAAAATTATCCTACTTTGGACACATTATGTATAAACCCAGTTAGGAGTCAGTTGGCGGCAAATCAGCCTGTCTCCTCCCTCCCTCCCTCTCTCCCTTCCTCTCTCTCATCTCTCTTTCTTTTCTCTTTCTTATCTATCTATCTATCTATCTATCTCTCAAAATCTACTCCCTATGATCATTGCATTGTCTTCATTCTAATTTGAGTTTATTTCAGATTGCTCTCGCTTGTGACTCCTTGCGCTGGCTACACAACAGGAAAAAAACATTTTCACAAAAACTCTATTCACATCAGAGAGAAAATGGAGGTCAGCAATACACTGAATGACAAGTTCCTGCTTTGTCACCCAAAGACCCATTTACTTTTTTACATGCTGATTTTTGAAAGGCTGATAACTATAAAACAAAAAAGCAAGTTTTAGTAAGCAATGACTAATTATAACTCTCCATCCTCAAGAGTTTTAAAGTACAAGTCTCCCCAATTTTTTTCTCAAAAACAGTGGCCAAATAATTTCATCTTCTGAGAGATAAAATAATAAAGTTGGAAGAGGCCATTTAGACTATCAAACACACTATCAAGCAATCCAATTTAATTCATTCTCAAGAGATTTCTGTCCAGTCTTTATTACACCTAACCCATCAAAGCAAAGTTCAGCATCTTTATTAATAACTGGTCCCAAAGTTAAATAGCTCTAATATTCGATTAAAATCTGTTTTTTTTTTAATTATTATCACATCACATCACTTCTGAGATTACAGAGGATAGGTCTTATCTGACCTGAGATTTGCTGTCCATAAACATGGGGTATTTGTTTTCAGTGAGCTTATTTAGAATAATATAAATATTGGTCTCCTATTCCTGTTGGCGATGCTGTATAAAACCAAATCACAATATCAGAAGAGCACTAGGTTTAGCACGGCTGCTCTGGGATATCTAAGTCAGCTTCATCATAATAATTGAATCTCTTCTTAGCAGCTCTTGAACAAATGAGCAATACATGATAGTCAGGGCTTGTTCAATAACAGTTGCTAGAGCTGTGACCACAGCTTTTGTTCCATGTTCATAAAGCCTCATCCTGATGTTGGCTTTGCTTACTCCTCCCTTGTACAATTTCCGACCCATCAAGCCTCCAACATTGTCCACTCTTCCTTTTAGCCTCCCAGAGCCTATCTACATCCCTTGAAGCCATGGCCTTGCTGAGACAGCAAATACAGGTGTTCTTGACTCTTGTCAATTGAGGCCTATCCATACAGAGAGGTTGTCGGTCCAGAATATAGTCCAGGTTATTAGTGTAGATCTTAATTGCACAGACTCTACTTATACAAAATCCGAGTTGCTGACACTTTGTAGACTGATATTAACATCCTGAGTATATGGATCAAGGGTTATGCAAACATGAACACTGCATCAGTTCAAACCAAATGTCTTAGATCAGGGGCGTTAAACTGGTGGCCCGCCGCCCAGATATGTCATGCGCAGGCCACGCCCACTCCAGCTCCTTAAAGGAGAAAAACGTCACGATATGTCACATGACAGCAACGTGATGCTGAGAATTTGACACCTGTATCTTAGATAAATCCAATTGCATTCAATTGGGGCTAATTTAGACCATTAAATGTAACACATCCATGCGTGGAAAATGTCCACATTGGTCTGATTTGATTCAAATGTGTTCAGTTCAAGAATGTCCATGGAGAGGAAGATCAAAAGAGTAAAGCTGGCAACCACATCCATGTGATCGAAGCCCTGCCCCTTTGGTATATGTATCACAAAAGGGGGGTGGGGCTTCATTTGCAGCTGCCTTCTATACTTTTTTGAGCCCTTCCAGGCACCCATGGTTCGATCTGAACCAATGGATCCATTGATCTGATCCTGTGAATCAGTCCAAACTGATTCAGAGCATCAAACATTCATATAAACCTAATCCATAACTAAGATGAATACAAATGACTAGTTTTTTAAAAAAATGTATAGCACATTTGCTGGATCAATGCCTTCATCAAAACGAAAGACAAATTAGACAAAAGCCACTAAAGCTTTTAGTACAGAAGGCAGCTGTGTAATCTAAAATGCCTTCGAACTAAATCTTTACTTGCATTGACCCTTCACTTAATTTTTTGCTCTGCTTTTGAATGCCTGGAAGCCATTCTACGTGGTAATGCAGAATGTAATGCATTTATCAAATGCATTTTCCCCTAGGTTTTTTTTTAACTTTCAAAGGCATAACATGACATCTTTGCGTTTACATTCAGTAAGTTCCAGAATTAATAAACAAACTCCAGGAGAGGCTAAATACATTGGGAGTTGCAGAGAGAGTTTAAAATAGATGCCAGACCTCCCCAATTTCTACCTTTATTTGTTACAGACCAAATGTGGTTGCACACCTAGAGAATTGTGTAAGTCTAGGGCAGTGTAAAAACCAGAAGGAACTTGGTTGCTTCTTTTCAGACTAGCAAGATATAAGCTACAACTCATTTCATCAAATGTGTCTGGTAGCAAAACCCATGCAAAATGAGTTTAAATTGGGATGAAATGAAAAGAGACGGAGTGGGAAGACTCCCTCTATCATTTAGCCACCACATGCATCTGTTGAAGGGAGTTGTAGCTTTTGTGCTTTTTAATGGAATACGATCATTTCAAAAGGTGCAATCAGATTCCTTCTGCCATTTGGGCTAAGAAATGAGGCTGTCCTTTTTATTTCCTTCCCATCTGCAATTCCAAACTATTAACTCCCAGTAATCTACCTTTCGATCCTCTGGGCTTTCTCTGTTCTGCAGTTTGCAAAATGCCAGCACAAAACCTGGTGCTTTATTGCAATTCATTCCTCTAACCACAGCAGGCCAATGGGGTATGGAATGGATGTATGACAGGAGGGAGAATTCCTCCCAATGAAGAAAATAAGGGAATATTTGAATTGCAACCTGTAGCTCCAAGCACTGTCCTTCCTTCAACATTAACAGATTACATTTAAAAAATAAAATTACAGATTACAGGAACAGCTCTGAAGGAGCCATAAAGCCACAATCTCTCTGTGTGTGTCTCTCTCTTTCTGTCTCTCATCTATCTATCTATCATCTATCTATCTATCTATCTATCTATCTATCTATCTATCTATCTATCTATCTATCTATCTATCCATCCATCCTACCTATTTATTTATATTGATCCCAACAGCCCAGGAACAAAATAACCTACTCAATAACCATGGAATTCTGGCTTCTGGTTATCTATGAAGAGGGCATAAGTGGCTAGAAATCCAAACCAAAGCACACAATACTGCAACATTTTGTTGGAAGTCCAAGCTGTGAGCTATAAATTGCACTATGCAAGAATTTCCTGCCTCTGAAGACCCCAACCCCCTTCCCCCACCACCATTACCCAGTAATACAAGGAAAGAATAGCTATTGATAGTCTTTAGCTGCCATACTACCCACAAAGAAGCACATTGGGTGGGGGGGGGATGTTGTGAGTGGGGAGAAATCAGCTCACCATCAGAGAGCTCCACTTCATAGGGGGATGGTCTTCTTTTCACTCGGTTGTTGTTATACATTGAAAAGTTTTCGGGTTCACCAAAAAATCCACTGCAAAGGAAAAAGCAGAAAAGGCGGCGAGGAAGAGAAATTAGCTCTGCAGATATCTGCTCAAATCCATCATTCAACTGCAATCTGAACAAACATTCAATCTTTTTTTAAAAAAAAAAATAGCCCAATTGAATTTGGTGGTGGTAAATCCGCCAGTGAGGATTAGAGTCTCAACACGGTTTTCTAACTGCTGAGAATGTCCACAATAGGCACACTTCCCACAATAGGTATGTTGCTTGTTGTTGCCGTTTGTGTACCATATGTGGGCAATGTTTATGCCACTTTTCGCATGAAACAATTTTATAACAAGAAATCTAAATAAATGCTTTTCATATCCAGATGACTAACATAACAGGGTTCGGCACTTATCAAGCATTTCCAACAGAAGAATTAAAATACATTTTGAAGCACATTTTGAAGAATTGTCTGGTCCATCAGACAATTACCAGGATTACAGCATTTAGCTTCCAGAATCATTATTCATACCTTTCCTAACCCTTTATGTTTTAAATGGTGTTCATTCCTAACATGTATAATACATGTATGTTAATGTGTACTGCATTTCTGCAGTGGGAGGGGAGAAATGATTGCCTAATTAATAATGACAACCAGGAATAAACATCCATTAACACTAAACATAATTTCTAGAATGATTTTTTCCCCCCCGCTTTGATTCAGGCATTTCCCCCATATTTATGCTTTTATGCTATTACAAATATTGCATCTCTTACAAATAACCATTTCGGGTTTAAGAGGGTAAAATGGGGCGGTGGTGGTGACAATATTTTAAAAGATCTTTGCTGCAAACCTGCCACATTTTGATAAATGATCTGTACCAACCTTGCCAACGTGGTGTCTCCAAGATCTATGGAATACAACGCCCGTCCCCATCCAAACAATGTGCCCAAGGGTGATTGGAGTCCCACACATTTAGAAGGCATCAGGTTATATGGGCTGATGCATATAGATTACAACGGGGCACTTCATGCTGGTTTTAACCTAGTCTTCTCTGCCTTACTCTCAGCAGAAAACGTTGTTGTGACTTTAATATAGATTGACAGCAGGAAGAAGAAGAGAAGATTGGTTTGCTTCGATTGCCCACCGGGGTTTTGTCTTGTGTTTTGGCCATCGGCTCAGGGAGGAAAATCGCACTGACACGCGTGGGCACATTCATAAAAAACCCGCATCTACCTATTGAACAAGAGTCCATTACGAGGAGATGTAGAGAACGCAGCCAAAGAGAACAGGAGACACTAGCGGGCCTTCCACCCAGAGAAGGAAAATCGGGGGACAAAGAGAAAGCATGAAAGCAGAGAAGGCAGAGTCAGCGAAACTGCGAAACCCACCGGCTGCGTCTGAAGAGAAGCAAAAGCGAATGAAACACGGCTCTGTGGGCCAAAAACTCCTCAGGCGGACAGCGGGGGGGAATCTCTTCCTCTGGGGACGGGCATCAAGCAGAAGCTAACAGAGAACCGTTTCCTCCCTCCCCCCTCCCTCGGTTCCGTTTGTCCCCCCCATCCCCCCCAACCCCGATCCAAAGTCCTGCTGCCAGGCTGTGCAACGGACCTGCTGGCGGCGGCGCTGAGCGGAGCCCCGAGGCCATAGAGCATGGCTCTGGCCGGCGGCGGGAGCGCAGGGGCTGCCGTCGGACTGAGGTGCACCATGCGGACGTCGCTGCTGCCGCCGCCGATGCCACCACCGGCCGGGGGCGTGCCCGCTCCGGCACCCGCGGTGGTGGCGAGGGCGAGAGCTGTGACGGTGGCCGGTTCGGCTCGCGGAGCTCCGATGCTGCTGTTGCTGCTGTTGCTGCTCGCGTCTGTCTCTCTCTGGCTCTGCAGGGCCCCGGGCGGCGCCTCCCTGACTTTTATAGGGCGGCCGTTGCGCACCAACTCGATCACTGGCACCGGCGCAGCAGGGGGCCCCGGGCCGGGGGAGGGGGGCGGCCCACCCGTTTCCTTGGCAACCCCAGCGAGCAAGGCCGGCTCCCCCGGGAGGGCCATTCCTCCCAGCCTCCGATCGCCGCCGCCGTTGCTGCCGCTGCTGCCGCCGCCGCCGCTGCTGCTGCTCCCGGAACCCAGCCCCAAGTCCGGCTCGCCGTCGCCTTCCGCTCCAACTCCGGTTCCGTGAGCCGCATCCCGCGGCGGGTCACTGGGGGACCTCTCCATCAGCATCCTGGAGGGGGGTTGGGGGAGAAAGAGAGGGAAGAGGAGAGCGGTGAAGGAGGGGCGCGGCGGGTGGGGTGGGGGAGGGAGAGTGGAGAGGTGGAAAAGGAGGAGAGAGAAACTGGGAAAGAGAGAGAAGGAGCAAAAGCCGGGGAGAGGAAGAAGAGCGGGGAAAGGAAAAGGCGAGGCGGGAGGGGGGGAGAGGGAGCGGAGGAAGGAGAGCGGTGGGGAACCCAGGAATGCCAGAGAAGGGAAAGAGGGAGGCAGAGAAGGAGGGGAAAGGGGGCGGCTGGGGGGGAGGGCATCCGAGATAAAGTGAAACCCCCGAAGGAAAAACGCCGCGTCGCCAAAGAGCCCCCACAGCGGAGGACGGCAAGGCCCCCTGCTTGAGGTTGGACGCCCGGAGAGCTGCGCTGCGCCTTGGCTCGGCGGATTTTGCGCTTCCCACGAAGCGCCGAGCTCCCAGTCCCGGGGATACCCGCGTGGCCCGAAGGAGGGCGCCAGGAGAGCCTTCCTCCGGGGATTGTGAGAACACCACGCAAAACACCGCATTTCCCCAGAGGAAGAAGCCTCAGGGGGGAAGTTCCTCCTTTTCCCTTCCCAATTCCTCAGCTCTTCCTTGGCCCGGCCTGGGGGTGCCTGGCCCGGTGGACTCCCAAAGCGTGGGAGAGATGGAGCCGAGCCCCGAAAATCAAAACGGTCCGTGGGGGCGGGAGATGGTGTGTGTGTGTGTTAACCTTCAAGATGGCCACCCGAACAGTTCAGCTGGAAGATGAGAAGGGAATCGTGGAAACCGGGCGCTTTTATTATATTCGGCTCAATCCTTGGGGGGGGGGGACAAACAACGAAATCGGCTTCACTCCTATTAACAACGGGCGAGGGAGCGTGTAGATCAGAAGTCATACCGGGGCGGGAGGAAAAACGATCACAAACAAGGGTAGGGTAGTTATAACGGTCTACAATAGCGACGGCGTCCTGACTGAAGTCGAATTTGTTCCGTCGGCATGGCAAGGGAAACGAGGGCGAGAAATAGTGGCGAAGACTTCAACTTGGGCACTGAGAATCAATGGCCCGATGCGGCTCCACGCAGGTCCCCACGGAGAACCCGCGCGGTTCCGCCTCCCAATCTGCGCCGCGTGGAAATAAGCGGCGAGGTATCCGCGCCTCCCTCCGCTACCTGGAAAGCGGCGCATCTTGGCCGAAAGCGTTTCCAGAGACAGACAGACAGACAGACACACACACACACACACACACACACACAGAGGAAATCACTTGTGTTCCAACGTCCCTCTCGGTATCCGTTTGTGGTCCGGGCTGTATCGAATATTGAATCGGTTAAATTTCATATTAAATCAAAACTCAATGTTTACGGTTAGTCTCCACTAACCGAGTTGTCCCGTGTAGAGCAACGGGGTGACTCTCAGGAAAGGTTACCCTCGTCATATTGATCGGCGGAAGAAAATAACATAAAAATGCCCTTTTTTTCTTAGATGTCAGGGCAGACGGATGCTCGGCTTCCTTCCGGCTAGCCAGAGAGATAAATGCTTCAAAGGAGGAGAGATAAACGGGGAACGTTGAGGCCTGGGATTCTGGAAGATCAGCTCAAATCATTTTTGGAGGTAAGGAGGAAAAGGGGTTTCACACACTTTTTTTCTTTCTAGAAATGTCAAAGTTTACATTAAATCTGTGAGGGTTTAATTCAAATCTGTGAAGTGAAAACCACTTTCTCCAATTTCGTCCTAATAACTACAATCCCAAACACATTTTCTGGTCAGGAACCCAGTACAGTAGGTCTTAATTACTAGTAAACATTCCCTAAAAATGCATTTAGGATTAAGCCTTAATCTTCCACCCTGCCGTTTTAATTTAAAAGAGAGAGCTGGAGATCAGGCAATATTGTTATTGTGATTGCCTTTATTCTGATTGCGGAGGGGGAAACAAGGCCATTTGAAGCAAATTTATATTCCGACTGACTAGTGATGTGAAAATTCAAGAAAATAAAATTTGAAATTGCCTTAAATGCAATCAAATTATTTTCACTCCATCTTCTCTACTGAGCTCCGGGTTAATTTCACGCCTCAGATATAAAACCAAGCGGCGGCTCGCTCTGTTTTGTTGGTGGGGGGGGGAGAAAAGAGAGAGAAATGGACGCAACGGTTTTAATGAACTGAAGATGAAGCAAAGAGCGAGTCTCTGTGTGTGTGTGTGCGCGCGCGCGCGTAGTGAATATTGTACATGATTGTGCTGTAACTTATCTATGAGACGGCAGTCTTCAAACTTAAGTGGAAGGTCAGCTGCATGCTAGCGAGGGCCTGAGTTTACCACTAGCCATTCTTTGTTTTAATAAATGAGAGATGTGTCCCCCCCGCCGCCCCCACACACAAACGCGTTGCTTTGCAGATTGTAGTGGCTGAATGTCCGTAAAATACGAAGTCCAACCCAAACACACGCCTTTTGGTTCCCATCCATTATTTGATGGGAAAACACCGCCTCTTCTGGAAAAACGCATTTAGGGCTTCCCGATCTTAACCTGCAAATCTGGGGGTGTCCGTAGAGATGGGAGCACAGATAACGAAGTCTCGAACAGCTTTCTGCCATCCAGGGATCGAGCGGAGTTTTGCAACGGAGATCCAGAATCCAGTCCGATGCGAGGAGCGGGCTGTTTAAAGAGCACCAAGCTCCAAAGCGACCTCCATCCGGGGGGTTTGGAGGCCCACCGGCCGCTACTCTCTCCTCTCTGGGAAACGTGTTTCTTCTCTCTCTCCCCCCCGTTCCCCCCACAGCTTTAACTTGCAGATCTGCCCGCACTCTTAACTCGGAGGGTATCTTTCTGAAGGACCCAAAAGCGATCGCGTTGATTTCTCCGGCCTCGAAAAGGCGAGAGAGATTTTGCTGGCAGTAGATAAATCAGAAGATCTTCCTCGTCGATGATCAACTTCTCGTCTGGCGTTTCTGGATGACCTACTCTGCCCCCCCCCCCTTTTTTTAAAAAAAAAATAGAATTTCCTATTTAGCACAGGGAACCAACCACCATTCACACCTGTCAGACTGAAGACGCAACAACCTCGGCTGCCGGCTCAGCCAAGAGCTTCCCGCTGTCAAGGCCGCCTTCTTCTTTTCCCACCTCCCCAGGGCGCTGAGCGAAGGTCCGGCCGAGGCTTTCTGGAGAACCCCTTGGAGCCGGATAGCTCTGCTGGAGGGAGGGGGGAGAAATGGGGGCGAGGCAAGGACTAGGAAGCAGAAACAACGAATCCTGGAACACCCCCCCCCCCAATAAATAAGAGACCACAGGGAGGAGGATTGCACGATCGCAGCAACCAGACGAAAAGAAATTCCGTTTCGTTTGAGGCAGCCTCGAGAACTTTCAGCCTAGAAGAGAAGGCCAACATTTCTTGTTTGATGTTAAGGATAAAAACACTCACGTACACTTCCTCGGAGCCTGGGATCATGCCATTCGCTAAAGTAACCTCCGTAGGAGAGGAATTGCTTAGTTTTTGGGTTGCAATCTTGGCTTAGAGTGCAGCGATCACTTCTCCCGTTGAAATTTAGCCAGCGAACCACAATAAGGTAAACGTGCCTTACTGGCCTGAGAGGGATGCGCGTCTCGTAGTGTTCTGCAATCTAGACCTCTCGCCAAAAGGATTCTTACTCAGCTCGGAAATATTGGCGTCCTCCTTGTATAATTCCTTACCGGTACAATAAAAAAAAAAAGGCGGGGGGGGGAGTCCTATCTCATTTGGAAGAGTTTGGATTTTGAGAAAGCGGACAGAGGCAGCCGAAACCATCGCTGCATCAGCCGGGGAATTGGATGAAGAGGCAGCCTGCCTGTGGTAGAGAGCAAGGGCCAGAGCAAGTCAGGGATCATCGTTCCTGCTGGAAAAAGCGAGGCTGGGCGAGATAATACCTTCTCCAAGCCCATGCTTCGGGGTTGATTGCACTACAACCCCCAGAGTTCCCAGCGGAAGAGGTATCTAGGCCAGCACATCAGGAGTTGTTTGGTCTTAACGATTCAACGATTCAAGCTTAATAAACATGTCACAGGATGCCAGTGTCTTTACAATTATGGACACCAATACAATCATTTAAAAAGACAACCGTAAGCTAGATGTGTGATGACCTGAGGCAGACTTCCTGTCCACCAGGAGAGAAGGTTCCACAAGATGAGCCCCATAGTTTCAAACTATGACTGAAAAAGAGGAAGGCACCAGGAACATAACCGGGGTTCCCCCATTAAGAATGGAAGGCCCAGATCCAAAAATTCAAGCAGTCCCACTGAAAGGATGGGATCCAAGTTAGCTGTGACTGAAAGCCTGACAGTCTGCTAGAAATAGGAACAAGCCTGGATTTCACTTCTGAGACCTCTCTCCATTCCCAGAATAGTTTGAGGACTAGCTACTATGCATCTTACTGATTTATGCAATTTTCAGTCTCTTCTTTCAGCTCATAAAGCGATTGCGGGTACTGAATGATTGCTTTTATTACACACATCGATGTATTGTTAATATTGTCCTATTGTGTTATACGGTGGGATATTGTCCTATTGTGGAATTAAGACATGCCACTCTCTGTATTAATAGCCAGATTATTTACATTTTCTTCACAAGGTATGTATAGTTACCACAATTAAGGATCATAAGCCTTTGGTGCACTGGCACAAATAGGTATACAAAATTATATTTTGCCTATCAATCTGTCTGCCATCTATCAATTTGTATGCTTTATTTTTATTTGCCAGATAATTGATAAAGACTACAAACTAGCCTGAGTTTTAATGACCACCATAAATAATGTTCAGTGGATATCAGAAATAAAGCAGCAGGAATGACCATCCAATATATAAAAAAGCTGTTTTATATTTGGAGCTCTATTGAACAAAGAGGATAGACTCCTGGGGCAAAAATATTTAATTATATGAAAGAACATTATTTAAAAAATTCTTCTGAAATCAAGTCCCCGGATTACTACTACTTCCTTTGTTCCAGCTTGTTCTGAAAAATATCATTTTTGCTGTGCTGGTGGGTATCTCCATTTCTAGTCCTTTAACACGAGTCCTCTGCAAGCACATTCTCTTTTAGATCATAAAAATAATATTTTGCACAGAAAAAAAACCTT
Source organism: Pseudonaja textilis (assembly GCF_049901715.1). Classification (NCBI taxonomy): domain Eukaryota; kingdom Metazoa; phylum Chordata; class Lepidosauria; order Squamata; family Elapidae; genus Pseudonaja; species Pseudonaja textilis. The sequence continues at coordinate 58,117,696 of NC_141992.1, forward strand.
TTAATAATGGACAAGACACCCATGACCTTCGCCAAGCTATTCTTTTTGTTTCTCCTTTTCTTGTCTCCTTTTCCTTTTCAAATACTCTTCAAGGAAGCCTACAAAGGGGAGCCTTTTTCTTCTTCTTCTTCTTCTTTTTTTTTTTGAGGCCTGTTAGGTTTCCACAGAGAAATCGAGCCACCTCCGAATTTTGCCACCCTTCTTTCCCGGCGTTTCCCTCGGCTTCCCCGCTAATATCTTGAACTGCACAATTGAAAAGTCGTCCTTCACTTCCATTCCTTGCACACCGAATTATTGACGGGGGGCGGGGAACCGAGACGGGGCGGGGAGGAGAGCGAGGGAGTCAAGACCGCCGAATCGGATTTCCCGACGTCTTAATCTTCCCCGAAGCCACCGAGTTTTAGGGGGTGACCCGCCCGGCCGCTGTTCCCGTAGCACCTCCCCCACCCCCAAAGAAATACTTGTCTGGTGCGAAAATCGGAGGGGGAGGGGCGCGTGGGCCTCGCGGGGCACTGAAGGCGCTTCGGGGCGCTGCCCTCTCCCCATTTCCCGGCCTTCAGCAAGCCCAATCCCGCCAGTATTTTTCTTTTCTGGCTCAGCATGAAGGTTTCCTACAAGCCCTCCCCTCCCGCCTAAGCAGGCTGCTTGTGAGCAAAAACAAAAATGGATCAACGGTTCAGCCCAGGATTTGGCCGCCCTTTCCTTCTCACACACTCCCCCCCGTCTTTCTTTGCTACGGAGCACCTGGGTGCAAAAATAAGCGAAAGAAAGAGAGAAGTGGACGATTTGAGGAAAGAGGGGATTTTTTCCTGCGTGGGTCACTTTTTGAAATAAAATAAGTTAAAAGGAGAATACATTCTCTACCGTTATGCGTGAAATTGGCGCGGGTTTTGTGGGGGTGGGGGTGGTGTGGATATGTGGGGTGGGGGGGTGCTAACCTACGAAGCGATTGTCTTTCTTGAACAACAAACGAGACAAAAAAAAAGAAGAGAGAAAAACGACCTTTACTCACCACTTGTTTTTCGTTGGTGAAAATGACTGGAGCCATTTTGCGGCCTATTCATGGAGGCTGGTATGCTCCCCCCCCCCCCTCCGCTCCTCCTCTTCTTCCTATAGTGTATCTAAAAAAAAAGAGAGAGGAGGAGGAGGAGGAGGAGAAGTGCTGGGCGGCTTCGCAGCGCCAGGAACTCATTCCCACATCACGTCCAGTTTCCTATTTAGTATGGAGAGCGGATCGCTGGAGCAACGTGGCCAAGCGAGATAAGCCGCTGGCACTGGCCCGCCTGCCCTGATAAGGCCCTAAACCCATTATTTATGAAATGATTCATTATTATTGGGCAATTTTATCGAGGGAAAGCGGAAAATTATTGCAGGGATATGCACAGAGAGGGAGAGAGAGGGGGAATTTTGGAACGCTCGCCTCAGAGCTTTCGAGACGTGTCTGTTTGCGCGCTCAGGTGCACTTTAAAAAGAGACAGCAAAGAGATCGGGGAGGCGGGTGTGAGGCGAGAATAATCAAACGCTCACTGCCCACTTTTGAATAAAGACCCTTTCTTTTAGCTTCCTTGGAGGTGATTATCAATCCCCCCCTTCCCCCCCCCTACCCACCCCCCACAAGTTAAATAGGGAACACCTACCTTGTTCTTCATTAAATTTAATGAGGCAAAATAAAACAGGTGCGGTACCGCGAAGGGGAGACAGGGTGGCGATGGGGACACGAGTGCTCGCTTAAAAAAAAATGACTGAAGAGAGCCGCGCGGGAGGGACAGGTTGTCAATAAAATAAATGTGTATTGTTTTTTTTTTAATAATTAGCATACAATTATTCAACATAAGAATCCCCTTGAAGATGGGTAGGTTTTAAACTCCCAGAATTCCCCAGCCATACATCTTCAAGTGGGTCCTGATTGAGAAAAGCTGGAATAACCTGACAGGATTTGCTACTACGATTTGAATGATGTGGATTTCCCGTCCCTTATCTTGAGACAAATGAATTCTGGCCGTCCTATTTCTGCCATATTCTTGTGATATCGCCTCTGTCCCATCCCTTAAAAATGTCTCTTAGCTGCCCCAGGTTTGAAGTAATGGTTTCCCCCTCCACACCACTTCTACTATGAGTCTGGTCTGAAACCTTTGGCTGTCTTATTTGAGTGCCAATGTGATCAGGGGTTGGAGGGTCTACCCGGTTCATAGGGATCGCTGCTGGCACATGCTCTCCCTTTGGGTGCCTGGGCTCTAGCCTCCATGGGAATGTTGGCTTGGGTTGGAGCTGGTCATCACGGAGGTGCCTGCCACAGAATGCCTGACTGGCACTTTCCATACGAAAGCTCCTTCTACATACAAGTTTGACACTCTTGTGCTAGTTCTTTGCTGTCCACATTGATCCAAATGGAGACACCAGTGTGTGCTGCTAATTGTGTCACCAGCAGGTATATCACAGAATGATGACAAGGATTTGGCATGGCTATTTCTTTTTCTTTACTATTTTTATGCTTTTTAAAAAATATTCCTGAGGACTTGTGCAAGAACACTACAATATCATTCTAACCTAGCAGTAACTGGTGCAGTGGAAACTTCTAGTTTTTCCATTGTGTGTGTGAGAGGGGCTGTATTTGGTATTTTCCAATCCACCTAGAGGTTGCCCCATGATCACTGTAATTACACCCAGACGGATCGCAACAGCATGATTCCAGATGTTTGGTGTAGCATCTGTATTCCCCAAGCCTTATGCCTCAGTCTAAACCGGTCAGGACTGAATTTGCAGATTATTAAGGATTCTCTCTCATTTCATCCCAGATCTCTTCTGCGCTTCTCAACTGAGAGCTGGGGCTGATTTCCAAGCCCTACATTGCCTGATTACCAGGCAATGTTGCCAGGACAAAGGAAGAGGTGTACTGAGTGGCAGCATCGAAGCATTTCTTTATTTTATTTTTATTTTTTATTTATTTGGTTTGTCAGTTGCTTACAAGATAATAGGTATAAGTAAAAACATAGTTATGAATACATGGATACATATAAGAAAAATTAAAAAAGAAAACAAAAGAAACAATAGGACAAGGACGGTAGGCACTAGGCATGTTGGTGCGCTTATGCACGCCCCTTACAATTTCCTTCTGCTTCACCCAAATCCCCCCTCTGAAGTTTAATCAATCAATTCATTTGGCCATTCACCAATTGTTCTTAACAACTCCAGGCAGTTTATAAGATAACAAAGGGTTAAAGCAAAAGGGAAACTTGAGAGGTGGCTGATCCCACCATTCCACTGCACCCCACCTTAAGTGAAAGCGCCTGCTGCTTTTGTTGCTCCATTAGCTGCTGATGCTTGGGGATCCTTCCACCTATCCCTGCTGTAAATCGGCTCCAGAAAGGGCAGTATCATCACTCAGTGGCCTTTCTGTGGTAGAATTTGGGCTTTCAGGGATGATGGAGCACAGCTTATACTTCCTTGATCAGCTCAGTGACAGGTACCACTTCCGCTTCCCTGGGGAGAATGGTAAGGAAATGGGGGCGGGGGGGGGGGGCAGAGATGTTCCTTTTCCAACTAAAATCGTTTTGGTGTAATAATAGTAAACAGCAGAACCAAACTGATGATGTTTCCCAGTTTGAATAATAAAGCATTTGCAAGAAAACAAAAAAGGTCAGAGAGCAACCAAGGATCCTCAGAACCAAACTATCCCGACAAAGAGATTTTTAAATATCATCCTCATTTACACATCATGTGATCATGGTTGATCATGGTGTATTGAATACCCTACTGGTTTGGGTTTTTTTTCCTGAGCTGCAATTCTTGAGCTTAATATAAATTTCCAAGCCACCTTTGCTATGTTCACACAGGATGCGGAAACCATAACCACATAATTCATGCCATGGCCCACAGTGGTATGGAAAGCCAACTTCTGCTTGTGGGAAGAAGGGCAGGAGTTTTTGAACAGCCTGGTTGTGTCCTTAGAGCAGGGACCCATCTTGATGCAGAGAGAGACATGAAGGTGTGCATAGACAAATCCATGAAGCATCTGATCTCACAACGGGTTGGCTCACTCTGCTAGAATAAAGTGAGAGATCACATAAGGCAGAGGTCTCCAAACTTGGCAACTTTAAGATAGCTGGCTGGAGAATTCTGGGAGTTGAAGTCCACCAGTCTTAAAGTTGCCAAGTTTGGAGACCCCTGGTGTAAGGTCTTATCAATCAATAACAGCAAAACAGTACCATTCATCGCAGCAATGATGGTTCGCTTATGGTAGAAGTAACTGCTCCTAGTTTACAAGACCTTGTAGGTTACACTCCATACCACCGAGGAATAAGACTTGAATTTGTTGTCTCTCTCCGAGTTTCCCAAAGTTTCATCCAGATTACTTGATCTGATGAATCTTTGGAAAATTCCCACAGAATGCCATTGATGGGAGAGATGCCGGGATTCCCCACTTAACACCTGAGGTCCTGTTAACTTCAAAGCACCTTTGCAAACAGAATAAAACTGATTAAATCTGGTGGTCTCTTCCCATGCATGGTGGGGAGGGTATGCTTAGACTACGGGAGACAAAGAGGTTTTTTTATTCCGTGTATGGGGAATGAAGTTTCGGTGGGAAGGGGAGATTGAATAGGTCGACCTTCCGGCCAGGGTCCCAAAGTGGCATTAGCTGCGCCTGGGGAGTTCCGGTGCCAATGCAAGCCCCATCCTCATCGTGTGTGTGTGTGTGTGTGTGTGTGTGTGTGTGTGTGTGTGTGTGTTGCGCCGCCGCCGAGGAATAGACCATTTCTGGAGTGTCTCAGTCTAAAAGAGAGAGCGATCAGCCAGGGGAATGCAAAGTGAAGTGGGGAAACGGGGGGAAAAAAGGCTTCGGTCAAAGAAAGGCTTGTGACCCTCCCAGTGTAAACGCCAGGGCAAATGAAAGATGAGTGGCGGGCTTAAATATCCGCCGTCCCCGCTTTGCCCAGGTGCCCAGATCTGGACGTTGCCCCCCCGCCCAACCCCGGTTATTTTTTCCCTAGAGAAGTTTTTCACGACGCCGAAGGGAAACGGCTGGAAGCGTCGGTTCCCCGGGCAGTCACGACTGTATGCTGGGCCTGGGTTTTAAACCAGAGTCAGGAAACACGAGCGCCACTTCCTTTAGCCACCGGAGGCAGGAAATGGGAAAGACGAAACTCGTCTGCCCGGGCGGGCACAGTAATGGAGATCACGTTTCTCCTCTGCCTTTTCCATCTCTCTCATCCTGCCCTTCATTTGATAAACAGACCTCTCTGTGCTGGGGTCAGGATCCCATTGAGAGGTGGAAGGAGTTATGCTGAGATCATGGCATTCCCATTCCGTAGTCCCAGCCAGGAATCAAATACTGTACCTGGATAGGACAACCTGGTACTTCGTACATCAGGGGTCTCCAACCTTGGCAACTTTAAGACTTGTGGACTTCAATTCCCAGAGTTCAATTTTGGGAGTTGAAATCCACAAATCTTAAAGTTGCCAAGGTTGGAGACCCCTCTTGTAGATGTTTTAGAGTCGACAATACTCTTTTCAGGTCTCTACAGTTGACTGTTGGCTGGTCTGAAGGACACCAAGTTGCCTAACCCTGGATCGGTATTTTGCGGTAAGATCTAATGACTTTGAGCCACACATCTTATATTGCTGAAGGGCTAAGGATCCTGAAAACGTTGTGTGAAACAATCCTCAAATATTTCTTGGTGCATACCAGGAATCATAGTGCAACTCTAGAGGAGCTATTCTTCCATTTCAACTGTTATCCATCTCATCTTTGCACCACCGACCAGTAGCATCATAACACTGGCAGTTTGCATTGCATAAGATGTGGTTCCCAACTACATTGTGTTGTTGTGGTTTGTGTATGCCACATACAATATTCAATTAACTGGCTTTCTGCTCTGGCTTTGTTACAACCCACTTCAGCATGTTATCAGCCAGCAAGAAATGGAGCACTAGTGGGGTGGGGATTTGGCTCTATTATGTAATTCTAAGTCTTTGCTTTTCTGGCAGACTGCCCCTCCTCCACTCCCACTTGAGTACCTGATAGTGTCAAAAGATAGTATCTCCAGGAGGAACGTCGCGTGATGGGTCAGACAGGACTTCACAACTAACACAAGAAGAAATGTCAAAATAATGTGAAGAATTTAGAGGAAGCCAGCTCTCAATAATAACATTAGGGCAGCAAAAAACAAAAACAAAACACCATGTCAGATTCTAATTCAGACAGTATACATGGAAAACACCCAGAAATAATCTCAGAAAGGCGGGATACACACCTTCCCAATAGTGCCAACAGAGGTCCTCTTACAGATGGTTACAGAAACCAAATATCATAAACACTTTTGCAGAGAGGGGAAATGTTTGAAACCAACTCACACAAGAAAACGGGCAAAATATCAATAAAAGTCCAATTATTCCTTATTCTTGCCACTGCAACAGTGCTATGCTGCTGTTGCGTCTAATGTTAGTTTCTCCATTGATTCTGGAATTGTATAAATAGAAAATTGTGTAAATACACCTTGTTTCCAAATACAAGATTAATGGTTTTCTCTTCCAACTCTCTTCTGGTTAGAAGCCTAGAGTTGATTCCCAAATGATTTTGTGGGGAGAGGGGGGGAAATTGCATGAAAGGAAGAAAAAACAGAAACAGAACTAATGGAGAAGCCAGTTGCTGGGCACTAATTTGGCTGCAAGAGAGATATGAGAATGTTTTCCCAACACACTTGAGCTTCTAGCAAAAATGCTTATCAAGGCATATCAAAAACCTCATAAATTTCAGTAAAATGGGAATGGGCAGAATAAAGCCACATAGGATGGAGTCTTCCCTGTATCACTTTCGTGTGTATTATGATATGAATCACATGAAACACCTTAGCTCACTTGGCAGGCTGATCATGCAAATGAGTAGGCAGCATAAGCTAGTGAGAGCATAGTGGGAGTCAAAGACTCAATAACATATGCATAATGCTTGTGTGCATTATCTCTTTAGCATGTACCAATCTAGTCCTCCTTGGATTATAAGTACAGTATTTTATAATTTGACAGGATGATAAATGTACTATGAATATAAGGTATCCGTGGACCTAAGGAGATCTGAATGTAAAGAAGGCTGTTTACCCAAACCAAAGATACTTTATTTAGTTTGGCTTATAATCCTGAAAATTTTCTCTCTTCAGAAGTAAGGAAAAGCAGTGATGAGAGCTTATCTTTGGTTGTTCAAGTCCCTTGTTCACCTGTCTTCCTTAAGCATACAGTTTGTAATATAAATGTGAAGCCTCTTGATTTATAGATACATAAAGTAAATCAAGTTAGATTTAATTATATTTTAAGCAGTTTTCTAAAAGTTAGCACATTGCGAAAATAGTCTAGCCATTTTATTTCAGCACACAAAATATTAAACAAATCAGGAACTACAGAATATAATGTTGGGTATTTATGGCAAGTCATACAAATAACATGGTTATTATTTGTCAACCTAGTTTTGTTTCCTAATTGCATTTGTTACAAATAATCATAGAACGTTTTATTTCAAATTCATAAAATAAAATTCATAAAAGTTAAAACAGGTAAATACTTCAAATCAAACTTGCTTTAAACTCATTGTCTGCTTCACCATGGATAATTTCATTCTTGTTGGATTTAATAAAAACATCTTTAAAAATACCCTATATACTAGTAGTTTCCTGATTATATTCAATGACCATTTGGAATGTAAATGTATTCTAGTATGCATAAAGACTTAAATTTATTGTGCAACCTGCTGTATTTCTCAATATGAAATTAGGAACCACTCTCCCATTTATTGATCAGCAAGAAAAATTTTAAGTTATATTTAGCCAGCAGCATCTCTTGATTTTTCTGAACCATGAGAAAAGAAAGAAAAGGGGATGCCAGTAATTTGTAAATAAGTCAGAATAACTTTGGTAGCTGTCTGAGTTGTTTTACATCGAGAAAAGTGCCTACTAAATTAACATTTTCTGTTTGATTTAAATTATCAACAGAGGGAGTTTGTGGAGTTCCAGTCACAATGTGAACATTTAGGTTTTCTTTGTCTGGATGCTGTGTAAATTCTGCTTCTCCAGGCAAAAGTTTCAGTTTTGGCTTTAAATCCTTTAAAAAGGGGTCCGGAGTTTCATTATTTTGGTGCAGGATTCTGGGTGGCAAAACAGCATTTGTAACATTTCTTAAGATGGGTCCTTCTGAATGCAGCAGGTGACAAGACGATTCAGTTTTACAGTCTTCTGAATCAAAATTTATCTGCTTCTCACCAGTTCTTTCAGAAGAGCCTTTCCAAGAAGCAAAGCCCTCTAAAACAGGGTTGAAATCCAAGTGCAGAACAGGCTCTAAGCTCTCTTTGCTCTTGTAGTTCTCGGATGGTTGCTCCTCTTCATCATCACTACCATCGCTGCTTTGAAGAAGGCCATACTTCCTCATATATCTCTTGGTTGCAAAAGACATGTTGCCAGGAGAAATTAAACCAAGGCCCATCAAAGACTTCTCTGTATTAGTTTGCAGGAGAGTCTGTAAAGATGAAGTCACAGAATTTCTCTGGCTTGAATGATTTAAAGAAAGCTGTGACAGTTGATTTTCATTCAGGTACTTGAGAGCAATAGCATTCGCCTCCATGCTCAGGTCTGCTCCAGTGGGAGTTAAGCCACTCATACCAACATTAGCAAAAGAGATATAGTTTAGTCCTGGTACTATTGCTTCAGGATTAATACAAGCCAATACACTAGAAAAGAAAAAGACACATTAAAATAATTCTGACATTACCATTTATTCAATTTTTTAATAACCAGCTGATCATAAAATGTGAACATACTATGAATGTCATCTGTTTTAGTATCTATATAGTTTCCTAATTTGACAGCTTTAATAAGACATATAAATTGTTGCTCTCATATTGTCAGTGAAATTTATAAAGTGATTAATTTTAGTAAGATTGTCTCTATCAGGGGAATTTAATATAGATGGTCTGATTTGCATGTCTGGGAACAGCCTTTTATTTCTGTCCTTTATAATGCCTTCTTGTCCATAAAAAACCATGTTGATGTTATATATAAAAAAGTAAATAATATACTATATTCAATGCAAGTCATGATTGGAGTAAGGATGGGTTTTGTCCAGATTATCTCACCACCAAAGTAGATAGGTAGTACTGACATCTAGCCTTGTAAGCTTTTTAAGCAATTTGGTGCAAAAGGAGAATTTATAATCTGCTGAACAGTCACCCTGATCTCTCAATAGCTACTGCAAAAGACAACTGTCGCATATATTTCAGATTATTAGGCAGACAAAGTTGCATGGATATTCAGTCATTTGTGGCTTTATTAAATATTAAAGTTTTATAAATTTTGATAAGTTTTTCATATAGATAGGCCAGATTTGCACAGACAAGACTGTAGGAAAGAAATCAGAAATGTAGTTTTCATTCTCATTAATAATAGTTCAATATTGCATCCAAATCCTGAATTGGAAATAATTTTAATGTTGGGTAATAAAAACCAGATTTCAATCCATGAAGGTTGAAGACAGTAACAATGTTTCAAATTTTCTACTAATAATCAAGGCTATCCAGACTTTGTTCTCGGTGGGATATTACAATCATTTTATCAAGAAAAAAAAATGTAATAATAATTCTGAAAAAAAATCTTATCAAACTAAATCACTAGATCAGCGTCACCAATCGGTAGGCCGCGGCCCACTGGTGTGAGAAAATTTTGGTGGGTCGCAGAGAAATCTCACCCCCAGAGCACCCCCCCAAGCAATTAATCCAGGCTGCAGAGAAACACAAGGCTGCTCAGCCCACATGGCCCGCGAGAACCCTCCCCGCCCACTCACTCCTTACCCGGCAAGCTTGTCTGCTAAGTTGCTATTTTTCCTTTTTCCGACCATCATCTGTTCTGCTGTGCCAGGAAATTTATATCAGCTAGGAAGCAGGAAATGGTTGGATTTCTTGCTTTCTAGCTAAGCACAACCAAACCTCTCTTAGGACTGAAGGTTTGCTTGCAAGCAAATTCAGTGCAGACTCACGGCAAGTAAATTTGAGAGACTGAGCTAGCCGATGACAGATAGATAGATCACTCAATGATTCTGTGAGCAACTCAGTCTGCCTGCTTTGCCTGATTTTGGATAAAAATTGCTTTTTTATATATATAAAAATCAATACTTACATACATGGTGTGTTGTGAGTTAATTTTATGAGTTTGCTTGTAAGCAAATTTTATGTGACAGACTGAGCTAGCCAATGGAAGATAGATAGATCTCTGAATGAATCTGTAATTCTGTGAGCAACTCAATCTGCCTGCCTGCTTTGCCTGATTTTGGGTAAAAGTTGCTCTTTTTTATAAAAAATTCAATATTTATAATATTTACATACAAGCCATGCCCAGCCAGTCACATAACCACCAAGCCACACCAACAAACTAAGCCATGCCCACAGAACCAGTTAGTGGTTCCTGGGATCTAAAATTATGAGTTTGGTGGTCCCTGAGGTCCAAAAGGTTGGCGACCCCTGTGCTAGATGACCCGAGACTTCCCCTTTCTAGATGACAAAACACTATGACATCTTTCCCAAAGCTTTAGTCCTTTCTGTTCTTTTACCTTTATCACAAGTCAGAGTGTCTCAATGTACATATTGAAATATAAATATGTACTCATTTTTTCCAGTGTTCTGGAGCAAGGGGCGCCAACCTTTTAAACCTCAGGGACCACCACTCATAATTTTAAATCCTGCATACCAGAGACCCTGGGAAAATCCCCAAAAAAGTCTTCAGGAAAATTTCCTACCCCGTTTTCCTACTGACCGATCACTCTTTATTTTGGATCACAGGATCCAACCAAAGCTCCATTCTCAGGGAGAGAGAGAGACTTTTGGCTTCATGCAAGGGAAGCAGCAGAAGTCTTTCTTTCTTTCCCCCAAATTCCTCCAGAAATGAGTCTTTGCCAGCGCAGCTTCTTGGAGCAGGATTACAGGGTCCCAAAGACTCATTTCTGGCAGAGTTTGGGGGAGAGAAAGGAAGACTTTTGCTGCTTTCCTTGCGTGCAAAAGCAGAAGAAGCGGAAAGAAGCAGCCCAGTGGCCAGGCCAGGCATGTGGGGCGAATGGGGCAAGTTCCCCCCTCCGCCCTTTCCTCCCTCCCCTCACTACGTGTTGTTTGCAATGCGACACAAGCCTTGTGTTCCCACGCAGCCTGGATTAATTGCTTTGGGGGTAACATTTCTCTGCGAACCACCAAAATTTTCAGTGGTCCCCGGCCCACTGGTTGGCGACCACTGTTCTGGAGAACCTGACAAGATTTTGTTCCCATGTAACATAAATCGACTACTCTTTCCTCGCTAGAGAAACTCAAAACACTGCTTAATGCTACAGAATCTGATTTAAATTGCAAGGAAGCCCATGCCAATATAGCTGGAGCATAATAATGCATGGAAGCAGGAGTATCTGTAGGATGTGGTCAAGACATCAATAACTGATTTGTTGTTTGTATGCAGCTCAGAATTATACTGAGGTACTATATAAAACCTAGCAATAAATAAAAAACAGTAAATTGCCATTACCCAGCATTCTCCACTTTGTGTACATTGTTCATCTTCTCAGGAGAATCAAAATTTACTCCAAGGTTTCTTAATTGCTTCAAGGTTGCATTCAGAACACTATCTTTATCTCTTAGGACCCTGTCTGATGCTGAGCTTCCTTTTTGTGCCTTGTTTATTTTTAAGGATGTAGTGCATTCATCTTTAATCAGATCCTCTTTCAGAGAGGGACCACTTTCATCAGGTTCCTTCAAAAATCGATTTACCTGACCCTATAGAAATATTACAAAGAAGAACACAAAATTAGATGAATAAAACTTCAGGATCACATCTCCATAGGAATTCATAGTATATTGACAATGTATTCATATCACCATAGGCAAACCTGTAAGCAATTTATTTCTAGCTTTCAAATCATAGATGCACAACTTATATCACTAGCTTATAGTTAAACAGATTTTAGCATGAGTCTTTAGAATGTATGCATTTAGAAATAATCTGTCCAAGTTTACATTTGAAATATCGTAATTCTGTTTAATTTTAAGTAATTATGCAATTTAACCTACTATTTTGTCCCATTTTTAAAAAGAAATAATCATGTAAGTAGTAGAAGGCAGTTCTGAAATATTAACAATAAACTGGATGTATCCTATTGAGTACTTTAAGGAAGTTCAAGATACATGGATAATAAAGATTTTACTATGAAGAACTTTAAAAAAATAGAAACAAATTTATAGGGCCAACACTGTTAAACACTAGAATTAAATAGTTATATTGAGCAGACAAAACTTACTAATAAATCCTGATACATTTTTTGATCATCAGGTGATACATTTGGTGGGGTAGTAATGGTACACTCAAAATTTTGTTTATCAGTTGGTTCAAAATTATTCTCAGTTCCTTCTGACAGACTGGTTTGCAAACATTTGTTACCATTTTCATTCCGCAGTGAAGTTTGGTCAATTCCTATGGCAAGTGGTCCATTACTATTAGTAAAAACAGATATGATTTGAATTAAATTATCAATAGATTTATCACTGTAGCAGAATTTATATCTTAAACTAGATCTCATATTCCCAAGGCTTTCAGATTATCATTAAACTCTCACATTTCGGAATATTTATTAAGTTTTTAGCAATAGCACTTATATACAGCTTCATAGTGCTTTACAGCCCTCTCTAAGTGGTTTACAGAGTCAGCATATTGCTCCCAACAATCTGGGTCATCATTTTACCAACCTCAGAAGGATGGAAGGCTGAGTCAACCTTGAGCCTGGTGAGATTTGAATTGCCAAATTGCAGGCAGCCAGCAGTCAGCAGCTGCAGTACTGCATTTTAACCACTGTGCCACTGCAATTCTTAAATCAGAAATAACTTAAGTGTTCGTCTTCATTTACTGCAAGCAATATGTTCATAATCATGACCAGAAGGTAACAGTAGTATCTCCATTAGTATATTACTTGTATATGAAAACATTTTCCAGTTATTAAAATAAATATGGATTTAATATTTTTTGTTGAATGCTTTATGAGCTGCATGTGTCAATTGTTTAAATCCAACTTTTCTTCCGGGGTGTATCTAGCATTCATTTTGATTATCTGTGCATGAAAAATATGTTTTTAATTACTCTGATCATACAGATAATTCTATTTTGTGTATTATTCCTGACCAGAACAAGAAACATGGATAGCCAGCTCCTTGCAAAGCAAATCCCTTCTCAATGCCTGTATATTGAAGAAAGTCTACAGACTGCAACTATTGATGTTTCCCTGACTATAAGTTGAGGCTTCCAAGAAAAGAGAGACCGGAAACCAGAGCACTCACAATCACACAAAGGATTAATTTGAGTAAAACCTCTCATTATGAACATCTTATGGTATCAAAAATGTGGCTGGCATGGATGAGATGAACTGCTTAAATTGTGCTCCCTTACATTTTTCACGTTTAATGCTATCCCAATTTTTGAGGTCAATTGAGATTGACAACATTGGAGCAGATATTCACAAATGGAATACAGCTTTTAAAATCAAGTTGACAAAATGTCCAAGTTGGAGCTAGAATCAAAATATCGATTCTATATTGCTATAGAAGTTGCTATATAATTCATTTAAAGTAACTACTAAGAAGAAAATAGCTACCTGGACTCAAATCTAAACAGTATTTTTGAATTAAGCTGCTTTTAAATCCTATTCTTAGTATTAAAATGTTAGATTTTCAATAGGAGGAAAATATAGAAAATATATAGACAACTTATTTTGAGGTATAAATGCATAAGATGTCATAGTGCAGAACAGTTCAATTTGGCCAATTCAGGCTGCTATCTATAAGCAATAAACCCTAGAATACAAGATACAGCAATATAGCATATTAGCACAAGTATAGAGCTGAACCAAGCCGACCTGGTATTTATACTACAAGTCAATTACAATACTAGCTTCAGTTCTTGGGGGGGTGGGGGTGGGGGTGGAATCATAGGTGACTTAAACATAACAAAAGATTTATGTAAACTTTAAAAGAAGTCAAAGAATAATTCAACTTTAAAAAAAATTACCACAGGCCTGCAGAAGACTGATTAGTTCCTCCTTCAACAATATGGACACTATCAACAAAGCTGGGTATATCAACAGCTTTTAATGAAGAGGCAATGCTTGTTTGACTACTGTCCTTTTCTGCACTCAAAGAAATAGTGATGTCTTCGTTGGAAATTTCAACTTCATCTTCTTTCACAGACTCTTTCTTCTTTTCCAAAGGGGTATTCCAAAACAAGCTGGCACCTGTAGGAAATCAAATAAAAATACTGTGCAATTTAAACTAGGCTGCTGCACTATACACCGTATGTGATGTACATCTTGAAACAACTTTGCACCATTTACAGTGCACTTACTGCATTTCTGATATAACTGGTCTGATTACTGTACTGGCTAATTCTTACTACACATGCAACATTTGTTAAACAACAAAAAATGCTAATCTATCACCAGTTTGTCTTTGTATGTGGTGCTAAATCCTAAAACTGGCATACATAATTCTAACCAGGACTGAGGTTCTATGATCCCATTAGAAAATATATCTTTAGTAACAGAGGCCTAATGTGTCAATTTATAGCTGGTGGGATTTTTTAAAAAACATGTTGACATTTGCTTTATGTTAGTTATAAGCAAACTAAATTAAAAGAATATTTTACAAAATTGTAAATCTGAAACATATTGTTATATTATAGCAAGGGACACTAAGTAGGTTTCTGCAGAGATTAAAGGATAGATTCATCAAACTATGAACAACCAGAACAAAATGGCTCCAATGCTTAGCATTTCCCCCCAAGTTTAGTGTCATTTAAAGAAAATGTACAATAAAACATTACCTGTACTCACTGCAATGCTGATACTTTTCTTCATGTGTAATCCTGGAGAAGACTGGGTTTCCATAGCAACAAATTCTACTTGCTTCTCAGACTGTATGCTATTGTTTTCTATGGATCTGGAAGCACAGGAATGAAGAGTTTGTGCCTCTAAAAGCTGCTGGATCTGCAAACAAAATCTGTGTTAATTGAACAGTCTGGGTAAAAGGAGAACCAATTAGTATGAATTACTTGATAACAATTTATCCTACATATATTGAAAACTGTTTTCCTTTCTATGAACTACATAAGGCAGTGTTTTAAAACCACTTTCATATATAAGATAAAGTAGGGCAGCATACCACAGCACACAGAAATAGGTAGTTGAAATTAAAGAAAATCATTAATTTAGCTAGCTTCTGTTCAATATTGACTTTCCAGCATAAGAAATGGTAACACTAAAAACACAGTACTATCCAGTTACATTAAAACTTCTACTTGCCTCAGAGATTGAAACAGAAACTCCCAAATTCAAACTCCCGAGTTTGAAAGTCACACCAATGATGTGAAAGAGTACTCATACTTCAGTAAGCCAAATAGATAACTGAAATAACCCAACCAACCTGAGCCTGTAGTAGCTTGATTTGCCTATGCTGTTCACCAAGAATTCTGTAAACATCTGAAGATAATTCCATTTCATTATCTGATACGGCATTTGCAGCAGGAAGATGCATACAAGCTGAATGTGTTGTATGTGACTGTGCACTACCAGGATTTACTGGAGATGACATTCTTACTGCAGCGGATGTGTTATTATTAACAGAACAATTCCCTATTATTCCATGATGGCCTACATTAATAGGGCTACTTGTGGCATACACTGGATTGCAGCCGCCATTTACATATTCTTGATTCTGATGGAACATTAATTTTGTACTCTCCTGGGTAGGACCTGAATGATTTTCAGGGCTGTCATTACACAAACCTTGCCAAACATTTGCTGGATTATATTGTATATGGCCATATTGCTGACAGTTGCAAATACAAGGAGAACAGCATGATGGACCTTGAATTGGTACCCGAACTCCCAGAGGTCTTCGCAAATAAGATGGTGATAGTGTACAAGCATGCCAGGGATACTGGGAAACCACAGGAGTTAGATTTTGTTTGTTAGATTTTTGTGCTGAAAAGCCATTAGTAGAAAGTTCTCCTTTCTGTGGAACATCATCACTATTTGCCAAGGGTCTTTCAGAAGGAATTGCACCTTGAAGCAGAGATGTATTTTGTGGAAATTCGTTACAGGATATTGAAGGAGAAGAAGTAGGTACACAGCCCTTTTTTGCTTGAGAGCCAGCTGGACTGGACTGCAGTTGT
The DNA here is from genome assembly GCF_049901715.1 of Pseudonaja textilis. NCBI lineage: Eukaryota > Metazoa > Chordata > Lepidosauria > Squamata > Elapidae > Pseudonaja > Pseudonaja textilis. The sequence goes on from NC_141992.1 coordinate 58,133,916, forward strand.
AGTGGAGACTGCAGTCCTTTGTTAGGTTTTAAAGATGCAAGCCTGTGTTTCAGATGACTTGGTATTTGCTTTGGAGGAGGCTCTCTGGCAGCCAAAGCAAAGATCTGTCTTCCAGCGTCAGAGCTCTGAGTCTGCTGGGGAGCATGCGCTACAGAGTATGCCATCTTAGCAGGTTGGTGTACTAATGAAGATTGATTTTTAATCACAGCATGTTTGGATGTTGGTACAGATTCTGTGGAGATGCCTTCAAGTACAATGGACAGCTCAGGAACTGAAGGATGGATCTCAGTCATCTGGAAACCAAGACAGTTCAAAAATAAAAATATTTATGAATTCTTAGTTTACCAAATTAATCTGAAGTATTTTTCTCTTATCATCTACACCCTGTATAGAACTTAGTGCAAAGGGAAAGAATAAGATTAGGTGTACACTGTAACAAAAAAAAGTATGTCCAGTGGTGGGCTGCAACTGGTTTAACAACCGGTTCTGTGACTGCGTTCAAAGTGTGTGCAGCATTCAAAAAACGACAATTTGAACCGTTACAGCCTTCTGTCTAGGGCAGCCCAAGTAGGACAGCTGAGGCGCAGTAAACCACTGCGCCACGTGAATCAGCTGAGCTGAAAAAGACGGAAATATCGGACAGGATAGGGTGGGGTCAGCTAATTGTCGCAAATACCAATTTGCTAGAACCAGTCCGAACCGGCAGCATCCCACCACTGAATATATCTCTACCAGGAGGCACGAAGCCAAAAGCACGAAGCCAAAAGCGCCAGCCTGAGGATGGCAAGTGGGACCTTGCCGAAACGTCACCAAGATACTCTTAATCTTACATGGCAACTGCTTAATGTGAGGAGCACATGAAGAAAAAGACTGTAAAAATGCTTTACCCAACGTAACACTATAAAACCTAATGTTTGCAGCTACTGATTTTCTATTACTGATTTACTTTCAGTTTAGGAATAGGAAAAAAACAAAACCAATCCAATTCAGTTGGCATTCATTTAAGTTCTTAATAAGCATATCAGTATATCCACACTTTGGCTAGCTCTTGTGTCAATATGTTGTGAGAACACCTCCCTATTTTATTGAGTCAAGTAATTTTGCCATGGTTCAGCTAGTTTTGCATATTCCCACAGCATAATTATGCAGAGTCCTAAGAAAGTGTCTCGTTCAAACTTAATTTGAAGATAAAGCAGCAATAAAGGGTTAAGAGTCCTGTAGTACAACCTAGTGGCAGGATTATGATATAACACCTATCTGAAAGAACTCTGAAGCAGAATACCAGTAATACCAGTTACTCAAAATAAATTCTGCAAAGCTAATTTATTGTGACCGGTTTCAGACAGGAAATTGAGAATATACCAGTTGGTTGATGGGATGAGGACGGGGAAAAGGTCTTGGAGATACATCGTCTTCCACACCAGAGTCATGATCACTGACAGAAAGTTTATTGGGTGAACAATCTACGGATAAACTATAAAAAAATAAAATTTTATAAAACTAGTAAAAAATAACTTTGTTATCTTTTTTTTTTTTTTTACTCCTGTAACATTTTACAAATAATAGATTTTTAAATATTCTTATTCTTATATGCAATATACCATTTTATAATATAGCAGCTTTAAACAGTATCTGCAACTCATTGACATGTCATGGCAATTTACACATTTTATGATCATTATTAAACAAGAGAAAGCTGAACAACTATTTATAAACAAGTCAGTTAATACATATACATTTTATTGTCTCTTAATTTTTTAATTTTATTTTATCTACAAATATTACATTTGTTTCTTGGTTAGAGGAATAGTGTTTCTCCTAATACAGTTTTTCAATAAAGAAAATTTATACTGTGAGATTAGAAAGTAAAATCTACAAAAACGTAAATACACACATATTGCCTGATATCTCTTGGGTATACTTTTGGATAATAAATAACAATTTATTGTGTTAATGAAACGAACAATCTAAAAAATCCTATTGTCTTTTCTTCTACTTTTCTGGAAGATACATTTCACATGGCAGCAGACAGGAATACCTATCTGATAGCTATTAATTATTCCTAATGAAAATCTTTATTAATGCAAGATATTGTAAAAACTTTGGAAATGATTGTACTGAAGCAAACAAACAGTACAGATTATTTGCATGGAGAATATAAAAAATGACTCACCTGTTTATGGGAATGTTTTTTGAAATTTTTCTGAAGAATTCTGTTTCTGCATTTATATTTTCTGAGTTCAGTTCAAACTGGATAGGGTATTTATCTGAAGGTTCTACTTCCTGAAATGAAATAGATATAGGTACTAAGCCAGACAATCTAATCACAACAAAAGTGCACCTCTCTACATCAAACAATAGTGCTGCTGACTATTTATTGCCCAAAAGTTTTTATGTACCTACAGTATATGTAGGGGATTCATGACTACTATAGATAATCTCAGAAGCAAAAATTTAAAGAACATTATTGCTGCAATTTTCTAACAATCATATTAGGTGCAGTATAGAGGTACTGAAGTATTTCTATTTCCAGCAGTTATAATTACTGTGCTAATCCAAAAAATGACGCAAAATAAATAATCCTATCCTAACTATTTCCAAATTGAGAAGAATTGTTTATCCCTTTCAACAACAGCAGGGATCCCACAAACCTATTTTTCAGTTTGGCTCTGTAAAAGTAACAATTAAACCTTTTAGAATATGTAAATTATTCAAAATGCATTTTTTCTAAGATATGGTTGGCCCAACATCTTTTATGATTAGTGTTGAAATCAAAAAGCCAAACTATTCTTTTCAGATCCATAATTTTTCTTTTTTTTTTCTCCACACAAAAATCAGGTAGTTGTCAAGATTCTCCATCTATATTCTTCTCTTTTTAAACCTACAAGATAGATTAGGATAAAAAGAATGACTAGCTCAAGAATAAATATCCCAGGTTAAGTAATAATTTAAATCTAGATCTGGATCTTCAGTCTTAATCCTAAATTAGTTCTTTCATGGTGAAACTTCAATAGCAGCTGTTACTTTTGGAAGCTCCATTTAAAATTCTAAAGAGATTGGAGTGTTAAGGACATTTGAAGCCATAAACAAAATCATTTCACAATTTGAATATGAATATATATATATATATATATATACACACACACACACACACACACACACACACACACACACACATTCTAATTCTTGAATATTTTGATATAATATTTTGATCTTATAAACAAAGTAGAGGCATGCTATTTCAATATCCAAAATAACAGAAAGTCAAAGCAACTTACTTTGAACAGATGTAATGTTTCTTTGCATGTAAGTAGCTGGAAGTCTAGTTCAGTACGCCCATCATAAGGCAAGCATTCATAAAACTTTGGATCTTTATGATTCAGAGCAAAAAGAACTACAAGAAACCTTCCTGTTTCAGAAAACACCCTAAAGAGAAGAAAAATATTATGTATACAAAGCAATGCAAAAATCACAAATTTAGACTTTCCATGCAACAACATAAATTGTTCGCTGCTGTGTCATTAGTTTGAGATGGTTATACAAACTGAACCAACCAACCAACCAATTACAAATGTTGAGAGGAATTTAGCATGTTTTAAAAAACATATAATACAAAATATAGCTAATTATGCTAGAATCTCAATCACTGTATAGCATGTCATCATTTACCATAAAATAATTAAACAGTAAAATTACATTATCTTCTTGGACTACTGTGCAAAACTTGTTATTACTGCTATAGTTTGTAAAGCAATAAATGCATGTAAGTAGAATGCAGGATGATACCATCTCTTCCCAAATAAATTTTCTCTGTATTTGCAATGGGGCAAGCAAAGTCTTGCTCTGGGTTTATATAAAATACTCAACTCTTTGACACAGTCTCCAACCATTTAAAAAGTTTAGTTCAGATCATGTTTTAGAAGACCTCTCCAATAAGATTATGTACTGGGCACAGGTATCTAGCTGGGCTTGTAAAAAGTTCTATCCCACTTTCTAAAACAGCACAATACAAAAACAGTACAGTACATTTCTATGGTCTAGAAATCTGTTTTACCTATTCTTGTATAATATTTATACAGTATATATTACAACTATATATTGTTCTTTCTGAGGTACATTTTTAATTGCCCAAAATATTTAATAGTATTTTATGCTATCTACCAATTCTGATTTTGTTTACTATTTATTTTAATTATCTACGTTAATGACCTTTTCAAATATACACTTTGGGTATTTTAGCAATAAAATATAAAATAATATAAAAACCCAATAAAATCCCTATCACTGTAACACTAAAAACAAATTCCTATTACTGTAATAGTAAGGAAAAAAATCCCTATTACTATTAGTTGAGATTAATTTTAATTATAATTACCTCTCTTGGATTGATAAACTGTATAAGTATCGCAGACAAAAGGCCCAAACTTGTGGATTATGAATGTGAACTAGTCCACTCAACCAGCTAGAGGAATAGAGGAGGAAAGATATTTTTGAACAATCATATTACAACCCCTGGCATATCATATAGAAATAAAATCTGTACTGAATATCTGAGGTAATCTGCAAATGTACTGCAAATATTTGTTATAATACAAATTCAAATGAAGAAACTTTTTATGGAAAAAAAGTCATCACCCAAATACTTACACGCCAATCAGAGGCAATGTGCATGCTTTGGGATCTGATTCCAGAATTAAAAGAAGTTTCCTTGTTTGATCCATTGAAAGATAACTGCAAGTAAAACAAATGACTTTTTTTTTACAAAGAAAACTGATTTTAAAGAAATGGAAGAGATTTCCAAACTAGTAAAAAGGTTTTGCCAGAGAAATAGCAAATAAAGGAGATAAACACATGAATGAATTCTTCACATTTTAAATATAAGAGAAAAGTACAAGCTTCACACAATAGATACAATGTTAAGAGAACAATTTTGTGTAGAATTCTTTTCAGCACTCTTATGAAACAAAAATGGTCAGTGCATATATTTTACCCAAAAGGAATAGAACAATGTATTAATTAATTATTACTGGAAATTACTCTTATAAGATGGAGAAGCCAGGCTACTGGCAGTTTTACATATTAATTAACGCATTTAATTTTACCACCATCCTATGAAAACAATTCCAGCAACTTTCAAATGGTTAAAAAGAAGACCAAAACCCCTACCCAGCCAAAAAAAAAACCCCACCACTCATATTTTCTGTTTGAAGAACCAAACATTTAAATTATCTGTATAGCTGTCATAGTGATGTAATCCTAGAATTGCCTCATTCTAGGCCTGAGAAAGCGAATAGCCCAAAATCAACCAGCTGGCCTTACCGGTATATGTAAGGCAGAACTGGAATTCACAGTCTCCTAGTTTATAGTTTGATATCTTAATCACTACATCAAACTGGTTCTACTTTTTAAACTTATCACATGTTAAATCAATAAGGACAGCAACCTTTCTGTGTTAGGAGAGTAGAGAGATGGCCTTGAAGAAGACACATGGCAAGTATTGGGAAAATATAAACTCAGCCTGGGATATAAGAAAGGACAAGGAAGAAATTCAAGATTGTCCCACCATGACCCTCTTTGGTTTAAGGTGGAAGGAAGGGAATGCTGTCAAGCATTCCAATTTATTATATATTATATCAATAGGGTATTTCTTGTGTCTGTTTTATGAAGTGGTCTTTCATAAAGGGCTGACAAGGAAAACAGGAATCAGCAATTAACGTTGGTATGCTGGATCAAGGATTGGAGGAAAGCACTGTGACATTACCCCATTTCCATTCTTAGCTGTCGTCCATCCACTTTACTGTTCTGTTATTAAGTACCTGTATAAGAGACTGTGTTCCCTCATAGCTGAGTTAAATATTTTTGACAAATTATTACAGCATTTTTCAGCTTAATATGTATTTTCAGTTTACAATTCTTGGAGGTTAGTGTAAACTTCCAGAAGCTGCCTTAAAAGAATGAAGCCTTGCAATATTATTTTGAAGCATAGGAGAAGGGAGGAGCTTGCGCCGTGACGATACGGTTTGCAATCGAGCTCCTCGATTGCAGCCGATATCTTCGTTACCGGCCGGTCCAAACGGACCTATGCTGTCCCGTAGGGACAGCTATTGTGAAGAGCATAATCTGTGGACTCCGGGGATATCGCAAAATCCGTGGATGACCCGGGAGAAGCTCTTTTTGCTGGCAGCGGAGAGGCAGCCCCCATGCTGCTGAAGTCGGGGCGGCTCCAGAAAGAACGAGTCTGAAAGAGAGTCTGTCGGTTGGGTGAGAAACTTTTTTTTTATTTAATTTTTTGAGTTTTGAAAGTTCACTCTGATTATTAGAAGAAATCTGTGTGATTTTTTTTTTTGACAAAATTGACTAAGCGGCGTTTTTTCCAAGGGAGACGTCAAAGAGAGGCTTTATTTGCTTTTTTTTTTCTTTGCTTCCGGACTTCATTGTTATTTACGGGATAACTGGACTGTTCCTTTTTATATTTATATATTTTATTCTCCCTTTGGATTTTTCATATTATTTTTTCTTTAAGGCTAGAGGCTCCCTTTGTTTATTTTTTATTTTTTGCTTTTATATGTTTGTGTATTCCTTGCGGGCTTTTTTTAAAATTTTAATTATGCTGTTCTGAGAGGAGGGGGGAAAGTGAGAACTAAGAAACTTTGTAACACTGCCAACCAGAGGCTTGGAAATATTTTACTTGAACTGGAAAGAGGTGAAAGACTCCTTCTCAAGGACATCTTCTGATAAGATAGAGGAAAGAGCCTTGTAGAATATTACAGGTGTCTTTCTGGATTCTTGTCTATAATTAAACATTTATGGTTTAGCTTTGAAGCTTGTGGGAAAGAGAAGGGAGTCATAATTAGAGCCTTGGATAATTAAACAGAGTGCAGTGTATTGTTGCTTACTTTCTTTTTCTAATCCCTTTTTTTAGTTCCGCCACCCCCTCCACCAGCATCAATTTATATTTCTATTCTAGTAAGGTTTTTATTTTTAAGTTTGATTTATTTGCAAGGGGAAGCCTTTGAACTTTTCATTTTTATTTTATTTTGATTTATTTTTATTTTTTTTCCCTTTCCATTGGGATTTTTGCTTTTCTTTTTAATGTATATCAATGGACTATTTTTTTTTTCAATTGAGACTTTTTTGGTTGGATTAAGGTGTGGAATTTGAAGAAACTTATTCTCTTTGTTTTTTTTTTCTCTTTCTTCTTTTTGGCTTTAGTCTTGTTTATTATTACTACTACTGGGTTTTTATTTTTATTTTCTCTTGTGGATTACTTTTTAATTGGATTAAGGTCATGAAGAACTTGAAGAATTTTTTCTTTTTTCTTTTTTTGCCCTTTCTTTTTCTTTTTCTCTTTTTTCTTCTTTTTCCCTTATTATTGGTTTTTTTTTATTATTGGCTTTTTCATTTTGGATTATAATTGGCTACTCTTTTTGGATTAAAATTTGAAAGAACTTGAAGAGCTGGAACTATTTAAAATGAGTAAGAAACTTATATCTTCGGGTGCCTCTGTGTCTACCTCTGCCTCCCCACCATCTGGACAGCGTTCAATTCAGACAATGTTAAAGCAAGATAAAGAAAAAGAACAAGAAAGAGTAACCTTACAGATGATTATGCAAGGAATTCAAGATCTTAAGATAAAAACAGATACCATTGAACAAAGAACAGGGAGGACGGAGGAAAAAGTGGAAAGTATTCAACAGATGATGGCAAAGTATGAGGAGAGACTTCAAAAAGTCGAAGAAGGGGGCAAACGAAGAGAGGAGAAGATTGGAAATATTGATAATAGACTAACAGTGATTGAACAAGAAAAAAGTGGGATGCTGAAGTGGGAGTTGGATAGGTCAGAATTCCATCTTAGATTTCAAAATATAGAAGAAGAAAAAGGACAAGATTTGGCTGCGATAATGATTGGAATCTTGGCGGATGCCTTGGAAATAACAGAAGAGAAGATGATGGATGGAATAGATGAGATATATCGAGTTTTTACAAGATATGCGATGAGAAATAATCTGCCCAGAGAAGTCCATATTAGATTTACTAAAAAATCCATGAAGACACAAATTTTGCAAGTGGCAAGAGAGAAGACATTGAAATATAAAGGTAAAGAAATTTTGGTCTTAAAACAAATACCTAGAAGAGTGAGAGAGATGAGAAGAGAATATCGATTCCTGACCAAAATGTTATTGAAAAAGGAGGTGACTTACAGATGGCTGATCCCAGAAGGACTGATGTTCACGTGGCAGGAACAGAGACATAGAATTGATTCAATTGAGAAAGCAGAACTGTTCCACGCAGAATTTTTTGGAGGGAGAGAAGGAGAGGCAGAAAAGGAGGTTTCATTAATTGAACCTCAAGAGGAACAAATGGAGATTGGAAAAGAAGAAGGTGCAGTAGGTGGACAGGTGGATATTAAAGATCAGCGTGAATCAAGACCCACGAGAGTGGTTAAATCTAAATATAAAATATAACCATGGAAGAGAAAAAACTGATTACAATGAATATAAATGGACTGAATTCAGCTGCTAAGAGAAGGAAGATTTTCCATAAATTAAGGAAACTACAGTTTGATATAATTTGTCTACAAGAAGTACATATTAAAAAGCAACATGAACAATTGTTAGTACAACCAAAATTAGGGAAATTGTTTACTTCTTTGACTCAATGTAAGAAAAGAGGGGTGGTTTTATATATCAAAGAGGCTATCCCAGCAAAACTGATTTATACAGATGAAGATGGGAGAATATTAATGGTGGAAATAATGGACAATAATAGAAAGATACTTTTGATTGCAATTTATGCCCCGAATGATAAACAGGAAGAATTTTATAAAAAATTACATACAAAGATGGCTGGACTGGACTATGTTAATATAATTATGATGGGAGACTTCAACGGAATCGTGGACAATAAACTTGATCATATTGCAACAATAGCAAAGTATAATAGAAAAACTCTTCCTAACTCTAAAAGACATATGGAGAGAAAGAAATGTTAAACTTAAGCAATATACGTTCTATTCAAATAGACATTTATCATGGTCCAGACTTGACATGATTTGGATCTCAACAGACTTAATATCTAGCGTTCAAGAAGTAAATATTGAAACAAGTACTTGGGCTGATCATAACCCATTGACAATCAAATGGAAGGGACAAAAAAAAAGATCGAGATGGACATTAAATAATACTATTTTAAAGGAGAAAGAATTTATACAATGGATGGAGAAAGAATTGGCTTTTTTTTTTTTAAAGAAAATAGAAAAGAAGACAGAACGTTTGGGATACAATGAAGGCTTATGTCAGAGGCTTGATAATAGATTATACAAGAAAAAAGAATATTAGGAAAAGGCAAGCTTTTAAAGCCTTGGAGGATGAATATAAAAGACTCGAAAAAGAACTGCAGAAAATGCCACAGAAAAAAGACGTTAAACTGAAACTGGATATAACTAAACATAAAATGGACTTAATAGAGAAAGAAGAACTGGCACAGAAAATTAGGAATGCCAAACAGAATTATTTTGAAGATGCAAATAAGCCAGGTAGATGGCTAGCATATAAGTTGAGAAAGAAGAAAGAGTCGAGGAAAATATTGCAGTTAATAGATGACCAAGGTAAAACTTGTCACGGCAGCAAAAAGAAAAAAGAAATTATTCATGATTTTTACAAACATTTATATAAGAAAGAAGATATTGATGAGGAGAAAGTTAAACAGTACCTGCAGAATGCAAATTTACCTAAGATACCTAAAGAGATTGAAGAAATGCTAGAAAGCAATATAACAATGATGGAGTTAAGCCAAGCACTTAAGAAACAAAATAATGGAAAGGCACCAGGTCCAGGCGGGTTTCCTGTAGAATTTTATAAAACCTTTCAAGAATCACTGTGTATTCCATTGTTAGAAGTTATGACTGAGTTAAATATTTTTGACAAATTATTACAGCATTTTTCAGCTTAATATGTATTTTCAGTTTACAATTCTTGGAGGTTAGTGTAAACTTCCAGAAGCTGCCTTAAAAGAATGAAGCCTTGCAATATTATTTTGAAGCATTTCATGCGTGTGCCTGTACAACATTCTAGCACTGGTCCAAGGTCATCCAGGTGCCTTTGTCTTTAAGGCAGAACGAGAGCACATAGCCTGCTGTTTCTAGCCCAGGGCTTTAACTACTATTTCAAACTGGCTCTTTTTATTTCATTTAAGAACTGGAACCCTTAGAAAGCATTCAATGAAAAACTGCTCTTGAATGAATCACAAATAATAGACATTGCCAAACTCAAATTAACTTACCCATATTTATAAGTTCCTTGGATGTGTGTAATACTCATACTGCTACTTAGGTTTCTAGCAAGGGCTGTAGGAATTATTGGGATAGGTTTCACAGGAGTGCATTTTAAAACATTGGCCATCGTAACTGCTGCCCAGTGAAAATCAAAATTTAAGTTGTCCATATTCTCCACTGAAGAGATGTGAACTCTTAAGGTCAGCACTTTGGAAAGTTCCAAAGAATCTTGGCTGTTCAGATTCTGATGCAGTATCTATAGTAAGAAAGTATCAAAATGCATCTCAGATAGAAGTATCATTAGGAATTGTTTAAAACAGGGAAAGACATCACCAATAGCACAATTTCTTAGGCATGCTTCCATATGTTTTCAACACAGTTGAAAAGAATAAGCAAAACAATACGGATGATATTCCAATTGTTCTTATCTCTGCTTCTGCCACCAAGGAGTGTCAGAAAATATGAATGATACGGGATATTGAGAGTCTGCAAGGATTTTACATGTTCAAATATGCAATATAATAATATAGAGACTGAAATATTACACAGTCAAGACAAGGTATCATTCTAAAGAATAAAAGGAATATTCCCCAAATTCTTACCTTAAACGCTAAGTTAAAATCCTCAAAGGTGTGTACTATGGTATCATTTGTTGAACATTCTGAAGCACCAATTCTGCATGGGATGAAAAAGTCTCCAGGAAGGGGTGCTGTGGGAATTTTCCCCAAACCATTTGGTTCTTCACGACCAGGATCAAAACGGTCTACTGTTAGCAATACACGTTCACCATCTATGCCAGAAAACTAGGACAATTAGCATGCTTTCAATTTTTATTTCATAGTAACTACTCCTAAAGTTTACCAGTGTCAAAATCTAAATAAAAACTGATCCAAAGAACTGGAATGACTACAACTAGAATGCACTCAGAATATGGTAAAAAACAAAAGGTCCAATTTTGACTCCATGTACTCCACAACAGGTAGAGTACTCAACATACAATAGGAAAGAATACAAATGAAGATGCATCTCCAATCCATTAAAGCAGATTTTGCAGTTGCTTCAAAAGCAGTTTCCTGTTGACTCAATGTACACACCTCCTTCAATTTCTTTCTTATAAATGACTTATGTATACACTGGCACAGCTTTCAAAGCAACCATGTGGAGTCCTGTGCACTATCCTATTTTGAGCCCAATAAAATATTCTTGTTTTAATTACTTAAACCTTCAATTCCTTTCCATGTAAGAAGAGAATAACATAACTCTGAAATAAATCTAAGCTGTAAAGAAGCATCTTTGAATCATTTATATACCCAAGGGACTGAGAAATTCAAGGTGGTCATTCATTATTAAGTAGAATCAGCTTAGTGATGAAACACATAATTGTAAATAACAGATTCTAAGTTCAGTACAATGTTTTCTATTCCTGGCGTTATGTCACAAAAATCATGTTAAGAAGAAACAAATTTATAAAGTTTACTTATTCAATCAAAAATAGAATCATTGCATACTTACTTTCATCTACTGCAAGAGTGCCAACTAAAAAACAGGTGAACGGCTTCTTTCTACTTTGCTTAGCATGACGATGGGCAAGCCGCAGTGTTTTTTCAGCAATTATTACTTTGGGATTCCTAAGAGATAACAGACACAGAATTTACTCTTTATGAACATACCAAACTAAGATATTTAGCTATTCCCCAAAATTATTAAAGAGCACACCGGGGGGACGGACAATGGGATAGAAGTTGAAGAAGCAATTTCAAGCTGTCATATCTCAGTCACTTCCCATCTGATCGATCACAATGCATTCCATACCCTGAAAACCACTTAGAAGCTACAATTGGTCAAGTAGTTAGAGATAGTAGTTGTGGGCATCCCATGTAAGATCTTTACCCACTGGGCTGCATTGGCTACTAGTAAGATTCCACATACAATTTAAATGTTGTCCTCTATAAAACATTTCATGGCTTACAGTCTAATTATCTTGGGACCACTTTCTCCTCGTTTTAACTGATTTATCTTGTGGGATTTAGGAAATAAACATCTTCTGCAGCTACAGTACACTTAATTATAGAACAATATCTCCCCTGAGGTTTGTATGGCTCAAAACGTATGGGCAAAACTGAAAAATCATAGCTCTTTCACTAGGCCCTGAGTAGGATGAGGTGATACACTTCCTGACAGAATACTGACTTTTGATCAGGATGTTTTGTCCCACTGATGTAATGCATTTATTATTCTTTGCTCTGTTCTTATGCTGATATTTTACAGTAATAGATAAGCCACTCAGAAGAGGAACAGCGTGGTGGCCCAGTAGTAAAGACACTTGCCTCTCATTCGGAAGAATTGAGAGTTCAATTCTAGGTAGCAACAGATGTTTCTCAGCTCAAAAACAAAATATCTGCTGTGAACTCTGCGTAGGCATCAGGAAGGGCATCTGGGTTCAGCTCCATTCAGTTGCCCCAACTTTACCCCAAATTAAGGGATTAAGGTTTGTTTTTAAAAAGTAAGTCTTTCAGAACTTCAGTGATTAAAATGACATTCAAGTTGATAAAGTGAAAAAGCTCTCGGAGCATCATTTTGATCCTTCCCAAAATTTAACTTTTGATTTATCTTATTACCTAAATATAGTCATATGCCCTTTTCCAAGTTAAACACCAAGAAAACCCATGTTTTAATGACAATATTCTATATTATTTAAAGGTTAACTCAAAAGGTGTTTGGTGCTCCCAAACGTTCTCTACAATGTTGAGCCTGAAAGATTATAAATCTTACCTATAACTTATGTGAGAAACAGTGCTTTCTCCAATAGGAGCTGGATTCCAAAGTGCAAATTTTGATGCAGGAAAACTAAAGGATGGCATCTTTCCCCAAACCCCTCTGAAAGAAAAAACAATTTTGGATTTACCATATTTGATTTGGGTATAGTTGGAAAAAAGGTGATGACCAATGTTCAGATATTTCATCTTAGTGTCCATAACTACATACTATAAATAAGAAACTACTTTAGTCTGCAAATTCCTGATAGCCTACCTAACTACTAAACAAACTACTAAATCAATATTATAAAAAAAACAAAAACAAATTATATTCAGTGCAAATATTCACTCTCCATATCAGTAGTCTTTAAAACCATTGCATCTGAACAAAGTATCAATACCTTTGGTTTTGAAATTCAGGGGAAATTGGTTCCATGATATGTATGTATGAAATTCAAGTTTTCCACTCTATAAAAAAATATAATACAGGAAAATTAATTGGCATTAATTTTTAGCATTTTTTTTCCAACAGAAATAACTTCTATTGTTAAGTATCACTAATCCTAAACAGATATATTTTAGTTTCAGCATAGTTATACTTCAACAAATATAACTACAATTTACAATTCCTATAAATTGTAGTTATACCTGCTATGTTGCAGCAATTTATATGACTAGGAAATATGGACAATAAACCAACAGCAGGATTCATTGTGAAAGACTGTTGAGTGATTTTCCCATTACTAATTACTCAAGAATATAAATTGGCTTCACTTATAACCAACTTGGTAACAAGAATTCAACTAATGCAACAATGCTCTGTAATCATCATTAAACCTAATACACAAAGAAAACAGTTTAATATAGGCTATCATAGTCTTGTGGGAAGGGAGGTATGGCATATTCATTTCAGTCCCCAAAGGCTTCTTGGACAACCATAGCCTTTAAAAACTTCAAATGACTGGAGCTGCTCTAAGCTAAACAAATCACACTATTTTGTAGAAGAGATATCCTATTTTTAGACACTGGAAAGTAAGTTTCTAGAGGAGTAGAGACCCAGGCTGAAGCTTATCTCCCCCAATCTTACTGAGTGTGCAATTACAAGTGGAAGCAGATAGTCTCTAAGTGTCCAGTTCCTAAGCCATGTTAAACTTAGAAGTAGATCATATGAATATGAAAGACATGGATCAAAAGAAGGCTTATAAAATAAGAAAGCAGACACATCTGAACTTAAGTCTTTGTGGGTTAAATATTTGAAGGAAAGAATAAAAGCACCATGACTCTTTGTATCCAGAAGAAAATACTTTTTTGAAGGAGGCATAAAGCAGGAGTGAAGGATAGGCTTTGATTATTCTGTCATTTATTGCAAAATAGTCATTTCATGTCAGGTTTCTTGTTCAAATTATGAAGCTAATGCTCAAACAGAACTCTAAATTTAATAAAGCTGGGAAGATGAGATACAAATGCAAAGTTCTTCCCCTAGGAAAAGTAAATGAAATAGGATGGGAATGCCTATTGGAGGGAATATTCAGATTGGGAATAGTTTATATGAAAATAAATTTGGAATTGTGCTTAACCATAAGCAGAATATGAGTCAGTAATGTGCCATGCTATTGAAAAAGGAAATACTATTAGCTACATTATTTTTCTTTGTCTAAGGATCAGTACAATTCTTGATTCAAATGACTATATTTTCAATTAGTCAGATTCCATGTATTACATCTTGTTCAATAAATGTGAGGTATTTGCACCATCTTTTGATTCAGTTTACAAAAACAATTGTTTAGTAAATTGAAGAACTGAATAGTGAAGCCAATTACTAAGAAGTGTGACCACCTCTCAATTGGATGGGTTCAGATTAAGGCTGGAGATCCACCTAGGAAGAATGCTTTCATTTAGAGCAGGGGTCCCCGACCTTGGCAACTATAAGACTTGTGGACTTCAATTCCCAGAATTCCTCAGTGAACTTTGCTGGCTGAGGAATTCTGGAAGTTGAAGTCAACAAGTCTTAAAGTTGCCAAGCTCGGAGACCTCTGATTTGGAGCCTATACTGAGCAAGAGATTGGATTCAGTGACATAAAAGCCTTACAGTGGAATTACAAGAAAGATGCTTCCCAAATAACTCAAATAAGTAGAAAGGTACCAAGAGGCTATAAAAGATGACATATAGCCAAATAAGAAACCTTGATGAACATACATGTCCCCAGATCCCAGACCTTTAAACTATTGCAATTCTTCAATATTATTTCTGAAGCACGAAGACTTATTTTGATACGAGACAGGCAGGAAAAACATTTAATAAATAAAATATAATAAAAAGCATACTCTGAACACCTTCGATTTACGTAAACCTCATTCGTAGCCCCGTGCATTAACCACAATTATTCCTTGGGGAAAAGCTAATCATTAACAAAACTGTCCGTGTTCAATGTACATTGTTGAGGGACGAACAATCCACACGTTGGCGAATTACTTTAGGGAAACTGACAGAAACCAATATTGCCGATAACAATATTTTAGCCTCTCGTTCATTTTTCTGCCAACACGGCAACACCGCCTAACCAGTGAGAAATAAGGGGGAAAAAAGCATCCAAGGTGGTAGCAGAGTTAAGGATCGGAGTTTGATTTTCCCGGGCACTTCTGCACTATCTGAGTAACCTATTTGAACCCTTACTACAAGCCTCGACCCAGGGTTGTATAAAAAAGGGAGAATCATTTACAAAAGGAGAAGAGGGAAACGCCCTATAGATAAGAAGTGAAACGATAAAGATGATGAGAATTTGCACCCCCAAAATACCCGCCTCAAGAGCAATATCGCCTCATTTACCTCACAACTCTCATTCAGACTGTTTTTATCCTAGAGCCGGACACAATCTGCTCAACCAAAGCAACTGAATTCTTATTCCCCTCCTGTTGTGGCGGCTCCAATGGCGGCACAATCAGCCAATCCGAAGCCCCACACGGCAACGCGCTTTGGCCAATCCACGCTTTGGACAAGCGCTTTCCTTCGCCTACCACCCTTTTCGAATCGTTCATTTAGCATCAATCAAAACCACCGCTCCCGCCTAATGGTTTGTCGTAACCAATGACCAAGCTTCTTAAGGAAATAAAACCGCCTTTTAAGCTTGCGCGCGCGCGCCCATCTCTTAAGGATGGGATTTTTTAAAAAACAGGTTTCTTTTAAACGGCCTGAAGAAGTCCAGTTACTGCGCAAGCGCCAAGGTTAAACCAAGATGGGGGGGGTTAGCTCTTTCCGTTGCCATAGTAATCGCTTCTAAAGCAAAGACAGCAGCCGTAATCGCAAAACACCTTTGAGCAAACATGATTAGGAAAGGACGGTTAACGATTTTACAGCCTAGATACTCTACTGGCTCAGAAGTAAATCTCAGGTACGTTGGTGGGATTAGGAGCGTCCTACTCAGGCCCTTCAGAGCTCAGTAGGGCTTAATCCCAGGTAAGTGAGTATAGGATTGCAGCCTCTTTCAAGTTGCTGCGAAACCAGCTCCGTAAATACCAACATGAAGTAATTGGAGAGTTGCTAATCTACTTTCTCTGTATCTACGCCAGATGACTTAAAGGGCAAAAGCAGCGCTTTTATGTGGTCTGTAACACTGGAATAACCTGCCTGACAGAAACTGCCTAAAATAGGGAGTCAAATGGTGCCCACTGCTGGCTTTTAAGATTTTAGTTCACTCTGAGCCAGTGTTTCTCAGCCTCAGCAACTTTAAGAGGTGTGGACTTCAAACTACCAGAATCTCCCCCAGCCAGTATGAACTAGAAGTCTACATCAAGTTCAGCAAGTTGCTGAACTTGAGAAACACTGCTCTATAAAGCTGGTGGTATTTGGGTTGCAAACCAACAGGCTACCATTAGAAAACAACAAAGATCTATCCTTGTTTTCCAAGGGCATTTCAATAAACTAGGTTCTGAAATTAGCATGAATGAAACCAAAAACATTTCATGGCATTATGTGAAAATACCACGCATCTGCAGAACATCAAGTTGAGGAAGATTGCTCTAATTCTTATAGCTTGTTGTGTCCTCTATAAGTTTTCATACTCAAGGCAACAAGGAAATTATTTCCCCTACAATAATTATATTGCTGTACATGCCACAATAGATCTCTTGAATGGGCAATTGTATCTTTTTATACAAGACTTTATGAAAATAAAAATAGTCATTGTGTTGCTTAGAGAAAAAAATTCTGGACATATTGAACGAAGAATTTCTTAATTACAAACTATGAATTTTAGGCTATGGAGAACCTTTTGGCTACTTAACTGATTCAAGTTTGGCAACTACAATTTTCTTTACCTAGCTTATTGTTTGAACTTTAAAATAAAAAAATACTTTTAAAATTCAGCACTACAATATTTCTAAAGATTTATCAGCTACATTTATCTACATCTCTCAACTTGGTGACTTCTCTAAAACCAGCTCACTTCTCGACTATAGTAGTTTTAAATTTATTTCAACATTTTGAATAGTGAACCCAATTTAAAAATCGGCCATTTCCAAGAATTGTACCAAATATCTGCTAAAATACCTTTGCTCTTTGGATGTGTTCTTATGCCCTCAAATAAACCAAATAGTTTTGGATCTTAGAATTAAAGTTGGACGCACTTTCTTTTGAATCACCACACAGTCAGATAGGATTGGGCAAAGTTTTGCAAAGAAGCGAACATTTGGGAGGAGACCAAATTGCAGCATGCAATTTGCAGCATGCACCGTCTCTAGACTTTTAACAAACAATATTTATTAAAGTATTCATGTATTAAACTTATATGGCTGCCCAATGTTCACACAGGTGATTCTGGGCAGTTTACAATATAAAAAAACAACACAAAAACCATACCCTCCCTGCCGTACACTAGAGGTAATACAAGACGTATACCGTGTTGTATTACAACACAAAACCCTTTACATTTCATCAAGTGAATCGAAGCTGCTCTTCCAAAGCGACCTTACTGGTTCCTTGACACCCACCCCTCCGTCAGCCCTTCGCAGAGAACCTTACTGTAGTTGCCTTCACTACCACTAAACCAGGCCCGCCCCCGCCAGGCCTTTCTCCGGGCCTCCCCCTCTCTCCCTCCCGCACTAGCGGGAGAGACGGAAAGGGCGGGAACCCGGAAGCGCTTTCGCAAGCCAGCTCAGCCGGAGCGGTCGGCGGTTTGACTGTAGTCGTGGCCGGATTCTTTCCCCCGGTTTCCCTCCCTCTTTCTTGGCGGCGTATGTTTTGCCGTTGTCTCTTTGGGGCAACTGCCGGTCGCGTAACTGCTTCGCTCCTTCGCCTCCACGCTTTCGCCGCTGCTTCCTCCCTTTCACCTCGCTTGCTGCTCCTCATGAAGCCGGTCGTTGTCTTCGTTCTCGGCGGGCCTGGAGCCGGAAAAGGAACCCAGTGTGCCCGCATTGTGGAGGTGAGGGACGGTGATAGCACTTCGTGGTCCTCCCCTCCCCCGCGTTTCTGTTCCTTACTGTCGGGAAGGAATTACAATTTCTAGCAGGCGGTTGTGTTTCGAGGAGTGCCGGCAACTTGCTTAGTCGAGGAGCGCAAAGAATGGTGGGGTCTGAAGTTTTTTAAAGGTTTGCGGTCCGGAAGATTCTTAGCATACTGTATTCCAGATGAATCTGGTACCGGATCTGACGGGTTCAGCTATGCTATCAAAAGCGGTGCCCCAGAACTTTTATCAGGGCTTGGGGACTACCAAAAAACAAAAACGAAAAACGAAACCAACCCATAATTCATTACACTCAGAAAACTCGGCTTTGGGGGAAATGTGAGGTAAATGGGCTTGATTGCTCTTGATGCGGGTATTGTTTTCTTTCTTTTTACAAATGCTCTTCATCTTTGTGATTTTGATTCTTATCTATAGGACGTTTCTCTCTCTTCTTTTGTAAATGATTTCCCCTATTTATATAATCCAGAGTTGAAGCTGGTATATAGTAACGTTCAAATAGGTTACTCAGGAAAAGCAGAAATGCCCTTAAAAATCATATTCTGATCCTTCTTCTGCGTGAGATTTCTCTTGGCTAAGACCTTGGATACTTTTTTCCCTTCCTTCTTACCGGTTGATGGTGTTGCCGCGTTGGCAGAAAAATAAACCAGAGGCTAAATATTGTTATCTGCAGTGGTTTCTATCAGTCTTCCTAAAGTAAGTAGCCAAAGTCTAGGGTTTTTGTATCTCAGCAATATACATTGAACATGAGCAATGTTG
Source organism: Pseudonaja textilis (assembly GCF_049901715.1). Taxonomy (NCBI): domain Eukaryota; kingdom Metazoa; phylum Chordata; class Lepidosauria; order Squamata; family Elapidae; genus Pseudonaja; species Pseudonaja textilis. The sequence continues at coordinate 58,153,160 of NC_141992.1, forward strand.
TTAATCATTAGTTTTTCCCCAACCAATAATTGTGGTTAAAACTTTTGGGGAAATTTGGATTGATAGTTTTATGTAGATTAAAGTTTGAAACAGGAAAATAGCAATAGCACTTAGACTTATATACCACTTTATAGTGCTTTATAGCCTTCTCTAAGCGGTTTACAGAGTCAGCATATTGCCCCCAACAATCTGGGTCCTCATTTTACTGACCTCTGAAGGATGGAAGGCTGAGTCAACCTTGAGCCTGGTGGGATTCGATCTGCCAAATTGCAGTACTGCAGTTCTAACCACTGTGCCACTGAGGCTCTAAGATACTAGACAAATACCGTACCTAAGCAAATCCGAATGTTTCCTAATGGCTCATGAAAATGACCTTTAATTTGTCCACAAGGTAAGTTCCTTTGGGATTGAGATGGTCAGTAAATGCTATGCTATAAATAGCTGAATACCTTTCAATAAAGGGAAAAGAAATTTTTGGCACTATATTAGCAGTATGAAGGTTGAACCTTTAGAGAAGCTCTACTGTGTAGCTGTTAACCTAATTGAAAAGAAGCATGGGTGGGGGGGAGTCTTTGATGATCTCTGCAAGAGAGGTTAAATGAGGCTGGATTCATTCACAGATTCCTTTAAATGATAAAGTCCACCTTGAGTTATGGAAACTTAATTGGGTGACTGAGTCAGTTACCCTCACTCAGCCCAACCTATATCGGAATATATTTGTAGAAAATTGGAGGAGAAACGTCTATGCATGCTGCCTTCAGTTAGCAGAAGCACAACATATACTGTAAATCTAATAAATAAATGGGGTGGCTTTTGCCTTTGTGATGTAAATACTGCCAATTGTGATTTTTTTTTACAAATTATTGTTAAATAATAAACACAATATAATGCAAAAATATAAGATTAGCTTCAAAGCTTTGACATGACTAGACCAGGAGTAGAATATTCCATCAGTTTGAGGGCTGCAGTAGGCTTTGTGTAACATATCAACACCATCCTTTTAAAATGGGTGGAACTGAGAACCCTTGTAAAATGAGGGCCGAGATTGTTGGGGGCAATATACTGACTCTGTAAACTGCTTAGAGAGCACTGGGCTGGGCTGGCTTTCAGGGTATTTAAATTAAGAGAAGAGAATACTTTATTGGTCAAGTGTGGTTGGACACACAAGGAATTTGTGTTGGTGTAAATACTCTCAGTATACATAAAAGAAAAGATAAAAGGAAACAGTCAATATAAATAATAAGTATACAAGTGACAAAGTTACAGTCATACAGACACAAGTGGGAGGGGGTGGGTGATAAGGAGCGATGACAAGATTAACAGTAATGCAGACTTGTAATAGTTGAACAGGGTTGAGGGAATTATTTGTTTAGCAGGGTGATGGCTTTCGGGGGAAAAACTGTTCTTGTGTCTAATTGTTCTGGTGTGCAATGCTCTATAGTGTCATTTTGAGGGAAGGAATTGAAACAGTTTATGTCTGGGATGTGAGGGGTCTGTAAATATTTTCACAGCCCTCTTTTTGACTCGTGCAGTATACAGGTCCTCGATTGAAGGCAGTTTGGTAGTAATTGTTTTTTCTGCAGTCCTAATTATCCTCTGAAGTCTGTGTCAGTCCTGTTGGGTTGTAGAACCAAACCAGACAGAGGTGCAGATGATAGACTCAATAATTCCTCCGTAGAACTGGATCAGCAGCTCCTTGGGCAGTTTGAGCTTCCTGAGTTGGTGCAGAAAGAACATTCTTTGTTGTGCTTTTTTGATGATTTTTTTGATGTTAGGTGTCCATTTTAGGTCATGTGATATAGTAGAACCTAGAAATTTGAAGGTCTCTACTGTTGATAAGGTGTTGTCTAGTATTGTAAGAGGTGGTAGTAGGGAAGGGTTTCTTCTAAAGTCTACCATCATTTCTATGGTTTTGAGTGTGTTCAGTTCCAGATTGTTCCGGTTACACCATGAGGCAAGTTGTATAACCTCCTGTCTGTATGCAGATTCGTCATTGTCTTGAATGAGACCAATCGCTGTTTGTGTCACCAGCAAACTTCAGTATTTTAACAGATGGATCATTTGAGATGCAGTCATTGGTATATAGGGAGAAGAGAAGTGGAGAAAGCATACAGCCTGGGGGGGGGGCTGTTCTGATTGTACGTATCAGATGTGATTCTGCCTAGCTTCACCTGCTGCTTCCTGTCTGTTAGACGTTTATGATATACATCATAATATATAATATACACTGCTCAAAAAAATAAAGGGAACAATTAAACAATACAATGTAACTCCAAGTCAATCACACTTCTGTGAAATCAAACTGTCCACTTAGATAGCAGCACTGATTGACAATCAATTTCACATGCTGTTGTGCAAATGGAATAGACAACAGGTGGAAAGCATAGGCAATTAGCAAGACATCCCCAATAAAGGAGTGGTTCTGCAGGTGGTGACCACAGACCACTTCTCAGTTCCTATGCTTTCTGGATGATGGTTTGGTCACTTTTGAATGCTGGCAGTGCTTTCACTCTAGTGGCAGCATGAGACGGAGTCTATAACCCACACAAGTGGCTCAGGTAGTGCAGCTCATCCAGGATGGCACATCAATGTGAGCTGTGACAAGAAGGTTTGCTGTGTCTGTCAGCGTAGTGTCCAGAGCATGAAGGCGCTACCAGAAGACAGGCCAGTACATCAGGAGACGTGGAGGAGGCCGTAGGAGGGCAACAACCCAGCATCAGGACCGCTACCTCCACCTTTGTGCAAGGACGGACAGGAGGAGCACTGCCAGAGCCCTGCAAAATGACCTCCAGCAGGCCACATATGTGCATGTGGCTGCTCAAATGGTCAGAAACAGACTCCATGAGGGTGGTATGAGGGCCCGATGTCCACAGGTGGGGGTTGTGCTTACAGCCCAACACCGTGCAGGACGTTTGGCATTTGCCAGAGAACACCAAGATTGGCAAATTCGCCACTGGTGCCCTGTGCTCTTCACAGATGAAAGCAGGTTCACACTGAGCACATGTGACAGATGTGACAGGGTCTGGAGATGCCGTGGAGAATGTTCTGCTGTCTGCAACATCCTCCAGCATGACCAGTTTGGCAGTGGGTCAGTAATGGTGTGGGGTGGCATTTCTTTAGGGGGCTGCACAGCCCTCCATGTGCTCACCATAGGGAGCTTGACTGCCATTAGGTACCGAGATGAGATCCTCAGACCCCTTGTGAGACCATATGCTGGTGCGGTCGGCCCTGGGTTTCTCTTAATGCAAGACAATGCTAGACCTCATGTGGCTGGAGTGTGTCAGCAATTCCTGCAAGACGAAGGCATTGATGCTATGGACTGGCCCTCCCGTTCCCCAGACCTGAATCCAATTGAGCACATCTGGGACATCATGTCTCGCTCCATTCACCAACGCCACCTTGCACCACAGACTGTCCAGGAGTTGGGGGATGCTTTAGTCCAGGTGTGGGAGGAGATCCCTCAGGAGACCATCTGCCACCTCATCAGGAGCATACCCAGGCGTTGTAGGGAGGTCATACAGGCACGTGGAGGCCACATACACTACTCATTTTGACTTGTTTTAAGGACATTACATCAAAGTTGGATCAGCCTGTAGTGTTTTTTTCCACTTTAATTTTGAGTGTAACTCCAAATCCAGACCTCCATGATTGCTAAATTTGATTTCCATTGATAATTTTTGTGTGATTTTGTTGTCAGCACATTCAACTATGTAATGAACAAAGTATTTAATAAGAATATTTCATTCATTGAGATCTAGGATGTCTTATTTTTGTGGTCCCTTTATTTTTTTTGAGCAGTGTATATAATATAACTTATGATATACTTATGTTTATGTTATACAGTTTATCATAACTCCTCTAAATTCTGACTTGTAATATTTCTTGGCAGATATAGTAAAAAGATAAAGAAGAACATGATGCCTTCCTGCAAAGTATAGGAAGATTTAAAAATATGTGGTTTTCCCTTTTATTTGACTTTATATTTGTTTGTTGCCTTATATCAGGGGTGCCAAACTTGCAGTGTCACTTTGTTGTCACGTGACGTATTGAGACTTCCCCCTTTGCTAAAGGGGGTGGGTGTGGCCAGCACGTGACGCATGTGGCCCGTGGGCCGTGAGTTTGACACCCCTGCCTTATATGAAGCAATACTGTGAATCTTTGACATTGGTCTGACATTAGATTCTGTTTTAGTATTTTGATAGATTAACATTTTTAGTAAATTTGTATTTTAGTTTTCTAGGATTTTATTTCATCCTGTAATTTAGTAATTCTGCTTTAAACCTTTGAAGGTTGTCATTTGAGCAGTTTAGTATTGCACTTATTTTGGATTTTAGCTTTATTTCCATTTTTGTTTGTTTGTTTGTTTGTATCCTGCCTTTATTATTTTTACAAATAACTCAAGACAGTGAACATATCCATGCCTTCCTCCTCTTTTCCCCACAACAGTAACCTCGTGGGGTGGGTGAATTGGGTTGAGACTGACTCCGTGAGAGAGATTGGCCCTAGGTCACCCAACTTGCTTTCATAACGAAAGCAGTATTAAAACTCAGTCTCCTGTTTTTTAGCCTGGTGCCTTAACCACTATGTTAACCACAAGAAAAACTGGCTTTCTCTTCCCCACCCCCCATACTGTTCTTTGTATCTTCTAATTTTGGTATACTTTGGTATACTGTATATTTATACAATAAATTTGAAGAAGAACTTCAAATATATACAAAAAAATCTTTTATTTAAAAATTCTTTTGTTTTTTATCTAAACTTTCAAGAATTTTCTGTTTTCAAAGAAATGTGATGGAAGTGCCAGTGTCTGTATTTTATATTTGCCTTGATGTGAATCTTATATAGTATAACTTCTAAATAGTTTAAAATTCTTTTCAAAATATTCAAAGGAAATCTATAAAGGAGAGTAGCTCAGGGTTGAAATGAGGGGTCCTTGGTGCTCTCTGAACTTGGTTGTTTTCTTGCAGTTGTTTCATTACTCAAACTAAGTAACATAATCAGTGCTAGTAAGGAGTGAGGCTTGCTCTCAGTTTATATTTAATATAAATTATTCCATCTCATATCAATGAATTTTGGTGGCATGCAAAAGTTAAAATCAAACGAAATCAATTATCCAAACAAATGTTTGAAGTCAAATAAATAATTTCCAACTTATAACTGAAAAGAACAGTAATAAAAGCAATCAGTCAACAGAGCTCACTTAGTTTCCTCGCCCAAATATATGAGAGAACAGCCAGGTCTTTATTACCATCATGTAAAGAAAGCACATTTATCTAATCAACACTTTATATGGATTTAACTTAATTATGGTTTCTTTTCTTTAGAAATATGGTTATACCCATCTTTCTGCGGGTGACCTCCTTCGAGATGAGAGAAAAAGACCAGGCTCTCAGTATGGAGAACTAATTGAAAATTATATTAAGGATGGGAAGATCGTACCTGTTGAGATAACAATCAGCTTGTTAAAAAGGGTAAGTTTAATTCCATTTCCCATATAAATCTAAAACAATATATTAAGATATTTATGTATTTTAATTTGACTTTTAGTAGTAAAATAACATATATGACAGATGGATTACACTTTTCATGAAGTAATGCTTTTCTCTTTAGGAACATAGATAAATTCATGGATAGATAATTATTCAAAATAATTTCATTAGATATTGTCAGACCCAAGAACCAAGAAAGACAGAAAGTGATTCTTCCAAGCAGAGCTCTTTATTATTCCACACTTATAGATAGAATCTTGTCGAACTGAAGCACTTTACTATCTATAGCTAGTATATATTCTGAGAATTAATAGGGAGAGTCTGTTTTCACCCTCTTGGTTTCACACAAAATATCTGGACTGAGTTGCCTCTTATTCATCTGGAATGCACCCCTTCCTCCAGAGAATCAAACCTATTACATTTCATCGAAGATATGTATTACATCTCTTTTCATGATAAAGACAAAATTCTGGGCTAAAGCACTCTACCTCGGTGACATGTGATATACTTTGACCTAAAACAGACCCGAATTGTGCTAGATTTTGTAAACTCATTTGAATCTTTTCGGTTTCTTCAAATGAAAAAATGCCAAAATGACAGAGGAGGCAGTAGTATTGTGAGGGACAGGATTATCTTCTTATCTTCTAACCAAATAAAGATATAATCAATATATTCAGGAGAGACAGTAAAGCAATATTCAAAAAGTTTTGACGGAGAAGATGAAGAAATCTGTTCATGTGGCACTAGGTACAATGGCAAATGGGTTATTTTCATCATGATATGATAATTTATTGACAGACTCTTCAAATTCTTTGATAGTTAAATAGTGGAAATGAATTCAGGTGGATTGGGTTTTTTTATGAAAGTTCTGGTGTATATATGTGTGTGTGTGTGTGTGTTCAGATGATATGAAAACATGATTATAAGAACGTTGTATTTTATTTGGCTGTGTCAAAAATAAAATACGGTTTCCAATTAGAACTGCTTTATTGATTGCATATATTATTCTCTCATGTCATGTTTTAATCTGCTATTGTTCTCTAGGCTATGGATGAAACTATGGCAGCTAATTCTCAGAAGAATAAATTCCTAATTGATGGATTTCCCAGAAATGAAGATAATCTTCAGGGATGGAATAAAACAATGGATGGAAAAGTGGATGTATCTTTTGTTCTCTTTTTTGACTGTGATAATGAGGTAACATTAGTACATTTCCTTTTATACAGAACAAATAAAGATTATTCGGTTTCTCTCCTACATATTGAATATCAGGATTTAAGTTAGTTAATATGTAAATGTCTGAATGAATATAACTTTATTATGGTCATAGACCAGCAATAGACATCAATATGTAAATGTCATGGTATTTTCCCCCAGAATAGCAATAGCACTTAGACTTATATACCGCTTTATAGTGCTTTACAATCCTCTCTAAGCGGTTTACAGAGTCAGCATATTGCCCCCAACAATCTGGGTCCTCATTTTACTCACCTGAGAAGGATGGAAGGTTGAGTCAACCTTGAGCCTGGTGGGATTTGAACTGCCAAATTGCAGGCAGCTGGCTGCAGCAGAAGTAGCTTGCAGTACTGTACTCTAACCATTGTGCTACAGAGGCTCCTTGTTTATGTACTGTAATTATTTGGCGAGCTGAAAAATGTTATGCTTTCCTGGGGTAATTACTATATAGATAGATATAAGTTGTATCTTTTTGCATCAAATAATAGTATAAAGTCCTAAATTTGAAATGCTGTGGTGTTATGGCAAAAAATATCGATGTTTATCATTCCATTTCACCTTTTCCTTTGATTGCTTCATTTTATTTTTTATAATTTCCTTTATTTGAATCTGAATCTTATATAACAGCCATCCTTGCACATAATTCAGAATTGTTCACAACTCCTGCCTAACTATAAATGAGCTGCTGACTGGTTGCTAATTTTGATTCTTGTACCTGATTGATAAACAAAGCAGAGGCAATTTGCAATGTGATTCACAAACCCAAGCTAGCCATCGTCTTTCTCAGACAACCCTAAACCACAAGACAAGATTTGTTAACTGTGTATAGATTTTGTCTTTCTCTCCATTTGGCATTCCTATTTATTGTGAGGAGTATGTCCATAATTATTCACTACATGCTATCTGACCATATTATTCAAAATAGATGAATGCTTTTGAGAGGAGATAACTTACACTATTTCAGAGGTTTAAAGTTCCAATCAGGTTTGGTTTGGCTTTGTCCAAAGTAAATGCACATCATGTTAAAAAAACCTGGTAATAAAGCCTCAGTTTTTATCATATTTATAGTTTTTAAACAAATAGAAATTTATTTTGATCATTGATCAGTAACAATACAATGAATAAAATGAACACAAAAGTATCCCCTAAGAACAAGAACTATTAGCAACCATTTGTGGGTGAAGTTTACACATAATGTAGCAACATTTTGCTAATTTTAGAGAGAAATGACCATAATTATTTAATAGAAAATAAGAGCTATCTGTATGCCCCACAAATGTAAATAAAAGAGGAGTAATAAACTGGTGACAAATGACCCTGTAAGAACTGGCATTACAGAAGAACATGGATAGTATTCATTGTTGATATGTTGAATGTCAAATAGGATAAATACTCTGTATAAACCATTAGGCAATTAATCTCACATATTGATCAGATTTAAGTTTCTGCATGTAAAATATTTAATATAAAATTGTAACCTCTATTTTTACTTTTTTTTAAAAGATATGTATTAATCGTTGTCTTGAAAGAGGAAAAAGCAGTGGCAGAAGTGACGATAACAGGGAAAGTTTGGAGAAAAGGTACAGCATGCATTCAGAATTTTACTGTTTTGGTTTTTTGATGTTTTTTAATTAAATGATTTCTTATTTTATTTATTTTTAATCTTAGAATTCATACGTATCTAGAGTCTACTAAGCCTATAATAGACCTCTATGAGACAATGGGCAAAGTTAGGAAAGTGGATGCCTCCAAATCTGTCGATGAAGTAAGTTGCAAAAACAAAAAATTTGGAATTAAATTGCTTAATGCTTTATATATAATTGCTCCTGGGATTTTGTATATTTCAAATATTTGCTTCTTTTGTATACCAAGCAAAATACAACTAATTTTGTGTCAGTCTTAAAATGATCCTATTGGTACAACAATACTGTTTTGAGATCATTGATTCAAAGTGGCATAAGTTATTAAAAATTCAGTAAGTTGTGCAATATTTCTTGAGACTTCCATACATGCACAAGATAATATATTCATAGTAAAAAACAGCAATTTAAAGCCCCATAAAGTATGCTTTTAGAACACAGGTATTGAAATTTTCATTAAGCACACAAATATGGCAAAGAATAAAAGTATGTATAGTATTTCCCCCAACATAGGTAGCTTTCAGGTGAATGGAATTCATCACCATTATTGAAAATTCTGGGATCACTGTAAATGATGATATACAGGAGAAGGACAAATTGCTCCTGATATCTAATCAAAGAGCTTTGGTATATTTCTCTGTAGCTAACAATTGGAAAGAGTTCACACTATCTGATTCAAAAAAAATCAATCAGAAAAATCATTCCAAAATGGAATGTGATTGACAGATGCAAATATTTATCAATAAAAGGCTAATTTACCAGTAAGTTTTGTTTCACCTATATTTACACCTTTTAAAAAATGTTGAAGCCCACTTTTTTCTTTGACTTTGAGTCAGTCTGAAAGTTTTCTTGGCAATGTTTTCAGAATAGTTTTTCCACTGCCTGCTTCCTACAGCTGAGAGATAGTGACTGGTCCAAAGATACCCAGCAGGCTTTGTGGCTAAGACAGGATTCAAATTAATCATCTCTGAGTTCGTCTGGTTCTTTTAACACTATACCCAACCGGCTATTTTTAATACACCAGAGATGTATGTGTGTATGTGTATGTATGTATTTGTGTGTGTGTTGTCTACTTTTTATGTGTTTTAGAAACATTGCAATGTATTTGTATTTTTAAATCTGTCCAGAGAGTTTCAGTTATTGGCTTACAGAAACATAGTAAATAAAAACATACTTCTATAAAGTGTCCATTCTTCACTTTAAAAAGAAGAATTAAGGTGTTTTTAAAATACAAAACTGCTGTGGGAGTTGAGTGCGCTATTTTATTTTAATAAACACTTCATGAAATGCATTTCAGCCAATGTATAACGTGCAACATCGGCAGTCAATTTTTCTATATTTGAACAAGTTGGGACAGGGCTTCCAAATTAAACTCACCATTGCGTTAAACTTTGCTCTGAAAGTTATCCCCAACTATCTTATCCCAATTGTTATGCCAGTCCACTACTGCATAATAGAAAACTAAGTGTACATGCAGAGTGATTAGAGGAATCAAAGAACTGAATGCAGAATTGTTCTGTAAACTATTCTGCTCATTTTTCACAATGTTCTTATTGATATTATATACCAACCTTGTTTCGTAATATCTCTTTCAGGTTTTTGGAAAAGTGGTGAACATCTTTGAAAAAGAAGGCTAGCTTTTTCCTTGAACACCTTTCTAGAATGCTTGAATCTTGCTTTAAGAGCTGCTACTATAGTCCATTTTATAATAGTAATGAAATATGCCTCTTAAAATATGTGTGTTTAAAATAATTTTTAAAAATATTATTTCGAACAGCATTTAAAATATGACTTGGAAGCGGCTCATTAAAATATCGACATTGAAACTGACTTGAAGTTAGGAAAGTATCTTAATTTTAGGAAAAAACAAATAGCAAACACATTATTTCTGAAAAGCATGCTTTTTTCCTTGTTGCCAAAAGCCATGTTGTTTTTTAAGAGTCTCACAAACTGAAATTGTAAATATGAATGAAAGGGCCCATTTAGTTTCTTGATAGTTTTGTACCATATAGGAAGTTGTATGAGGAAGTTTTATTTTGTACTGCTTAAAAATAAATACATATTTGGTCTTTTCAAGAAGGAAGTTTCAGTTTAGACCTAGCATACTTTCTGATGTCATACTTTTTGCTTAAAGGATTGCTAGGAAATGAAAAAGAATTAGCTAAAGACCTCCCAAAAAGTGGTCATTCAACCCACAGGACGGAAACTTCCTGTGTGTGTTTGGGGAGTGGCTCTTTGGCCAAACTGTTAGGGGTGCTGCAATATGAGGATCATAGAGACTAACAGACAACCCAGACCCAACAATGTAATGTGGGTTGGGTTTAACAGAAATGGTACATACAGATCACAGGAAGACACAGGTATTTGAAGTCTCATTATTTTAGTGGAGTGTAAATGTGATTTTCAGAGATAGGCTACTACAAACCAGTGTGTTTAAATGTGTTTAAGATTGAATTTGCAGATTATGTAGGTGCCATTTATTTGTACATGTGTTTACCAGTTATAGGAGCATTGAGTATTTGTGATACTCAAAAACTAGGTAGAATTTTGCAATCTGATGTTTGAGGGCAGCTATGACACCAACGTTCTTCTGTCACATATTTTGCTGCATGGTAAATGATGAGGAATTTTGTAACAAAATTGCTTATTTATTCTGTAAGTTGAAGTGTTTGAGATTGGCTGGAGGGAAATATTCGTATGACTGTTTTATCCTAATTATTTTCCATACCTTGAAGATTTTGTTCAATTATACTTTTGATATAATTTGACCAATGTAAATGATACCTTTTATTTTTTAATTCAACGTATGCTGTACTGGTAGGAGAAACAAATTTTAAATAAATAATTGAGTATAAAACATAATTTGTATGTTTCCTCATTTGATGTGATTGCATCTTTAAAGTTTAAATTTTTGATGTAAAAAGATACAACTGAATATTTTGTGGGGTGTATTTTTTCCCCTTTTTATATTTAGGTTCCTTTCAAACAAACCGATAGATTGAACAAATCAAGACAAGGTGGTTACTTCTCAATATGCAGGTCTGCATTGGCTACCAGTTGTCTTTGAGGCACAGTTTAAGCTGCTGTTTTTGATCTTTAAGGACATAAATCTATCCTACTTCATTTATGCAAAGACCCAGCTGTCTTGAAAAGCTCTAATGCTGGGAAAAGTGGAAGGAAAGAGAAACAGCAGTAAGGACTCAGTTATGAATGCACCATTAGATACATGAAAGAACAGATTAGGGGATAGATACTCATGGAGAAAGTCTACCTACATGGTCACTAGCAGTTGAAAATGACTTGAGGTCCCAAAGGTGTTTTTTTCAAGAGGCAACTGGACTTCCTGTTTTTTTCTTTGAAGACGTTTCACTTCCCATCCAAGAAGCTTCTTCAACTTCTTGGTTGAGAAGCGAAACGTCTTCAAAGCAAAACCAGAAAGTCCAATTTCCTCTTGAAGAAAAGCTATTTTGGGACAGCCATGATCTGGATGACTGAGAATCTCCATAAATGACTTGAGGGCTCATAATTAATGTCTAGGTATTAGTCAGTGAACATTTTAAGGAAAAATACTAAAATATTTCTAGGGAAAGAGAAACCACTCCTTTTCCTGTATGATGGCCTTGCAGGAAAAGAATATTAATTTGTAGAGCAGCACACTGTCGTTAAATAAGGCATGAATATTGCAAATTTGATAAAAATGTAGGTGCTCTCTCTCAGTCCTTGCCACAGTTGGCCACAAGGGGGAATACTTGCTGTGTATTGAATGGACTAAGCTGATAAAGGAAAAACCTTATGTTCTTGGTGCTCCTGTCCCTCAGAAATGCTCACTATCCCATAAAAGTAATATAATTTAAAACAGGAACTGCATAAGCAGGAAATGTGTTACGCTTCTGGGATTGGATGCCTCTTTGATAAAATGAGATGCTTTGATGTAAATTAGCTGCATCCTGGTGAATGGTGAGAGTGGAAATCTCCCAACTGGCCCTGGTAGCTGAACCTTATAGCATTTATAATCATTACATTTTTAAAAGAGTCACCCTAAGGACAGCAGACTGCATTTTCAGAAGTGAATTGCAACATTTGAAGATGTAATTGGCATCTGGCAGCCATAAATGCAGTGTGAAAAACATTCCTCATAGGAATTGCTATAGTCTAGTATCTAATAGACAATCTGCCACTTCATTGGCAAACTGCTTGCCTGTGCTGTGAACTTTATTCAGCCTTAAATAAGCTTAATATATACTCATTATCTTCAGAAATACTAGTAGTCTAGTCTATGTCACTAAGACACTGGGGTTCTTCCTCTATGTGCAGTTCTTGTGTTTGGCACTCTGAGACGTTGGCACAAAGTGTTATCACGAAGGCCTTTGACTCTGGCTTTCCTCTTCCTCTAATCCAATTGTGGCTCTGGGATCCCAGAAAACCCTCCGGAATCACCATTCTCAGAGATTTGGTCATGATCCAACTGCACTTTCTGTATCTCCGTTGATGTATTTTAAAATGGCACATTATTTTGCAGTATTTCTGATTTGACCGCTGGAACTCTCTGGAGGAGAGGCTAAATATTAATTTTATAAAGTACCTATTTCTCAGAAGGAAAGTTGTTTGGCATAACATGATAAGCATGAAATACAGCCTCTGAGATGCACTGGGAGTTCAGCAATGTTCGGCCTTGGGGTGATTTAAAGAGTACATTTTTAAAGGTAGGGTGGGGCTAGGTGGGCACCAACCAACAATTTGTCCTCGGTGTGCAGAAGTGATATTGCCTCTCAGCTGTGGTGTCACAAGCTGCTGCAAGCCAAATTCCATAAAGGAAGAAATCCAAGTGCACTCCTCGTGTCTCTGGGAAGAAAGATGCCATAAAAAGCCTAATAAAGTCAAAAGCTTTTTATTATTCTAAAATGAGCTGCTTTCTATTTCTGGCCTTTTGGTTTATACTGAAGACTTATCTGCCCTAAAGATTTAGTCTGGACCCAAATCCCATCACCTTGCTTCTTTCTTCTCCCGAATAAAAGCTGTCATCACATCCCAGAATCTTTTAAGTCTTCCTCAATACTTCTTGTCTCTCTTGCTTAATAAAAGATGGCTGGGGGAAGGATTGGCGGGGGAAGGAGGGTGTGCATTCAGGTCACCATTTACTGTCAGATTCTTCTTTCACTGCTTGCCCAGGATTGCTGCTTGCCATGATTGTGCCTAACCAAATTTGTGAAGAACAGCTTTTTTGACGAGAAACAAAGCAGAATAAAATGAAGGAGTGTCCTGTGTTTCAGAATAAGTTAGATACTGACAGTGTATCTCGCTGAGCCTTTCCCTCTGCACACTTGTGGAGGACTATTTTGTCTGATTTTCGGCTTTACATTTTGCTGGTTTAATTTTTAATTTCAACTTCCTTTGATATTGCTGATCAGTTTTCTGCTAAAATCATATTGTAAGCCTGCATTGAAAGGAGGTCTCCAAAGATAGTACCAGTTTAACAAATAATAAACTGCCCTTAAAGAAAAAACAATAACAAGACACATGTCTATGCTATAAAATATTATTTATTATAGCATTTATTATAGTATTTTCATTTCTTTGGTTACATATTATAGTTTGTTACAGTAGTAATGTATTGGTTTAGCATTTAGTGGCCATATACTGTAGACAGACTTATTCAGGTTTATCTGACTTCAACTGAATGTTATAATTCTGTAGTTTTTCTGTGCCTTGAGGACAGGATGAATAAAAAGTCATTTGTATGTACTATATATCTGTGCGAATATTCCTCATTTCCAAGTATTTCATCTGGGGAATAGCTAGTGGTTTGCGTTTCTTAGAAAAATAGCAGCCATCCTAAGAAACTCCAAAGATAAAATTGACCTGGAAAACCAAGGCATATATGAAGTCCCCTGTGCATCATGCCCTGCCACATACATTGGACAGACCAATAGAAGAATAAGTACCCGCCTGGATGAACACAAAAATGCAGTAAAAAAGCTGGAACACACTTCCTCACTAGTCCAACACATGAAAGCAACAGGTTATAGCATCAACTTCAGTGGCACCAAACCCTAGCCACTATAGAAAACCCCAGCCACAGAATCATCAGAGAAGCCATAGAGATTGAAAAAAGACCTGAAAGCATGAATAGAAGAGATTATTCCACCAGACTGTCAATTATTTGGAAACCTGCACTCACAAACAAAAAAATCTCCACACCACAAGCCAGGCAAACACCTGGGTACAAACAGATCCCCCCTGATACCTCCAGCTCAAACACACCCCAACCAGGCACCCAGATGAAACCTATCTTCCTAATAAATGATAGCCATCCATTTACTCGGAGCCAAGCTAAACCAAAAGCCTCCAATAGAAGACAATGTTGCCAGCCAATCAAGACAAAAAAAACCACAAAACAGACAGAAGATATTAGAAACACCAATCAAGCAAAACACAGCAAACTCCAAGACCAATAAACACAGATCAAGACTCCCAACCAATCAGGATTAAGAAAAAAACCATTCTGGCACAGCAGTAGGCTAGCCCCAAATTTAAAACTGAAACAGCTGTGAAAGTCTGACTCACAGACGAACACAATACTGCCTGATGATGGCAGATGAGATTCTGCTGAAACGTTGCTACAACTTTAAGAGCACAACTATAATGACATGGGAAAATACCTGAACAAAGCTGAATACCATACATGTAAGTACCTGCGAAAACTTAAGAAAACATATAGGTATAGATATAGATATGTATATAGATATATAGATATGTATATAGATATATAGACACACACACACACACACACAATGATTTACCATTTTTTAAATATTAGAAGTTAATGTTTCTCATAAACTGCCATTAAAAATTCTAATGCATTTGTATGGGTTTTTTTTAAACAACAAAGTTCTGAATGGGCTATGACAGAAATGATAATTCAAACTCAGTACCACCAGATGAATAATATTAGCAAGATAAGACTTGTGGGAATGAGCATGAAAGAAAAATTTGAAAGAGTTGAGGACCTACAGATTGGACACTAAGATTAACAGGGACTGTGCTATAGGCTATATAAATAGCTAAGGAAGTATTTAAGGGCAGAAGATCATATGGATTTGCGGTTAACAGAAGATCCCATGTATGTGGGCAGGCACACACACACACACACACAAACCAGGTAATAAAAGAGCAACAATGGTATCGCTTTCATTCTGCGTATATGTGTGTTTCTCTCTGAACCTGCCTAAACAGACTAGTAGAAGAACGAGGGACAAATAGCAGAGCAACACCTTCCAAGTCCTCTAATAATTGGATTTGTGAATGAGAATTGGCCAAGTACTCATTTAAATTATCATAACATCACAGAACACCCCTCCCCCAATCCTGTCTATATATGGAAACAAGATGAGACTGAATTTTTTAAAAAAATGGATTGCATTTTGCTATTGAATCCCCTGATTTAATTTGGCATATTATATAAATCTGAACGTTGAGTTGAAAGGGGCATTTCAATTGAATTCCTTCAAATTAAATCACCTCTAGAAGTTTCCAAATGGTCCTAAATGATTATAATTAAGAAAGGAAGGAGTCAAGAATATTAAGATTCTAATTCTATACCCTTCTTATTGGGAACAAATAAATTCTGCTGAGTTCAGTAAGAGTTGTGTTTAAATATAACTTTATAGATTGTACTTACACATCTGCTGCTAGCTAGAATTTAGCTTCTAGCTAAACCCTTCTATGTTGCTAGATAATTTATAAACAGAATATATCCTTTTGCATTACTGAGTAATAATAAGATGAATTATATCATGCCTTCTTATTTATTTTGTTGGTAAGACAGAAGGAATAACAAAAAAACAAACATATTATGGTTCCCGGCTACTAATCCCTAATGTTAGATATTTGACACTGACATGAAAAACAATGCTTTGTTGTATGTCAAAAGACTGACATGTCAAACCCAACCTTGAAAGTTTTTAGAACATAGCTGACCCTGTAACAAGACCTCCTGGGTTGACTGACAGTTTTTGAATTTAACGTTTGAGATTAGCTGACCTTGTTTATTTAAGAGCCACCTGAGAAACAGCAGGCATGCCTATTAAATCTCATGCTGCAAATGTTTACCAAGGTATCAGAATCCAACTTGAGTTGAGGGATGAAAATACCCATTTGGTCTCAGTTATGGGTCCTTGAGAAGACTGCTCAGATTGACTCATATCTGTCATAGACTAATGGGACATTAAAGGTAGCGGTATTCAATTGATAAAAGTTTGCTTAAAAATATTAACAGAGATTTTGAGACTGCCTGAACTGTTTTCAGGAACTTACTTTTTGCAAGGATACCTATTGGGAGCAAAATGGCAAAGTAAATAAAACTATAAAATATAAAACTCCTCAAAGAGTGGAAGTTCTGGAAGAATTCATTCCCCCAATTAGACTCAGTTCCAATCCTTTGAAAGAATGTCAGCTGGAAGGCAAAAGGACTATCTGAACTCCTTAGCTGAGGTGGGCAATGAGACTTGACTGTAGTGGAGGAGAAGATACAAAGAACATCAAGTTTGATTTGCTGAGGTCAATCCATCTTTTTTAGCTGAAATTATCTTTTGAAGTGTGGTTTCAGAATCTGAATCTGCATTTGTTATGAAGCTCCGTCCCTGAACGTTCAAAGAGATAGATGCAAAGAAATTCATTTTCCTCTTACTCCTTTGGGGTATTCTATGTTTACCTTCCTATGCTTGTAACTGTTGATTGTTCTCTGCCTATCCTCTACCATACTGTTGTGAGTAGTGGGATGATGAAGGTCAGGTTTGGAACCTATTAGTCAAAAGCAAGATTACAACTGTCCCATGGAAAAATATACCAGGGGTTATTGCAATTGTAACTGACCGTCCAGACAGGCTGAATACTACAGAGCAAACCAAACTCGGCTGCTTCCAGGATCCCTGTGACCCTTAAGCTCCCAAACCCCAAGTCACTTGCCTACCACCCCAAAAGCTCACAGAATGTTAAAACCAAGAGATGGCAGAAATGACTGGCCCTCACTCATTCAATTGCTTCTAGCTCTTTGGATCTCTTGGACATAATTTGCCAGCAGCTGTTTCTTCAATTTCCTGGAGACTCATGCTTGGGTCATTGATAGTAATCTTCAGTTGGTAGTTCTTTCCCACTTTTGAACCATGCTGTTGCTCCATGTTTGGTGTGAACTCTTCCATTCTAGTCTAAATTCTTCAATAAGCATATGAACTAGTGCACCCAGCTTTGTCCCCAAATTGTTCTGGTTTTCAGTCAAAAACTTTCTAGCAGCACATATTTTTAAGTGAATAAAACAGTAAAGGTATAAAATAGACATCATTTGAGAATCCTTTTGCCTTTTCCAGGGGGTGTTAACCACTATGTCTCAACCTCTTCTATCTACAATAGCTTCAGCTTGAATATTTCGCAAACTTGTTCACTGAATTCTTGAAACCTGGATTGCAGAATTATCTTACTAGCCTATGGGGTAAATATAGCTGTTTGACAGGTTTTTTTTTTAACACTGCTCTTTTTTGTCACTGGAATAGACATGGAATAGACATGTTTCAGACCAGCTGTAAACCTCAAGTATTTCTCACACTATCCTTTTGCAAGTTTTTAAACACTTCAGCTCCCACAACTTAAGCAATATTTTTAGAGCCCATTTAACTTTATTTCTCTGAAAGTCTACTTCCAGTTCTATAATCAAGTTGTGCATACATATCGGCAATTTGGGGAATCTTTATATTCGGTTCTTCTGTATATTTGAATTATGTCTTCTTTCTCTAGGAGATCCGTGCTTTCTTTGTCTTTTATCATGCCAATTAATTAAGAAGTGCACCACTTCAATATTTATTTAAGAAAAATAAATATTATTATGTCAGCTTGAAGTAGCCTTAGAAAACATAGCCTGGTCTAAGCGCTGTGTATTTAATGCTGCTTCATCCTCTTCAATGTTATTTTCCTTCAATGTTAAACAATTGAATTTAAGAAAACTTTGGTTCTCTTGAGCAAACAACAATGGCAGCTAATGCAATTGATAGCTGTGATACCTGGGAGCTGCAATTTTAGTATTTTACAGAGCCTGAATACTAATTTAGTATGTCACAGATTTTGCTTACTGCCTGAGCTGCTTTTTTTCTGACATGACAAGAAGATGCCTTATGAAAAATGTTACTGCTATTGGGCATGTGCAAAATAACCTTTTTCATCTTGGTTAAGTGGCTTTAATTACTGTCCTATAAAACGCTGGTTTTATTTGATATCTAAATCCAGTGGAGTTTTTTATAATGAAAAGCAGTTTGGGAAGACAGCAAGATGTTTCATCTGAATTCTTCGGTCTCCTTAATCTGCTTTTTGATAAGCATGTGGACATATACATATAAAAAACAGAGACTTTGTAGACCCAATTATATACTGAAGTATAATATGCTTGCCCATTGTGTGCCAAACACTTATCAGGAAGAAAATACTGCAAAGGAGAAACTATATTTGATGTATAGCTATACTTGGAGTAGTAATAAGAGAACTGGGTTTGGATTAAAATGTCCTGAGTTCAAATGATGAAAATGTGCTAAGTAGCTTAGATTCACTATCAGCCATCTTCCATTTTATCTTTGTAAATTTGAAGCAAAACAAAATCAAAATATCGCAAACACTCTGCGAGTTAGAGAGTATAAGTAATTCTGTAAGTTAGAGAGTGTCTACCACTACTACTATTTGTTACTCCTTATTTCCTAACATTTACTAACATTTCCTAACAGCAAGAACAAATTTCCTAAGAGGACAATTAGCCAAAGGAATGGCTTGCTTTCAGAAATTGAAGGTGCCCCATCACTGGAGGCTTTTAACAATTTACTGAACAACCACTTGTCTGGAATAGTATAAGGTCTCTCCTGCTTGAGGGTTGGTCTAGAAGACCTCCAAGGTCCCTTCCAAGTCTCTGTTACTGAGCAAGGTGTGTGGGATCAATGTTTGCCAAAATACTTATTAGAACCTCAATAATAACTTGGTGCCAAAAAAGGAGCAGATAGGTTTTAGGGGAGAAACTGCAGGCACCATTGTTATATTCTCCAAATGCAGTCCCACTGTCGCTTCTGCCATCCCAGCCAGCCACCCCTCCTTTTGGGGATGTGTGTGTGTGTGTGTGTGTGTGTGTGTGTGTGTGTGTGTGTGTGTAATTGCATGTCAGACCAAGTGCACTTCAAATGCAAGCCCTGCTGGCTACAAGGAGAGGGCAATGAGATAATCCACGTTTTCATCATTCGTAGGCCACTCTTTTCACAAGCCATGGCCCGTACTTTATTAAGTTGAGCAGCTCTGGGTCTGCAAGAAAGAGCCAGGTCTTTTTCACCCAGATGAGAACGGCTCAGTGAATGGTTTCCAAGTGTTTACTCAGCATTTGTCTCACTCATCAGAGGAATGGGGAGGGGGGTGCCGACAGATCTTTTGTCCCACTGAACTGCCCGATGTGTTATGACAATGTTCCATGAATATGCAGAATGGCAGAAGGATTAAGACCTGCACAATCCCCCCAGGCCCTCCCCTCCCCCACCTCTTTCTCTCTCTTTTTTTCTTTTTTTCTTTTTTCCCTAGGATGGTCAGAGCTTTAAGGATGACCTGTTCACGGTTAGGGCACTAAACATCAGATTTTTCTGCAGATATGGGTGTAAAACTCCCACACTTGTCTAAAGCTGTTAACATCTGACTTGAAGGTCAGCCAGTCATATTCACTGCCCCCTTTATAATTTTCTATTGGCAGAGGCAGCTTCATCGACAGCATTATTTTGCAGAGGAATGGAAAGGTTGGTGTACCATGAACAGCTGAGTCAGTCAATTACCCATTAAATTCAGAATAAAGTTGGGAAATCTCACTTCTATGTTTTGTTACTGCATTGATAGACCCGCTTCTTGGTTTGTTCCTACATTTAATGTCTATGAGGCATAAAGTAAAACAAAATTAATACAGTTGAAATCAACATCAAAATACATACCATGTCTAGTAATTTAATTTACTAGCTCAGCAAAATACTCATGCTTTTACTATTTCCCTATCTTTAGAAAAATACATTTGATAGTCTGGGAGCCATACAGGAGAAGTTGGTCTCCTGCATATCCAATAATTCTGGCAACAAGACTGTCTTCAAGAGAGCCTTAACCCACAGTGAGGAAAGTTCTTCTGAAGATGACCTTCTTACCAGAACCATTGATCTAAGTAACTGGATAGGTTCATAGTGGAAACAATAGTCTTGAAGATAACCTGGTCTTAAATTAGGGGTCTCCAAACTTGGCAACTTTCAGATTTGTGGACTTCAACTCCCAGAATTTGTCAGCCAGTCATACTCAAAATTTCCGCTACCTGTTCTCCAGAACTGGTCAGAACCTGCTGAATGCCACCTCTCTCACAAATAGTAATCACATGACCCTATGAGACTCATAAATACATACTGGCAGCCAAATGCCCAAATTTTATTATGTCGCGAACGCTGCCACATTTGTAGGTGTGAGGACCAACCATAAGTCCCTTTTCAGTGCCATTGTAACTTCACACTGTTGCTAAACAAATGGTTGTAAGTCAAGGACTACAATAAGGAATTTTGAAGTCCTTGTGGTTGAGCCCTATCCTGCCTTTATTGCTCGTATCAAATCATTAATTCACTTAATTTCCCTCCACAGTATTGGCTGACAAAACCTAATTGAAGTTATTCATCATTAGGTTGCTTTTTTTTTGATAATATTGGACTAATATTATCAAACTCTATTAGAATCCTTAGTTTTGGACAGCTATCTCTGAATTTGGAGTCAGCATTGTCTCCGGATTATTTTAGCATGCCCTTTCATCTACAATTCAGTATAAAGCAAATGTAACTCTTCTTTTTGCCATTTTATTGAATGGAGATGAAACTGAATTTCCCATTAGTTTTATTTATGTGCAATTGGGAACATGGCAACAGAGTCACCTAGTGAGATAGGTAGACTTTGAGATCTTGGTTTCTAAGCCATTGAGCAATTTTTAAAGGAGCCTCAAAATATTAGCTTCAGGCTTAGAACATATAAACTTTGAGACAGGGAAGGAAATGCACACTGACACAGAGATTTTCGAAGCCTTGGGGGCAGGAAGAGCCCATCTTGTTACAAATGAACTTTATTGCCACTGTCAAGAAAATTAGATGGAGAAATGAAACAGGCAGGTGAAGACTACAATGGAGGACATGATAATGAGCAGCCCAGAAACTATAACACTGGCATAGATAGATAGGTTACTGACCCATCAATTGGGCCAGTAGAAAAGGAGGTCAACCAAGGTTAGAAACATGAATTTCATACTTGATATTGTCACACTTGGAAGTTGTCTTATTCCACATGAGAAGTGATATTGAAAGAAATTACTACTACTAACTAAATTAATTCTACATTGCTACAATTTAGCAGGTGCATGATTCCCTCAGTTCTCCAAATCTGTTAACTTCCCATTTCCCAACACCAGAGCTATGGAGATTCTCAACCATCCAAGTCATGGTTGTCCCAAAAGTGCTTTTCAAAAGGCACCTGGACTTTCTTGTTTTTTCATTTGAAAATGTTTCGCTTCTCATCCAAGAAGCTTCTTCAGTTCAGAATTGGAGAACTGAACTGAAAAAGCTTCTTAGATGAGTGCAAAATGTTTTCAAGGTAAAAAAACAAGGATAAAAAAACAAAGATAAAAACAGTTGCCTTTTGAAAAGCACCTTTAAGACATCAGAGCGCAACCTTTTCTAGAAGGCCCTCCCCAATGACATATGGAAGATGTCTATCCTCAGGCGTCTTCAAAAGTGAAACAAAGATGTCATGTTAACTGTTTTAATGTAATGTAACTTCATGATAGGGACGTGATGGCTCAGTAGCTTGTTGATCAGAAGGTTGGCAGTTCAGCGGTTCAAATCCCTAGCACCGTGTAACGGAGTGAGCTCCTATTACTTGTCCCAGCTTCTGCCAACCTAGCAGTTTGAAAGCATGTAAAAATGCAAGTAGAAAAATAGGGACCACTTTGGTGGGAAGGTAATCGTGCTTCGTGTGCCTTCAGCATTTAGTCATGCCAGCCACATGACCATGGAGACATCTTCAGACAGCACTGACTCTTCAGCTTAGAAACAGAGATGAGCACCACTCCCTAGAGTTGGGAACAAGTAGCCTGTGTGTGCAAGGGGAACCTTTATCTTTACCTTTACCTTCATGATCTTGCCTTCATAATGTCCACAGCCCAATGTCAACTGAAAGTCATCCTTAGTTCTTACAGCCCTTTTCTTTTTCATTGTTGTGTTCTTTTCTCCCAACACAATTCTTGCTGTGGTTATTGCTTCACCAATAGTATTCTCCTGATGCAGTCTGGGCCATTTGTCAACTATGTATATAAGCTTCTTATATACATACAATTAGTGGTTTGAAAGAGCACCAGAACATCTTTGTGTGTGTGTGTGTGTGTGTGTGTGTGTGTGTGTGTGTGTGTGTGTGTGTGGTGGGAGCTGGATTAACTCTCTTGTGAAAGTTCTAGTTCTATGCTGAAGGGAGGATCATGAAGGTAAAGGTAAAGATACAGGAGTTCAATTTCAATGGACAGAAAGAGCTGGATTCTGTGAACTGCTGCTTTTATTATCAGTGCGTATATTACACATTTTCAGTTGCTTCTGCAAAGTTTCATTTTGATGTTGTTTATTGGAAGTATGTGTGATCCAGGAATTATTGCAGAACCAGTCAAGGATGAAGTTTGCTTGTTCTTTCCATCTTCCTTTAGAGTCTAGACCCCATCTCTTAGTTCAACCCACAGATTGCAGGCACAAAGGAGCTTCTATTCAGTTTAAGGCAATAAGGACTCAGCAGGAAAAGAGGATAATCTTTGTGCTGCACTTAGAGATGCACCTGAAGAAAGGCTCATAGGAAAGCAAGCATATAATTGCACCTCATGGAAGGACAATTTGCCATACAGTTCTAGGACATAATCTCATTCTGGATGTGCAGGGAGGATGGAAGCAGCAAGATTGATGGTGGCTGGAGTTCCAGCTCCAGGACAAAAGGAAAACAGGGTGAAAGCAGCATGGGTGAAAGCAGAATCCCATAGGTAGGATATTTAGTAAACTTCAGAAGTATGGAGCACAGCACTGAGAAGAACCATGTTTATTGTAATAATCAGTGGGTGCCTGCTTTACAAGAGGAAACACAAACAATTGAAAAGCAAAGCCCAGATTATGTAGGGAGGGACCCATGCTTAAATAACCAATGAGTAACTGAGTAAATGGTAAATAGAGAAATGCTATTTTGTATCCTGTACAGATGCAGATAGATAAACTCCACAAAACATCCATAACAAAGTACTTTCATTGGTTCATCAGGTATCCTCATAACTCACATTTGTGACAAAGTTCTTCTTTAATAACCAATCCTTTGCATATCTGTCTTGTAGGTAAAAAGATGGTTTATCTCCTATCCTTTTTCTCCCATCTTGTAATGATAGAAGTACAACAGTTACCAGGAGTCCATGAATTCAGCCAAGAGTGAGGAAAACTCCCCAGGAGTCCATGAATTCAGCCAAGAGTGAGGAAAACTCCCCCAACCCATCGAGGGTCAATTTAGTGACCAATTAGGATTACAGATGTGCTCACATGACATAGACTACATTTCCCAGGATACCTTAACTACATTTACCATGATGCATTCCCTTAAGGGAATAATTGCTACCTAACTATCCAATTCCCATACACTGGCTGGATAGCAGAAATGTGGAAGAACTATTCCCAGACAATTTTATTACAACTAATCCACTAAAATTCATATAGTCATGCAGTTTGGGTTTCATTTACTTGGTCCACTGGATACAGTGGGAAAGCCTTGACAATTGGCAGATTCCAGAACTGCTAGTTGCCTGTAACATAATATTAATCATCAGAATCTTGTTATAAATATCATCCCCATTGTCTGCCAATTTGATTGGCATTGCTTGCTCCTCTTCCTAAGATTATATAACTGAAATGCACAGTTCTGAGTTTAAGTATGTGCACAACAGAACTATCATGCCAAGTCCAACCTCATATCCAGAGGTTTTTTTCTAAGTTGCTGTTCATAGGATGGCAGTCTTTTGAAGCACCCTATGTGCTTCCATGTGCCTTTGGCATTTAGTCATGCCAGCCACATGTCCATGGAGATGTCTCCAGACAGCACTGGCTCTTCGGCTTTGTGACAGAGATGAGCACTGCCCCTACAGCCAGAAACGACTAGTACATATGTGCGAGTGGAATGTTTTCCTTTATCTATCCTTGAAATCAACAATATCTGCTTTGGTGTAGCTATCTTGCAGAGACATAGCATCACACCACTGAATAGGCTCACATCTGTAGAAAATCCCAAAGGGTCACTTGATTTGATTGTGCTGAAAAGTGGTAATTAAGGAGCACAGATTTATACATCTTTTGGTTGTGTTGCATCCTTGTTGGTTTCACTAGGAAACAATTTCAATTCAAAACCTGAACTGGTAATTGAAGACTACCTACAATTGAAGCTGGGAAGCAACAATGGGTGATCCATATTGCTTGACAGAATGCTATATGGGTGCTGATTCAAACGAAGGATAGAAGTTTGAAACAGCCTTTGTATGTATCAGATAACTTCTTTGTAGTTACAGACTAAGTTCCAAAAATTCCTTTCGACTGGCTCAGTTTGCAACTAGATGATGCTTTAAAAGGTCATCAGTCTGCACTCAGAAATGAAAAACCAAATTTGTATAGGAATGTGTGTGTTGGCCTATGAGGGAGGGAGACATTTTCGACAAAATAATTTCTGCAATTTTGATAGGCAATGTGCCCTTAAGTTGGTATTGACTTATTACAACTTATAGCAATGACATAGACCCTCTCCAGGATAATCTGTCCCCATCCTGGCTTTCAGTCTCCCAACCATGCACTCATCACCGCTATAATTGAGTTGATTCATCATCTGCTTGTTGGCCATTCTTTGGTTCTCTTTCTGTTCCATTTTTTTCCAGTATTATGGAAGTCTAAGGAGAGCCTGGTCTTTATCCCTATCTTTGTTTTCTTGGCTATGCATGGAGTTCTTAGGTGTCTCCTCCAATATCAAAATTCTGAAGTACCAATATTTTTTTCTTATCCCCCCCCCACCCCCCTTCTTCAAAGTATTTTAAAGTGGCACAAAAGAGTTAACTAGCTTTGAAAAATTGCAGATCTCTTCAGCAGATAGGACATGATAAAGAGTGAATAATCCAATTGGAGTGCTGTTTGTTCTCCCAATCTGCATTGATATAGAGGTGCATTTTAATATAAGCAGCTCTCCCTAAGCGGTTTACAGTGTCAGCATATTGCCCCCAGTAATCTGGGTCCTCATTCTACTGACCTCAGAAGGATGGAAGGCTGAATCAACCTTGAGCCAGTCAGAATCGAACTGCTGGCAGCGGGCAGAATTAGCCTGCAATACTGATTCTAACCACTGCACCACCATGGATACAGCAGTCTTTTGGCTGTAAGCATCAAGTTTAGTTGCACATTTAGGACAGGGACTAGCTTCTTCTCTCTCCAAGGCTATTTCTAGTTTGATATTTCCCCAATTCTGCAGTCCTCTTATTGGGAGATTTCTGGCCCCCGCCACTCCATGTGCCAAAAGGAAAAAGCCAGAAAGTCAGAAGGGAAACTGATCCTTGTTCCACATGAATCAGGAAGACACCATCTGCAGCAGTTTAAAACAGAACCAATAGAGAGCCAGTGAAGACAGGAAGAAGATCACCAATGGGAAGAGAAAAGTTTGGGTTGGGATTATGTTGCATGGACCCAAGGGGAAAAATGCACAGGGAAAATTGTTCTTTTGCCAAATGGGAAAAACATGTGTGGATGCCATGCATCTAAAATTCTCTGGGGGAAGAAAAAAAAAGTATCCTTTGATACTGCTAAGTGACTTGGGAGTATCTTGATAAAATTAACTCTGCAATTGGCCAATTCACTCAAGAACAGTTTAAGTCCCACAATGTATGGCTGTAAAAGTTGGACCATAAGAAAGGCTGAGCACCAAAGAATTGAGGCCTTTGAACTATGGTGCTGAAGAAGACTCCTGTGAGTCCCTTGGACTGCAAGGCGGTCAAAATGGTCAGTCCTAGAGATCATCAACCCTGACTGCTCTTTAGAAGGCTGGATCCTGAAGATGAAACTCAAATCCTTTGGCCACCTAATGAGAAGGAAGGACTCACCAGAGAAGAGCCTAATGCAAAAGAAGATTGAGAGCAAAAGAAGAACTGGATGACAGAGAATGAGGTGGCTGGATGGAGTCACTGAAGCAGTAGGCGTGAGCTTACGTGGACTCTGGAGAACAGGACAGGAGGACAGGAAGGCCTGGAGGAACATTGTCCATGGGGTCACGATGGGTCAGGCACAACTTTGCAACTAACAACAACAAAACAATATTCTCTCTCTCTCTCTCTCTCTCTCTCTCTCTCTCTCTCTCCCTCCCTCCCTCCCTCCCTCTCTCTCTCCTCTGCCCAAGTCTCTCTGTGTAGGAGAGTCAATGGGACTGCAACGCATTCTTTCTTATTGATATCTGTGCCTTTCAACCAAATTTCATCCGCGGCAAATTTCTACACAATGGGGGTTGGCCTCCTGCAAACACCCAACTAATGCCCGTTCTTCTCACGCCACCGCCTCTACGGGGCGAATTTCGCTACTCGGCCTTTCCAAATCTCCAAAGCTGGTTGGCTTTGAGAGCAGTTCCGCTTTCAAAGCCAAAAACGTCTCTCCCGAAAACTAAAGGTGCTTAGCAGCCGGTGAAGTGCTCCAGGGAAGCCTCCGATAATACACAAGAGTTAGTAATACATTACTAAGGATTTATTGCAAAAATAAAGATGAGAGCCAAGTGACCTTATGAGCTTTGCGTAAAGTCCCGCTGAAAGTCCTGGGACAGGTTGCTGAGAAACCCACTTGGGCAGGGGTCCCAAACTTGGCAACTTTAAGACTGGTGGACTTCAACTTCCAGAATTCTCTAGCCAGCACAGCTGGCTGGAGATTTCTAGGAGTTGAAATCCACCAGTCTTAAAGTTGCCAAGTTTGGAGACTTCTGCACTTGAGGATGGGGCTGCTCTTGCAATGGAGCAAGGAAAAGTACCCCTC
Organism: Pseudonaja textilis; assembly: GCF_049901715.1. Taxonomy (NCBI): domain Eukaryota; kingdom Metazoa; phylum Chordata; class Lepidosauria; order Squamata; family Elapidae; genus Pseudonaja; species Pseudonaja textilis. The sequence goes on from NC_141992.1 coordinate 58,180,652, forward strand.
CACCTGGCGCAGGTAGCGAAAGACATCCCCGCCTGGGGTTTTTGAGCGCTGCTGCACAGAAATGCCCAGCTGCCCACCTCATTCTCAAAACTCTCGCTTGGTCCACCAGGAGCGGAGAATCGCCCAGGTGGTGGCTGTGGGTAGCCACCGCCCCATTCAGGGGGAGCCCCAGGGTGGCGCCAGGACTGAGCTATATAAAGCGACCCAACCAGCCTCATTACCTGGTCCCCGCGGGAGCTGCTCCATTTCATTCACCCCGTTGCTTCCTTCCACCCCGACATTCCCCCCTCCCACTGGTGCACGAACGCGCTCTCTCTCTCTCTCTCTCACACACACACACACACACACTCACACACACACTCTCACACTCTCTCTCTCACTCACACTCTCTCTCTCTCTCTCTCTCACACACACACACACTTTCTCTCTCTCTCTCTCTCTCTCTCTCTTACACACACTCTCTCTCTCTCTCACTCCCTGTTTCACTCTCTCTCTCTCTCTCACACACACTCTTTTTCTTGGTATATGAATCTGGCCGGTTTTTCCTTCTTCTCGGGTAAGTGCACCATGACAGCCGACGCCTTCCACTCGCCCACTCAGGGGACAAGGCCGGATTCCCCCGCTGGGCATCGGGCCTCCCCGTCGAGCTGCAAAGTGGAGCCTTTCTTGATCAAGTCGGAGCCCAGAGGGAGCCCGGCGGAGAGAGTAAACGAGCAGCCGGCGGACGATCAGCCCTCCGGTGCCGGCACCTCGGCCAGCGCGGGAGGAGGCGGCGGCGGCGGCGGCGGCGGCCGTCGAAGGAAGCGTCCGGTGCAGCGAGGGAAGCCCCCGTACTCCTACATCGCCCTGATCGCCATGGCCATCGCCAACGCGGCGGAGCGGCGGCTGACGCTGGGCGGCATCTACACATTCATCACGGAGCGCTTCCCTTTCTACCGCGAGAACCCCAAGAAGTGGCAGAACTCCATCCGCCACAACTTGACCCTCAACGACTGCTTCGTCAAGATCCCCCGCGAGCCGGGCCACCCGGGCAAGGGTAACTACTGGACCCTGGACCCGGCCGCCGAGGACATGTTCGACAACGGCAGCTTCTTGCGCCGCCGGAAGCGCTTTAAGCGCACCGACCTCACCACCTACCCGGGCTACATGCCCAACGCCAGCGCCTTTACCCCCAACGCGGCTCCGGTCGGGAGGCCCGGCCCTTGCGGGGGCTCGGGAGCCTTAGCTTACCCGGGTGGCGGCGGAGATGCCGTCTATTCGCCCGTCCGCGCCTACAGCCCGCAGCTCTCCGCCCTTCCCCAATACCCGGGGGCGCCGCCTGCGCTGCCCTCGCGAATGTTCAGCATCGACAGCCTGATCAGTTCCAAACAGCAGCAGCAGCAGCAGCAGCACCAAGCAGTCGCCCTGCAGGCCTCCTCGGCGATGGGCATGGACCTGGGGCCTTACCATTCCTTGGGCCTGAACGGCGTGGCCGACCTGGGCCCCTGTCCGATGGGCAACCCGACGGAGACCTATTTCCAGGCGCAACAAGCGAGTCCCGGCTTAATGGGTCGGCAGCCCGCAGGCCCGACCTACCCCTACGCTGCCTCTCCCTCCGGCCACCTAGCGGTGCCTCCCGGCGCCTATTCCCCACCCCACTCGCAGCTGTACGGAGCCCCCAGCAGGCTGGCTGTGCAACCCGGCCGCCCGGCTTCTTCTTGCCCGGAACACGCGGAACAGCTGGTGGGCCTCGCAGCCTCGCAACTCAATGGGTTCGGCCAGTTTGGAGCCGCCGCCGCCGCCACTGGCGGTGCCTACCTGAGACAGTCAAATTTTTCCTCCGGCCTGGAGAAATATTTGTAAAGAGGAGGAAGCCAAAGCTACAAAGACACCCAAAAATTGTTTTGGAACTCTTTTCTTTAATAGTCAAAAGGAAGTCTGTATCTAATTATTCATTAGCAATCATTCCATAATTGGATTCAAAGAAATGCAACTTTTTCTGTATGTCTGTGGCAGCTCCTTGGCTGTTTAGGATTGAATATATATTCCGTGCCTTCAATTATTGTACTTAAAGTGCATTTATCTTGTCTTATGGGCAGTCAGCCATAGCTGAAATACTGGGGTTGGGGCCTTAAAGGCCAAAATACTGTCATTCATCTGATGTCCAATCTTTCCGTATGTTCAATTGGCCCAAGGAGTTGTTTTACAAATAGGGCTTTTTGTGCTTGTGCAACAAGTTTTGGGAGTGGCAGTTAAGACTGAAGCAGGCTTAAAGCCTTGCCTCGGGTTCAAATAAAAATCAGTGCCATCCTTGACTTTAGCATAAATTCACCCCTTCGCATCCAAAGTGGGAAGACAAGCTAGCTAGGAAAGAAATAATTTAAGCCTCTGGCCTTCTTTGTGACAGTTTTTCAGGGAGAAGTACTCTAATGAAAGTGATTGTGAAGGTACTTTTTCAGAGTAAGTGTTTATTATTTCATGGGACTTTCTCACTTTCTGAGATTTTCATTTTCAGTCCACTGTGTGAACTTTGGGGCTTAATTGCTCTGCACTTCAGTTTGAATGCTCTGTTGCTTGCAGAGATTGGAAAAGCTGTTCTAGAACAGGGGTCTCCAACTTTGGCAATTTGAAGCCTGGCGGACTTCAACTCCCAGAATTCCCTAGCAAGCTGGCTGGGGAGTTCTGGGAGTTGAAGTGTGCCAGGCTTAAAGTTGCCACTGTTGGAGAGCCCTGCTCTAGAAAGAAAGAAGTTGTTCCCTTAGTTTCTCTCAGGCTGTTTCTCTGGAGGGTTCTTTGCTGCTGGCTAATCTGAATGAATGAAAATGCTAAAAGGGGAAAGCAGCTACCCAAGTATTTTTAAAAGCCAGTAGGTGGGATCTAGCATGTTTGCAACAGTCTCTCTATCAGGCTGTAGAAGTTTTAAACTAGTTTTTAATCATCGATGTGGCTGGAGGGATTTTTTATTCCACCATATGTGGAGAAAAACAGACCAGGCTGGGGAAAGAATTCTAGGCTCAAAGTCCGAGAAGCTTCTAAGGCTCCCTTTAATGCTGAATGCATTTTCATTTCCATCTTGTCCTTTTCTCCAAGGTGTTTTGGGACAGCAGATCCTTATTGTCATGATTTCACATTAATCATTGTTTAGCCTGAGAAGTAGCAACTAACCCAAGCAACAGCAATTTGTCAAAGCAGAAATTATGGGATTATGTCTTTTTATCCTCACAATAGTCTTGTTAGGCATGTTGACCTAAGAGATGACAATTTGCCTGAATGCCACTCAATTAACTTAGTAGCTTTGTAGGAATTTAAGTACCTTCTTCCCAAGTCCAATTCAAAACTTTTATCTTCTGCAAAATATATTCATTGGAAAATGTCTGGATCACTAATGATAATATATGAGCATGTGATATTTGTTCCATTACATCTCCATTTTGATTCTACACCTATATGCTTGAGGGAGAGCATCCTAGCTTTTAAGGGCTAGCAAATTTTTGTATATTGTGCTGTGATTGGGTCAACAACAGTAGTTCTGTGCAATGTGCACCTATTGAAAATCCCCACCGCGCAACAGTTGTGTTGTGCAGATTATTTACTCTTTACTGTGCACCGTTGCACATTATTTACTGATATTTACAAAGATTGGGTATGGAAGTGATTTGGTGTCCATGAAGCACCATGGTAATGCTTCAATATACATGAATTGGACAGTTTTGTTTACTGGATTGCTGTACCATGTATCAGCAAAATTATATGTGAATTTTGTACACTATGTAGTAGGTATGACATATATAGTACCGGAATAATTAATTGTACATATTGTATTTTGAACAATAGTGCCTCCTGAATAATACACCTACATATAGTGCATGTAAATACTTTTAGAATTTTTTATTGGACTGAAAACCTGTAACCAAATAAAGATCTTGGTAAACTCCTTTATTTAATCGAAAGTTCTATGATTTAAATGATTTAGTGGCAGTCCTGGACCCTGCCTTTTTAACTTACAACACTAGGATTCCAATTTTTCTGGCAACAGAGTTTTGAGTTCAGAGTTTCTACTGTCTTCAAGTTAAATACTTGTGTCTTAATTGAATTATGGATTTGTCAATGATAGTTAGAAAATATCGAATATCAGAATTTTCAGTATTAATTTTTAATTTTGTTCAAACTAGTCCTGGGTGGAGGAGCAAGCCAATATCTGAACTGTGCTTTGTCGGGATTACTAAAAATACAATAAAATAAAATTTCTGCATTTACAGAGCTAGTATGCTAGGTAGTAGATCAGGATTAGAACTCTTCTTCCCTCAGTATCTAGATGGGGTATTATTCTATGACTTTTTATGACTTTATCTGTGTGTTTGCAGAAATATTTAATCATATGAATCCCACCTTCATCACTGAGTAAGTTTAGCCATGGGTTTATTACTTCTACAAGAACAAGCTTTACTTATTACTATAAGAATGAATTTTTGTTCAATTGAGTTTTTTTAAAAAAAACAGAAAAAATTAAGTGTTCCTTTTGGACAGGCTTCAGAAAGCTGTTTCTGTTTTGCCTATTGCCTTGAATGTATACTTTATTCTTAAAATGTGAATATACAGTATATCATTAAAATGGAAAAAAGATATAAAGCAAGTGAATTATGCTTGTTGAAATGTTCTTTGTGGCACATAATGTGTTTAATCCATTAAAAATATCTTAAATTTTGACCCACCAATCCTTAGGTTTGGGGTGCAGAGGGGTTTATTTTCCCAGAATGTTATCATATCCAGAATGGATTAATATGGCTGTTTTCCAATATGGAGGCATCTAAAGGCAACTATGTGTGCAATTATTAATAGGGAGTGTTGTTCTGAGTCTATGTTTGAGATTCAGCCTTGTTTCCACATTCAGAGAGCCCTGTTTCTATAGTCAACCTTGGACTCTGCTTTAGAGATTTTTGATTTGGTCTTCCTGTATTCAGCTAGATGGTCTCTAGTAAATGAGCAGTGACAGTGTAAAGCAACATTTAATCAAAATACTCATGACAAAAACCTGCACTAAAGAAGGTTTACTTTATTTGCCCAATTCAGAAGACTAACAGATTCTTCTTCTTAATTTGATTTCTTAATTGTTCTATACAGAAATATATTAAAATGTTTTGGTGGAAACAATAAATAAATGATGCAATAATTTTATACATATTTTATACATATTTTCTACTCAGAACTTGCTTTCATTTTCACTGAACTTACAACTTAGGCAAATACATTCCAATGAATTATAGCTGTCTGAGAAGTTTTATCTTTATCAATGTCAATAGATGAAAATTGCAAGTAAATCACTTTATTAGATTTTGGATTCCAGGACCTGATAACAGGACATGGTTGAGTTAGAATGTGACAATCTGTTCTATTTACACATGGAAAAAGTGATCAAAGAAAAGGACAAATGAGAGTTAAAGAAAGAGGAAAAGAAAAAAAAGTTGAACTTTTTCTGCGATCTTCTGTGAACACATGTGAATCTTTCAAAAGTGATTTTCTTTTTAGAAACAGCCTCAGTGCAACTCCTTTTCTGGATACAGATCTAGGTGGTACATCTTGATCAGATATGTTCTTATTGCTCGGTCTTTTCTAGATATTGCTGAAGACATAAATGAAGGTCAAAAAAAGAAACAAGTAGCCAGTTCATATTAATTGCCCCCTATCCCAATGAAACAGGGAGCTTGTAATCCTCACACTTTTGTGGATACTCAGACTGTTAAATTTCAAGGTGTCACAAGTCAGTCTATACTATTATGTCATTTCAGCATTACAAAAAGAAAACAAGGATGTGGAATATTCCTTTTTGTATCTAAATGTGATTTTTGACTAGTTGAAATTAATCCTTCACCTAAGGATAATATTCTCAATGTGACACTCATTGATAAATATGGGCTCGGTTAAAATTTTTAGTTGGCCTCAAATAAAGATTTTTAAAATATGTATGTATGTATTTATTTATTTATTCTAGGCTACCCTACTCCAGATTATTTTGGGCAGCTCTGCAAAAAGGACAGCACCGTAATTCAATAAAAAAAAAATAACAGCATCCATAAAACAACAGTTGTCTGAGGGAACAAACCATCCTTTCGTTTATTCCTCCAACTTAATAATACATGTGTACCACGTACACATCAATATCTATGTAGGGCAGAGATGTCTTTGGCATTTACTAAAAAATTCCTCAGTTCAGTTGACTTGGCTTTGATTAATGGCAACTGAGTTATTCAAAGCTGATCTCACATTTGTGCAAACCAGAAGAAAGTTTGAAAGCTGCATCTGTCTGGGAAGCTTCTCTGAAAGCTCTTGAAGATCTTAGCAAGCTTTGGCTTTTAGTCTCTGAAGTATGGCCGGAGACAGTTGGGCTCCAGTTGTCTGAAGAGCCGCATTACTTCTCTCTTATGTTTTTTACCTGACTCCTTTTTGTACCCTTGAAATTGTCTTGTAGACTCTCAACTTTTTCCAACTGAGCCCTCTCTGGAATGTTGCAGTATTTATTTTCTGATACTACACTTAGCCCATCCATTTTAATATTTGTGTGTGTGTGTGTGTTTTACACATGATATGTTGTTTTAAGAAACTTAAATAGCTTAATATTTTCCAAAGAGATCAATAGTCAATGACTGAAGTATGCAAAGCACTAAACAGCATCATATTTGAATTTAATTAAGGGAATCATTCCGCTCCAAAGGTAAGGATTTTTGTTTGTCACAGAGGACTCTCATCTTTGACATTCAGCTTGATCATAATCAAGACTGGAATCTGGGCTTGAAGGACATGAGATGGTCCTTCATATATACATATTCATATTCTGAAACTTTTTAGAAAAATACCTGCATTCCCATCAGGAACAAAGCTTATACACATTACTTAATGTGAATAAATATATATCTTGCTGACTTTAGATGAATCTGGGGAGCAGCCTTGAGGGGAAAAGCTGAAGGTGGCAATCTTATAATTTCCCCCTTAACTGAGAAAATGAACAAAATGGCAATGAGTAGCTTTTAAACAAATATAAGGAGTGCCATCCTGATTATCTTAATGTATCACAACTAGCCTTTTAAGCTTTCATTTCAAAAGCTTGTTTATAACAGGGATGAATCAAGCAAATGAGTTGGATTAAAGTGTCATGAAGGGCATAAGCCTAGCAGGGCCAAGATGGATTTAGGTTGAGACAAAAAAAAAATTATGGGTGCCTTGCTGATGGCATAAAAACTCTGCTATTTTAGATAGGTGAAACTCCAATGGAAATAATTGTTATTAACAAAGAAAAACAAATTATAAATAGCTGCTTCTTCCTTTACTTAACCATATGTAGATAATACAGTTTGTTTCAATTAATTTAATAATTTGGGGGAACTGCTTTGTTACTAAACATGCGAGCAAACTTCCTCAGTTCTGGAAATAGAGATGTTAAATGTGGCTTAAAGGAATGAAAAGTATTCAAACAGAAAGGGAGGCAAAATTGGATCAAATACCATCTCTAACAGTTTATAACTGAACTATAATTTAAGAAAAATCACCATATCAAAAATAACGTGGTTTTTACTACACTGAATTGGAAATCTCATCAAGCAAAGTGTTCTTCCTTTGAAGGAAGATTCAAAAAAGATGTTTACAAACCTACAGTTAATTTATACAAATCCCAGCTTTTTGCTATAAATTACCCCAAATCCCCCTATTCCGAGCTGTGCCTGATTTTTTGCCTTGCTTTGTTAATAATATTTTTTTAAATCACTTAGTTTCTTTAGAATATGGGTTGATTAAAGGATCAGTGAATATGGACTGTGATGTTACACTGCAGGATGTATGTTTTTCAACATGCTTTTTCTAAGCAAAACTGCCTGTATTTGGGCAGTACATTTTCAAATTATGCCATTATAAGGGAACATTTTTCCCCTCAAGTCTTTTACTTGTCATAATCTGGAGCAAAAACTATATTACCATGAATTACCAAAGGAAGCTAGCAGTTTATCAAAGATATTTTAGAAATTCTCAAAATGTTTTTTGTAGAGACTGAAATTTCAGGAATTATGTACATATGTAAAAGAAATGTTCAGTGGCCCCGGCTTATGAGGAATGGAAAATATTTTCCTGTTTAAGAAAACAGCATTATTGAACTAATTAATCATTTAAATTGTGTCTAAAATATTCAAAATTCAGTGGCTAACTAATGAAACAAGCCAAAATCATGTCCTTCACTTTCATCAACTTATTGTTAAGAAGTTATTCTGTAAATGTATTGTACTGCAAACAGTAAAAATGTACTGTACAATTTTATACTGTTGTGATTAGCATGCATGATTTCATATTAATGGCTTGGTTCCAGATACTTTGGTCTACTGAAATCATAGAGGTTTGATGATAATAATAAGTATGCAGAATCCAATGATTTCACTGGGTTTATACTAAGTCAAATTTGCATCTGAGGCGATACACCATATATATTCCTGACTTAATCACCTGCCAATGATGAGGGAACATTGTTTACTTTCTGGAAATAAAATGTCTGCAATAATCCTTTGTCCCTGTTTTCACCCAATTTGTCCCTTTCCACTCTTCAAAAAAAAACCCAAAACACCTTAACTGTTAAAATTACTGATGGGGGAGAATATTTATAGTTTAGGGATGACATGAGGGATCCCCGGTGCTCTCTGAACTTGGTTGTTTTGCAGACATTTCATCACCCAAACTACTTAATATTATCAGTGCACTGATGATGTTACCTAATCTGAGTAATAAAACATCTGCCAAAAAACAGCCAAGATCAGAGAACACCAGGGGTCTCTCACTGCTAAAAATGTTAATTGAGATAGCTTAGCTCAAGTGCAACCCCTAGTGCTATAAAATAAAATAGCAACTGAGGTGCTGCTTTGCTTTAATTCTTCTGCTTGCCAGGGATATGGAAGAGAAATCCAAATTATTTCTTAACGTTTGTGTGCACAAGTCTTCTGTAAAAGATATACAAATGCGTTTTTTCCCCCCTGGTACTGTGTTTTAGGATGATCTTTCCTTTAACCCCAAATCATTGCTTACTTATAGGCTTAAATAATCTTAAAGGATTTCAGGATCTGTTTGTGGACATATTGGAGAAAATAAACAGGAAGGGCCATTTTTATTATGGTTCTCTGTGTTTGGACAGGCTGCTTAAAACTGTTATAGCCCAGAAGCTGAGAGAATTTAAATGCTCTTGCTTTAAGGTGAGCTTAACTGAACTGGTATTTATTACATTTAGTTCTGTCCTTCGATCGAGGTATTCAAACCAACTTACACAAGGATCTCCCATAATCTTAGCCCCACAATACAAACCTTGCCTACTGGATTGGCTAAAAGAGAGCAATTAGCCTCAAATCATCTAGTGAGCTTTGTGCGTGAATATGGACTTGAAGCTGGGACAACCACTCTCTTCATTGGGTCTCATCAGATGGAGAGAAAGCGTTGAAGGTTTGCAAAGGGCACTGAATTGAGGGATGCATTAGTACAAAGTACACCTCAGGATACTAATGTATCCTCTCTGGAAATGCAATGCCCCTTTAAAATAATCATTTTCTTTTAGGTAACTTAATTGCTTTTTGGTTCATACTGTGTTCTTAGGAAATGAAGGAAATACAATCTACTAGCAATGTTTTTTTCTAACATCCATCCATACCTTTTCTTTCAGAAAAAAAGGGAGTTTCACTGATAATACAGTTTTCTAAATCTCTTGGATTGAACAAGGGAAAGGGGGTGAGGTCAATGGTAGTCAGTCTAAGGTTAAAGTTTTTGGGGTTTGGGGAAGAAACCACAGAGTCAGATAGAGTATTCCAGACACTGACCACTCTGTTGCTGAAGTCGTATTTCCTGCAAACAAGTTTGGTGCAGTTTACCTTGAGTTTGTATCTATTGTGTGCTCTTGTGTTGTTATGGTTGAAGCTGAAGTATTATTCATTGACAGGTAGGACATTGCAATGTATGATTTTATATACTATACAAGTAGTAGTAGAGAGTAACAGAGGAGTTGAGGATAAAGTGATTTAAAACTGGCTGAAGAAAACCAGCAGAAGGCAATGTTGGGAAAAACAGTGAGAGATTGTTTGAGATACAGGTAGCCCACAACTTACAACAGTTCATTTAGTGGCCATTCAAAGTTATGTCACTGAAAAAAGTGACTTATGACTGTTTTTTTAACACTGACAACTATAGCGTGCATCGCCATGGTCACCTGTCTTACATTTGGATGCTTTACAACTGAATCACATTTATGACCGTTGTGGTGTCCCCTTTTGCAACCCTCTGACAAGCAAAATCAGTGGGTAAGCCAGATTCACTTAACATGTTACTAACTTAACATTGCAACTGTGGAAAATGGAGCAAAATTTGTTTAAAAAACTGTTTCACTTGGCAACAGAAAAGTTGAGGTCAAGTGTGATTGTTACGTGGAAGGCTATCTGCCCCTATATAGTTTGCTTCCACATCTATGGAAGGTTTTGTATGTGTGCACATGTGTTTGTGTGTGAGGGGGAAGAGATGTGCATAATATGTTTGTATCTTTTTGTATAAGAGAATGACTGTGCTGACTCTAGCAGTCATTATGTGAAAACACACCTTTGTTCGGGCATTTTCTCTGCTTTTTTAAAGAGCTTGCCAACCTAAAAGGATCACAAAATGCTGTCTTCTCTATTATTATGGGTAGGACCCTGCTTGCAGGAAGAAACGCAATGGTAGCATGACAAAAGTTTCCCACTCTAAAAAGAGCTTCTTCTTCTTGAGAGGCCTTATTTAAGATGCTGTTTCCTTTTCCTTTACCAATAAGCGTTTGAAATAATCTGGAGACCTTTGCTTCTTCTGAAATGGCCCCCACAAGCTTTCTCTTTCGTGCTACATTAATCACTAGAAGGGCAACACATAAGACGGATGAAACAACTGAACTTTGAGGGTAAGGATCTTCTGCCCTAACTTAACATTCTGGTGGGGGGGGGGGGACACCTTTCTTGTTTCATATACTAATCCACTGTTTTTAATGAACGTTTTCTGCATCCGTATTTCATAATATAATGTATGGAAAGAATTTCTGTCTAATTGTAGAGCAGTGCTTTTCAAACTTGGCAACTTTAAGATGTGTGGACTTCAACTTCATGCTGGCTTGGGAATTCTGGAAGTTGAAGTCCACATGTCTTAAAGTTGCCAAGTTTGAAAAACACTACTCTGTAGCGAACAACAAACTCATTTATTTGAACCTAGTTAATTTTCTTCACAGTGCAGCCAACAGGTGCCCAATGTCCCCCATGGCATATCTTACTAAACTAAAAATCCCTAAACATAGAAGAACCTTCACTCTAGCGTGATGCTTCTCAACCTTGGCAAGTTTAAAGATATGTAGACTTCATCTTCCAGAATTCCCCAGCCAGCCATGCTGGGGAATTCTGGGAATTGAAGTCCACACATTTTAAATGTGCTAAGATTGAGAAACACTATTGTAGCATAACATCCTGTCCTCCCCTCATCTGTCTTTGAAGGCCAAAACGGGAAGGCAATGGAGTAGCAATGTCCTTGCACCCTGGACACACAGAAATAGCACAGCAGGCATTTTTCCAGTGGTTGTACGATTGAGACATTTGCAGTAGTCTCATCTTAACACTGGTGTTGGGGAAGAAGTGGTGTTGGAGAAACTCCTAAGAATACTGTGGACAGCCAAGAAAACAAACCAATGGAGTGAACAAATCAATCCAGAGTTCTCACTCTAAGCACAAATCACAAATCAAAATTATCCAAGTTCAGACACTGTGTGAAGACCCAGTTCTCTGGAAAAGGTTCTAAATGTTGGGAAAGATGGAAATACAGCAAGCCAGCAGAGTATGAGCCGGGCACAGAATGACCACCATTCTATTAGCCCTTGTTAAATTCTGGCTTGCTAGAATAAGGAAAAGAAAGAGGAAATGCTGCCTAGGAAACAACCAGACTGGACAGGGAAGAGCCCGCAGTTGCTTAAGATCAGAGAAAGAAACTTGAGATAGACCTACCCTAATGGATTAAGTAGTTAAAAGGGGCTGTGGGAAGTCTGTACCTTCAGCTTTCCATGATTCTGTCAATGTAGCCTTACAATAAAGTAGAATTAGTTCATATTGTTATGTTTCCTGTCTGGTATGCCTGGGAGGACCGACAGCCTTTGAGCCAGTTAATCATGTCATCCAACCATGCATGAGTCAGAGAAAGTGTTGGGAAATTCATGGGAAGAGGAGACCACCAAGTTTTGTCCTACCCACACATAGCACCGGCTTTCTGTGGTAAGGAAAATTAGAGGACAAAGTTTAGAACACAGCTACATTTTTTACTAAGTTCTATTGCAGTTGTATTAACAGAATACCTGATGTTGGGGTAAATCAGGAAAGGTTCTTTATGCAAGAATTCCTTGCTCACTTTCTGCTTCCGGTTCACCCTTGTTTTGCACTTACATTTCAGGATTACAACAAGCCTGTATATTTAAACTTCATCAGTGCAATAAAGGCATTACTTAATTGACTATGTTTCCCTTATACAAAATATTGGAGGGTTTTTTTGTTAAATTATTAAAGCACATCAATAGGAATTGTCCTTTTGTTGATTTTGTTTGCAGCAACTTTCTGAAGCTGGTAATTATGTTATTATTAACATCTGATACATTTCACCACTAGGTGGTAGCCTAACAATGCATATTTCCCTAGTGCAATCTTCTACATTTCTTCCTATAGTTTTGAATCAATTTTAAGTTAAACCTTTATTCCACTGCCAATTTCCTCCCATGCCTGGATGCTCAGATTGCTGCATCAGTAATCTGTCTGTAACTCCTGACTTTCACTGATTATGGAAGTGCATCAGCTGAGTTTATTTTGGCTTTAACCTCAGCAGTATCTTTTGCCAAGTGATGTTCAATATACCTGAAAGTTTTTCGCGGTGTGCACTGATGGCTAGAAGTGAAACCTGGTGGAACAGCTATGGTGTTGACTCTGCATTTGGTAAACACATTAATCTATGGTATGTGAATTAATATTTTGCACCTTATCACATTTACTCCCTAGAATTGCCAGTTGTATCATTAGGAGACAAACAATCGTTAAATAATTAATTATATCCCAAATTTCCTCCAGGCGTATAAGGTGGTATATATAGTCCTCCTTTTCCAATTTTTATCCTTCAAGGAATTAGCCTGCAAGTTCCATGTTTAAATGTAGACGTTTAAGCTTCCATAGCTGATGTGGAATCTGGAACCCTCGGCCCAGTCCCATTCCAGTGCCTTAATCAGCACTGAAACCCCATCAGCTTAATTAATCCAGATATGTTGGCATCACTTGGCCAGAATTTCCACTCAACATGGTTGGAGTTTTCATTCCAATGGGACTGCAGAACTCTGTCCTATATTTTATGTTTGCACTAATTTCTAAACAGATTATCAAGGCATTCCTCAAAATTGACACAATTTTTTAAAATATAATTGTCCTTCTGTTAAATGCACTGCCATCACAATTTGATGTTCCAGGGAAATATGAATGATAAATAACTTCTACATGTGGAGATCATCCAGATTAATAATCCCATAGTTTCTTTAGCTTGATGTGAGGGTTTGTTCAAGGAATTTTCAACTTTAACAATTATTCCACCTATTTGAGAGCCAGTGGACTAGATTGCCACCAGTCCAACAAAGGAAGGAGACTCTACCTTCACTTTTCTGTCAGTAATTTTTAAAAATTTCAACATAGATTATATTTTTGTAGTCTTTTCATACATACTGTTGAAAATTATCAGTGAATCTTTCCGTGGGACATTTGTTGTGCTTAATGTACCAGGTACACCACACACACAAACACACACACTTTTTTTTTCTTCCATTCAATATTATGATTTGCAAGAATCAATACAGAGAGAGCACTGGAGTTCATCAAAGTCTGTAATTTCATTCAACATTTATGTATATGTATGTGCAACTTACAATGAGCATTCACCTTATTTTTTTTCCATGCATTTGATTTTCTGTTTGAATTTTTGAAGATTTTCATTGGCAATTAAGACCAAAACCTCTAGGTGGCATTGTTATCATTTTGTAGGCACCAAAAATTGGTGGGAGGGAGAAGAGCAATGCAAGTGACAGTGAAATGAGTTGTCTGAATGCGGTTGACAAAGCACAAAGGGATCCAAATGCAGGGTGTTTGAGCTGTCTCCACTGAATAATTATATAATTATATAGATGTGTAACATATACCGTGTTTCTCCCAAAATAAGAACTACCCAGAAAATAAGCCCTAGTGTTGTGATTCGCCAGCAGCAATCAGGAAGGTGACTTGGGAGTAAGAATGCTAATTAATGGCCCCTCCCTCTAGGGAATATAAGCCTGGTTTCAAATGGCTTTTGCCTTTGCAAAAGACAAAAGTTCAAAGGAGTTAGTGTGATGATTACAGACTCTGATCTATTGGACTAATTGGCTGCAAGCCATCTGCTATCTACAAAGAGGCTTATTTGTGGAATAAAGCCATGAACATTTCAGTTTTGGAGTATATCTGTGTTTGCTTTCGGAAACTTCAGCTGGGACAGAACACCTAGTCTGATTTTTAGCAGGCTCCTAATATAAGCCTTGCCCCCCAAATAAGCCCTAGTTAAGGTCATCATTAACAGGGGAAGCATGGCCAGCACTGGAGGTGGCAGGGGTGTGGAGGCCGATGGTGTTTGGCAGCAGCTGCAAGCCTGCACAGTGCAGGTGAGTTGATTCCTGTCCAAGCAGCAGGTGAAGAAGCCACATGATCTGGATGCACAGGCAGCGGGAAAACCAAGCATTGTGCAGCAATGCGGTCTCTGGCTCCATTGCGATCCCATTGCGGCCCCTTTCCTGCCCCGTTATGCTGCATGGGCCATGGGAAGGCCGAGTCATGCAGCCATATGGCCAACTCCCCCGTTGCGGCCCTATTCCTGCCCTATTGTGCCATGCAGGCCACAGGAAAACTGAGAGCGGCTGCAAGCGAGCAGAAGTGGAAAATATTGCCTGATTTTATCATTTTGTTTTAACTGGTAATTTCACACATCTGTTTTGTTCTGTTTTAATTGGAGTTCTTACCTACATGATAGGCTTTACTTGGGGGTCTAGAAGCCAAGTCCAAATTGGCCCTCTGTAATACGGCTGACATGTTTGTAATGGCAAAGAGTGAAATGTTTCAGAAATGTGGTTATTCGAGGCTTGAAAGCACCAAGTTTTTTTCTGTCACCTGTACAAACAAACAATCCTTCATTCATATGTGAGAAACTCTAGAAAAGAACTGTAAATAGGTCTCTGTGTCTAGATAATAATTCTAGATTGGTTATGTTTTCTACCTGCAAAATCTGACACTGAACCTAAATTGAAACTAATATTTTTTTTCTCGTTTAAATTTATGGTGTTGATGGGCATAAGCCAATTTACGTATCAGAGGGCCATGATGAGTTTGTGTGTCATGTAGATGGGTGGTTCACCTGGGTCAGTTCTGGGATTAGAGAGGATTATTTTAACCCATAACAGCTCTGGGTTTTGTCTGGGGTTAAAGCAATTTTCACTTCCTCGTGAGTTGCAGGAGATGGGGAAGCGGAGAAATAGACTGAAAGAAATGTACAGATCCCAATCTGTCTACAGTGGCTTCAGATCTTATTGGATTAAAAAACAACTTTTTTCTTTCCACAAAGTTCATTAAAAGGGCTCGGCTTTTTATGAATATGGATGTTCCCCATTTGCTTAAGATGCTGCTGTCTGTTTGCTGTTGTCTCTCAGAGGGAGCATTTCAATCAAGATATTTGCAAGCTGACACACACAAAAAATCAATATTGCTTTGTGTAAATAAGCACAAGGTCGGGCGAGGGAGGGGATAAATCACGCATGATTGTAGAGACTTTTCCTAAGAGTCCAAGGAAAGCATGCATATATAGTTTCTGAGATGTTTTATAGAAAGCTAGGGGTTGGATGGAGTCCTAATAATATTGGGTTGTTTTTTTTAACATTTTCAGACCCTTTGCATTTTCAGGAGAGCAAAATAATAGATTATAAAGGAGTATAGCTTTTTAGCATGGTGTGCAAAGCAGCGAATGGCTCTTGAACCAAGAGGCATTATACACAAAACTTAATGCATCTCAGAGCCACTGAAGTTCAAAACATACAAAGCCAGCATTAAATTGTGAAACCAAAAGTTGAGTTTCAATCACTAAAGCTGACTTGAAAGAGGAGTAAAAAGAGGAGCATGCATGCATACACTTCTCTACAAGAAACTGTAAGGTTAGCACATTGGTAATAGTTGACCTTCCCTCTCCAGACCCCACTTGTTCATTGGCTAGAATTTTCTCCTGTTCTAGCCAACCCAGAAGCTTAGAGAAAGTGTGCATATAGATAGGCCAAGATATTTGAAGGATAAACCTTGCCCTAAATCAGGGGTCTTCAAACTTGACAGCTTTAAGACTTGTGGACTTCAACTCCCAGATTTCCTCATCCAGTCCTTTTAGTTCAGGAATTCTGGGAGTTGAAGTAAACAAGTCTTAAACTTGCCAAGTTTGAAGACCCTTGCTCTAAATCATCATATTTCTTTGAGGTTTGTAGCATTTGAATCCCTTCAAATAAGCCAAGTTTCTGAATTTAGGAGTTTACTGAGAATCTTTCTTTCATATAATAGTCTACCTGTAGACACTAGAGTTCAAAGACTTCTTCTAAGCCCTTTCTAGGGCTGGCCACATCATCAGCATAGGTGGTAGATAGATGGTTTTCAACTTCTCAGGATTGAACTGGGAGAAACTGACTTTCCAAATCACCCAATTGGTTTTTTGTGCCTGGGAGGAACTGGAACCTCTTAGCCTACATTTTAATCATTATAGCACTCTGAGAGGGAGGTGTGTGTGTGTGAGTCTCTCTCTCTCTCTCTCTGTTTCACCTTATTTGCTTAGGATTTTAAAACATTTTAGTATTTTATTCATGAAGTGGTTTTATAATTCATTAAGTTCATTTTAAATATTTTTTTTAGTATTTATTACTTGATTTTAATGTTTTATGGCTGGAATCATTTTATTCTTTTCTATTAAAAGACATTTCTAATCTTTAACAAAATACTTATAAAATATTTTTTCAGTGACTGCAATAATGATACAACTGATATTCATTGAGTGGAAGAGAGACTTCAAGGATGCAGTTTTGACCTCTGGTTTTCCCAAAATGCAATGTTGGACCAAAAAGGTTTAGACTCATCAACTCCAGATATCTTTTGGATTGCAAATGAGTCCATGGATTATGTAAAAGATGTCAATTATGGTGGTTGAACTACACAACTGAAGTTCCATTCCTTTTTAAAGTCTGTGCCATGGGTACAATGCATATGAAAAAAGATACAGGGTTTCAGTTTTGTGACTGTGCCTGCCATCTTCATTATTTTTGACTGCCTGGCAAGACTTCTTTAAAAAGTACATTCATAGAGTCACTATCTGATCACCTGAACATGATTATTATGAAATTGGTATATTACCTGACAGCAAAGAATGAAAATTACAGAGACATGATGTGCCTCATATTTCCATTCCACCCAATATAGTGACTTTGGAATAGTAGCATAAATGACTCTTTCCAGATGGAGTTGTTTCACTGCATTGCATCAGTGCTCATCCTCACATCAATTGCTGGAAATGGTCCAAAAGCCGCCGTGACATCTAAAAACAGCTGACCCTTCTCTCTAGAAATGGTGGGTGGTTCAAGGCCTCCCTACCTCAAAGAAGCAATGTTTTTAAAACTGCAGAGGGTGCTGATCATTGCATGCTTCAAAAACCATTGAGCACTCAGGTTAAGTAGAGAATAGATCTGGATCCACTAATGAAGCTTTGTCTGATTTGCATAACTGCCAAGGATTTCAATGGAAAACTCCTTAGGGTATGCAGGAGAATGTGGCCCCTCCAGATGTGACAACTCCAAATCATTTCCAGAAGGCATGGCCAGCCATGTTGTCTTGGGAGGGTGAAAATGGGCATCCCATATAAATGGAAACAAGTTTGGCAAGAGTGATGTATTTGAGCGAATGGAAATGGAAATGCAACAGGATCCTTGGAAAATTGATATGACAAGGAAAAATGGAAGGACGGGTAGCTGAGAGTAGCCAGTGGGAAGCTTTATGTACTTGGATGAGATAAATTTAGTTTGTCTTAAATGCAAATACCAGGAAAACTGACCAAAAATGTCACTCCAGCTTGTGATCCCCAGCCGTACACAAAAAGGGGCAAGACTGAATTTCTACCTTGTATATTTCAGGATCCTAGAAATAACTAAATAACTTCATCCCAAAGGACCAGACATACTTGGGAAAGTGAATGGAAACATTTGCTGAAAATCCATTAAAAAGAGAGGTTGTTATTGTTTACAATTAAAAATAGCTCCTCTTTATTATCCCAAGTGGAAGATGGGGTATTACTGCAGGTAGTATTTACAAGACAGCATTTCATTTTATTATAGTTGTAATAATTATAGGAAGAACCTCACCTGTACGAATGAGCCATTTGATGATATTCCAGAGAGACACACCCATTCCTAATAAGAAGCTTTGAAATGAATGGGGCATGCAAAAAAAAAAAAGGTTCCCATTCATTTTAGTAGGGTTTGCAGGTGGAAGAGCATGTTAGAAGGCCCAACCTCACAAAAGGTGGCATCAGCTATAGGCTGATGAAGGACTTGGAAGATAGCAGAGAAAGTAGGTGATGTGGGGGCAGGGAGGGGGGAGAGTTCTAGTTAATTGAAAAACACTGTTGCACCAACATGGCACCTGCATCTTAAGTGGAGCACACATATCTCCCCTGCTCTCTTTTCCACAAAAAGATGTTGCTGTCAACCCTGACCTGATCCAGGCCAGTTTGAGGCTTCACTGTTGCCACACTGGAGCTGAGGGATAGGGATGGGGGAATAGAGAGTAGCCAAAACAAAATACCTTCTCCTGGGAAGCAAGGACATTCCCACAGGTGGCCAGGGAAAGGAGGAGGACCGGATGGGACCTTGATTGGACCATGTGACTGACTGTTTGGGAAAAGGGAGATTACTTGGGACCCTAACAGTTGCCTTCTTTGTCTGAAACTAACGCAGGTCTGTACCTAATCACAGACAGTGGGTGGCTCAGAGCAAGCACCTCCCATAATATCTTGAATTGCAAATTAGATGGGTATGTGTATCATTCATCAAGAGTAAAAGAACAAGCAGTCAAGAAATGCACCACAGACTAGCATTTGGTAGAGCAGCCAAGAAGGCCTTGAAAAAGATACTCAAATGTTGTGATGTTTTCATACTTACAAATTTCAGAATTGTGCAAATGGTATTCCCTGTGACACTCTGGGAAAGTGAAATTTGGACTTTAAAGAAGCAGGAGAGGCTTTTGAACTTGGTGTTGGAGAAGACTTCTAACAACACCATGGACAGCCAAGAGAATAAACTGATGGATCATTCAACAATTCAACTTGGAGTTAGAGGCACAAATGGTCAGACTCATACTTCATATTATGCAAAGACACAGCTCTCTGGAAAAGGCTGGGAAAGGTAGAAGGAAAAAGAAGAAAGGGATGACGAATGGCAAGGTGGATGGACTCAATTACAGGGGTGCTAAATTCACCACTGGCAGACAGGAAAGAACAGATCAGGGATAGATCATAGTGAAGACAATTTATCCATGTGGTTGCTAAGAGTTGAAAATGACTTGATGACACAATCAGCTCAATGTATTATGCACACCGCTTGTCCCAAACTCTGTTGCATTGTACAACCGGTCTAATAATGGAGTCAATACTCCATACTTACTGCCTATAGTTTAAGATCTTTATATCACTTGTAAGCCGAACTAGTGGCAAGTCAGACTTTAAGCTAACATTCTGGGTCTGTGATTGCAGAATGGTTCAGGTGAGTTTTGACTGGTCAATTTTATATCAAGCCAGTAAAGCTTGTCTTAAGATAGCTGTCCATAATCCTTCATTGTACAAAATAGCTCAACCTTTAGACAGTGTGATGTTACTAGGGACTCTGGCTGAATCCCATCTACAAAGCTGTGAAGGCAATTAGAGTAGCCGTAGGGTTTTCCTACAGAACTCAATGCACGGTAAGTGGAAAATCTCGTACCTGGGGAACCTATGCAGACAGAAGCTGATGAATGATAGTTCCCACCAACCACAGCCAGCATGGCGAATGGGGTAGGATATGGGAAATTGTAATTGCTCAAGATGTCAAGCCAACAGCCTGGATCTGCGTTGCCTGAAAATAAGCTGGTAAAAATTCATGCCCAGTTGCGATATAGATTGAAGATCAGGCAGTTACAACCTTTGCAATCTCCCCCTTCAGAAATGTTTTCGCGCTCTTGCGGCGTGGGTGGGGGAATCCTGCCCACTCACCCCCCCTTCCCTAGAAAACAAGCAAAACATTTGAATGAAATCCGATACGTGGCCGCAACCGAGAACTGTTTTCTTCCTGGTCCCCGCCCCACTCAGCCTTCTCATTCACACCTTATGCCAGGGCGCCCAATCCGGAGAAGAAGATTCGTTCGTTCATTCCAGCACCCGGAAATCAGACCTGCTGCTGCGTTATGTCAAGACTCCCCCCGCGCCTCCCAAGCAGTTCTTCCTGCTTTTGAAGAGCTTGCTCCAACATTGCCAAGCCCAAAGGGGTTTTTTTTAAAAAAGAGGTAAGCGTCCTGCACTTCCCATCATGGCTGGAGCGGTTGACCGGCCAGGAGGAGGCCGAATCTCGGCTGCTGGAGGCAGCGCCCCTGAGAGGTAGCATCAAGCAGGACACTGCTGCCTCTCTGCATTTCGGCAAGTTCGATCCTCACCAGGCTCGAGGTTGACTCAGCCTTCCGTCCTTCCGAGGTCGGTAAAATGAGGACCCCCAAACATTCCTATGCTTGTTTTCGAGGTGCCACCCAGATTGTTTGTGGCGTGGGGGAGGAGGTCAAGAGGCTGACTCGCAAACCGCCTCATAGAGGACCGGAAAGCCCCGTGAAGTGTGTATAAGTCTAAGTTCTGCTGTTCAGAAGAACAGGAAACCAATATCTCGGGGGCTGCCACAAAGAAGAGGGAGTCAAGCTATTCTAGGGCAGGGCAAGAAGCGACAGGTGGAAACTCATCAAGGAGAGAAGCAACCTAGAACTTTCCTGACAGAACAATTAATCAGTGGAACAGCTTGCCTCCAGAAGCTGTAAATGCTCCAACACTGGGTGTTTTTAAGAAGAGGTTGGATAACTTGATTGTCTGAAGTGGTTTTGGGTTTCCTGCCTAAGGGGGTGGAGGAGGGGTTGGATTAGAAGACCTCCTTCCAACTCTTATTCTAACTCCGCCCCCCTCCAACTTTTTGATGGGTAATAGAAAAGTTAGGAAGAAAGCACCTCTGGTTTTATTGCAGCTCCTCTGCTTGGATACCTGTAATGAAGATGGAGAACCTGAATCTCTTACGACTCCTACCTACGTGCAGGGATTACTTTCATGAAATTACTTTCACGACCTGCAAGGAATTAACTTCGCCTCCAAGAAGACTATAAGACGACATATCATCACTCGCTGCATCTTCTCGGAAACAGATTGGACAAATGAGGTTGGGGGCTGCATACCGGGAATGTGGAGGAAGCAAGAATATTTTAAAATAAATATTTGAATCTTTTACTTGTAACCACTCCCCGAGTCACTTAAATAGTTGCTTGCTTGATAGATAGATAAATAAATAAATAAAGTCATTTATGAATGCCCCTTGGATGAAAGGGAAGATCAGGAGAAAGTTCGTAGGTAGACACGTTACACAATACGGTAGGGGTAAAAAAAAAAAAAGGCTCCTTCCAGGTGAACTAGCCACCTTTCAGAAAATGCCCCTCAAGCATCCTTTTAAAGCAAGGGTCTTCAAACTTGGCAACTTTAAGACTTGTGGACTTCAACTCCCAGAATTCCTGAGCTAACATGACTGGAGGAGGAATTCTGGGGGTCGAAGTCCACAAGTCTTAAAGCTGTCAAGTTTGAAGACCCCTGTTTTAAAGAAAGGCATTAAAAAAAGGCTTCTAAAGCAGGGCTCTCCAACCTTGGCAACTTTAAGACTGGAGGACTTCAACTCCCTGGAGTTGAAATCCTCCAGGCTTAAAGTTACCACGGTTGGAAATCCCTGTATCTACGCCTTTGCGCCCAAAATGCCCGTTGAGATAGATCCAGGTTGGACCTGTAGGAGTCCCTCCTCCTCTTTCTCCTCCGCGGCTCGGGGCCAGGGTCCTTCAGCATATGGGGAAGGCGCCCTGCGTGTGCAAATAGTCAGCCGATCCAAGAAGAAGAGATTGCGGCCCGACGCTAGCTAGTAGCACCTGTTTCAGAGCAGTGCCTGCGCCAGTCGAGCTTGGTTTCTCCCACGGCTGGCTGGGGAGGGGGAGTTGAAAGGAAGGGATTCTGCCCCTCCCACCCCCCCACCGCTGCAGGAAAGACGGGACGGGGTTAGTTGTTCCTCTGCCTGCCCCGCAAAAAGCGGGGAACCCCGCAACGTTAACTTCCAACAATAAAAGAAGCTGCGAATGAACGAACTCACCTTGCCAAAAAACAACAACGAAGCGTCCACAAACACGGGTTACCTTGAGTGCGGAGAAAGGAACCGAGTCGGTCTGTTGATTTAGCTCGAGCGGGTTCTTGAATATGCTTCCTTTTTCTGATGAAATATTTGCAAAGATGAATATGAATAATCCCTTTCTTCTCGGCCCGACGATTAAAATCATAAGCGCCGGTTATTCCTGCGAATTTCATTTTAGTTGCCTTGGAGCAAACTGACGATTTGAGACCTCAAGTTTAGGATTAAAGGCAAAGGCAGTATATAAACAGTTCTCTAAGCAAAGGGGTTCTTCCCAGTCCATTCTTTTCGACGTCCTAATCGAATTTACAATCCTGAGATTTTTTTCTATTGATTCACCCCCCCAAGTGTTAAGTAAACTCGGGTTTCTGAGCCTTCCTGGAGGACAAAACCGGCCAGGTGCAGCAAACAGTCTGAAAGCTTTGAGATGGCAGTGGAGGGGCAGATTTAGTTCAGCCACACGATTAAGTTACGCTCTAACTGCAAATCGTTTTTTGAAAAAATCGAGAGAAATCATATCAACGATCAACTAACTCATCGTATTTATAAGAAAGCTCTTACTTGAAAGCGGGTCAGTTTGAAATCAGGAGGATGGACTTGGCAAATAAAAGGGAGAGGTCATCTGGAAAGTTTTAATTCTTATGCTGAACAAGAATCCATTAGCGAGTTAAAAGGTCTTTTAAATATATATGTTTAAAATCAAAATAGCGTCTTCCCCTCTTGTAAAATAGCATCTATCTGAGTGAAGAGCGTCACCAGGTATTACTTCCATCCTGGGAAACATTACTCTGTCTTCATTAAATGTCAGTGGCTTTCAAACCGTGATATTAATCAGTAAAAGCGTTCCTAAGTTTCTTCTACAATTCAGGCTAATGTCTTTTTGCCTTATTTCCGTTTAGGGCAAGTCTTTCTGAAAAGTATGAGTTTCGTTTCTTTCCGGCTTACTCATGGCCACTTAACACTTCGGCATGTATACACAATAATTTTCACTACTTATATGAAAGAGAAAACACAACACAACTTTTGGGGCATCTTATCTCGGGGGTCGTTGAGGCATTCTGATTGGGGGTGGTATGATTCCTTCCCCCCAACAAGTTTCAGCATTAAAAAAATAATAATAGGGTTTTTATGTTAGAGGATGTTTGCACCGTGAGAGAGTGGGATTGGCTAGAGAAAAATGTTGGGATTTCATCTGTAATGTAGTCCTTAAATTAATTTAGTCCACAGGTCTCCAAACTTGGCAACTTTAAGACTTGTGGACTTCAACTGTTGCCAAGTTTGGGGACCCCCGATTTAGTTCCTGAAAGAACAGAACAGAAAGTGAGTGACTAGTCATTCGAACACCCAGAAGCACCTCCTTATCAAGCATGCATTGAGGAAGAACAAGCCTTGAGACCAATAGAACTTGCAAAGTGATCAGTCCTAGTGATGGTTGGGCCCTGCTGCTAGCCATCAATATGGAAATAGTTTGAAACGCCAGCTGTGGTCCTTTTTACAACTCTAGCATAGCCGAATCCTCTCCAAACATATCGCCTTCCTATAGTATATATAGGAATCTTTCCCATTGTTTCAGACACCTTGGCTTGGGAGATGGAAGCTATACAACTTGTAGTCCAAAATACAAGTTAGAGAGAAATAGTTAAGGATGAATTAGGTTCTAAAACTCGAGTTCCGTTGGTCTAAGCTGACATAAAGTTGGGTTTTTGTTGGTCAGCCAACTACCAAGTTACTTGGCACCAGATCATCCCATTAATTCATAATTTTATTTACTTATTTGGGCAAAGCATGTTATACAGAACTTGCGTTTAGATAAACCAATGTTAGAAAACAGTGCAGGGTGAGAATCCAGACTAAGCTAACAATCTACCTCTGTCGGCTTTATTTAAAAGGCCGGAGTATCTATTATTCACAGCCATTGATAAGCTCAGGATCCTGGAGAGGGACTAGTCCCATCTCTACCATCCTGTCTTAATTACCTGTTGTGGCTCTTTCTCCCTATTTACATACAACGCTCTTCATACAACTTCCACGTTTGCTTTTTCTATACAATACCTGGCACCCGCTTTGCTTATTGGCAGTGAATACACGAGAAGGGGGAGAGATCCACATTATCCTATTCCCTGTACTGGTTAATGGCAGCAATAAAGTTATCTATCATCTGTTCTTTGAACCAGTCAAAGTTGGGTAAAGAACGCAATTCTAACCACTGCTCTGGGAAAAAAAATGTGCAAAGATTTCCATATTTTCCTATGGAATAGGTTTCTATTGCGTTGCTCCTGATGCTGGCTTACTTAGGAAGGAGGTCTGGTTAAGCACCTTGCCTATTCAAGAGGAAGCTCAACGCAGGCTTTAAGATGCCCAAGGAATCAACGCCATTGATTTCAGTGAATGCGATGAAAGCCGGCTCAATTCTCGGATTTGGCCTCAGGAAAATTGGCTCGAATTTCTAGCTCAGCTCGAAAGGCAGAAGCCGGTTTCGGGCTAACAAAATGTGAGCGGAGCTTAGCTTTTACCCCCACTTCAGGCATCCTTCAACCATCCCAAAGTATGGCAATAATAATTATTTTTTTTCCCTATTACCGCTTGCACGACACACCATGCCCGCGGCAAAGACGCAATTGCCCCTAAAGGCATTAATTCGGTTTATAGAAAAAAAAACCTTCTCGGAAGAAGTCCGATCACCTATACTGTACATCCAGATAAATATATTAAGTTTCCTGGACTTCCCAAAGAAACAGAGAGATCGGATAGCTAAGAGGGTGGATGGGCTCCCGACTTATAGGTTTAATTATCATGAAGGTTTAGCCTCACACAGAGTCTCTTCAGGGCTGTAAAACGGAAAAGGGCTCCACTGATAAGGAGAACACTTTAGCTGACTCAACTTTCCCTTTTTTCCCCTGCATAAATTTGAGATAAAAACCTTGCGGTTCTCGCCGGTTGCCAGCCCAGCCAGGAGCTTGGAGAGATCTTCCCGTATTTTTTACTTCCAAAGGAACAGGCCAGGGACAGAAACCTGGCCCAGGTGTAGATTTCAGAGCAGGTTCGCTCGCGCCAAAACTGGACGCCGGCTTCTCTGGGAATTTATCTTGCTTCCGTGAATTTTTTTTCTTTTTTTGACAAACTCTAGTCGGGACACAAAGCAGACACGTGGCGCCGTGTGTGGTCGGCCTCGCCGTCGCCACTGGGCCAGGGCTACAAACTCAGAACGGCTGCATCCCTTTTAAAAGACCAGGACTGAATTCTGAGCTAACAGCTGTGTGGCGTTTCTCTCTCCACCCCACTCCCTCCCTCCCTCCCTCCCTCCCTCCCTCCCTCTCTCTCTCTCTCCCCTCGCCTCCCTGTTGGAACAGTTTGGAATCTCACGGCAGTCAACACGAAGATGCAAGAGTACAAAAGAATACGCGGGATAAAGCAAAATAGCCTTATGCAAAAAAAAAAATGTACATTTTTTTAAAACGAGTCAACACATCATTCTTGGTTTATTGTTTTTGTTTTAATCAACCGCGTCACCTACGTATCCGGTTGCGCGCGATCCTGAAAATTATCCCCAACATTAAGCAGGCGAGAGCTCCACCTTTCTCAGGAAGGTCTAAGCCTTCCAATGTCATCTAATCGATCGTCCCCCTCCGGATCTCGAAGGCGCTTTGTTGGGAGATCTGTTGGACTGTCAGTCAAAGGCCATCGATTGGTAGGAAGGCTGGGAAGCCAGGACGAAGGCGGCCCCCCTCCCGGTCCCCATATTGCAAGGCAAAACCCGATTTAAAAAAAACAAAAACGACTTATACGCCGCGTTTTGTTCTACTACTTCCAAGCGGGGGGAGTGGAGGGAACGGGGGGGCGTTCGGAGCCTTCTCCGGCAGCTGCTGTTTGTCCGAGACTAAAAAGACGGCTTGCCTGGCCTGGGGGGAGTATTTCAGCTCGAGCCTGAAGAGCCTCGGGGGACAGTATTTTCTCCTCAGAACTGAAGCGCCCGCTTCTCGCTCCCCTCTAAGCTAAGAGCGAAATAGGAATGAAAAGGGCTCAGCTGAAGGCCTCGCCCGCTCGTCTCAATCTGTTGACGGCCAGGTGTGTGGGTTGGTTGGTTTTTTTTTTTTGTTTAAATCAGCTCGGCTCTGGGCAGCGGGACTTGCATCTGAGCCACTTCGACTCTTCCTGATGGGCTGCTAATGCTTTTTTCCTTTTCCTCTGAAGAAATCTACCCTTTAGCCTAGAAGAGGGAGTATCCTCCAATTGCTTTCAAGGAAATTTACTTCCAGTGCGCAGCTCGGATCCTAAAGTAATGCGCAAATAAGATTTTCCGGGGTGGTGGTTAAAAGTAAACCCTCTTCACAATTTGGTGGGAGGGAGGGGCAGAATTCCGCGTTGTTGTTTTTTCTGCCTTTTCCTTGTCTATGATAGTTTCAACGTATTGTTGGTCCACGTATATAATATGCCATACGCTGAATAAACAAACAAATAAATGTCAACCCATATTTGCATGGTGCTCAAGGGGCGAAGCCAGCGCTGGCTTGCTCGCTCGCTCGCATACAGACATCCGGCTTCTTATCCTACAGTATCTTTTCCTGAGCGGAACCTGCGCTTTGGGCCTTGTGTTGGTTTCTGGAATCAGAAAGTACACTCTTCCGGATAAAACTGCAAATCCTGCGGGTGTGAATATAATCCATTTGATTCAGTATTGGCTCTGAGCAATAAAACGCTTCAAGGAAGGACGAGGATAAATCTTGAGTTCAAATCCTGGATCAGTAACCTCCAGGGTAACTTTGAGCCGGCCGTTCTCTTTCAGCCCCTTCAGCATCTCAGGAGACAAAATGGAAACGGCATTTTTCAGCTCTTTCCGGGAAAGGCCGTTTTTAAATGGGAATAAATAAACACGCTTTCTAGCGCCAGGCTTCCATCTCCCATAGATGTCACCTGACCCCCGCATGCGTTTTGAAAGAAATAATTCGTTTTGGGTTTACATGCAGTGGGGCTGCTGCTGAAGTCCTGCGGAGACAACGAGTCCTTTAAATTCATTCGCTCGTTGGTTTAGCAACCAAGCGGCTTTATGGATTTAAAAGCGCAGCGCACGAGTTCTAGAGGAAAAAACAAAACAAAACACGATTTAATAGAGAAACTGGAGCCGTTTGTGAAATGCGGCCACGAGTTTGTACACGGTCTCGAAGTCATGAGAGAAACACGAAAGGTTAACGAGGATTGCGGGAAGCGAGAAGGACGTTTGCAGAAATGCAGCCGGATTGGTCGGTGTTCGGGATCAGGAGGAGCGAGAGAACTTGGAAAGGCGGCAGAAGCGCTTACAGGAGATTCCCCAAACGCCGTTGTTGCTACTCTGTTGGTTGTGGTTCATCAGAGAGCGCAGCAGAGAGCCATCGGTTATTTTTGAGGGGCTCAGATTTGCGCCCGGCCATAAGTGGCCCGTCTCGCCAAAAGGGAAGATGGGGCCGGGCTTGCCAAAATAACGATGAAATAAATAAATAAATAAATAAATAAATAAATAAAGAAAGAAAGAAAGAAAGAAAGAAAGAAAGAAAGAAAGAAAGAAAGAAAGAAAGAAAGAAAGAAAAAGAAACCTGAAGCGCTGAGCCGGCTTATCTAGCAAGCCCGACGCAACCAACAGGCCGAAGGGAGGGGAGTGGAGCGCGAGGGCGCGCGGGGCTGCAAGCGCTTGGCAGCCGGGGGAGCGCGAGCGGAGGGTCTGTTTTGGGCGCGCCAGCACGTGACGCACTGTCCGCGTTATAAAAGCTCCGGGCGCTCGCTTGGGCGGCTCAGTGCCTGCGCGACGTTCCGGCCGGCGGGAGCTTCGCGCGAAGGCGCTGGCTTTTCCCCACCCTGTCTGTCCCGTCCCGTTCCCTCACCCCCCGTCCTTTCTCTCCTTTCCTTGTCCCTGGTCCCCTCCCGGGGCCACCCGCAACCCCTGGCCCAGTCCCCTCCCCTCCCGCCACTCCTCCTCCCGCGCCCCCCTCCGCACCGGTCGCCCTGCCCTCCTGAAAGGAGAGAAACGCCGAAGAGCGCCTGTTGCTCTCGGCCCGGCCTCCTCCTCCTCCTCCTCCTTCTCGGACTCCTCCCTCACTCCGCCGCTAGGGGGTGGCCTAGGCGAGCAGCCCGAGCCGGAGGCAGAAGCAGTCGGCCGGAGGAGCAGCGGCAGCACCGCCGCCGCCACCACCACCACCACCATGACCCTGGGCTGCAGCAGCGGGAGCAGCCGACCCTGCGGCTTGCTGGCGGCCCCCTCGCCGGAGGAGGAGGAGGACGACGACGAGGCGCCATCCGACGTGGAAGAGGAGGAGGAGGAGGACGACGACGACATCGACGTGGTGGGGCCCCCTCACGAGCACGGGCAGACTAAGTTTAGCGAGGAGGAGGAGGAAGATGAAGACGAGGACGATTTGCGCCTCTTCCCCAAACAGGCGGTGCGGGTGAGGCTGTCCCCAGTCCAGCGATGCCCGGAGGTGGCCACGCTGGGCGACAATCACGTCGTTGCAGCGGCTCCGGCGGGGTCGGCTCCGGCGGGGTCTGCGGCCGGCCCGGCGTCCGCCTCGTCGTCGTCTTCCTCCTCCTCCTCCTCCTCCTCCTCCTCGTCCGGTGGCGCTTCAGGAGCCGGCAAAAACCCCTTGGTGAAGCCGCCCTACTCCTACATCGCGCTCATCACCATGGCCATCTTGCAGAGCCCCAAGAAGCGGCTGACGCTCAGCGAGATCTGCGAGTTCATCAGCGGCCGCTTCCCTTACTACCGCGAGAAGTTCCCGGCCTGGCAAAACTCCATCCGCCACAACCTGTCGCTCAACGACTGTTTCGTCAAGATCCCCCGCGAACCGGGTAACCCGGGCAAAGGCAACTACTGGACTCTGGACCCGGAGTCGGCCGATATGTTCGACAACGGCTCCTTCCTGCGCCGGAGGAAGCGCTTCAAGAGGCAGCAGCAGCAGCAGCAGCTTCACCAGCAGCCGCCGGAGCTCCTCTTACGCGCCGCCGCTGCCGCCGCCGCCGCAGACCCGGCGGCTTTCCTCCCGGGTTTCGCCTACGGACCTTATGGCTACAACTACGGGCTGCAGCTGCAGAGTTTCCACCACCACCACCACCACCACCACCACCCGGTTGCCGCAGGCGGAGGGACGGCGGGGACTTTTTCCTTCCAGACTTCATCCTGCAGCCTTCCTGCGCCGCCGGGCCCTGGGGCCACGGCGACCGCCCAGTCCGTCTTCTCCAGCGGGCTCTCCTCTTTCCTGGGAGGCGATCTAAGTTGCAGGAAAGTTTTCTACCCGGCGGGGCAGCTTAGCCCTACCGCCTCCCTCCTGCAGAGTCTCAAGACGGACCAGGGAGCGGGCAGCAGGCCTTCCTTTTCCATAGACAATATCATTGGAGGCGGTGGCGGCGCGGCCCCTCCGCCCTCCAGTAGCTCCGCGGTCAGCGCAACAGATTCGCCCTTCCCGGCGGGCCATGCTGGGAGCCAAGCGCAGGTCCTGGCTATGTTGTCTCCAGCTCTGACTCCCTTACCGAACCATTTGAGCCTCACCCACGAATCCCTCCTGCAATCGGGACAAAACTTTTCCAGTAAACTCACAAACCTCAACAATTGTCCTTTTTAAAGGCAGCCACAATGGCCCCTTCCCAGTCAACATTCCCCCTCCTATCTATCTCCCTCTATTGTCCTCCCATTGTGTTTTGAAAGGTAGGAACTTTATTTCGGGGGTGGGTGGGTGGGTGGGTGGCATCTGAATCTGTGTGTGTGTGTGCGGGCGCGCGCGCCCACATATCCTCGTTAGTTGTGGTTTAGCAAATGGTGGGGTATGTGAGTAGGGGGAGAGAGAGATTGTTGAGCCAAAAGGCCTATTTAAAATTAGTCTGAAATGATTTCTGGCAGCTTGTTTTGGAGGGGGAAGCAAAAATGAAATCATTTAATTAGGGTTGCAGTCCTAAACTGTCCAGGTGGTGCTATTTTAGTTGGATTTATTGGAATGGCCTTCCAAGTATGGATCCATTAGCAACTCAGTTATTCTGGGGTAACTGCCTTATGCTCTGTAAAGTTACTCCATTCAATTTAAGGCTGTCGGCTGTCGGAGTGGAGTTCTTTGTGCAGTAGAATGCAGATTCCCAGGTAGTTGGTTTGGAGACGGGCTTGTTCCAAGGGTATAACATTAAACTGATAATGGTGGTGTTAATACATGCTTTTGGGGGGCAAATCCCATTGCATTCTGTATGTGCTCCCAGGATAGCAACCTTGGTGTGTGTGTGGGTGGGTGGGTGGGAGGAGGATGCACTTGTGAGACTTTGCATTTAAACTGTTTCCCTGAATGGTCCCAATGTCTGTATTTTCCCCATTTTTGAATGAAGGTTTTAAAATTTCCCTCTTGGGCATCCTTAATAGTTCAATGTTTCCTAAAAATGTATAAATCAATTTATGTTTTAAGTGAGATTTGAAATACATATCTCTAAAGGCCAGGCCATATCAGCAAACCCTCTGTTATCAAAACTCCCGCCTCCTTCCCACCCCTTCAGTGTGCGCGAGCAGTGTGTGTGTGTGTGTGTGTGTGTGTGTTTTCTGTGTATCGGGACTCATTGGCGTGTATACATTGTGCACCGGAGCTATTTTGCTCTCTTCCCACTAGTTGTGTTTCCCTATTTTATTGAAAGAATTGTGAATAATTAGATGTGGAAAAGGCAACGCATTTTTTGTCCACCTCTGGTGTAAATTAATAAATGTTTGTGAATTCTCTTAAAAGGAGCACAGTGGGTCTTGCTATTTGCTCTTGTAATTTTTTTTTTTAAAAATGTTGTGTCAGTATTGGATCTTTGGAAGTAAAAAAGAACTGCGGAGTGGATGCATTTATTTGGGTAATGCTAAAACCTAAGGGAAAAAGCAGTGCCTTCAACTTTGCTGTAGCAAGGGCAAACCACTCTCAAAATCAGAGGCTCGACTCCCATGAAGCTTGTAGAAGTACATATTGGATTGTACTCTTTGTATGTCAACCTATCATAATCCCGGTCTTAAAATACATATCTTGAATTGGTGTACTAGACTACAGATAACAATTAAAGACAGGGTCCAGTTGCTGTTTTGAGCAGAAATATAATCTATACAATAAATGTTTGCCATTAAGTAGAACAAGATAAAACGAACCATTTGTAGTTTACCAATGAAATGTGGGCTTGCGAGAACTTTTGCTTCCTTGCCTGTTAAGGAACTCTTAAATTAGTTTACTGCTACCGATCCTTCTATTTCTTTTAAAGTAATCATTTTGGGTTGTAAACCTAAAATATTATTTTTATTATAAGAAGTTTGTGCATTAGTTTTAATTTTGACATCACATGTGGCAATTAAGTTCCCATTTTCCAAAATTACTTGAAATTGCCAGGCAGGTCTTAATAGAGGAAAATTATACACCCACTCCCCTTTTTGTTATAGTTGGAAATGTTGACATATGAAAGGGCAAGAGTTGTGGAGGGGGAAAAATGCAAGTTTGTTCTTTCTGAGCAGAAAGAGTTGAAGTAACCATTTGAAAGATGAGATCTCCGCCTAAATTTGTGAGTGAAAAAAGGTACAAAATAAACAAACGCTTTCTTCACCAACCCATGCCCTGAAATCTCTTTATATTTTGGGCAAATCTGAAAATGCAGGGCTTTGTTTGAACAAAATGCTCCCCTAATCTCTCAATGAGCAGCAATGTCTTGTCAGATTTTTAAAAATCATTATTATTGAGTGACCCCGAATAAGTGAATAAACCAACCCACTCCCTCCCTCCCTCCCTCTAATTTAAAATACTCATTTACTGGCTTTTTTGTGGCTGGAATAGATTCTCCCCTGGAGCAGGGGCCTGTGAAGGCAGAGGTAAATGAGGAGGAGCCGGTGGGTGGCTGCCTGGCTTTCTATCTGGGGAGGGAGGAAATTACAGAAGAGAGACGGTTCTTGTAGCCGTTTTCCATCTGTCTTTCAATGCAGACCCGACCGACCCCCTCCTCGCCAGCCTTCCCGAGTTTGTTGATGTTGCTCCTTGAAAAGAGTCTAGCCCTCCCTGCTGGCTCAGCGAGGGGTCTTGCGCCCCCCCCCCCCAGCCCACATTTGCTTTTGAAAAGGGATCCCCTGTCAGACACTTGGTCCTTGCCTTTCATGTCCAGTCCCCACAAAGAGGCTACAAGGCAAGACACGGAAAGGTGGGGAGGGGGGGAAAAAAAGAGAGGGCGGCTGCCTGGCAAAATGAATCTATTTTCCAGATTGCTGAGCACATGGTTACAAATGGAAAGAGCTTTGGGACTCTTTTTTTTTCTTCCTGTTGATCTGGGGAGGGGGCACTTCTTTCGCTCTCTTTCTTTCTCTCTCCCCCCGCCCCTCCAATCTATACACATTGTTAAACTATATCTACTATGCCAGACACTGTCGGAGGAGAGTTCTGGGCACCCATTTCCAGCGTCAGCCGGTTAGTCGAAGTCTGGAAAATGGGAGAAGCAAAGAGCTCTGAAGTTGTCTTTCCCTTTTTTTGTTTGTGTGCAACTAGGCTGTGAAAAGAGGGAGTGAGAATAAAAAAAAAGCCGGCAGCACAGCACCCCATTGGGGAGAGTAGGCAAGAGTAAGTGCGGACTGGTATGGCAGTGCGGTTAGGACTCATCAACCGCGTAAAATCAGTTCCAATTCCAAACTAGGTAGATTGATTTTCTTGAGGAAAACAAGGAAAGCGCTGAAGCGCTCGGCTTTCTGCTTCTCGACTAATCCGATGTTAAGGGCCTAAACTTTCAAACAAACCACATCGAATAGCGGGCCAAAGCGGTTGGGTAATCTTTCTTGAGAAACAAAAAAATCCCCAGAAACCCACGGAAAAGGGGGTCGGCACAATCCTAGCCATATTTACGCGATCTCCCTGGTTCTCCCCCCGAGACGAGGCCTGCGATTGCAGCTTTCTCAGAGGCGTCGCGGTTTGTTTCCATTTGTATTGATTGGATTCTCCTTTCCAAGCGGTACGGCTGAACCTGCCGCGGTTCCACGCAGAGTGGGAAATGCTCCCCGATCTTTTCTGCCCGGATTTTCGGAAGGGTTCCCAAAGAGTTCCACAGACTTAGCGTGGATACGGGCTACGGGATGCGCGCCCGCATTTTGAGGAAGTGTTGGGAGAGCTAGGGAAACTAAAACTCGCCGTCAAAATAAAATTGAGAAGGCGCGGAAATTCCGGGGCTAAATTAGGTTCTGGCGTCTGAAAGCCGCTTATTTCAGAGCGCGGAGCTTCAAACTCAGCGCAGTTGTAAAGTAGACGGGCTGGAGGAAGGCGGACTGCAGCCCTGCAATCCTGGCTTGCATCTCTGGCAAACTACACCTCACGAACGCCTTTGGCTTCTCCTTGCCTTTTGCTTGAAAGGAACGCGTTGAACTGCGGTATAGAAAAAGGCTGCACTCACTTGGGTTCTTGAGACCACACATTTTTTTTTAAATCTAGAGGTAGAATGTGGTGTTGATTCCCTTTCCCACCTCCCCATTCCTGAATCTTCGACTCGACCTGGCATTTTCATCGAAGCTTCCCCCCCCCCTTTAAAGTCCATCCGTTAAAGAGGGAAGGCAAGGTGTGAGCGACGGGGGTGGAAGAACAGAGAGGTGGGCTTTAGTGCTCCCAAGTAAACCTTCAGGTGAAATCGGGTCGCAATCCAAATGTAGTGGGAAGGATTTGTAATCTTTTTCCCTGCTGGAGTCCAGTTTTTAACCGCATCTCCACGCTTCCTTTTTTAATGTGGGAGCTGCTGAGTCAGCCACCCAAAAAAAAAAAAAAAAAAAGGCTCCGAGGATCTTATTCCTTCCTGAAACTGGGCTCTGTCTACCAAAACTCCAGTTAGTGGCGTGCTTCTAATGTCTTTTCTCTCTCTCTCTCTCTCTTTCTTAAAGTGAGAAAGAACGGACATCTGGAATTTGTCATTGAGGAGGCCATCGTTAGCAGCCCGTTTTCCCTGGGGCAGAATGAGGAAATCGTTTTATGAAGGACTGACGCGTGTCTTGACTCTGGCGCGATGGGCTTCATTTCCCGCCTCAGTGGTTCAACTCAAGGATCGCACAGGCCCCCTGCGCCCTTGAACTGAACAGAATACCGGACCTTCCCAGTGAGGGGATTTGCCCAGGGAGAGAGGCAGTTTTGCATCTTCCCCTGTGCAAACAATAATAGCCGGGCGTTCACAAGAATAATAAGGAAGAGGGGAAGGAAGCTATGCGCTCCCCCCCAGTCCAACCTGGTTTTGAACTCTTTCCTCCTCCTCCGTCTGAACGTGGGACAGAATGCTTGGGGCGGGGGGGACGGGGGAACGACTGGTTTTCCTAGGGGCCCTCAGATAATGGCATCTGCCCAGAAAAAAAAAATTCTGGAGCTCTTTTTTGTGGAGCTCGGGTTCACCTTGAAGGCTTGAGTTGAGAATGGTAGAAAACGGGGCTCCCTTTTGTACTTCTAGGCAAGAGGCGTTTGCGCCCTTTGTTTTGCTTAGGGAGATGGTTGGAAAGCTTTCTGAACAAGAACGTTTTGCTTCGTTTGAGAACCCGGTCCATTACTGGTCCATTAACTCCACCTTCCAGAATGGTAACAGAGACGTGTTTTTCCAACCCCGTGAAGAAAGTGATTGATCGGAAGCCTCCAAAGCAAAGCAAAGCATAGCAGAAGAAGTCTGATTTTCACCTGCTTGTTGCCTCAGAGGACCCAGGTCGTTTGGGATCGATCTGCTCCGTTCCTAGAAGTCTTGAGTCAAGGCCAGGTTGCCGACCTGTGCAGAGTAGCGTTTTGTCGTAGAAGCTAGATCCGCCCCAGCTGGGTTTGCCTGACAAGATGAACTCTAAATTAACCAACTAGGTTTTCCAAATAGCAAGGTACAAACAGGTTCAACATGTGGTGCAAACCCGGGGGGTGGGGGTGGGGGACACGTATTGAACAAACTAAATTAACCAAGGATTTAATTCGCTCAGCAAGGCAGATTGAAATGAACCTCATTCCCCGTGATGGAGTGTAATCTGAGTCAACCAGGTGCTCTCCAAACGTTTGGGCCTGCAAAATCCTACCCTTGCCGGCTACATGATTGGGGTGATTGGCTTTGTAGTCCAAACCGGAAAGCAGCGTGGTCTACCGCTGTGGTGTATATTAGAAATTATTTTCAGCGGTTTTCTCTGTATCTTTCTGTCTTGTCGCTTCTGACTTGATCTTTGCTCAGAAATTCCCCCGGTCTTCTCTCAGCATTCTTCGTTTATAGAAAATAATATCGAATAGCCCAGTTTATTAGCCGAATAAGAAAGACCCGAGATGTCTATACTGCGGACTCGAAAGCTCGGTTCGCGAAGAGAAGGGAAAGGGGTCGTCTTGGTTGGAGGCTTCCCGCGCCTTCCCGAATTTAATCCTAGATTTCACTCCAATCGTAGCTCATTCGAGAAGGCAGCGCGTTTACCCTTTTCCTCCAGATGTTCAAAATCAGGCCAGTAAATGAGTGGCGCTGCGTAAAGAAAAGTGCGCGGAAGTGCGAGAGAACGAGCCCTCGCCTATGGGTCAGTCCATAGTAAAAACGGCGGCAGAGAAAGAGCGCGAAGGCGAAGAAGGGAGGGGTATTTGCGCCTTTCCAACATTATTGGCACCCACCGGGTTTGAGGGCGGGTTTGACAGCGATTTGGAAAGGAGGGAAGGTCAGGATCGCCCTTGTCCCATTTTGCTGTGCCGTTTGTTTCTAAGCAAGATCGCGAAAACATTTGGAACTTAGGGTTGAGAAGGGACGGATGTGAAATGTTTTCTCCCCGAATCTCTTCTGCCGCGGTGTCCCTTTGCTTCTAATCCACAGAAACCTGCGCGGTAGATTTACGGCCTTAATTACAGGACGATTTCACTTAACCTTAAAAGTCTTTCCGTTTTGCCTTTGGGAAAAAAAAATCAGAACCAGAGAAGACTTTTTAAAAATCTCTTCTTCTTCCCTATCTCCTCCCCCCGCGCCCCCAAGAGGCCTGCGGTTTTAAAAGGGAATTCGGAAAGGAGAAATTCTGCATTAATGACCAAATAAGCCTCTCTCCCTAGTGAACATCTGTAGGAGGAGAGGGGGGGGAAGCGGACGTCCGTTTCGATAGTTAAAGGTGGGAGAGGCTCACCCGAACTTTGGATTCATCTCAAACGCCCGCGGGACATCTCCCCCCCTCCCCCCGCACTCGGGTTGGGTCTCTGCTTGCTCGTTCGAGCCAATGCCATCAAAGTCCCCTCGGCCTTCACCTGTCCAGCGTCTACCTGGAGGTGGATGGGATTCGCGGAGTATAAGAGGAGGGCGGGGGTAGGAGAAGAGAAGAGGCAGAAAACGGAGTGAAGTAACTGCTCAGAACAGAGTTTAGGTTGGGCGACTGGACCGAGACGCTGCTGAGGAAATGTATAAACCTGTCCGGCGAATTATAACGCTGTTTCATCTCCAACGAGCCTTTCCCTAAAAGGCAAGAGGGTAAAAAAAAAATGAAGCGATTGAAAAGCACTTCAATTTCACAGGGCTATTAATTAAGGAGGCCGCGGGTTCCGAGGGAAGGTCCTTAGACGCGCCAGTGTCGGGGAGGGAGGAAACCGCCCGCCGACCACCCACCGACTCCATCGGGTTCTTGCGGCGGCAGCAGGGAAAGGAAGGGGCGGCAACGTTCTCGAAAAAAATATCGGCGCGTCAAACATCCTCTCGCTCCTCCGTTTCTTTGCTCTGAAAGTTTAACCGCTGCCGGAAAGCTCGGGAATCCAGTCAGGGAAAGGTCGGTTGGGGTGTTCTTCATTTCTTTCCTGCTGGGGCAGCCGTCCTAAAGAGGATTGGACGGAGGAGCAATTATTCCTGAACAGAAATAACAGGTCGTTAGTTTTTCTCCGTTTGGGAGGCCAGAAGGCGGCGGTAGTGATGAAAAGAGACGGAGAGCGGGAGGAAAAGGAGGAGGAGGAGAAGAGGAAGAGAGGAAGGAAGAAGAAGAAGAAGAAGAAGAAGAAGAAGAAGAAGAAGAAGAAGAAGAAGAAGAAGAAGAAGAAGAAGAAGAAGAAGAAGAAGAAGAAGAAGAAGAAGAAGAAGAAGAAGAAGAAGAAGAAGAAGAAGAAGAAGAAGAAGAAGAAGAAGAAGAAAGAAGAAGAAGAAGAAGAAGAAGAAGAAGAAGAAGAAGAAGAAGAAGAAGAAGAAGAAGAAGAAGAAGAAGAAGAAGAAGAAGAAGAAGAAGAAGAAGAAAGAAGAAGAAGAAGAAGAAGAAGAAGAAGAAGAAGAAGAAGAAGAAGAAGAAGAAGAAGAAGAAGAAGAAGAAGAAGAAGAAGAAGAAGAAGAAGAAGAACCCTCCCCGACATTAAAAT
Organism: Pseudonaja textilis; assembly: GCF_049901715.1. NCBI lineage: Eukaryota > Metazoa > Chordata > Lepidosauria > Squamata > Elapidae > Pseudonaja > Pseudonaja textilis. The sequence goes on from NC_141992.1 coordinate 58,218,479, forward strand.
AATGCAAGGGAACAGTTGGTCTGAGGCGTTTTGCCAAGGCTGCCTTTCTTTTCTTCGAGTCGGACAAACCTCAAAGGCTGTGGGAAGGGAGGATGGTGAGGAGGGAGAGGGGTAGAGAGAGAGAGTGGCAGGAGAGATTTGCATTCTTTTTAGACTGTCCAGCTGCCTTTTCAGGTGCGAGGCCGGAAGCGAAGGCCCGCCTTGAAACAGTCCGCAGTGGCTCCAGCCCTACCGAAGGGAGCGCAGCCGATTTCCCAACGCGCAGGTAGTTCGCTGTTTGGGGAGGTGTTGGGATGTTAATCAACTATCCGGAGCTAAGAGCAAATACAGCGCTCTCCCTTCTTGAACCGCAGGCGCCCATAACTTGTTTCGGAAAATTAACAGATTAACCGAGTTGGAAGGGACCTTGTAGGTCTTAGTAGTCCAACCCAAGCAGGAGACTCTACAGATGATTAAGGCAAATGTCCTTGGATAGGTACTATCCCCCCCGGGAGTAGTAGGGAATAATCTGCAGTGCTCTGTGTCTTGCGATTATCGGGCGGTGTTGGGATCAGACTGAATTTGGCCCGGGACTAGTTTCCTTGGAATTTGGTTTCCCATTCCAGCCGAGTGGCGAAACGTACCTTGCTCCCGAGCGTGTTTCACCTTTTGGTTTTGAATAGGACGAGCCAAGTTTCTTCCAGAATGTGTTCTCAAAATATATCGGGCTGCTGCGCTCCTTTACACAGGTGCTATATAAATGATAGGATTTATCGTCTAGCGACCTGCAGGATCGAAATATTGCGGTTTTCAAACACCCTCGGAGCCTTATTTATTGTTTTGCCACCCACCGACTTTCGCTTTGGGCATCTTTGGAGGAAAGACTTACCCTGGTAATAAGCAAACCTGGATGTTCAGAAATCGAAAGACGAACCAAAAAAACCTGTTTTTAAATTCTTGATCCATAAGCTACTTTTGTTCGGTAACAGTTCCAGTTTTGAGCGAAGACTAAAGGTCGTCGCAGGGAAAGCCATTAGTTTTAATGTGATTTATACTGTTCGTTTTTAATTCCATTTACACATTGGGTCGCACACTGTTTGGAGTGGGTTGACAGGAGCGACACCTAAGTCATACAAGTATGTATGAATAAACACACATACTTAAAAAGCTGAAGATCAATCAGTTGGTAGTCAGACTGAAAATCGCCCTGGATTATACCTATAATGGGATTTGTTTTTGATTATCCTTTCCCTTCTCAACACTGCTCTTAAGGCAGAGGATGGGTTGTTTTGACACCGTCACCCTGGAAAATGTATCTATACATTTCTCCCTAGCTTATTTTAGTGCAAGTTCAGAGTTTTAACAACCAGGCAGCTTGTAACAAGGTTGAAAAGCCTGCGATTTTAGGCAGGATCCCATAAAGGGAAATTAGATTTTGTTTCTTTGCCCATAAATACTTGGTAGTGAGTTCAATTGAGATTTATTCCCAGTATATTTGGAACTCAAACCTACCGTGCAGTGAAGGGCTTGCATTGTCTAATGTTAAATTTTCACTCCTTTTACAAGAAGGGTCAAACTAAGGCAAGACTGTTCTTTACCCCTGACCTCCCCAATTTCACCCTTCTTAATTAATGTTGTCAGGGTTTATCTGCCTTGGCTTTCTCCAGTCTCTTGTGTTGGAACTAAAGCTGGTTTGATTCCACTGAAGCTAATATGGAATAAAGACAGCTTAAACCTAAATGCTTCTGTCCTGGATAGAATTTGAGCTCTTTAACATGTGAATCTGATTATTGACAGATTCATTTGAAAACTGGAATCAGACTTTTTAAAAACCGTGCAAGTTTTCTCTGGAGCAGGATGGATTTGAAATGTAGGACCTTTAATAAGGTCGTTCATTCCAAAACTCCATCCTAGGGAGGCAACATTTCTGATGAAATCTAACTCCTATTGAACTCAACGACCCAGAGGGATTTGCAGTTGTGGCAAAGGGTAAACAAAGTCTTTGGGGTAGTTTGACTCTTGCTGACTTTGTGGATCAGACTGTGATATTTTCTTGCTAACAATATGAAAGGATTTATCGTTAACTTCTTCTGAGATTTTTTTTTTCCAACTTCCCAGTCTAACCAATAAATCCAAGGATCTCTAAAAAAAATATGTTATTCAAATACTAACCAGCTCAATCGACAGAGGCTTCTTGCGAATCCAGAAATTGAATAAAGCCAGAACAGGATTGTGGGTCAAGTAGAAGCAGTCCATAACACCTTTTTAAATTAAAATTCACATTTTAATTGCACTTCTAACAGTGAAAATCTTTGGGCCCTTCATAACTTGCAGGATTTCCCTGCCAATCTGTGGAACATGGCAGAGTCTTTGCTAATAATTGGGGGCCTGCGTGGAAGGTTGGGCCTCAGAGTTCCCTATTGGTGGAAACCCTGACAATGAAACCATATATAGCCTGTTCCCAGAGTCAGATCTGCCTGGTTTCTTTGCGTGAGATCTGAGACAGCATCCCACCTAAGCACACCAATTTAGCTAACAAAAAGAAGGGAGATACAAGACCCAAGACGCAGAAGCAAATCTGAGCAAAATTATTGTACTGACAGAAAACGTTCAAACTTTCATCTACTTTAATAGACTTGTTGAAGGGAAACATTGATTGTCTAAAAGCAGGTGGAACAGTCCTTGCTTCAGTCGTGAGTGAAGATAATGTTGTGCTATCTCTCAATCAGAGAGAGTAGAAAATTCTGAATTTACCAAAGAAAAGCTCTTCAGAAAAACAGGATAGGTTTAATCCAGCCCCACAGACTTGTACCAGGTTCTTTGACGGCCTGTTCACCTGATTGTTCATTTTCATTTTCTAATGTTTGCTTTTTTGCCCAGCTCCTGAGAATAAGTGCCATGAGAAAGACAGTATGTAACAGAGTTGTGGATCTTCTGACCTAATTCATATGCAGAATGTAATGTGTCAGGAGGGCCTTTACTGGACGCTAAGGAGAGACAGGGAAAATGAGAACATCAATCCAGAATTTTAGCGTGGAAAGGGGCTGGGTTTTAACTCCTGAATGGAGTGGTGTGTGAAATTAGTCGAAAGTATTAGCTTAATATTATTTCCATTACAAGATACAGTTTTGAAGAAAACAGTTTCCTTCAATAAATACTTCCTACTATTGGGTCAAAAAGGAAATGCTGTATTATGTCAGCTGCAAAGTTGATCCAAAGGATCATAAAAATGTGAAACAGGCAAGAAGACTTTGTAGTTAGTATACACATTTCTAGTCATAGCGGCCATTTTTTTTTAATTTCCAGGAAGCCTATCAAGTAGTTCATGAAAAAAAACCCTGGTATTTGTTGTTGTTTCTTCTTAAGTACATTGCACTCACAGATTTACTACCCCAACTCTGTTGGTTATGGCAGTTGACATCTTTTGCATTGCTACCCATTTGGTGGGGGGAAAGAAGGGGCGACCACAGCTTTTAATTGTGTCATTTCAATCTCAGTCTTAATATCTGCACCTCTTTGCTGCCCTCTGCATTTAAATAAACGTACTTTTGTGAAGCTCTTGTGGCATTCTAAATAACAAAAGAATCCACTTGGTGCACTAGATTGGTTTTTTTCTGATCTTTTGCAATATAAGAACATCCTTATTTCATCCTAAATTTTGTTATTTCAGCTCTTTTATTCTCACATTTATGGTGGTTCTCATCTCCCTCTTAACAAGATGTTTTGTATTAAAATCTTGGGCCCCTCAAAGGATTTGGGAGATGAGGATCTGAGCAACTTCTGGGCATTAGTATTTAGTGCTTCATTAAACTACATTTGGTGCTCTGTGCCCAGAGACTGGCAGTTTGCAAATAGCGAGTATCTCTGATTGGAGTCACTGGAGCTTTGCCCAGCCAGCTAGCCATATAAGCCTAAATTTCCTTTTTTTAATCCAGAGGTTGACCTTGTTCAGCTTCACCCAACAAAGAAAACAATGGCATTCATTCATTCTTATTCCCTTCTCTCAGGCTTTCCTGCCTGCCTGTATGGAAGTTGTGTTTAGTTGACTCCAGACCTTCAAAAGCAACCTAGATAATTCTGTGGTTGTAGTTTAATGTCGATGCACAGAAGTAACTAATCAGTTTTTAGGTAGTCTTTTGGGAGAACCTGAGTCATTTTATGAACAGTTTATGGTTCAATCTTTCCTGTGAATCCAGAAATTGAATAAAGTAAGTAAACATTAATGAATTGAATGTGGGGTGAATAAAGCCTGTATGAAACTTGATTTTACTTTAGAAATATATAATACAATAGCTGCAATTTAATTCTATCTCTCTCAATTTAATTCTATCTCTCTCATCTCTCTGTTTCTGAAGAGTCTTCTAGAATGATATGGAATTAAGAGTGTGATCCTAAAAAAAAAGCACCTTCCCCTAAACTAGTAAGATTTCTTTCCCCTCCAGCAATGGCTGAATTCACACAACACACTTAGTGTGTTTATTAATTGCCCCAATTTCTGAGTTTGCACCCTACCATGAAACTTATACCATCCAGGCAATTTAGGCTCCTTCCACACTAAGGCACAAAATAATTGATGAAGCTTGTGAAAATGCTGCCATTATAACTGCCCTGGTCAATCCTGCAAACACAGGGGGTTTGGAATTGTTGAACATATTTAAGCCATCTCGATGCTGTCTAACCTTCCCTCCCCTCATTCCTCTTTTAAATGTGTTGGGTTTGAGCTATGAGTGGGGCAGTTCAAGGGATTTGTCTTTTTGTCTGCTGGGTCTCCCCGGCTTTAATTCCAAACAGGGGAAATGATTTCAAGAGGTACTTTGAGGAAAGGTGCCCCACATGCATTTGGAAAGCCTGAGAAGTGTTTCTTCTGGGTTTTTTGGTGTGTGTGTGTGTGTGTGTCTTTAACATACAAGGACTTGCTTGCTTTAGATGGGAATTTTTCAGTTCTTTAAACCCGTCTTATTTACTTCAAAGGTTAACCTCAGTCTGCTTACTCTTTTCACACATTGCCGTGATCATATATGCTCAAGAACCCAAGGAGAAGACATACACGGATTGAAAGGCTCATTTTCCACCTACTTGCAAAAGGGGAAAGCTTTTGTCTCCTGGAAATGTCTGTCCTGGTTATATCCCAAATCAGCAATTATGCAAATACCTATTTACAAAATGGGAGCCACCATATACGAGCAAGGAGACCAATGGATTTAAAGGCAGAAATAGGTCCCATTATAGAAATTATTCTTGCACTCAGGTTTCCCTGAATCAAAAGGTGGGACAGTCTCAGAAAAGCATGATTGACATGCCTTATTTATAAGTTGGGATAGCTGCAATGTAATCTTACCTCTGAAAAGTAGGCTAAGTCTCAGTTGCGGTGCTGTTGGAGGGGATTGGTTTGTGTTTTGCTTGGGGAACTTGCCAGCCACTAACTCATTGGAAAACTTTGTGTACTCTTTATCCTAACCCTAACCTTTCTGAACTAGTCAAGATGGGCTTCTATGGATGGATATTCACACAGGGTATCTGTGTGGATACCCACGCAGAAAAGATCTCTCTGCCATTTAAATTGGTGCTTGTTGAATTTCTATGCCCTAAATATAATTGAAAATGAATGCACAATAATGCAATATATTCCCTGCTAAAAGTTTTTGTGGGTGGTCACATTCTCGCTGTTTTGCCACCTTAAATCTACGCAGCTGTTTTGCCACCTTAAATCTACGCAACGCCACCTCCCCTTAAGAGGACAGATAGTACTGAACTTAGATTCTCATATCTAGTAGTAGAACCTAGCCTGAGTGCTATAGCATTTTTCCCCTTTAGCTACTGTGTTTAGAAAACTAGCAGGAAGCATAATTTGACTACAATTGGGAAAGTTCAAGCGTAGCATCTTATGAATTTAATTAAGAGAATCCATAGCTTCTTCAATTATTTATTCACTTAGAATCCAATTCTAGACAAGTTTACTCTGAAGTAACTGTCATGGATTTCCTAATAGTTATTAATGTATGGCTCTAGATACGTCACATTTCTGATCTTTCAGTATCTGTCTCATTAGTGTAACATACTTTTGGAGGAGGCCCTACATTTAGACTGATGTTGATTGATAATAGTAATAAGATAATCAGATTGATATTCATAACATTCATCATGCTGCCCTCAAATGGCTGAAAATCAGAACTCATCTGACCACTCTCCTATCTACCATTTTTTAGTTCTTTTGGTTAGGTGGGAGGGGAGGAAACATCACCCTTGTTCCAATAATCCTGCTTCCTCAGCTTTTAAAGCAGCAAAGAAGAGGGTTATTTAGTCATCAACTTGGAGACAGTCCTGTCTTCCATGTAAAGGGAATTCTATTAACTGAGGGGGGAAAATCACTGAAATGGTACAACATACTTGGGATTATACAACATTTCAACTTCCAGTCTCAGGTATCCATTCATCTGACTAGGAAGGAGTTTGTCAGAAATGTTGAAGAGATTGTAACAATGGAGGTGGACACAGGGCTACCTAGCAGCTTCCTCAACTGGCAGCACAGACCCCAAACAATATTATAAATCAGAATATAACTCCAGTTACTAATTAAGCAACAATAAAGTAAATCATGGGTTGTATAAACACAAGCATTATCCTATAGATGGCATTAAGGCACAAATACTAGAGGTTTGATTCTCAGTATTGAACTTATGACAAAAGTATGAAGGTTTTTAATCTGAAGAAAGCAACACCGGTTACTTAATTGAATAATAATCTTGGTAGCATAATCTGAGATTAATGTGATTCTACCTATAAAATATGCTGATTGAAATCCTAAATGTGTTTCCCGAATCCTATCTGGATGTACCTAGTGGTAATTTCACTGTGTGTGCAGAACTCACACTCTTGACTGACTGTTTTTACTGTTTAACCAATGGACCCAGTTTTCTGGGTTTGCTGGATACATATCAACAAACCAGCCACACAGCGCTCAAAGTTAAATAGTAATTGGCTAATTTGTGGCTGTTTATGTTCTACAAACCAGTCTCTGTGTCCACAAGGGTCTTTTTCAATACAGCCTTAAACTAGTGGAAGACCTAGCCTTTTCTGGGCTCAGAAACCAAGCAAACTTGGGCTTGATTAGTACCTGGAAGGGATACCTTGAAGGATACCTTGAGAGAATCCTAGGGCTGAAGGCCCAACTGAGAAGTAGAAAAAGTATCCTGAAAGAAGGCAGCAGCCAACTATTTCTTCACCACTGCCAAAGCAATTGCACAGATGTCAATGGGAGTTGCATTCCCCTTGACAGAGACTTTACCTTCATCTTCAACTTTGATCTACCAGAGCTTTTTAGGACTTCTATTCATCTTCACTGCAGACTACATTTCTCCAGGATTTCTCACCAGAAACCAGCTCTTACATTGATATACCTTGGTGCAAGATGCAGGAAAAGAGGAGGTAAGTCCTGCAACAAACTTCTGCATAGAATGCTGTCCCACCATTGGAGATATATAATGTCCAAATGGTGCTTTTTTCAGGAGGCAACTGGACTCCCCCCACCCCTCATTCCCCACTATCCTATCAGAGCCGAAGAAGCTTCTTGGGTGAGAAGCAAAACGTCTTCAAATAAAAAAACAAGAAAGTCCAGTTGCCTCTTGAAAAAAGCACCTTTGGGACAACCTGGATGACTGGGAATCTCTACAGACTAATGCAATGTAACTTTATGCAGGGTTCTAGTTTGGAGATTGCTGGTCCAATCCCTCTTTCCCAAATTGTGGGACAGAATTTCAGTCCATATTACTAAACCTCTAACCCCTTGAAGCTGTATTGCCACAGCAGAGAAGGAAGGCAGACACCTGTCTCATCTAGATTCAATGGCCATTCTGTAGTGTTTCAGGCCCCAATGCTGAAACAGATATTTAAGAAAGCTTGAAGAGCTATGGCCACTGAAGAACAGATATTAACACTCCGAGATGGACAGCAGAATGGATTAGTTGTTCTGCAACCACTATAAAGAAGAGGTGAGGAACTTCCACTGTTAATGATTTACAAATAGCACAATAAGGGACTTGAGGAACGGCAGCTGAATAATAACCATAAGACAATAAGTTCTGCCTCTCAAGTACAATAGGCAATTTCCTTCAGGAACTCCCCCCCCCCCCATCTTGGTTGCCTTTGTAATATCCTTATTATGAACAGTGTTTACAGGGAAGCAGATTACAAAGAATAAACTAAATAATTTAAAACAGATCAGGAGTATGTCTGCTAACTCAACATACTTTTACCCTTGGATGCTGGAGTCCCATAGGAACTTTACGCCTTGATTATTCTTTCCCAGTTTGCAAACTTGAGGAGTCTCTGGGGAAAAAGGAAGCCTTACTGGATTCTTTCTCCAGGTCTGGTGTTTCTTGAACTGGGAGTTAATCCAGAAGTCAGTCCGGTGTAGTTTGGTGCACCAGACACCGGGAATCGGCAGGCAATGAATTCTAGTCCGTCCTTAGGCACAAGGCCAGCTGGGTGACCTTGGGCCAGTCACTCTCCCCCAAGCAATGACTAATCACTTTTGTGGAAAAAACAAACAGCAGGGACTTATCTTGTAACTAGGATCCAGCACTGACTCAAAAGCAGGCACACAAGTAACGTAACTATCGTAATAGTAAGTACTTTACTTGAGGGAAAGCGGGATTCAATCGGATGCCAATCCCCCCCCACCCAAAATGGAAATACACCTCGGTCACATGAGCGCCGCGATACTTTGCTTGTCCGAAGATCACCGATAGCCACAACGCACCCCTTTCATCCTTCCGCGCAGCCGGTTCTTGTTTTGCGGACCTTCTGGAGCAGCTTCGTCATTCCGTTTCCTTGAAAGTTTCGCAACACCATCCCATCAATGTCGTTTTCGACTTGGACTTCACTCCATAGTACCCTAAAATGTACGGGGCCCGGGTAAGAAGTTGGAGCGGAGTAACTAGAAGCGAAGCAGTTAAGGGCTACAACTAAGCAATTACAGTACATCGGAATAATTTGCCTGCTAACAGGACAGCAGATTTCCGACCTTTATTTATCCAGCGCAGCTTTTTGTGATTTTAAGGCTGTGAGTTATGGAAGGAAAAGAAAGGACGACGACGACGACGATAGCAAAGACTTAAAAAAAAAAGAGATCTATTACAAATCGAAACAAAACATAAAAACACCCTAGCTACGGAGACCTCAGCCCCAAAATGTAACTAGGAAATTTAACGTTCTTTGTATTCCACCCATTTGCTCCATTCACCAATTTAGTTCGAGCCCAAGAATCTGGTTTAGAATCAAGGATCAAAGGCCAAGTACAGTAGAATCAGGTGAGATTAAGGATGTGCATTATGCGATAGTCTTAGTTTTCAATGTCAGTGGGACTCTTTGGGGCTTGTTCTGTTTAAAAACTAAGCAGTGCTGTAGCTTAAAATTATCTACATCAAATCAGGTCTGCACTGTTGGCTTGAAAGAAGCCCAATCAGAATTATTCCAACATTGCTTACCATTAAGGAAATGTAGTTTGCCAACTACAAGCAACTCTTTTGAATATCCCAAAGATTTTGTTTCCTGGTGTGAATAAATACACTTTTGATTTCAAGAAGGTCCACAGGGATTTTAACTATTTTTGCTGAAGACCTTAAAGTTTTGGTGCGTTTCCTTATTGAAATTCACAGGGCTTATTTCTGAATAGTCCTATATAGAATTGCACTATAAATATATTTTTAGGGGGAATTTTTTTCTTCTCTTCAGTGACAAACTTCCTTGCCAATGGGAAAATGTTTTTCAGGAACATTGGAAGTTGTCATTTCCGTATTGGAACAATGGCTAATCATTTCTGGATCAGAGTTTTCCCATTAGGGTTACCATTTACTTGGTTTTGAGGTAAAGAAATAACTCTCATCTCCCAGGTCATTTGAATGATTTGCATGTAAGAAAATTTCAATCTGGAGGTATAAATGCTATTCTTTGAAATGTTTTCTTTTTGAAATTAGAACCCGCCCGTCTTTTGCTTGCTCACTTTGTTCCTCCAATTGTAATTCCTTTTGCTTTAGCTAATTTTTTTTTAAAAAAACTAGTCAACTAAAACAATTAAAAGGGAAGAAAGATAAAATAAAATGAATATACGTGTGGTTATGCACATACTTCCACCCACTGCTTGCATGGCATTAATTGCAGTCCCACAAACTATTTCAGAGAAATCTATTGAGCTAAATGGAGCTATTTTGAATCGATGACTTGGGACTATGAGCTTTCTAAAGCAGGCTACAATCTTTAGCAAGATCTCATCGCCCCAGACCAGCTCTAGTGTCCTGCTGATTCTTCAATTCTTAAACTGTCTTCCATTTCCACTGCATAAGAAGATATGTTGGCCTCTGCTCAACTTTGTTGACTTCTATAAACCCCAACATATTTGCTCAGTTATCTGGGCTAAAACTTCCTTTCCACACTGATTCTTTTGACTTTCCCTGTTAATATGTTTATTCAGGTAGCTGTTTTCATTTCTGTTTATTGTGTCTGCATAACTGTCTTGAGAGGAAGGCCACCATAGTTCCATCGAACATATCAGAAGCCAGCTATCCAAATACATATTTTTAAAAGCTATGATACCACACGTGTTTCAATAAACTTCTTGAAAAGCTCATTGGTTTCTATTGAAAAGAAGAAACTGGTCCTTCCTTTTCAACAGCCTTTTCCATGTTCCCCTTGTGACACCAACTGAGTGCAGGGAGAATGTGTTTTTAAATAAAAACACGGTGTGAAGGATGAATTCAGTGAAGGAATGAAGATATTTACCAGAACAAAGGTATTCAGAAAATGAATGGGAGCCAGTTAACCTAATCTGAATTCCCTTTCTTTCGAGAGAGAAATTTAATGCACCTTGCTTTCTGTTCTAACTGGAGGGAAATGAATATAGTATAGTAAGCAGAATGAGGCAGATGAACAGTTAAATCTGAATCACCAGATTTGTCTCTCCTGTACCAGCACAGGGCTGAGTTCTTATTGTTTTGCTTTATTTGTTGATATTTTTAGTTGAATTCAATTACATCATAAGTAAATTCAGTGAATGGGAATGAGAAGGCTAATTCACATTTGCCTTGAAGAGGTGGGGAATATAAAAGAAAATATATTCGACTGCGATCTTAATGCCACATGAAAAGAAAGTGAGTTCTGTTAAACTCATGGGACTCGATGTAGCCACGCCACAACTTTCAAATAGGTATTAATGCCATGTAGGAAAAAATGCTATTCCAGGGATAACTATAGGTTCACATTTTAATGAAGGATGCAAGGCTGTTGTTGCTTCTTCCTTCCCTGCCTCTGGAGACAACTCTAAATGTTGCCATGGTTGAGTTTCATCCTAATAGCTAAGGTTGAAAGAACCGCTTTCTTGTACATGTGTGTTGAAGATCTTCTTGGCAATATTTGGGGCAGCTTGATCTCTTTAGGACAAATTTGAGTGGAAGATGAATGTCACCTGCTCATTGGAGACTGAGTTAAATGTTGATTTGGAAGTTTTGATGAATGAGGTTGAGGCAAGATAGTCACATTTTCATTCCCTCTACTTGTTCAACTCCCAGTTCTATTCTCTGACATGTAGGTTTGGTAAAGTTAACAATTACATCTAGTGATTTTAAGTCTAAGTTAAGGAAAGGTAGGTGGGAAAAATGCACAACATTGAAAGAAAAGTGAAGGGTTTTTTGTTTTACAAAGAACATACCTTATTGTAGAAGCACCACCCCCCCTCTACAAAGTTGCTCCAGATATATTGGGCAGTTTATGTTCACAACAGTCCAGTCATGAGTTGAGTCCTGTCCTGTCCCTATTCTTGTCTTCCAGTAAGGGCACCCACGTTTTTTTTCCATGAAATGTTGAATTCAGGTCTTAAAAATAGGATTTTGTTTTTCCTTATTTTTTAAAAAAGTATCTCGCTATTGGTTAGCATGTGTCTAGATATCTGCTTCTAAACTTTGGAAGTTTAGAAAGTTTTGGAAGGAGATGGAACATTGATTTCCAAATCAGAATATTTTTAGGATAATAGAATTACCAGTGTCAATCACAGCCTTAAAGAGGTATTTCTGCATTTTCACTTTTTATTTTGGTTCTCCTTCCATTGCAACCTTTGCTCCAGAACAAATTGGTCTGCTGATACCAACCCTCATTCAGAGAAGGGTCCTCAAAGACCTTTGCTACAATTCTCAATCTCCTGAATTAATTCAAATGTCTAGTTTTGCAAAAGGCATTGAGAGCAACAAGCTAACTACCTAAATTTGAGCTTTGGGTACTTCTCAATACTGAGTGAAGTTCTGAGAACCTAGAAAACTGGGTGACTTGAATAAACTGTAGTTTAACTATGGCTAAGCATGTTGTTTGAATACAACCAAGGGGCTTTTATTTCCATTATAGCACAGGTTGGATGGGGAATGACAGTTTGAGTCCATATGTTAACAGTTTTTAATCTCCCAAAATTATGAATCGGCCATTTATTTCAGCTTCCCGACCACTGATCCTAAGCATTCACTAAAATAACACAGAAGCCATTGAGACTTATTCCCAAATAGCTGTAGAAAGAATTGGAATTGTTTGTAGCAGGCATTTTGAAATATTCCAGTAAAAAAGACACAATAACTAGAAATTAGATTCCATTGATCACAGCAGGAATTCTTCCTAGGCTTTGGGGCTGCAATTCTAAAGGAGACTTGTGTCTCAGTAGAACAACAGTGCTTTGCTGTAAATCACCCAAATTAAAACATAATCGCTAGTGTTTCAACACATTTGACCACATTTTTAAAAAATCCTTTTACTGGCGATTTTGAAAAGCTGTTTTTTCTCAGGATGGTAATAGCTTGTGTGAAGCTAGCATTTTTATAGACATTTGAATCTCTCATTAAAACTAGCTTGGTTTTATACTTTACTTGGGGCTTTCTGCCTATCTGGAGAAGTTGACATTGCCCTGGATTGCAAAGATACTATTCTAGTGACTCTGCCCTGGAGCACCGTGCAAAAGCTTGCAATGTTTTGCTCCCTATTTCTTCCTTAACAACAAAGCTCTTGGTTTTGTTTTTCCTTGTCAAGTGATGGTTCATACTTAGGCTCCTAACCACTGTTGTCTTGCTCCATCCATTTCTGATGCAACGATTTCCATCACCTACTCGGCAAGTCCTTCTCAAAGAGAAAGTCACTCTTTCCATGGTAAGGGAATGAAGGATTGCAACCCTTTGCAGTACAACTATGAAAACAAAAATAACCTACAGCAGGGTTGGCCATTGACACAGAGTTCTTGTATGTGCATAGGCAATATTCACCTGCTGGTAGCATCCCCCCCCCCCACCGCATTCCCCACTATCCTATCAGAGCTGAAGAAGCTTCTTGGGTGAGAAGTGAAACATCTTCAAAGAAAAAGCAGAAAGTCCAGTTGCCTCCTGAAAAACAGCCTGGATGACTGAGAATCTCTACAGTGTAATGCAATGTAACTTTATGCAGGGTTCCAGTTTGGAGATTACTGGCCCAATCCCTCTTTCCCAAATTGTGGGGCAGAATCTCAGTCCGTATTTCTGAAGGGAGGTTTGTGGCAGGACTGACACCGCCCCCCCCAACACTTTACTCTCTGGGACAGCCGACTCAGCCGCTTGGGAAAAGTGTGCCTCCTCAAGGGTCCCTCTCTCCCGGATCCCTCCCTATGAGCATGCCTGTGAGGGAGGGCGTGGCCTCTCTTTTAATGCCATTATCGTTGCCTTGGCAACCCAAGAGGTCCTTGCAGTTGGAATGAACCTTGCAACAATGGTTGGTTAAAGGGGATATTGGTAATTGGGTACCAGAGACATATCTGCATCTCTCGGCTTGAGCAAGAGCCAGGGACCAACTTGGCTTTCACTCAAAAAGATGGATCCATTGGCGCAGCTACAACCCTGGCATCTTCGTGGTAGCAGGAGCTTCTGGAGAGGAGGGGAGGAAGCAGCCTGGAGAGACGGGGCGCTGCCTCCGAAATGCTTGTTCGATGGCAGATTCCAAGGCTGGGTTTACATAAGGGCCGCAAAGGAATCAAACCAATCTTTAGCGATTGGGTATCCTCAGTCCTGAGAGCTAGGCTGGGCACAGCTTCGGGAGAACCTAAAATGTTGGGTTAAATGAATAAGCCTACGTGTGAACAATGGGGAAGTGGACTCTGTGGGGACACGCACACAAAAAAGGGGGCGGTATTTTATTTTTTCAAACAACAAAAACAAACCCCCCAGAAACAACAGTTCCCCCCCCCAAAAAAAAGAGAGAGAGGGGGGCTTTTCTGGTGTTATCCCTGACCCTGCCCAAATTAGCAGTTTTTCTTGCTGTAAAGAGAACAACCTTGATAAATTTAAAAATATATGGGGGACCGGGAATGGTAAAAAGAAACACCATCAGCTCATCTTTTCGCAGGATCCTTCAGAAGATTACCAGGTGTGGCCCATGGCTTCCCGTGGAGAAAACTAAGTGCTCCCTCCTTTTCTGTTAATCTGCGGTAGCCCTTCTCCATCTCCATCCAGTTCACTCAGAATTCCTGGGAAAGAAACTAATTTCCAAAGTCTTGGTTATCCTGATTTATGAATAAGGATTAGATACACCGAGTCCTCATTAAGGCGGTAAGGATTAGATGCACTTACAGGAATGTAAAGCAGTCATTGGGACTCAACGAAACTTATTCCTGAATAGAATTGTGCTGTGTTACCTTTCATCTTAATTATGCATTCATCGAAAGCCTTTTTTCCAGAACGTGTGCTTGCAATATACAAACTGTGATCAGTTTGGAAGAGGGGAGAAAAATAGTAACAGGGAACATCACTAGTAGCTACGCCAGATCTGGGATGTAAACAGTCCAGATGACCGGTAGGTGGCCTGCTATCTCGTGGTTATCTGGATTTTTTTCCTCTAGTGGTTCAAGACTCATTAATGTTCATCACTATATATTGTATTCAAATGGCCATTAAAAAATGTAAAGGTCCACTTGTTCACTATATGGTTATATTACTCCACGGGATAAACAACACACAGGTATAATTTTCAAATAATTATAAGAAGTACAGGTAAGCTGATTTTCATGTGAACCTCAACAATGCTTTACTCAGGAGGAGTATTAGCAATATGGACTGCCCTGGTATAAATACTTTGAGGTAAGTGCATGCATTTCAGTGGCTTCAGGTAATTTTAAACAATACTGTAAGAAAATTTGGGGGGGGGAGAAACGAAGCACATTTATTTATTGCATTCAATAATGCTAAGCAAAAGGATACAGAATACAGTAAGTTGCCTGCTCCTGGGAACTGGCAGCTTTGCCTCTCTACAGAAGTATCTAGAAAGCCAATCTGATTTTAGTTAATTCTGTTGTCATATCTCCTTCAGCCTGACATGAAGAATAGCCTTAAGGAGAAGACTTCCTTCCTTGCTTAAATCAAATAATGAAGTCCTGTCCTCATCAAGAAAGACTCTTCGGAAAATTCCCTGTTGAAGCGTCAAGACTGAGAGATTGACCTGTGTTATTAATCTTGTCATTGTCCCTCCTCCCATAGAAGACATGATCAGGTATTGGTCCTACCCAATGTTCCCAATTAAGATGCTCATAGATATGTTGGATGATAACACCTCTTAGCCCACTCAGGATTAGCCATATTATCAGTCAAGATGGGACTAGTAATTCATCTGTTCTGAAAAATATACAAATTACTTGGGAGTAAATCTCACTGAATTCAACGGGACTTTATTTGAATATAAATAAGGATTTTGATATAGGATTTTGATAATAGTTCCAGAAAGTAATCCCAAAGGAGATTAGGAGATATTCCTCTGCAAGGAATATAAATCCTTCCATTTCCCATTATCCTGTCAGAGCTGAAGGTGCTTCTTGGATGATTTTTACTTTGCCCCAAGTTTCCACTTCCTTTTCTGGGGATGGTGATGGTGGTAATGGTAGAATTTGGAATTCTTGGCCAATTTTGGAAACTCAGTAGGGTCAGTCTGTTTAGGATTTGAATGGCAGAGCTCTTGGAAATCCCAAGGTTTAGGATAAACTAGGAAATCAAGAAAGCATCCTGTTAGAAGCCAATCAATCACTTCCTTAATTCTATCAAGAAAACTATAGGTATATAAGCTCTAGGAGTCAAATAAGTCCAGGGGTCTTTTTCTGTTGCAAATGAGTGGTAGCTATAGCCAAGCCAGGGAACAAGGGAAAGGCATTCAGAATACCTACCTTAAGAAAAAACACAGATGGGAAAGAGGCTCCAGCCCAAGATGGACAACCAGGGTTGCAAGATATGGAAAATAAAAAGGCAAGATTGGTGCTGTGTGTGTGTGTGTGTGTGTGTGTGTGTGAAATGCACATAACAAGCAAGAGGAGCTTTGATTGTATAGTTAAGGACATCTGGTTTTTTTTTTTAATTACACTTTGCAGCAGCATTAGTTAGTAAGGTTGGACAAAGTGCACTACAAGGGAAGATGTGGGACTTCTGTTTCTTCACTTCCAATACGGAGAAGTCTGCCTTTAAGAGAAGGAAGACCTTCAGGCCAGGAATATGCAGCTTCTAGTACAGAAGCAGGGCATTTGAAAGGGTGTTGTAACCCTTCTTTAGCTATTCCAAGGCTTCCTGGCAAAGCTCTGCTCTGGGTCACAGAAGATCCGCTGGCTTGGCTTCTTTTTTGCCAAGACAAATAGTAGCCTCTCCTCAAATGGGTGGGAAAGAGGCTGCCTGACTGGAAGCACCAAGCCCAGCAGTGCTTGCAGCCTATGCAGGAACAGGCAGCAGAGCATAAAATCTCCCAGGAATAAGCTACCCCAGGGGTCACATTGGGCCCTAAGGGCAGGGACACTGTCCTTAAAAGAGGTTGTAAGGGGAATCTCAAGTCAAAGGTGGACCTGCAGCCCCCTTGCCCGTCCCATCATTGCCCGTCAATGTGATTCCTCCCCGGTTAAAGACCTTGGAAGATTCCACCTCCAAAGCTTTTAGACTCCAGCAGCTTTCTCCTGCCCTCACCTTTCATATCCGTTGACTCCGACTCCCATCATCCCCTAGCAGACCCCCTTCCACACACCTGGACAGAGCCATGACTTAGCGAAGGCCCACGGGAGGCGAACTTGTCGAAGGCCGAGGCTCCGGAAAAACGTCCAAGCGAGGGTCAGCGGAGCAGTCGGGCTACACAAATGGGGGCTCCTCGGCTGTGTAGCTCCGATCTTAGAGCCGGCCTGAGTTGATGCTGGGGGGAGGAGGAGGAGGAAGCCCGAAGCCGCCTCGGATTCATCTTCCGTGTCCTCTTCAGCTTAGGGGAAAGGTGGGGGGGCGGTACGTCCTTAAATCTGCGCAGCGGATCACAAGTAACCAGATCTGCAGGAGGGTCAATAGTGCAAACGTTTTAAGACTAATGTTTATTTTAAAAAGCGAGTGGTGCCTGCCTAGCTCCCTTTCTGTCCTGTGCCAGAGCCTTAATAGCTTTTGCAGGCCCGCCGGAGCAAATAACTGCAAGCAGCCCATGGACCTACCGCGGGGAAGAGGAGGTACGGTGGCCCCCGCCTCCACCACAACACGGCTCCCCTGCGGATCCTCGTCTTCCAAGCGGACTTTCTTGAGGGAACCGCGCCGGCGAAGCTCTCCCGGAAAGGCGGCGGGGGGGGGGGCGGGAAGGTTGGCTTCGGAAGCAGGCTGGAAGAACCCAACAAGCAACGTCGGCAGAGGCCGGGTAGGGTTGGTTGGGGGGTCTGCAAAGTTGGTCAAAAGAGTCAAGATGGCGGCCGCGACGGGGTGATCGACGCTCCGCCTGTTTTATGTTTCAAAACAGACCTGCCCAGAAGACGGCCAACCTACCCCAAACCGAAACCAAACACGAAGTACAGTTAATAAAAAGTGATGCGTTTCCAAGCGGCTTTTTTAAAACTTCTCCCACACTGGCCTGCAAGCAGACGGACTAGAAAAGCAGAGTCCCCTCGGCCGGCGGCTTCCCTGCCTCCAGATTGTCCTTATGAGAGGCTGCCCTCTCTGCTTCCCACCCGAAAATGGAGCCATTCCCCAGTCCATTCACTGGGTGACGTGGGAACTGTAGCTTTACTAGTTTGGGATTTAGGAGCTGCGGTCACGGGCACTAACATAGCCCTGGGTGGCTTCCTCGGATTGAGGCTAGATGGGCAGAAACAAGCCCCCCATGGCTTTGCAAGTCCATGCCAATTAAATAATACCATTAGCTTACAATGGGTAACATTTGGGGCCAGGGGCATATTAAATCACAAAAGGTATCCCATCATAGTCTGGGTTAAAATACAGTTGGCTAATTTGCAAGGCACTTGTACCCATCCAGGCATAATTAGACATGGATTAATCTGGGGCAGAAGCACAGCCATGAACTGGATGTACACAAGGCAGAAATTCATAAATATGAGGCATCTGGTTCAGGCTGCGTCCCCCCCTTTCCCAACAGCCTCTATGTTTTATAAAAGATGATCAGTGGCTTTATATGATTATTTAAGTAACCTATGATTTAGATCAGGCTGTAGGCTCATCCCCAGAATCAGAGAAAGGCTTTGTGGAAAAACAGTCAATGGGCTCGCTTGTCTCAACATTCTACAGGTGTGCAAAATATGTCCTGGAGATGGATAGATACAGTTACATCTATGGTGGGTGCAACACTGCAAGACCTGAAGGACCAGGTTCCAGACAGATCATTTTGGAGAGTACTTATCTAGGGTAGTCATTAAAACTTTTGAGCAAATCTATAGACAAATTGATCATCAAAATTAAACACTTTTGAAACCAGAAATGTACTTTTGTGGCTGGTTTGATCATTGCAGCATTATTTCAAATTATCTAAAAATCCGGGCACTTATCATTGACTCTAATCACGTCTACCTCTGCATTAGCTTTAGAAGACATGTTACCTCCAACCAATTCTTACCAGATCTCTTTGAGTTTTTATCAAATACTCTCTCCTCTGTACATCAGACAGTGGCTGGAAGGATTTTTTTTATAAAAAAGTATTCTGGTAAAAATTACTCATGAAACAGTAGTTAGTATATATATTAGGGAATGAATCTGGCCTAAGGGCCTTTACGTGAGGCTTAGTTTGACTAAACATACTTAGAACCATGCCACCTACTACTATTTTACTAATCCTATTTCTCAATGGGGCAGGAGTTGGACTAATTATCCCCCTTTTAGATTCTATGACTCTAAGATAAAACCCTGACTTTCTGATCTTATAACTTGCAAGGGGGTTGCAAATAATTTAACTTTAAACTCTTTGCTTGGATATAGTCCCTTTATCTCACTTCTGGATTAAGTCTGAATTGGAGTCAGTCCTGATTAACTTAAGACAGAGGAATAGGCAAATGTGAGATCTGGGTCTATACAGTGAACTATAAGATAAACAATTGGGTCTCATTTTGTGGAAGATACTAAACAAATGAGAGTTGGGTGGCTTGTATGTGGTGAGAATACAGCCAGCATTAAAGAGAATTTGGAAAGGAAAAGGTGCTGCAGAAGTTCTGCAAGGGAAATATTTTTAATAAGAAAATCTTATCAAAGAGAGTGTCACAAAAGATATTAGAACACCAAGTCTAATTTTTGATTACAAAACTGTTTATTTTCCCATGCAATAATTCAGGGGTGATTTTGCATTTCCTTATTATCTTGCTTCTTTGCAAATATTCTAGAGTTCACAAATCAGAGTCTAAAATCCCAGGCTAAAGGGCATGACTAAGTTTCCTGTTTAACAAAACTACAAGTAACCAAATAGTTGATTTGATAATTACAAATCAATAACTGCATTCTGTATCACAGATATGCATTCTTTTGGAATAAATGACCTCAAAGGAACTTAAAGGATACTTCCAACTATCTAAGTCATGACAATCAAAAGAATATTATAGGGTTATAGGGAGGACCATTTAAAAAAAGACACCAACATAACAGAAACAAGCATATTTTTGTTATAATGAAGCTGCTTTTTTTTGTCTTGTTGACCCTTGCCTTTTAATGTTTAATGTTTAATTAATGTTATAGTTTGTAAAGACACACACAGTGCAACCACAATTAGATCTAAAAAAAATTTAAATCACACAATCTCATTATATTGTATTCTTAAATAACTCTTTCTTCTAAGGTGAGGGAATAAATAGATTTAAAAGTATGGATAACTTTTGAAATCTCTTTTTCTCAATCTTTTTTTTTTTGTAAATAAAAACCATAGAAGTCATTGTTTGAATTTTTCTTTAAGGAAAGAAAAATGAAAGTTGTTCTCGGGAGGGCAATATCTGCTTCTTAGCCATGAGACATTTCGCAATGGCATTAGTAGGAAACACAACTATTGCAGGTGCCATTACAACATTGCAAAATCAATTTGCAAGCTGACCACTGTTTTCCCTTTGATGAATTTGTGTAAAGCTAGGAAACTAAGATTTAATTAATTGTAGTCTCCTTTCCCCCTCCTGCATGCACATGCGGACCCAGCCAGAGATATTATCCCTGGTTGTTGTTTCTCTCTCTCTCTTTTCCTGCAGGCAGCAGACTGCCTGGACAGTTTGATCACCAGCTGTAGCATGACAGATAGAACCAGGATGGGGAAAAGAATGTGTCTTAATTTTGCCAAAGATTTTGATCAGACGGTCTTCCTAGAGAAAAACACATTGCAAGTCCAGCCACAGAGACCATACATTTTGTACTAGTAACTGGTGGTGGTGGAAATAGGCTGCTGCACAATCCTTTGCATGTCTCTGATGTCAGCTCCACTGAATTCAAGGGTGCTTATTCCCACCTAAGCATATCTCCAATCATACTGCTCAAGTATTGAAGAAAAGGGAAGGAAGAGGAAGCAATAGCCTTGGGGCTCCCAAGAGGCTGTGAGAAGTTGACCTTTAATGCCAAGAAGTATCTTAAACAACCTTATTGCACAAATGGAAACTAGTTCAATCAAAGTACCATTAGACAAAGAATATTTACTACCCTCCCCTCCATGTCAGTCTACAACCCCTCTCCTCCTTGTGCACATGACTGAAGATGAGCAATATGATCTGACTTGTGGGAGTGGAAGAAGGCTTGGCAGGGGGTTGGTGAAGGCCACTGCTTTTCTGTGTCCAAGGCAGCTGTTGCTGGCATTGCTAATCATACAAGTTAGATCCTCTGATGTTCTGGGTTCAAAAGGTATCCAAAGAACAACCCAGTGGAGGTGTTTAAGGTGCTCAGTTTTAATCCCAATTTACTCCCCAATCCATTTTCTTATAAGGCTGCCTTCAAAAACCTGACTGTACACTCCCTCACTCAAAATGTTCCACCTCTATGAGTATTTTAATCAATAGGATCCCTTTAATTAACGTGCTTTTTTCCTAACTCCATAGATGAAAAGTGACTAGAAATAGAAATAGAACAACAAGAGTTGGAAGGGACCTTGGAGGTCTTCTAGTCCAACCCCCCTGCTTAGGCAGGAAACCCTACACTACTTCAGACAAATGGTGATCTAATCTCTTCTTAAAAACTTCTAGTGTTGGAGCATGTACAATTTCGGGAGTCTTTTACAATAAAGATTATTTTCCCATTTGGGGGAAGGTGTCCTGGGCTACCATTCCTAGGCAGCAGAGCTGGGAATGATGGGAGTTGCAGCCTGTCACATTCAGAGTGCACTGGATTGGGGAAGGCTGTTAGAACACAACCCATTGACTGTCTTATGGATTCCATGACTTTACTTTTCCTTTAGAGAGAATGTTTATGTGACATACTCATTATATTTATGCCGGCACATGCCTCTCTGGGCCCCAGCAAGAGGACCTGAGAAGGGGAAAGAAAAAAGCTGAACTTTGAAAGCGCGCCATCCTGGGACTCTGATTAAGAAGGTGCTTTGTGAAGTATGGCAACACAGAGGCCTCTCCTGCCTCCCTACTGCTTCCCTCTCTTCTTCCAAGGCAAGATTGAAGAGGCTGATGTATGAGATCCCAGGCTATTACAATGGGCCTCCCTCCGCCAACTATCTTTTGCTTCACCAGCAAGAGAAGTCCTTGAAATCCACTACATGGAAGTGCTTTCTCTCTCTCTCTCTCTCTCTCTCCCCCTCTCTCCCCCTCCCACTCTTTGCACAAAGTAAAGGCAGATACTACTGTGCCCGGAGAGAGAAGCAACTGAAAACAAGTCAATGTCCAGGTGTTGCCTGTTATTTGGGTATCTGGCAGGTCCAGTTTAATGCAACACTCTGGTGAAAAGATTCATCAATGCAGAGAGCAGAATGAAAAGCACTTTCATGCACCAAGAAATGACGATTCTCAAATCCCATATAAAAAGCAAGTTGCTCCCCTAAGTGATTCACTGGCTTGTTCCCAATGGGTCAAGCGACAGCAAATTCGGACACAGTTGCTCACACAAAAGAAAGAGACTCATCCTTCATATTCTACTTAATGGTTACTCACCATTAAACAGCAACATATGGCTAATTAATAGGCATGGATGTCATTTGTTTCAATAATTGGGCCTCAATCCAGAAACAATGTAAACAGTTTTTCATATAGTATGGTATCATTTTCCATGATTATAGGATCCTGGCATTACTATTTGCATGAAAAAACCAACAAGGGGCTGATTAGATCTTTGAAAGAACTTTGAGCAAACAATGTCCAATGCAGACACCCCAATTTGTATCAAGTGGTTTTTTTTCTTACTGATATACAAAAGGACATCAAACACTAACTTTAGAAAAATATTTTGTTCAAACCACAGGAATAATGGGAGTTACTTACAGAGGATGTTCTATCTGAGAGACAAGCTTCAGTTGTGGTTAGTTGGTACATGAACCAATTAGACATCACCAGTTAATGTAATGGTTTAAAACCTCAGATTTGAAACCAGGAGACTGGTGATTTCTACTCTTGCCTTATGCATAAAGTCAGGTGAGTGACTTTGGGTCAATCACTTTCTCTCAACCCTTTGACGAAGGCAAGGTCAAACCACTTCTGAAAATGTTCCAAGAAAACTTCAAGGCCTTATCCAGAGTGTGCCAGGAGTCAATATTGCACAGAAAACCCACCAGCCTTTGGAGACACAGCTAATGTTTAATTTATGAGTAAACTCCAAACATATCATCAGTGAATCGGTCTTGATACTAATATCCTATTTATTTTCTCCTAACATTTATTGATTTCATTATGAACGAATCAGACAAATTGTAAATATTCTGGAAGATCACTATAACTGATCATAGATCCTCTTTAGCCTTCCTTTCAGTTCTTTCAGAGGATAATTCTATATCCACAAATAGTTGGAAGTAAATCCTACTGAACTCAGAAGAATCTATACAAGATTAAATCTACAGTGTCCTTATACCAGTCTGTGGGAATCAATTCTTTTGGCTGGCTAGGAGCCAAATTGGCTGGCAATTTCAATATATATGAACCTCAATTCCCAGAATTCCCTTCTCATTCTCTTTCATTTTTTTTCTCTCTCTCTCCACCCCAAATGCAAAATAGTGAAATGTCATTTAAAAACATGACCAGAACACATTACTTTGATTTGTATAATTCATCCATACACTTTGGTTTTACAAATGACATTGCCTGGATTCATGTTACATGCTAAGCCAAAGCCAGATAATCTACACACTGATTTGGGATATTGGGTGAACATAACCAGGGGCTTCTATGAAACCTTCCTTACAACTCAGAATCCCACAGAAAATCAGAGAACGTAACATTTGAAGAAAATAATCAGGGGGCCACAAGAGTCCCTGGCTCAGGCTGGCAAATTCTTGTCCTAGTCAGACTGTCATTCCTTGCCCTGGGGTTTAGTTGTAGATTTCTATAACCCTCTCAGATACACAGTTAAGGTCCAATTTAAGACATCTGCATCACTGTGCACCACTGCTTCGCAAGATCTACCTGCAAGTTGATTGAAGGCAGTTTGGTCATGCGGTAAACGCGGGAGAAGGTCCCTGTTTCTCGAAGAGGCCCTACGGGACCTGTTTTTTCTCCTCCTCTCGGCGGAGCCAATTTCCCCCTTTGCACCTAAAGCGGTTTCCCGCCTTCAACTCTGCCCTTCTTTGCTTCTCCCTGCTGCTTTTGAGCAGCTCTTCCCTTTGAAATGCCCAGCAACTCGGCGGCCCTTTCTGTAGATTTCATGTGGTTGTGTGAATCCTCTTCTCTCAGCGCTGGTCAAGTAAAACCAACTCATTGGCATCGGAACGGCCGGCTCTTTAACGCCGTGGACTCTTTTCCCATTTGGCTTTTTTCGTGGAGGCCTGGGAAAAGCGAGGCAGGAATGGAAAAGCAGAGGAGAAGCGGGGCCGTTTGCAGGACTTCGCCACACTCCTTCGTGCTTCCCACACCGTAACGGGTGGGCAAGCCGGCATCTGGGGCTTGAGTCACAAAAGGCAAATGAATGCTTTTCCAAAAGAAGGCTAATGCAAATGCCGCCCTCCCAGCCCAGCCACAGCGGCCGCTTCCTTTCCCCGAAAACGGCCGGCGCGGCCGGGGTGTGTGTGTGTGTGTTGCTAGGGTGGCTCGCAATCCCCGGCCTCGGCTGCCTTCTCGCCCCGCCGCGGTTCCGCCCGCAGCAAGCGCACCGCCCGTGCTTGGAGGCCCTTGGAGCGAGGCCCCGCTTTGGCGGACTGAAAACGGCGATTAGGCCTCGCAATTAGCTCGATGCGGCGGAATCTCCAAATGCGGCGTCTGAAGTGGACGGAGCTTTGCAAAATATCCGGAATTACGGAGGGGAAACACTGGGTTAAGGAGATTATTGAAACGCCCGTCCTTCAGAAATCAAAGGAAAATCTTGGCTTCCACTGGCAAACTGGAGACGATCATTAGCCTTTGTTTCTCATAGTGTTCCCAGGAAGTGTGGGTGTTTGTATTTTATTTTCCGGGAATATTTGAATAAAATTTTATTAGAGTTGTTGGGGCGAAGTACAGTATTGTTTGAGTCTGTAAACTGCCTTGGGAACACTGTGACTTTGGAAACTGACGGAATCATTTCTCTTTTTTTAAAAAAAACCTGACTTTTTAATAAAGTAAATATTATCTCACCCTCAGAGAACACAATCTAGGAAGTACGAGCCCTCCCCTCTTTGGAATTAATGGGACAGCGATACAAAGTTCAACAGGTAGAGCTTCCCACAGCCCCTGCTAGGGAGGGATTTTGATTTTTTTGCAGTTCTAACAGTTCTAACTTCGGGGAGGAGAAAAAAAAAGGGACACCGTGATTCCTGAAAGAATATGTAGCTGTTGTTCTTTTTGGGAGAATATATGGTTATTATTATGAAATATCTTTTTATGTAGGCGTGCTTGTGTGTGTGCATATACGTGCAAGTGAATAGAGAGAGTGACTTATTTTAAAACAGGAAGAGATGGTCTTAGCAGAGTAGTTATCACAGTAGTTATCACAGGTGACAGAGGTTGGAAATTATAAGTTATTCTGCATGTGAAAATGCCATCACTGCAGCCCTGACTGTATGATCAAAGTTCTTTTTACCTGCGTTGCATGCAATTGAATACATTTTGGGATGTTGCCGTTTACATTAATTTTGTTTGTCAGGAAATAGGATGTCAGGCACACAACAAATTTAGTTAATATGAATAGTTTGATCAAAATGAGCTGGACAGAATTGAGAAACAGAAAAAAAAACGTTTGAAACTAGAAGTTGGAATAAATGGAAGATTTATAATTTTGGAGATATTTTCTTTCTGTGTAGTTAATATATAGACACGAACTTTCATTCCCACCCAAATTATACCATAATGGAAATAAAATCCCATTGGTTGTGGTCAGATAACCTGCTCACCCATGGTCAACTAAGTTTAGTCAAGTCACCCACTTTTCTTAACCCCTGACAACTTCTCCCATTATTGAGCTAAGTATATAGAATACTCAGGCTCAAATTTGGCTAATTTGTTGGCTCAGTCCTTATGCAAAACCAGACAATTGTGATTGACCAAAATAATACTGTAGTCCACTTAGAGGTGAATAAATTCATGTTTTCCCTCAATGGTAAAATAATAATATGGGCTGGTACACACTTTTTAAAAGTAGATTTAGTGAATTACTTGATTTAACTATATAAAAGATCCAGTGTCTTTATATATTATATTTTGTACTTTAGGCACTGAAATCTCCTGTCTATACTTATTTTGTAGACTTGATAGTGAATCAAATACCTTTAAAAATACTGTTAGAAAGATTGCATTGCAAAATGGAAAAAGTCCTTGAATGAAAGAGAAAATCACTCAGATGTGCAGGGCAGCCTGTACAATTGAGTAGTATGAAGTAGACAATTGGCTATCTTGATGTCTTTATAAACATCATTATACAGATGCAAACAAGCAATTGTATAGTATCCTGTGCATCCAGCCCACACTGTTTTTCTGAGAAAGTTTAAACATGACCAGATGTTATTAGTTATTACCACAGAGACATTTCACAAAGAAGTTGCTTCCTCTCTGACGGTTTAGAAGATCGTTAGATCTAGCACAGTTCAATATGTTGTTCAATACAGATTTATTATTTCTTTACTCTCTCATCTAGTGGGCTGTTCTTTGATTTGTTATGTTCCTAATCATATATTGAGAGGAGAAACAATTTTTTTAAATAAAAAAGCATTTGATATTTTTCTCCTGATTTTACATATCTACTCTTCTTCACAAGCGGCATCCCAAAAGCTAATTAGAATCTGCTGTCATAATCTGTGAGGAATAGGACCCAAATTACATGCAACCTAAAATCACTTAACTTCACCACTGGGTTAGCCTCCCCCTCCTTGTAATCAAGTCTCAGCAGCAAGGCAATTCAATGATAACAAATCGTGAATAGTTTGCCCACAAAATGAAGACCAGATGTTCTGGTCTCTTTGGAATTTATGAAGGTGAAAGTATGGGCAAAGACCATCCACAGAAATATTGATTTCTAGCGCTGTTGGTCTTCCCTGCTTTTTAAAATATACTTTTTCAGATTGGGTGTCCACATAAAATTCTGTGTAGCTTCAGGTCATCCTTCTCTTAGCTTGGTAGATTGCACACTTTGCAAAATTTGCAAAAACAAAAAGGTTGGGCATGGAGAGATGGGAGTGTTGAACTCTTTGGAAAGTTCATTTGTATTTTTGTCAGACATAAAAAGGGGAAAGAAGGAGAAAGGGGCATTCTGGAACGCTGAGATAGTTGTAGGCCTAACTTATTTGGCCAACAATTACTTGCTGCTTAATTCTGGCATTTGAGCTTTTTATAGATGCCTACATTTCCATCCTATGAAGAGGTGGCATTTAGCAGGTTCTGACCAGTTCTGGAGAACCGGTAGCAGAAATTTTGATTAGTTTGGAGAACCGGCAAATACCACCTCTGACTGGAGATTTTACAGTATCCTTCCCCTGCCACGCCCACCAAGCCACACCCACAGAACTGGAAGTAAAAAAAATTGAATCCCACCACTAATCCTATGATTATTCCTTCAGATGCCATAAATAATTTTGTTATCATTCCCAGCAGGTTTTTTTTTGCCTAAAAAGATGTACATTTGAAATTTGGATTCATAGAAGTTATATTTATTGGACAATGCACACGTACATACAAACGAACAGGTGCACAAAGACAACTGGGATTATTAAACAACTGTTGGTTGTTTAGCAGTGTTGGTGTTTAGACTATGTTCATTTAATGCTATGTTGAATTTTTGCCTTATGGACTCACCACTTTCAGGGAAAAAAAATCCACAGCTGCTGCTGGAGATGCTGCTGGTGCTTCTGACGATGATGGCTGCAAAGCAAGGCTGACAAATCAGTTGTCTTGTCCTTTGTTCTCCAGACAGAAGAATGGCTGCCTGTTCATGTCTCTGGATGAAATTGGCACTTGCTGGAGTTGAGAAGAAACAGGGGCAAAAAGAATGCTTCAAAAATAGGCTGCATGACAGTGGCACAGATTACTCTTCATCAAGGTTCCCCCTCCTCCCAAAACACCCTCAAAGAGACTTTTAGTTTTCTGTCTTTTTCCAGGTACTTGAGAATTTCTGTGAGTTGCTCTTCTTGAGTATTTTAAGCTCACCTTGCCACAGGGAAGGAATTACTGTTGCTGGTGGCAATATCTTTCCATCACTCTGAAGTCTAGTTTCCAATTTTTTTAAAAAAAGCAAAGGTGAAAGTACTGTAATAATAGTTTTCTTAAAACACACAGTTTTCTTATTTAAATGTGGAAAGCCAGGAAGCTTCAGACTACTCGTGATGAACAGTGAAATGTAAGACATTCACAAATAATGCCAAGGATGTCCATGGAGTGTGGTCCAAAAAGCCAAAGTGGTGTGTGCAACTATGCAGTTAAAGATCAATTTTACAAACATGTGACACTTGTTAAAAAGTGATGCTTTGATCATGCCGCCATACTCATTGTTTTGACTTCTTCGAACCCTTTGTTCTACCCTTCCATATCTCTTGGCCACCTTACAATATAACTAAGCGAATGCTAAATTATGTGCACATTCTATTAAAATGCTCTTTCCCTTTGAAATACATTTTGAAAGCAAATGCTCTTTAATCAGGGTAAAAGAGAACTGCTGGGGAAAAAAACAGAATTTATTTTTTCCTGCTTGGTTCTGGATATATTGGTTATTGCCAGATTAGCTGGGCTGATGAGTCATAGGTGATTATTTATTTCATGCATGTTACAGGTGAAAGTAATGGAGGGGCAGGTCTGGGGATTTAGGCAGAGAAAGATGACACTGGGAGGCAGAATAAATCAAAACACACTTAAACCCAATCAGCCAGCAATCCAGTTGTGTCCTACTAATGTTCCTGTTGACACATGATTATGTTAACTAGATCAGTGATCAACATATTCACACTAAGACGCCCTGCCCACTTTATCTAGGAAGTGCCTGGCATGCCGTGAACTGATCTCTCAGGAAAGTATTAACAAGAGTTAATGATATTACTAGCTCCCCACTGGTGAAGTAGACAACAATGGGTGTGGAAAGGAAAGGTAGGAAAAAAGGAACAAAAACACCCAAAGCAAACATACTAAGCTTTGATTCAAAGAAAATCTTTGCAGCACCTTAACTTTCCTTCCTATGGTCCTCCTTTCAACAGTGTCCTTCCCTCCATGCTAACCAGAGAAATCCATTTTATGATCCCTCATGATGAAACAACAGACTGCTGCATTAGCGGGTAGGAAAGGAGAAAGTAAACTGGGCACTTTCTTGAAAGGAAGGCCAGAGAAATAGCTGAGAACCTGGGGAAGAAGATGTGAGGAAGGCAGGAAAGACGTATGTTGATAGACTAAAAAGTGAAAGAAAAAGGGCAAAGTAGAGAAGAAGGAAAGCAGAGGCAAGTCTTTGGGTCTTGTCAAATGGCAGACTCATTCTGTAGGTGACTTATTCTGTAAATAAGTGGGGAGCTCATATATGTGGCTCATTAGGTCTGTTCATGCAATGTTTTAAAATAAAGCTTTAGTTTTTCATCAACTGAACTAAGTACAACAAATGAGAGATTATATAATAAAAAAAATCCCCTCCATCCTACATATATCCGATGCTATAATACCTGGAGAAAAAATTTAAAAAACAAGAGATATATAAGTCTTAAGCTCCATGAACAGTAAACAAAGGCTTAGTAAAGTGGGGGAGAAACAGCAAAGGTGACCACCATCCGTAATCACAACAAGCCCCACAACTACAGAAAACCATAGAAAGATGCAGTAATTCCAAATAAACCTATAATGATTTTAAATTAAAGCTGGCTACTTATTGGCCCAGCTCCCTGCTTTTATCTGTTTGCATAACATATAAAGTTTGCTGCCCATGATCCACTTCAGTGCATCATGGAATAGGTGTAGAAACTTGGGAATGTCTGTATTGTCTAGGAAGGCACCATAGAGGATTCGAAAGCATGACCAAATTGACTTCACCCTGAAGTGGGCCAGGCTGTTCTTCAAAGATAGTCCTCCACTGTTCATTTAATGAAAGTTCAAAGTTACAATTGCCAGGGACACAGCTATTTACAATCTATCCTTGCACTTAGGACCAATGTACCACCCCCATGGTCACATGATCACAATTTGGCCACTTGGCAAGCAACTTGTATTTAAGACTGACTAGAGCATCCTTTGATCGTGTGATTGCAATTTGAGACCTTTCCAGCAAGTTTTCTGCAAGCAGCAACAGCTGGAGATGCCTAATTTGCTTTAAAATGGTCAGAAAAATCAGGTCTGGTCACATGATAAATCACTTTACAACCACATCCACTTATGATGGAAATCCCAATCCCAATTGTGTTCATAAATTGAGGACTGCCTGTAGTTATTGATCTCCTTCTTGCTTGTACATTATAGCCCTAATTTATCCAAGCCTCTGCATATGATGTCTTTGTTTCTGGGTATAGTTGCAAAGTAACTAGACATACATTGTAAAACTTTGCTAACAAAACAGGCTAAAAGGGATACTGACTCACTTCTGACTCAGGAATGCCAATCATGTTTTATTATCCATTGAACCATTTCATGATAGTTTCCCCTCTCTGTGGAAGGAAGACAAATATCCTTTCTATATGCATGAGTTTGTATTCAGAGTTAATTCTTTTAAAAATACAAGGTGTCAACTTTAGCATAAAGCAAACTTGAAGGGAAAATTAAGACTTCAATAGCCTTTCTTCCCACCAAAATTTATTGTTTCATTTGGAACAGGGTTGCACATTCTGATCTTGAATTGGCTGGCTTGCAAATACAACTGATTCCGGAGCTATATCCAGCTGAGGAAAAACATTATCATTACTGAGGTTTTCACCCTATTGGAGAAATACATTTCCCCCCTCTTTTTAAGAAGCTGGCATAGGTATGTGCTAAATGATTTCCATATTTTAGGTGCATATGAACATTGAAATCTTGCCTTAAAACATCTATTTGATTTTTTGATTGTTCCAGAAATTCCATATTGTTCAGCTCATTGATGACTCATTTTTAAAATTAAAGCATACTTAGAAAAGTGGAAGTAAGAAAAACGGAATATATCTTTTGAATAAATTGTGCATTAAGGTTAATTAAATTTTCAAGCTGTGCATGTTAAAATAAATCCTATTTGTTATTTCTGCAGAAGTAGTGAGGATGCTGAAAAAGCTTTGGAAAACTATGTGCTCTTACTACCAAAATCTGCCCTATCCAAAGAGTTAAAATAGATCCTGTCTATTTCATCATCTAAAAATTGGTCAGCAGAATGGTGTGGTATTTTTATACTATCCTAAATTATGTAAACAAAGCCTATACTAGAAACAAGCAAATACCTAAAAATAGGCAATAGAACTGCTAAGTCTGCACAAATGTTCCTTGAAAAACCTATTGTAGCTTCCCTAGGCTATAGCTCGGTTTTTAGATAATTCCTGCCAAGTTCTTATACTTTCTCTCCCAATTGAAATCGCAACTGCAGAATTAAAGGATTCGGACTCTATGTAGAAAAAAATAACATTATACAGTTAATTTTTGCTTCCAGAAGGGAAGGACAAAGATGATACCAATTATTTCATTACTGTTTGGCATTTGATTTTTTTAAAAAATACTGATGATAAGTCAGTGTCCACCATCTCATTTCCAAGGGACAGTTTAGGCCATATCAATTAGATTGCTGGAGACATAGCATTATCCCCCAACATAAATGTTTAATAATTAATATCAGAAATGCTAAGAGGGCTTGGAAGACTTGTCCAAATGCTTGAACTTCTTGATGGACCTTCAGGAACAGACTCTGATTTATGATAAAAAAGCCAACAAGAAACAAAAAGACCAAAAGGCTGCCTCACCAGCAATCAACCTCCAGATGAGCAGCTATTAACACCAAGATTAACATTAATGAGATCAAGAAGCAATCAATGCCCCAATCAAGAAATTATCAAACAAGCTAACAAGTAAACAATAGCCCAGTCAAGGAACCACCAAGACCCTAACCACCAACATTGAAATGGCAAGCCACTGGCAATGGAATATAAAATGAGAGCAGACTACCACTCCCTACTAGCATTGATGTTGCTACCTAGTTTGGTAATAAAATATCTGCAATAAAACAGCCAAGCTCAGAGGTAGCCCACAATTACAATCCTGTCTATGGTTATTTGCTTAATTCAGCAATTGTTCATCTTGAGATAGGACACCTAGACTGTGCAGTATTTTGGGAGCAAACCCTGTTTTGTGCATTGTGAAATAAATAATAACAGCTTAATGATATTTTAAATTTTTGTTGAGTTTTAAAACAGGCACTTTGAATGCAGGAAGAAGAGTTTTTAAAATGAATCCATAGCCTGCATTTCCCCCCTTTTCTAAAAAGTTTTATTTCTATGCGGTTTTAAAATCTCTCCCCCAAACACACAAAAAAGAGAACCTTTTAAAATCACCATAGCCTCAGTGTGATTAACTTAGCTTTAATTTCAACCCTAATCTTATATGGATTCAAATGCCTAAGTGATGTAAAAACTAAGACAGCTCTATGTTTTATAAAAAATTATATAAACATTGCTTGCAAATTTTATACACATACACACTATTAGCTGGGAACATATTTTTTTAAAAAAATACATTGGATGTTTGATTTTTGTTTTGATTTTACAGCCATTTTGAAAAGAGAAATTAATTTAATATTTTAAATTAACCTGATATAAATGATTCTCTCTTGCATAATTGTCCCTTTCTGATCTTCTGATTGCTTCCAGTATGCGGGAAGCAATCACATGGAACTCCAGAAAATTCCTAGTTATTTTCTCTTCCCCCCCCCTCCAAAGTTTTTTTATTTTTAAATTATTTGAATACATATTTGAGAGAATATTTGAGTGTGGTTCCAGATGTTCTACATTTTAAATCATCATATCCATAATAACAAATATAGCTTTCTAATATCACATTAGTATCTACCAATCTTTAAATTCTCATACATTATTTTATATCAGTCTCTTCATTTTTAATCAATTTCTATCTTTCTTAGTCATATACTTTTATATTCAGCATATTTATGTTTAATCTATGTCAATTCATTAATCATTAAAACTTTCTAACATCACATCATTATCTATTACTAAATTTTCTTCCTTATATTCCCATAAATTGCTTTATTTCAGTTTCTTTATTTTAATCAATTTCTGTCTTCCTTGATCTTATGTTCTTATATTCAACATATTACAATTTAGTTAGTATATTGATATCAATTCATTAATCATTCAAAATTTCATGTTAATTTATATTATCCCCACAATGTTACATTTGCCACAGTTGCATATATTTTTGTTTTCTAAATGTTCCCTTCCCTCTAACTCCTCATTTTTACACAAATATATTTTTCATCTTATTTTCTCTTAGCCAAAAATAGCAAATTTATAATGATATATCCTCACTACCGTACACACATATATGACAAAATACATAATTCATTAAAAATATTATCCTATACGATATAATTATGTCTATTCTCTGTCAGACTCCACTTAACCTTCCCTTTCCTACCTTAGTATCAGCCACTTGTATTGTCCATATACGTTTATCTACCTTACTTAATTAACCTATTATAAAATCCTATTTTTCTAACTATTCCCTTCTATTTACTCCTTATTTTACTATTAAGGTGCCTCTTCACGTGGAGTCTCCCTCTATTACATTGCTAACAATTATCTCAAAATCTCTCTTCTATCTTATTTTGTCATTTTTTAAGCTTGCTTGCCATTCTCTATCATCTTTTGGCTTTTTCTTTAATCCTTCCTCCATTCTTCATCGTTTTCTGATATTTTTTCTCCCAATTCTCAAAATCTGTCCCCACCCCCTTCCAATCTCCTTTCTGCAATTTCTTAATCATTTCATTCATCAGTAGTCCAATTTTAAATCCCCTCCCCCGTTTATTGCATTGATCATTGATATCTCAAGTTCAATTTCTTTTGTATTATTAGTTGTTTGTCTTGTTCCATTTCACTGGTTTCTCTGTTTTCTAGCTCCTCCCCCTTCTTTGTTCCTTCTTCTGCTGCTACCATCACCATTTTTGAATTAGTCTCTATATTCTGTATTTTAATGCATAGATTCAAAACTCTGTCCCACATCTCACTCATAACTCAAAAGTCCATCCTTATTTCTTTGCATATATCACTCATCTTTATATTACTTATTATTCCAGTTGCCCAATGTCCAGTAAGTTTTATTTTGTTTAAACCAGTGTCTCTTTAATTTTTAATGTCAATATCCTCCAATCTTTATTTCTCAATATTAATCAATCAAAGTCACCAATAAATCCAGGAGTAATATCCTCTAATATATCTTTCTATTTAATTTTAATATGTTCCAGCTTTTAGGGGTCTTAATCTTCCTTTTATTTCTTTTTAAATTAGATCATTAGCTTCAAGGGATATGCAAGATTTTTCTTTCATCACTAGTGGCACTTTTAGTCCAGATTCACAGCCACCCTCTTTCCATTTCTTTCAAACATCAAATGTTACTCTCTTTTAAAACAATTATTTCCAGCATTTAAGATAATGCCTTCCCATGCCAAATCCTATCCGATTGCCAAGTCCAAATTAATGTTCTTCCAAATTAATTCCTTTTAAACTCTTTATATTTTCCAATTTTTCTTCTATCTTCCAATCTGCTGCTAATTCATTTCTTTATATATCTTCTCTGTTACAGTCTTTTTGGGGTAAATAAAACCAAGTAAATGCTTTTCATCCTTCTCCATTCACTGTTTCCAATCTCCTCTCCAGCACTTCACTTAGGTGGTTCTTGGCTGTCCCAACTTTATAGCGGCCATTTTTGACCGCTCTTCTCTCCATTGTGGCGTAAAGAGCAAGCTCGGGGTTCCTACAGGGGAGTTGTGTTCTCCCCTGGAACCTCAACAAGCACCTCTCCTTAGCTTAGCTGCCTTTCAAGGTGGCTTTCGGCTACTTCCAGAGCCCACAAACAGCGAGAAGGCAGCGCAGGAACGGAGGCCTCCATTCACTGCTTCTGGTCTTGTCACAACATCAGCTGGATGTCCCTAGTTGTTTTCTCAAGCAGGGTATGATTTTCTTGAAATAAAGCAGGGGTGGGATTCAAATTTTTAACAACCATTTCTGTGGGTGTGGCTTAGTTGGTAGGCATGGCTTGGTGGTCATGTTATTGGCTGGGCGTGGCCAACTCAATATCACTCACATCGAGGCACGCATCTCCTCAGCTGGCTTCTCAGGACTGTGGGGATGCTGCAACAGTTGTTAGTGTGAAAAATGTTCATAAGTCACTTTTTTCAGTGTCATTGTAACTTTGAATGGTCACTCCACACAAGCAAAGTACCAGCAAAAGAAGGGAAAAAAACTCCAGAGAGGTTCCTGAGACAGGAAGTCTAGTCCTGCCAAGAATGTAATAAGGGTTAATGGAGAGGCAGTTTTTGTAAGCAACACCAGAATGTTTCCTTCTTGCCTTCCTTATAGGATTAGGCCAGTAATTTCTTCTAACAACTGGTTCTTCAAACTGCTTAGAATGTTAACAACCGGTTCTAGCAAATAGGTGCGAACTGGTGGAATCCCACCCCTGAAATAAAGCAAGTAACTGGGCTTAATAGAGACATCAATAATCAGAGATATATCCCTTCATGTTGCAACAACATGAGTTCTTTGTCAGTGGTATACTAGGAATTTACAAGGACCTGCCTATGGAGGATCTTGTTCAGGCATTGCACGCTTCTGGGGTTAAATCTTGCTATTTACAGAAACTCTTAACAATAATGATGTCTTTTAAAATTAAAACTTAAATTTAAAATGTATTGAAATTTAAATTAAAATGAGCATTGATGTTAATTAATAGGATATGTCAACAAGTAATTTTAGTACATTGGATTTTGACAGTGTACATCACCATGAGATCATATTAGGAAAAAATATTAATTGCTTTATGAATTTAGAAGGCATATAAAATGAAAAATGAGATGATTATCTCTGACAGAATAGTAGCTGAGAAAACAGTTCATGAGATATTGGAACTATAACATGATATTCAGGCTCCCCTGCAATTCTTAAGTTAGTGTACATTGTTCAAGGGTGATAGAAGACAGTGTCCCACCTTCAGTGTTGGAACAATTTCTTCTGTATAATGTTTGAATACTTTATGGATATAAGAGCCATTTTATACTTTGCCTCAGATCGCAAAATGATATGGCAACTCTGAATAATTTACACATCAGAAGAGAATTTGAGAAGAAAGAAAATCTTTTATTACAGTTTTTAGGTGGGAAGTATCACACTAGTCTTAAAAGTTCTGACCTCTCATGTAAGAAAATTCAGGATCTGCTGGGTGATTTCCTTTCCTAGACTATCTTGATACAGGATCTCCTTGTCCCAAATTCCCACACTTCATCTTTGAGAAAAGGAATCTATTAATTATGATGGCAGAGTTCATTTCTTAGCAGCAAGGGACTTCCTCTTGAAAAGTGCCCTCAGAGAGCCCTGAGGGAAGGCAAACACTATTCAGTTTCACTTCCATATCTCTCACTTGTGACAATTGAGCTTCCTCACTGGAACTCATTGCAGTGATTCGAAAGCTAGATTTTAAAACTAAAGCTAGGTTTTGAATTGAATTGAAGCATTTATAGTCACTGATAAAGTCGTAGCAAGAAGGTTATAGATATAAATCTCTTTTTCTTAACAGGTATTAGCTTCCTGGATTGAAGTCGTTGGAATGTTCACAATTATTAAAACCACAGCAAAAATGCACTCATATTACAAAGCAAGCAGAATCACCTTTGTGTCAGAATCAGCTTCAGTGGCCTTGTACTTCCCAAATGTTTTACTACGAAAAATCATGGTTGGATGTGTTTATCCTGTCCATTAGTTCAAGATACAGAACAATACAGTCCATTATTCAAAACCCCAGCTGCTTGCAGCTTGTTGACATTCATTACTGGTCGTGCTTTAGACCAATGTGAGATCAAATTATTGTTGCTCTCACACCTTGTATGTTTTGGAAAGCAATATTAAAGATAACTTCGAGTTGGCCCCACAATGGGGAAGTAGCAACATTTCATCGAAAATTGTGAAAATTCCGATTCAGAAGCTTAATATTTTCCTCCAGGACTGTTCAATGTCAGGTGTAAATGGTTCCCTTCTGATTAGAAACTTCAGTTTGGATCCTCTGATGATTTGATGAGATGATTCTGTTTGGCAATTCTAGGTCAGTTCAGTTCGGTTCAAAGATTCAGTGGAAGCAGCTTTGAATCAAATCCACAAGTTGAAGTTTCACACGGCTGAAAGCCCCTCTGTGGAGCAGAAACCAACTTTTTATAACACCTCTCAAGCTGGAATGAATGAAGAAATCTTTCTTGCTATTCTGCTCAATGGCAAGAAATAGATATCTTTTTCTTCTTTTAGTAAACTAAAGCTTGCACATTCAAATTTTATTTCTCCATAAATAACATTTCAAAAAAAATTATGTGAGAGGTATCACATATTCAGTGTTATCACAAATCTAAATGATTGCTGAAAGAGTTGCCTTTAAACCTGCATAACTATTTTTCATGGAGAAGATTTTTCATCTGCTGTCCAAGTATTAATTGTGGATGGGCTATTTCTAGGCTTCCCTTCTATCTATGGTTCTGTTGGAAGAATTATCCTTCTGGGTTCAGTTCCAAATGGAGAAAAAGACACTGGAAGGCTGTTTGGAAAGATGGTTTAATGGTGGACAAGACCACATGGCTTGGAGCTCCAAAGAAGGAAGGAGGATCACATGCTTCAAGGTGAAGGAAGAGATCAAGAAGGAGGAGGAGGCCTGAAAGTGCCTGGTTTTATACCCTTTGTTGGGATTTGAATTTGAGCTTGTATTCTGATTGGTTGTCAGACTCCCATGGGGCCATGCAGAGGCAACTCAGAGTCTTAGGCTTGGTTGAGCCTTGCTGGATGATGATATAATGAAAGGGCTTTTGGCAATTCCTATAGCTTTACCTGGAGATCTTTGTTATGTAAAATATTCTGTCCCAGGCCTTAATGGCCCACCCATTAACAAAGGTGAACTTCTGCTTCTGAGATGCGTTTCTGCTTCTGAGTTTCTACTTCTCTTTTAGGGGAAATATTCTGCCTTTTTAGTATTTCCTAGGATATTTCATTTTTCTAGGAGAGGGGTGGGTTTTAACTTCCAACAGTTCTTTTAACTTTAAAGAAGAATTGGGACTTTCTAATAAAAGATACCTTTGAAGAGCAGTGTCTAACAGCTGTTCAAATAGATGGCTGTTGCGTATGGAGTACGACACATGGCTGTTCTAGATCATTACGCTGTGACTTCAAATACAGGTAGTTCTCAACTTACAACAGTTCATTTAGTGACCATTCAAAGTTACAATGGCAGTGAAAAAAGTGACTTTTGACCATTTTCACACTTATGACCCATGCTCCATCCCCATGATCACGTGATTTACATTTGGATGCTTGACAGCTGACTCACATTTATGATGGTTGCTGTGTCCCATGGTCACATTATCACCTTTTGCAAACTTCTGACCAGCAAAGTCAGTGAGGAAGCCAGATTCATTTAATAACCATGTCACTAATTTAACAGCTTCAGCGAATCACTTAACAACTGTGACAAGAAATGTCATAAAAATGGGACAAAACTCCCCTAACAAATGTCTCATTTAACAACAGAAATTTGGGGCTCAATTTGTGGTCATAAGTCAAGAACTACCTGTAAATATACAAACGGCTGCAAGAGATTTTCCCAAGGCAACCCACCTGGGTGCTCTAGTGGTTCGACCAGGCTTTGCAAATATTCACAAACTGTGCAGGGCAGCAGAGTGAAAATGGCTGTTGACACACAGGCTGTGTCCATAGACACATAGCTTTGCACTTTGGGATGAACACCCTTTGAATGGTGTGAATGTATGAATGGATTTCCAGAAAGATTGCAAACTACAGGAAGCATTTGTGCTCCAGTTTGAGATGGAGGCAATAGCGACTCATCTCCAACAGTCTGCGCCTGTGTTCAACAGTGAAGGGAAACAGGACAAAAAACATCCTGCAGAAAACACAGTTCTGCAACACAGTCCTTTCAACAGTTCCAAGAAGGCTCCTGACCCATTTGCACTACTCAGGTGACCCTGAGGACATAAACAAACCTCCAAGTGGCCTCAACAACTGTCTAAAAGAATGCTAATGACCAGCTGTCTGCAAGGAATATAAATCCTTTCATTCCCCACCATCCAGTCAGAAATGAAGAAGCTTCTTGGATGAGAAGCGAAATGTCTTCAAAGAAAAATAAGGAAGTCCAGCTGTCTCTTTAAAAAGCACATTTGGGAGAACTATGACCTGGATGACTGAGAATCTTCAGGGACAAAAAAAAGGAGCAGGTATTTGCATTTTTCCCATGCTACCCAGTTTGGGCTAGACTTCCATTTTCTAATGGCCCCTGGACCTCCCAATGGGAGCAAAAAGGCAGAATTTTCTGTATCACCTTTCTGCCACCTAGCAGTTTTTATAGCCCAGATCTGAACTTAATTTTCTGAATCTGATTATAATCTACATAATTGACTCAGATTGGATCAGATCATGTTTGGGGCTCCACATCATAAAGAATACTTGGGTATACCTGGTGTGTATCTCTCTTTATCAAAATTCCTAATATAAGAAATCTGTTGCCTGTTTAATTTGCACAATATTATACTGTGAGACCTCCACACCCCCCATGGAATATGGCAGGATTGTTTATCTCTTAATTTCTACTTGGCCTTGAGGTCCAGCATTAGAATAATTGCTCTGTTATCTGACTCTGAATGACTGGCTTAAAAAAAAAACACCCACCTTCAATAACATAACCAGACTAGAAGTATAGCAAATCTGATTCCCTTGCCTTTTGAAAGCAATGAGACAATCCATTTTGTTCCTTCTTGGCTGCTTTCCTATAGGAGATCTAATGCTCTTACTGACCTTCTACCCATCTACTTTCTTGAATAATGTCTTCAACACTTAAAACACCACAGCGGGCACATTCCACTCACTGACCCTTTACGTGCATAAATATTTGGTTTTAAACTTGCATCTGAAAAAAATGCTGAACCCTCCCTTGTCACAATCTTGGCTCTGTCTCCATAAAAACATCAGTGCCATTTTGACTAAGGATGGGTCCCCTAACTCTCACCTTCATATCTTCACACACACAAACACCATTTATCTTCCTTCTCTAATATCCACACACACCCCTCGTCCTCCACAGCATGATCCTTGAGTGCAGAATAGAATGATGTAAAAATTCCATAAAGCTGCAGAACAAATAATGATCAATTTAGCAGAATGTCTTCCTCCCTCGCATTCCTTTGTCCCAACGGCTTGTCTCAATCATGTCCCCCACTCATCATTTTTATGCACAAATATTGACTTACCCATACTCTTCACCTTGTATTTTTTTTCCTTTCAAAGAAAATGCAGCATTAATCTTAGATGCTTGTTATTTCACCTTTTTATTATTTGTCATGGCTGTATGGATGAAAAAGTTCCATTGGGACATGTATATTGTTACAAAAAATCATGGCCAAGGTTTTCTCCGCTATGTGGATCAGTATTTAAGATACACTTATTCATTATGAATAAGACTAGTGAAATATGAGAAGTTTCCTGCAAATCTCATTTCCTGGGTTATAACAGAAGAGCACTTTAATCCAAAACAAACGTGTCTTAAAACTGACCCTCTATAATCCCACAGCTGACTAGGCTTCAATGTTTACATGAGATATTAATTCTGTCCATCACCCAATTAAGGAGGTCATGTGAATACAACCTAAAAGAGTCCTTTTATTTCATAAAAGAATCCTATTGTTTTATTAATATCAGAAACACACGATGCCAGTAAGTACACCCTGTTGAAATGTTCAGTAAAAGAATTAATAAATGATTCCCATTTAAAAGTAAGCTAACTTTATTGACAATTGAATCTGCAGTCGCTTACCAGTCCTAGAACTCTAGCTTCTTATCAATTTAACATTAATTTGCAGCAATCATCGGAGATGAGATATTCAACAATGATTAAAGTCTCTACTAAGAAGATTAAGCGAAGATTTTGATCCTGAAGATATTGCTGATCTCCCTCACCGGCCCAAATCTAATTCAGCCTGTCATCAGGAATTATAGGAACTGTGATTCAATAATATTTGGAGAACCATCCTGAATCTTACAAAAGGGAGAGAACACCAAAATCATTCATTTTCAGGCTTTTGCTGTAAAAACATAGCATGCAAGTTTGGGTTGCTGGCTAAATGATTAGATGAGAATTATTTTAACAGCTTTGGAATGTCTGAGATGCCAGAATGGATCTTAGGCCGTAAAGGGCCAAAACATTTGTGCAGTCTTGGGTGACAAAAGAGGATTCCCTGAGAACAGTGTCATGTTCACCTAACCTTTGCTCTCCAAATATTTAGGATCACACAGCATGTACCAGGGACCTTGTTCATTTTGACTGTAGTGCCATTTGCCTTCTCATCTTCAGCTGTCCCTAGTAATTTATCTCCTGGCTGGTTGCATCTTGCCTAGAACAGAGCACTCCCATGGATTGGAGCAGAGCAACCAAGGATGCCTGTTACCCTGTCATATCCCATCTGTTCAGGCAACTGAAACTGATTTGCACCCTGCTTAGCATTTCATTTTATGAACACTTCCAAAATGCCAAATGATATTTTTTTTTAAACCAAAATGATTGGAAGATCAGACAAAGTCAAAAATGAAAAACAGAATGAAACACAAATATTTTAACAGGATTTTCGGCCAAAGTAAAATGGATGGGCCTAGTTTTGTTCTCTCTCTGAAGCAGTTATCTCGAGCTCTTGACTAATGAAAAATGTGGAGAACAGCATGAGGCAGTTTGGAATACTTTCCATGTTAAGGGCCAATCTGCACAATGCAGTTGCTCCAGCACAATCCTCACCATTTTTTTTTGAGGACAGGAGCTCACATTGTCAAGCTTCATTGCACTGGGGAGTCAAGCTCTGTCTGTCTTTTCCTGCTGTGTGTCAAAAGTTGTGTTTTTTTTATTTGTGCTGAGCAAGCGGCACTATCAGTTTGCATGTTGCACTTAATTTCATTGTAGGCAAACATCTCCACTCCCACTGACTCCTGCAATTCCTGCAATAGTACTCCCGGTGTACTATAGCAATAGCACTTAGACTTATATACCGCTTTACAGTGCGGCTTACAGAGTCAGCGTATTACTAACAATTTGAGTCCTCATTCTACCCACCTTGGAAGGATGGAAGGCTGAGTCAACCTTGAGCCTGGTGAGATTTGAACTGCCAAATTGCAAGTAGTTGGCAGAAGTAGCCTGCAGTACGTCACTTTAACCACTGTGCCACCGTGGCTCACTATTGCAGGAATACCATCGCCCTTCTGGTCATTGCTCATTGCTTTTCACTAATGTTGACCTTCTGATGGTGCTTATACAAAAGGTCTAGCAATGGAAATAATGTGTCTCTAAAAACCTACCCATACAAGCAAAAATGGTTGGTGCTTGAATTTCTAAAATGTTTGGAAGGGGTAAAGATGCAAAGCAATTTGCCAGGTGAGACTATACTGTAGTAAACTTGCAGTCCAGACAGACCATCACATTGGCCAGACTAGAGTAAGAAGTTGAAATCTGGAAAACAATTTCTTAAAACTGGCTTTATTTCTACTTGACAGGAATCAGGCAGGATTAAGGCTGCAATACAGATTCTCAGTACAGCGTTTCAAAATGTGACAAACTCCCAATATTTAGTTTGGCAACATAGTTTTCTTAAAGTATCAGGTAAATTGATCCCACACTGAACAGCTTGAACAGATCAGAATGGATGTTTTGCTTTCCCTAAAGTCTTTCAGAGAAAAAAAAAAGTGCAATGGGAGTGCTGTTATATGAGTTCTGCTGAACTGCTAAATGATAAAGCAGAGATTTGGACTATGAAAACATACCCTTCATTATCAATAAATGCTAATTCTCAGAGTGTGGAAAGTAAATCTGAGAAACTATCGTAGGAAGGCAAATATGACTTCATAATTATAGTGGAGACCTGCTGGTCTAAAAGACTACAACACAGACACACAGATACTACATTACGTGCAACTCATCCTGATCTATTACTATGCAGTAACGGCCCACCAATCTTTTGGGCCCCAGGGACCAGTTCTGTGGAGAGAGGTTTTTCTGTAGACCAGAGGGGACATGGTTTCATGTGCTACATGCACCCCGCAGATGGGTCTTTGCTTGGACTGGTTTCTAGCATGCTACAGACTGGGTCCAGTCCATGGACCCCTGCTATACAGTATATGTGAAAAGAAGCAATAGATGGAGATGAGTTGCACTGAGTGTAGTACCAATTTCCACTTAGAAATCCAAATGTATGAACTTCACCATACTGTAGAAAGTATTTCAGCCGAAATAAGTGAAGGTGCAAGTAAAAATACTGTGGTTGACTTCTACTAGTGCTCCCCAGCTAAGACAAAAGCCTTAACATTGGAAAATACAACAGTGTTTTCAAAAAGCAAGCTGCAGATATTTCAGGCATGGTCTAGTCATAATTGGAGATACCATGATCCTTCCAAGAAATTCCTGATTCCACTTGCAGATTTATCTAAAGGGGGAGATGAAAATAGCTCAAGAAAAACCGGATACTCCTGAGTTGGTACTAACCTACACAATTATTTAGTTGGAGGGAAAGCAACAAAAACACCGAAAGGAGAAAGCCAAAGCGAATGCTGGGGTTCTT
Organism: Pseudonaja textilis; assembly: GCF_049901715.1. Lineage (NCBI taxonomy): Eukaryota > Metazoa > Chordata > Lepidosauria > Squamata > Elapidae > Pseudonaja > Pseudonaja textilis. Next base: position 58,262,077 of record NC_141992.1, read on the forward strand.
GACTTTAAGAGAAACTAAAGGTGGTACACTTAGGTACGTATCTTGAACTTCAAGAAAGAAGATTTTAACACATTCTGATACATTGATACATAGGATAATATGGTGGGAGAACCTAATGGGAAAAAGAAGCAGGGTGAGTGGCAGTTTTTTAAAAAAGAAACAACATATTGTTAAAAGTAAAATTGCCAAAAATTCACAGGGGGGCAGGGAAGAGAAAAAAGAAGATTGCTTTGTTAAGCTCTTTTTGTGAGATTCATATTCAAAACAGGGAGGGTTTCAACATTAATGTCAGCCCAACAAGGTAGGTTAGGGCAAGATACAGGTATGATAGAGATTCTAGGAATGTTGACAGTAGTTTGTTCAACTGAGCTTGTTGGCTAGTTTCTGAATGTTTCAACACCAGGCTAGGTAACATCTTCAGTGGAACCAACTGATCACATATGACCTATAAAAACAGAAGAGAACTGAAATAAGACACTTCAACTGAAGTTCTGCTGCTGATGTTACCTAGCCTGGTGATGAAATGTTTGGAAACTAAAAAAGCTCAAAGAACAAACCACTACCACCCTTTGCTCCACAAACTACAAATATTTTCAACCATTTTTAATTCTAGGAATGGTTTATATTGTTGTAAGGTCAGTTAACCAAATCTTGGATTTTTATCCAGATTTCTCTCCTTTCTTACATTAAAGTAAATCAAAGTGGAGCTTATTTTGCATTTCCTTCTCATACTTCCCTCTTTTTCAGGGGCTGTGTAATCTTTTCTTCAAGTTTCCCCCTTAATTGGTTCACTCCTTCCTCCCACTCCCACTTCATGGCTTGCTGATTCCCTCTCCAAGGTTAGTTCCACAGATGAAATGGTAGCGATGGTATCAAGGAAAGCTCAAACTCAGAGAGATGCTCAGAACAACAACAGTAACATTTTCGGGGATGCTCAGAATTAAACAAATATTTTTTTTAAAAAAAAACACCCACCCAGTTTATTAACTGTAATAAAGGTGGAAAGTGCTAACAAGTAACATAAATGGAAATACTCAATCCCTATTTTGCCTCAATCTTCTCTAAGAACGGAGTATGTACTTCACTAGGACAACTGTAATGTGATGATACATCTGCTGGTGATCTGTCTGAACATTTATGTATTACTGTGGAAATCCTGAAGAAGTTTTAAAGTGCCAGATGGCTGTAGAAAATCAAACATTCCTATCTTCAGAAAGGAAAAAAAAGAGGACCTGGGATCTACAGTCAATTTAGCTAAAATGGAAAACTTTAGAGAAAAGCAACGATCTGCAAATAAATCCCATGAAAAGAGATCCAAGGAACTGGGCAGGTATAACTTAAGACGAGTTAGGTTAACTCTCTCCAAATACCTGAAAAGAGGGTCTATAAGATGAACAGACTTCAGAGTATAGCACACAGCATTGTGAAGATAAGTTACAGAAAGGGAAAATCCTATTGCATGTTTTAAAATGTTCTTCACTGTAAGAGCAAATTGATGGTGGAACCAGTGATGAAGGAAATTGATGGGATCTTCAATGGATGCTTTAAGCAGAGCCTACCCAGTCTTATCTTTCCTCTTTGACTTGAATATTCTCAACAGCATTGGACACTTGTACATCATGTTTACCCAGAGGTCAGTTCTGATTTGTACTTTTGGACAGAAATGGGACCAAATAGTTGCTCAGAGTGGCATTGGGATGCGAAGGATCAATGTCCAGCATAGTTTTATATCGATTCAAAGTATTAAGGACCTGGAAATTGAGAAATCAGAATGCCTTCTATTATGTTGTAATTGTTTAGGACAAATGTCCAGAAAGCAGTAACAAATCATATGGAGTTAATTTATGGCTCTCAAAATTGTGTCAGGAAGAATGAGATTGTGTACAAAAAGGAGCAGACATAAGGAATGAATCTGTGACATTTGTTTTGGCCAGGGAAAAGGATTTCCACATTTGTTCATCTCTTGCACAGACCCAATGACTCTGGCCTCCTCTTTCTCCCCCTCTGGGTCTTACCCTTCCTTGGCTCATGTAACCCATTACTTCTAAGAGAGCGGTTTCCATTGAAATATTTTTAGCTTGTCAAATCTCCAGATGTTACAAAAATGGGGCTCTTCCAAATGAAATACACAGTATTTATACTGATGCTGACTTTGGATGTTCTGGTTGCAAAATGGACATTTCTAAGATTTCAAATGCATGCAAAAAAGTGTGTCATGGTATAAGCCAGTAGATCTTTAGACAACGGGTCCTTACCTTGTGATTCTGAGTCAAAGGGAGTTCTAAATTGTATGCCTTCAAATCCTGCCAAATAAATACCATACAGTATAGCTTGATTTGATTTTGCCTGTGAAAGGACATATCGTTAGGATTCCAAAATCTTCTGTTTGGATCCATCCATATTATATAAGACAGTTACCACCGATTGCCTCTTAATCAATAATAGCTATTGAAAGTTGCAGGAAAGATCATGGAAACTGTTGGTGGCAGTTGCATTGTGCTTGTTCAGCCTGCACAGTATACACTTTCTGAAAAGGATCTAGGGAAAAAAAGACCATGCATGAAGGCCAAGCAATGAACTGTTATACTGAAGAAAATTGTTCCCACAGGCAAATGCTCTTTAAAGTAATTGGCATATTGGTGTAATACATTTATTTAACAGGGGGAAGATCATGGGGAAAAACTATGACTAAGAAACTTGGACATGGTTGGTATTTTGAAACTAAAACATTTGATTTGCTAAGGTAATGTACTATTGTTACCAAGAATAATCAACATTTAATCACAATTTTCCCAGTTTAGTACTTAATCATGACTAAAAATAGATAGAATAGAACCCATTGTTCTGGACCTTTTAGACTATCCTTTACCTCCCCTGTCTTATATATGAGAATTTTGTAAGTATTGCAAAATTGAACAAAGCTGGTGGTATGCCTGCCTTAAAACTGTAAAATATATTTCACAGAAAGGAACATGGAGATTAGTGGCAGAATGTCAAGGAAAATAAACTCTTTTGATTTAAAATAATAAATAAACCCTTTGGCCAATACTTCTCAAATAATTTTGAACAGATCCCAACCACCAAATTAAAAGAGAAAAAAGTTATATTCCTGCTTAATTTTATTCTATAGCTAGAGGTTGGAAGTATCAACAATCCATGTGGAAAGATGTTTATATGATAGCAACAGTTCTTATTATATCCCAGCAATTCAAAACCACAAGATTCATAAACTGCATTCTAAAAATATAGCAAGTGCTTTGTGCCAAAACTTTTTCAGTTTGTTCAAGCAGGTTCATGCTCTGGGAACTGTACTAGGAGTGCAGGATAGAACTGAAAAGATTCTTGTGTTATGGCTCATTATGAAGAATTCTGCAAAACCACAAGCATAGTCATGTTCAATATATTAAAGGCTTCACTAAAGCGGGAAAAGAGTTAGACACTGAAGATAAACGGATATTTCAAGGTCTGAGCAAATAACTCAGGAACTTGGAATGACAGCTGGAGTTCTATTATGATAATATAGAAAATCAGTGAAACAGATCATCTTCAGCTCCTTTGCACATAGTAATGTTGTATGTATGAACAGACAATGAACATTGTCAGGAACTGGATGGTAATAATAAAAGGTAATGCAAATTGCATAGTGAAAATCAAGGACAAGGAAGTCTCAACATGAGAACTGAAAAACCAGCATTATTTATGCATAATTTTCTGACCTACTTGAGTTGAAGGCATAGGACAAAAAGCCAACATCCCCACCAAAAAAAACCATGCCAAAATGCTATCTATGGAGATTCTCAATTATCCAGGTCATGGTGATCTCAAAGGTGCTTTTCCAAAATACAACTGGATTTTCTTGGTTTCCGCCCCCCTCAAAAACGTATCATTTTTCATCCAAGAAGCTTCTCCGGTTCTCTGGAACTGAAGAAGCTTCTTGGATGAAAAGTGAAATATTTTTAAGGAGAAAAACTAAGAAAGTCCAGTTAGCTTTTGAAAAAGCATCTTTGGGTCACCAAAACTCTTTTCTCTAAAAGGTTAAAGTACAATAGGAAAGGATCATCTAAGGCCCAAGTCTTTACTGTAAATAAAAGAAAAAAAATGACCAGCTGTATTTTCATCCAGGTTTGACTTTTGTTATTACTGTAATATTTTTTTGATTTGCAAATTCATCCTCTCTTCTCCTCTCTCTCATTCCTGCATTGTTCTTAGGAGCATTAGAGTCTCTCTTCTCCTTTCTCTCACCATTTCAATCATTCTGTCTTCTTTCTCTCATCCCTGCATTGTTCCTAGCAGTAATAGATGCATCCAATTTAAAATGCAATATTCTTATTAAGAAATAACAGTTATTCACTCAATGTACAAAGAGGAAGTTGAAGAAAGCGTGCAGGGAGTATTCTGCAAGTTATTTCCTAATTCTAAGAAGAAAACATAGTTGGGACTTGGATATTATAGGTTAAAAGCCAATACCATCTCCAAATAAGTTATGTTATAACTTCTGCTTGATTTTGTCTATTTGTTGTTTTCCATGGCACTTTCGTGACCATTTTATTGTTTAGATCCATGATTAGATGAAAGAGACTTGTAACAGCAAAAAGCAAATATACCCATCAAAAACCATTTGGGGTTTAAATTATGAACTGTTCCAGAAGAAACTAAAATGCTAGCTAGTGAGCTTTATACCAGGTGTCAACTGTGATTACCATTCTAAATCCCCATCTGGCAAATAACTTGGATTCAGAAAAATTTGGCTTGGATTCTTTTGCCTGTTAGAAACAAGGGCACAGTCAAAACCCACTGAGAAGGCATCCATTGAAATGTATAGATAATAAACTGCCTTGGTTGCTTTGATCTCCATATTTATCTTTATCCTTCCTTCTGAGAAGTTTATTGCTCTAATTTCTTCACTGGAAAAGAAATTTTCACCAGATACGATCAACTCAAGAAGAACAGGTTTTTCTAAATTCGATTCTGTAATTACAAAATACTAGCCTAGTAGGGCTTGGATACTATACAGATTATGGGGAAGAGCACTGTTTCCTTATATCATTCATCACTGCAGCCACAAACATAAACTGGTAAAATCAAACTCCATAACTGTTGTTTTGGGAGCAGTACTGGATTCCATCTTGCTAAAGCATTGGAGAAACACTTGCATAAAGGGTCATGCTCTGTTAACTGCCACTAATGAAAACAAAATATAGTATGCTGTGGAGCCCTTGAGGCTTTCTGAGTTTCATTGTTTGCTTGCAGGCATTTCATCACCCAGCTAGCTAACATTATCAGTGCTGGTGAGTATGGTATTTGCTCTCTGTTTATATACAGTAGCTTGCCTTGCCATTGTTAGTTAGGATGTGGTTTTTTTCCTTGTTAATTTCTTGATTAGGGTATTGTTTTCAGCTTTCAGGAACTACTAGAGAGAAAACCACACCTCAACCAAACTGGCAGGGCAAGTGTTGGTGGACTGTATATAAATGGAGCAAATCCTACACTCACTAGCATTGATGATGTTACTTAGTCAGGTAATGCAATGTCTGTAAGCAAAACAATCAAGATCAGAGAGCACCAAGCACTCCACAGTTCAATACATATAATCTTTTCTGGTGAAATTTAGCATGCATAAAGTACCCAATGCTACTTTTATGGCATTTTTCCTCTAAACAGTTTCTGTGCTATTTGCCAATGCAAAACAACCTTCTTGAACTTAACATAAGAAAATGACATGAGAGTCTTTTGGACTTGCTGTTCTATAGTAGAAATGAACAAAGTCCCCTTTGACATAGCTAGTGACCTCCTAATATTTTTTAAAAATACAACTTGTGCAATAGGAGGAGGAAATATTAACGAATGGTTGAAAAATAATCATATTAAATACATTTTAATTAAATGTAAGCATAAGTGTAAATGCAACCTAACTTAGTATTTATTCTGGCTGCAGGATGCTGTCCCAAGAAGATACTAAAAAGCCAAGTATGGCTCTCAACTAAAGAAAAGTTATATAACACTGTTTTACCACAAACGTTTCTTGTCCTTGGGTTTGGAGGCTTCCTCTGGAGTTCCTGTATGTTTTTTCTTGAAGCAGAAAAAGTGCTTGCAAAAATGAATTTCCTACACCCAATCCCCTTCTTTGGTATCTGTTTCATGCCTTTGGCACATTATCTACGAGCTGTCCCCATGGTTATTTTGGAACCAGACACTTAATAATGTTTTATTGCTATGTTTGACCTGGTATCAATGATAGATATCAAGAATATTTAAGTTGGGCACAGAAGATTGCCCTGCAAGGAAAGTGAAGAAAAGAAGCAGTTATTTGCAGGTCTAGGCTTAACTAGCTTATCTGAATATAATATCAATACACAGAAAGTAATCTTCTTGCTGCTGCAGTGGAGAGATGAGTGAGCAAACTTAACAGAAAAGCCTGGTGAGTTGTAGGGTTAACAAAAGAACCATCTCATTATACTGTCACACTCTTGAGAGAAATTATAGATCTAGTGGCAGCTGAGGGAGATAACAGGTAACATTGAATATATTATACATTAGTGGCATTAGAGAATATGGAAAGGAAGCATTCATCCACCCCAGCATGAAAGCAGTCCTTTAAAAGAAGAGCTTTAGTTGGCATGAAAAAGACCCACAGTGCACCTGGGGGTGAGTGAATGCCCTCAAGAAGTAGTCTTAGCTCTAGTGTTTTATCTTCTATGTATGTTCAAAATATGAGGCCATCTAAACCAGAAGCTTTTCACTATTATTAAAATCTTATGATTATGAAAAACCATGGACTATGAAGCAACATGTGATTTCTTCTGAATGGGATTACTATTATAAGTATCCACGAGGAAAATCTTTTGTGAAGGTGTGGAGTGGATAAGTAAAGTTCAGATCATAAAACATAATCTGATTGAACAGTGATGGCTCAGTGGTTAAGACACTGGATTTTCGGCTGGAAGTCTTGGCCAGGTTCAAGAGTGCCACATGATGGGGTTAGCTCTTGTCCTCACCCCAATTCCTGACAACCTAGCAGTTCGAACATATGCAGAGGTGAGTAGGTAAAAAGGAATCATAGGTGGAATTCAGCCAGTTCTAACAGGTTCTGGAGAACCAGTAGCAGAAATTTTGAGCAGTTTGGAGAACCAGTAAATACCACCTCCGGTTGGCTCCGTCCCCATCTATTAACCGCCTCCCGAGTCCCAGCTGATCAGAATCCCAGCTGATCGGCTGGTCTTCTTTTGTTGCCTTGCACAGGAGAATGGAGCTGGAAAGCAGATTAGTGGGGTGGGGAGGGAATGGGGATTTTACAGTATCCTTCTCCTACCATGCCCACCAAGCCACATCATGCCCACCAAGCCACGCCCCCAGAACTGATAGTAAAATTTTTTGAACACCTCCACTGGTGGGAATGTAACAGCACTCTGTACGTCATGCTGGTCACATGACCGTGGAAGTGTCTTTGGACAGCACTGGCTCGATGGCCTTGAAACAGAGATGAGCACTGTCCCCTATAGCCAGCAACGACTAGCCGTGTAAAATCCCTTTACCACAGAACTTACTGCTACAAATCACATGTTTTCCTTTCGGGGCAATATAATAGAACAAAAATGTTTTCAGCCTTTGAGCGTATGTGTGTTTAAATAAAAATGGTTTTTATATTAACAATCTAGGGGGTCAATGCATATATCATGCGAGGTAGAATTCTGCATTAGATTTAATTTCAGGTAACTATGCCTAGGACTGCATCCTTAATTTTCCTCGTTACGTTACTCAATTTGGGGATATTTGTAAACTTTGCTTGGCATTGCTAATGTGCACATTCTGGATACTGGATATTCACTGCAATTTATTTATGTGTGGAATGTAAAATGAAGCTATGAAAATGTTCACCTGGGAGAAGCAAATCTATCTGAGACCTTGCAACATATGGGTAATGTGATTTGTCACTCATTTTATGTTTGGTAAACCTTCTGTTTACCAGAGAAACTGACACGAGATGCTGTGGATCAAGTAATCTGGAAAACAGATGCTTCTCTAATGCCACAGCATCTCACTGAATCCCTGAATACACCGAAGTTGGAATTATTTGTTTCCTGAATCTCTCTTGGTATACAGGAAGAGAGTAGGAAAAATCTTCCAAGGAGGTCTTAAAATCAGGCATATGCAATAGGGAAGGATATCTCACAGGCCTTTTGCCCAGATGGAGATGATCGTTGAGCAAGAGAAGCAAAAGGTTTTAAAATGGGAGCACAAACCTCTGTGCAACTGTTATTCACAGTCCCAATAAAATCAATGGGCTGGTTGCGGGTAAAGGTGGGGTAAAAAGAGAGCTTTAGGGGTCTAGCTAGTACAAAAGAGAGACCTGAAGAGACAGTGTAAAATCAAGGAAAGTGAGATTGTAGCCAGGATGATGCCTGTTGGTGCAGTGATAGTGTCATTTGGTTTAAAATGTATATGTACATGCAAGTTTTAGGTTTCCTGGGTGCAGTTTCTATCTGGTGAAGAGAGCATCACAAAATTATCTCGGTTTGAAAGACCTGATCAAGGCTTGAAAAAAAGGCAGTCGATACAGTCCCATTCCTCAATTTATTGATTGCTTTTAGATTATATGTCCTCTGCACAGGTAAATCCTGTGTTGAAATGTGTCTCCTGTATTTTAAAATGTGTTTTTTTTATCCCCTGAGAAAATAGCTTCTGATTTCTATTCATTCTCAAAATAATTTGAAACTCGTCTGGAATTGCTTTCACTTTTACTGATAGTTTTGAACTTGCTTTGCTACTTGCTTAAGTTCCTTTAAAAAAATAACTGTGTATGTTTTTTCAGTTTTCAGATCTTTCAGCCAATCTCCAGACTCCCAGGCTGGTCATGTTTCTTGAGCTGAAAAGGACCCAGTGGGTGGAATTCCCGCATAATGTCTTTCCTTGAGATTTCATTGAAGAATGGGAGCCAAGGGAGCCTGCCGTGAAGTAATGCTGGTGTGATGATCGAATAAGGAAAGCTGAATAATCACTCCTTAAACTTGTAAGCATCAGAAACACACAGTTCGGCTATAAGAATTTCACCAACATTTTCATAACCTTTGAATAAAAAGCAACAACAATCATTGAAAGCAATTCCTTTTCCATTAAGCTGAACACAAATGGATAAAGTAAAGTATGTCTGGCATAGCCTTAAGCCCGAGGCTAATAATGCTTGTTCAATTTTTACCATGGCGATTTTTTACATTTCAATTCAGCCCTCAAGAACAATCACGGGCTTCTATAAGCCTTGTGGAAAAAATAACAAGACTGAAAATTCATAGGATGTACCTTTGGAGATTCTTATGAGGCAGTGTGGTTTGCTTGTGTGTTTTGCTCTGAATTTGCCCTCTGCAATTTTTGCCAAACCATTGGCACATTCTCACTCTCAGCCTGCTGAGATAGTTAACGCGAAGTTCCACAAATCCTGCTACACTTGGCAGATCTTTTCTTTTTTTTTTAAAAAAAAAAAGTTGGAACAAGTGTCTGTTTACAGAGTTTTAAAAAGGCAGACACACCTCCGCATTTTGATTTTGGCAAACAGCTGTGAATCAAGTGTGGCGAAAAAAGAAATCCCTGTAAAAATCAGAAAAAATGCCTACAAATTTCCACACATTTCACAGAGGCAGTGTGGTCTGAGAGACAGCTGGGTGGTCTTGGATATGAATGAACTGTGGGGCAACACAACAGAGATGTCTTAATGCCTAAGCTGAGCTCTGCCACTGAATGACCACATGAGTTTGGCTAATTCATCCCCTCATCTGCTTAACCTTTGATTTTCTGTTTCCTGACAATGAGAACTTGGCCCCGGTTCTAAGCTGTAACCAAACTGAGCTTGGCAAAATGCAAGAAAGCAAGGCAGGACAGGGCAAAGGTGGCTGAGATCCCAGATACTGAAGGAAGGAAGGAAGCTTGGGACTGGCTAATCTCCAGAAATTAATTTTGTCTCATGGTACTAGTTGAGAACTTCACTTCTGCTTCACGAGGACCCAGATGGTCTCTCCAGGAGCATTACAAGGTCAGTAGGACATGGAAGGACTCAGTGGTATACCCCAGTTGTGACTTTATGCAATGGAATCTAGAAGCATTGCTTGTAATAGACCCACAGGACCTTTTTTGGCAAAGCACACTTGAGTTTTTACATGATCCTTGCTTTTCAAAACATTCATCTTTAGGCTAAACTTTTCCATGCCTGGTCTTGGGATTCCTAAAGCAATTTACTTTTCAGCACATGTTAAATAAAATCCCCCTTAGCTTTGTTCTTTGTTAACTGAGGGTGAATTAAAGTGTTATATACACATGTATGTATGTGTTTGCTTTATGTAGTGCTGAAGCTTCATATTTGAAATGTGGAGGACCTCACAGAAACCTTTAGAAACCCTACATATTTACCTAGAAAGGAATGTTTTAATAAAGTTGAGAAAGGTAGTAAAGGTTTGGAACATCCAGTTCTATCAACTCAAACATCTTGGGACGTTAAGGTAATATTCAACATTTGTCCATTCATTTATTTAAGTTGGGACGTTTGTTTTGATGAATTGTGAGTATATAGAGGTATAATCTCTTTTGTTTTTAAGATACCAGGGAAACCTTTCTCATTCTGGTGCTTATCAAATGTATTGACATCAGTTCATAATTCCGAGACACACGCTATCATACACCTTAGATCAGGGGTCTTCAACCTTAGCAACTTTAAGACTTATGGACTTCAACTCCCAGAATTCCAAAGCTGGCTGTTGAATTCTGGGAGTTGAAGTCCACAAGTCTTAAAGTTGCCAAGGTTGGAGACCCCTGCCTTCAATGATACGGCCTGACTTCAGTCTAGGGATTATGAGCTATATTCAATACTTCACAAGACATAAAGCTGGGAAAGGGTCTTGTTATCCTTTTAGGAGTATTATAACAAGGTAAACTTCATTAGAGCTTTCAGCTATGCAACCACCGAAAATTGGTTGCAGGATTTAAGACCAGTCCATGGTTCTTCTGAGGGATGATAACTATAAGAGGAAATGAAAAAGAATTACATAAATGGGTAAGAGACTAAAGGTCTTTTTGAAAGAGCAATCATACATTCTTGTAAGCACTCTTCAGTTCAATACATGTTGCAAAGCTAGGAAGGTTGAATGTCAGAACTAAGAACAAAATCAATGAATGGGGCAAAAATCCAATAGAAAGAAATGAATACAAGTCCACGTGTTCTGTTAGGCATAGAATGAGTATCCAGCAGTTGTTTATGCAATAAATAATTGTATAATTATTATACAAAGGGGGTTATACAAAGACAAATAGATTTTTCATGTATATTTTAATAAATAACAGTTAATGGATTGGACAGAATGAAAAATCTGATCAGTTTACTGTGAGTCTAGATTACTGAAGAAGTTTTGTAGCAAAATTGTAAGAATGAATGCGCAGGAAGTTCAAAAATACAGTTAGCAATTATCTGCAGAGTGTGAAAAAGATTTATCGAAGTTTTTCTTAATGCTGCTTTGGTAGAAGCCGAAATTTGAACATTTCTGTATGTAATGGAATTCCAAGCAATATATATTGTTTTATATGCATTGTGATCATCTTCCAGGTGGGAATGAGAAAGGCATGGGTGAGTTTTGTCTTTTACTGCTCAGAAGAGAAACAATAGTTTATCAGAAAAAAAGTAATATTCACACAAAACCATTGTAACATTCTTAATTAGCAATGAAACAGGTGTGCTCTTAAAAATTACTTTGGAGTGCTGTTCAAAGCTTTAGAATCACGAAGATGACGTTTTTATGCATCTGGCAAGTGTTGCTCAGAATAGCTCTTCAGCCATTCTGAGATTTTTTTTTTCATTTGAAAGAAGGCCACTTCATCTGCACAGTTTGCAAGGTCTTTATAGCAAAGGACATCACTTAGCTTCTCTATGATGGCCTAGCCCTTGCACTTTACCTAGAAACAGGCATAGTCTCCAAAAATTTGCTTGGGATCATCTTTTGAACCTCTGGCTAAAGGTGTTATATTTTAATTTTTCTTTTGCAATTGGTTTAGCCAAACTGGATGCATAGTCTTCTACCATCCTATTGGGGTGTTTGAAAAATATTTCCCTACATTAACTGATGAGTTGTTGTGGGGTAGTTCAGTAGAGCCCTTAAACTACATGTTCTTTTATTGTCTGCTCTACAGGAAATCCTAGATAACTTTTATGTATTCTCTCCTGAAGAAATTCTCAGCAGGTAATGTCTTACATTTGCTTTGCTTCTTTTTCTGTCTGACCATTGTTCAGATTGGTCAATTTTGTACCTCTATATGGATTGAAAATACCAGCATCCCACATATGTGAGTGTGTATATATATATATATGTATGAGATATTTTTTTAAACATCAGCTTTTGTTGCTTGCTTTCAACAAAAGGAATCATTCATATTTAATTCAAGAGTCATACTTTACATCTGGGCTGCAACAACTTTTTTACATGTCTTGTGATCGAAGACTAAAACTGATGTGACATTATGATTTGTGTGCACAATTGCAAGAGCTGTGGAGAAGAGCAGTGATTTAAATCAAAGTCAAGTTATGGGGAAGAAAAAGGATCATATATATCATGTATTTTGCATACTGTGCACCAGTAAGAATGACTCATTGCTCATAGAAAATGTACATTTCTCTGGTCCTGATTATTCTTTGGAGAGTAGATAGTCAAACTTTGCTCTAAAAAGTAGGCCAAGTTAAAGGAAGGGTTGCATTTTATATATTCAACTCTGGGTGTAATTTATATTTTGGTAGGTTCTTCTAATACAGGTTTATAATTTTATTGAAGTTCATTTTAAATGCACATTTGGAGGAGTTTAAGAATGTAACACCTTTATAGAGATTTTCTAAAATTAGAAATGGCAATCGTTTGACCCTTCTTGCTTTCAGGTTATATATATAAAAAAAGACCTTTCCCTTTCACCCTTCCTAATGATGACTTGGTCATGACATGCTGACTTGGAAGAACTCAAGTAATAAAAACGCAACTTTCTTGGACGTTGGGAGTTGAAAGCCAAATCTCACCTTGCCAAATGGTCATATTACCATTTGGAGATTCATTTGTATTATTTGAAGCGGAGTTAGTAAGAGGGGAAGCAAATTTGGGAGGAAGAACAAAAGTAGCTTTGGCAACTGTCTAAAGATGATGATAATTGTTGTTATTGGCTGTAATTAGACATCCCATGGTCTTACAAGATGATGACCATAAAACTATATTTCAGTTTATGATTAAAGTGAATGATCAAACAAACATATTCTTTATTTTAAAAATATAGTTTTGTTTCTTTCTCTTGGAAACTTCCCACTCACTCTCCTTCCTGACTGTTTTATCTTCCCTCTGTGTACTTGGAGGCATTCTTCTTAAATTTAACATGAAGGCATGAATCCAAATATTGTTGGAACAGAGGTAGGGCATCTGGAATATTGTGTTTAAAATACACTATCAACCCTGTGAGCAGAACATTCAAAATATGGGTTTCAGACAAAACTAGACAATTGTCTATTCATGATGGTGTTTTTTTACACATTCAGAAGAACTTGCAGCATAATTGACTAACTAAATTAAATAAAGAACAGCAAGGGATAGCTAGAACCAAATGGACCAGATAAAATTAATAAAAACAACAGCTCAAATATTAGAAGATACTTTTTTAAAAAAAATCCCAACTGTCAATATTAGATTGAGGGATTTCATTTTGAAGAATATTTCATAATCTCGGATTTGTAGTCCACCTTATGCAATGTTGTTGTTCCAGACATGCCAAATTGACTTTTCTCATCGTTCTTCTGAACAAATAATTGTTTCATCCAGCCCAAGTTTAGTTTCAGCTTTTGTTAGTTTTCTTTATTCCCCAATTTACACATTCAGCTTCTTAGCCAGGTTTTTGTTTAACTCATTTACTGATGATATTTCTATGCTGTCCATCTTACCTGTGTCACTCTGGACAGTTTACAGGTAAAAACCATACAGTCATATGAAGGCCATTGTTAAAAAAAAAACAGAATTAAAACCAAGTTAAAAGCCAACAGGGGAGATCACATATCACTGCGTATGTCTTCCCCATCCATGTACCCTCACTCAGAGCCTCTGCATTTGCACCTTGCTGGCCATTCACACATGCCTGCATGTCTTCCTTGACCCTTGACTACCTCCTTTCTACCTTCATGCACCCTCCCAAAGCCTTTCCATGCCTCCCTCATTTCCTTGCTGACCCTCCATGTCCCTTGCACTATCATATACAACCATCCAGCCTTGTGCACCCTCCCCTACCTCATACCCTTGTCCATCCCTTTTGCTCTCCACAAACCCATTGGCCTGCCAAGTCTATTTGTGAACCATCTGGGACTTGGAACTTGGAACGGTTGGCTTTCTCGATTGACTTGGTTGTGGGAAACCAGGAGGAAATTGCCTAGCAATTGTGGGTCAAATGACACACAGCAATGACTGTTTAATAACTGTTTAATGACAGTTAATGACAGCAACCAGGACTACAAGGGTTATTATTGCTAAGGAATAAAGTTGGTCTGTATAACTACATCGTTTAGCAGTGGAAATTCTGGTCACAATTGCCACTGTAACAGATTGCCTGCAAATGCAATCTGGCCTGGGGTCAGGGTGTTTTAATCCCATTGTTTCCACCTATTCCATTAAATTAGGCAGAAATGGCATGTTCTAAATCCCATCTGTTAAGAATGGTCATCAACCAAATCCTGGAAATAGGTCTTTTCTCTAGTTGTGCTTGCCCTCTGGAATACCACATGCCACTTAAGATTTGGTTTCAAACCCTTGAAGACCTGATTGATTTTCCAGATATGGAGTTGGGAGAGATGGGAAGGGTTGGGTTGAGTTGAGGTTGGGTTGGGTTGAGACCATGCTTTTGGTGGATGTTTGTTTGGATTTTTGTTGTGCTAGTTGGCTAGGAATGGTCTGTATAATTCATACTTTTGAGTAGATATGTATAAGATTGTGCTAGAATGACATTAGAGAAGAAGGTGGATAGGAATTAGTAGTCTTCTCCTAAAGACAGTTCTTTTCAAAGAGAAGTTGCTTTTCTCTTTTTTCACTCTCCAAAATATCTTTCGAAAAATGTTTTGGGAAACTGAAAAAGAGAACTTTAAACAGATTTTCTACCCTTTCTTTTTAACCATTTGATGTTATCTAAATCTTAACATAGTATTTTTCAGCAGCAGGTGGCAGTAACTGGCTTACCTGGTTGAGCTAGGAAGCTAAGCAAAGTTTGGCGTGGTCCAAATTTGGGTGGGAGAAACAAAAACATCCTTGACCATAAAGACTAGCAATCTGTTTTCATACAGTTGCCAAAAACAACAATGCTGATGTGTCCATGAAGTCGTTGGAAATGAAACATGGTCCAACTGGGACTAGAAATATATTACCTTGATAAAATGACGTTACTTGCTTTTACATAACTGAGCTCCATTAAATTCACAATATACACACAGAGACACATGCACACACAAAGACGCACAAATAAACACAAAACACATTCTGTAATAGATAATTGGATTATAATACTTTGTCTACTATGTACCTTTTCATTGATAAAACCATTTTTGTAACAGAACTAATAAATGTTAAATGAAACAAACAAAATGTTAAAAAGTTACGATATTTATATAGTTACTTACCAAGCACATCTAAATTATATGAAAGTAGCCAAAATATTTTTACAATCCCCCAGGTGTGTCACAACTTTTGAGCACCTCCAATGTTTGGAAGTTGAAAGTTGAAAAAATTAACACGCCCTAAATCATAAAAATAGGACATAGCTCTCTTTTCCACTTGTAATATTGTTCTTGAATTATACCTACATCTGTTCAATGAACATAATAAGGGATTTTTATTTTCTGAATGTCACAACAAGAATGTTTTGGGAATGTTAGATAGATACAGTTTATTTGAAATTTAATTCAATCACCAGAGGTTTCTGAGAGCTTCAAAATAATAGATAATTATACAAATGACAAATTGTGGAAGAAGGAAATTTAATTAGTAGAATCTGCTCTACAAGCACTGAACTTTTGATTGGACACCAAACTGAACCAAGATAAAATGGTTTATCAAAAAACAAGTAGCTGAATAGATTTAAGTTATGATGCAATGTTTCATAATGAAATCTTGAAAATGGCAATTAAACAGAACTCTTTTGTCTGAACTGAAATTGTGCACTGCTTATGTTTGGTTTCAAAGATAGTCTTTAAAGTTTAAGGAAAAATGAGGACAGGTCTTGATTGGGAAAGATTTGAATGTGTGTGTATGTGTGTGTGTTTGCATGTGTGTATATGTACACATGTATAATATCTCCTATGAATAATTATTGTAACTATGATTTATGATCTATGACCTATCACTTTGTTGTTATATGTGTGTACAGTGAGAGCTTATGCATTGGAAACAAATTCCTTTCAATAACACTTAGGTCAATAAAGAATTCTATTCCATTCTGTTTCATTTCTTTCCGTTCTGTTCCATTCCATTCCATTCATAGAATGTTCTTGAGGTTTTTTGTCTAGTATTATTCTTATTTAAAGATAAACTTATTTCCCAAGTGCTATATAAATAAGGCAATGTTGTAGTTTTTTTCCTCTACATGTTTCACTCTTGCACTATTTTAAAAAATAAATCTTGCAGTCTTACTTTTCTGCTTATTTGGTGATGAACTCATGTACTGATTATGAAAATTTCTATACAAATGATTTCGTATCCTTTCATATTCCAAGGTCCCTTCCAACTCTGATATTCTATTCTATTCTATTCTATTCTATTCTATTCTGTTCTGTTCTGTTCTGTTCTGTTCAAATAAGTTCCTAACCAACCTAGCTGACAACTTTGTTGTCCAAAGGTAGAGGGTGAAACTAGAGGGACAGCCATACTGGACTTAATTCTTACAAACAGAGAAAAAGTGATAGAGGGAGTTGAAACTGCAGGAACCTTGGGTGAGAGTGACCATGTCATACTAGAATTCAACATAACACAAACACAAGCAACAGAACATAATGACACCAGAGTCTTGGATTTTAAAAGAGCTGATTTCAATAAACTCAGAGAGAACTTGGGAAAGATTCCATGGATGAAAATCCTAAAGGGGAAAACAACTCAAGAATCTTGGGAAACTCTAAAAAGTATGATCATAGAAGCCCAGACCAGCACAATACCACTGAGAAAGAAAAACAAGAAATCCAAGAAAAAAACAGCATGGCTGCACAAAGATCTCTCTGGCAAATTGAAAGAAAAAAAGGACAAGTACAAAAAATGGAAAGAAGGACATACAACTAAGGCAGAATATCAGCAGACAGCCAGAATCTGCAAAGACGAAGTCAGGAGAGCAAAGGCTCAGAACGAACAAAGACTTGCAACAAAAGTCAAAGATAATAAAAAAAGTTTCTTCCAACATATCAATAACAAGAAAAAAATCAAGGAAACAGTCGGTCCACTAAAGAGAGAAGAAAGCAAGGAAGTAACAGGCAACAGAGAGAAAGCAGAACTGCTTAACTCATTCTTTGCCTCTGTCTTCATGCAAAAAGAAGCTATAGCTCAACCCACCAAAAACATAACTGTAAAAGACAGACCAGAAATGAAAGTTAAAATAAGCAAAAAATTCAATATAGAGAAAAGTAAAGTCCTACACTTAGGCAAGAAAAACCAAAAGTACACATATAGACTGGATAAAACCAGGCTCAATAGCAGTAATGGTGAGAGGGATCTTGGAGTCTTAGTGGACCAGCTAAATATGAGCCAGCAGTGTGCAGCCGCCGTCAAAAAAGCTAATGCAATCCTAAATTGTATTAACAGAGGGATACAGTCAAGATCAAATGAAGTACTAATACCACTCTATAAAGCCTTAGTAAGACCACACCAAGAGAACTGCATCCAGTCACCACACTATAAAGAAGATGTTGAGACTCTAGAAAAAGTACAGAGAAGAGCAACCAGGATGATTAGGGGACTGGAGGCTAAAACATACAACAAACGGTTGCAGGAATTGGGCTTGGCTGGTCTAGTAAAGAGAAGGACCAGGGGAGACATGATAGCAGTCTTCCAATATTTGAGGGGCTGCCACAGGGAGGAAGGGGTCAAGCTATTTTCTAAAGCACCTGTAGGGATAATGGATGGAAACTGAACAAGGAAAGATTTAAGCTGGAAATAAGGAGAAACTTTCTGACAGTGAGAACAATCAACCAATGGAACAGCTTGCCCTCGGAAGTTGTGGGAGTGCCATCACTTGCGACTTTCAGGAAGAGATTGGACTGCCATTTGTTAGAAATGGTGTAGGGTCTCCTGCTTGGGTGGGGGGGCTGGACTAGATGACCTACAAGGTCCCTGCCAACTCTGATTATCTGTATCTGTATCTGTATCTGTATCTGTATCTGTATCTGTATCTGTATCTGTTCTGTGCTGTGCTGTGCTGTGCTGTGCCGTGCCATGCCATGCCATGCCATGCTATGCTATGCCATGCCATACAATGCCATGCTATGCTATTCTATGCCATGTTATGCCATGCTATTCTATGCCAAGTTATGCCGTGCTATTCTATGCCATGTTATGCTATGGTACACTATGCTATGCTATTCTGCATGTTTGGATACATGCACATACACACACAAACACACACACACACACACGTATATATATGAATCTATCTACCTATCTACTACCTATCTACTTACCTACTTATCATGTGTATATGTATATAATTGTGTATGCGGGTCTTGGCGTGTTTGGATCTTTTCCCGTGTAAGATTGAGAGCATCTTGGCAATGTTTCGATGAGGTCACACTCCCCATCTTCAGGCTGGTGCTTTTGGCTCCGTGCTTGTGTGACCAAAGCGTGATTGGAGCTGCTGTCTCTCTATAAATACTGATGGGGAGGTTGGCTGTGTTGTCATTTCTTGATTGGTTGATGGAGTTGATATTTGCAGATTGGTTGGCTTTTTCGTAAGAACATGTGTGGCTGAGGCATTGGCTGTTTGTCTATCAGCCTCCTGTGTTGTAACGACCTGGATCATGAGCTGTGTGATGACCTTCTGAGTTCTATTGTTGTGACATCCTGGGTCTTGTGCTGTAATCTCCTGGGTCGTTGGCTGTGTTGTAACATCCTGAGGTTTTGTGGTATAACCTCCTGAGTTCTGTGATGTGGTATCTTGAGTGGGTGGTTGTGATGTGACATTCGGGTTTTTGTTTGGCTCCATGTTTGAGGCCTGGCTATGTGTTCATGGCGTGTGTCAGTCTGCTTGGTTTGGGGGTGTGTGGCAGCTGGTGATGCAGTCATGGTATGGTTTCTGGACAGTGGTTGCCTTTTGTCTATGGGGTGGGTTTGGGTTTGAGTCAGGTGAGGGAGATTGGTGGTGGCGTCATGTGTTGTTTGGGGTCCAGTGTTGGTTTTCGTGGCTGGGACTCATTTGTTGATAAGGGCTAGTTTCCAGATGTCTGGTAGGTGGGAGGTATCATCTCGTTTATTCATGTTATGGGGGTGTTTCTCTATTTCGATGACTTCCCTGATTATTCTCTTGTTGAAGTGTTTAGTATTGGAGATTAATTTGGTTCCCTCAAAATTAATTTCATGTGCTGTGGCTTTAAGGTGCTGGAAAAGGGAGGAAGTATTTTTTTCTTTTTTGACTGCGTTCTTGTGTTCTGTGATGCGTGCATTTATTCTCCTGTTGGTTTGTCCAATGTATATGGCTGGGCAATTGTTGCATGGTATTTCATAAACTCCTTGGTTTTCTAGCTGGATCTTGTCTTTGGGGTTTCTTAGGATGTTGGCTATTTTTTGGTCAGTGCCAAAGGCTGTCCTGATATTGTGTTTGTGGAGAATTTTGCTGATTTTATCTGTGGTGCCTTTGATGTAGGAGAGGAGGGCAATACCATTGTCCTGTTCTGTGTCTCAGTTTCTGGGTGGTGTCTCCTTTAGGATTAGGTTGGTAATTGTGTTTCCTTGGAATCCATTGGAAGTTAATACATTAGTGAGGGTGTGTAATTCTGTTCTCAGGTGGTCTTTGTCAGCTAGGTGTTTGGTTCTGGAGATGAGGGTCTTAGCTATGGAGTTGATCTGTGCAGGGTGGTGATGGGATTGTGTGTTTAAGTAGCGGTTGGTGTATGTTTTCTTCCGGTGGATGGTGTGTCCTAAAGGAGCCATTGGGTTTTTTGTAAATTAGGACATCCAGGAAGGGAAGTTGGTTGTTGGCTTCTGTTTCCATGATGAATTGTATTTTGGGGTGTAGGCTGTTGAGGTGTGTGAGGAAGTTGTCCACTTTTTCTTTCCCATGTGGCCAAATTACAAAAGTGTCATCTACATATCTTAGCCAGAGTTTGGGTGTGTGTATAATACACACACACACACATATATACTGTATATAATTTTACTAACAAAATATATTATTTAAGAAGCTGACAACTTTAGCAAATACACATTGCTGCAAGCCATTATGACACTTGATTGGATCTGCTAATTTTAGATTCACTTGGTTTATCTTTGCAGAGTTATGTTCAGCTTGAACCTGTTTAACATCCCTTTCATAGAACTTTGAAGAAAATCTGGTATATAATAATAAGCATTGTTAAATTACTTATGAACACTCACCACAATATATCAGATCTGACGTATGTGTAACTGACAAATCCAGTAATGTCTCTATTTAATTTTAAAATAAGGGGCTTGTCAAAAATGAAAGATTAATTAAAATAAAGTTGACAAGAAAAGTCAGGAGGGCAAATCTCTTAGGATTCTGGGAAGTGATTCAAAACCATTATAGCAGAAGCTTAACTAAAATGTGTACCACAGATTAGGAAAGATACAAACCAGACCAAAGTTGTGTCAGAGCAGATAACAAATTGGCTATGGGAAGTTATAAAAGGCCAAAAAGCCATCCTTCAAAAAGCACAAAAATAAAAATAAAAAAGACTTTTGGTATACAAGTTACCAAAAGGATTCCTTTAGAGACTATAGAAAATGTAAACTGATCACAAAGCGTAATATTTGCAAAACAATTAGATCAAACGCACATTTCACTTTCACATTTTTATTTTCTCCCATTATTATTTCCCTTCCTGTTTAGCTTAGGTTTTAGCCTTCATCCCTTTCTATTTCCAAGGGTAAAGGAGAATGGTGCTAACCAATAGCTTAGCTACCATGACAACTAGAATGTGAGTAATCTATTACCTCATAGCTTAGTTGCAGAAAGTCCAATGGAACAATTGTGGGACATTCCATTCCTTCATGTTCTATTTCTTCACTTCTGTGGGTACAATATCTGTAAGAGATGACCAGGCAGAGCCCGAAGGTGGAGGTCAATTGAATCTTCAGTTTGGAATCCTAATGCAGTCACAAGAGATCTAAATCCAGCCTCCTGTGAATTCTGTTAACTCTTATCTAGCACTAATTTGCCTTGACCATTACTATATCAGATTCTTGTGTTCAGGTAGCAATAATCAACTCCTCTGTGGGGTCTTGAGTCCTGTTCCTGATTATTTGTGCCTGACGGTAACTGAGGCAGTGAAATGTTGAGCTAACGTTGTTTTTGTATAGCTCAAATTATGTATACCTCTATTTTCTAGGATTACATAATCCACTGAACAATAAATTTAACAGGTTGTTTATGCAACATACCTAAAATGTGGATGGCTATTTTTTAAAAATTTTAATTTAATTATTTACCAAATTATGGCACTATCTTACTCTGTGGACAGTTTACAGATAAAAACCTATACACAGTATTGTATATTAAGCAGGCAAAGCCTAGATGGGCATTTGATCCTACCCAGCACAGATGCTTTTATGATTTTATTTCGATTTTAAACTGAAAAGTTTAACAAAATATTAATTGCATTCTACTCCCAATCAGTGCTCTTTCTATGCCCTTTTTTGTGTTCTGTTACCTTTAATTAAATACTCATTCCATCCAGTTATAAAATGAAAACAGATTAAAATATTTTCCAACCTTCTGGTATTGTACCATCCATTTTATTTTGAACATAGGCATGAACAGTGTCTTACAACATAGTTGTACAACTTTTTTTTAGAGAACTAAAAAAATAATAAAATAAAAATTACATCTGATTTTGTTTCATAGCCATGATAATTGATCTATGTTTACTTTGTTTAATTAAATATAATTAATGAATATTTCTAATCATGTATTTGTAATTTTCAGCATGCCAAAAGGAGAAACATTAATTGGGTTGCGATTTTGGGGGAGTTTTGAAGACTCTGCCGAAGGCTTTTGAATTAAACATGCTCTAATGTTTCAGCTTCTACATTACTCAGGTCCAAAGAGTATAAGTATAGATTATGCAAATTGCAACCATGTTCACCATTTGAGTTTAAAAAAAGCCTGTTGTGGTTATCAGACCTTTCCATCAGACATGAAACTGAAATCGAATAATTGTGACATGTAAAATGCTATTTTGTGAATTCCAGCATTGCCTGTGTTTAATTTCTACCATGCAGACCAGAGGTGTAATATGGGGAGATTGTGATAAGGCCAGAATGAAAACTACACACAGTATCTAAAAGGCAGCTTTCCCTATTCCTTGTTATTTGGGGATACTGTAACTCTGGCTTGGCAGTGATGGAAATCACTAGGAAGTCTTTTGCCATTATTTCTTAAAACTCCTACACTTGTTTGCTAGATCAGCTCCTACACTTGTTTGCTAGATCACAACGTTAAATGTATTTATGGTATCAATAGAGTTGCAATTCTTCTTAAATCAGATTATTCGATACAGATGGAATGCATTGTAGGCCTTCACCCCAGAAGACATAACTGAAATAAAACGAAGCAGACAGTCTTCTCCGGACAATCGGGAACACTTAAATATATTTTGTTCTCTAGGCAGAGATTACATCTATAAAGAAATACAATTTTTCAGAATACACTAATTGCCAGAGAAATATTTTTATACCATTTTAAAAACCCAATAATAGTTCTCTGTTTAAAATGTTCTCAACACTAAATCTGATCTCCTGCTAACTTTCTGCACATTGCTGTATGTGTCTGGATGTAATCCAGGTTTCAACAATGCTATATATATTATTATAAACAAACATTAATCCTATTTTCTGTAATCATTTTTTTTAAAATCACCACTTGAACCTTCAGAGATTTCTTCCCCATGAAAATGCAGGAACCGAAAGCCAGTTCCCATAAAATTCAGATCACAACAAGTATCCCTGCATATTTATAATAAAGCTACATTTTCATTAGTCTTTAGGAAGGAAAATATTTCCATGTAGGTGATTTTCTGAGTCCTAATCAAACACAGCTGCCTCTGTGTGTCTGCTGCCCATTGACTTCACCATACAAAAAAGAATACAGACAGGAATATATGCCCACAGTAATCTTTAGGTGAAAGCATCAGGACATGGGTGTGCTGTGATGCCACCGCTCTTATCTCATTTTTATTAGATTAGAACCAGATCTACCATGAAACATTTTGTACCAGAAACAGCAAATGAAAGCTTTGTCTCATGATTCTTTGGGGTCAAATTTCCCTCATGACTGACTGGTATGACCCACAGGCCTTTTCAGAAAATGTGCTTAATCAGATCAGCAAAGACATAAATGATGCATTCATAAAGTATGCTAAGCTTGGTTAATGTTAATCTTGGTTTGTTTATTTTTTCGTATTTGGTATACAGTAAACCTGTCCTATTTGACTGCAAGATCACAAGACTCAATGTATTGTGTGAATGCAGAAATTAATCAACCTTTAACTGTAGGCAAATGCTATACCCTATTGCAGCAAATGTGGTCATATTACACAGTATTTTTGAATCCTTCTTAGACAAAAGATAATGGTAAAACAGGTATTTGGTTACCCAGGAAAAGGTTTAATAAGAGTATCAACCTATTACAGGAATCTGTATAAATACTGCTTTAGAATAGAGCATAGGCTAGTGATTAAACCCAGTCCATAAAGATGGATATTATCAGCACATAGACTCTGGAACTGCTGAGAGTAAGGCAAGCAAGCACAATAACAAGAAAACTCTGGGGATTAAATACATTAAACAGTTCAAAGTATCTGAGTTAAGAACACTCCTCTACAATGATCCAATACATATCGATTTCATAGAAGACAACGTTGAAAAAGCACTAAGCAATCTAAAACCATCTCTATCTATTGGACCAGATGGAATATGTGTCTACTTCTTAAAAAAGCTATCCACTGCCATAGAAGAACCTCTAAGCATAATGTTTGAAAAATCTTTCAGGACCAGCTCCTTGCCAAACCTATGGTCTCAAGCCATGGTCATCCCCATCTTTAAAAAGGGAGATCCCAGCCTAGTTGAAAATTACAGACCAATCTCTTTATGCTGCATCACCTGTAAAGTCATGGAATCAATTATTAACCAATCCACTATCCTCCACTTAGAGACAAACAACCTACTCTCTAATAAACAATTTGGTTTCAGAAAAAAAACTATCCTGTAATCTGCAACTCTTACATTGCAGAAACACATGGACTACACAACTCGATCAGGGTAAAACAATAGACGTAATCTACATAGACTTCTGTAAAGCCTTTGATTCAGTGGTACACGACAAACTACTCCTAAAACTAAAATCTTATGGTATCTCTGGACACCTGCATAACTGGATAGAAGCATTCCTGTCAAACAGACAACAAATGGTCAAAATTGGGAGCATCCTATCAAATTCTGTACCTGTCACCAGTGGTGTCCCCCAGGGCAGTGTTCTAGGACCAACTCTCTTCATACTCTACATAAATGATCTCTGTGATCATATTAAGAGCAACTGTGTTCTCTTTGCTGATGATGTAAAGCTATTCAACACCACAGATAAAACTGCTACCCTTCTAAAAGATCTTGACTATGTATCAGAATGGTCAAACAAATGCAACCTCAAATCTCAACAAATAAATGCTCTGTCTTACATATTGGCAAAAATATATATATATCAGAAAATAAAATACAAGCTGAATAGTCAAGACCTTGTTGATGATCCAAATTCTGTCAAGGACCTTGGAGTTCTTACCTCTAATGATCCAAGTGCTAGAGCCCACTGTAACTACATAGCCAAAAAGGCATTAAGAGTTGTTAACCTAATCCTACATAGCTTTTTCTCTGGTAATATCACACTACTAATGAGAGTATACAAAACATTTGCTAGACCAATACTTGAATACAGCTCATCAGTCTGGAACCCGCATTACGTATCTGATATTAACACAGTTGAGAAAGTCCAGAAATATTTCACAAGAAGAGTTCTCCACTCCTCTACTCATTGCAGAATATCTTATGCCACCAGACTTGAAATTCTAGACCTAGAAAACCTAGAACTACGCTGCCTTTGGTCCGATCCAAGTATAGTATATAAAATTATACATTGCAATGTCATACCTGTCAATGAATACTTCAGCTTCAACCATAATAATATAAGAGCACACAGTAGATACAAACTCAAGGTAAACTGCACCAAACTTGATTGCAGGAAATACAACTTCAGTAACAGAGTGGTCAATGTCTGGAATACTCTACCTGACTCTGTGGTTTCTTCCCCAACCCCCCAAAACTTTAACCTTAGACTGTCTACTATTGACCTCACCCCTTTCCTAAGAGGTCTGTAGGGTGTTTGCATAAGCACACCAACGTGCCTACCATCCCTGTCCTATTGTTTCTTTTTTATTTTTATTTCTTTTATTTTTCTTATATGTACCCATTTCATGTATCCATAACTATGTTTATATTTATACCTGTTATCTTATAATTGCTTGACAAAATAAATAAATAAATAAATACTTAAACTCAACTTTAGAATAAATATAAATTCTATATTCAGTTTGAGCTTCCATATGCAAAATCATTCATAAAAAACTATGCCTTGAGCTATTCATATCAAGTTTCATAGCAATTATATTTGCTTATCCCCTAAGCTATTTTAGGAGGACCCATAACTGTCTATCCAAGTTAGTAGGGGCTCAACCTATAGCCATATATTAATTGTAACATGATTAAAGAAAGTGATCTATCCCTATTTCAATTTTGATGAATCTCACTTGAAGAAGATTGTCACAATGTGACACCTGGAACAGTGTTCTCAAATGTGGATTGAACATAGTAAAATTAATTCATGGACTCAGTTAGATTCCCTGGATGTGAAATGTTGTGTGCTCAGCATTTTTAACTGCAGGAGGGATGAATTCAGTTCACTTTATGTAAAAGTAGCTGATAGTTCATTTGCCCATTTGGGGAAACATAAGATATTAAAGCATTCCCTTCCTTGGAACTTGATATAAAGGGATTTAATGTGACAAATGCCACCCCCAGCTATAGACTCTGTCCCCATGATTATTCCAGATAAGCTTTCTGTCCCTTTTGCAAATGCCCTAGTCTTGCTTTTATTAAGTTTATTCCATTGCAAATGGTCCTTTCAAAAGAAAACCAGGGTATAATATTTATGTTTTTTTTAAACTATCAGATTTAAAAGGCTGCCAGACTTCATAATGATTCTGGGTGGCATACAACACTTAAAACCAGCACAAAACAATACAATCAAGAAAAATATACAATTCATATCAAGAAATCTATATACCACTAAAACTCTTTTCCTTATCTGTTTTTTTTATACCCTCAAGTTAGCTCAAACAGTGCATTATACTACAACAATTTTTGAACCATGTTATCAAAAATCTGCTTGCATAAAGAATGTATAAAAAATCTGGGACCTATTTCTGTGGAACTGAAATTTCTACAATGTTCAGACCAGGTTTATTTTCAAAGTTGTAACTGTTGCAGCGTCCCCACAGTGATGCGATAGTGATTTCCAATCCTCTCTATCAGCTTCCCGTAAGCACAGTCAGAAACTGGCTCCTATTTCCATTGGATTTTTTTTTTTTGCCCACTTGTGGTCATTCTGTTTATCTGTTTAGATAAGTGAATATTGACATTAGGGACATTTGTTTGCCACTACAATTCTTTTTCTATCTGTGACAAATATTCTTATTAGATGATTCCAGGATCATCCAGCATCGGGGTAAAAAAAAAATTGTGGGTAGCTTAAAATTTAATATTCTTTCTGGTTACATTATACTGCATTACTTTTCTTTCAAAGGATGACAGAACAAGTCACAGGGTTGTCTTTTTTTTTGTAAATTTTATTTGAGTTTTCACAAAGAGAAAAATATACAAATAAAACATCTTTTTTGAAAGTAGCGTAATCCCGAGTTACATTTCTTCATACAGACACAAATTCAGGTTCATGCTCATTTTTATATTCTGTTCCATATCTTATTACTATTTACATTTTCTGCATAGCTTCTCCCCTCTTTTAATTTTCTCAATTTTATTTTAATTATCTCGTCTCAATTCAAATCATTGTAGTTATATTTTTTGTCTGTCCTGTTTCAATTATCTATTATCTTTTCTCATTAAACAAAATTTCTCCTGTAGTTACTGATTGAGTATGATGCCTTTATATCTTTCCCCTAAAGTTATAACATTCAATATCATACATAACTTCCATTCGGATTCTGCTTGGTACATTCTTAAAATACACACTATATTCTTAAAAAAAGAAAAAATGATAAATGTATATAATTAAAACAACATTCCATTCCAGTTCAATTCTATCATTAATATTAATATTCATTAAAGTCTTAACATCTTTAACATTACTTTTCAATTAAATATCATACTTCTATGGGAACAATTATAAGCTTTCCATAGTTAATTCCCCCCCTTCCTTATATTTTATAAAACATTAACTAATTAAAATGTTCCCGTTCCTTCCTAATTCAATTTTCTCATTTATTTTATTTCACTTATTTTATTCACAAACATTTCACTAAATTACACTAACTATTTTATCTCTCATTTTAATCATACATTGTTTCCAATTTTCTAAAGTTATTTCTATTACTAATATAACAATACAAACTTATGTAGAATCTTTACAGAATCCCTTTTTCAGTTAGATTTTCACTCATTATCTCTAAATAGGTCCTGTTTGTCTATATCTTGCTTCGGTCTTTTGTAACTTCTTTTCCTTTCCTTCTTCCCTCTCTTCTACTCTCTCCCTTTTTTACCCCCTTGTCTCTCTTCCTCTATTTCTCTCTTCTGTATTCCCCTTTTCTGTTGCTTTCCAGTACTATACTTATTTTTCGAATTATTTTTCTTTTCTTTGGTTGTTTTTTTAAGTCCCAAATTCTCCATTTTCTTTCCCCTCCTTCCTTTCTCTTCCCCACATAAAATTACTTGTTCATTAAAGATGGCCTCTTCTTTGTCCCAGTCTTCTTGTTCTGCAGCCGCCTCCCATTGTTTCTCATAGTTCCAAATCTCCACCTCTAAGAATTGAAAAACGAAGCCAAAAGAACCCTTCCCTTCTTGTGCATCTTCTTTGTACTTTTTAAGTTCCATTTTCAATTCATCCAGAAGTGGTGCCATTGTATAAATTTTTAAACAACCACCCGATTGATTTTAGTCATTCAAATATAATAACCAAGAATCCAAAGATCACCAAATAATCCAAATACACACAAGCTGTCTCTTTTTGCTCTTTTTTTTTCACTTTCTCTTCCTGGGGTTGCTATTTAGTTACAAAGTTTCAGTTAAAATGTATCTTTTAGAAGTCTTGTTGAAGTTTTACTGTAGATTCTTTTTAATTCCAGGCAGTCTTCTCCCTCTTTCAGATCCTGCCCTTATTCTTTTTCTCTCCCTTCCTGCTTATGAAAAAGAAAGTTTTTAATGTCCAGAAATCTTTATTATCCCTTTGGCATTTTGTTTTATTTTCAGCTTAATTGCCTATTGATGTCAAAGCAGATTTTTCCGATTTCTTATTTAAGTCTCTTAGTTGTCAGTATAGGGAAGGAGAGAGAAGAAAAAAAAAAGCCAGACCTTTTCCTTTTCACTTTCCTTCACTGCTTCCAACTCTTCTTTGGGAGTGATGTTATTTTTTATAAGTTTAAATTCCAGGGTACCTTAGTTGTTGCTTTTACAATTTAACCCGGTCAGCCAAAACTTTCACTTCTTATCTTCCTCCTGCACATTCTTTTCCAGTCGAGTTCTTCTTTGTGGTGGCCATTTCTGACCACCACTGCAACCGCCTTCAGGAAAGGGAGTAATGGCCAGCTGAGGAGGAGAGATGCGGCTCTCCTTGACCCTGCTGGCGGTCTCCCCCCTCTTCACCAACCTCTATGGGTTGGCTTAGCCCCGAAACCAGCTGGCTCGGGGCACTCCAGTGGCGAGCCCAGACAGAAACCATGCACGATAGCAGATTTCTGTCTGTCGCTGAAGAGGCTTCAAATGGAAGTCAAGTCACAGGGTTGTCTTATAAAATATATAAATTAGATATATGTGATCCTGTAAAAGTTCGCCACTCACTCTAAACCTAGACCTGAGGAAAAAAAAACATGTTTTAAAAGATAGGTTAATCAAGGTTAGGGTAGGGGTTATTAAAGCTCTATTCTGTAGAAGCGTAGAAAGGATGCATCCTTGTTTTTATTCCCCTTGTAGTTGGTAATGCTTTTGACAGATTTCCTGCTATACTGCAACTTATTTTAAAGTTGTCATCAACATGTAAAACTAGAGATAACAGATTTTTGTTAAGAGCACGAGAAGCCTGCTTGAAATCCACTGACATGCTGCAAATTGAGTTGATTTACAAGTTGTGATATATTTTTCCAGCACATAATGTAGTATTTGACACTGGACCATTAAGGACAGGCAGTCTGTAAACCATGCTTGTTCATCTGTAAAGATATTCTCCAAGTCCATTCATGACTACAGGCCACAATTGAATCAGAAACCCAAATATTTATTTTGGTGCTTGTGTAGATAACATACTTTCAACTTCTATTGAGAAAAGGCACACGATTAATTCATAGTTAAGAGGCACTTCAAAAATGTTACAAGTATAACCCCAGCTGTTATATAATGTGGATTAGGTGTCCACTGTTTGAATCTGACTCTCATGGTATGTTTAAGTTCATGACCCCAAAGAAAACTTTATAAAAACAAAAAACAAAGCATTGTATTGATATATAGCATTACATCAAGTTCATTAGAATTAGCAGCTTTCCTTGTCAACCGAGCATGAGCTTCACAGAACATAGTACAATAGATCAAAAACTTTTATGGATTCAAATGCTTTGTGGTTTTAGCTGGCCACCCACAATCAAGCCTTGCCTCCCACTGAGAAGAGCTTTGCATGTGGGCTGCTACTCTTACCCAGAATACTCTTCACCTTTCTCATGCTCCGGAGAAAACAGTCATGCTTCTTCTCAATCAAAGTGGGGTCAGTTTTCCAATTCTGTTACAACACCACACCAGTCCTGTTACAACGCAGATTAAAAATGGGATGTACACAAAGATGTAAACATGAAACGAAGTAGTACAAGACATAATATTAAGATGGAAAATTACAAATAAGACTGAATGTAAAAAGTACAATGGTAATCTTTGAGCCTAAAGCCAGCCAGTTTCCAGATAGGCTGTTCCCTCAAGGACTATAAGGAGAAAAAGTTTGCAGAGTGTCATTGTAGAAAAAAGATACAAATGAGTTAGTGCAGGGGTGTCAGACTCAAGGCCTCGGGTGGGCGGAACCAGCCCATGGGATGCTTAGATCCGGCCTGCAGGGACACTCTGGAAAGACTGGCCCATGGTGCCTCTGCCAGTGAGGGCCATGTGTGGCCAATCTGAGCTCTGTTTTTGTTGGCAGAGGGTTGCAGGAAGCCGTTGTGGGAATTGCAGCCATAGCAGGGGGTGACAGTCGCAGCTGAAAATGGAGCTCAGGAACCCGTTTTCGCTAGCAGAGTGATCAGACCACCACAGGCGTCTCCCGACATGAGTGATGTCATGCTAGCCACGCCCACCCTGGCCCCCTGAGGTCAAACACAACCCTGATGTGGCCCTCCAATGAAATTGAGTTTGACATCCCTGAGTTAGAGTGTGGGAGATTAATAATATTTAATTGCAGGTGAATTATCTGCAAAAATACCAAAATTAGTCCCTTTGGTTTCCAAAGAAAAGCCTAGCTCTCCTTTTTATTTTGAATTTGGCTGCTTTACAGATGACTTGTTCATCCTGTCCGCTGATGTTCAGCCCCACCCACATTTCCCACAGAAAATCAGATGGTGGGCGGGAAAGGGGATGGGAAGGAAAAATGTGTGTGTGTGTGTGTGTGTGTGTGTGTAAAGCTGCAGTTCAATTGGCTGCTGGTTTTGCCGCATTTGGTCTGCAGATTGCCAGCCATGCATTAGAATTAAGAATTGGTTGCTACTAGATTTCTGCTCAGCTGAATCACCTTTGGGATGAGGGTTTGGAACAGAAAATGGCTGTTTTGCCCTCCAGCTCTTCTGCTGTAAGGGCTCTTGGCTAACATTACAAAATCAAATATGTTCTTCCGTACATGATGAAGTCATTACTAAGAGTGATTTAGGAGAATTTTAAAGCTATAAACTCGGAACTCTTTGCATTGAGCTTACATAACCGTAAGGAGCTACTGGATTCTTTCTGCTGCCCTCTGTTGGTTGGGGATAACACAGCTAATGTTCTCTTGAAACAGAAAACGGATATTAAGCAAACATTCTTGAATTGTAGCTTCCCCTGGATGAAAAGAGTATATTGAAGCTCCCCAAATTATATGCCTCTATGGATCATATCTACTCAGGGGATGCTTGCATTTATCATTTTAAATTGCTCCTGTCCTGTCCTCATACAGGTTTCACCCTAAAACAGCTAAATGAAATCCCGAAAGGCTGAGAGACTATGACAATAGATTGCAAAGTATTTGATTCAGACAGCAAATTATGGGTAGATCTTTCTCGACACACACACACACACACACACACACACACACACACACACACACACACACACACACACACACACACACACAGTAAATTTGCATATGCAAAGTAAAAGTGTCAAAATGCACATAACAGCAAATACAACCAATTTTGGGGGGAAAAATCATTCCTTATGGGTCTAATGTCTTTTACTTTACTCTTTTATATATACTGCATATATCTTTCTCATGAATTAATTCTGTTAATATGTCGGCGGTACCTTTTGCCTTCTAAACAGAAAGTTGTTGGTTCAAAACTCAGCAGATTTTTTTAACCCCCCCGGTGCTCTTTCTCTTTTTATAAGTCCACCACTGTATCACTTCATCATGTTTCTAGTTAATGGAAATTAGCCAACCTATGTATTATTTGGCAACCCCTTCTGTTTCAAAGCACCATAAAAGAATGATGAAACAATGCAGGATGGGACTTTCCCCCTCTTAAATACAGAAAGAGAGCGAACGAGAACAAAAAGAAAAAGAAGGGATGCTCAGGGGTGTTTAATGCTGAGAGGCACTATGCACAGTAGGCAATCCAAGTGCAGAGATTGCCCAGAACAGAGGAAGGTTCAGCAGAGAAATTAAACACAGTGTTTGAGCTACCTCAAGAACAAAAACACCAGTTGGAGATGGCATTGGTGATGGGCTGGGGTTACATGAGAGGATGGTGACTCTTCCAGCCCTCCAGAAAAGGTTGGGTGTGTGTGTGTGTGTGTCTGTGCTTGTGATAGGACAACCTGGCAGTGCAGATTTCCCCACAGATACACAATATGTTCTCTCCCCAGTAAAAAAGAATATCAGATTTTTCTTTCTCTGTTTCTTGGTCTCTAACTCAGGCCAGTCCCATAGCTTCTTCCCTTGAGAGCAACACGATTCACTTCATTAGTACATCATACAGGCACCAGCTCCATTCTTAAAAAGTAAAAGAGCAAGAGTGAGTAAAGGCTTAGTTAAAAAAAAAAAAGATCCTTTGATAAGCTGTGTTTGGGAAATCCCTGCTTGAAGGAAGTGCAGGTGCTTGTGAAGATTGGTCCTGAGGTTTCAGCTTATCCCAATCCAGCACCATCCAGAATGGGCCCAAAGTACAAAACAAACCTTATGGGCTATAAGGTAGAACAGCAGAGGTAAATACAATCACAAGCATGGAGATATAGTTCAACATAGTACACTGCTATAGTAATGATTTACATACCATGGTAGATGACCTGGGGAATAGGACTGAATCTATGGTTTAGAGCAGGGGTCGCCAAACATTTGGACTTCAGGGACCACCAAACTCATAATTTTAAATCCCACGGACCAGAGACCCTGGGAAAATCCCCCCAAAAGTCTGCGGGAAAATTTCCCACCCCGTTTTTTCCTACCAATCAATCATTCTTTATTTGGGATCGCAGGATGCTCTCTCCAGCTCCGTTCTCAAGGGGTGGGGGGGAAGAGACCTTTGGCTTCATGCAAGGAAAGCAGCAGAAGCAGCAGAAGTCTTTCTTTCTCTCCCACAAACTCTGCCAGAAATGAGTCTTTGCCAGTACAGCCTTTTGGAACAGAATGCCTTGCAGGATCCCAAAGACTCATTTCTGGTGGAGTTTGGGAGAGAGAAAGAAAGACTTTTGCTGCTTTCCTTGCATGCAGCCAAAAGCAGAAGAAGAAAGAAGCAGAAAGTAGCAGCCCGGTGGCCAGATGAGGTGTGTGGGGTAAGTGAGGCAAGTTCCCCCCTCCTCTCTTTCCCCCTCCCCTCACTACCTTGTGTTGTTCACAATGCAAATGACACAAGCCTTGTGTTCCTGTGGTCCATGTAGGCGGTGCACCCTTGTGTTCCTGCACAGCCTGGATTAATTGCTTTGGGGATGACATTTCTCTGAAGACTACCAAAATTTTCTTGCAGACCACCAATAGTCCCAGGCCCACTAGTTGGTGACCACTGGTTTAGAGCAGCAGTCCCCAACCTTTGGTACCTGAGACCGGATTCAGAGACCCCCCCCCTTTCTTTTCATAGAAAAGTAGCAATGGTGGGAGGTGATGGTTTCACGCCCTACCTAAAACCCACAAATGTGCAGATGAAGCTTCACTTGCTTGTGCAGCCCAGTTCCTAACAAGCTGTAGATCAGTACCAGTCCCTAGTTTGGGGTTTGGGGTTTGGGGACCCTTTGGTTTAGACTAGATGCTCTGTGTCCCTCTTTCCTTAGAATTTATGAAGCAATTACATAAAGTCATTTGTACATGGCAAACTCCAATCAGGGGGATATTGATTGAAGTCATCTAAGATTGATTGAAGTCATATGAGACGGGATTATTACTTTAAAATGAAGATGAAGATAGACTGGGAGACAGAGAAGAGAAAGAAGTACAAGAACTAAATAGAATAGAATAGAATAGAACAGAATAGTAGAATAGAAAAGAATAGAATAGAATAGAAAAGAACAGAAAAGAAAAGAACAGAACAGAATAGAAAAGAATAGAATAGAATAGAAAAGCAAAGGAATAGAATAGAATAGAATAGAATAGAATAGAATAGAATAGAATAGAATAGAATAGAATAGAATAGAGTAACAGAGTTGGAAGGGACCTTGGAGGTCCTCTCGTCCAACCCCCTGCTCAGTCAGGAAACTACACTATTTCAGACAAATGGTTGTCCAATCTCTTCTGAAAAACTTCCAGTGTTGGAGCATTCACAACTTCTGGAGGCAAGTTGTTCCACTGATTAATTGTTCTCACTGTCAGGAACTTTCTCCTTCGTTCTAGGTTGCTTCTCTCTTGATTACTTTCCACCCATTGCTTCTTGTCCTGCCCTCAGGTGCTTTGGAGAATAGCTTGACTCCCTCTTCTTTGTGGCAGCAAAGAAGAAGAATGAATTCAAATGATAAGACACCTGAGGTCTGCTCTGAATATTACTAGTTAATTCAGTTGGCTTTCTTTCCAATTTTTGCAATAGATTGACTTGTCTCAGTATTGTATTCAGTATTTTAGGAGCAGCTGGGCTGGGCAGCATGCCATTTATAAACTTAAGGACAGCTGATGGCAGATGTATTTATTGTAAACATGATAGCCCTGGTGACAATGACAGCATGCTTAGACCGTACAATAGAACTGCTACCCACATTTTCAAGTAACTCAGCAATCAAAATGTGTCCTTGCAGCTTTCGGGTATAAGATGTCAGATTTTATGAGATTTCACACCATGTTCTAAGCACGGTGTGCTTTCTGACAATATCTGAAAAGCCATTTATTTTTGAACCCTGAGCTTCTACTTAAATCAAAGAGATGATTAATCAAATGAATATATACTCAGTTTGGATGTAATTCAAGACTCTTCCATGATAATTAATAGATGAATCATTTGAGCAGCTTTTAAAATCTATAATAATTGAGGGAGCATCTGGCTGCAGATCAAAGCAAAGGAACAAGATTCACCAACACATTTTGCCATATCATTATTTAAAAAGCATACTACTTCAGAATGACTTTTTACAAACGCAAATAATTATTTGTTTGTAATTCATACACTGTAAGGTTTTTCAAGGCTTTCCCGACTGCGTGAATGTTGCAATACAGCTTTTAAATATGAAAGCAATGATTCTCAGAGTTTGAACTCATTCCAGAATAGTACAAGTATAGTTTGGGGGGTTTGCTGGGATCGGCGGGCCTTTAATTAGCCTCTCTTGATTTAAAAGGATATGAAGAACTGCAATGCATGAGGCAATGCAGGATATAATGTATAGGCCCTTCGTAATGACTGGGAAGCAGCAGCAGTCAACTAAGATCGATGGAGCCAAATACATGGAAACTTCAACCTTACAGGATGACGGAGAACGAGAAGATCAGGAGTCAGCAGCTGATGACTTCGGTTTTTATATCCTGCCCTTTTTTCACCTCCTGCTGAGCTGCTTTCCCAGCAAAGGAAAGAAAAAGAAAGAAGGGAGGGAGAAAACAACCCACCCAGCCATCCAACCCCATGAACGTTTTTTCCAGATCGGGGGCCGATGGCCCCATCTGTTGACATAGCAATAATTTTTAATGAGAAATTTTTAGTATTTGTGTGGGAGAAGAGAGCATTGTGTACACAGATGCAGTGCTGGCCACCATGGTGAGGAGCTGAACCGCTCCCTCACCTCCCTTAAGCCCGGGGTTCGGAGTCCCAAAACAGATTCCTTTCAGGCAAAGGAAAAACATTTAGGCCTGCTCACCTTTGAACTGAATGCAACGATGTTTACCTTGGCAAGACAAAGTGGCAGTTTTACAGATATTAAATACAGTCCTGAGGGGAAACTGGAGGCTGTCCGAAATTTTAATCTCCCAATTTAGTCAGTCCAAGAAATTAGCTAAAGGGAAAATTAAAATGCCACCACTGCCACTACAAAATAGGCCCTGGTTGAAATCAAGGGTCAAGAGAGTTAGAAAGTCCAACAAAATCCAATATTACAAGCAATTACATATCAGAAATAATTTTAAAATTATTTGTAAAATCCTACAGATTAATGATCTCTGCTACTTTTCTTTGCATCCCCTGGGGGCTGGAGGCTAACACATATGAAGAACAATTGCGGGAATTGGGTAGGTCTAGATTAGTGAAAAGAAGGAGATGGGATGACATGATAGCAGGGTTCCAATATTTGAGGAGCTGCCATAAAGAAGAGGGAGTCAAGCTAGTCTCCAAAGCACAAGAAACAATGGATATAAATTAATCAAAGAGAGGAACAACCTGGAACTAAGGAGAAATTTCCCAATAGTGAGAATAATTAACCAGTGGGATGGCTTGCATCCAGAAGTTGTGGCTGTTCCATTGCTTGGAGGCTTTTAAGAAGAGACTGGATAGCCACTTGTCAGGAAAGGGAGAGGGTCTTTTGCTTGAGCATAGGGTTGGATTAGATCCCTCCCAATTCTGTTATTCTCTTATTCTTTTTAGGATTTTCCGCATCCCGACTACCTCAGCTAACCTCAGCTCCAGTAAATTCTCCAGCAGTTCCAAGGATCCACAGCCCTACAGATGCCATGGGCCATTCATCTTTTAATTTGATTTTGCCTGTCAGATAAAATTGCTGCAAACACAAGTTTAGCACATCTTGAATCAAGATAGTTTTTCTTCCCCCTGCTGAGCACCAGGGTTGTGTCTTTGGAAAGGGAGGGCAAGAGCAAAGGAGATGAGGAGGGTTCTGAACCAGGCCTCAAGAGTTCCTGCTGAGGCCAAGGCCCCGCTTACTGATTTCCAAGGATAGCAAAACAACGTACCCAAGGAAGAAACAAAGAAAAAATGGGTGGTGGATGTGGAAAAAGTTGTCCCTCCCCCGCTGCCCACACAGTTTGGCTGTGAGCACTAAGACTTCAGCAATGCTGTCAGAAGTCTCCCAGCAGGAGCAGAATTCATGTTGATTTTACAGGGAAGGTTGTTACCCGCGTTTCACTGTTGATTTATTGGGTTTTAACCAGCTCCTTATGGTGCACTATAAGGAGAGGGGAGGAGAAAAAAAGGAGAGAGTCAACTTGTCCTTCTCCAGGAGAACTGCTGACTCTTAGTAAAACGACAATTGGGATGATCATGACAAATAAGGCCAGGCACAGGGATGGTGTTTCAAGAGGCTGGGCTACAACTGAGGGAAAAGTTCTCTGCTGTACACCCGGCCTATTTGTTGGCCACCTGCCATGCTTGTTTAATATTTGTCAGAATTTATGAAGGCCGCAGCGAATGTAGAATAACAAACACTGTGTCCGAGGTTCCGCATGAAACTTCAACAAGCAAGGTGCTGCAGTTACACACTTGCTGCCAAACTGAAAGGGCACGGGGGTGGGTGGGTGGGGGGACAGGACGACTGGAATATAACTCTGTGAGTCATTTCATTCAGTTCCTTCAGGGGGACATTAGGAATGAGGGAGTATATGCAAAAAAAAAAAAAAAGCCCAATAGAATTTAAACAACCAAGGCAGGCCTGGGTTTGTTGCCATCTGCAGACTCCATTAGGCTGCCTTGATTGGCCTGTGTTAAACAAAGATCGGATAAGGTTTCAGACTTTTTTTTGTGGGAGTGGAGCTAAAATTTCAGACTGATGGTTTAGTCAGGTGTAAGCATGAAGTTTCCAATTTAGAGACATAAATCGAAAACTTTTTTTTTTTATTATTATCCTCCGTTTTACCCTGACACCGGGCTTCACCCCAGCTCCTTTTCAGAATTCAGACGATGTGTTTACATAGGCTGTGCCTTAATTGATTGGCATGCAATCTAATATGACACATAAAATACATCTTCTGTGAAAGATACTGTTCAGTATCTTCCAGACTTCATTATTGGAAGTTCTCAGTTGTTTGCCTTTGTGTTCCCTTTTTCAAAATTCTTTGGATTCCATCTATCTCCAGAAATGTGTGTTCCAAAATCAGACCAATCAACCATGACAAACTAAGACACACCTAATAAGTTGTTTCATAAAGAAGCAGCCTACCAAAGAAGCATGTAAAAGCAAGAAAGCAAAACGGACATTTTGAAGGGAAACATAGTGCAGACAGAGCAATTTTTCTAATTTGTGAGGTGTTTGTTACACAGAACAGTGTAGAAATATGTGTAGCTGATTGTGCTGGGCAAGAACAAGTATTCTGATGATAGTTAAGGGCTAGCGAGTGTATTATGGCATGTAACATTTGTGTGGACCATAATGTACCCTTTAAAATGTCACTAGATTTCTTTTGTTGATTTTATTCCAAACACTAGCCTTCTGAATATTATCTCTAGGGAAAATTCTACATTTAAAATGACATTGTTTAACAAAGCATTTTTCCAACTATTTATTTGTTTTCTCTCCTATGGTGAAAATATTTATTAAGATGCCTTCAGCTAATGTGCAAGTAGATAGCATAGAGCCAGATGGAAGTAATCCTTCAGTTTGCACCTCTATATTAATAGAATAGAATAGAATAGAATAGAATAGAATAGAATACTTTATTGGCCAAGTGTGATTGGACAAGGAATTTGTCTTGGTGTACTCTCAGTATACATAAAAGAAAAGATAAATTTGTCAAGAGTCAAGAATCATAACATACAACACTTAATGATAGTCATAGGGTACAATCAACAATCAAATCATACTAGGAAACAGTCAAGTGGGAGGGGATGGGTCATAAGGAGTGGTGAGAAGATTAACAGTAATAGTACTGTATACTTTGTAAATAGTTGAACAGTGTTGAGGGAATTATTTGTTTAGCAGAGGGATGGCTTTCGGGAAAAAAACGTTCTTGTGTCTAGTTGTTCTGGTGTGCAGTGCTCTATAATATCATTTTGAGGGAAGGAGTTGAAACAGTTTATGTCTGGGAAGTGAGGGGTTTCTAAATATTTTCACAGCCCTCTTTTTGACTTGTGCAGTATACAGGTCCTCAATTGAAGGCAGGTGGGTAGTAATTATTTTTTCTGCAGTCCTAATTATCCTCTGAAGTCTGTGTCTGTCCTGTTGGGTTGCAGAACCAAACCAGACAGTTATAGAGGTGCAGATGACAGACTCAATAATTCCTCTGTAGAAATGTATCAACAGCTCCTTGGGCAGTTTGAGCTTTCTGAGTTGGCGCAGAAAGAACATTCTTTGTTGTGCTTTTTTGATGATGTTTTTGATGTTAGGTGTCCATTTTCGGTCATGTGATATAGCAGAACCTAGAAATTTGAAGGTCTCTACTGTTGATACTGTGTTGTCTAGTTTAGACCTCAGATGAATTTAGGAGTAAATCATCAATTTAGGAGTAGCCTAAATTTAGTCTTATCTAATGTGACTTGGATAAATCACTTATCAATGATACGTCAATTTGGTACAGACAACTTTTTCGATTTTATTATTTAGTACTTCCACTGACCATCCAAACTTGATAGTTCTGCTAGATATTGATGATACCCTATTTTATATTTCCAAATAATAATAAAACCCAGGGTTTTTTTCCCATTAACTGGTAAATAACACTCTGATAGG
This sequence comes from Pseudonaja textilis, assembly GCF_049901715.1. Taxonomy (NCBI): domain Eukaryota; kingdom Metazoa; phylum Chordata; class Lepidosauria; order Squamata; family Elapidae; genus Pseudonaja; species Pseudonaja textilis. Next base: position 58,301,832 of record NC_141992.1, read on the forward strand.
AGGCAATGTGGAATCCTGTATGTAATATTAGTTGTCTAGTATAAGATACAAATTCTCAAAACTAGAACCTAATTAGACAGCCTAGAAAAAGAGATAAGATAAAGTTGTTACAAGTCATATTAATTATATCTTCATGTCCTTCAACTTGAATTTGGAGATGAATTATTGTCTAAATTAATAAAATGAGGGACCTTTTTATTTATTCAAACCTTTCACAAATCCAAATTTAAAATGGAAAGATGCACATGAAAATCATATAATGTCTTGGAGTCACTAAATTTGCCTTTCTAGTAAAATGTTATGCATGGTGTGTTTGTATATTTGCAAAACAGGATGACACAACTGGGAATTGAAACAGTTTCCCTCATGTTCATGTTTGAAGGATCAGAGAGGTTTAAGGGGCAAAATAAGTTGTTAAGTTATGCAGAGGCTTAGCAGACCTATTTGGCCATTAATTTGTTTAAAAATTGTTAAAATTATGCTGTCAGCAATTGGAATTTTGCTAGTGAATTTCAGCTGGAGAGGCTTTAGGGTTTCTATTCCCACTATCCAGGGAAGGTTACCAGCCTCACCCGCAGAATGAAAAAGCAACCACAGGAAATTGAGTTTTGGCGAAAGAAGTGTGTAAATTACACAACTTTCTACTTCAAGCTACTATCAGGACATTATGTTACTGATACCGTGTTTGTCACAAAATAAGGCCAGGCCTTTTTTTTTTTTGACCCCCACAAAATGGCCAGGCCATCTTTTTGGGGGTGACTTAATTCCCCCCCTTGCATCCTTGGGCGGGCAGGCGGTGACGGCTTGGATGTTGACCTTGGCATTGGTGGGGCACTTCGTATTGGGAGACCTTCTGCCACCGTTGCTTTCCCTTCTCCCTGTGCTGCCATGGCGTTTAGAACAACACTGCGGCATTTGGCACAGCCACACGTGGCCAGCCAGGGTTCCTCCCTGCAACTGGAGCCTGGCGGAGACACTCGGCTTCAGGCGCTCCTGTTGCCGCCCTCCCTTCGCCTTCGAAGGCAAAGCCAATTCTTTTAAAAACAATGCCCTACTACCAGTATGACAAAGACTCCCCTGCCCGAGAGGGCAGCCCAACCCCACATGGGGCCACAGCGCAGGATCGGCCCACCCTGGGAGAAGCGCCTAGCCGCCATCCCTGCCTGGTGTGGGCAGAGTGCGAAGAGCTTCTCCTGGGGCGCCCAGCACAGCTGACAGGCTAGCCCTCCTGTCCAGCAGCGGAGCTCTCACCAAGGCAGTGAGTGCCTCCCCGCCGGACCCTCTGCTCATCCCACCAGAGCCATGTCTCCGCCAGGCTCCGGTTGCAGGGAGGAGCCCTGGCTGGCCGTGCATGGCTGTGCCAAATGTCGCGGCATTGCTTTAAATGCCGCAGCAGCATGGGGAGAAGGGAAAGCAACAGTGGTGGAAGGTCTCCTGATACGAAGTGCCCCACCAACGCCAAAGTCAATGCAGGCAGCACCATATCCGGGTACGCAACAAAAGTACTTCCTAACGGCAAGGCCCCCCCATTCCTCTCCATTTCACATGTTTAATATAGGCTGCAATTTGGTGGGAGGGGCTTAATTTGATTTTATGCCTATAAAGCATGCTGGAACTTCCTATTGGGGGAGGCCGTATTGTTGGAGAAAAACGGTAGTATTCAAGTAATTGGAGTCAGTTATTAGTTCAATTTCCTTGTGTATCTGGGATGGTGTCTTCTTTCACCCAGCCAGCAAACATCTTGGGCCTCCTGATGATTATGGAAGGGATATAAAGCACGCGGTAAACCCAGAACCAAACTGTTGGAAATAAAACACGACAGGTTGTAATGGGGGGTTGTGCTGGCATTATGAACCCTTAAGATACACTGATCTTTTTCCTCATCTGACTCATGTCTGTGGAATTTCATCAGCAAAGAATCCGCTTCCACTGGCTCAGACATAAAGAGACACTATTTTTGTTTAATATTTCAACAAAGGGAAAAGGTTAGCAAGGGAATTAACATCCGTACAAGGACTGTTTTTCCATGGAGTTTACCCAGGGTAGCCAACACACAGCTAGCTACAGTGTATATTTGTCTTTTCTAAGGCTGAGTGGTTTCCGTATAGACTCTTGCCAACCACTCTGATGAAGCCCACAAAGCATGTTTTGCTGTGGGGAGAACTTGTACTCTTGACAGCAGCCAATGAAAGAGCAACACATATTGAAGTGCCTAATTTTGCATGTCTGGGTCAGAGCTACATCTATGAGTTTGATGTAAATTCCTTTTGGTCTTTTTAAAAATATATATATATTTCAAAGTCACTCAGATCCGAAATTCAATGTTGTAAGAGCCTGATCCCATAAACCATTTGATTTTTTCTTCAAGATTAATGCTGCAGAGTTCCTTAATTTTATTTTAAATCAAGGAATTATCCATCTTAAATGTGGAATGCACTTGAAAAGAATCCAGCTACATTTGACAGTGTGGACTATTTATATTCTAAAACATTACTTACTTCCTTTATAATATTGAATTATTTACTTAGAAATACTTTCATTCATTTAGTGTCCAAATTTTCTCAAGTGTTGGAACAATGGGTTAACTTCTCATCTCTGACACAGAAAGCAATATAATCTCTTTTTTCATCCCATTCTTTAAACATGTCTTTCTGACTACCTGGTTTTTATAAATAGCCACATAAATTATTAGGAAATGACTTTTATGAATTATTCACAGGGAACCAAAATCAGAGAGGATGCACACAAGATCTGTTTCTGACAACAAATATATTTGAGCAAGATATGTTTGGTCAACTGTATTCCAATAAATTAATTCCACAGCACTGACTGCTATTTCCTTGGAATCTTAATATTCTGATTATTATGGCATTTTTCTTTATGTCCTGTTGCCAGTTGGCTGCTATAGCTGATAGGCTTAAGCTGGCACTGCACAGGAAATGCTTATAGGAACTAAAAGGATTCTGGAAAATGTAATCCTTGAGAAAACATGCGCTGGGAGGCACTCATCTCGTTAACAATTTGGTATTTTTCAGAGGCTTTGTATTATTTTTATCCCTTTTTATCTGAGAGAAGGACCTGGACCAAGATCATAAAGATTAATATGCTCATTACTTTAGTTAGATGTTTATTTGGTTTGATCACTTGGCCAAATCCAACAGGATGAAGTTCAGCTGTTGCAAGTTCAATCTGTCATGAAGCAGCTAAAAAGACCAATACATTATCAAAAACACTGCACTGAGATCACAAAAGAGAACTGATCTGTTGTACTCCATGCTATGTAGACTGAATTTAGATTACTGTGTGTTCACTTTTGGATACTAAGATATGAGAATCTGGAACTGGGACTCAGAGGAAATCTATCATGATACCAAATCCCATGAAGAACGCTTGAGATAGTTAGCTGTATTTAGCCTGCAAAAGACAAGAGTAAGAAACAGATACAAAACCACTATACAATTTTTTTTTTAAATAGCCACATGCAAGTGGACGTGGATTTCTTTTCACTTGGAACTGAGAGCTGGACCAGATCCAACAAATTGACATTTAAAACATGAGATTTTAGCTTGTATCGTTCTCACAAAAGTCATCAAAACTGTGTACAGTGATAGCAAACATCAATCTTGAAATTCCTGAGATATATCCAAGACTGGATCATTTCCACAGCACTGTGAGACGTGATGTGATACAATCAAAAAGACATATGGGAACTTCTCTGTTTGAGATTTCAGAAGTGTTATCTCATTTCTCTTTCTTGAGAAAATGAACTTAGTTAGCACTTGGAGATAGCTCTCTCTAGCAGAAAGAAATGGGCACAAGAACCTCTAACATATTAACTGCATGCAGTACTTTTCAGCGTGGTTTGAGATGGCATCATTAGGGAAAATGAATCCCATCATTTGATATGCAACTTAATTATAGAAACATTCTATAACTCCAAAGAATTTTTTATGGGAACAGATGATACAGCATTGTTCTAGACTAAATTGAAGCAATGGACAGAAGATGAAACATTTGTAGTTCTAGCTATATTTCTGCCCGCTCATAATTGCGGTTCTATCATTATCTTTGCCCTTGGAATGTTGACATATCTCATCCATTAGTTTAAATTTTGCTTAAAAGTCTGTGCATTAATCTAGCCTATGACTAATACAAAATATTTTTGAAAAGACCAACAACTGTCTTGATTGATCCACTTAAGTAATTACTCATATTAATGTTAGTAGATACTCAGCAAGTCAGCTTGCCAGGCTCATCTTTTTTACTCATGTCTTGGATTGTAGCCATGACTGCAAAGAAAAATGGAGCTGCTTTGATGGCAGAATGAGAAAGATTGTTGATCAGCTCATTTTGTATGTTCCTCATTTCTGTACTTAGCATACAGTTCTGACCAAGGCTTCCTAGACACAAATTACACATACACTTATTTTAAAAACAAGACTTATTTTATTACAATGCTGGGAATTGTTTTCATTCCCAATTGGAATTGATCTCAAACATTCCCCCAAGTTAAGCACCCACCTTTCTTTTCTGTGAAGTTCTGCCAATAACAGAAGTATCAAATGAACTAGAAAAAAAAACCCAACCAAAGTACAAAGAGCTTCAAGAATGAATCTGAACTGAACAAACGACTTTGCTTCCTGCAAAGGTGTCACCATCTTTGCCTGTCCTTTATACCTTATGGGAGGGGCAATCACCTCCCAGCCTTACTCCCGAGTTGCCCCTTTTGTTTCAGCTGCTCTCGCCATCTAGCAGCTTTGCGCACAGTCGCACGGGGAACAGGCTCCCCTGGGTCCTCTGCCTTGCTGCTGCCAGATTCTGAAGGCTTTGGAGGCAGCACCCCACTCCCAGATGGTCCTGGCCCCATCGGATGCAGGAACCTGATCCGAGTCCCCTCCAGAGTCCTGGACTGGTCCCTGTTCTTCCCTACTGTCCGATTCTGCTGACGTCTGCACCGGCTGCCTGCGAACCACAACACATACTTATCAGCCTATCCAGCTCAGGTTTGCATGTCACAAGGAGATTAATAATTGAAAGCCTATTTCCACAGACTCAAGGTGAATACTTATCATGCCTCTTATAATCTCTGAAGAGCAAACTGGTTTGATTGTGATAATTCTATTCAGCACTTGCCCTTAAAGCTTTGCTCCTCTTTAAAAAAACCATTCTAGATTTTGCATCAGTGTCTTTTCTGAGTGCTACTAATCTAGATATTTTGCACTGGGGAAATGGGCAAGCTGACCAAGGTTCATTTAAAACCATGAAACGTTTTTATCTGTGCTAAAGAGAAATTTCTTGACAGTGAGAACAATTAACCAGTGGGATGGCTTGCCTACAGAAATTGTGAGTGCTCTGACACTGGGGTTTTTAAAGAAGAGTTTGGACAGACGCTTGTTTGAAATGTTATAGGGTCTCCTATAGGGAATCCATGGGAACATGGAAAACATTATGCCACTAGTCAAAGTATTCTTTTCATTTTGGTAGTAACAGCCATTGCATGTTAGTGAAATCTTGAAAAGATAAGGGAAGATCATAAAATGTTTTGTTTCATTTTGCACCTGATCACTATGATCATATTTGGAAGAGCTGGCTCTTCACTCAGGCCTTTGCTTGACCGAGCGTGAGCCTTCACTTCAGCATGCTTTTACTCTATATTTATCTTTTGTGTTTATTGATTTGATAACAATTGCTTTGATTGTTGTGAGGCACCCCAAACCAATTTTAATTTTTTATTTGTTGTTGTTGTTATTATTATTATTATTATTATTATTATTATTATTATTATTATTGATCTCACAGCCAGCCAGATGTTCAGACTTGATTTTTCTAGAGGTCCTGGGATAGGTTCATATTGTCTGATGGTGTTACAGATCAGGGTTGCAGGATGTAAGCTGTTTGAAGTCAAGCTGCCTTCTACAATTGACCAATGGTGATTTTGTCAATGCTGCTGGCATTCAAGGGGTGCTAAGATATTTTAGGATTGCACTCAAGGCTCCTATCACTATTAGAACTATCTTTGCTTTCTTTTGCCACAGTCATTCTATTTGAATGTTTTTATATTTTGTGATTTTTTTCCCAGTTCTTTCTCTTCTGTCTTCAGGCTTTGCAATATCCACTATTCAGACATTTTGTCTCTTATCAACAACAGTTATTAAATCTAGGGTGTTGTACAATTATTATAATTCTCTTTTTAGAATGGTGTTTTGAAAAAGAAATGAGCTAAAATTTGCAAGCTTTGCTCCTTTGTGGTCCTGTGTTTTTCTCACATCTTTAAAATCTGGCTTCTTGGTTTCCTCTGCTGCTTGGTGTTTTCCCTTTACCCTTGCCTGGCTGGGTTGTTAAATACTTTGTAAATTAAACTCAGGATAGGGAATTTATTCAAACCTCAACAGCTTGAAAGAGGTTCAGTGCAGCCCCTTTTGCACCAGTATTCCATAAAATATGCTTTATAATTTGTGATTTGGAATGTTTATTTATTTAGGAAATTTATATGGCCACTCATCTTACATATATAACCCTGTGGCTAATGATAATACATCCCCATTTAATATAATCTGAATCAGCAAAAACACAGAATCAGAATTAAAATACTGAATACAATATTAAAATAACTGATAACTGATTTAACACACTTATATCTTCCATATCTGGTGAGTCATAGCTGAGACCTTCATCAATGTATTTGCAAAAATTAAGGCATTTTGTCCCATCGTGCAGCATTAAGCGTTTCTTACACCGAGCTTCATGCCAGCTTCCAATGTTTGTTAAATGTTTCTTTTTTTGAGCCCTTGGGTGCCATTAGCTATTATTTTCCATTTCAACTACTGTGAGGAATTATGGTCATAATTAAACTTGCCTGCTTTCATGGGGTTTTCATAGCCTACAATTATGTCACTGTTTTTTGCAGAGAATAACAGACTTGATTTGTAGCTCCCCAAGATAATCACTGTGTAATTAAAATGGGTTGATTAGTTTTAGAAGGAGCTACTGATTTAAAAGCAAAAGTACAAATGACTTGTGTTTGGTTTGGTTCGTATCTCCTCTTGACTTGCGTCAATAAACAAACAAATACACAAACATGGTCTTTGGTGCTCCCTGAGCCTGGCTGTTTTTCTTGCAGAGGTTTCATTACCCAAACTAGATAACATTATCACTTCTCACTGTTCATAAAGGAAGTCAAATCAATTTACTTACTCATAAATCCTTCAGACACTCATATTTCTTGAAATGATCGCCTGCTTGAATTTGAGGTTGCAAACCTTTAGAATTGTCAGCTTGGAGACCATCAACAGTGTATTATGAAACACTGCTGCTTCTTTTTCTTCCTTTTCTCCCCTTTTCCTTAGTTGTTTGGGTGGGGAGAAGGGTTTGAGAAAGAAAACATTTTCTCAGTCAACCATTTACTGTGCAACCAGGGAAAACTGTCTTGTCACTCTGCCATGAGCAACCCTTTCAAGATAAGTCAAAATGATTTACCCTGTAAATAAAGTTTGCTGTTTTCTTTAACTGCAAGAATTACCCATGTGGCAGAGATTTCCTATGGAGGAGTGGTGTGGTAAGCTTTCTTCATTTATCCACTTTGTTTGCCTTCTCTCAACTCCCTCCCCTACAACGTTGGAAAAATTAGCAAATCTATAACTAAGGATATATATATCTATCAGAGGAGACCCAACAGATCATTCCTGCCTGGGTTTTTGAAATCATACCTCACAGGAAGACCAGTTGTTCCTATTTGGATTCCAATTAAAGAAGGAGTTTTCTGGTCTCACCATCCAACTCTCTTTGAATTAGGAACTAACTGCATCAAAGGTTATTCTACAAATAAATAAAACAAATTTAGGTGGCCTGATTCTATTGGAAATAGGCAGGGCTTTCTAGTTTCCGAAAAAACAAAACTTTAGCATTTAACATTTTCTTTATATAGTATCTGAGCTAGCACGATTGTAGGAATGCATGATGTTAAAATGCATGCAGAGTAGAGGTCACAACAATCTTAATTTAAAGGTTATTTTAATTCTGTTCTAAGACATTCTATTCCATTGTTGACAGTTCTTACCATTATTTTTTATGTATTTTATGTATTTTATTTGATTTGTCAATTGCTTACAAGATAATAGGTATAAGTATAAACATAGTTATGAATACATGGATACATATAAGAAAAATAAAAAGAAGCAATAGGATAGGGATGGTAGGCACATTGGTGCGCTTATGCACGCCCCCTACAGACCTCTTAGGGAAGGGGTGAGGTCAACAGTAGACAGTCTAAGGTTAAAGTTTTTGGGGTTTGGGGAAGAAACCACAAGTCAAGTAGAGTATTCCAGACATTGACCAGTCTGTTGCTGAAGTTGTATTTCCTGCAATCAAGTTTGGTGCGGTTAACCATGAGTTTAATTAATTAATTAAATGATTAATTAATAATAAATAAATAAATAAATAAAATGAATTTAATTAAGAAATTCTTCCTGAAGTCACCTTGAATTCTACTGATTTAAAATTGAAAATTACTGTTTTTCATCCTGGTTCCCATGTTGATTAATTTTCCACTCTAACTGGGTATTGGGATCTAGGTCATGTTGCAAAGCACTAACTCTGAGATTGCACTTGTACATTCTGAAATCCATCCTTCCTTCCTTCCTTCCTTCCTTCCTTCCTTCCTTCCTTCCTTCCTTCCTTCCTTCCTTCCTTCCTTCCTTCCTTCCTTCCTTTTTCTCACTAAGCCCCCATTCATGCTTTTTTTTTCCCCACTGTGCCTGCCACGTCATCGAACAAATTGACAACTGATTCTGGAGCTCCACAGAGATTTTGTGAACTGGGACAAGACAAGTTTGAGCTGCCTGTCATCATTGCACCACAGGTGAGAAAAAAAGTCTGTTTTGAATTGCCCTGGCTGTACCCTGAGTTAAAGTACATTTCTATGCCACTAATATGTTTATAACCTTTAAGGGGTGAAATGTGCATTCTAGGGCAAAACTTTGTCAGATCAGAAGTGTCCACTATCACTGTCTGGCCACACTTTGAAGACACCACTGTCGAGATTGAAGATTCCTCATGCTACCAAGTTATGCTATTCTGTAACATTTTAGGGAGGGATATTCTGCTTGTTTGCTTCTTAACAAATCCAGGTAGTCCTCGACTTACGACCACAATTGAGCCCAAAATTACTGTTGCTAAGTGAGACATTAACTCAGTGAGTTTTGCCCCATTTTATGACCTTTCTTGCCATCATTGTTAAGTGATTCACTGCAGGTGTTAAGTTAGTAACACAATTGTTAAGCAAACCTGACTTCTCCATTGACTTTGCTCGTCAGGAAGTTTGCCAAAGGGCACCCCATGACCTCGGGACATGGCAACCATCATAAATATGAGTCAGTTGCCAAGTGTCTGCATTTTGATCATATGACCTTGGGACTTCTGTAACAGTCATAAGTGTGAAAAACGATCCTAATCAGGGGTGGGATGGTACCGGTTCTGCCTGGCTCTGTAGAACCGGTAGCTCTGAAAAGCAGCAGACACAGAACCGGTTCTGTGTCTGCTGTTGTTTGGCCCACCTGCCCATCCAGGCTCTTACCTGACCTTTATTTCCTGCTTTTTCAACTTCAGCTGCATTGTGCAGCACAGCTGCGGTTGAAAAAGCAGGGAAATAAAAGCTTTTCAAACGCTGTGCACTTGCGCGCAGCGCTTATCAGCTGTCTGGGAGGCACAGCTTTGGTTGTATTACACGCACGTGCATAAAACGTAAGTACCGAACTGGTAGTAACACCGGTTGAATCCCACCTCTGGTCATAATTCACTTCTTTCCAGAATCAGAACAGAGCTGGGAGAGACCTTGGAATTCTTTTAATCCGGCGCCTTGCTGAAGCAGGAGAACCTAAACCATAGGGTAGGATCAGTGCCATTATAACTTTGAATGTCCACTAAATGAACTGAAGTCGAGGATTGCCTGCATCAGAAAGGAAATCAAGACAACACTGGGCACTAAGCCAAGCATTATAGGAAGGGCGCAAAGCTCATTTGGAAGGCTTGCAACGCTACCCTACAAATGGCAGCTTTTCGATGCAGAACTGGCCCTCGGAACCACAGCATTGGGCTAATAACAATTTGTTTAGTTTTCTAACCTGCTGATAGGGAAAGATCGTTTACATAATTACCATTGTGTGAATGACAGATAAATGTTTGGGTGAAGCATTCCAGCTGGTCATCAGGCCACCTCCTCCCTTTGAGGCAAGTTGAAAAAGTGCAGCAACTTTCACAAAAGGAAAGTAAGTGCTTCTTGTAAACTCGGGAGACAAGAAGCTTAAAAGACTAAGCTTTTGTTGGGTGCTTCTGTGGGTGGGTACTGAAGCACATAAGATTTGGAGAGCCCTCACTAGCCTGTTTCCTTAGGGCCTTAATGCATCAATTCCCCGCATAAACTTCATCTACATTATTTTACATGACCTTGGGATATATTCATTTCTGAATAAAGTGTTTTCTTTTTTGCTTTCTTTTCAGAAACCACGTACACTCTGGGAGAAATAGTAAACATGGCCGTGAACTCTTGAGCTCTTATTTCTTTATCAAATATCCACTGTTTCCCCACACCCCCCAAGGTAAAATACCTGGGAAGTGTCAAATCTTCTTTGCACAAATGACAATAAACTCCGATTGCTACACTCCATCCCTGGCAGGTTTTACAACAATTGCCTTTCAGCTGCAAAGTATGCTACATGGTAGTCAAGAATCAGTGCTTCACTCGCAGGCTCCTTGTTTAGTGGCATTGACCTTTCACTTACAGATACTGGCTATTGAAAGGAAAGAAGAAAGCCCATAAAATCTTTTTATAGCACTGTTGTGGATCATCCCCTTTTAAAATCTGTAATCAGAATCCTTATTCTGGAACAGTTTAAATAAAGGGATAAGTTTGGTGTTATGAGAAACACTATAGAAATAATAGTTGGCCGTGGGTCCAACAGCTGACTGGGGGATATTTTGCTTTATTCAGAAAAACAGAATTACAGAGATGGAAGCAGAGATGGTATTCAGCAGGTTCTGACCAGTTCTGGAGAACCAGTAGTGGAAATTTAAAGTAGTTTGGAGAACCAGCAAATACCACCTCTGGATGGAGATTTTACAGCATCCTTCTCCTGCCACGCCCACCAAGCCACGCCCACAGAACTGGTAGTAAAAAAATTTGAATCCTACCATTGGTTGGAAGGGACCTTCTCCTTCAACCCCCTGCTCAAGATTCTATACAATTTCAGACAATTAGCTGTCCAGTCTCTTCTTAAAAACCCCCAGTGATGAAGCACCCATGATTTCTGAAGGCAAGCCATTCCACTGGTTAAGTGTTCTCACTGTTGGGAAATTTCTCCTGGTTCTAGGTTGGTTCTCTTCTTGATTACTTTCTATCTATTGGTTCTTGTCTTGCATTCTGGTGCTTTCAAAAATAGGTTGACCCCTTCTTCTTTATTGCAGCCCCTCAAATATTGGAACACTGCTACCCTGTCACCCCTAGTCATTCTAGACTAAATATACCGAACTCCTGCAACTGTTCTTCGTATGTTTTAGCCTCTAGTCTCCTAATCATCCTTGTTGCTCTTCTCTGCATTTTTTTCAAAGTCTCAACATCTTTTTTATACTGTGGTGGCCAAAAGTGGATGCAATGTTCCAGATGTGGTCTTACCAAAACCTTATAAAGCGGTACTAACACTTCCTTTGCTACTGCAACTTTTGGCAGGGAATTATCCTACCGTAAGAAAGATAACTTTTCCTTTGTTCAATGTAGCATCACTTGGTTTTTCAACATTTAATAACTGTACATTTGATGAGTAAGAGTTTTATATGTGAACTCACACTGAAAACCACTGTGCTACAGAAGCTACAACATAAAATGACACTGCCCCATAAATGGAAAGGCCATTAGTCCATTTCATATTATCTAATGTTTGTCTCCCAGAAATTTTCATCCCTTCATCTGAGAAAAATGAGGAACTTGTAGACTTCCAAATGTTGCTGAGCTCCAAATTAAGGAAGTCAAGTCAGAATTGTCAAGTGATGGATGTAGTAATATTGGACATGGGTGATATGGACATTCTGTGGGTGAGAAATATGGGGCAGAGAGAGCCCCCTTGAAGTGAGAATAGAGGGAGACAAGCATCTAGTCAGTGAGAAAACAGGAAAGGAATGGTTATGATATTGCCATACTGAAATAGGCATGGGCCCATGAAGCAATAGCAGTAGCACTTAGACTTATATACCTCTTCACAGTGCTTTACAGCCCGCTCCAAGCAGTTTACAGAGTCAGTATATTGCTCCCAACAATCTGGGTCCTTATTTTACTGACCTCAGAAGAATGAAAGGCTGAGTCAACCTTGAGTCAGTGAGAATCGAACTGCTGAACCGCTGGCAATTGGCAATCAGCAGAAGTAGCCTGCAGCAAAGGTGGTATTCAGCAGGTTCTGACCAGTTCTGGAGAACCGGTAGTGGAAATTTTGAGTAGTTCAGAGAACCAGCAAATACCACCTCTGACTGGATATTTTACAGTATCTTTCTCCTGCCACGCCCACCAAGCCATGCCCACAGAACCGGTAGTAAATTTTTTTGAATCCCACCACTGGCCTGCAGTACTGCATTCTAACCACTGTGCCACTGTGGCTCTTGTAAGATGAATGGAGTAACAGGAGAGGGCTGGTATCCAGGTGCTGCTTCATTGGGTTGGATTGGTTGAGATTATATCTCTAGCAAAATATGGAGGGTTGGAGTTTCAAGAAGCTAATATAGGGATCTATATTATATAGAGCACCTATACAAGCTAATATTTATGCACTGATAGCCCATTGGAGATTTGGGACAATGGGATAGTCTATTCCAGAGAAATTTGGTCCAGGTCCCCATTTCTGACCATTGCCTATTTATCAAGGGTTGGATTACAGGATTACTAGAGACATGGCATCAAGTTGCTATTGGTAAATATCATGTCTCTGGGCCTCCTTCATTGCTCCTTCATATGATTATAGATGGACGCACAGATCAGGTGTATACCATGAAGACATGATTGGGAAAAGACAAGATATACACTTATCTGAAATTTGGCCACTAGGTTTTTGCATGTCTTCAGCAGCTCTGATGCCATGGTGGCACAGTGGTTAGAGTACAGTACTGCAGGCTACTTCTGCTGACTACTGATTGCCAGCGGTTTGGCAATTCAAGTCCCATCGGCTCGAGGTTGACTCAGCCTTCCATACTTCTGAGGTTGGTAAAATGAGGACCCAGATTGTTTGGGGCAATATACCGACTCTGTAAATCACTTAGAGAGGCAGGAAAAAGTACTGTGAAGCAGTATATAAGTCTAAGAGCTATTGCTATTAGCTTGGCAATTATTGTTCATGAGATCTTGGCTATGGTATGAAGCCCTGTCTCACACACACATGGCTGAGTTTGAGTGTCTTATATTACACCAGGCATTAAGGGCAGAATGTGCTTACTGTTGATTTACTGACTGTCTGATTACTCCATTGCAGCAGTCATCTCCAAGCTCTTGGATCTCACTGAAGGGCTGGTAGTGAATAACCTAGCTTTTAGTGCTTCTAGGTATGTACAGATGGCCTCACCATCATGGCTTCCAAGGTATTCTATGGCAAATGGTCTTATAGGCTACAACTTGTTAAGAATGCAATAGAGATAACAGAGTTGTGGTTTCAGATTTCACAGACATGAGCTACTTTAGTTTACTAATTATAATATGCTAAAGATAATCCCAGTGCAAGTTCTACAATGAAGAATGAGATTAGATTATTACTGACAGATAATTGTTCTGGCTCTGTTTAAATAGCTTACATGAAGGAGACACACATTGTTCCATGTTCAAATAGACCTTATCATTAGGAAGTTTCTCTTAATGTTTACCTAAATTTGGCTTCTTTGCACTTTCTATATAATGATGCTTTTTAATGTAATATTCTGGAGTAAATGAAAATGAAACTGTTTCATTTTATATGTAATAGTCCTTAAATTATTTATTTAGCTCTCACATTACTTTTAATTCAAATATCTCTAGATTAAATATACTAATTTCTTTCAAATAATTTCTCAATTTAAAGTCTTTCTCCTTTGCCTTATAGTTCACTGTCAACTAGACTCATTTCAGTTTATTGAAACATAGCATCCACAACCAAGATGGACAAAATGACCAGTACAAAATAGGATGGAAATATCATTGTTCCATGATCTGATGACTTTTTTTGTTAATGAAACATCTGGATGTTTTTATGTGGAGATTGTATAACGCCACTAATGAAAAGCCATTACACAGCTATTCCGTCTGAATAGAATGAAAGAAAGACAGGAAAAGATGAGAGAATTAGAATTGGAGTATGCCATCTTTTGGGAACCTTGGTTAAAATTAATAAGATAAGACAATCATTAGATAAACATTTTTCCAGATATAATCTAAGATTGCACTAGGATTTTTAAAAAAGAAACCGCTTCATTCTGATAGTTCATGTCCAACTGGTGATTAGTAGTGCTACCCAGATTGTTTTCACAGGTACTGCTGTCAAACTTATTCTCCCCACTTCCTATATTGTACTTGTTTAGTTTGGCTCACAGGGCAACACTTATCACTGTTGAAATCTTGTGTTGGCTTCGGTCCAATATTCTTGTATGTCAAGATTATTTTGCATTTTAATAATTTGCACACAGAGTTCAAAATTTAAAAATTTGGGGCCTGTTCCACAAGGGGCAGGCAACTAATATTTCTGCAATATACTTATCAGTATGCAACCAGGGAGGATAATATGTGTATATGTGTTTCTGTCATTTTTAATGCACATTTTTAAAATGTCTTGCTCATTTTTTATTTGTTTTTATAAAACTCTTTTTTGGAGTTTTGTATTTTAACTTTTTTTGAATAAAAATAAAAATTCATGAAAAAAATATATTGCATCTTAATTCTTCTTATAGAACAGAAAATGGAGTAGAGTAGAGTAGAGTGGATTAGATTAGACTAGATTAGAATTCTTTATTGGCCAAGTGTGATTGGACACACACCAAAAGCTCTCAGTGTACACACATACAACAAAACGATAGGTCATCGATCATAAATAATTACAATCATTAATCATAAAATACAAACAATGTGATAAATAATAAGAAATCAGTAGAAGAAAATAGTTGGAAAGATGAGAAAGGATGAGAAATGAGAAAGATGATAATAGTAATACAGCCTACTACATGGGTACATTTCTTAGGCCTGATCTAGTGCTGTGAGAATTAAGCGTTTGGTAGAGTAATGGCACTGTCTCTGAATGTAGTTGTTTCGACCTGCAATAGCGGTGTCTTGAGGGGAGCAGTTGAAACAGATTATGTCTAGGATGTGAGCGGTCTGTAGTTGTTTTTTCCAACCCTCCTTTTGGTTCATGCAAGTATTTAATAATATTCCAAATCATTTATAAAAATATGGACTAGTATACGACCTAGGAAATTGTTCAGTGGCACCAGTGGTGGGATTCAAATGTTTTTACTACCAGTTCTGTGGATGTGGCTTGGTGGGTGTGTCAGGGGAAGGATACCATAAAATCTTCAGTCAGAGGTAGTATTTGCTGGTTCTCTGAACTACTCAAAATTTCCACTATTGGTTCTCCAGAACTGGTCAGAACCTGCTGAATACCACCTCTGAGTGGCACTATACACAAGACTGCTCTCCAGGGTGGTAAGAAACATTAAGGAAAACTGAATGATGGTGATGGTTATTCAGTCTGTAATGAATCTAATTATGGTCCATTCATATTTTACCAACTAAAATCTCAACTGAGATTTTATGGAAATATTTTGGGCCCTAGATCTGCTGAAAATTCGTGTTAAATTTGATGGAAAATTTTAAGCAATCCTTCCATTTATTTTGATTTTGATTTTTACACCCTCTTTTTTCCTGTATTGCCTTCATTTAGAAGAGAAAAGTGTGAAATTAGTGATGGACTAGATGAAAGAAAATGATGTGATCTTGAAATCTGACAAGATGGAGATCTAGGAATCAGGGAATTGCAATTCCTTGGAAAGAACAGGTATGCAATTCAACATTGTTTATATGAAGCTCAAGACACCTCTATTGTCAGGAGGACAATATCCTGCAAATTTAACAGTAATACAAGACTATTCTTGTGTCTGGTTTGGAAGTTGCACTATTTTTTAAAAATAAATACATCCATATTCCATCACAACCGGAATTGGTTCTCAGTGGTTTCCATGATATAAATATTAAAACATCCACTGTAGAAGTTAAAATAAAAATAAAATTCTTAAAACCAAATCATTTCCCTCATTTCAACCAATCAATAAAAATAAAAGAGAACAAAATCTAACTAGAAGTAGCTTAGTCTTCTTTGTAATGCCACCAAGAAGTGGGCTATTTGATTTCCACTGGGAATAAAGAGAGCTCTTACTCCCTGTAAAACCATGCCTCCTGGCTTTGGCGCCCTTCTCAGAAGTTGGGAGCTAAGAATTGTTTCTCCAAGATTGCACAGTAATCTTGAGCTGATTCTGACTGGAGTATACTGGTTACACTAGTGTAAAATGCAGGTTTCATTTTGTCGAATGGGGTAGTTAACCATACACACATTACACGAGTAATGAAGCAGCTGCATTGGCTTCCTGTAAACTACCAAGTGTGGTTTTTGCTTGGCTTGTGAGGTCCAGAATAACTTGGAATCAGGATATCAGGTACATTGGCTTCCCTGATTTGGAGCTGAGCTATATTAGTGGAGTTTTGTTGCTTGTACATTCTGATTGCCACCTTTGAGTTACTAACAGATGTTTTTTTTTTTCCTTTGGAGTGATGCCATCTCTCTGGAATGCTTTACACCCGAATATTTGGAAAGAGTTATGCATTTTAAACACCTGTTGAATAGACATCTTCTTACCCAGGCTTTGCTTCTAGGACTGTAATTTATGAAGTTTTAGTTTTTATTTTCCCTTCCTGACCCAGCTAAAGACATACATGGACTTTGTCCTGAATATTTTAATCTACTGTAATCTAACTGGTTTTATTTTAATACATGCTATTTTAAGATATTTTGCCTCAAAGCGAGATGGATGGAAAGCAAATCTAATAAATATATTTAACATGGGAATGCAGGAGGGAGAGAGAAAGATGCAGTGTGAAAGAACAAAAAGACAGTAATGGTTTTCAAGTAAATATGAAAACCCAGCTATTTTATGTGACTATTGAGACAAATGTAAGTAAGGATCAAATGGATCGAAAGGACTAATTTAAATCAAACTTTATGAAGTAGCATACTGAAACTACTTGGATAGGATACTTGCACATCATCTCTCAAAACACATTTCCTTTTTAAATTCCAGCACATAGTCACTTGCATTCTAAAGTGACTGATGTTCGGGAGGATTGTATTAAATGTTCTTTATCTGGAATACACTCTTCAATTCTTATTTGCAGTGTTCATTCATGGGAAAGATAGAAAGGTGAATTGGTGTGCATATCTGTTTCAGCTAGGAGCTTAGGAAATTTTGTTTTCCTTATATCACTCTCTTTATTTTTCTCTCTTGGAGTTTAATTTGATTTGTTTTATTTTTTTTTTAAACTCATTTTCACTTGCCACACAACATCAGAGCTAGTTGGAAACACTGTCATTAAAATATTGTTGTTGAAAGCTATTGTTTTCTTGCTTAAAAGAAGCTTTGAAAAGCTAGGATACTATTTTCAGAATAAACTTTCCGAGAAAATAACTTCTTATCTCTTATATAGTTCATACTTTCCATCATCTTGCTCAATCTGGATGATGAGCCTTAATTTTCAGCAACCAGCGTGGGAAAACTGATGTGATAATGTACTGAGGGAACCTTTTTCTATCTATTTAAAAATTGAGACCTCAATTCCCATTTCATTCCAGCCAGATAGTATCACTTAATTTTTTGTAACACTCCTACAATATACTCTTTAACTTGGCTCCTTCTATCTAGCTAGTACAACACATCTGGAGACTGCCAGTGGGGAATAGCTGGAAAGCACCATGACTGTTGTGTTATAACATAAAAATAGAATCTCGGCTTGAGAGACAGTGAAAAGGAGAGCATGCAAATTTGTTATAATCTAAGGGCGTTAATTTTCCTTCCTGAAGGTTTTAAATTCTCCTAACAGGTGCTAATTTGATTTTCCTATGGAGATTAGTCCATAATAGAAGCAACTGTGGGCAGAGAAAGAAAGTAATTAGAGTGCATGGGCAGGCCTGAACTTCTCTTCTCTGGTCCTCTAGTCTGCAGCTATGTCCATCAGTCATTTTAAGCTCTGGATTTAGCCTTCTAAGCTTGCTTGGGGAACATGGTCTGCTTTTGCCCTCTGGAGGGAGAACTGTGATTGCAAACGTCATGGGAAAAAAAATAAGAGGCAAGGCAGGCAGATGATTCATACTAATGCGAAGATGTCATCAACTCCAACAGTCTCTCCTGCAGGAGATGAAATTAATAGAGCCAGAAACCTAAAGCAAATGCTGTTGTCATGCCATTAAAGTGTCAAGACAACAAGAAAATCTTACCTTGGCTAACTATATAAAAAGGTTTAGAACTTCAAACTATTATTTGTAGTTATTTGCAGCCAATTTGACGTTTGAAGCACCGTTGACTGTTATATGATATTTTTGCTGCCATATATTTGTAGATGTCTCAACTGATTCATTGCCAACTTAATTTTTCTTGAACATCCTGGGCCAGTTTCTTTAATGCAGTAACTTTAGTTTACAAAATCTACACCAGACAATTCTGTGATCCAACAATTTTAACCTTTTTATTGGCTAAAACAGCAGTAACAACAGATGTCCCATGGAATCTAACTTTTTTTTCATATACTCATCAATCATCTGTGTCCAGTGCAATAATGCCAAATAGACCATCAGTTAAAGTATTTTATGATTACTAAATGCTCTTGATAACATGTTCATGTCATGTTATCTTCAGACTTATTAAAGTCTCAGTTGATTAAAGATTGTTAGATTTAAAAAATAATAATTTATTGGAACTGCTTGTTTTATTCAAACATTTTCATAACGAACTACTTAGGATAATATTTCTCTTGGCCAGAATTTTAAGAGGAGAATCTCATGTTGTTAGTAACTGTATTTAACTGTTTATTTTTCTTATGAGCATGGAAAAATATACAAGTACTTATATTTTCATGTGATCATTATAAGGAAACATATCATATAGAAGCAGTTGTAATTTTGATATTTTAAAAATTATATTAAATGGCCATAGCTTTAGCTGTGTTTTATTTAGCATAATTAACCAATTTTTCTACTGAGCTGTCAATTTTATAACTTAGCAACTGATCAAATAGTTGATCTCCAACATATAGTATGTGATGCTTTTTATCTCCAGTAGTGTCTAAAAACCTTCACCTACTAAAGTCCCAGGAAAGAACCATTTGAGTAAATAGAAGTGAAGGGGTCTGGGGAGAGAATGGATGAGGAAGCAATTTGGGATAATTATTTCTAATTATAGAGACATACCGTATGAATAGTACATACATTTTTCTCATCGTATGGTTATGCTACCACAGGATTTAGCAACACAACAAAGTATGAGAGCCAATGTTTCAATTGCAGTGTAAAATAGTGTCCATTGTCTTCCCAAATGAAACAAACATTACTTAAAAAATAACAGAAGTGTCATGCGAATTTGTTGATCTTGTGAAGGTTGGGCCATTTTTTTCTAAGGTGGCTGGAGAATCTCATGGGACTCATCTCATTAGTTTTGACTTTGGATTTTTTTTACCCAACTGCAGGAACCTCGAATAGCTTGCCAATCTAATAGCCAAGTTTATAGCCCTCTAATTATAAAACTTCCTTGTGTGGTATTTGTTACAACTGAAGTCAAACTGAATTTCTGCAACAGTTCAGGTACTTAGACAGAAGCAGTAGTCCATAGATAGGACCCGTTACTAGAGGTTAAGAATGAAACAATGAAAAACAATGTCCTTTTCCAGTTTCTGCTCTCCCTGTTTTATTTTAGGGCACAGCTCTTTGGGCAGGGCGTGATAGGTTCAGAAAATAAGGCAGACTTAAGGACAGAGAGATGGGATCAGTAGCCAGCAGAACCCAGCTGCATTGTGGGAGCCAGGCCAATCATCATCATCATCATCATCATCATCATCGTCATCATCGTCATCATCAACAATACGATGTTTCTCATATACAGATCAGAACAGGATTTCATTGTAAAATGCTATTTGGTTAGTAACATTGTCTATGGAAATGCACCTCACAAGGGAAGCTGTTTGTTTTTACATGCCATGTGCTAAGAACGTTTACTCATTGCAAGTATTACCAATCTAAACAACATGAGCTAATGGAGGGCCTTGTGAAAATAAGAAAACATGCTTGTTTGAAGAGCTGTCATATGTTCCCGTTATGAAAATATTTAAATGTCAAAAAATCCTCTATGTTTGCCCTCTGATTCTGTAGTTTTTCCATGTACATTAAATTCAGCAAAGGAAACCATTTTTTTGATACCCCCGCCCCCCCGTGGATGGCATGACATGACGTGAGTACTTTTCCCATCTGGTATCATGGTCCTTGCACATTTAAACAACATAATTGGACACACAACAGCCCCTTTTATGGAGCCTGATTGAAAGTAATGATCCCAATTGCAAATGTAATGATCTGTGAAAGAGACCAAAATGGTGATAAATGAAAGAATTTGAAGAACTTATTTTTCTCCCCCCCAGGAGTGTATGTTTGTAGTGAAAAAGGTTAAGTCAACAGAAGCACAAGACAGGACACAGGACATTCCAGATGTGACTTCACTGCAAGGCCAACACTCTCCTTCAGAAAGAATGAAAAATGTATTGTGTTTGTGCTCTGAGGACCCTCCTGGGACCTTCTCTCTCCATTCTGCCAACAGAATAACTCCATGAAAGCTTAGATTTGGTGAATTTAATTGGGGAAGGTCTCCCGATGAGTTTCATGGCTGAATGCATGTTGGAAAATAGACTTTCTTAGACAGAGAATAATATTGCAATGTGCTGATTCACCAAACTAAAATGAGGAAGGGAGGGGAAGAAAGAAAGAAAAGGAAAGAAAGAAAGAAAGAAAGAAAGAAAGAAAGAAAGAAAGAAAGAAAGAAAGAAAGAAAGAAAGAAAGAAAGAAAGAAGAAAGAAGAAAGAAAAAATTCATCCTATTATCTTTGCAACGTCTTTTGCATTGCATCATTTGTTCTTCTAGTTCCTTACTAACTATCTAGGACACGGGTGTCAAATTTGCAGCGTTGTGTTGCTGTTACATGATGTATTGTAACATTTTTTCCCTTCATGGAGCTGGGGTGGGAATGACCTGAGGTGACGCATCTGGCCCATGGACCACCAGTTTGATACCCCTGATCTAGGACTATCAAAGGACTGCATTTCAGAGATAGCACACATACTGTGCATGAAGAAGTTTCAAGGTTTATCACAAGGAGTTATCTGGAAAATGGGAAAGTCTTCTATAAACAGTTCTGGACAACAGCGGTCTGTTAATTTTACCAGCACAAGAGTGTCCTCTATGTTCTAAAAATCCATCAGATTTTTTTTTTCAGTTTTATTCTTGATATATCTGATTCTTTTGCCATATTCCCAAATTTTCCCAAAGTACTTTTGGCTCAGATGTCCCCAGAAGTAGTACTTCAAAGTACACAGGTTGAGTAGTAGGAAATGAAAACCTCACCCAGGAAGATGTGTGTTAGAAATGAAGGAGGAAGCAAGAGCCAAGGCTCTCTGGTGGGTTTTACAAAGCCTGTGGTCCTTGGCCAAAAGAATCTGAAAGCTTATTGTATGGTTTGGACTACAGGAGGTGGGAGTGTGGGTGTAAGAGAATGGCAGAATACTGCACACCACATTGTGCTTTCCTGCAGAATCTGCAGCTGTTGAGCTTGGCTGATTTTAATTCTTCAGAGGTCAAGATTCCTGGACCTACTGCAATGATGTATATGACTTCCTTATATTATAAAAAGGACATGTTTATTTTTTTTTTCAAGTCTCCCAAGTGCTCCTGCAGTGAAACTAAAGGGAGTGGAATTCAAAAGACTCAGCATGGTGTGTGATAGAATGATGAATATCATTTATCAAGCCAAGTTGGGCTGTAATTTTGTACTCAGGGATCAGTAATAAGTCTGTTGCATTCAATGGGACTTCCACCTCCACTGCCAAACATTGAAGAAAAAAAAAACACCTCAGTGCTATAGTGCCTTAATTACCAACATGAAATCAACAGTAGAACAAGCCAACCAAGACAAGCAGAGCAATTCTGTGGATCTACTCTGAAGCAAGGCTGACTGTAATCAGTGGAATTTAGTCCCAGGAGTTGCATTCTGAAGATATAAAACAATGTTAGACATTCATATCTCTGAATCATTTTTAAAATATTGATGATTTCTTTCTGACATAATTAAATATGATGAAAACATTTCTTCTTCTCAATATATCACATCAAGTAACAATTCTCACAGAGGGGAAATTATTTAGCATCAGTGCAGCTCAAAATAAAGATAAGGAATTTATAGCCCTCTCTTAAGATTGTAAAATATGTAAACTAAGGAGACCAGTTAATCTTTAATTTTAGTCTCCTACTTATTTCACTGTTTTGGCAAACAGAACGATCCACAAACCCTACTTTAGTCTACTATGTCAACTTATTCACTGTCATAAATCACACTGTTTTAAATACAAACTCAAATGGGGAAGCTATTTTGGGGGGAAAAGATAAATACCTAAAGACTAAGACTTATTGACATGGCTGCAGAATTTGCTACATGGAGTGAGGACTTTGGTAGAGGGCACTTAGCAATGGACCTTGGGCAATCCTTTTTGTCTGGCAAAGAAATGATCATGTACCCATCCGTTCTAGGGTTAACATTAAGACATGCATGGACTCTCAGATCAGGAAATAAGACACATGGAGAAGAGATCTGGTTTTGGTTTAGAAACCACTGGCTACCATTATGCCACAACTGCTATGCCCACATGAGACTGACTTGAGATGAATATAGTTGAGAGACACAGTATAGGTATGAGAAAAACCCGATGGATGAGATGAACAATGTCTACTCTTACAATCTTAGAAGTTAGAGTCGTTCATAAAAATGATAAGGTGAGACTTGGGATCAGTATAATAAAAGTACTTTATGGAATTTGTTACTGTACAGTGTTGTGATGGTCATCAGTCTGACAGCTTTAGAATGGCGGTGGAGTGAGTGCATGGAGGATCACGCTATAGGTAGTCCTTGACATGTAACCATAACGGAGCCAGCTCATTATGGTCCTATATCATGATGGTCATAAAA
Source organism: Pseudonaja textilis (assembly GCF_049901715.1). Lineage (NCBI taxonomy): Eukaryota > Metazoa > Chordata > Lepidosauria > Squamata > Elapidae > Pseudonaja > Pseudonaja textilis. Next base: position 58,325,143 of record NC_141992.1, read on the forward strand.
TGGGATGGTCATATGACTAACCTGATTTTATGTCTTTTTTGTGGAAGTCATTAAGTGACTGCTGAAGTCATAAAAAAACACCATGGTCGCTAGATGTCTATGGAGATTCTCGGTCATCCAGTTCAGGGTTGTCCCTAGGTGCTTTTTCAAGAGTCAACTGGAAACTTTCTGTTTTTTCTTTGAAGATGTTTCGCTTCTCATCCAAGAAGCTTCTTCAGCTCTGACTGGATGATATGACCATCCCCTTTTACAATCATCACAATATACGACCTTAATGGGCTGGCTTCATTAGGGTTGCATGCCAAAGACTACCTGTGGGCTGATCCTCCACGTAAATTTTCCCAATGCTTCATATGAAAGCCCTTTCATGGATTGTGCCTGATGTTGTTTAAAGACAAAGATATTAAATCTTTGCCTGTAAGTAGCAATTTGTCTTTTTTTTAGAGATTGGCTCTACAGATGGCTATTCCACTTAAAATTAAAGTAGAAAATGGCTAGTAGAAAAACATAACTGAATACTGAAATTGAATCCAAATGCTTCTCACATTCTCTTCCCTGTGTCTGTAGAAAACCACAGGCAGCGTCGTACTAAAGCTATTGCCAAGGGTGATACTGAATGTACGATATAGAAAGAGACATATTCCTCTAAAAGGAGACCAGAAGAAAATGTCATCACATTTCATAATATGTTTTCATCTTTAAGTCAAACAGACTTTTCTGCATCTATGTAACAGTAGCCAAACTATTTCAAGTTGTTACCCTTAAACAAATCAGCACCAAAAGCAGATACAAGAATCTACAGCCCAATAATTTACTTTTATCGTTTTCATATCCAATTATTCTAGTAAAATATTGTCTCTGTTATAGCCTGCATGCCAGCAACCCCATTTGGCACCTTCTACCCTGACTGAAATCTGTTTTGCTTAATGAATAGTGTGAGACTTTTCAAAATCAGTTCCCAATACAGCCATGTGTTACATACCAGCAGTCCCCAACCTTTCCCAGCTTTCCAGTTCCCAGTACAGCCATATATTATAAACCAGTGGTCCTTCAGCCTTGTGTGGGATGGGGACTGTTTCACGTACATGCCCTCCATTCACATGAATTGTGTGGAATTGTGAAATTGTGCATGACTAGAGGGTGCTTCCGCTTGCATGCAAAGCTCCACTCACGGGAGTGGCAGGCACTTGCTATGAAACTCCACTCCCACAAGCGGAGAGAGCTCGTGCACTTGTCCATCTCTCCTGCAGCCTGGTTTTGAACAGGCCGCGGACCGAGGATTGGGGACCGCTGTTATAAATCATCTCAATATAGACGGTGCATATTCTCACAGAATAGGTGGCATATGAAAAAGCATCCAAGGCAAAATTTTAACTCCTCTAGAATCCTACAGACGGGGTGGGCTGCTGGGGGTTTGCAGGGGTTCAGGAGCAGGGGTGGGATTCAATTTTTTTAACAACCGGTTCTGTGGGCATGGCTTAGTTGGTGGGCATGGCTTGGTGGTCATGTGACTGGGTGGACGTGGCCTGGTGGTCATGTTATTGTCTGGGCATGGCCAATTCAACATCACTCACATCGAGGCACGCATCTCCTCTCCTGGCCTCTCATGACTATGGGGATGCTGAAACAGCCGTAAGTGTGAAAAATGGTCCTAAGTCACTTTTTTCAGTGCCATTGTAACTTTGAATGGTCACTCCACACAAGCAAAGTACCAGCAAAGGAGGGGGAAAAAACTCAAGAGACGTTCCTGAGACAGGAAGTCTAGTCCTGCCAAGAATGTAATAAGGGTTAACGGAGAGGCAGTTTCTGTAAGCAACACCAGAATGTTTCCTTCCTGCCTTCCTTACAAGATTAGGCCAGTAATTTCTTCTAACAACTGGTTCTCCGAACTGCTTAGCATGTTAACAACTGGTTCTAGTGAATAGGTGTGAACTGGTAGAATCCTACCCCTGTTCAGGAGGTCCTCTAGCTAAGATTCTGCACAGTTTGGAGAACCCCCAAATCCTACTCCTGGCTGGCCCCACTCATCCTGCCCTCCCTCCCCTCCCAGGAGTCCCCACGTGGCCCATTTTGGATAAGCGTAGGGTGCATGCGGAAGCTTGGGGAGGGTGAAAAATGGGCCTCCCAGAAGTTCAGGAAGGCCAGAAATGGGGCTGTTCCAGTTTCCAGAGAGTCTCCAGAGCCCAGAGAGGCCATTTTCACCCTTCTGGAGGCTCGAAGAAAGCTTCAGGAGGCCAGGGAGGGCAAAAATCCCCCCCCATGGTGCAGAAGGCTGACTAGTTCACGGCCACCATGGCCACATCCACTCAGCAACCGGGCAGAGAACCCGTTGCTAAAAATTTTGATGCCCACCCCTGCCTAAGATCTAATAGTGTTGGGTGGCCAATTCTATTATTCTTTCTACCCACAGGGGACTCAAAGAGGCAAATATTCTGCAATAAAATACTAGCAGTTAACATTGCAAAATGCAAGTCAGGTAATTAGGAGTACAACTCAGAAAGCCTGACTCAGGAGAAATAATTTAAGCCTTTCCCTAAATAAGAGTCAGAACTGTCCAGAGAAAGTTTGATAAAAAGAAGGACTAGAGGCATTCCAGTATCTAAGGAAAGAAGAAGAGGGGATCAATGTATTCTCCAAAGCACCTGAAGAAACAATGGATGGAAACTGAACAGAGAGAAGCAATCTAAAACTAAGGGGAAATTTCCTGACAGTGAGAAAAATTAACCAGTGGAATGGCTTGCCTTCAGAAATCATGGGTGGTTCATCACTGGAAGTTTTTAAGAAGACACTGGATAGCCATTTGTCTGACATGGCATGGATGTTTTTTTTGCTTAAGCAGGGGGTTGGACTAGAAGACCTCCAAGGTTCCTTCTGACTCTATTATTCTGTTCTTCTGACAGTCCAGAGCTTGGCATCAGGAGAATTACCAATATAATATAGAGGTTAATAGGATGGACTTAGGCAAGAGAGCCCTGAGTTCAAGTCCATCTTTCATTTTGAAGATGTACTGGGTAACTTTTAATCTGAGAGCCAGTTTGGGACAATAGATTAAGGCATCAGATTAAAAATCAGGAATGCTTTGAGTTCTGTTTCTGCCCTAAGCACAAAGACAACTACATGCCGTTTGGTTAGTCATTCTCTTTCAACCCTAGGAAGAAAGCAAACAAGGCCAAACCATTTCCAAAATATGTTGCCCCCCTCCACCCGGAAAAACCTGGCAGAGATTTGTCTAGGCAATTATCAGGAGTCAACACTGACATGAACACACAAGAAACAACAGTAACTGCAAACGCACACAACTTAATGTATGGATTTTGTTAGTGAATATAATAACCAGAGGTTATAACTACCGCAACAATATAACAGTGCTAATATATTCAGAAAAGAATATACAGAGCAATGGTGAAATGAATGAAATTTGTAGAAGCTAAAATATATCCATAAAGTATTAGTATATAACTGGCTCAACACTTTAAGATATTAAATCTAGTGATACAGCTAATATGAAACATAATCAATTTTAAAATCTGTTTCTGAGAGTTATAATTATTGAAAAACCTGAAAAACTGGGTATGCAATCTGCAATTTCTGGGTGAAAGGTGGGGTTTAAATCTAATTTATTTTAAAGAGAGGTGTTTAATAAACAGAAGGACCTTTGAAAGCACTGCATATATGTAAGGCAATGTGGAGAATAGCCTTCGGAGATAAATTAGGATTCAGCCAATGTATCTTTTCATCACCTTTATGATGGCTGATGATCAAGTGGTACCTTGATTTTAATTTTTGCAAACTATGCTGTACATCCATTTTAGGGCGTAAAGTAATAATTATTCTTCCATGATTCATTGTGATTGAAAACAATAAAAATATTTACTGATATTCTTGCATACTTGGGTTCCTTGCTGTGAGAATATTCAGAGAAAATCTCTCATATTTCTCTTTTAAAATTATGCCGAATCAACATTGATGGCAAAAGCAAGGGCACAAAATTGATTATTAAATTATGGGAGAGGTTTAGCTCTTGGGTATCATTTGGTTTTTAAACGAAGAATCCCAGAGCTTCTCTGTGTATTATCCCTTACCTTTAATTTTTTCTGCCTCTTCATTCATCTGCTTTCCAGATGAGTTTCAAAAGTACACAGCTGAAATACGGCACAGAGTGATTGTATCTCCAGTTAATTCAGCCTCGACAGACACAGGAACTGCCACAGCAGCCTGCTATGTTTCTTAGCCCATTGCTCTAGACATACATGTCATTTGAATGATGTACCTAGAAACAATATATACTCTAGGGGTGTATACTACTGGGTTTGGACAAATCCCAAATTCTGAGCCAAAGCAGATCCCTTCAGAAAGATATGTGGACCCTTGAAGCTTCGATGTTCCTGGATTTTTGAATGTGCCTTCAAAAGTGGATGTAAAGGGAGATGCTGCCAGATTGCTACATTCTGTCCACGTTTTCCATATGCGATAGTCCTGACAGAGGGTCAGCGTAAATCAGGAAAGAAAGACAGGTTCTTCCAGATACGTGTTGTTGTTTCTATCTCAAATAAATTCCAATTCTGTACTGCCAGTCACTGCAGCATTTGTATACTGTATGCATCATAACAATTTCCAGCTTTATTCCTCCTTTATAACTAGAATCTCAATCAGATCGGCCTGATATATTTATTATTTCTGAGTCTTCCCTCCTGTCTCTTTGCAGATCCCCAAAACAATTTCTAGGCTCATAAGAGCCCAGGTGAATGGATAAAACTGACAAGGGGTTAATCTAAGTAAGAGGTCACAAGCACCAAGAGCAATAGAAGGTTAAAGAAGCTACATGCTTTCCACACCTTTGAAACTCTCTGCATCCTTCCTCCTCCTTTTACACCTACAACTTATCAGGCTGGCTATTTTTGAAAGCAGGTTTAGCATTCTTTTGAAAAAAGATTTCCATATTTAACTCTGTGTGTTGGTGAGCAGTTAGGAGGTCCTCCCAGACATTACTTCTGCTCAAAGAGTAGGTGTCAACTATAGCTTGGAGGACCTTTGCACAGGTACCACTTGCAGTAGTTTCTGAATTGAGTAGTTGGTCTAGAATGGAGTGGAGTGAGAACATTGTTCTCACATAACTTTGTTGGTCAATGAGATGCATTAACTTCCAATGATGTTCCTGGCACAGTTGAAGGTGCTGATTATCACCGCGACATGGCATAGGGCCTGGCTATTGGTGGGACCGTCTCAAATGATTTTGCTCTCTCCTAGGACTTTGATCTGGGGCTGCTCTATTAAGCAATGTTATCTTGATGGACCCAGGAGCTGTGCTTTCTTTGCCCTGTTCTGTAGACAGCATCTCCCAGATATTTGGATGAACCTAGCCCTTCATAAGGGACTTGACATTCAAAACAGGCATTTGAGCCAGGATGTTACTAACCTTTGTTTGTTGTTTGATTGACTGAAGTATTGTTACAAATGGAGAAGATTTTTTTTCTCGTTCCTATACTTTGTTTGAATTATAGTGGATTGTTTTATTTAGTTGGTTTTCAATTTTTATAGGCTGTCAAAAGTCATCGTTTAGATGGGCAGCCATATAAAGAACCCACCATTGCTTTCCTAGACTTGTCTCCCATTAAAACTGTACAGACAGCCCCAGTTGTAGGCCTTGTTATTAAGCAGGTTTAAAGCTTGATAGTCAGGATAGCATGTTGTTACTGCTATTTGAATTTATTTGTTAGCAACTCAAGGATGTGAGGAATTCATATTAACGTGGCTAGGGGGAAAGGTCCTTTAATCATGTTAAGAATTTCAAATGCAGTCTTTGTGCACCTAACTCTTATTAGGTACAAAGATTTATCCAAACAATGATAGGAATTAGGTGTCCTCTGTGGATGTAATCACATTTTTTTTGTCATCACTTGACATTGGACTTGATAGTCACATTGACCATGCTCCAATCATTTGAAAAGATGCCTCCCACTTAAACAGTGAGAGGTCACTGCAGTAAGAAAAACTGTGTGTTCTATCAACAGTGGGAGAGTGATTTAAATTATTATGAAGAGACGGAATGAATCCTAAGATAAAGGTATGTCAGGATGGTATAATTTCTAACTAACCTTTTGAGATCACCTAAATTATGAATCTAAATTAAATCACCTAAATTATGAATCTCAAGTGTATGGGAGATAATTGAACAGTGCTGTTGTCAATGGCTTTGAAAGAGCCTAATCACATATAGGAATAGGTAAATGGAGGACAAACATATAAAAGCAAAGATATTCTGAATCCTGCAGGAGATAAAAAAACAGTTTAGGGAATGGCTTTTAGAGAGTGGACTACAGAGACAAGAAAGGGATATGCCATTGCCCTTTACACCATATTCCCAGTATTCAAGGTTGCTTTTCATAACTGTTACATTACCACCCCTTGGGCAGGCAGTTTCAACCATGTTTTTATCTTACTATGGCAATATTTGGTCCTATACAGTAGTGGTATTCTATCGGTTCAGCCCAGTTCTGGCGTACCAGTTCTGGCGTGCCGAAGATCAGCTGGCAGAGAACCGGTTTGCTCCAAGTCTCTCCGATGCTCTGCAGTTGGGCTTACCTGACCAACCCTGCTCCTAGGTCCTTTTTAACCTGTCAGCTGTTTGGTGGATTGCTGTGCTAAACAGCTGAGAAGTGGTAGCTTAGTTTTTACTGCTTTAACATGTGCGCAAAGTGCACGTTTGGTGCATGTGCATGTTGAGTCACATGACCCTCCCCCTGCAGCCACGCCCACCAAGCCACACCCACAGAACCGGTAGTGGGAACTTTTGAATCCCACCACTGGTCCTATACTGTGTGTCAGTCCTCCAGATATGTTAGTTGGATAGGATAGCTGATACCAAAGGAGTAAAGAAAATGGAAATGATGAAGTTTAGAGTGGTGGTCAATACATTTAAATAAATTAATAAATTAAAATTTATGCAGTGCTGGTTACTGCACAGCCTACAAATGGTTCCAAGTAGAATCAGCTACTTTCTTAAAGACCCGGCTCCATTGTTCTATTTTTGTTTTACTTTATTTTATTTTTTATTAAGGATTTTAATCATAATAGCATACCTAATAGCAATTAAACAAAGAAAAAAGGGCATAGAAAAAAAGAATAAAAAAGAAAGAAAAAAGAAAGAATATAATAAAGGAAAAAAAAACAAAATAAAACTTATTCAACCCTGAATACTTAGAGACAAATTTAGTAGCTCTTGTGCCTTATAAGATTACAAGCATCCTGTTATGTCCCTGGAACTTGCCAAAGTCCCCACCCAGGTCTGTTCATGCTGCGGGGGCGTTTGCTGCCCCTCATTGGCTGGCTTCCCTCGTCAGCCAGCTATAAAAGCCAGCTGCAGGGTTCGGTCAGCCGCTGTTCGCTGTGAGCCTGCTCCAGGCAGGGCTAACACGTTCAGTCCTTTATTGCTTTAATAAAGTCTTGTTGCATCCATGCTCAATCTACAACACTGGCGACGAAGGTGGGATGGCTACCAGAGGCAATCCGCAACAGCTGAAGTCACTCAATTGCTGAGCCGCAGCCGCGCCGCCGGAGAGCTCGGTCAGCAAAAGCGAAAGGAAGAGTGTCTGTAGCCGCTCGGTTAGCAAGCTACAGGGAAAGTGAAGCGCTGCGAGCCGCAGCCGCTCAGCTCAAAAGGGCGCGAAATTCAAACGGCTGTCATTTGAATTCGGTCGGAGTACAGCGCGGTGCTGTCACTCCGGGAGTCTCTGACGCCAGCACAGGGCGCGAGATTCAAATCACTGTCAGCGGCGGTCAGCCATTACCGCCTACGCTCTCCAGGAGCGCGAAATTCAAATAACGCTGCCAACGACCATTGCAGCCTGAGCCATAGCGTAACCCAGAGAGAACAGAGAGATTCTGTGGAACCTCTCAAGAGCTGAAGTCACTAGCCTGACAAGAGCACAAAGGGCCATTTTGTTGTCCCAGAGAGATCTTACAGCAGTGTAACCTGCAGAAGTTCTCATCATGAACTCCAACCCAGCCTTCCCACCGTTCAAGCCTGATGAAGAAAAGTGGGAGTCATACAAAAATCGTTTTAAACACTACATCAATGCCATTGGTCTGGCTGATGCTGGGGAGCACAGAAAGAAGTCATTCTTCCTCAGTTATTGCGGAGCCATCGTTTTTGATACCGCCACAGCACTCATCGCTCCACGTGAGTTAAAGAATGTTCCCTGGGCAGAATTGCTGGAAATCCTCACCAATCATTACTCCCCTAGGCCCTCACAGATCGCGAGGCGTTTCACCTTCCGGATGAGGAAGCAAGCTGAAAAGGAAACCGTCAACCAGTACATGGCCGCCTTGAGGACTGCAGCTCTCCACTGCGGGTTCGGGAACTACTTAGATGACATGCTCCTCGACCAGCTCGTCTGCGGGGTCAAGGACCTCCACCTTCAAAGGCGACTGCTTGCCAGGAAGGATCTCAACCTCTCCCAGGCCGTCGAGGAAGCCTTGGCTGCAGAACTGGCAACCCAGTCAGCCACCGAGATTCAAGGTCCCGTTCCCAAACAAAGCTGTGCCACCATCCACTCAGAAGAGGTGGTCAACGAAGAGGATCCCAGCGATCAAACAGACATCCACCGCCTCGCTCATGCCAAACAACCACAGGTAGGAACCAGGCAAGAAAGCAACAGTGCACCCAAACACATCATCCTGTGCCTATCCTGTGGCAGACCTCACTCGAGAGCTTCGTGCAAATTCAAAGGTGCCACCTGCAACAATTGCCACAAAAAAGGCCACATCGCCAGAGTCTGCCAGGCCGCACACAACTCAGCACAAAAGGTTCCTTCCTTTTCCCATTCTGGACCCCAAAGGCAAGTACTAAACTGTCACACTTGCTACCATGCTAACCACACCTGTCATTCTATTAGTAAAATCACACTCTCCATTTTATTAGAAGGTAAACCTTGTCGTATGGAGGTTGACACGGGGTCAGCGCTCTCAATCATCTCTTGGAGCACTCTCAAGAAAATCCAGCCCAGACTATCCAGAGACCAGCTCCAGAAGTGCCAGCTCACCTTGAGGGACTATCAAGGGAAGGACATCCCTGTACTCGGCAAAGGCAAGTTCCTTGTTAATTTTAAAGCTTTCAAAGGCCACCTGCCTCTAGTGGTAGTTAACAGCAACCTCCCTAGTCTCTTGGGGCTTGATTGGTTCCCCTACCTCGGCCTAGGGTTAACAGGAGTCCATGCTGTCTCAGCTTCTGACACTGACTCCTTATTCACTGACTACTCAGACGTATTCAGCGATGAGTTGGGGTGTTATAACGGTACCCCCATCTCATTTGCAGTTGACCCCCAAGCAGTTCCAGTCCGGCTGAAACCTCGTAGAGTCCCATTCACCATTCGGCCTAAACTGGACGCGGAACTGGATAAATTATTAAAGCAAGGGGTCATTGAGCCGACAGACTTCGCCAAATGGGAGACGCCAATTGTCACACCCCTTAAAAAGGACGGCAGTCTGAGAATTTGTTCGGATTACAAAACAACAATTAACCGCTTTCTACAAGTTAGCGCTTGCCCAGTCCCGGTCATTCAACATTTATTGCACACTTTTGAGCCTGGCAACATTTTTGCCAAATTGGACATGTCACAAGCGTATCAACAGTTCCCTGTTGACAACCAAACAGCCGAATTACAAACTATTGTGACCCACAGGGGTGCTTTCCGGTGCAGGCGTCTCCAGTTTGGCGTAAGTGTTGCCCCTGGCATCTTCCAATCCCTCATGGAGCGTATACTTCAGGGCCTCCCTGGCATAGTACCCTACTTCGACGACATATTGGTCTCGGCCAGGGACAGGCCCCAACTCTTCCAGAGAGTCAGAGCAGTGTTAGACAGGTTCAGACAGCATGGCCTCAAATTAAAAAGGGAGAAATGTGCCATTGCCACTAGACAGGTGGACTTTCTGGGCTATAGAATTGACGCCTCAGGCATTCACCCCCTAGAATCCAAAGTCAAGGCAATCCATGAGGCACCCACACCAACCACTAAAGCCGAGCTACAAGCCTTTTTGGGATTATTGAACTTCTATGCGTCATTCCTACCTCACAAAGCGCCAGTAGCAGAGCCTTTACACAGGCTCTTAGATAAAAAATCACCTTGGCACTGGGGACACAAGGAAGACACCGCTTTCGCGCAGTCAAATCACTGCTCACATCAGACGCGGTCCTTATTCAATTTGACCCACATCTTCCATTAGTACTAGCAGCTGATGCATCCCCTTTTGGGATTGGAGCTGTCTTAAGCCACAGACTACCCAACGGCTCCGAGGCACCAATCGCCTTCTTTTCCAGAACGCTCTCAGCAACAGAGCGTAACTATAGTCAAATTGACAAGGAGGCTTTAGCCGCAGTGGCAGCGGTAAAGAAATTTCATGAATTCCTTTTTGGCCACAACTTCGAACTAATCACGGACCACAAGCCTCTCCTGGGTCTTCTATCCAGAGACAAACAGACTCCCCAAGTGTTGTCTCCCAGAATGACGAGGTGGACCTTGTTCCTGGCGGCATACTCGTACAAGCTCATCCACCGCCCAGGAAAAATGTTAAGCCACGCAGACGCCCTCAGACGCTGCCCCCTGCCAGCTCCAGCTGAGGACCCGGCCCCGGTCCATGCCATCTTCGATGTCACCGAGCTCGACCTTCCTGTCACCGCCCTCGACATCGCCACCAAATCCAAGATGGACAAAACAATCGCCCAGGTACTGGACTGGGTGAGGAGGGGGTGGCCGGGCACTAACTTCGCAACCGAATTCACACCTTTTAAGACCCGTCAACAGGAACTATCTAGCTTGCAGGGCTGCCTGTTGTGGGGCACCAGAGTTGTCATTCCGGCCTCGCTTCGCACACAAGTCTTAGAGGCAGTACACGAGGGCCACCCGGGCATCGTCCGGATGAAGGCGTTGGCTCGGAGTTACGTCTGGTGGCCTGGCTTGGACAATGACATCGTCAAGTGGGTAAGCTCTTGCCAACCCTGTCAGGAATCCAGACCATCCCCTCCAGTCACCACCCCCACAAAGTGGGAGAGTGCCAACGCGCCTTGGTCAAGGCTTCACATTGACTTAGCGGGCCCAATACACGGCAAAACCTTCTTGGTGGTCGTAGATTCATACTCTAAATGGATCGATGCGGCCCAACTATCCACGACAACCACGCAAGCAGTTACCAAGGCCTTGACCCGTCTATTCGTGACACACGGGCTACCAGACACTATAGTTTTGGACAATGGCCCCCAGTTTGCCTCAGCAGAATTCAGCCGCTTTGCCACCAATCTTGGCATCCGACACATCTTCACGGCCCCCTTTCATCCTGCCAGCAACGGATTGGCAGAGAGAGCCGTTAGGACCACAAAAGAAGCGTTAGCCAGATTCAGCAAAGAAGACTGGCATCACAGACTCTCCCGCTTCTTACTAAGCCAACACTCAACCCCTTGCATGGTCACCAACAAATCCCCAGCTGAACTCCTGATGGGTAGACGCCTAAGAACTGTGTTGGTTAGGCTCCACCCTCACTATTGTCCTGACACCCCTCTTGCTTCAATGACGGGGGTCAGAGATTTTGTCTTGCAGGAACATGTCTTTGCAAGGAACTACGCCGGAGACCCACTTTGGATTCCAGGGGAGATTGTAGCCATCACCGGTCCCAGGTCGTACCGAGTCCAGCTGGAAGATGGCCGCATCTGGAGAAGGCACCTGGACCAGCTTAGGAAGCGACAAGGTACCCTCGCCAGTGCCGGATCGTGGGCACAGGTCAGCACCCCGGCGCCTCACCAAACTCTCATCGAAGACCGTTCCAGAGACTCTTCGCCACCATCACCCGAGCCGAGGGAGCAGGCAGTAGACCGGGACTGCCCGATGGGTCCTCCGCCTGAACCATCTGATGGAGCCACGACATCGCCGGCCAGAAGCACGTCACCGATACCAGCGCAGACCTCCGAGCGAGCTCGCACCCCATCACCAACCCAACCTGTTTCTTCGAACTCTGAGACACTTGGCAGCTCGCCTGAGTTACGACGCTCGGGGCGCCAGCACAGACCACCCGCTTATTTAAATGACTATGCGTGTTTGCATCTGGGGGGAAGGGGTGTTATGTCCCTGGAACTTGCCAAAGTCCCCACCCAGGTCCGTTCATGCTGCGGGGGCGTTTGCTGCCCCTCATTGGCTGGCTTCCCTCGTCAGCCAGCTATAAAAGCCAGCTGCAGGGTTCGGTCAGCCGCTGTTCGCTGTGAGCCTGCTCCAGGCAGGGCTAACACGTTCAGTCCTTTATTGCTTTAATAAAGTCTTGTTGCATCCATGCCCTGGTCTAGCCTCTCATTGCTCAATCTACAACACATCCCACCCTTTTTCTACCAGCAAATCCACAAAGTTGGTTATCTTTGTTATGACTTACAATAACCCAAGATAGCCAAAATCATTCAAGTTGCTATAAGAAGCTATTTAGTTTTTATAGTTAATTCCAAAATGAAAAGTCAATATATAAAATTTAACCGAACCCGTAATCCATTTATAACTTTTTTAGGATCAAAATCTTGTTTAGTTTTTGGCTGTTTATTTCAATTCTTTATATTTTTATGCTTATAATTTTTTTTTTGGTTCAGAATTGATGCTAAACTCACTCATAACTTTTCAAACTTATTGATTGGAAGGTCTCTAACAGCTTTAAGATGATTAATAGGCAATTTCAGAAAATTGACTATTTCAGATTAAAAACTGACACTTTTAAACTTAGTTTCAGCCACAGTTGCGAGCAAGAGACCCTGTTCCATTAGTAAATAGCCCTCACTGTTTAGAAATTTCTCTGAGAATGAAGAACATATCTGCTTTTCTGCAGATTTATTCTAGTCCTGCATGATGGCACAACAGAAAACTGTTCTGCTTTGTCTTTTGCATGACAATCTGAGGTTCATTAGTCTGACCAGTAATTTCCTCCCTTATATATCTAAAGAAACTTCCCCAGATCAGCTCCACCAAATTCAAGAGGTACCATTACTCTTAAAAATTTCTTCCTCTATCTCCTGTTTCAATATCTTTATCTAGCAATTAAGCTGTTGGACTGCAGCCAGAGAGAGTCTCCTGAAAATTTGCCAGGTGACTTTCAGTTATGTCTGTGCATAACTTACCTTTCAGGGTTGTTATGATGATCCCCAGATAGCTGCTTTGACACTGGAGAAAAATTTAGTGTGTGTAATGAGATTTTTGTCTATGATTTTAGGAATATAATTTTTTTGATTGCATTATTTGTTAGATCATACTATTTGTTGGAGAATTACTGTAGGTAACTTTCCATTTAGTTTGTACCCAGCACACTCCTAGTCAGTCTCCATATCCAGATCTGAGCAAATGCACATTTGTATTACTCAATTCATCTACCACGAATATAGCTTGATGTTAAATATCAGAAAACAATACAATTAGCATGAAAAATAGGGAGATTTTAGATTGTCTCTCTCCTCCCTCCCTCTCTCCTTCTCCCTTTCTCCCTCCCTCCCTCTCAGAGCAGAAAACTTTCCAAAGTTACTGGACTAGGGGTAATTAGCACAGTCCCAAAGACAGTTGCTCTGGATTGTTTCAGATTTAGCCCTTTTATGTCCTTGACTTACAACCAGTGGTGGGATTCCACATTTTTTCCTACTGATTCTACGAGACCGTGCTTTGCGGCCCACACAGCACTCAAAAACTGCCCTCTGCGTCAGCACTAGTGAGGTGAGCTGATTTTAACCTCAACTGACGGTCAGATGATATTTCTGAAATATGGGCCAGATCCGTATGAGTAGGTCGTTAACAAAATGGCATAATCTACAATGAAAACAGAAATAAAATCAACTGCACCATGATTTGAATTAATTCCAAAATAATGATTAAAATCATTATTCACATCTTAATGTCTACATTTGGATCTCAGATGTAGGTTGTATATCGCAGCCATACTTCTCTGAAGTCAGTCTCCTTCCCCAATTTTAAATCTTTGGACTGTGTAGGCAATATTTTTAAAACTACTACTACTACTACTACTACTTACTATGGTACTACTACTATGCTACTACTGTGCTACTACTACTACTATTACTACTAAATCATTTGAAAAAATGTGATCTTAAAGATCTTTATTAGCGGAATTATATGAGTTCTTTTCTCAATAAAGACTTATAAAAAGAAAGCATGGACACAGACTTCTGTATCTCTGTATTATTAGTTTTTGCAGAATTATTTGGCTTTAATGTGATCATGACCTGTTGCCATTTCAGAACAATGTTTTCACTTGCAGCAATAGTCCAACAATAGTCTAACTTTGTCAAACCTGTGAAATCTCTGCTCAGAGAATTGCTCTACTCCAAACTCCAATTACAGGAATGTCCTTTGTGGAGAACATACTCCTGCTGACCGATGCCACTCTAGTTCAAAGATCAAGAGACAAGACAGCAGGGATCTAGGCTACAGGGTGAGAAGGCAGGAAACCCAGTGCCTAAACTTCCAGTTAGGGTCAGATTTGCATTCCTCTCTAAATTATTCCTACCTTTCCTCATAAACATTAGCCTGGAATATATTATGCCGATCTGTGTGCTTTTTCATATTGGATGATATGCAAGTATTCAGCCTATTCATAACGGACATGAATTAATCAGTCCTTGGAGTTCTATTTGAAGACACACTAACACTCACACAAAGACAAACACTTCCAATGTGTGCAAATGCTGCAAGTCAACAGTGCTCTGTGGTTATTTTGCAGATAGAACCAACTACACTGTTTCATGATATCAGCACTGAAAGTGTCTGCTGTAAGGTACATCTGTAAGGTGTCTCTTTGCATGCAGGTGAGTACCTGTGGCCCTCCAGATGTTAACAAATTATAATTCTTAGTATGCCTCAGTACTGACATTGCTGGCTATGCCTACTGGGAGTAGACATTCAGCAACATCTGGAGAGTTGCAGGTTGCCCACCCCGGAGAATGACCCCATTGCCAATTGCAAAGCACAACTAATCAAATTCCTGGCCTCTTGATTAAAAACCGCTTTCCAGAAGTTCTTCTTCAGCCTAATCTGTTTCAAATAAAGATGATAAAACTAACATCTCTTTATAAATATATTGCAAAAGAGCAATCTTTTGCTGAACTCACTATTGTAAGCTTGGTGGTTGTCTGTCAGTGGCAATTTCTCTTCTTCTCCTAACAGGCTGCTGCTCTTTATTTGGAAAACCCACCCAGTGTGATCCTCTGGGACACTTGTCAGAAACCATATGTACCCTATTCCACCCCACCCCACCCTACCCCTACCTCCCAAATTTCTTCAGTGACAAGGGAATTCTTTTAGCAGATAGGGCTGACAGCCGGTATTCCTGAATTCCTCTAATCCTGGCTATGCTAGCTGCTCCCTGTGTGGCCTTGGAAAAGGCACTGGACTGTTCCTTAGCATTTTCCGGAAAGAGGTGAACAAGCCATCTCCAGAGAGCATAGGCAAGGCTGGGTGTGCCTTCCAGCAAACATAACTGGAACAGAATTCCATCCCTGTACATTTGAACCCCAGCGTGGAAGGGCTGAAAGGTAGACAAAAGATTATCTAGATGTAGCTGATACCGTAGAAAGTTGAAAACAACAAACTAAATACACATTTGGTCATGAACCGCATGCTACACATATCTTTGAAGATATTCTTTTGATTTTTTTTTGGAGAGCTGTCCCTTTAAACCGAGAAGGAGCTTATGCTTGTTGCTGCACTACAATACTCTGAGCATCAGGAAGCATCCTAATAATAATAATAATAATAATAATAATAATAATAATAATAATAATAATAATAATGAAATGCAGCATTAAGGATCACAAAAGAGGACACAGATTTGCCTTAACATGGTTAAAAAGGACTTAAGTGATAGGATTGTGATTTGCATGGTACATGGTAGTTGGCTTTCCCCTAGTAAGGTTCTGTCTGATCTTTGAACTCTGTTTCTTTACCTTCAAATGTAGGAGTAGGAAGCCAGTGGATTTTCATATGTGTTCCTGACCTACTCTTCTCAGGAACTTCAGCCATCAAGTGCAATTGTGAGGGAGGGAAGGAATTCAGCAAGAAGTGGAGGGTCACAGTTTGCCCACTCCTCAAATCAAAGATTATCCTCTAAAAACCCTTCAAATAAGACACAGTCACATGCATATATTAGCTGTAGAAGAGACTTCAATAGTATCTTTCTGATGAATCAGAGTTTTTTGAATTCAGAATATGGGATGAATTGGCACCACCTTGATATAGAAATTGCGGCATTTTCATTTGTAATACCCTGCAGGTTGTAATGAAGTTTCCGATAAATTCTTTCCTTTGTACATTTCAGATTGGATTTTGAGATTATTGGTTAGCAAAGGATTGTTTACAGACCTGAAATCCTGATCTCAATGTTTCCAGGATATAAAACTGTACATGGACAGGAACACCTTGGGGCAACAATTTAGGATCTCCAAATGAGTGCTGCTCAGAATCGTGCTGCCTTTGATACAACAGATAATATTATAGCTGTTCTGAATTATAACTAGAAGCCACTAATAACCTTATCCTCCCTGAATTTCTTAATATCTAATTAAGTTTTGCAGTCACTGTTGACTTCCACATTTACCAGACCCTGCTGAAGAACATGCTATGTTCTGTTTCAAGAGTCATGTCTAACATCGGATCCTTCATTTATAAAGTCTCTCATCTGCTGTAACACTCTGACAATACGTCTTTCAGCCGGGTTTTTGGAGTTAAATAAAAGCCCACATCATTTTGCTCTGTTTATTACAATCTTTTCCTTACACACTCTGTAGTGTTCTGTTTTACTAGTCTAAGTTTACATGCTAAGGGCATCACAAGATTGGGAGGACAATATAAAATGGCTTCGTGTTAGTTTAAAGTAATTCAGAAATGACTGCAGGAACACACTGATCTGATTAAATCCACATTTGCAGCTCTCGTTTATGAGAAGGGGCCCGTAAATTGTCAATTTCAGTATTATGATCAGACCTGCCCTTTGATCCTCCCACCCTTACTGGATTCAATTGTATATGCACAAGAGCCCAAGAGCAGAAACATTCTGTTTGTTTAGGCAGCAAATGGGCAAATGATTTTCCTTGTCAGTTTCTGTACGAGTACTTCTGCGGGTGTTTACACACACAGTATCCATATATTATAGATTGTCTGTCTCACACACACATGTAATACAAACACATGACTTTGATATGGAGCACAGGCAATTCAGCTTCTTCTCTGCCTCCCACCCAGCCACCCCTTTCAATTTCACCCATCTCTCTGGTTTTTATTTCATTTTTAAGCTCTTTTATTTGAGCGTTCATAAACTTTGAGCCCTAAGCCAGGCTTAAAACCACATCAGGAACAGATTTTTTTTTTTAAAAAATAAGTCTCAAACAATGCCAAACAGAATAGGCCTGTGTTAAGACGATGTACATTTGATAAACATGTGAACTTCCCAGGCAGATTGGCCCAAACAGGCGTTTTTGTAGCATTTTGCTTTTTATTTATAGATGTCTATTTTGTGGAGTGAAGAACAGGTTTGGTTTAGCTGCCTCTTTGGGTGGTCCAACACAACTTTTACTTAGGCATCCAGTAGCCTGCAGGCATAATTGGTATGCATGCTGTTGTATCTGAGATAGCTTAATAAAGCATTACATATCTTACTGCTTCCATATTTTATTACTTAACCCAGTGCATGTGGTCAGCGAGTAATTTGAATCAGCTGTGTTTTTACTTTCTGTTTTAAAGCTGAAGTCTGAATTTCTCTGTGAATTCTTTGAAACGAACTAATACGATGCATGCAGCGATAAAGGGGGTTAATCAGAGACAGACTGTTAGTATAATATTGGATTGCCCCAGGTGTAGTTTATTTTCATATTATTGGTGGTTTTACCATGGAACGTCAGAAAAAAGAAGAAGCAACATTTCCTTGTAAGCGCCTGGAAGGAAAAGTGCAGATTCACTTCAGAATTAGGATTTGTTCTCCCCCTTAATAAGTACTACAACTCCCCTGCCCCTAATTAGGTTAAGATGAATTAGTATGTTGATTCAATACCTTCTTATAACAGAACATTGATGTAACATTAAAGAAATGTGAATGAACCTTTAAAAACAAGGTATTATGAAGAATTTGATTAAACCTGCTGAAATGCTGCTACAAGGGTCTTTTCAATGGATGTTCAGGGAGTTAGTGCTACAAGAGGAGAGCTCTAGTCAGCCAAAGTGTATTTTGTGTAATAACATTCTTTTCTGTGCTAGAAGAGCTAGAGAGAGTTGTAAGGGACCTGCACATAGACTTCAACTCTTCAGTCTATATTAACTGTCAACAATATGTTTTTTCTTCTTCTGTTACTGAAGGTTCTGGTTAGGCTTCCTTGTTAAAAAGATTGGAATGATTGGCTCAAAGCAAAGCTGTGTGTAAGATCAGCCAAATAATTTTTTTCTGCCAGCTAGATTTCATCTCAACTTAGTTAATTTGAACAGGAATTATTTATGAGAGAAAGAGGCTAGCAGGAAAGAAAGTCATGGTGTTTTAGTTACTCAATGAATAATCAGTTTCACCTAAAACTTTTAAAATCATAACAAGGTGAAATATTTTCTTTTTCTTGCAGAACATATATGCATAGACACAAACACATACGCATATACACAAAGCACACAGATTCTTAGGGGCTAAAGATTTACTTAGGAACCAAGTTTCTTTCCAATTTGCTTAACTAGGCAAATTTTATAAGAGTTTGATCTGTACTAGAAAAGCAAAATCACTATAAAATCACAGGCTTTCAGCAAGATCAGTTTACATGTTAAACCTAGAATTTAAAAAATTTGCATAGCTTTCATGGAATAGCTTGTGCACGATTAATGTGATATGATTGTAAATACAAAATACATTACCACTAATTGGCAGTACTCTAATCATGAGATGAATTGCTAGTTATAACTAAAAATTAGCTACAGTAGATTAATGTTGTGCTGACAAGCATGGAGATAGAATAGAGCGCTTTCAAAGCAGTTTCCAATTCTAAAATTAACTTTTAGGGTTTTGCATGGTTTTGTTTATTTTAATGTATTCCGTGGTTACTTTTAATGCAAACTGGACTAAATTTGATTTAAACAAAGCATTTTTCACAGCATAAATCTATCCAATCGCATTGCATAACTTTTCCTTTCCTTTTCCCCATCTCTTTTAATATTTGCACCTACTTTTCTTTTCTAAGGAAGCCAACAGTAACTCATAATCATTTTTTCGAACATATTTGATTAAAGAAAAAAAACCACCAGAATTAACTATTGATAAAAAATGCTGTAAGAATTGAGGAATCAAATGTCACTTTCATTCCTTGATTGTTTTGGAAAGATTGAAGCTGGTTAGTATGTAGTTGGGAGATTAAAAGAAATTTCAAGCTTGTTTCCTGAACTTGTTTGCTGATCTCGGAAGAAGGTATTGGCAAGCCAATTTCTGTACTGTCTCTACCAAGAAAATCACATGGACATGCCCATGAGGTCATCAGGAGCTGAACTTGATGTGGAGACTTGATGTTCTACTTTTTAGTACTTAAGAATAATAAACAACAATTGCTAACCAAAATGCCAAAGTCACAAACTAATATGAGCAATAAATACCATATTTGCAAAAAATCCAATCTGTACATTCTTGTAAGTATTCTTGTAAAAATGCTTAAAACATTTCAGGGGAAAAGCAAAAACATAAGAAGATTAAAAAGTGTAAAGGAGACTATTACAAATCCTCTAAGCAAAGGGTTTTTTGGTCTTTTAATGATCTTGTAGTCCGTTGCGGGCTGGATTCTGGGCAACTGAATGGAGTTGAGTGTTTACTGGCTGGATGCCCTTCCTGTCACCAATGCCCTTCCTGTCACCATAGCAGATATATTCTCATTGTGCCCAGAGAGAGAAATATCTACCTCTACCTAGGATCGAAATCACAGTGTCCTGATTGTGAGGTGAGAGCTCCATCTCTAGGCCACTGCACCACTCAAATCTGCTAAGCAAAGATAAACCTTTAAAATACATAAATCCTCAATTTACCATCTCAACTGAGCCCAACATTTTTGATGCTAGGCAAGGCACTTATTAAGTGAGTTTTGCCCCATTTTATTATCTTTTTGACCATAGTTGTTAAGTAGGTCAATTTAGTTGTTAAATGAATGATGTGGTTGTTGAGTGAAGCTGGTCTTACCCACTGACTTTGCTTGAGAGAAGCTGGCTGGAATGGTCATCGCAGGACCATGTGATTGCACAATTGTCATAAATACATGCCTGTTTCCAAGTGCCCAAATTCTGATCACGTGATCACGAGGACGCTGCAAATTCCCGTGTCAGATCAGTCCTTTCATCCGTATTCCAGGAAGAGGAGCTAACCCTTCCTTTCTGGGAACTCAAAGGGGAGATTCTTCTTGAGTTTTCAGTGTCATATTGATAATAGAGGATGAGTTTGTGGTGTAAAGTTACAGAGTGTGGACATATGGGAGGGGAACACAAAAAGAGAGCTGTAGTTAATTGGGGGAATAGCTTAACTTGGCTTAACAATGTCCTCTGAACAAAGGAAGAAAGATAGCTGAATTTAAGTTTAAAATTCTTACCTCCTCATAGGTTGTTCATTAATTACACAAACTTGGTTAGACAGTGGATTCCAGACAGAAGAAGCATCCTATACTCCCACAAACTTATAAAAGAATTCCAGGAGCAAACTGGCAGGTCTTTCCCCACCTCCTCTTAGCCTTCCTGGGAGATTCAGCTGCACAAAATATCAGTGAGTTTTGCTTCAGAAAAGGGTGTATTGTAAATTTATGTAAACCAATGGTGAACGCCCAAATCACCTAATAATTAAATAACCAAATAATAATAATTCTGTCACTAGAAAGTTAAATTTATTAAAATTCCATTAGGTTTAATGCATATAATGGAATTGAATACTTTATTTGGCCAAGTGTGATTAGACACACAAGGAATTTGTTTCCAGTATAGAAGCTCTCAGTGTACATGCAAAGCAATGTAATGGATGTCATTTAACTCCTTACCATGTAAAATGGGAGAAAGGACCAAAAATTATACCCTTGTTTTTCTGGGGCATCAATCTATCTTCATAGCTACCAACCAATAAATAAGTCAGCTGCAACTTTGGCCCTACAAGGCTTACCAACTCATCACTGATCCATGTATACCTTGGTTCCCCAAATCTCAAAAAGTGTATGATTATTTTTTTGTAGATTTCATTTTTTACAAACTTGCAGGGACAGAGCACTAGGGGAAGTTTGAAATGACAGGGAGCTGTCAGCCAATACGGTTATTATTACTTTTGGAAAAGCATCTGCCTTACAGATCTCAGTTTGAAACACCTGTGCTTGCTACCTTTAAAGCAACAAAAGAATAGTTAATAGCTCAAACCATGGAGGTCTGCATTTGCTTCCATCAATTCAGGTTGAGCTAACAATGAGAGTGAGAATGGCGACGCACGCTAACAATATATGAATGGGACACTTTGCATAAGTCATCCTTCCCAAGAGGAACCAGAAGCTAGTCAAAATTTGCAATTATTGCTATCAGAGAGTACAGCAAACTTTTCTAAACCAGAGCAAACTTGGTCTGGGAAAAAGGAGTCTCCTAATTTTTTAGAAGCATTTCCACAAACCCAAAACAAGGATCAGTATGAAAGACTAGAGGCACAGTTTGTCACCAGTCATCCCCATCTGGATGTATCTGCAGAGAGAGCTCAATATTCACTGCAGGAATCCAAGTGATTGGAAAAGATGGCTTCCTGACTGCCAAATAAAGGGCTAGGGTATGGGCGGAGGGAAGAAAAGAAAAAGGGATGGCACAGAGGACATTTGAGGTGTCGTTGCCACACAAAGGAACAATTCACATCCCACCCATGGCTCAGCCAAGTGCTCATAAAAGCCCTCTGGGATTTGGGGGTCCTGTTTCTGATTTCTAATATCCCAACTCTGCCACATGCTGCAAGCTTAATTGTCTGCATCTGTGTCTTTCCAGAAATGTGGCTGCCTGCTGGTTGTATTTAATCCTTTATCTTATTCCTGCTAATCTGTTTTCTATTTCTAGACAAATTCCCAAATCCTGGCCACCTAAATAGAACCCACAAAATGCTCATATGTAACCAAGGGAAGTCCCTTTCAGAGGGTCGATTCAAATAAGCATTTCTTTAAATCATCTACTTTGCATCTCCTAGGCTGGAACCTGCTTTTTACTTACCCAGCCAAACCAGCTTCTTCCCAAGACTGTCTCCATTTAGAGTAATAAACTTTCTACAAACTGTTAATGGTTATGAATAAGGAACAGCATAAATTTAGTCAAGGGGGCGGGGGGATGGATCCAAAGTTTTATTGCCTTCAAAGTTAAGTAAAAAACATCATGTGTTAAAGGTTGGCTTGGTGGTCTGGTGCTACCAAAAATCACATGCTCTTCCTGTGTCTTATGGGCAGTGCCAAAAGAGAGTATAAATAAAAAGTAAGGGCTGAAGATATCAAGTCTCACTATCTGTATTACTAGCCAACAATTTCCTGGTTCATTAGAATCTTCATCCCCAACTACAACACACGATGTCAAATGAGTTCTTGACTTATGCAGTTTCCTCTTTTGAAAGGGTTAAGGTGGACACTAGAGCAGCGGCCCCAAACTCTTTGGGAACCAGGGACTGGTTCTGTGGAGAGACGTTTTTCTGTGGACTGGAAGGGGTATGGTTTCACGTGGGGCTTCACTTGTTTGCATGGTCCAGTTTCTGGCCTGCCATGGCCCAGTGCCAGTCCATGGATTGGGAGTTGGGGACCTCTGCACTAGAGGACTTCATCCTTATTAAGATACAGAAATTGATTGAAGATTCGGTATTGAAGTAGTAGGAACTTTGGATGTATAGTTTTTGATTTTAACATAAAATTTGGTGACAAACACAATTCTTGTGTTCTGTTGTGGGAAAGAGCTGACTCGAGACCAGTGTGAATTCGGCTCTTTATTAGCTATCAGTAACTTCAACAAAACCGGAGCTGCGGCAGCCTCTTTTATAGCGGCTGCTCGCAGCTCGCGGTTCGCGGCCAATGGCAGTTCTTTAAACTTCCCGCCATCAGGCAGACCAATTGCAAAAGTGGTTAAGTAACCAATCAATAGGTGGCAATGGCAATCCAATCAGAAAGTAGTATTACGAGTATGCAAATATCTATATACAACACTTGAATGTTAGAAAGGGCAGTTTTAATAAATCAAAGAGCTAGCAAGAAAGATTTTATACTATTGGAAGAAGGGAGGGGGAGGAAGGAAACTCTTTAAACCAAACTTTTGGAATCCAGTCTGGAATCTTAGGGATAAAAGTAACAATCAATAGCTCTGAGGAAGAACACTAATGTGGTTGAGTAGACAGTACATAAAAAGAACTGAGAATGAAGAATGATGTTCATTGGAAGTGGAAGCAAGAGCTGATGAACAAGGAGGTCTACATAGCTTTAGTTTTAAAATGTAGGCATGAAATTGTATAGATTATGGAGCTGTGATTTAGAAGAAATCAAAACAATAACCCCTTGTTTTAAATTCTGTACCTTGTACTTAAATTTTTTAAAATACTGAATCCTTTGCTCATGTTATTTCTGGACAATTACATATTACTGTATTATATTTCCTCACCCATTTTCCTATACAAAATGATTTCCTTATACAAAAATTGAGGTTGCTAGAACTGTCCAGGATATACTTCAAATTTGATTAGAAAAGAAGTATGCCTTCAATGTTATATCAGCACAGCACAGGATGCGTTTCCATATGAGTCTGGGGAAAAAAAAAGGTTCTAAAGTTGTAGAGAGCCATCATGAGTACAACAGATATCCCATTGTAGACCCATTCCTCCTTCCATTGTGGTGGGCCCACAACGAAAATGGTGAGGTTTGGAATCCCTTCGATATTCTCAGCTCATGGAATGTTAACAGTATGAAAGTTCTCTACTACGTGAATCAGGCTTAAATCCTTGCTGCCTCACAATGAGCAGACACATGAACTATTGCTAGGAATTACGGTGATATTCTGAACCATTCTTTTTGATGAGGAATAGGGCATCCATTAAGTGTTTGAACTATGGTTTTGCTAGAAATCAAAACACAGTGTGGAGATGCTAATTGGAGCTTCCAAATAAACATTCCATTGAAAATTTCCTTTTAAATAGAGCAAGGATTTTTTTAAAAAGATATTAAAAGTTATTTCCAATTTTAGCATGTATTCACTGTGTACCTGTAGCTATATCATCTTTAACCTAGCACTTGCTGCTAGTGGCTTAATGAATCATGCACCAAGGCCTCATGATCTATTCTACTATTTGCAATCAATGTGATGAAAATTATGGTTGTTTTTGAAATGAGCAGACTAAACATTTGTCTTTGAATTGAGGGGAAAAAAAAAACAGACCAGAGAAACAAGATAGCTTCCCTCAAAGTCAGATTCTTCTTTCTCCTCTGTTAAAAAGACGGTTTTAATATACGGTTTGACCACAAATCTGGAATCTGGCATATACTATTTTCTAAACTAAGTTCGATTGGATTCTTTATGCGGCCGGCAGAAAAGCCACTAAACTAAACATTCTTGCTCAGTGCTTGAAAGGCAAGTTCACACAACTAGTTCAAATGACAGTTAACGTTTGCACAACTTAATTCTGCGTTTTGCAAGTGCTACGATGCACGCAAGTTGGAACTTTTATGTGAAGTGGTTTCTTTGTTAGCATCAGTGAAACAAAGAACATCCCTTCCCTTCCATGTGTTCATAGCTGCCCTTGTTCCTGAAAGAGCATGGAAAAACTCTTGTGGATGTGATTGGTCAATGGAATATCAGAGCCCTAAAAGTGACCCCAAGATGAGATCTGAATTGATTTGAGATGGCTGCCTTACATAGTGAAGAAACAGTATTACTACTAGGAGAGATAGAAATGTAGGGGTTTTAATTGTCCTATTTCTCAAGGAAAACAAGTTAACTTAATCGGTAATTGCAGGCTCTTCAACTGGGCAAGTTCTGGGTTCACATAAGCTCTTGAACAGGCACTTGCCATGTTTTGTTAAGAAACTCTCAGCTCCAAGTGGCTCATCTGTAAATGCATGTAAAGAGGAACTTCAAAGGGTTCCAACAATAATAAGCAAAGCAACACTTCAAAATTTGTTATAATGTACAGATTGAATATATTCAGAGCCTTTCCAGACACAGTTTAGGCTGTTATCTCCACTTCTGCTGTTGTAGTATACAGCTTGTTCAGCTTAGGACTGTGTTGCCCATATCTTTTTGTTATACTTTCCATACCATTGGTCAGCACATCAACCTAGTATGTTATATGGTTGGTTGCACAGTCAACCATATGTTTAGTCTGGATTTGGCATTTTTATCCACCAAGGATAAGGACCTGGAATAGGCAAGTGCTGTTGTTTGATGGTGTTAAATGTGCCTTTTACCACTGACAGATGGTGATTTTTATCGATGCCAATGGTATTCAAGGGGTACTCCAAATATTATGGGATTATCTCCAAGGCACCTATTGATAATATGTTTGCTTTTTTTGCCATAGTTATTTTACTTGCAGGTCTATTGTACTATTGTTATTATTTTTGCAATACACTTATCAAAGTCTACAAATATGAAGATAAATAACCTAATCTTAACCCGTATCACTAATCAGATTACAACAACTCATCATTCAGTCTACTCATCAATCAGCAAATGTCTATTAAAAGGCACCAGATATCTATCTATCTATCTATCTATCTATCTATCTATCTATCTATCTATCTATCTATCTTAATAAAAATAGCTTTTTGTAACCCAAACTTTTCACTTTCTCTAAGAAATCTCTCCCCACTTATAAAAAGATTTTTAATATATACAGTATATTTTAACCCTTATCAAAAAGATTCACTTTGTAAATCTTTTGGTTATTTTTTCCAAAAGCTTGATTTTTAATTGATTAATGCTGTACTTGTTCATATCTTATCTTACGGTATCTCTGGACACCTGCATAACTGGATAGAAGCATTCCTGTCAAATAGACAACAAATGGTCAAAATTGGGAGCGTCCTATCAAATTCTGTACCTGTCAACAGTGATGTCCCCAAGGCAGTATTCTAGGACCAACTCTCTTCATACTCTACATAAATGACTTCTGTGAACGCAACTACGTTCTCTTCGCTGATGATGCAAAGCTATTCAACACCACAGACAATACTGCTACCCTTCAAAAAGATCTTGACTATGTATCAAACAAATGGCAACTTCAAATCTCAACAAATAAATGCTCTGTCCTACATATTGGCAAAAAAAATCAGAAAATAAAATGCAGGCTGAATAGTCAAGACCTTGTTGATGATCCAAACTCTGTCAAGGATCTTGGTACTCATCTCAAATGACCTAAGTGCTAGAGCCCACTGTAACTACATAGCCAAAAAGGCATTAAGAGTTGTTAACCTAATCTTACATAGCTTTTTATCTGGTAATATTACACTAATAACTAGAGCATACAAAACATTTGCTAGACCAATACTCAAATACAGCTCATCAGTCTGGAACCCACATTACGTATCTGATATTAACACAGTTGAGAAAGTCCAGAAATATTTCACAAGAAGAGTTCTCCACTCCTCTACTCGTTGCAGAATACCTTATGCCACCAGACTCGAAATTCTAGACTTAGAAAACCTAGAACTACGCTACCTTCAGTCCGATCTAAGTATAGTATATAAAATCATACATTGCAATGTCCTACCAGTCAATGAATACTTCAGCTTCAACCATAACAACACAAGAGCAAACAATAGATACAAACTCAAGGTTCATCGCACCAAACTTGATTGCAGGAAATACAACTTCAGCAACAGAGTGGTCACAATTTCTGGAATACTCTACCTGACTCTGTGGTTTTTTTCCCCAAACCCCAAAAACTTTAACTTTAGACTGTCTACTATTGACCTCACCCCTTTCCTAAGAGGTCTGTAGGGGGCATGCATAAGCACACCAACGTGCCTACCATCCCTGTCCTATTGTTTCTTTTATATATATTTTTATTTTTCTTATATGTATCCATTTATTCATAACTATGTTTTTACTTATATCTATTATCTTGTAAGCAACTGACAAATAAAAATAAAATAAATAAATAAAAAAAATAAAAAAAATTCTCTTTGTGTCTTCTCAGAAACAATTTCCTTTTATACATTCCTTTTGTAAATCCAAGATAAGGTTTTACAAGTCACTCTTTTGATTTATTATTTGTGTTATTTAATATTGTTTATTATTTAATTATTAAGACATTAATTACTTGGTTCCATTTGTAAACCAATTTTGGCATCTTTTCCAATACCATTTATACTCTGACATTTTAAAGTCCATTTTCAAGTCCACATCATCTTTTTTCACAGCACTTTTTAAATCCAGCATTCCCCACCCCCCAAATCCACATTCAAATCACGCTCAGTCACTTTTATCTAATAAAATCCTTTGTTCTTCTATATTCTCTGCTATAGTGTCAAACATTCTTATAACTAACTTTTGAGTATATTGTTCTCAAATAGCCTTGAATTCTTCTATAGTCAAATAGTTTTGCTCCATTGTATTAAGGGGTCTGTTCTTTAAGAGCAATTGTTCCCTCTACCTGACCTTCAAGTCCCTTCTTATCATCTATTTATTTTCCAATCAATAAAACTTTTCCTCACAAAGATTTATTACAATTAATTTCAAATCTTCATATATTATTTCACAAAATTTTAAACATCCCACAGGAAATATCCTTTCAAGTCTACCTAGCCCCCTTAGTTTTCCAGAACCGACATTTTAATCTCCATTTTCCAAAAGGTTTTCTTTTTTAATCCTTAAACTTAAACCAGACCTTCTGTCATTCAGGATAGAACAGTGGTGGCTAGTCTTTTTGGGCTCCTGTGCCAAAAATTGGGTGCATGCTTGCACTCGTGTGTTCATGTGCCAGGACTCAGAAGGCCATGCCCCCTGCACATGCACGCACAAACCCTCCCCCCTGCCACCACTACCCTACCTGCACTGCACCTCCCAGCTGATTTTTGGCCCATTTGAGGCCTTTTTCAGCCTCCTAGAGCATTGAGGACAGCTTCTGCAGCCTTTTCAGGCCAAAAAATAGGCCCATTTCATCACTTCCTATATTTTCGGAAATACTGGAAGTGATGAAACGGACCTATTTTTCAGTCTGCAAAGGCTTCAGAAGCTGTCCTCAAGCCTTTGGGAGGCTGAAAAAGGCCTCAAATGGGCCGAAAATCAGCTGGGAGGCACGCGCATGCACAGTGAGGTAAGTTTGCATGCAGTGCCGGCACAAATGGCTCTGCATGCCACCTGTGGCACACGTGCCAAAAGTTTACTATCATGGGTATAGAAGGAGGTTTTCCAGTAAAGTCAATTCTCTGGAAGATTTTTAGTTTCAAAGAAATAAATAATAAGCAGCTTCCTAAGGCACTTAAGATAGAAAGTCGGCAATCAAGCATCTTTATGAAAGACACCAAACCATGGTTTAGGCAGGTTGATAACTCCCCTTGTTCTCAGAGCCCCTAAACCCACCAAAGAGCATTGTTTTATCATCTCTTTGCAGAGAGATGTGTGGAACAAATTTGAGGGTGGTCCTTGTTTTCTCTTTGATCCAGAGAGAAATTCCAAGGAGCCAATCCATTCATTGGCTCTTATTTCTACCACAGTCATCAGAGATCAGTCCACCATTGCTCTCTTTGAAGTCCTAGGTCTTGTACTTTATTATTTTTTCCCCAGTTTTTTGTCTTCTATTCTGTGTCTTTAACACAGAATAGAATCCATTAATAGAATCCACATCCATTATTTTTGTCATTATTATCAACAATGGTTAAATCTGTTACTGTGTTACAGATGCTTGCCTATTTGTATTTCTCCATGTACTTCACTTTTTTCACTTTCTACTACTTTGTCTGATTTGTGGTTTCCCAAGTGCTTATTTGTATCCAAATGGTATTTTGCAAATATTCCAATGCATTGTTGTCGCTACTTTTGTCGTATGCGGTCAGTCTATGCAATATTCTTGCAGCTGCTGATTAGATGGTCCACTGTGTTTTTCAACTTCTTTGCACAGTCAGAATTTGCACACACATGTGTAGGGGGCATGGGGGGGGCACACATTGCCTTCTGGGTGCTGGCACGCAAGCACGAGCGTGCAATCACGTGCACAGTTTTTGGCACAGGAGCCCAAAAAGGTTAGCCACCACTGGACTAGACAGTCACTTATCTGAAATGGTATAGGCAGGGATTCTACTGGTTCGGACTGGTTCAGGTGAACTGGATGTTAAAGTTACAGCTGGTTTGCCGAACCGGTATTTCAACCTACTAGCTAGTCCCGTCCCTCCAAAACTACCCTCCCAGGAGTCTCCACATGGCCCACTTTCAATGGAGGTAAGTGCAAGGTCCACATGGAGGCTCTGGTAGGGGGAAAACAGGCCTTCCAGAAGTCTGGAAATGAGCCTGTTTCTGGCTTCTGGATGGCCTCCAGAGCCCCAGGAAGGCCATTTTTATCCTCCCAGAGGCCCAGGGAGGCCTCTGGACACTTGAGAGGGTGAAAAATGGCCTTTGTTGAAAAACTGGAAGTTGCAAAACAGGCCTATTTCCAGCTTCCAGGGGGCCTCCAGAGCCCAATGGAGGCTGTTTTTGTCCTCTTAGAGGTCAGGGAGAAGCTTCTGGATCCTCGGGAGGGCAAAAATGGCCTCCCCCGGGCTCTGGGGGCCCATCAGAAGCCAGAAACAGGAAGTTCCAGTAGGCCCTGCCCACTATGGCTCCGCCTACCCAGCAACCAGGCAGCGAACCGGTTGCTGGGATTTTTGAATCCCACTCCTGGGTATAGGCTCTCCTGCTTGAGCAGAAGACTGGCCTAGAAGACCTCCAAGGTCCCTTCCAGCTCATTCTATTCATTAATAAGAAAAACTTGGCATTGGTTCACCTTCATCCTCATTGTCTAATCTACCATAAAAAAACCTCTTTATCCTCTAAATGGATGATCAAATGAGTGAGTACATGGATTGTAAACATAAACCTTTGAACAAAAATGTCAAATAGCTAATTCAGAATGTAGTGGTGGAAGGGGGAGAGAAAGTACAATCGAGTTTTAAATCTGCAAGGATGAGAAAAGTTGGGAAGGAAAACACTGTAAAATGCAAAGCAAAGCTGTGAATTGGAACCAATGTTTCAGTACCATCAAATATATACTTAGGATCTGAACTAAAATCTTCATCAGAAACCCGAAAACTCTTTTTATGCTCTTTTTGTAAGGTATTTAATAGCAAATGGCAATCAGTCTAAAACAAGACAATGCTTAGATTTGGATGCCAAATAGGCACTTGAAGACAACACTTCATATAGACAGATAACATGATGGAGATATTTCATTTGGCAGATCATAGTAAAATAGAAGTAGTGATAGTCTTATTCATCTGTAAAGGCAAGATTGTAGACTGATGGATTTCATAAACTGGCTCAATTGCATGTGAGTCCTGCAAACCTATGGAGCCTCCATCAGCCATTCCATGAAAAATTACTGTTACAGCCTCATCCATCTTTTATCGTTTCCATCTCTTTGCTGAGTGACATGTATTTTCTTCCTTCCTTGACCCAGAACGCCAAGACTCTGAGACTACTGAAATGTTTGCACAATCTTGAAGCATTTATTTAAAAGTTGCTTTTCCCTGAAGGGCAAGTGCTAGAGCAGATTCAAAGTCTGATCAAGAAAACAAACAAATGCTATCTTTACAAGCCCTTCAGACCGGAATAACTCTAAAAGACCTTTTAGGTCCTCCCCCATCCCTGTTTTGGCATCTTGACAAACAACATGGTGCCTTAAGGCGGTGAGCTGGAATACATGTTTACAACCCCTTCAAATTCACAGGCCAAACAGGAAAAGAAGGGAAATGTCAAAAATTACAAATCAAACAGTTGATCCTCAAAGGCAACGAGGCCTGCAAATGAATAATTTTTAGGTATGCGGTATCAGATTTCTTAAATATTTGCCACAGCTGGGTAGTTGCACAGAGAGAAGTACTTGATAACCTTAATGTTCGCCTTAAGTGCTCTCAAAAATAACTTTATTTATACTGAATATCTGAGTCGTGGAATAATAGGATACATGGGACAAGTGAATGCAGTTTTCGTCTGCTGGAAGAAAAATATTTTTGTTTGCAGAACATGTGATTTCTCTCTCTCACTGTGAAAGGTCTGAGATAATGATTTGAAGAAGCAAGAAGGGAGATGGTCTGGTGATTTATATGTTACTACTGATTAATCAAATTTACATGGTTTCTCACCTCATGGGAAGCGACACTGGGTGGTGTGTAACAATCCAACAAAAGAGTAATGTTTATATTTATTATTATTTAATGCATTATTATCTAAGTTTCCTTGAGGCCAAGCCAAACAAGTTAAGATAGTCTGAGCACTGTGATCAGGGTGCATTTCTTTTTAAAGGGTGCAAAACAACAGCCAAACACTTGGCCCATTTAAAGGAAGTTTTAGTTCTGGTATTGGGAGAAGGGATGAGCTTTTCCCAGCCCCAGTTTTTCAATAGTCCTATTAAAATTGGCCTAGTGAATAGAAATAGAGCCAGTTGTAACCATTAGATAATATTTTAAGAGATGGAGGATATGATCTTGACTCATCTGATCTGTTCCTTAGATTCAAGATAATGACAGCAATAATAATAATAATAATCTTGAATCAAATTAAATTTGGAACTTACTAAATGTACAGGAAATAAAGAGTAAATATTGAAATAATATAGTAAAAAAATAAACAGAATGTTGGCAAGGAAAAGAATGACACAGTCAATTTCTACAAAGGATTGAAGGAAAAATAGTGAAAGATAAAACCTGGTAATGGCTTACAACTGGATCATTAAAAAAAAAAGGTTTAGGCTTAATTTTGATGGGCAAGAACAAATTATTCCATCTAATGGATTCAAGATTGTAAGTCAGCTCACACAAAATGATTATAACACAGTTGCTGAAATGATTCACTGGAACATCTGAAAAAAATTATGATGTACCAGTAATGAAAAATTGGTTATTACGTGTGATTGAAAAAGTAATAAAAAATGAGCTGAGTAAAAGATTGTAGAATTTCTGAAAAGAGATTGATAAAGTCTTGGTTCATAACATACAATATCACTGGTTGAAAAGAAGAAAGTGTGGATAATCGGTGTGGCAATACCAGGAGATAGCAAAATCAAAGACAAAGAATTGGAGAAGATCACAAAATATCAAGATCTGAAAGCTGAAATTGAAATATTATGGAATAAACCCTATGGGATGCCAGTGGGTATCACAACCCTGAATACTATAACCAAAAAATCTTGGATGGTGTTTAGAAATTCTGAGCATTGATGAACTTTCTATTAGTCAATTACCAAAGGACACGCTCTTGGATCCACACATAGACTATTTTGTTAAATTACAACATCCTAGGTTCTTGGGAAGAACTCAGTTATGTTCTTGGCATTCTTGGCAACCCTGAAGATATTTCTGAATATCTGTTACTTCAGTAGCATGAATTAATTTAAACATTTCCATGATATAGATTAAAGCTATAGCAAGTGAAATGTCCCCACTGCAGCGCACAAAAATAGAAGACCATTTAAAACCAGTTCTTTGGCCAGGGCTTTTAGGCAAGCTTTTTTGTTATGCAAGCAAATTTACTGTGAATATTTTTTTTCTCCCTCTGGAAGTACTTTGAACACAATACAATTAGCTTTAAGCATAAAAAAAATAAATGTTTGATGAAACTGCATCGCATATCTGGATACATGAATAGCCCCTCACACTCAATAAATCATATTACATTGTGAAAGGAAGGGATCATTGTAAACATAATTGAATAGAATTTTATAATTCAAGGTCACTGCTGGGAGACCAGTTCTTGGCTGTTGTTTCCCCCTCTCCCCATCTATTTTCATTTACACTGGGCATTTGCGGAAATTTGGGTCCGAACCATTACAATTGGATAACAGTATACAAAACTGAAAAAGTAAATAGAATAAAAATACAACACTGACTCTTTCAGAAAACATTGTTTGACTCAGTTTCCCCAGGCCAGCTCTCTAAACCCTTTGGGGTGGTTAACCGTGGTAAGAGCAAATAATGTCTTCTAATTTGATAATAAATTGTGGAGTGAGACTTTTTTTACATTAGTGGCTCTAAGTATTCACACTTTTTGAAGATTAAAGGCACTTTTCCAAGGCAGTACTGGAGTATTAATTAGTGCCTGTTAGGAAGACAAATTGCAGGCCCAAATAGTGAGATGAATATGGAGCTAACCTTTAGAATGAAATTAATCTCCAGTTTAATGTAGCTTGATCTGACTTAAAGGGTTTGATACATTTCCTGGTAGGTTTCCAATAGGGGCCAGAGCACAAAAAGTACGGCTGAATAAACATATGCCAAGTGTAGCTCTTAAGGCACTACAGAGTTGCCATTTCTCAAAAATGCTCATAAATCACACCTAATGTGTAGAGCACGGGAACTGAGATTTTGGGATGACTTTTTCAAATAGGCTACTTTTCATTGAACTGGAGTTCTACTCTTAGCGGTATAAGGCAATTGGATTTATCCCTCTCTTATTATTTCTCATGTTTGAAGGCCTGGGAGTGGGCTCCTACCTATCTAAAAGTTCAAACAGGGGTTCAGCCTGTTAAATATCTACGCTGTTCTGGATAATAGCAGGGGAGTGGGAGCTATAAATGACTTCTGCAAGGTAAGTTGGAACATTGCCAGAAAAGCAGTTTGGGGATATAAATATCACAAGTAGACTACTTGGGGGTTCACTGCATCTATTAAATGTAAATATTCTCTAGCTAAAAGCTGTGAGAGCAAACATTGTGGTGGGAAATATTTCAGGAGAACATTTACTACCGCTTGGTAGAAGAGTTTCCTACCAGGAGTTAAAGAGTCATGCTACTACCATATATATGCTGTGGAGGATCAGATGTTATACCAATGTATAAGTATTCTAATATAACTTGTTTATACGGTTAAGCATCTGGAATATTGTTCACTATCAATTATACTTATCTCATTCTCTGCTCCGGGTTGCCATGTGTCTGATATTATAGGCAACATCCCTCTGTTGAAGTCCTGTCTTTTTAAATGGCTATCTAGTTCAACTAGAAAGATCACACTAACAATAACATCTGTTCAGTTGATCGAGGAGACTCTCCACTCAGCAAATCATAATCATCACACTATCATCCCAATCAGATTTTGGATCTGAGAATGTATTTATGAAATTTGACATTTGAACAAGATGTCTACTTTGTCACCTACAGTGTCTAGCCACTGAGAAAATCTGGGTAATATTGCTGTAACTCATGTTGATCTGAATGTCTCATTGCTCATGCCACAGTCTTTTTGTCAGAAATGGCTCAAAGATTAATGGAATCTCATAAAAGCCACTAGCCAATTCCAGGTAATTTCTACTCCCATCATACAGGTATGCACATTTTAGGTTTGAATTTTTGGATTGAATGGAATGAGGATGGTTTGGAAGTGGAGGAGGAACTGAACACAGATCCCTTAATGGCTGGATAACTATGACAATTTGTGAAACCTTTTGATCACATCCATTTAAACCTTCATATTTTGAACAGTACACAAGCATTCTGATCTGTTTGTTCAGTCAGATTGGCTGTGTTTCAACTTTTGCAGTCTGAGAATGTGGTCGTAATTTTTGAAGAGGCAGAAAAAAAACAACACCCCAGGGTCCTGATCCCATCATAGCCAAACCAGTATGCATGGAACCCAAGGAGTGGACAAAAATGAGCAATTGTGTAGACTGCCTCTCCTCAAGGTGGCTCCCCCATATGCCATGAATTGTCCAGATCGAAAGATTGAAGCAGGGATGAGTAGAAAAACACCACTTCCAGAACTTAGTTCCTGAATTATCTTTAGCTATCAATCAGCAACAAAAAGGCACTGATCAGAGGAGATGTCCCTGGGAATGTTGGGCATCGTTACATCAGGACAAAGAAGGTATGTAGTTTGATCTAAGTGCCAAATGATTTGTTTCTTCAGTAAAGAATCCACCCAAAAGAGATATAGAGAACTATTTGATCCTATTTACTGCCAGTTCATATTTTTGTTACCTAAGAGTACATGCCTAGTCAATGTTTTTTTTGGGGGGGGGGGGGGTGGAGGGGAAAGCATACATTGCATTCAGTGGTAAAAGAGATCATTTTGCATATTTTTACCACCGATGTCCTAGAACTTCTTTTCATTCTTTGTTGACTTTTAGATTTTTCTGCTTCTCCCAGGCCAAATTACCTATTTCTAAGCACTGTATATCTGCAGCAGAAAATAGACAATAATATTTTAAAATATGGGAATTAAATTAGAAACATAAGTTTGAAAATATCCTCCCAAATTTGCTTCAGTTTGTTTTTCGATTATGTAAATAGAGGACTTAATTTCATATGATCACAATAATGGCCATTGGTTCAAGGCTACATTGAATCCATATGCTGGGGACAGTAGTGAAATTAACAATAAAACAAATATATAATTGAACATTACTATTTAAGTGGCTTTCTGAAGATTTGTTCTTAAAGTTTTTTTAAAAGTATTTCACCCAAATATAAAATACTATAGCATAGTATAATATAACTTTAATAGCCATCTCCAGTGATGGAAATGATGGTAGCTTTAGGCAAAAACAAAATTCTGTGCAACTATTGTAGTTAATGTGTTCCCACAAAGCTGCTAGTCTTGTTCAGCTGGCTTTGATAGTAACCTCATCTTAATACAATAAGGTGGTATCTATATTTATGATAAATCAGATTTCAAAATTATTGCATTGTTACATAAGTGATCATACATTTTCTATTTCTATCATATTTCCCTGGCACTTCATTTAAAGAATTTGTAAGATACTGAAGTCATAGTTGGAATGAACGTTCTGTTTTTGGTTAGTTTGACCTCAACAGATCAACCAACATATATTTAATGGAAGTGTTGTCATTTTAGTGGCTTGCTAAAACAATCTAGAAGGGAATGCTGTACAAATCAACTATTTCATTCAATCAGAACTATTTTGTGTTAGCATTCAACAGATCTTTAATTCATTCAGATATTGTCATAAGATTTGGTCTCTCTTCAAGTTTTATTTTTCTCATCCTAAAAGCTTCTTTGTTGTTGCAGCAAACCTCTTTTGTAAGTCTAGTAAAAAAATCATTGTCCAGGTCATTTTCTCGGTTAATCATTTTTATTTCTACTTTGATTTTCAAAGCCCATTTCTTTTGTATACCCAGTAGAAAGTCCTTATCTGAATCATTCACTTGGCTTGCCATTTGTTCTACTTTAGCTATCTTTTCTGTCTTGTAATCCATACATTTTTTGTTATCCTGTATTCTTCATTCTAATATTTCTATATCAGGCAAAATTTGTTTCATGTTTGTCATTCCTTCATTAATATCTTTTGGACATAATCTATCCATGTATGATATTGTAGCTGCTAATTTTTGACCTCATTCTTCAAACATCTCTTGGACTAGTTCTAATGTTACCAAATTTTGTGTCATTTTGACAAGCCCCCAATACTAACCAAAAAAATGTTTCCCTTTTTGGCCTGGAATCTTTAGTTCCCTTTAATATCCAATTTCTGAAATTATAAAGTCTGAACTTTGTGATGTGACTCAAGATAGACAAAATGATAATGGCAATCAAACAATAATTTTTGGTTGTTAGGTTTCTCAGTTGCACGGAAATTTAGTTTTTAAAACTTTTAAAGGTGTGTAAAGGAACCTCCAACAGATTCATATCATAGTGCTTTTTTACTATCTTCCTATGCTGGTTTCTGTCTTGCTTGCCTGTACAAAATGTATGGGTGTTTTCATATAAGAATAACATAGACTATAGAAGAATAAAGAATATAGAAGACCTCAGAGGCAGGAAACCCTATAACATTTCAAAGAAATAGTTGTACAATCTCTTCTTAAAAATCTACAGTGAACTCATTCCACTGTTTAATTCTTCAAACTGTTTCTCCCTTTGCACATAGAAATGAAATTTTAAGATAGCCTCTGTTAGATTTGGGGTCAAATGAATGAGAACTAGAAAGTGATCTTCCGTTAAAGCTGTTTATTAACACAGTGAAAAAGCCAGCAAACAGTCGGGCTGATAGCACTCTTTTTATCGGGAGCTGTCAGCCGGGTAACCAATCAGTTTAAAGCAGGGGTGGGATTCAAATTTTTTAACAACTGGTTCTGTGGGTGTGGCTTAGTTGGTGGGCATGGCTTGATGGTCATGTGACTGGCTGGGTGTGGCCAACTCAACATCACTCACATTGAGGCACGCATCTCCTTGCCTGGCCTCTCATGACTGTGGGGATTCTGCAACAGTCGTAAATGTGAAAAATGGTCATAAGTCACTTTTTTCAGTGCCACTGTAACTTTGAATGGTCACTCCACACAAGCAAAGTACCAGCAAAGGAGGGAAAAAAACTCCAGAGACGTTCTTGAGACAGGAAGTCTAGTCCTGCCAAGAATATAATAAGGGTTAACAGAAAGGCAGTTTCTGTAAGCAACACCAGAATGTTTCCTTCCTGCCTTCCTTACAAGATTAGGCCAGTAATTTCTTCTAACAACTGGTTCTCCGAACTGCTTAGAATGTTAACAACCGGTTCTAGCAAATAGGTGAGAACCTGTAGAATCCCACCCCTGATTTAAAGCAATTCTTCCGCTTTAGCAGCAGACCTGAGTGAAGACTTCAGTTCTGGGTTTTGGTAATTATTTACAATATTTAACAGCCTCCTTTGACTTCATGAGCACTACTAATATTCTTTGAAGGAGAGGCTTTTTCCTTATGGATCTGCTGCCCGAGGCAAAGGGGTTTGGAGCCTGAGAAGAGGGGACAGGCCTGGGTTTATTTGGGCAGGAGGAAGGCAAGTTGGACAGGACATGAACAAGAAGCTGACAGATCTGATCTGAGCTTTTTTCATGGTTGAATATGGCCTGCAGGTCAAAGATTTCCTAGCCTTTTTATTCACTTGATGTATAAGGCATGAGCTCTGGCAACAGGGAGCAGGCAAATTCTAGGGATGTCTTGAGCACAGGAAGGTGGAAATATGGCTTCCACGACTAAAGAATCATTGTTGCTCCTGGCAACATGACTACCCTTTTAATTCCTTTGCAAAATGTCATTGTTGCCCTCTTCTGATGACTTCTGAAGTCTCATTTTCTAGGAAGCAATGAGAAAATGAATGCATGGCATTTAAGCCTTTCCACAGTTTTGTAATGACAAACAGAAACACACACACACACACACACACACACACACACACATCTTTAAAATAACCTGAGTCTGAAGTTGTACAAATAAATAATCAATGTGCCCCAAAAGAGGCCTCTTGAAGGTACCTTTTCTTTTAATGTTGCAGATGTGTCAGGCAGACTTATTAAATGTGAAGGGAATGATTATTTATACAAAGTGAAATGAGCATGTGCAATAATATTATAGCATGTTTATTAGTCTAGAAACTGCTGAATTTTCCTAAAACATATCAAGTTCTTGGTTAGCATTTAATGTAGTGTCAGGTATGACAACATATCCTTTTTGGGCTACATTCAGGGACTAGCATAGTTTTTGGGAGAATAAATCATGTCTTCAGAAGCTTTGTAATCATAATCAATATTAGCCAATGTTCACTGCTCAGGGATATTTGATGGAATCATTTCTTTTCTGTATCCAGAGACTTTTTCAAATTGGTTTGTATATGAGTACATGTATGCATACCTGTCCCTCCCTCTCTCCCTCGCCCTCCCCCCCATGTGTGTGTTCAAATGTTATTTTAAGGGTACTTTGAGCAATACTTCCTTCCATTCGGCTGTTAATAGCAGCTCAGCCTAGCAGTTTCCAAGGCACTGAACACTCAAGAGGACAAGTATTCCTCTGACTAACTCAACTAAACCATCTAAATGGATGACTTAATCACTCTTCTGACAATCCCATCAAGGTTCTCTCCAATTAGTTGGTAGATATTGGGAAAGGCTAGTGTTGGTGTTCAAAACAATTATTGGATTAAGAGGCTCAGTAGAAAATAGGAATTAGGTTAAATATAGGTTTATTTTCAAACTTGAATGTAGTCCAGAGTCGTGACTCTGGGGAACAAAGAAACAACATACTTTGAAATTTCTAATAAGTAGGAAAAGGGCAAAGGTAACCCCCCACAAGTTCACAGGGTATATTTAATAGTTCTGCAGATAAGTACTTTATTCTGGCTGGATTCCTGTCTATAGGCAAGCAGCAATAAAGAAGCTACTCTGAAGTAACTTCTTAGTCTTGGTTCCTTGGGCCTGACAGCTGCAGAACATCAACAGAACTTTGCCTTGAAAATGTTATCTCCATTGCTGTAAAAGGGAAGCAAGTAAGTGATAACAGATTTTATTATTTTGGAGCAAATGTAATGAAGTTTCCACACTTCTGTTGCAATTTTTGACAGTGAAATGGAGTTAAAAATGAGGGATTCTTAATTCACTTAGATAATGAGAAGAGCCAGAATCAATACCAAACATTCAATAGGTCTCAGATTGCCTCTTATTCAACAAAAATATTTTGAACTTATTAGACTCTATTGTATTTCTCTCAAAAAAGTCTGAGTCACTTTGTTGGAGACACAATGAAGTTAATATTTCATTTAAACATATGTTTTTACTATGTTCTATAATTGTTTCATTTAGGGAGGAGGTTATTACATATATTAACTGAATTATGAAACAGGGCTTCATATTTTCAAAAATTCAGATATATATATCCCAGTCTTACCCTTAAATAATATATTGATTAGCCAATTGTTGGTGTATAACAAGGGTGTCAAACTCAATTTCCTTGAGGGCTGCGTTAGGGTTGTGTTTGACTTTGGGGAGCCAGGGTGGGCATGGTCAGGGTGGGCGTGGCCAGCTCGATGTCACTCTTGTCAGGAATGCCTGTGTTGGTCCAAGCACTCTGCCAGTGAAAACAGCTCCCAAGCTCCATTTTGGCTGCGATGGCCTCCTATAATCCTTTGCCAGTGAAAATGGAGTTCAGGAGGCCCCTCAGGTCCTCTTGAGTGCCATTTTCGCTGGCAGAGGCACTGTGGGCCAGTCCTTCACTGTTTCCAGGACAGACCCTCAAGCCAGATCTTAAGCATACCCACGGGCATATCCGGCCTCCAGGCCTTGAGTTTAATGAAATATGGCTAGTATTGAATGTTACCATTCAAAAACATGCCTGTGTATAAGCACACACACATGCACACAAACTCATGTAACTGTTTACCTACATGTTTTCCTCCTCCCCTCCTTCCATTTTTCTTTTTGTATAACTTTGTGTTATTCATTTAAAAAAAACATTCACTTAATAAAAGCAAAAAAAAATGAAGATGAGAAATGAAGCAACCCAATTGCATTTTTTTTTTACTGTACTCCTCCTAATGAAGAAATCACTGATAAAGAAAGATGGGTTGCCCTGATTTTATACTGTGTGGCCTTCACCTCCACTCAGCTGTTCAGCATTTGGCTGGGAAGGATCTGTTCTGATGGATTTAAATAAATCTTGCCGGGAGCAATATCTTTACAACGCTTCTTTGTATGTTTTTTTTTTTTTTTGCTAAGGCCTCTGGATGGAAGTCTAACATTTTGATTTGTCCCTTGCTAGCTGTTTGGATTGACCTAATTATTTTAAAATTCCCCCCTTTAGGTTTCTGCTGAGGAACAAAGGAAATGGAATCAAATTACTTTGTGTTGGGATTTAAGGTTTTGATTAAAATTGTTCTGAAGTGTTAACATAGCTCATCTTGAAAAGAATTAAGAATGGCCATTAGATCGCCCAAAGAGAAAACATAGATTATTTTCTTTATTCTTAACAAGCAATTTTTTAAAAATTAAGCAGTAATTAAGCTACAAGATGTAGTATATATAACAAAATATACTCCAAGATTTTAAAATGTTTTTTGCAGTATAAAATACCACAATAAATATTTTAAATGACTATACATCTTACCCTCTTTTTAAAAATTCTGTGCTGGTACATACTTTCGCATTTATTATTTATTTATTTGTTTATTTATTTATTTATTTTCTTTCTATCATTGCACATTTCAGTCAAAGACTTGCTTCCTTACAATTCAAAAATATATTACAATTAAGACAATAAAACATTTTTAAAAGCTATCTTTTTTTATTTGACTCCCCCATTATATTATATTGTATTG
Source organism: Pseudonaja textilis (assembly GCF_049901715.1). Taxonomy (NCBI): domain Eukaryota; kingdom Metazoa; phylum Chordata; class Lepidosauria; order Squamata; family Elapidae; genus Pseudonaja; species Pseudonaja textilis. The sequence continues at coordinate 58,366,395 of NC_141992.1, forward strand.
TATTACATTATATTGTTTATATTGTTATATATTATATTATAGTGTTATATTATATTACATTGAATTGTATTGTATTATTATTAACTTTTTGTACTGCCCATTTCCTACAAGGTGACTCTCTAAATAGTATATTGACATTCAGAGATGAAGTTAGATCCACCTAAATCATGACTCTGATTTCATTTCATGTGTTCATTATATGAATGGAGAAGTTGCTTGAATATGGTTTATTTATTAGCCTGCCAATATGGCTTGTGGTACACGGTGACTCAGTGGCTGAGACGCTTAGCTTGTCAATCTGAAAGGTCAGCAGTTTGGTGGTTTGAATCCCCAGCACTGCATAACAGAGTGAGCTCCTGTTACTTGTCCCAGCTTCTGCCAACTTAGCAATTCAAAAGCAAGTAGAAAAATAGGGACCGCCTTTGGTGGGAAAGTATCAGCATTCTATGAGCCTTTGGTGTTTAGTCATGCGGCCACTTGGCCACGGAAACATCTTCGGACAGCAGTGGCTCTTTGGCTTTGTAATGGAGAAAAGCACCGCCACCTAGAGCCAGAAATGACCAGCACGTATGTGCGAGGGGATCCTTTACCTTTACCTTTATGGCTTGTGAACTCTTAGCAGTTTGGCACTCCCATAATCTGATGGCTCCCAAGAGAAAGAAAAAGTCAGCATAACCAATGAAAGATACATGTGGATCATCATTCTTCAATGGCTGTGTATGGGTTCTGTAACTAAAAAAAATCCCCTTAATGAAAAAAAAACTCCAGTTTTTATTTTTTGGGGTGCCATTTTACAGTGTTACATTTTTAGAAAGTCTGTCTAGAGGAAAACATTAGTTGTTTCAGAGTTGGTATACTACTAGTGATTTCATATTTTCTGAAGCCCCAAATCTTAGAGAAATTGAATGGATGGCTTTATATTAAAAAAATCTGTGGTAACTAGTTTCATAAGGTCAAAAGATTGTTTGGTACCACAAAATAGCTTTCAAAATGACTTCCAGGTAATCTAGTTTAAACAGAATTCAAAACGTAATATATGAGAACATTACTTTTTTAGTATGATGAACAGAAATATATTGCCAGTGAAAGATAAATATTTCTCTGTGAATTTGGCTGTCAGCAGCACAAAACCTACTAATGAAAATCTAAATGCAAATGGATAGAAATTTTTAAAAAATATTCATTCAGTAAAAACAGTAACCCTTAAAAAGACCCAGAAACTAATTCTGGCTTTTGTGAAGTCTAATTTTTGATGCAGAAAAACATTAACTCACCTAAGTTTTGGGAGAAATCAAAATTAATTTCAGTTGAACAATATATATCCAGTAACACAATTGTTTCATCAGGAAAAATCAGCAAAGATTTATCAAGTTTTCTGAACAGAATTTTCATCTCCCCACTTTCTTGGTTCTGGATTCCACAGTATATTAACTGTGATTTAATACTGTTCCAGAAGGTACATTATATATGGGCTATGAAATAAATACTTGGGAAAAGTTTAGAAATGGTTGAGACTTGTGTTGTTGATCAAACATATGACATTAAAAAATCAGTTCAGAAGACTCTTTCTTGTACTTTGTAAACAGCTATATTTAACATGAATTCTATTTTGTTGAAGTCTTAAAAATAGATGCTAGGATTAGATCATTGTCACAAGCCTGGTTTTTTAATGGTTTTTTTTGTTTTATTTATATAACATATAAAATTCAATTTCAATCAAACAGTGTGTTGTCTGAGTACAATTGTTTCTAGGTAATCATAATCAAAATATTTACAATTATATTCATCACAATAACATTAATATGGAATTCTACCATTTTCTCTACCGGTTCAGTGATCATGCACTTCATGCGCATGCACCTAATGTGCATGTGCAGCTTTCCAAACACCAGCTGAGGCTCTGCTTCACCAATCAGCTGAGTGGATAAAGAACAGAAAAGTGCAGGGGCAAGTGGGAGGGGCGATCCTGCGCTTTTCTCTTCTTTCTCCTCTTAGCTGATCATCGGAGTTTTTCTTTTTTTACTACCAGTAGCAATTTTTGCTATTGGTCCAGCTGAACTGGGCTGAACCTGTAGCATTTCACCACTGATTAATACTATAATAACAATAATATTTAACTTATCTACTTTAACAAATCACCGGTTTAACATTAATCCTTTTTATGTTCCCATATTTCCAACTTCTGTTTTTATTATCTAACATTGGTAAAATAGGTCTCATATCAAGAAATATTAAGTTTCTTCTTTATTCTTAATAGTAAGTATTAGTCTATCCATTGTAACAAGCATGTTGATGTTTACAGAATCCCCTGAGCTGAATAGCACTTATTATAAAGTGACAGGACAATCCTGGTCAATAGTCTTCCTTGAGCTATTATGATGCTAATTTATGACACTAATTTCCGCTGCTTTCAGTATTATTTTAGGAACAGAAAATTGCCTCCCAAGAGGTCACTAGTCAAAAATTTTTATTTCTACTTATTTCAATTAATTTATGTGACCACCTGCCTTGCAACAGCAACTCTAGCTGGCTAACATAGAATTAAAATCAATAAAAAGAACAATTAACAACAACAACAACAACAACAACAACAAACATTCAGTGGCAGTCAAGGACAATAACACTCGCTATAAAAATCCTCCATCTTATAGATTCCTTTAACCTCTCAACCCTCATGCCTGGGAAAAAAGCCATGCTTTTAAGACTGTGAAATGCTGGCAGAATCAATTCCAGCTGGATCTCATGGCATTTGGTGTTCCAGAGAATATGACTGCAACTAGAAAATATCATTTCCTAGGTCCCATTCCCTGATAGATGCAAACCAGAATATGACCCTTCTCTTGGACCAATGGAGCAGATAGAAACAAATGGAGAAAGTTGGTCCTGTTAATAAAAACAGCTGATTTCTAACTGTTATTGAGAGTTGCTTGCCCATATAATGTAACATACAACTAAGTGCATCAAATGTCAACATATACAGTATTTACCATAGGAAAATGGTCTCTTAAAAAAACCAACAAGGTTGCTTCCTCATTTTTTCAGAAATTACAGTTTGAATCATATGATGGCATGACTTCTAAATTTTAACTTATATATTTAAAAACCAAAAATACAGAGAGTTTTATCATATTTGGTCAACTATTCATAAAACAATCCCCTTCCATTTTTTTAAAAAAGATTACAGAAATTTGAAGCTGATTTATTTGATAAAAATGTGCACTACTTTTGCAAGTGCCATTTATTTATCTATAATCTGGGTCTATAGGATGAAAATCATGCTATGTACATACATATGTGTAGCATGAGAATGTATATAATGACAAATCATATGTAATGGCAGACTAGGGCTGAAATGCCCTTATATTTCCTATGTGATTAGAATTCTGCTTTGGACCCATAATTCAGATTACTGATATTACTGTAGATGTATGGCATATCTTTGCTTTACTTTTGATAGTACTACATTTAGAGTTGGATCAGGATTTAGCCATGTAATAAATCTTGGTTTAATTTAAGTTTTATATTTGCTGCTAACTTTGTAAAAAAAAAAGAATTAAACATTTCATAGCAGAAGTTCAACATTTTACATTGCCAAGCAAACCACCTCTGGCTCTTTTCTCTTAAGTCAGTTTATTTTCCTAATATAAAACTAATATGACATAATGTATAACCCAATTTGGAAATTGCAATTTACTTGGAAGAATTATGCTGCCAGCCAGTACCAACAAAGAAATTGTTGGAGAATGTTTCTTTACCTTCATAACATGGTTGATAATTTATTTTTCCTTCAGAAGGTTACTTTTCTTTTTATGACATTTCCTGTTGTTTTGACTTGCATTAGTGTTAAATAATATGTTCCACACTTACCATTCTGCACTGAGGAAATTAACCTTTTCCTTGAAATAAACTCAGGGTGAAAAAAATGTGGGTTTTATTAATCCATGCTGTTTGCTTTCTTCACTATGAAGTATATGGATTATTATTCAACTAAAAAATGAAAATGCTTCCACTTAAATGTATATATAAAAAAGGAAGTTTAACATGGAGAGTTTACATATTGGCATTAGCAATAGTCAGTTTAAGAAGGGAATTTCTACATTTGTTCATTCGTATCACCATGGGACAGCAGTAATGCCAGTGACACATTAATTACCTAAGCAGCAATCTTATACATGTTTACATGAAGCTCCATTAAACAGAGTGAGATTTCTAGGAAAACACAAAGCAGATTGTGATGTTATGTAACTTAAAAACAATTAAAATAGGACCTGACTTTATAATATTCATTTTAATGATTGACTCTATCATTCAGGTGCTAAGAAAAAACATTCCTCTAAGGTTGACCAGGCAGTCTAAGTACTCCCTATCATAATAGGCTGGCAAATGAAGTTGATATTGTAGTTAAATATGATTTATGAAAATGGGAATGCTGATTCTTTTCTGTAGGAACCCATTGCAATGCAGGTGACCATGTTGATCTAACAACTAAAATTGGGAAAGGGAGAGAGGGAGGCATAGTTTAGGATGCGAGCAAAGAAATTTGCTTGGAACAGCACATCCTTTTGCCATTTTAGAACTGTACAATATTACCTTTTAAATTTAAGTTTAAGTTTAATATTGGACTAAGTTAAGGTTTCCCCTTCATGCCATAAAAAAAAAGGGGGGGGGAGGTATTTCCAAGTATTTGGCATCTTTTATAAATCTTTAATGCTGCAGCTGAACATGCTGTCTCCATGCATATAAGGAATGTTTTATAAGTACTTCCCATGCACTTGTGAAACTGAATATATTGTATATTCATTCTACAATTCATGGCCATCACCAAGCCCTTCTGACCTATCAAGAAGCAACCTTTGCGGTACAATATTGAGCCATGTTTTGATGGCGTGATTAATTACCTTCAATTAGCTGGATTGTAATTCATTTGTTTTGCAAGCAAGAAAAACTACCATAGATTCTAAGAAGCAGTTTCAGTTATAAATATTACTGCTAGATTCTTTTCACAAGTTGAACTGCTTGAATTTCATTTGTACTGCTGAGATGAAATGAGCTTTTAACAAGACTGACAGCAAAGTAATTTTTTTCCTCTTCTAAGATATTAAAGTAAGGATGCATAAAAAGATTTCAGTCATCAGGAAATTTTGATATAGGCAACTTTGGGACTAAAATCAAGTACATAGAATTCATTTTTTTTTAACGGCAAAAATTAATGGAAACATTTTCATTCTTGAATGCACGTATCTGTATTAACAATAGCTAGCTATAATGGCTTTTCCAATTTCCTGTTTTAAACAGAGGTTAATAGTTTATTTCAAGGCAGCTTACTTAAATTTATTGGATAATAATAAACAAAAATAAAATCAATTCTTCTGGGAAGATACTCAAATGAGATAGAAAAGGCAGAATATCAACCAGATGTCAGGATTTGTTTGACTGTTTTTACACATATGGTAATACCAAAAATGCATGTTGACTTTGAGCATTCATGATGCATGTTCTTTTGCATCATAAAGGAAGAATTATTCATATGAATTAAAATATGAGATACAAATCAAATATACATTTTCATCAGTACAAATACATTTTAATTAAAATTGCAAGCCTCCCCAAGGAACAGATCATTTAAAATCCATGTGCAAAAATAAATCTATTGCATCTTATTATTAGTAAGATAAAATAAAAATCATGTTTCATCAGTTAAATTCAAAATTTCTATTGCAGATTTATTAAAGAAAAATTAGATTTCAGTCACATGATGAAATTCCCTCAGTTAAATCATTGAAGACACTGGACAGATTTTAACGCTGTTTTCAGGTGTATGTTATGCTGCACTATTATTATATTCTGGTAAGGTTTCATTCTTTACTAAATTGCATGTCAGAGAGTACTAACAACTAGAACAACATTTTAAAATATTTTTATTGATGATGATAATGTTGATGATGACGGCAGTGGTGATAACTATTACTGACTCAGAAGCAGAAAATGGATTATTATTAGTTCCTTTATTCAGATTCTTACAATCCATTCCTTTTCTCTTGCTCAATGGCTATATCAGTATTTCTCAATCAGGTGCCCTTCAGATGCACTGCAATCAGCTTCCAGAAATCCATATGTTACTGCTGTAACATATTATCAACAATTGTGTAGATGACAGTAATTATTCTGTGTTGCGATACTCTTAGAATTTTCAGGGATGCTTCAGGAATTTCAGGAATCTTTAGAGACATTCCAGAGTTTATATCCTGTCTGATGACCAAATTTAATTCATCAATGAAAAATCGAGTTCATAAATTTAATGGTTTCAACAATATATTTAGAGAATGAATGTGGATCCTGGCTCTCTTCCTATAGACAGTTTTGTAAAAATATATGGTTTGTGGTCTTTGAATGCCATTGGAGGATCCTAAACATGTTGTCATATTTCATTGTCTTTTCAGAGGGTTCACCACGGAGTGTGGGGATTGATGGTATTGGAGAGAACACCAAAATGGATTTTTTTAGGGAAGTGCCATATTGAGATTGACAGGTTGATGTAAACCATTGACCGGGTGCCCAATGGTCTGTCAAACAGAATTCCTGTTTGCCATCTGTAAGCAATTAAACTTTTCATAGTGTTAAACAACACTGATATGATCCTGTTCTAAGAGTTGAAGCTAAAATTGTTTTACACAGACATTTCACATCTAGTCATTTTCATCCCATCTGGGAACTATTGTCATTAATGTCACATACTTAGTGAAGTACCCAAAGGGAAGCTGTTTTCAAATGCAAAGTTGATAGGGAATCCTTCAAAAGAGAAAAATGTGAAATTTCATTTACAATCCTCTGGGATCATTCTCTCTGAAAATAAACCCACACTTCTACATTTTCCCCAAAGCCAAAAAGTTAAACAATCGAGATAGTGGAATGGCAATTAAATCCACCTTATTAAAATAATATTTTTCTCTCATAAACAAATCCTGCTTTCTCTTTAAAAATAGGTGCTATGGCAGTAGGTACACAAACACAAAGCAAAAGATTCATTGCTTGCTGAATCTAATTATCACAGGATGAGCTGCACATCCATTATTGGGTGCAGATGGAATAAATGATTTGCTTATACTTAATGCGAATATACATTTCTTGGCAGCAGATGGTCATTATTTCCTGATATTACTCTTTATTCAGAGTTGGTGTCATTTGCAGTTACATATGCTGTGAATCAACAGCAGGAGGCAGACTCAAAGCAGCACACACGGATAGCAAAGGGTAGTTTTAATAAATATGCTCTGCATGTTTGCCCACTTCAACACCTACCACCTGTCTCCCTGGCATTTGCTAGGATGACTAAACGAGATGTCAATATGCATGTATTATCAGTGCATCCAAGGGAAACTCCAAACGTCTGCCGTTTCATTCATTTTGGGGTTAATTTGGATTTGTCATATCATATATGCAGTGACAGAGCCCTTCCTTCCACATTGTCATTATCTGGAAATTGTGACTTGCAGGAGCCTCAGTTCTATTACACATGCCACAAAAGAATGTAATAGACTGTTCACAGAATCGTCAACTGGTTCGTTCCAATGTTGTGCAGTTTCTTGATTTGATCATATGCTAAGCATATGAAATAGACATTTATATATGGCTGTAGTTGCTACCTGTTGCTTTAGCAGGAACCATGAATTCAAGAAGACTCCCAAGTTACAAACCACCCTCAAGCAGTACACTATAAAAAAAGACATTGAGACTCTAGAAAGAGTGCAGAGAAGAGCAACCAAGATGATTAGGGGACTGGAGGCTAAAACATATGTTGAATGGTTGCAGGAACTGGATATGGCTAGTCTAGTGAAGAGAAGGACCAGGGGAGACATGATAGCAGTGTTCCAATATTTTAGGGGCTTCCACAGAGAGGAGGGGTCAAGGTATTTTCCAAGGCACCTGAAGGCCAGGCAAGGAATAATGGATGGAAACTGATCAAGGAGAGATTCAACCTAGAAATAAGGAGAAATTTTCTGACAGTGAGAACAATCAACCAATGGAACAGCTTGACTTCAGAAGTTATGGGAGCTTCATCACTGGAACTTTCAAGAAGAGATTGGACTGCCATCTGTCAGAAATGGTGTAGGATCTCCTGTTTGGGTGGGATGTTGGACTAGATGACCTATAAGGTCCCTCCAACTCTGTTAATCTGTTAATTTGTTACAGTACAATCCATATCAGAGTAAAAATTACAACATCAGTGGTTTTTTGATAAACATCAGTTCCATGTTCTGATAGGATTTTATCAAAATTTTAGTGGGCCTGAAGGCTAATTCCCTGTGATCACTGATTGGAGTCACCTACTAGATTCTAATAAGTGTAACTTACTCCCAACACTTGCAAGTAATGTGACGACTAATGTGGATGATACTACTACTGAGAGGTCTAATACGACCAAGGATGGAAAATGTTACCCATCCAGGTCCTGATGAAAGTGATTAATGCTACTTTGGTTCTGGATCCAGGCCTGAATCCTGACTATAAAGAACCCCAGTAGTCCATATCTTTTAGGACTTCTGGCTACAAAATTTGCTTTGGCTCATTCACTGCCAATGTAAAATGTATCCTGTGAAAAGAATGTGTGTATGAAAATACATCTGCTTTATAAATTTTATAAAACAGGTGCATCTAACAGAGTGAGTTCCAATCCTTTCCTCCTATAAGGATTGACCTACACGAAGGTTAACACATCTGGGTTGCAAATATCCTGTTGAACAGCAGATGTCAGCAAATATCACTCTTTTCTAGTAATAGTCTTAATTTTGGCATGCTAGATCTTTGCAACCTTTATGGATTTCACAGAAATTTATCACAGCTTCCCTTCCACTCATTCTTCTGGTTTTACAATATGCAATGGAACAATGTTAAATATACATTGGAAAGTTGACTATGAAAACTATCTCAGAAGAAACACCACCAGTGAATTATTGCTCAGGTTCCTCAGTTAGTGTCTGACATTAATGCTAAATCATTAATAATACCAGTTTTCTGATGAGGGGCCTAGATCACAGAACAAAAAATAATTTAGACAAGTCCCATTGAAGATTATGAGTGACTGCTGAATGACTAAAGCTTTAGTTTTTGTCAAGTTTTCTAGTAATAAATGCTAAAAGTGCCCATCCTCAATAGTGGATGCTTGAAACACACTTCCAGCAGAAGTAGTGGTCACTTATCAGTAACTAAGTTTAAACATGCTGGGGATAAGCAAATATCCATTATCCAACAAAAATTAAAAATAATAATAATAATTAAAAGTAACAAATTAACATGAAAAGAAAACAAGAAAGAAACTCAAAGGGCAGATTTGATGTAGCACTAATGTAGACCAATCTTTTTCTGCCATCAGTTTTCTATGTTTCTATTGCAACCCTACTGCAACCCTACCAGAACCAGATCACCAATGCTATGTCATGTCAGTAGCCCATTCAGAAGGTCTAATGTAACATGATGTATGTGGGATGGCATTTGGAGATGTTCCAGAAGCTACAACTGTTGCAAAAAAAATAGCAAATAGATTATTGGGGTAAAAACCTACTAAACAAAACTATATGAAGTCACTGCACTGAGAACTGGTATGTTCCCAAGTTCAACTCCAAGTGCTAATTACTAACATGAATACTTACATGGCATACTTCTGGGACATATCAGGCAATGCCTTGCCAGATCACTGGGCTTGTTGAAGGTTTTCTCTTTGTGAATTTTATTAATCTTTTGGTGTAGTCTCCACCCAGAGACTCCCTATTCTGATTCTATATTACAAACAAATGAAAGCCATTCTGTCTGAATGTGCTTTTAAATCTCGGCCTGCCGGCCTACCATACCAGATTTGATGGTCTTTTTATTTGCTACTACTAATTTATATGGGAATGTGTGACCAATCAAAGGTCCATGATCTTAAAAAGTTCATATCCTTTTGGTAAGACAGGTATAGTTTTCAGATGCCAACAGGTGTGCAGCTATTTTATTCCTACTGATTATTATTTCACTGAAATGAACAGAAAACGATGTGTTTGTGTATATGTCATGCTGCTGAAATCAGATTAATGACCATAACAATACATTTTGGCTTATCAGTCTTCCCAAACAATCCTGAAATACAATGATTCGCCAAATGTGTTAGTAAAAATCATGAAGACAAATCGCTTTTTGCATCTACCTCTAAAACAAAGCGAAATACAAAGCCTGCACCAGTCTCTTAATATTTTGAAAGGAAGTATTTAGTTCATTGTGTTGATAGCTGCACACCACAATATTACACTTGAGGAGCAGTAAAATACCCCTGCTTATTGCAAGTAGGTCAACATTGTGATAAGTGCTCATTTACTGAAAACCACTTTCACCACAAGTGTGGAAATTCAGCCTCTCCAGAGCTGTCACAATCTTTGCTGAACTCTTTTTTTTCCCCTTTCCATCTGTAAGATGTTAAACAAAACTCTCAGATTGTTATCCTGCTTTTTTCCCCTTCTTCCTTGAGCTAGTGATTTATTTGCTAGTGGGTGGTGGTGGAGATAGTGGAAAACCCAGGAAATTCCCTTCCTGCCTCCTCCATAAAGCTATCTGTTATGTAACAGTATCACTTTCCAGCTAAGGGACATTTATTCCCAATTCTTCTTCCTATGCTGTGTGGTGTTTTGCATTAACATTTGCTAATCAGGAACAGTCTCTTATTCACTTCTAGCGTCCTGTGAGGCATGTAGATTCCTAACCAGTTTAATATCCGTCACCTATAATTTCTGCAGGGGTGGCAGGCTAGCAAGTTTCAGAACATACAAACCAGCATATAAAGTTGGAAAATGATCTCCAATATGGAGACAAGAGGAATCGTAGTACACAAAGTCTGCAGCAGAAAGCAAGACATACCAACGTATCAGAGAGGGTCTGTCAAGGAAAGAGACCAAGGCCAACATCAGCCAAGGACCCAGAATTGTTCCCCAATTCCTTACAAACTACTTTGAAGCCAGCCTGCAGTGATCTTCATTTCAAAGTGCTGATAATTTTCACGAAACAATCCAGGCTTGCTTTTAGCTGACCAAAGAAAGAACACATTCAATACATCACCTAGTTTTCTGTCCTTCAGTTGCTCTGGTACCAGTTAAAATGGCAAGCATAACGCCATCTCTTTTCTTTTCTTTTCTTTTTAATTTTTTAAAATAAACTTTATTAAAGATTAAAAAGAAAAATATATACAGTGTAATATACAATGTTTCATTATAAACAAAACCAATATATAAATACAAATATTGGCATAAAATGTATATTTCTTATCAGCTAAGACGGTGTAGTCATTTATTGAAAATAATTTTACGAGTACTCATTTTCTATTTTTGGTATATACTCTTAGTTTAACCACTTCATTTTTCAAATCCTTATCTTTTAGTTTCCTGGTTTTTCTTCTTCATCCAATTATATCATTTTTCCCAAGCTGTAGTATACTTCGAGTCTATCTTATCCCTAAGTTTTTGTGTAAATAGGTCCATTTCAGTGCAGTTGAGAACTTTCTGTATAATTAAATTATTTGTTGGCATTTGATCACCCTTCCAACATTGTGCCAACGCAATTCTTGTCGCAGTGATTAGATGGTGAATTAAATATTTTATTTCTTTTGCATAGTCCCCTTTTAACATTTCCAACAAAAATATTTCAGCCTTAAATTCCAATTGTATATTTGTAATTTCTTTTATCCACATTCTAATTTTTTTTCCAATACTTTTTACTTTTTGGACAAAGCCACCAAGCATGAAAGAAGGTGCTTGCTTGCATTTCCAACAAGTCAGATTTAAGTTTGGGTACGTATTGGCTAACCTTGAAGGTGCCAGATACCACCTATAACACATTCTGTATTGGTTATAAACAACTGATTTTGTTATTTTATAATTTTGTTTCCAAACTTTTTCCCAATCTTCCAAATTAATGTTGGGTCCTACATTCCTTGCCCATGCAATCATTGGGCCTTTAACTATTTCTTCTGTCACTTCAAATTCTAATAGATAATCATACATTTTAGAAATTAACTTTTCATCCGTCCCCTCTAACATTTTATCTAATTGGTTCAGTTTTATCTCAATTCCAATTTCTTCTATATCTTTTTTGTGTCTCATTTTAAGTTGTAAATATGGCCACCACTCTATTTTCATCCCTTGTTCTCTAATTTCTTGGTTCGTTTTTAATTCTCCTTGGGAATTTAGGACATCATAATATCTAATCCTTCTTCCACTTTCTATGGATAATGCCATCTCTTTTCACAAGCATGAGTTTGGCTTTGATTGCCTAGTTGTGTTTGCCATTTTATAGCTAGAATAGAAAATGGCCTTGAAGCACAGAAGGAAAAGTCACCATCAAGGCAGTGATCAGACAAGCGTGGCTCGAGTTCATCCCATGAAACCAAGTTGAATGGATGTTTCAGACCTAATTCCTAGGAAGATAAAGTAATGGAGGGAGGAAGCACATCCAAACTTGTGCAATTCTGTTACTATAGCTGTTCCAGTAAAAGTGCAAGTAGTCCTCCACTTATAGCACTTCATCATTACAATTGGCACTTTGACCATTTTTCACATGTCCATTGCATCATTCCCATGGTCATGTGATCAACATTCAGACACTTGGCAACTGATTCATATTTATGACTGTTTCAGTGTCCCAAGGTCATGTGATCACCTTTTGTGACCTTCTGACAAACAAAGTCAATGGGGAAACCAGATTCATTTAACAATTGTGTTACTAACATAACAACTGTACTGATTCACTTAACTGTGGCAAGAAAGGTCTTAAAATGGGGCAAAATTACATGTAACAAATGTTTCAAAACTGAAATTTTGGGCTCAGTTATGGTCGTAACTCAAGGACTACTTGAAAGTTTAGATCTGTATGGTATTAGTCTGATCTGCGTTATAGGATTGACACCTTTTGACATAGCTGACTCTTTTGTGGATGTTCCTTTGCAGTTCTCTGGCATTCTGATTTTCTCCCTCTCCATTTTATTGCAAGGAATCTCTACACCTTCTTTTCTTGTCTCCATATTCCAGTCATTCTGTTAGGAAATGGTATAAAAAGGCCAAGATGGCAGTTGCAGCAGTGTGACAGTCCTGCTCCTTTTGTATGTGTATGTTGATGGCATGGGCCTCTATTGTCTGTCATGGACACCATTTTACCTCTCTAACCCTGCCTCCTCCCCCAGGGATATTAGTGAAATTGAAAGGGACTCCTGATGTCGCAAAACACACACAAACACACACCCAGGCAAATAAATTTGGTGTAAGCTTCAGGTTGGGGGTTGCTCTACACTGATACATATGTACACTTGTTTTTGTTTATACATAAAGTTTATTCACATTAGTAGTCTTTAGGTCAGGGGTCTTCAAACTTGACAGCTTTAAGACTTGTGGACTTCAACTCCCAGAATTTCTTTTCTGGTCATGTTAGCTCAGGAATTCTGGGAGTTGAGTCCACAAGTCTTAAACTTGCCAAGTTTGAAGACCCTTGCTTTAGGCCTTTATTTAAAAAAAGAAATCAGCTGGTGGAACTACACAGAGTTATATAAATGGAGCAATAGGTTAATTAAGAATCTCACAAAAACTGTCCCTGGGTTATGACTAAATGGTAAAGTAAGGCAAGATATACACACAGAAGGCAATTTTTAGAGTTCATATAATTTGCCTATTTTTTTTAATGAGACAGTATCATAACAGAAATTACATTTTTATATCAAACATTAAAAGATACAAACAAAACTCCTTCTGGTCCTTGTGTCAAAGAAGCTGTCCGTCATCCTGAGTAAATTGAAATCTAAGCGTGTTTTCTTTTCTTTTCTTAGACACATTATAGAACTGTTTCTTGGCATCTTTTTCTGTTTCTAAAAACAAGCAGAATCTTTGAAATCATCTGCCCCCAATTTACTCCTGGTTGACCCTGAGACCCCGATCTGTCAGATACACCCACATCTGTGCCCACTGCTGAAGAATGTGGCAATTCAGCTCAACATGTGTCTTGAGCTGTGCATATGATATTCATGGGAAACTAAAGAAGAAGCATCATTTCCTCCATTCCAGACACCTCCTTGAGCTATATTGGGAACCAGGCTACTCAAAGAACCTGTTTTCTCCGCTTCTGTCTTTAATTATCTCCAACAGCACAGCTTTGATTCAACTGTTCTGCAGTATTTCTTCTAATACAGATTTGTTGCCACTTTTCAAACACAAGACTGCTAAGTTCCTAATTTGAAATCATAATGGTAAAGAATGGTCCTTAGACTTTTAGAGAGGATAGTGTATTAGCTGCAAGCCCAAATAATTTGTGTGTGGCTAGATTTATCATGTCTTCTTTTAAAATCCAGATTTTTTCTGATGTTTCAACAGTGTAAGGCTACAGAGTAAATTAAAAAAATAAAAAACAGCAAAGTTCTTCTAGAGTATAACTAAAATATTAATTTAAACAATGAAAAAGAAGCATCTTGGCCGCTATTCTAAAGGCAAATGCAACTCCCAAAGGAGTGAATCTCACACCATGGACAACACAATATATAATACACATGCCTCTTTCTCCTGCCAAATAGGAGGAACAATCTCATAAGGCCTGACCTGCAAATCTTAACAATAGAGCACATTTGCAATAGAAAAGACAGTCTCTTGTTATACATTTATTGTATTATTCCATCACAGCCTTAATTATTTGATGTTCAGGCCAGCTTTTTCCAATACATGTGGGCCAAGATGTAAATTAAGTATGTGTAGAAGTTTAGAGATTGCAGGACCCAGATTTCCCAGCTAGTATGGATCTCAGTAATGCTGGCTTGGAATTTTGGGGTGTTTGTTGCAAATATATAGATAGCAGGTTGAGGTTTGACTCAGCCTTCCATCCTTCTGAGGTTGGTAAAATGGGTATTGCCCCAGATTGTTGGGAGCAATATGCCGACTCTTTAAAACTGCTTAGTGAAGACTGTAAAGCACTATAAAGTGGTATATACGTCTAAGTGCTATTGCAATTGCAAAAGTTATCTGTATTAATTAGAAGCACTGGAACATGCCTTCTAGACAGATGAGAAATTTCTTGATGCCAGTAGGCATGTGATGAATGTTGCTACAAACTGGTTGCCATTGGGAGCACCAAAAGCTTCTGCCAGAGCCCCAGCTTTAACAACAACAGGCAAACTAATGAGATTGCTGCCTGCCTGCCCTTTTCCCTAATCTCAACAGAGTCTCTTTGTTGTTCCATTTGTCTAATTTGAGACAGGTGGATACTTCTGAACAATGCACTGGAATGAAGCAAATCCATCAAACCCTTTCCTCCCCTAAGATTGCCTATGTGATCCCAAGACTGTCTCTGAAATAAGGATGATTCCATAAGCTGGAAAGTTGTTTTGTAGTGTGCCAGCTTATACACATGAACAATGCCAGTTTTATTCATATATGTAACAAAATATTTGTGTCCATCTGCATGCATCTGAAACAAGATATAATTCCTTTACTTAAATTGAAGTTATATTTCCAAGCTGACGGGGGACACAGTGCCCCTAGTTTAGCATTTTCTTGCTTTGATTGGCTTGTTTTGTTACTTCCATCATTCACTTCATCGGGTGCCCCTGAATAAGTGATCTTAGCTCTCAGGAAACAAGGAAACTCTTCATTGTCGTGAATTTATTTGGTCTGATGGGCTTTAGATCAAGCCTGATATGCATGAACCATTTTCTGCTGTCAGAAAGTGTTTTGCATCCAAAGTTGGCATGAATGAAAAGGACAAAATTCCATAGAGATGTCTCCAAAACCAAGGAGCTATTCTCTTTCTGTATGTAAGACACAACACTTCTTTCTTTCTTTACTTATTGGTAATGGCTGTTAGTTTTGATTTGTGTGTCTTTCTATTATCCTCAAATCACATGGCAGAAACTAGAGAGGGCAGACAGCTGGCATTCTGCTTATACTACAAGATCTCAAAGGAGCTTTCCTGAAAGAGGCTATGAGAGTTTATAACAATGCATTAAGCGATCTTTTCAATCAGGGCTGCCTTAGCACACACCAGGACAAGAATGTGGTGTCTTTGGTTTATTTCTTTGCTAGAATATTAAAGTTGAGCATTTCAACAGCAATGGAAAACTTGGCTGGGCCTCAAGAGAAGGTGAGTTTAAAGAAAGAAGTGTTAAACACTCACTGTTGAGTTCCTATTTCCCATGCTGTCACTTAGTCCCACAGGAATTGCAATGCATTTTGTTTATGAAAAGAGTAGTCTGTAGGTTTAACTTCCACATCCATTGGCCCATTCTGTTTTTAGAATGGCAATGATTTTAGAATAATAAGGTATGTTTAGAAAGCCAGTTTTAATTAGTGCCAGAATAAGGATGACATGCTTTAAGGGTTAGGTATCATGTAAACCAGTGGTCCCCAACCTTTCTGGCTCTGTGGATGGGGGATGGCAGGGGTAATGATGGTGGGGAGAGGGAATGGTTGTGCATGTGTACACCACTTGTGCAAATGCAACTTTGCACACTTATGTGCTCGACTGCTACTTGCACGGCCCAGTTCCCAACTGGCCAAGGCCTGGCACTGGGCCATGGACAGGGAGTTGGGGACCCCTGATGTAGATTCTGGCACTGTCACACAAATCAGATGTCAATGTTACATTGCTATGTAATGCATTGCTAATTGGCCCAGAGAACTATCAGATCTGGATTACCAAATCCACATGGCAACAGAGATTACCCTGATAGTTTGTCTTGCCATTCTCTGATGATGATGATATGAGGAGACTTATACATCATGTATAAGTCTAGAGAAGACTGTAATACTGGAAAAGGTGGAAGGAAAGAGAAGAAAATGACCAACATCAAAGTGGATGGATTCACAGTGGCAATAGATACACCATTAAAAGGTTTGAAACACCAGGTTAGGGAAGAAATCTATCTATATGGTTGGCCTGACATGTAATTAATCAATAGAGAGCAGGTCATAACCAAAATATTTTAAAATCCTGATGACGCTATTAGGCAATCTAATGGACTTCTATGACTATCTTATTCCATACTTTTATAACATCTTCTGCTTGTTTTGCATCAAACCTTGGATTTTCTATCCCAATACCTGCACATTCCCAGAATCCTTCCAAGATACTGAAGAAAAACTTTTACCAGCTCTGCTCTCCATTGTCAGTGTAGATGTTGTGCCTTGAAGCTGTGACATTTTATGTGCAAAGGAAGTGTTCTTGCATTCAGTTCTTCTTAATCCCTATAATACATCCCGGTTTGAGAAACATTGGCAATAGAGGAGCCATCATTATGAGTGAGATTGTATGGTATGTCAGTTAGGCACTGGATTAAACATTACCAACTCAAAGGCTCACTTCCCAATCCAAGTGAATTGCCTTCTGACCATCGCATGGAATTAATGTGCATGATGAAATAATGGAACATGGAAAAAAAGCAAGTATTCCATCTTAAGAAAAGTGCACTAAAAGCTCAATTCAGTAAGTGAACAAGTAAACTTAAATCTTACTACTCCAAAGAAAAGATCTCATTGAACTTGAGCTACAGCCGAGCAATCATACTTGTTACATTCAGTGAATCTGACAGTATTTATTCACTTACTAGATGTTTTATTAATGTTGTCACTCTTGACTCTTGGGAAGTTCTGTTTTAACTGCCTCCCTGTATGACTGCTACTGCTGCTGTCATCAGGGGCTACAGGATTTCCCAGTAGAGGTCAGAAACATCTGTTTGAACTGCAAAATATTTTGTAAACTTCGCAATGAATGTAAGCTACCCTGTAAAGGGGGAAAAGGGATGATCTGGGCAAGCTGAACTGCAGTCTAGGATGACAGATCTTGGAGAATTTTGTTTGGTCTGCACTTTCAAGTGAGTTGAGCCAGTTTGTATTTCTGCAACTAATTGTCCTTTGAACTATGTTTTATGAATTCTACATACAAAATCTACATTCATGTATTCTAAAGTGCCTTTTCTAAGGAAGAGTTACATAGAATACATATGATAAAAACTACACATAAGAGGAAAGCAGAGTTTAAGAAAATATATTAACTGAACTTTGCTGTACTTTTTTAATACTCTAAACAAGGCAGAGATTAGACAGAATAATTTAAGACTAGAGATGTACATGCAAGGCTGACATATAGATTCACATATAGAGAATTATGCACACTGGTGTTCTTTAAGCAGAATGAAATAAGACATAAAACTTCTGAAGTGAAATGAATTCATTATTTCAATATATAAAACCATTAATACATCAAAATAGTTTGCAGTGAAATATATACTTCCAGGAAGATAATGAAAAAGGAAAGTGAGGTATACAATCTAAAATCAACAATTTAAAAAGAACTGCTAATTCATGGTAAGCCTAATTCTTTCTTGAGGAATTTAAAAATATTTTTGCTACCATCTCTTCAAAATGTTAAATTTTTCTCTGCAGGTCTAATAAATAAACAAACAAACAAATAAATAAATTACAATGGTAATTCCAATAATTACTTTTAAGAATTACAATAGTATCAACTTATTAAAGTTGATTCAATGAAAAATTGATTTTAAGATAACATTAGATTCCCCAAAGAATGATTTTGAAAGGATGAAGATCAGATTTTCTTTGCTAGAAGCAGGGGTGGGATTCTACCAGTTTGTACCTATTCGCTAGAACTGGTTGTTAACATTCTAAGCAGTTCGGAGAACCGGTTGTTAGAAGAAACTACTGGTCTAATCCTGTAAGGAAGGCAGGAAGAAAACATTCTGGTGTTGCTTACAGAAACTGCCTCTCAGTTAACCCTTATTACATTCTTGGCAGGACTAGACTTCCTGTCTCTGGAACTTCTCTGGAGTTTTTTCCCCCTACTTTGCTGGTACTTTGCTTGTGTGTAGTGACCATTCAAAGTTACAGTGGTACTGAAAAAAGTGACTTATGACCATTTTTCACACTTATGACTGTTGCAGCATCCCTACAGTCATGAGAGGCTAGGTGAAGAGATGCGTGCCTCAATCTGAATGATATTGAGTTGGCCACACCCAGCCAATAACATGACCATCACACCAAGCCACATCCACCCAGTCACATGACTGCCAAGCCATGCCCACTAACTAAGCCACGCCCACAGAACTGGTTGTTAAAAATTTGAATCCCACCCCTGGCTAGAAGGGTAAAAAAGTGAGGATCTACTGACCCATAGGATATGGTCATATGATCATTTGATTTTTTTTTTGGATACTGTATTAATATATATAAACAGATTTGTGGGAAAAGTTAAAGATGTTAATGTAAAATGGAACTGTATGCCAAGGCTTTGGAATTTGACTGTTTATCAAGTATTGTTGTTATACAGAGCACAGAAACATATTGAGAAATTGGAAATGTGGCATTATTCCATATGTCAAACAATGTTATTGGAAATCTGTGATCTATCTGCTGTAGAGAAGACAATATTTCCTACTAACTGAAGAACGCAGCAATATATGTTGCTACGGCAGAGATTTTTGTGATATTTTACAATAATATTTTATACTATTCATATATAGAAATTTATTCATTAATAAAGCAGCGATTATTGAGAAGTATAAAATAGATTTTTTCCTCTTTTAGTTTGTGTATTTAGTTTGCTTGGGGTTGTTGCTTTTCTATGTCTTTTAGTTTAAATATTGTTTCATTAAGTATGTATGCGCAAAATAAATAAGAAATATATTCTCAACCACTCAACTGATTAATATTCTTAAATCTTAAATTATTACTTTTATTACTTCACTCTGAAGTTGGCCGAGAAGACACATATATCAACACAAACATATATCAGCAAGAAGGAAGCCACAAGTTTTTAATCTATAGCCTCTTTTCAGCGGTTTCCAGTGATTCAAAACAGTGCATACATGCAGTGTTTCACCGACTCAAGGAAGGAGAATGCCATTCAGCATTTTTAGTAATAAGCAGTCCGATTTTAAGTTTATGTTCTGACTTAAATACAAATTTCAGATAAAGGCAAAGTTAGGCAATGGAACCCATTTTAACCTGAGGACTGCCTGCAGAGGTTAGTCTGAAAGTTTAGTAATTACTAAAAACATTCCTCCCTTCTGGCACATATATATCTGAAGTATGAAGTATGAACTAATTGCAAACTACAATACTCCCTTACTGTTGTCCTTTCATTTGGAAGTGCCCACAGTTAAAAGTAAAGGTGTCGCTGTTTAGTTGTGTCTGTGCCTATTAGCCACAGACGCACGGAACACTGTTACCTTCCCACTGAAATGGTACCTATTAATCTACTTGCATTTTCATTCTTTCAAACTGCTCAGTGATCAGGACTCCTGCCGACCTAGCAATCCTGCTATAGTCCTCCCCACCATAGTTCTAGAGACATGGAAAACACATATGTAGAACATGTGCAAAAACCCTTCAGATTTCTTCCCTGTGCATAGTTAGCAGACGCAATGTATATTTGGGGTCTTATTTGGAGGGGGGAAGACGCAGTAGCAAACAGCCCCTTGCATGTGCAATAAAAACTACAGTTGGATCCATTTTTCTTTCCTAACTGCAGAAACAACTGCAGTTATTTTTGGCTATTAATTGCCAAGAATTTGGCAGAAGAGGAAGTTTTCTTTGGAGGATTGTTGCAAAGAGTTATAAATCTTTAGGAAGCTCTTCCTCTTTCTCTGACAAAGAATTGTGTATTTTATTGCTGTTGTTGTTCAGTCAGAACCACCCATGCAAAATCTTCAGGTTTTAATTGTTCTCTTCATATTATGTCTTACCTAATTTACTTTTTTTTTTCCTGAATCACTGAATTATTTCACCCTGAGCCTTTGCTGAAATGTTCCTAATAGGGATTTATGACCTTTTCTTATTGTTGTTGGTTCATATTTGGATGGACCAACTTGTTTAACTTTTGAATTGTATATAATTCAAATTATGGAATTGTATATATAACTGTAACATTTTTATATATACATATACTGCATATTCACAACCAGTTAATGCTATCTTAGAAGCTATGATCGCAATGCTATTTTGAAATCTCTGGTTTATTCATCTGTGTGATATTCTTTTATTGTTTTTTTCATGGTATCACTTGTACTTGTATATGTATATGTATTTTCTTTAAAGTGCTCAATAAAACAAACAAATCTATATCTATATATACAATTTTCCTGCAGAAATTACAACCGATTATATTTTCCAGAGAAAATTGTATTTTTCTTTTCTGAATTATTTGCTTTGTGTTTATGTACAGTTTTGCCTAGAATTTGAGGGAACTGTGTTTCTCCTAAAACATGATAACAATTAAAGTGAAAATGAGTTTACAGGCTGAAAAAAAAGAGAAACATAGCTCATGTAATACAGAACTGCAAGTCAGTTTGATGAAGCAGTCTCCAAAAGTGGTGTGACTAATCTTTTAATTCAGCTCTTCCTAAACTTCTGAAAGTTGAATCCTGCTTTAGGAAAATGAAAACAATCATGCTTTCTGGAGCCCTGCCTTGTGTCATAGGACTCTTTTTCAAAATCAGCAGAGCAAATAGGAGAGGCTGCTTGGATCTTGTGGTTTTGGAGCTAAACTTCTTGAATTTCTAGTCAACTTAGCCATTGACTAGAAATTCTGGCTAGCACTTGTTAATCATTAAAAAAGAAACACTTCTCCTGTAGATTCCAAACTCAGACTTCAACCTACAGGACTTGAACAGAAAGGTAGGAAAGTTCAAGGAAAGAAAGTCCTGCTTCTGAATGTGCACTTACTTGACTCAGAAAGATGTCGGGATATCTCTCTGGAGCTTGTGTGTAAATGTGCATATTTTGCACATTCAAAAACCATCATTGGAAACTATTCAATTTTGAATGCAGCTCTCTACATGTGAAAATAAGTAGATGCAGACAAAACATACAGTGATCCCATGAATAAGCTCATGCAAAACTGATTTGGTGAAGATTTATTGCAATCTATTATATCTAGAAATCTCATGGATTTAGGACAAGTCCAGTATTACACTAGTGTCTTTTCAGTTTTTTTTTTTAAATAAAGGCATTTTCAAAGCAAGTTTGACACTTGGTAACTTATCTAGTTACATGCATGCATTTATTTACTTTTTTAATGACAGAGACATGGTTTGCTATTTAGTTACTTGGGGATATTTTCCTGTCAACTTAGTCAATAGTCAAACAGAGTTATTCAAAAATTTTAAGAACCCAGTAATTCCACGCCTCCCCCTGAAAGATTGGCCAACTAGAAGGAAGCACTAAAAACAGATGACATGGGGTGGATTTTTAAAAGGAAACACATACGACCTATCTCTGCCTTTGCTTTCAGTTCTAAAACATTATCTTACATTAATAACTAAACTACACTAAACTAAACTAAACTAAACTAAACTAAACTAAACTAAACTAAACTAAACTAAACTAAACTAAACTACATTAATAACAATAACTAAAAAAGCTACCAATTCGAAATTTTTGGTTATATGTTCTCAAGCTCTAATGTGGAAAATAAACACCTACTTTTTCTTCTTTTTAAAAAAGGTATCATTTAAAGTTGTGTAGTACCTAAGTTAAAATGGGAGGATTTTGAGTGCACCTGAGCAGTCTGTAAATCATAAACCAACATTCAGAGGCGCAACCCACTTGGGTGTCACATTTCTGGTACAATATCTTTTTCCTACTGCTTAGAACACTTTCTGTCCTAGATCACTCTAGATTTGCTCTTTCCTCAGTGAGGCCTTTATAAAATGAAAGACAGTTCAAAACCCCTTTTGCCTTGGTTGGTTAGAATGAAACGTTCACACACCAAACAAACAAACCAGCCTTGCCTTTGAAGGAATCCATTGGCAAGGCTGCCCTCATTCTTGAGAAGAGCACATGATTAGTTTGTGTGTGTGTGTGTGTGTGTGTGTGTGTGTGTGTGTGTGTGTGTGTGCCGGAAAACAGGAAAGCTGGAGGCCTGCTGATGTCTTGAAAGGGGTCCAAGAGTAACAAAAACGTAGCTCTCTGTGGTAGTCTTGCCCCTTGTGTTTCTCAACCAGGGTGGCTGAATGTGTTTCAGACCCATCCGAAAATGCTACAAATGCACAAATATTAATTTACAGCTATTTCCTTTGCTTTCTTAAACATGAATGAAGATGTTTGTCTCTTTTCCCTCCCCCACTTGTATAAATTGCTCTTGGTCAGAGGGGGCATGTTCCGTCTCAAAGTTTGACTGCCAGGATCAAACAAAAAAAGCCTTGTGAACTTAAAGGAGAAACAAATAAATAGCTATTACTGGGTGGGGGATGGAAAGCGGAGAGGTGGACCTTTTCTCTGTCAACAATATTGACTTTGTTCACTTGGAAGAAAAAGAGGAGGAGGGGAAAGATTCTGCTCAATGTGCAAAACAAAACAAAACGGAAAAAAAGCCCTTCTTATTTGGAAGGTGGAATGAAAAAAGACAGAGGTTACAGGAAATGGTAGACATTTTTTGTTGAATTAAACCATTAGGAGTGACCCAAAACCAAAGGGAAAGAAAGGAAACAACTGGATACATTTAGGTCACAAGCACCAGCCAAATGGTGAGCTGCAACCAATTATCATAAATGAATGTTTCTCTTTTATTCATGACCACCGTGCCTGCTCCCATGATGCTCTCTGCCGTTTTTGTGAAAACAGATGAAGCTATTTTATTTTCTTCTTACAATATTAGCTAATGCCATTGAACAAATGTTAACACATGTTGCGTTTAATAAGGGCAAAAAATTAATCACTGCTAAGGCCCCTAAAAATAAGAAAGGAGGGAAAAAAATAAAACCCCAAGCTAGGAAGGACAAAAAAAGGAAGAAAGAAAGCTGGGGCCGCTGCTGCTGGCTTTATATAGACAGATATATGTTTATGCAGGATTATGTAACTTAGCTAATGGCTAGAATTATGACATTAGTCATGCATTTTACATTAAAAGAGTCCTCAAACATGTTTGTGCAAGCTGTAATTACACCCCCTTGCTCTGCTTATAATGCTTTGCCACACACTAAAAGCAAAATTATGCTTCCCCTCTCTGTGTGGACAAGAGACAGAAGACTACTTTTCTCTGAAACCTGCAAAAGAATCAACAGCTTCAATCCAGATTTAGTCATACTTTGATTTCAGTGAATTCTTTTCAGTAAGGGGAAACTCAAATCCAACCCTATACAATTAGGAGATTTATGAAGCAATTCAGAGTGAGCTTTCAATAAGGTTCCACTTGACTCTGATGAACTTTCAATTTTCAAAATTTGGCAGTGAATTTTGAAATGAAAAAGTGCCTTTAGGGCAACATTTGACTGAACTGGAAATGTTTCGAATCGTTTTATTTAGCATTCAGCGTTTTGGACATATAATAATGATCCAGTCTCAACTCACATTTTATGATTTGCTTCTGGAACGGCAAGGCAAAGATCAAATCAGATCAGATCAGATCAGATCAGGTTCAGCTTTATTGTCATTGCACATGAACACAGGCAACGAAATGCAGTTAGCATCTAACCAGAAGTGCAAAACAGCAATGAAGTATAAATATATATATATATACAGATATACAAAAAAGTAACTGTATATGGTTATACAGAATATTTATGAATATACAGAATATATGTCTATTGAAGGAATATATATGACTGTACAGAGTGTTTATGAACATACTGAATATAACACAAAGATGAGAAAGGTAATAGGTAGTTCTACTGAAGGTCAAGATGTGGTGAAACAGGATCTTAATAGTTTTAATCTAGCAATCTAGTGTAATTTTAAGCCTCTTAAACATTATAGAGATTATAATTATGCAGATATGTTGGAGCTATAACTTACTAGGCCTTTGGGGATTAGAGTTTTATTACATTTGGAGAGAAACCTATGCCATTATGACCTGTAAGCTGTAGTGTGCTTGTGCTTTTTTTTAAAAATGCTGATACTTGTTTGATTTCTTTCCATATATAACTATTGTATATAAAATATCCTTCCTTATCATACAGTGTCAGACTGGCAAAGATGAAAGCCTAATATCCAATGTGTTGATGGGAATGTGACCTGCAATGTTACTTTGGACATTTTTTGAGGCTATGGATCTCAATTAAGTGCACAGGGTCCTTTATGATCTCACATCTGCCACTCGTGGCCTTAAACCCTACCCATCTGATTGGTATAGGGAAGACAAGGCAATGATCAATGCTGCAATACAAGTCTTGAAAGAGACAAGACTTTGATCTTGCAAATGTAGATAACTACGGTCTTCAACATTTTCTTTTTGAAACTGGCCAAATGACTCTGGGAAAAAAAGGATTATATGCATTCTTGACAGTCCTGTTTCAGACATAGGCATGGGCTATAAATTGCACTGGTGTCTCTCATGGATGATCTGATGTGGTTCTTGAATAACTGATTCATTTCTATAAGTATCTAGAGTATTGATTTTTGGTGTGTGTGTTTTTGAATCCCAGTGACTTTTAGTCAACTTTTGGGCTGATTGTGAGGACTGGGAGCAGAGTACGCTCTGTTGCAGTCATTCTGTTTCTTCCTGAGCAGGCAATTCCAATTACCTTTAGTGATTATGGAGAAGAAGACGAGAGCCTTCAGGCACTCTTCTGCAGTTTGTTTAATATCCAGAAGAAGCTGCTGGGGGAGTCATCCATCAACATGGGCTCTGTTATTTGTGTACACGAATTCAATCTCTTTTTTTCATTCTTCCCTTCTCAGCAGAGGGGTCTTCACCCAAAGTTTGGAGGTTGTCTTTGAAATATTTTGTCTTTGCAGTTATTTTCAGAAGCCAGCCTGTCCCAGCACTGTACCAAGTATAATACTGGATGTGAATTAGTAAGCTCTCAACCTGAGAATCTTCTTGGATTTCCAGGTCCTGCTTAAGGTATAAATGGAGATATTTGTTTGGGGCCCTTTATTAGATATAGAGCACATTTTTACCTGAAAGTTAGGGATGGTATCAAAAGTAGATTTAAAATTGACTGCCCAAGGAAATGATTTAGAATGATTCACTAGATCTAGGAGGAGGGGGAAAAGAATGAGATTTAAATTTTTTGAAAGAAATACAAAAGTTTATTAAAGCTTCGAAGAACCATGTGCAATAAGACAAAGAAGAAATGAACAGAAATCAAATCCTATGACAACTTTTGAATTAAAGATTAAGACTGTTAAAAGTGAAAAAAAGGAAGGAATACAAAATTGGTTTATTTGAACAAGATTAATGTAAATATGTTGTTAATTCTAGCTACACTTTTTGAACTTTCTACTGACATCAGTACTGAAAAGATGATGTTTTATGGATCTATTTATAAAAAAGAAATGGGATATGGGATGAAGAGATATTTGTTTGTAACCTTAGAGATAGTCACTAACATTGTTTATACTTGCTGGCATGAAATACATTACTTCCTAATATATTTCTTTAATTTTACTTTATTATATTCTTATTTTTCTCTTTCTTCACTTTTTCTTTTCTTTCCTTCCTTTGTCCTTGACCTTTCTCTCTAATTTTTATTTATTTAAGCTTATTTTGTATAGAATGTTATTATTGTAATCAATGCTCCTAATAAGCACACACACACACACACACACACACACACACACACATACACCAAGAAAAAGATCAGGGAAGTGTAAGGAGGTGGGAGTGCTCACTACAAATTGTTAGGTAAATACATCATAAAACTTGGTTGCAAGTTACCATATGCTTATAATAGATAATATGCTTTTTAAAAAAGAAATACCTTAGCATTTATGAGAAAACTGTTATGGTGCTAAAATAAAATGGTCCATTATCACACAAATGCAGCAATGTATTACTCGATGGTTAGCCAACCATTATAATCTCAGACACTGCATCTTTGGGCTGGTCAAAACTCAAACCACTCCTGTCCAAACATGTCGTAATCATTTGGTCATTATAGCCTTTGCAGTATTCCATTGGTATAAATTGCATTTTAAAGAAACTTTATTTGTTTTACAGTTTTCTTGCTTGATCTAAAGCCCATTTAATAAACCTCAAAGATGTTGTAACTTGTAATTAATTTCAAGGGTCGACAAGCCCAATTGTTCTGTTTGCTTATTCATCAGGATCTTTTGTTTTGTAAAATTTGTGAAGTTAAACGTTAAAGAAAATATTCCCCAAGACTGAGCAATTGAAAGACTGAAGGGCAACTGCAATCTGCACAAGACCATCACCTGATGATTTCATTTTAACAAAATACTTTGTTCCTGATCTCTTTGGTCTGGGGAAAAAAATGTATTTTTTCCTTCCTCAGAATTAGCACCAATGAAATCCATTCATTTTTTAAAAAATAGGCACACATGTCACAACATTTGCATGGTTGGAATCTGAAAAAAAAATAGCTCATGAGATAGATTTCTTTCAGCACATAGTGTGCTAGGAGTACCGACCACTTTGTTTCTTTCTATTTTCCACTGAAGGTAGCCAAAAATAGAAAATATAAAAACAGCCTTTTTCTTTTCTCTTTTTCTGCTTTAGCACCTCTGATGTGGTCACCCAGGCACAGCTTAGAAACACAAACACTGCCACACATTTGGAATCCTACCGGCTAATGGAACCATCCTAAAGCCATGTCTTAAGTTGGAAAATAATGTTCATGCAAAAGTAACTCCAATCAGTTTCTGTGTAGAAGAACATGAAAAAAGAATTTCTTCTCCCTCAGAACATAAAATTAGCATTTTGGACCAAAAGGCAGCTGTCTTTATGCTGGGATAAAAACCTAGGATAGTAAAATATTTCTTTTTGCAAAACCCTTGCTATTCTTTTTTGAATGGCTTTGAAAGAAATCAGTGGGGGTGTCCTTTGGTGCATGCTCTGAATTAATGGCCAGGGAGAAGAGAGGACAAAAGGCATAGCCTTGTTTTGCTGGCATGTCCTATTCCATACCCCAAACTGGTTGGGGTTCAATGCCAAAAATTTATAAATGTGCTATTTTCTTTTTTCTACTTTTTTTGTAAAAGTGCAACCTACTGTACTCTCTTACCAATGCAAAATATTTGATGAAATATAATTGACAAGAGCAGATGGCTCATCTTCTGCATCTTTTATACAGCTACCGAAAAAGCAAATGAAGGGAAAATGTTTCATCCTATTCTGAAACTAACCATAAGGATTGAAATCTACCCAGTTACATACAAACCAAAAACCATTGATTCTTTTGAATAGTTGAAAAATATTTGTGTGGGTATCTATATGTCAAGATACAATACAGGTAGTCCTTGACTTACAACAGTTCACTTAGTGACTATTCAAAGTTACAACAGCACTGAAAAAAGTGACTTATAAATTCAAACGCTTGGCAACTGACTTACATTTATGATGGATTGTGGTGTCCTGGGATAAGGTGATCTCCTTTTGTGACCTTCTGACAAGCAGATTGAGGAAGCCAGATTCACTTAACAACCATGTGACTAACTTAACACCTGCAGTGATTCACTGAACAACGGTAGCAAAAAGGTTGCAAAATATGGCAAAGCTCACTTAATAACTGTCTCACTTAGCAACAGAAATTTTGGTCTCGATTGTGGTTGTAAAGTCAAGGACTAAAAAAAAACACTTGAATAGAACAATCAACTTAACCATTACTGCTTTATCTTACTTGCTTGCTTGAAATAATATGTATTTCTATGTGCACTTAATAATTTTGATAAACGATCACCATTTGTATTAACAAAATTCACTGTATTCTTTCAGATTCTTTAAGAATTAATTTTCATGCCAACATTTTATCCCATTTGAGATATAGTAGGTTTTTCCAAGAAAATATTACAAAGACCATATAGGTTTTGCTAAATAATGTGCAAGACTATGTTTCATGGTCACAGATGAGTCAATGTTTTAAAACATTTGTGGCAGGCTATGATTTTTGCCAGAAGAATAAACCTGCTCAGCAGAAAAAAAGAACCA
The DNA here is from genome assembly GCF_049901715.1 of Pseudonaja textilis. Lineage (NCBI taxonomy): Eukaryota > Metazoa > Chordata > Lepidosauria > Squamata > Elapidae > Pseudonaja > Pseudonaja textilis. Next base: position 58,395,288 of record NC_141992.1, read on the forward strand.
CTAATGGGTACCCTAATGCCAGATACACTCTGGAAGGGAATTGCAGCTGATATTTGTGAATTGCAAGGTTATAATACTTGAGTCATAGATTTTTTGTTGTCCCAAAGGTACTTTTTCAAGAGGCAACTGGTCTTTCTGGTTTTTCTTTGAAGACATCTCGCTTCTTCCAGAGCTGAAGAAGCTTCTTGGATAAGAAGTGAAATGTCTTTAAAAAAACCCCAGAAAGTCCAGTTGCCTCTTGAAAAAGCACCTTTGGGACAACCATGGCCTGGATGTCTGAGAATCTCCATAGACTTTGTGTTAGATATCAAGAGATCAACCATGTTTATAATCCTTAAGATAAACTGTTCTTAATTCCTTAAAAACCTAATAGCTGGGTGAGGATTTAATGATAAAATCACAAGGTAAGATTTATACCATTCGCAAAAGAATATAAACTTGTTCACATTATCACTAGCTTTCACAAACCACAGGCCTGTGTGTGTGTGTGTGGGGGGGGGAAATAACTGACCAAACTACACAGTGAATACTAACACAGGAAGAGCCATTCTTAGTTTTAAGAGCAACTCCCATTCATGCCATTAAGTTTTACCCAGCATATTAATTAATCATAGTTGACAGCTGCAAATGGCAATTCTAATTTTGAAAAAACTTGTGCCCCCGCTGGCCTAATTTCAAGGATATCTGTGCATTAGATGCAAAAAGCCCACAAGTCTCATTTTGATTATCATCATGGAGTGCATGATTTATTACTCTTGTATCCTGGATCCAGAGTACAAATAAAATTAAATGATCAAAAGGATAGTCAAAACAGAAAGTGGATGTTCATGATGTTTAGAACACCAAGTTATTTTGAAATTGTATATGCTGGTTATAAGCATGCTGGACTCTATTAAATAAGACTTGATAGGTACTACAACATGTTGAATAGATGTCCATAAAGTATTTTAGCAGTAATTCTAAGAGAACGCTAGAAAGTGGGATCTGAAGTGCTTTGACATCCCAGAGATCCTTTGATATGTTTCTGCCTCAGGCATTGTTCATGCTCTCTGGGCACACAAGATAGGAGGTTACTTTGCCCCTTTCCCTTGCTATTCCAGAGAGAACCCAATTTTTTCTCACTTTTTTTACATCAAATCTGTTAAGTGTTGATATATGATATGAAATTTCTAGGTAGTTCTAAATCAAGCATGCTTGCCAATCTGAAATTTAATTCCTATGGTAGGAATTTGGAGACTACAAATGTTGAGTCAGAAGAAAGAAAGGGAGGAAAAGAGGGAGGGAGGCAGGAAGGAAGGGAACCTAATTTTCTGTTTTGCTGTATTGAACACAATATTCCTTGATGTTGCATCTAATTAGCATAATCTGGAAGATGAATTGATCTAAACTGATCATAACTGAATCAAAATCTTGTCAGTAGAACATAGTTACATCTTTCCTCAAATTACTGTATAAAGAAAACATGACAGTTGACATGGCAGTAAGATAGCTTGCAAGGTCCAGATGGCAGAGTTGCAAGCATAAGGCTCCACAACAAATGAATATTACATCTGAATAATAACAGTGATGCCATGATGCAAATTTTCCTCTTACTCTCTCCCCATGATTACTACTTCAATACAAACTCAGAAAGGGAATGAACTGGTTCAAGGTAGAACATCTCTCTGTCTCCATTTCCCCCTCTATCTTAATCTCCATCTTTATGTATCTACCCATCCACCTGCATTGCACGTGCATAAATGCAATAGAACAAGATGCCCACATTATTTGATTCCTCATGTACGTATGCGAGCAATTCTCTTTCCTATGGAGAAAGGGACTCACACCGAAATACTCAAGAACAGACACCCCTCCTTTTTTTAGAAACTGCAGTAGGAGAAAACAAAACAAAACAAACAGAATGAAGGGATGGCTGTAGTGAGAAATGAAGGAAAGAAGATAAAAGCTACTGTATGTAGGATGGAGAACAAAAGAGGAACCAGACAGAGAAGAAAAGAAGAAAGGAGAGGACCTATTTGTTTAATTTCTTGATGAACAGTTCTATCCATTAAAGATCAATCTTAAAGCTAATCTTAAAGTAACCACCCTTTTCAACAGAATATGTAACTCCGATTCATTCCTTTGCTTTGAACAGCCTCTTCTGTTCTTAGTTCAGAAGTTAAGGTGATCTCTTATTTGGTCAAAAACTTCACCTTCCTAATTCAAGCCAATAGCCAAATCCCTCAAACTTCTTGTTCAAGAGCCCAGAATTTTTACTGCCAAAATGAGCACTCAGTAAATTGTCATATTTGATTTCTTACATCTCTTAGCCTGAATGCTGTTATGCAGTTTGACTTATTTCATATTTGTGAGAAGTGTGAACACCTTTCTATTTTCTTAAAAAAAAATGGCCTTGGGTATTAGAAAAGACTGACAGAATTCTGAAGCAGTGAAAGGTGCTTCAGAATAATACTAGTGAAAGGTATTAAAGGTGACATTTCAGATATTATGGTTTTTTTATACCAATGCTGTGCATAAAGCTGACAAGAGGCATCCATTTTCTTTTGATAAAAACCATAAGTTTTGTATCAGTAAGAATGTATCCTAAGGGAACTTTGTTGTAATTCAAAAGGATTATTTTTAAACCATTATTATTAAGTACACTTGATATAGAACAGTAAAACGGTATTTTTTTTCCTTTGCCATAAAAAAGGCAGCCTTTATCAACTGACTGAGGATGTAGCCGAGTACAGATACCAATGAACACATCATAAATAAGACACTGTGCCTTTTCCACAAAGATGACGAAAAAGATAGGTTTTTAGATTCCAGAGTTCAACTGCATAAATGAAAAACAGATCTGATGAACAGAACTGGGAACCGTCATTGTAGTTTAACATTCAGAAAGAGAGACAGTTATCCAAATGAGAAAACATGCCTTCCTTGAATGCTTTAGCACAGTCTTCCTCAAATTTTCTATGGCCATTAGCAGTTAGAGATGGTGGAGAAAAGCAGTTTATTGCTTGAATATTTATACATTTATTTATAAAATTCATTGGCTGCCTTAACTTATCTGATCACAGGGTAGTATTGTATATATATTTTAGAGCTGTGGTGGTGTGGTGGTTAGTATTCAGTACTGCAGGCTAACTCTACTCACTGCCATGATTTCAATTCCTTCTATCCTGACCACCTCAGCTTTCCTTTCTTCTGAAGTCAGTAAAATGAGGACCCAGATTGTTGAGGGCAATATGCTGACTCTTAGAGAGTGCTGTAAAAAGCACTGAGAAGCAGTATATAGCAATATCATTTAGATTTATATACCACTTCACAGTGCTTTACAGACCTTTCCAGGCAGTTTACAGAGTCAGCATATTGCCCCCAACAATCTGGGTCCTCATTTTACTGACCTCAGAAGGATGAAAAGCTGAATCAACCTTGAGGAAGTCAGAATCAAACTCCTGGAGTGAGCAGTGAATTAGCCTGCAGAGGTTAAGTCTAAGTGCTATTGCTATTTAAATGAATATTTATACTTTCAAGGGTATTGACGCATCTGAGATGGCAAATGTAGAAAGCGTCCTCATGCTACAAACTCTGTTCCTTTTGTGTGTGCATTGTGATGTTACATGCACATATGAAGGGAGTGCAGCTTGCATTGCAATGGCTCAGTGCTGCATACACTCAGTGCTGTAAGACCTCTGGTCTTACTGTGATTGATCCTATTTAGGATTCTACCAAATCTATGATGTATCACATCATTTAGGGTTTGTGAGAAAAGACGCTATCATACAAGGACTTATTATAAATCCAGCCCTTCTTGGGCTGAGAGAAATTGACAGTCAGTGAGTTAACACAGCTGAAGGTTGAATCTTCCCATCTTAGTTCACCTCCTTAAGTACTGTATTTGTATTTACTAGGACTTTGGTGCAGCTACTTGGATTCAAAACAGATACAATGCTTTGCAGATGGTGTAGGGCACTTGTTGATGTCCTTTTAAAGTAGCCACTTCTGGGCTCATATTGTAGCTGAGTGATCCCAAGAGAAAAAAAAAACATATTTGTATTAAGGAGATGTTAGGAAGGCTGCAACAAGTTGCAATGTCCTTGCCCCACCCTGTTTACACTTCCTCATTTTCCTGATGTGTCATAATTTCTTGACATGATATGGCTGCCAAGCCAAAGGGTGGGACTTCAATCATATCATCTTGACCTTTTTGATCCCATTCCCTCAGAAGACCTTGAACGTATCCTATCTTATCTATAGACAGCTGATTATTATCCTGCTGATAATAATATGGCAACCGATTCGCTATCCAATATCTGAAGCTGCTTATAGTGTTTTTACATAATTGCCAGCTGCTTATTACACAATTAAATTCTAATCTATATTCCACATCCCAGGGAGCATATAGATTGATGCCTGCCAAATCTAGTGACATTTTGTAAGAGATAACTGATAACAGCACTCTTTGGATCCTACTCTATGAAGAATTAGCTACACTGAGTTCAGTGGAATTTCAGCAGCAGGTGACTGATTTTTTTCCAACAAAAGGAAGGATGAATTCCTCTATCCTGGGGCTGTGCCACAATAATTAGAATGAGGATGTGGTAAAGAATAATCAAAACAAGATTTCTTATGTCCTAGGCATGTTCTAGACTTTGTGGGGAAAAAATTCATGTAGTCCTTTGACATTATAACAGTTCTGTCAAAAAGTCATGTGAAACTCAGACCTGTCAGAATAAAAATATGTTTGTTTATTTTATGTTCTACTTTGTTAAAATTGCCACCTAGGAGATGCCAAGGATCATTGTGTACTATGGATTAAGCAGGGAATAAGACAAACTGTCAGGTTTTTTTAATAGAATAGAATAGAATAGAATAGAATAGAATAGAATAGAATAGAATAGAAAACAGAGTTTAAAGGGATCTTGGACATCTATCAGGATCTATCAGGATACTGGAGATATATCATGACACAGAATCATACAATAGAATATAATTCTTTATTGGTTAAGTATGATTGGACACACAAGGAATTTGTTTCTGGTGCAGAAGCTCTCAGTATGCATACAAACCACAAACATATAGTGTACATACAAATATAAGCTCTCAGTGGACATACAAACAACAAAGTTATAAATGATAAGATACCAATAGGAAGATAATAAGAAAGATGAAGAGGATGATAGCAACACAGCTCTACTACATGGGTAAATATCCTTAGGCATAAAACAGTGCTGTGGGAATTAGGTTTTTAGCATTGGGAGAAAAACAGTCTCTGTGTCTAGTTGTTTTGGCATGCTAAAACAGCAGTGTCCTGAGGGAGGAGTTCAAGCGGATTATGTCCAGGATGTAAGGGGTATGCAGAATTTTTTTTCCAACTCCCTTTCTGGCTTCTGCGGTATACAGGTCCTCAATGGAAGGCAGGCTATAATGAGTTCGAACATAGTTCTGGTTATCTACATTCAAAAACAAATAATGGAAAGGCTAAACGTGCACAAATGCTAGAAATGCTGCATCTTGTCATTGAATACTATAGATTTCTGGAATATCTAAAAGAAAAGACAGCTACAAAGCAATTGCAATATAAGTATCTTTTAAAGGCTTTTCCTCATGGTTGTAATAATTTGTATTCCTCCAGTCCATGAGTTATCATAAAAATTATGCTGGCATTATATTTGATGTCTGAGTTCTAATTTGCCTCAGTGACAAATGATTCTGTTCTTACAACTTACAATCCATCTATCTATCTATCTATCTATCTATCTATCTATCTATCTATCTATCTATCTATCTATCTATCCATCCATCCAACCATCTATTCATCCATCCATCCATCCATCCATTCATCCATCCATCCATCCATCCATCCATCCATCCAACCATCCATCCATCCATCCATCCATCCATCCATCCATCCATCCATCCATCCATCCATCCATCTATCTATCTATCTATCTATCTATCTATCTATCTATCTATCTATCTATCTATCTATCTATCTATCTATCCATCCACCCATCCATCTATTCATCTCTCTCTCTCTCTTTAAATGATTAACAGTAATGATTAGGTATGGATTTATGTCTCAGATATTTGGTTATCCCCAAGGATGTCCATAATTCTTGATGCTTCTAATATTTCAAAGGAATATTTAATACATATTCCTCACTGAAATGTAGTAAAACTTTTAATAGACTATTTCAGAAAAGTAGTTGATGGGATTATTAAATATATACATATAAAGGGAAAAACATCTGAATATTATAGTTCAAAATTAAAGCAAATTAATAATCTCATTGAAGAGTTGATCCTTTAGTTAACAACATATTCCATGTTGTTCTAAGAACACTGGTGTTACTTCCTTATTTATTTCATAGTATATGTTTGATGCTTTGAAGAAAAATATTAACCTCTCAAGGATCAGGATATGTGTCGGTAATGTGCTTCTTATCTACCAATCGCACCAGGTGTTTTCATACCACTGCCCTCCTATACAAACTGGATAATGGATAAACTTTTATTGTGCTTTAGGACTGGATGGTAATGGGCTATTCTTGAAAATGCTGTCTGACTGGAAGTTTTTATCTCCTGATTGTGAAAGGTGCCTCTTGAGGAGCTCAGGGTCTCTAGATAATGAACATAAAGGATATGCTTCTGCTGCTGTCATCTATTTTGGGAAATACTCCAAGACTATGGTCACAAAAAGAGATCAAGAGGTGATGTGTGGTAATAATGAGATGCTGTCAAGTAGCCTATTTACTAGGGGCAAGTGATGCTCAGAACAGAGATGCAGAATCATCTCAGAGAAATAGAGACCATAAACATAATTGCTCTTCAGTTGTTACTGCAATTAGCTGATCACAAATATAATGTTTGTAATTTACATATTTTTAATCAGGTAGGTTTGCAAGAGGGTTGCATAGGCTCAAGAGTTTAAAGTTGAGACTTTTCCTCCTGAGACAACACTGACTAAAACATTACAGGAATCATACTGGGATTGCATTCACAAAGTGCCCTTAATGAGGTCAGCTAAAGATCTAATGACTCAGTGTGCATGGCATGGAAAACTAAGTTAGTTATAACTTTGGTTATTTTGTAAGTCAGCATGTGCTGAATCCAGTCGGTCCAATGAGTTTATCATTCACTTTATTCTTTGAATTCAAAATGGGTGAATGGGTGACATATTAAGTTTGTTTTATGAAGGTGTAAAGTATAAATATGTTTGCAGTTCTTAAATCCTATTGCATTCAGAGGAATTTTAGAAATTGTAGCAGAGCACAGGGTTTTGTGCATTCCAATTCTAGGTGTGAAATGAAAAGCAATGGTTTAGTTCTTTTGGATTTTGTTGTCCTTTGTATAACCTAACCACTGTTTCCAATCTGCTAAATGTATTCATAAATCATCATACAAATGGGAAATATTGTTTCAGAAGCACAAGAAAAGGAGAAAATCATGGGCAGTGTTGCATTCAAGTGGTAAATGATTCAATTTTTTCACAAGTTTTTTTAATATATACTATATAAATTTTATATTATAATATATATTTTTATATATAATAAAAATTCATGAAATCATGTTCCCAGTTCCACTAGTCTTTGTAATATGATTAAACAATTTCAATAAGTTAGAACAAATGTATCCAGTTCCCCTTTCGAGAACTCATATTGTTGTTGTTCTCATCCAAATGAATATCACCTTCTGATTGAATTTATAATGGGAATGACTCCAACCATTTGAGTCTTAATCAAGATTAAAAAGTCATGGGGATGGGGACTTACATAGATACTATGCCAAGTAGGATAGTCTTTTACAAAATTAGTAGTGTCAATTCCAGTAAATTTAATATTTCTAATTATTTGGTGACTCATTTTGGTATTGCAGCAAGAGTTCAATATGTAAATATATTTTTCATCGGTCTATCTTACTACATCAACAAAGGATATATTCTTTTCTACAACACTAATGTCTGGTGTATTATAAACTATGTGTCTATCAGTTTAAATTTTGAAATTTCATAGCATGTTGATCTCATTTTCAAAACAATTTTTGGAGGGAGGGAGCAAATGATTTCAGCGGCTTTTGTAAATACAGTAGTAAAGCCAAATACAAATTCCACTGGACAGTTTTCACAACCCTATTATAGTCTTGTTTATGCACCTAAGCCATTGACCAATGAGACAATAATTGACAGGTTTATCCTTAATTTTATAGAAGCAACATTTGATACTCTGAAATATTTTCAGTTTTTGCTTTGATGATTATGGTTTGCAAGACTTGTTTTTGCAACGGTTCTTCTGTCAGTTACTTTTTTTTAAAAGGATTTTTAAATCTCAACCATGGTCAAATTAGGATTTGGCCTTTTTATTTTTAAAATTATGCATATAAAGGTCATGAATTGGTTTGTTTTTCCCATTATTAATTCAATTTTGTATTGATTTTTTTCTTGTATTCTGATGTAATTTTGTCATTTTCTGGAGCCTCTCCTTATAAAATTCCATAAGAAGAGCCTCTTTACTTTTTCTAATGCAATCATTCAAATTCTGTTATTTTTCCTCCACAGTTTATTTGCAATAGTCCTCTACCACCTGTATTTTGATGCATATAATCTGTGAATGTCACTCTTAAATGTAAGGTGCATGATGTATGGCCATTAGCTTCCTTGTTTTATGATCACAATTGTTCATTCTGGCTTGAGTCCAAACAATTATCCTTAATTACAGGGACTACCCAAGCGTTTATTGCTTCAACAGTGTTTCCAGCATTTGGATTTTAATTAATTATTTTTTTTTCTTCTTCTTCTTCTTCTTCTTCTTCTTCTTCTTCTTCTTCTTCTTCTTCTTCTTCTTCTTCTTCTTCTTCTTCTTCTTCTTCTTCTTCTTCTTCTTCTTCTTCTTCTTCTTCTTCTTCTTCTTCTTCTTTCTTCTATCCTCCTCCTCCTCCTCCTCCTCTTCCTCCTCCTCCTCCTCCTCCTCCTCCTCCTCCTCCTCTTCCTCCTCCTTCTTCTTCTTCTTTTCTTCTATCCTCCTCCTCCTCCTCCTCCTCTATACAGAGCTCTGAAGATTAAGATATGTTACTTTGTTATTTTATATTGACAAAGAATTAAATACAGAAACATCTCCTTATTAATAATAACCATTAGAAATGCCCAAATGCCCAATTTATGGGTTTCACAATATAGCACTTAGAGTTATATACTGTTTCACAGTGCTTTACAGCCTTCTCTAAGCAGTTTACAGAATCAGCATATTGCCTCCAACAATCTGGGTCCTCATTTTACCCACCTCAGAAGGATGGAAGGCTGCCAAATTGCAGGCAACTGGCTGTCAGAACTAACCTTTACTGAGCCTAGGTGATCTCTTCAGTCTCACTGGAAAATAAATGAATGCTCCCCGTATCTGTATCTATAAAAATCATTAGGGATTGAGACTGAGTGAAAAGCAAACCTAAAGTCAATAAATAAATAAATCACTGACTAGGACCTGATAGCGTATTTTTCAACTAATCTCCAGGATCATTGCTTAATACAAGCAGGAATGTGCAGCCCTAAAACCTACTTATTCCTCCTTGAATGTATTTCTAGATTCATATCAGTAGAATAATCTATCTTCTAGAGGTTTTGCATACATTTTGCTAATTAGGCTCCATAGAAGGTGTTAGAGTGATTATTCATGAATCTTCTCTTTTACCTTTTTTTGAAAATTGGATTGATTATAGCAGTCACTGGTGATAAGAAAGGAAGCTAACAAAGATGTCTGGCACTTCAAATTCCTATGTAACTTCAGCAATAATGAAATGAAATCCTTAAGTCTTATCGGATTTTAGATGTTTGGCTATAAACTCTTATTTCAGCATATGTAACTAAAGGCCATTGTGGGGGAGGAATTGTTAAATCAAAGCCCTAACATTGGTGCACGTGTAAAAATAATCCAACCAGATTTTGGCAGGGATTTGGAAGAAGTTGCAGTGCCCTGGGGTTATCTAGTTAAGGATGTCAAACAACTGAATAAAAATAGATGAAGGCCTTCATTTTTTTTCAGTGCAATTAACCATTTGCATCCAGAATTAATAGGTGACTCCTGACTCCCAAGCAGCTAAAGCTATTTGTCCTCTTCTGGACAAATGTAAAATCCTTTTGCAAAAGTTCTTTTATCTTTTCTTTATTCTTAGTCCAAAACTTTGCAGTTCATGCACTTCATCCATTTTTTCTCAAATCACTATCAAAGGCATAGACTTTCACTGGCTACCAATCATAGCAACAGCAGAGTTGAAGCTGCTGCTTTTGGTGCTAGGAGCCTTGCAACTATCCTGGTCCAGTCACTTAAACTCCTGGAATGACCCTTTTCACATAAGCCATTCTAGCGCCAGTCATAGATTCCTGAATAGTCTCTTTACCCAGAAAATCTGTCTTCTCTGGGTTTCTAGAGATATGGTACCATTTCATCAGAATCAGCTTCTATTCTTCTTAAACCTGCCAGAGATTAAAGGGGTATTTTGAGGGTCTTCAGAATTTTTCTCTTCCATTTCATGGACTAAGCTCCCTCTAGGATTGCTTCTCTTATAACTTTTCTTTCTTAATATTTTCTAATTTTCATTTGGATTGCTGGTTAATTGGTCTGTATGTTTATATTGTTTTACTTTTGTACAATAAAATGCCAATTTTACAAATCCCTCATCCAACATACTTTGGATGCAATGGACGAAACTTGATTTTGGGCTTTATATCAAATCACAGAAAAGTCCATTGTTATTTGAATTGGTTTAGATAATTTACTTCCATTTTACCTATTTTTGTGTAAATCTCAGTGCACATCACATAGGTTATTTAATTAAAGAAATCCCATCCTTTTATGTAAATGAGATAGATGTTATATACATAAAATAAATTCTGATTTGGCAGACATTTCTATTTCTCAAATGTTCTATCCTTGGACAAATACTTTAGAGATAAATATAGATATATAGTTATTTATCCTCCTATTTAGCTTCTCTCTTTCCCTTTAGTCTATTCAGTTGTATGCATGTTTGTTTTGGCATGTATCTTTTTAAAATTTTTGCTTTTGGGGGCAATTGTACAACTTTACAATAATATGATGACATTTAAAGAATGCATTTACCCTGCTCCCTTATGGTTTTGGTACAAAGAGGTATTTTGCAATGGTATACTTGATGGTTGCTAAGTAGTTTGAGGTTCATATTATGCATTCAACTTAATTAAAGCATCATACACTACCTACAAATTTTCCAAAGAAGCTTATACAATAACAAGCAACACAGCAATTGGCATTAATACATAAACTAAAACACCCAATAAAGAATGGGGGGGGAGAGAGAGAGAGAGAACCTCTCACCTCCAAAACAGTCACCAAGCCTTCATATTACAAAATTTCAACACATATCAGCTTAAACTGAAATTAGTTCAGCAATGTTGTGGGAATAATGTTATTTTCTTGCTTTAATTTTTTTTAAACAATTTGTAAGCCATCTAGAATTGCAGGGAGTTGGGAGCATATCAATTTAATTAAAAGTAACCATAACAATAATAATATAAGCAGTCATCGTTTATCAACCACAATTGGGACCACCAATGTGGTCACTAATTAAAGCAGTCACTAACTGAAACTGTGTTTATGATCCTACTTTCAGCCTTACTGTAAAGCTTTCCTCTGCTTTACAAACTGTGAAGGGCATAAATACAAGGACTGATTGTAAATCTACTTTTCATCACTCTCGTAACTGCAAATGGTCACTAAATAAGGCTGTCATTACACAAGGACTACCTGTAGTAACCATCATAGTAAATGTTGTTCTGCAGCTGCAACATGCTATAACGGGGTGAGAAAGGGATAGTCACAGCCATAAATTTTGCAATGGAACCCAGATAAATCCCTGTGTGTTTTACTAGAAGTCTAATCTAGATTTTGGGATCATTAATGTACAGGTGATAATAAGAGTTGATCCCCAAAAGTCATGTGGACTAATATTGCAAGTTCTTGCATCAATTCTCAGCACCCATTGTCCACATAAAACAATTTCGAGTGGTTTGCAATGCTCAGAGGTCTAACTAAGGACATTGAAAATGAAATACCTGTAGTCCATGGGTCATATTAGAAACCTGAAGCTGAGAATTGAGAACAGACTGTAGTGCTTTCTTTAAGGCTTATACTCAATGAGTTCCTTATGTTCCCTGGGCTTTCTGTTTCTTACTCCCAGCCAAAAAACCTTCTTAGTACAATTCTGTAGGGAAATCATGCTACCCATTAGATTTATGCTCTTAGAAGTCAATGTGTTAATTTCTGCTGTGCTGTGGAAGGGCAGTACTGCCATGCTGTCTTAAAATTAAGATGTGCAGGCCAGATGTTGAATCCCGATAGAATGCTTTACTGCCTAGCCGCATTTGCTAGCAGATTAAACAATGAGGTGCAGGAAGCAAAACTTTGCAAGTTCCATGCATGTGTGAAAAGGGATAAATTGGCATTTCTTTAAATTATCTCATCTCCAGTGTCTCCATTCACTTGAATTCTTAATTTGCTAGCATTATTTGGTGTATTAAAGGAGTGTCCCAAATGAAAAATAAGCAGGATATCACTTCCTACTGGAATGCATTAGTGTGTTCCTGTCTCACATGCACCTAAATAACAACTAAATTATTCCTCTAACGTCTATTATTGGAGGGGAATTCATCTTTTGATTGGCGATCCAGGCCTTCTTCACAGGGGTGGGATTCTACCGGTTCTGCCTGGTTCTGCCGAACTGGTAGCTCCAAAGCGCAGCAAAGACCGAACCAGTTTACTGTGATGATCTTCTAGTCTTCTGTTTGGCCCGCCCGCCCACCTGCCTGCCTGCCTGCCTGGGCTCTAAGCTGTGCTTTATTCTCTGCTTTTTCTACCTCAGCTGCTTTGCGCAGCACAGCGGAGTGCCTCACATCAGGAGAAGGTGAATGCTTGCAGGAGCTGGTGATTTGTAAACAGTGCTCACACACGTTCAACAAAGTGTGCACTCACCAAACTGGTTGTTATGCTTGTAGTGTATTCAAATAGAGACTTCTAAGACTACATTCCTATTGGTTAGTTAATGCAACGAAACAATTGGTTAATAACAACAATTACTGATTGGCTGCCTAAAGCGGCGGGAAGTTTAAATAAATGCCATTGGTTGTGAGCCGTGAGCAGCCGCTATAAAAAGGGCTGCCGCGGCTCAACTTCAGTTGAAGTTACTGGTTTACTAATAAAGAGCTGAATTCAACTCCGGTCTGTGAGTCTCTTTGATCTGGTGATAGAATGATCCCACCCCTGTTTCTTCACCTACTGATTGTTTTGACAATAATGTTTTTTTTTTAAAAAAACAAAAACTCCTGGAAATAAAAAAGCCCCTAAGGTGACCCAATATTGGGCTGTTCTAAGTCTAAACAAAATGAAACAAAACACCATTTATCTAAATTAGGGTCCCCCATTTACCACCTGGGAGGTTAGCTAAAATGTTTAAAAATATGTATAGCAAATGTTGGAAATGTAATCAAAAGATGGGCACATTTTATCATATGTAGTAGAGTTGTGTAAAAACAAAAAACAAAAAAATGGGCAAAAATACATAGGTGGCTAGAAAAGATAATAGGCCAACATGTAGATTTTAAACCTGAACTATTTTATTAGGGATGATATCAGAAAAAATTGATAAGTATTAGTAATTCAAAAAACCTTAGATTGTGCTGAAATGGATAAACTTATGTTAAAATTAAAGGATAAAGAAGAGTCAGAGTATTACGAAGTTTGGGACAATTGGTACAAATGGTTGAACAACAGAAATAAGAATAATAGAGATAAGAAAATTGTAGACAAATTTATATGAATATACACATATAAATGTATATATTTATATGAGATTGGTATATGTAATAATGATGTCACTGTACCATTATTGTTAAGATCAAGATTTGTAAAATGTGAAAAATAATAATTTAAAAATTATATGTTTTAACAGCAGCGACGATTATCTTCACGCAATATTGGAAAGATGAAGAAACACTTCAAGATGAAGAGATAATTAAGAAGATATTAGACTGTGCAGAAATGGACAGATTTACATTGAAACAGAAAGAAAACATAATATTATCAAACTTGGAATTTATTTTACCAGTGGTTGGAAAAAAGGGGTGGAGAGTAAGAATGGCATTTGTATTGTTAAGCAAATTAAATACCCAGACAACATGATGTTTATTAAGTACTAAGGAATGTAATTAATAGAAAAGTAATTACATTTATTAAAACAAATAAATAAATTTGGGGCCCCTTGATCACAAGGTCCCTTGATCATGGTCCCTTTCCTTCTCTGTGCTTCCTACCTCAACATCCCATGGTTACTAAGCAGAGGTGGGCTGCACAGACTGTAACAACTGGTTCGCCTAGCCCTAGTGCAGAACTGAAAATGTGAGTGCACATGCAGCTGCAAAAACACTAAGATTTCCTGCGCATGGCAGCCATGCTGAGTAGAGCGGGCGAGACGCGAAACTCAGCTAGGCTGCATGGGCCGGTGAGCAAGCTGGAGATATAGGACGGGATAGCACCAGAGCAGGTAGACAGGCCCAGCCAGTGGTTGGAACTACCAGTATGGGCAAGCCAGTCCGAACCGTCAGTTGCCTACCATTGTTTCTAAGGCTGTAGTATGTACCCACCTAGGGGTCTGAGGGCGTTCAGATAATGTTTAGTGATTTTTTTGGACAGTCTTCTACAAGCAGCCTTTTCCCAGGAATGTTGAATGAAAACACAGATTAGTACTAGCCTTTTTAGGCAGAATTCATAGCTGACATTCTTAGACCAATGAGTATTATAGTTGGATGTGCAGCAAGGTAAGAATCTGGTCCATCCTCCATATTTCTGGGTTGTTGCTCAATGTGAGGCAAAATAGTAGTTTTTTTTTTAAAAAAAAACCTACCTTCTTTGCTGAGTTCTAAAACTCATGTATATCGAAGTTATCAAGTAATATTTTTCTAGGAAGCTAACCCCAACATTCATAGAATTTCCTCTCATGTAGTCACAGCAATGAGATGGATTTGGACTGAGAAATGGCTTTATCATTTTGGCATATTTTCACTACCAGTGAAGTAGAAACTGTCTTTGCTGTTGCAAAGAGTGAAAAATAATCAAATCATTTTAAGATAACTTTCAGAGAAGGTAGCTTTTGGAATATTATACAACTTCTGAAACATTAGAAAACATCCAGCTCAGAACAATCCTTTTATCTGCTTTCTCTATAGGTAAAGTTAGTGAGCAAGCCATGAAAAAGAAATGCGTCTTTAAAGAAGCTCAGCAACATTGGGGATAGATAGTCAATGCTGGCTAAGTTTCCATATTTCTCATGTTATATTGATACTGTCGCTGCTACTTATACACATTCATTCATTTGTTCATTCTTTGCAGAGAAAAAGTGATTCACATTCAAATTTCTGTCACTGGTCAGGAAAGTAAGAATCAGTAGGAAGTTGCATCTGCAGCCTTCCCAGAAAAGCATTATTTTATTTGTTCATCTATACAACTTTATGGCCGCTTAATTCCAGTTTGTAGCCCTGGAAGACTAAATTTACCTCACCTGTCCTTATGAACAGATGTCTACCCTTCTGCCCACTCCTTTGCTGCTGATACTGTTGCTGTTGTATCCAGTGATAGTAGATCTCTAGGTAGTCATCTTATAACATCAGCAGACAGTGCTTTCCTTAGGTGCATTGTTAAGTAATAGAAACAACAATATCTGGGATAATCATGTGCCTAAGCTAAATAGTTCCATGCAACTCATTTGACCCACAATTCAATTATGTATTTTCAACAGAACAAAAAAAAAGTATAGTATAGAAAGGAAATACTAATTAATGGGACCTTTGGTAATCATCTGCTTAAGGAGGTTAGCATAGCATATATGTGCTAAATTGAGCCTAAAATTACAGGAACATGGAGGTGTGACCTTTCTAGGACCAGTATGTAGAAAGGCAAGGAACTCCAGTTAATTGTGAACTAAACAGGATATCAAACAGAATGAAGTAAATGTGTAAAATGTAATATCTCCTTTCCTTGAGCTGACAGATACTCTAGAGAAAGATGACCAGCTGCAAAATATCACTGTAAAAAATGACATTCTAGATACAACATTTTTAAAATTGCCATTTTCTTATTTTCAGAAAAAATAAATAGAAATCATGCCTTTGGCAAAATTTCCTGTGGCTTTAGGAAAAGTATTCACAGTGAAAATATTTATTTTTAAGAATTAAATCCCCATGCAGTTTTGCCTTTTCTGATCTTTGGCATTTTCTTTCTTTGTGAAAAGCGAAGAATATGTGGCAAGTGCTTCAGTTAACCCTGGATTCTAGCAGAAGCAAATTTTAATCCTACTTCAACTGTTCTTTGTACCACTGTCCCATTCCTCAGCTTTGTTCACGTGTATAAGAGTCTCAAAAATGCATGTGGGTCATTATAGATGCAGAGACAGCCGATGTTTCCAACATAACCTTTTTCATTTCTTTTTGTCATTTAGTGCCTTAGGATACGTCCTACAGTTAATTGCTTAATACAAAGTAGTCTTCTCCAGATAGATTGCAATTACAACCCGCATAAACCCTAAGCATTATGACTACTGCTGTTCTAAAATCCTATTCATTTTTCCTTTGCCATGTTTTTGCTATTGCATTTTTGTTTGTTTTTGGATAGGTCCTTGGTGCTGTCTGAGCTTGGTTGTTTTCTTGCAGATGTTTTATTACCAAACTAGCTAACATTATCAGTGCACTGATGAATGTTACCTAGGTAATGAAACATCTGCAGGAAAACAACCAAGCTTAGAGAGCATCAAGGACCCTTCATGTCAACCCCGAGCTACAAATATTCTCCTTTATTGGAGGATTTTTCTTTTTTTTTTTGGCACTGAGAAACAATTCTGCATATGAGCCCAGGTTCAAATCTTGAACAGTGAATCATCTTATCCAACAAGCAAGGTGGTCACATGTCAAAAATAAAATGCAGCTTCTTTTATTGAATTTAGAGAGAAGAAATGTGTGAAGAGTACACACATGGAGAAAAAAAGAAATGCAGGAACTCATTTGTAGACAATTTAGTAGTATATCCCACCATCAGTTAAATGGCATTGCACCAATGCTCTGTGTCCATATTTCTGTTTCAGACGCTTTTTCTGAGTTTGTCATTACAGGCAGCAAAATGTTGCTGAGGCAGCTAAGAGAATGGCGCTATATGAAATAAAGAATTTTGAGCAACTGTGCTTCCTGTTCTGTCAAAAGCTTCCTCGTTTTTACAACACATTACAACACATTGTTATAATATGGTTTTGTCCTGTAGTGTAGATTGTCACAAAATATGTTTTGAATTGGTCCCCAAATAGCACAAAACCCTCAAAGACCTACCACAGACATGGAAGATGTAACTTTTCTTTAAAGTCAAGGCTCCATTTTCTCCTCCCACAGGATATGAGTAACTCTTATTGAAATCATGAGGCAGTTTATTATTCACATCTTGTGGTAAGGGAATACATACCTTACAGTTACATTTCTCTCATTTCACAACATCCATTTACTGAATTTACCTCCATTAAAAGGCAAGCTCAGGATCCAAAAGAATCTTGACAAACTTGAACAATGGGCCCTATCCAACGAAATGAAATTTAATGCAGAGAAAAGCAAGGTTTTATACTTAGGCAGGAAAAAAACCAAAGGTACAATACAGATCAGGCTGATAAATAGTAACTATGAGAGGGACCTTTGGAGTCCTAATGGATACTTCATCCCTGACATTTTTTATCTCGTTACTTTTTTTTTTTTTGGTCCTGGCTTATTTACATGAAATTTTTGGAATACAATTTATCATGACAAAAATTAATAAAAAATAAAAATGCAATTATAGATTGATACCAAACTCTAAATTCATATACCCATCCTTTTTGTCCTTTTAGCTATTATAGGGCAAGCTTTTGCCACTTGTGTTAATTCATTATCTTGACGATTTTGTAGAGCTACAACTTGGTTTCCTGGACTGCAATGGACTTCCGATCCAACCTATGCAAAAAAAAAAAAAAAAAAACTTAGGTAAAATCTGTTTCCTAATAGGACATTAATGTGTGAATCAGTATCTAAAACCATAGGGGAGAATTATGGACATTAAAAATGATAATAATCAGAGAGATGAGTTTTATTCTGAAAGTTATATTAGATAATACAAATTATGTCCTGCTCTATTTCCTATTTTTGTATGTTTAATTATAAACACCAATTTGTCTGATGCAGGTTGAAATTGCTTCATATATGTATGTGATTTCAAAGAGGAGGTTCAAATCTTCTTATCTTTCACACAAGAATATGGAATTTGAAAAACATCAGTGAGAGCTTATAAAGTTTTTCATAAACCTATTCTCATATGAACATAATATATCGTTTTAAAGAAAGGAGCTGGGATGAATCAGACTTCACATTCAGTGGTTCTGAGACAAGAGTAGACCATTTTCACAATGTTTAATTTGTCCCTGATTATTTGTTCTCAAATATGAACTGCTGCAAATTATATGGTTTTCATATAGCTATGTCCAGTAGTAATTCCTGAGACACCAAATTTTTGAAGTGTTGATAATAAAATATATTGTGATCCTTTTTTTTTTTTTAACCTTGAGGCAATATAATAGAGGCCTTTGAGGAGTCTTTGAAATCAAGACATTGGGGTTGTCATTTTTCAATGCTTCTATTCCTTGAAGAGTCTTTTCGTCAAGCTAAGCAGATAATGTCTAAACTATTTCTAATTGATTCCATGCCTTAAGTTCACAGTTAGGACAAGAAAAATTGCTTGCTGAGTGTAAATGCAGTATTAAAATTGCTGAGGACATCTGGATTTTCTTCTTGTACAGTAGGTATATAAAAGAGAATGAAAATAATTATAAGACCCAGTAGTGAGGATATATTATTGTTTTGTCTGTAATCAAAATAAAAGGTGAACTCAATATGAAGTTCTACATGTTAATCCTGGAACTTTATTTTGTGCTAATCTTTTCCCTCTGTACAGTTTGAGGCACAATTCTGATCAGAGGGATTATTAAACTCAGTGTGATTTTGACTTTTATCCTCACATTTTGTATGACCACTAGAAGAGTTTTCTCTGGATCTTTGCAGACATCTTGTGGTCATTTGGATTTTTGCAGCTCAGGTCTGATATCAAAACTGTTTTTATCTTCTACACAATTACAGATCTAAAAATGCAAAATACCAACACTTCAAAGTCTGTGGAATGGCCCTGTAGAGCAGAGGTCTTCAAACTTGGCAACTTTAAGATTTGTGGACTTTAAGATTTGTGGACTTCTGGGAGTTGAAGTCCATAAATCTTAAAGTTGCCAAGTTTGGAGGCTTCTGCTATAGAGCGTCCTTTTGGAGAAGGATGTGAGAACCAATTTCCTACCAAGGGAAGAACTTGGTGGCTAGATGAGAACAGTGCTGGTATGGACTTGACTTAAAATCAGTAAATTCCCATTCATCTCCCTTCTTCCCTTCCACCTTTTTAATGATGTCTCTAGAAAACTTAAAAACTTGAAACTACTGTAACTAATAAAGGTATTAAATTTAATATTAACTAATAAAGGTAATACATTCAGGGTGTTTATTTTTTAGCCCCAATAGCTACTACTGCTGTTTGACATCTAGCTTTCTTATTTATAGATTTTTTAAGTTCTAGGAGACATGATTTGGAAGGAACCAAGAAAAAAAAGGAGGCAGTAAATTTCAAGGGCCATTTGAAGTAGAATTTTTCTCCCCATCATTTAATTCTAGGTGGGAAGTCATAATTGCTGGAACAATTGCTGGATGACATGCTAATGGGGGAGAGTTGGAACATTTCTGAAAGCCACCAACCAGCCTGGTCATCTGTATAAATTTGTGTAAGCAGCACTAGTCCCGGTACACACAGAGCTCCATATAGGAGCAATATGTATTGGCACAGAATATATTGTAGAATAGACTCCTCCTTTTAAAGAGCTATTTGTTAGTTAAACAGAATTATGAAGAACAAACCTGCTGCTGGATTTTTATATGATATAAAAAAGACCTGTTCTACTGAAACTGCTCCACTGACATCCACTGACATAGAGAAAGAACCAATAACTTAACTGGATAATGAATTGGTTGAGATAAAGTGCATGCTATGAGGATGCAATGCATTTGTTGGTGCCTGTTTTGGAAACTTTCTTCTCTGTGGATGGAAGAAAGGGAGGGAAAAAGACAATGGAGAAGGCAGGATTTCCCATCAGTCAAGAATATGTAAATCTACTCTGTTTCCCTGCTGCCTTAAAACCAATTTATAGAATAAAACTTTAAAAAAGGAGCTCGCCTATAAATTAAGATCTCCTCCCTTTGGTGTTTTTTTTTTCTTCTATTGGCACTGGTAAAACCAAGAATGGTGGAAATCTAGACATAGTAACCCATTATTAAATCCTTCATCTTTTTTTAACTCCTTTAAATTATTGTCAGATAGTTAAAGAGCAAAAAGCTTTGCTCAGCAAGAATACTAGAGCAGACAAGCTGTGTGGAAACATTGGCTTGCAGGTAGAATTGGCCGAGGGAAGCACTTTTTTAGGAGTTCCTTTTTTAAAACTTGAAGCGAATCCTCTTCAGGATCGAGAGTGAAAATAATGTGGACCTATCGAGTCGTTTTGTTGCAAACAGTTATATAATTTAAACTTTATTTGCAAAGCTTTACAGTTTTACATGTAAACAAAATGAGCTTTTGAGTAGAAGCAGTACAATGATTTATCATAAAGTAAAATGTTCGACAAAGGAAATCCTTTTTTTTTTAAAAGCCATGTGATTTGAAATTAGTTTGGTATTTGCCTTGGTTTGGTTCTTGTATTTGTTTGTTAAGGAAAGGAATTTATATTTTTTATAAAATCTCTTCTCATCCCTGTGGGTGTCTCAATCTTGGGTTCTTTACATTTGAGGGAATTTGAGGGTTCTGCATTTCTAACGCTCTCCTCTTGTAGACAGAGAGCTCTGGTGTTGTTCCTGGGATCTGTGGGAAGTCTGTGACAATTCTCCATGGCCAACTTACCATGGCCAACTTGCTGTGGACAACTCAGCATGAGACAACTTTCCACAGTTAACTCTCTGCAAGACAACTCATTGCAGGACAAGAATTACACTAATATCAAAGAAATGGTGGAACAGAATCGTTTAAAAAAGGATGCAAAAGAAGGGACAGCACGAAATGTGAATGGCAAAAATTAAAATATTTATTTTATTTATTTTAAACAATTAAATAGAATCATTATATTGTCCTGCAGTGAGTTGTCCCACAGCAAGTTGGCCCTGAATGCTCCTATCACCACTGAGATGGCCTTTGGCCTTTACTTTCCACATCCTCTCTAGTTCTTCCTTCAGGCCCAGGTACTTCTCTAACTTCTCATATTATTTTTTCCTGATTGTTAGATCTGGGAGGACGGTTCAAGAACGGAGGCAAGACTCAGATAGCAACAACAGCTCTTTATTTGTGACTTCAGATCTGAGCAACTAACCCCAGCCGCAGCAGCCCCTTATATAGGGCTGGCTGCGGTTAGGCAGCCAATGAAGGCGATTTGAGTTTGCCGCTCTTGGCAGGGCCAATCGCGGCAGCCCGTTTACTGGCCAATCGCATCAGTCTATGGCGACCAATCATGATCGGTTATCAGCGGGCCAATCAAATTTGCAGGCTACGAGCCTGCTAGTCCAGAACACAGATGTTGCTGTTACATGGCACCACGATATCTATTTGGCCCTGCTGTCTTCTGGTCCTTGTCTATTGCCATGGGTAGAGGACCCAAGATTGGAGAAAACACATATCACCTGTAAGAGTGAGAAATGTATTTTTTTATATAGGTACATTTATTCACAAATGTTTATTTATTGGCCCCTCTCTCTCACCCCCCTCTTATAATGAATATAACATATACGTAAAATATGCAGTGACACTTCACCATATTCCCACAACTTCTTTTCAATCATTTCTTTTCTCACTCCTAATTATTTGAGTATTAAGAGGAAAAAATTATTCAATTTGCATGCCTATATTCAAAACACCCCATTCTTAGAAGCTTTTTCAGGAGGGAAAAAATGCCAAGTAACAGCAACCTTGTCCAAGGTCTGAGAAATGATAATCAAGCTTCATAATTTTTTGTACTTCTGTGTTTCGTACAAATTTTTTTTTGTATTCTGTATTTGAAAATATACGTGAGTGTGACTGGTGTCTTTCTCTCTCTCTCTTCCTTTGTGTATTTATGAATACATAGTCTTATAATTTAAATGCAGAAGGATGTCTTCTAGAGTTCAGGTCATAGAAATGAATCTTTTCATCTATACATTAATTAATGTTAAAGTCAAAAGGATACCATTTGAAAATAATCCAAATTATATTTTAAATCAGGACAGTGAATGTACAGTTCTAAGGAAAAGTAAAGTGTCTATTAAACAGTATTTTTTTTTCTTTTTACCTTGGATCTTAATGGAGTTGGAGACAGTACATAATTATACCAGGCATGGATCCCATAGGCTATTCCCTTAATTATAAGGCTTCTTGATCTTGTTATGGGCACCTATGGGGGTCAAATATGTGATAATATCATCATGCAAACCAGCTGTAACTGGTACACTTTTCTCAGACATCAGAACATAAACGTGTCATTTGTGTGACCATGTAATGAAGTGTGTGTCGTCATTTTGGTATCATTGTCATATGTTGTGGATGCTTCTAGAAGATGACATTTACTTTTGTCACCTTCTTTGTATCTTTACTT
This sequence comes from Pseudonaja textilis, assembly GCF_049901715.1. Taxonomy (NCBI): domain Eukaryota; kingdom Metazoa; phylum Chordata; class Lepidosauria; order Squamata; family Elapidae; genus Pseudonaja; species Pseudonaja textilis. The sequence continues at coordinate 58,418,055 of NC_141992.1, forward strand.
GCTCTTAGAATTAAGCCATATGGAATTCAAGAGAATTCAAATTACATATCTGATATTAATACAATTGAGAAAGTCCAGAAATATTTCACAAGAAGAGTTCTTCAGTCCTCTTCTCATAGCAGAAAACCTTATGCCATCAGACTTGAAATTTTACACCTAGACAACCTAGAACTACGCCGCCTTCTGTTCGATCTAAATATAGTACATAAAATTATATATTGCAATGTCCTACCTATCAATGAATACTGCAGCCTCAACCACAGCAATACAAGAGCACACAATAGATACAAACTCAAGATAAACTGCACCAAAATTGATTGCAGGAAATATGACTTCAACAACAGGGTGGTCAATGTCTGGAATACTCTACCTAACTCTGTGGTTTCTTCCCCGAACCACAAAAACTTTAACCTTAGACTGTCTACTATTGACCTCACCCCTTTCCTAAGAAGTCCATAGAGGGCGTGCATAAGCGCACCAATATGCTACTGTCCCTGTCCTATTGTTTCTTTTTTTCCCTTATTCGTATCCCTTTCATGTATTCATAACCATGTTTATACTTATACCTGCTATCTAATAATTGCTTGACACATAAATAAATAAATAAACAAGATTCCCATTGAAGAGACATTCTATTGCAATATCCAATTCTAAGCTGGTGGGGATTTGTCTGACCCAAAAACACTCCTTTAAAGCAAAACACTTTTGTTTTTAAGAGGATATTATGATTCACAACTAATGGTGGGCTCTTTTGATAGAGAAGGGGAAGTACTGATCTTCTCCACTCTATTTCCATATCTGAAACCCAAACATTGCTGGGCTGATCCTACCAATGAATCACGCTGAGAGACCAGGACCCTTAAAAATTATCTCAAAATGAGAGATCATTATCAATGGCACTAAAAATGGTTGTGTTAGATGTCCTTAGTGTAATAAAAAAAAATCACATTTTCAATCAAGGGAAAATACAGAGGTTGCCATCAAAATGCAAAGTGTAATATAAATATTCATACCAGACTCTCTTGCAAAAAGGGATAAAAAGAACATTCTTGAATATTATGCCATGGCACCAAGCCAAAATAGGCACTTGTTGTTACTATGGAAATGAGCAAAACCAGCTCGGCAAAAACAGAACTTGCTATAAATATGGATGGATTAATTTTTATGATTAGAAGACCCTAAAGGAACCAATTTGCTGAGCCTAAGCGATCTAATTGAGGGCAGTCATTGTGATGGAGGACCAAAATATCCCAGGCTTCCATTTTCATATTAAAATGCCATGCTGTAGTTTAACATCTCCAAGTGGTTATTTTAGTCCTTTTTGGAAAACAACAACAAAAGCTTTGTCCGGATAGGGTAACTCTGTTGACCGGTATATTATTGAACTTGCTCGTCTTTGGGAAATGGGACCACCCGATCTCAAGAGGGATTTTTTTTCTCTCCCCTACTTGTTTGAAACATTTTACAATTAAAGCAGTTCTTCAGTTCTCACCTTTTGTGGCTGTGGCAATGAATAGCCTCCAAAACATTGGGACACTCCCCCGCTCCCCTTCCCATTGAAGTCTGGTGTAATTTTCCTTTGAATAGGCTCTCATGATAAGAACAGGGAGAAGAGAGGAAGGGGTCATTGGATGGTATGGTATGCAATAAAGCAAGTGATTGCCCAGGCCTTCTCCTGAGCAAAACAGGCCCCAAACTCTCATCTTTATGACAGCACAATCAGCCAACACAATGGATTGGGGAGAAAGCTAGAGAAACACAGAAAGGGGGGCGGGGGGTATGGATACTAGTTAGCTGATTGTCCCTCTTGGTATGTTTCAAGTGCTAAAATGTACAAGTGGCTGAGAACAGGATCCCCAAACATTAGACTGAAAGGCAGTGAATGAGAGGGGAAGGATGCTAGTAATGGATCAATCATGCTTATTGAAAGCACCTTTGTGGCCCCAATGTATAAGATAATATATAGCAGCTGGGTTATAAGCCAGATAAAAAGAACCAAAGCTACAAAGCACAGGATATTCTCAATAGAGTCTGTTGTGGGAACACCACAAGTTGAAGAGCCAAAGAAGAGCTTCCTCTTGCCTAGAACCTTTGCTTCATAATAGTTGTCTTGTCTACCCCTGAATACAATTTCTGGCCGTGTTCACTCTGATTAAATTAGAAAGATTGCTTGACTCAGGGTATAGTCCACAGTTAATTTAGGTACATTTTATTTGGTCTGCTTTGAAACCCAAACAATAGCAAACCAAAGATGTGAATACCAAAGATGTGTAATCATAGAGAATGCCATAACATTTCTGTGTAGTCTGACAGATTGTTTCTCCGCCAACCTTGTTGTCATTTTCAGTTTCTATCATGGAGCCATTACTTTTATGTTTACAGGAGAAACAGTTACAATAAGATACTTCTGTGGTAAGGGTCTAATGGTTATTTTTTAAAAATATTAGTACTTGGGCTAACACCCACTTCTGAATAAGCATTATGTGAATGCTTCTTCTAGCACCTTGAGAAAACTAATCTTCCCACACAAGAAATGTGATTCTAGAACTTTATTTCATGGCGCATTCAATAAGTGGAAGTACAAATGAAGTTGCATATGTTTCTCCTGTTCTTGATGTAGCTAACATTCCAAATCCTTTTCTCCCAGTAGAGTTATATTCTTTTCTATTATATTTACAAGACAGCAGTAGAGAAGATCTGGAAAGGACTGAGGAAGATACTGTGAGTGTCAGATGCATTGCAGATGCATGGCTATATCTCTTTTATTGAAGTAAAAATAAAAAGTTAAACCAAAACCTTTTTCTGCATTCTAGTCATGCTTTTTTGCTAGTGTTCCTCAGTTCCTCACCCCAAATATAATTTTGTCATTAAATTAATTTTACATTAATTCTGAAGCTGTACTTTGAAGATTTGTTTATTTTTGAAATAAATAATTTTATGAAGTTTATTTATAAAACGCAACTCTGACCAGCTAGTACTTTGGCATTCCTTCCACTCAAGCTCTCTGTGTTGAAAACAAACGATGCCAAAACTATCAGAAAGGAGGAAAATAGTTCTTGGTAAGTGGAGTCCCATGCTGGTCTGTTCCATTTCTTCAAGTGACTTTGGCAGTTTGACTATGTATTCCTTTATAGGTTTATTCTCAAAAGAGTAGGAAACAAACATTACAGATCTGTAAAATATCTATATGTATACATATATTTATAATTTTGCAGAATTGCAATGTTTGTTTTATACACACACACACACACACACACACGCAGTCCTCAACTTACGAAAGTTCATTTAGTGACTGCTCAAAGTTACAATGGCACTGAAAAAAGTGTTTTATGACAGTTTTTCAGCCTTATGACCATTGCAGCATCCCCATAGTCACATGATCAAAATTCAGACGCTTGGCAACTCACTCATATTTATGATGGTTGCAGTGTCTTAGGGTCTTATATTACCTTTTGACAAGCAATGTCAACAAGGAAGTCAGATTCACTTAACAACTTGCAATGGCTCACTTAACAACTGTGGCAAGAAAGGTCATAAAATGGAGCAAAATGAACTTAGCAACAGTCTCACTTAGCAACAGCAATTTTGGGCTCCATTGTGGACATAAGTCAAGGACTACCTAAAACAGGGGTGTTAAACAGGAGGCCCGCAGGCCGGATCTGGCCCAGAATTGTTCTGCGTGGCTGTCCCAGAGACAGGGAGGGACCAGCCCGTGCCACCCAACCCTGGCCTACCCCGACCCCACCCACCCACCCACCCAATCAGTCACAATGACCAGGCCATGTCCACCTTGGGCCCCCAAGGGCAAACAAAATCCTGATACAGCCCACAGTGGGATCGAATTTGACAAGTCTCACCTAAAGAGAAAGAAAGGGAGAGAAACAGATGAATGAATAGTCTGGAATTATCTAAGATACATTCCATAAACTGTGTAGATGCTTCAGAAATATGGGGCACACTATTTAGGAATGAATACATGATATATAATTGTGATTGAAAATAGAAATTCTGGAAATGAATCTGCAAGTGGAAAGTCTGCTTCTATAAAGAACTGGACAATCTGAACAACAAAATTTGGAACACAACATAAAAGTAATAGAGGACAGAATGATATTAAAACCACCAGCTAGGAGTGTAGTTATTGCCAAGAAGACCACACTGCTGGCCAGACATCATCTTAAATAGATTATTCGTAGAGTATTCAAGCAAATATTAATATAGCTTGCTCAGATGGAATAGTCTCTTCAGCTTTTAAATTCACTGCATTTAAAATGCAAGCTGTTGATTAATAACAAATGTACACGTACAGAACTGAATGAAAACCAGAGGTATGCTATAGGAGACATTACTCTGCATGGCTCATCTTTTATTTTACTTGAATTTGTTCTGTGGTTCCATGTTCTGAACACAGAATATACTTCCTTGGGTGGCCTTTTGTTATTAAAGTTTAATTAAAACAAACAAGGAAGATTCCTTTGTGTGTATTTTCCTTCTCTCATACATCACCACACAATCAAGTGGACTCCAAAAATGAGGCAGGAAAAGGAAGTCCTTATTAGAGTTATAATAATAACAGGAAGTTGGACTTCTTAAGTATATCTCATGTTTCTTTCTCTTTTTTTAAATTTTAGGGCGGTTGACTAATAATTTATATGCAGTTCTGTTGACTGAACTAGACAGTTTATAACTTATTTGATCCTACAGTCTAGCTGTAGATAAATCTAAAGCAGAGGTGTCCAACCTTGGCAACTTTAAGACTTGGCTGGGAAATTCTGAGACTTGAAGTCCACATGTCTTAAAGTGAGACACTCTGCTCTAGAGGACTATGCTGCTGATATATACAAAGTGGGGGCTGTGCTTGCCTCCTCCTGAAAAATAGCCCCATTCTGCTACATTACAAGTTCTTTTTTAAAACTGATTTTCAAGAATATTATGTCATGCAGTTTGTTAATGTACAGTATAAACGGTTACTTGAATGAAGTTACTGTTCTGACCTAGGCTTCCCCAAAAAGCACTAAGCAGACTTTTTATCCTGGCAAAACCCTTTTATTAAATGAAGGTGAATTTCTTGCATTCACATTCAGCCAAAGGCCTGGCAAACAGTCTTTCAAGGGTGTAATTAGGAGCCCAGACCTTATCTAGCCTGGAGAGCTGCCAAGTAAATATTTTCAAGCACAGTGTTGACAAGGAAGGACTCAGCACAGAGTCTCTGAGATGCACAGACAGATCTTCACACTGCTGCAACAAACAAATTGTTTCCTGCAAAAGCCCCCTCCCCTTTTGCTCCTCTTTTAATCCCTATGGGAGGGGTCATTCACCATCTACCCGTGGCCTTACTTCCACGTCGACCCTCAGTTTGCAATTGTTCTTTTCTTTTGGCAGCTCTGTGCATGTGCAGGCTTTGAACTCGCTCCATCTGCTCCTCTGTCTCACCGCTGTCCAACTCCGAAGGCAGCTGATGACTACCAGCCTGTCCTGGCCCCATCTCTGCCTCTGATGCAGAGCCCTTGTCCGAGCCTTCCTCAGCTTCCAGGACTGTCCCATGTTCCTCCCCAACCTCTTCACTGGCTGACTCAGCTATCAGCTCCGCTAGCCGCCAGCAGGCCACAACAGTTACTTTCAAAAAAATATCATTTCATTATAATGCTTGATTCTGCTTACTCCTCATACATCTATTCAAATAATGATAATAAAAGAAAATAACACCCTGGCTTTCAGATAAGGTCCCAGAGCTGACTCTTGATGACCTAAAATTCACTTGTGATTCTTGAAGGAACTGAATGCTGCAGAAGTAAAACTGATGAAGGAATATTGAATCTATTGCCAATAATTCAAAAGATAGTAGGGATATTAGTTTTTATCATGCCACCTGTCAGTTACTACTATTAAAACCCAGCAATATTGTAGCTGCACATAAGTCTATAATCTCAGGATAAGTTTTACCTCAATGATCTTTGAAATTGAAATTACTTCCCAATGGAGTTTCTATGTCTCAGTGCCAGTTTGAAACGAACCTATAACTATTTTCTCTGCTGACAGTCTTGTTGAGAACAAGGAGACAAAATTGCCATCCTGTCTCAAGACGTTAAAGTCTTACAGTAAGAAAAATAACTCACATCCATAGAAAGAAAGAAAGAATACAATTGAAACAAAGTTGGGGCTTTGCCTGAAGAAAATGGGTGAAATCTGACATCGTAACTTGTATAAGTGAGCAATACCAAATCATGAAACCAGCATTCTCCTGTCAGGATGATTCAAGACCTAAGCTTCAGGAAGAAGGTTGGGCAATTATTCCCTACAAGAAGGATAAGAGTCTGTCAATGGATCTACATTATTTTCACCAAAAATCATCACTTTTGCACTACTTGGAGGTAGAAGCAGAAAGACTCAACTGTCCGAAGAAATGAAAGCAGGAAATGTCTACAGCAACACCAACAGGGGTGGGATTCTACTGGTTCTGTCCTGCTCTACAGAACGGGTAGCTCTGAAGAGCAGCAGATACAGAACCGCCTGCCCAGGCTCTTACCTGTCCTTTATTTCCTGCTTTTTCAACCACAGCTGCTTTGTGTGGCACAGCTGCGGTTGAAAAAGCAGGAAAAAAGGGCTTTTCCGACCACTGCACACCAGCATGCAGCACTGCTCAGCTGTCCTGTGTCTGCTGCTCGGGTTGTAAATTGCACTCGCGTGACTTGCGTGATGCAGAGTGACAGAACTGGTAGTTATACCAGTCGGATCCCATCCCTGAACACCAATGCATGCACAGATGTGAAAAGAGGAGGTGTGAAGATGTGAAGAGAAAGTCAACCTATTCCCCAGAGCACCTGAAGGCAGGTCAAGAAATAATGGATGGAAACTAATCAAGGAGAGAACCAACTTAGAACTAAGGAGAAATTTTCTGACAAAACAATTAATCAGTGGAATGACGTTGCCTTCAGAATTTGTGGATGCTCTATCACTGGAAGCTTTTAAAAAGAGACTGGACAACCATTTGTTTGAAATGGTACACAGTTTTTTGCCCGAGCAGGGGGTTGGATTAGATGACATCTAAGGTTCCCTCCATCTCTGATTTCTCCTCTTTTCTTCTCCTTTCCTCTCCTCTTCTCTCATCCTATCCTATCCTATCCTATCCTACCCTATCCTAAAAGAATCTCTATTTCTGCAACAGAGAATGGCAGAATTTTTCTATTGCATTGGAATAGATTAGATCTACTGTTTACCCCCAAAGAAATAGATAAATTGCAACCATAGCACTATAAGCTAAAATTATCTTGCTTCATATGTGAATAGTGGAGTTCCTTTTTGTTTTCTTTTTGGCACTCTTTTCTCATGTCGCTGAAATATGAAAGGAAATAACCATTCATTTATTAAAAATCCCCCCAATATTGGGGCCTTATGAACCACAATTAATTTCTGGGCAACATTTCTACCTTTGACCTTGTAGTAGTATGTTTTCCTGAAATGTTAAGTTTGACATTTTCAGTCAGCACCTTTTTTATCTCACTGAAGGAGAGAGAATGAAAGCCTCACTGCATCATTTAAATGCAAAGAATGCTGGAATCTGGAATGCACTTTATCTCCTTCAACCTCCTCCCCGATTTGCTACATATAGCATAGGAAATGTTAATCTGATGCCCAACTGACCTTCCTGCATGAGAAAGGAAAAGAAATAAATACTGAGAGTCATGGCAGGCTGAAGCATCAATCCCCATCAGTTCTATGCATGTGTTAGGTATTATAAAGATTATTCCCATTTCTCCTTCTATGCAGGTAAGAAGCTGATCGGGCTTTGCTAATCAATTACATCCCAATGATTCCAATGAGCAGGATTCAAACTTAAGCATCCTGATGCTGAAATTGTGGGGACTGAAGTATGTTATAAAAATGGAATTAATTCCTTAAGAAGTCCCAAAGGTGCTTTTTCAAGAGGCAATTGGATTTGCTTGTTTTTCTTTGAAGACATTTCGCTTCTCATAAAAGAAGCTTCTTCAGCTGAGACTGGTTGGTGAGGAATGGAAGGTTTTATATTCCTTGCAGACAGCTGATCATTTTTATTCTTTTTAGAGAGTCATTGAGGCCACTTGGAAGTTTATCTGTGTTCTCAGTCCTATAACACAGTCCTTTCAGCAGTTCCAAGGAGGCTCCACATTCATTTGCTCAGATGACCTGAGGACACAGATTAACCTCCAAGTTGCCTCAATGACTCTCTAAAAGAATGCAAATTGACCAGCTGTCTGCAAGGAATATAAATCCTTCCAAACCAAAAGTAAATAAATAAAGGCAAATAAAGCCTTAAATGCCATGAGAATGGAATTTTCTTAAATTTTAAATGGTTTATATTTAGTTTTTAAACAAATATAATTGTGACTTCTTTGCATACTGAACTGGTTTGGCTGCATAATTTCCATTGTTCATATATGATTTATTATGTTTTGACATATCCTCATGGTAGATATGGACACTTGTTCAGAGTTGGAATGAATGGTAGATAAAAACCTTCTGAAATATCAACATATGGGCTGATCTGGACTAAATATAAAATATTTTATTTTATGTTATTTTACTTCGCTAAAGACACACTATTTTGCCAAAGATAAAAAATAATAAGCTCAGTCAGACTTATTTTGAAAAAGGATACTGACTCTAACAAGTTTAGGTTTAACAAGTTAGTGGGAAGTTTTATACAGAAAGGAAAATCCCTTAGACAACAATGATTTCGGAATGCAGACCAATGCTCATTAGGGACTTGACTGATATCTGGGAGTGTGTTTGCTTTATTAGTTTTTATTTTATTTTCATGCTTTTACATCTGGCTTTCTTGCTGTATTAATGATTTAAGGAATGATTATTGTAAGGTTGAATTTCCTTTTAAAAATGTCAGGGTTCCATCCTGGAATTTATTCCAGATGCTGGTAACTAAGACTGAAGCAACAGGCCTTAGAAAGATAGTCCTTTCTGAATCAGGATGACAGCAAAAAATAAAGTAAAATAAAATAAAAGTTAACTGACCAATGCTTCCCCTAGAAGTTTGGTTCTTTATGAGCTATCTGATTCCACTGTAGTTTGTTTAAAAATTTTGCATGCACATGTTCCTTTGGGTGACCAATTTTTATAGTTTTGAAAAGATTATATCAGTTCTCCATGGTATTATGTTACTGTATTTCTTGGATTTTTAAAACAGCACTTGAAAGGCTAAATTTCTTAATCAGACATTACTAGTGGAATGTAGAAAGAGAGGTTAAAAAGCCAATCTGGCACAGAGAATTAAACACAGGTTCATAATAATATGAAATGAAAACACAACACACAACCAGAGGTTGTTGTTATTGAATGAAAGTGGCTAGGAACATGCATTTTTTATTATTATCAAAGGTGTTAAAATATATGAATAGCATATGTTTGGCACACATTGGTTTATTCTAGAGTTCTGTAGTATTTAGCTGCCTTTGGTTAAAAACAAAACTCCCCACCCGCTTCTCCACCTATCTCTTTGATATTGGAAAATTATTAAGAAAATGTTAGTTTTGGGCTGAATAATAAAAAGCAAAGGCTGCCTTGCCTGCCGACAAGATTTGAGTAAAAGTTTTGCACTATTTCCAAAAAACAATTCTTGGCTATTTCAGGTTTCACCCCTACCAATAAGTAGTAACATTTGGTCCTCCTTTATGTTATGCTAAGCAAAACTGATGAGAAGACAAAAGACTTCTGGTGGCCTGTTGCCACGAAATCCACATGTCCTTTTCCAACACGGCTCTGTTTTTATATAAAATTTAACAGGGTACAAATGACAATGTTACGATCCCTTGACTGGCCTTGCTTTCATGCCTAAGTCAAGAACATTGTTCTTATACTCCTAAAACTAAAATCTTATGGTATCTCTGGACACTTGCGTAACTGGATAGAAGCATTCCTGTCAAACAGACAACAAATGGTCAAAATTGGGAGTGTCCTATCATATTCTGTACCTGTCAACAGTGGTGTCCCCCAAGACAGTGTTCTAGGACCAACTCTTTTCATACTCTACATAAATGACCTCTGTGATTATATCAAGAGCAACTTCATTCTCTTCGCTGATGATGTAAAGCTATTCAAACCACAGACAAAACTTCTACACCTCAAAAAGACCTTGACTATGTATCAGAATGATCAAACAAATGGCAACTTCAAATCGCAACAAATAAATGCTCTGTCCTACATACTGGCAAAAAAAATCAGAAATTAAAATACAGGCTGAATAACAAGACCTTGTTGATGATCCAAACTCTGTCAAGGATCTTGGAATAGTCATCTCAAATGAGCTAAGTGCTAGAGCCCACTGTAACTACATAGCCAAAAAGGTGTTAAGAGTTGTTAACCTAATCTTACATAGCTTTTTCTCTGGTAATATTACACTAATAACTAGAGCATACAAAACATTTGCTAGACCAATACTCGAATACAGCTCATCAGTCTGGAACCCACATTACGTATCTGATATTAACATAGTTGAGAAAGTCCAGAAATATTTCACAAGAAGAGTTCTCCACTCCTCTACTCATTGCAGAATACCTTATGCCACCAGACTCGAAATTCTAGACCTAGAAAACCTAGAACTACGCTGCCTTTGGTCTGATCTAAGTATAGTATATAAAATCATACATTGCAATGTCCTACCTGTCAATGAATACTTTAGCTTCAACTATAACAACACAAGAGCAAACAATAGATACAAACACAAGGCAAATTGGACCAAACTTGATTGCAGGAAATACAACTTCAGCAACAGAGTGGTCAATGTCTGGAATACTCTACCTGACTCTGTGGTTTTTTTCCCCAAACTCCAAAAACTTTAACCTTGACCTCACCCCTTTCCTAAGAGGTCTGTAGGGGGCGTGCATAAGCGCACCAACATGCCTACCATCCCTGTCCTATTGTTTCTTCTATTTTTCTTATATATATCCATGTATTCATAATGATGTTTTTACTTACACCTATTATTTTGTAAGCAATTGACATAAATAAATAAATAAGTAAATTGTTGACTTTTTTGCTCAAGCTGCCTGTGGTTTGGAGTTTTCTGAGTTTTCTCAAAGCCTATTATCTGCATTACAAACATTAACTGACAGCATGCCCTCGGTGACAACTTTTTGGTGCTCTCAATGAGAAGTGATCATGATATAAGTCTTGCAGTGTTTGGGGATAGTGAAAATCTCATTTTATCTCTGGAACTGATCGAGTAGGTCACAGATCCTTCAGGCTGGCTTGTTCATGACTTGCCTTCTTCTGTTTGACATGTCTACCTAGAGCAGCCATATCATCTACTTGCAACTTGGAGAGCAAATTGGAGAAGCATTCATTTAGGTGTGTAACTTTTGTAAGTAAATAGTCCTCAGGTTGGTCTATGGGCAAGAGAAACTAAAGGTAAGCTTTAATTAAGAAAAAACACTGTTATAGGAAAGCTTAAGATACTGAGAATACTTTCCTGTATTATTGTGATTCAGGCTAAAATCTGAATTCTACAGGTGAAACACAAAGAAAAAGAACTAAATTCTGATTAAGGATAAAGTGCAAAATGCCCTAGGGAACACAAAAAAATGAGGATAAATCTTTTAGACAAGGAAAGGAGGTAAGCAGATTCCTTCTACTAATTTCTCTACATTTATTGACATAGGTACTTGCTGCTAGCTGTGATAAGAAATGTCATCACACAAATCATTTCATACTTGCAGGCAAATACATAAATTAGAGCAGCGGGGTTGCGTTGCCATGTCATGACATGTTTTATCATTTGTTTTCCAGCAGATGCCTAGTAATTTGACATTTATAGGTTCAGAAAACTGAAGTGTGGAAAGTTGCATTCTAACATTACTTCATTGAAGAAATTCATCTGGTTGCGCTGCTCTCAGAAGACAAGTTATCTCTTTACAATTGTTCTCCATGTGAAGGGGTTTGCTTAAGAAGGATCAGAAGAGAGTTGGCTTGAGGTTGTCTACTGACCCTTGGAAAGAAGTCCAGGAAAGCATGCAGTGACAATTTTCCCTACTCCACTGAAACACCTTGTATTTCTTATTTAAATTAGATATGAATCAACCCATGCAAATTTTATATAATTTGGAGTCTTGTGTTATCATCTGCTTGGTAATGCAATTCTGTTTTTCACTCAATCAAGCTTGCTACTTCACACAAGCGAATGTGATCCTAGATCTATAGGTTATGCCTTAAGGAAATAATCACACAAGCATCATAACATGCTTTGAATGTATGTACTTTTTAACCTCTGCACAGCATTTGCTCATATAATTAAAAAAAACCCAATATTTGCAGTCCTCTTTTAATCACAATTTATTTATTTTTATTAGTTTATAATATAAAATACAAAAATGAATAAAGGAAAAATAGTAGAGGAAAAATGGAAAAGTGTAGAAAAGAAGGGAAAAAGAAAGAATAGGCATTGACTTCTGGCTCCCTTTGGTGCAGTAGGATAAAGAAGTAACATCAAGCATCAGCTTTACTTTTACATAATAGTATAAATTAGCTATTTCTATAACAACAGATCTAATCACTAAAACCCAAAATCAAAGTTTCATTTTTTTTCACAAAGTCCAGAAGTGGTTTCCAAGTAGAAACAAAATGTGTTTTTTTCCTTTGATCAAAGCAGTCAATTTAGCCATTCCTCCTAACTCTACCATCTTTTGCAAACATTCATCCATTGTGGGGAGTGAAGTGCCTTAATGACTATTTATATGCAGACTGTTCAAACTTGTAGCAGCACTGAATCAATGGTCCTCTTACTTACAGTTCTCTCAGTGTCTTGTGGTCAAATGCAAGCAAAGTCGGGAGAAAAAGCCAGCAGAAGGTTGCACATCCTTGTGACATCCTCATTTAATGACCAACAGTGATTTACTTAATGATGGCAACTGAGAGTGTCAGAATTTTTGTCACTAAGCAGTTATGTCACATTGTGCTTTATGATCCTCTCATTTAACAATGGAAATTCCAGTCTCAATTGCCACCCTTAATTGAGGACTACCTGTATTGATACTTATTTTTGATGTGATTAAATGTAAACTTGGTTTGCCTGAAAGTAACTTTGGTATTGTGTAAACAGGTCACAGTACATTATAAAAGGGAACATATTTTGGAGGTTGTTCAGAACAAAGGCAAACCAAATTGGAGAATGTAATTTATTATTTTTAGTTGCTTTGCTCAGAAGTTTTTAATTAAATACTTTTAATTAAGTAACCATCCAGAAAATTAATGTTTGTTTCTTTGGGCTTCTATTAGAATAGAATCCAACCATTAATTCTAATGCCTTTGAAAGTTTCCACATGTGTTTTCCAAAGTAATTGCAGAAGTTTTGAAAACTGCCGAGTCACACAAATGTAAAAAAAAAAAAAAGTTATGTTTAAACTAATGGAAGTGCTGAACACTGAGAGCAGAAATTTGGGGAACCTTTGCAAAACAGTTCAGCTCTCAAAGTATCATATGAAATAATATTAGTGTCTGCAAGTTGGCAATGAAAAAAAAACAGGTATGAAACCAATTATATAAACCTGAAGTGAAATTCTACTTGTTTGCTCAAGTGCCTCTCCCACTGAATTTATTCACTTATATATTTATTATATGGTACTTTGGTCTTAGATTATGCATGGCTCAAAATTACATAAAATCCAGATTACTGATGCTAATATTTATCATCAATAAACTTACAAAACAACACTGCTAAATAAATAAATAAAATATCAAAACATCAAAATATAAAACCTTTCATAGCAGCCACCCTTTCAAACATTATAATAGAATATCTTCTAGTCTTCCCAATTTATTTATTAAATGACACCTGAAAAAAAAAGACATAATTTTAAAACAGTTTCCCAGAACGTCTGGAAGTTTGGTTTGAAATGAAGAAGCTACTTGGATAAGCAGCAAAGCATTTCAACCCCAAAACAAAAGAAGTCCATTTGCCGTGACTCAGTTTCCAGACAACTCTATTTGGATGACTGAGACTCTTCCTCAACATTTTCCCATTTTCCCAGTGTTTTCCAGTTAATCTTTCTGGCAGCTTACAAAGTGAAGCTTCATAAGGTTATTTGTAATCCATTTCTATGGTCTACAGGAAAACATCCAGGGGCTATAGGGGTTAATTTTCCTTTCCATTGGCATTACTATTGATTTTGGATTTGGATGGAAAATATTTCTCTCCCTAACAGCCACCACACCAAAAAACCCTGAGGCTATTTTCTTTCTGACTTAGTTTTAAAAGAAGACAAAATAGGCATGGAATGAGGGTGTTTCTGGAACTGTTCCCTAAACTTCTGACATATTCTAAAAACCAGTATCTCATCTATCTTTCTTGATGTCGAGTGGAGTCAATATTGTTTTTCTCTTGGCTTGTAGTTGGAGAGAAACAAATTAAAAATGGGAAAGGGGGCACTAGAGAAGAAGGATGAAATATGGCTGGTTTACCTTTATTTATCTGCCTTACCAATAGGAACCAGGCAGACGGTGGATGTTTTTAAGAGGCTTGAATGCATTTGAAAGCAGCTGCATGTGCCAAACATTCATGCCCATCATCCTGACAACAGAGAATTCTTTTATAGAATTATCACTTTCAGAAGCAACTATACTTGGAGATGCATCAAGTGACAGACCCTTTAACCTTGTTTTAAGAATACCTTATGTTGACCATCATTCTTGAAGCATGATGACAGTTCTCTGCCCACAATCTCTTTGTGCATCTGTTACTTATTTAAAGAACTCCTCTTTATGAGCTATTTTAAAGATATTCAGGATTTTAAGAGAACATATGTTGCAGAGGTATGCCCGAGGGCAGGAATTCTATGCTTACCATGGCAGACAAAGAAAGATACTAGCACTTCAGCAGCAATACATATCAGGGATTAACCTTCAAGAACTTCTATTATTTAGAACAATATTTCTTAACCTTGACAACTTTTAAAATGGGTGGACTTCAGCTCCCAGACTTCCTCAGCCAGCCATGTTAGTTGGGGAATTCTGGGAGTAGAAGTCATCCATCTTAAAATTCCAAGGTTGAGAATCACTGATTTAGATGTTCGGATAAACAATGCAAAGTCATCCAAAGTTAAGGCTGCATATTTGTCCACTAATTTGACACACAAAAAATATGAACTTGGGTGTATCATTTTAGTGGATAAAGGTTTGCTTGTTTACATCTCTTCACAATCTCCAGTAGCAGGATTAGGGAGTCTTCCTGGTTGTGAGGATTTTTTTTAAAGGACCTGAGATTATTTAAGTCTACATTAAAATTAAGGAGTATTGAACCTGGTAAAGTATTTTGAATATCAGAGTATTATGGTGTTAAGGCTCCAGAAACCAAGAAATGGCAACCCATTCTTGCATAAACCATTCTTTTTTTTTTTAATTTTAGAAGTATCATTTACAGCAATAAAGGTGATGAGTCATTTGTGATGCTATTTTTAACTAAGAGGAAGTCAGAAATACTGATAATCCATAGTAGGGATAGACAGCCATTCCAGCTAGGTTGCAGTTTTATTATTAATATTACTATTAGTGTCTGTTACTGAAAGTGATGATGTAATGAAGTCATCCCCAAGCACTCGGGAGTGAAATGTATCTGTGTGTGGGGGACTGTGATTCCAGTTTACGCTAAACTTATCCCAAAGCTTAATGCTGCCCTAATTTCCTCCAGAATATAGTAAAAATTCATAGTTTGTTGTCAAGCCACCAAACTTTCATGGTTTGTTGTCAAGCAGATAAATAAGGGCAGAAGGTTGAAGTCCCATACAGATCCCTTTAAGGTTCATCATGATATGGTACCAGCACTACGTATGCTCATTTTTGAAAGCAAACTTACTAGTGGTTGCCTTCCGCATGGTTCCAACTAATATGGTCTTCAGCTTTAGCCTCCCACTCCTGCTTTCGGGCATGTCTTCCTGCTGCTGTGGGTAATTGCGCTGGGGCCTCAGGAAACGAGGGCTGTTTTGGCATGTGGAAGGAATAGGCCATAATCAGCCACGCTGGTCCAATGCAGGTTGGCAGATGTGATCCATGTTAGAATGGAGTATCCATCATGACCTGTTCACTTGGGAGATCCTTCTGGTCACATATATATCCAATGACATAGCTCACAATTTCATTTACCTACACAATCCCCTTCGCCTTGTTAATGCCCCAATCATATAAGGATATATCATCCATGAAAGAGACCTATAACAAGATGGATCGATGACATCAGCAAGCATTTGGAAGCCCAATTGGCAAAAGAAAGCTCAGAAACTTAATTGGCTGGAAACATGCAGAATAGGCCTTCATCCTGCAGTAGATAGATAATGGCTAAAATAATAGTGATGATAATATACATACATACATACATGTACACACACAAACACATATTGGGAACTTTCAAATAATGTTCTCTATAAAATCAGTATTGCCATATCAGATGCCACACTCTCAAACCAAGTTTACCTTTTGTAAGTCCCCTAGAGTCACCTATGGGAAGCCATGTAAATGTGTTAAATAAACAAATAAATAAATAATAATTTCTGATGAACAGCTCAAAAACAAGAATGTTACTGGAGGAAATTAAAATCCTTAATTAATTAAACGAATGGCAATATGCTGAAATATTGTCTCTGTGTCTGATAATCCCATCAATACATGGAACCATTTAAGAAGATAATTCCATAAATAGTAAGCAGAATCATCTCTTTAGCTTTGAGGTCTAAGGCAATGGATAAAAGCTTATGGTGCATTTTGCCCTGTCTTTAGACAAATCCAAAGGCAAAAGAGTGGAGGAGACAAACAGAAAAGAAACCATTATACCTTGACCCTACTGTCATTCTGCCTGGTAACTGAACAGAGGCCAAGAAAGTTGGAACCAATAGATGAATATTTATTTATTTTGCATTAAGTCATTCTAGCTGGTATTTGTTTACTGACATGGATGTTAAAACAAAAGTTTCTTGAGCTTTGCAAAACTTCAAACTTTTGCAACTTGAGTCCTGAGGTGTCATGCAACACTTTCTAAGACAGAGATCATTGTAATGTAACCATTATCCTGCTTTTGCCTTTTGCTGTTAATTTTGAAATAGCGATCCCCAAACAAAAATGTTGAATCTAATCAGTCTACTGTGAGTTGCTAAAGGCAGAAAATGATACAGTGGCTTGCTGGGTTCAGTTTGGGGTAGTTAAATAGGCTTATAATCTCTCCATAAATGAACCCAATTCTTAGAATATTTGGGTGTAGTAGCAGGGGTGGGATTCTACCGGTTCTGTCTGGTTCTATAGAACCCCTTGTTAACTTTCTAAGCAGTTCAGAGAACTGGTAGTTAGAAGCAATCTCCTTTTGTTTTTCCACCCTTATTACATTCTTGCCAGTACACCTAGACCTCCTGTCTCCAGAGCTTCTGAGGCTTGACTTTCTTAAAGGGGAAGGGTTGTTTTAATGTTTTTACACTGCCATTGGGAGAAAATACTTCCCTGGACAATTAGCACTTTGAAAAAATAATTGAGTAATGAAGCAAAGCTTTTAGTGATAGGGAACCAAGATGAGTGACAGTCAGCAAGGCTTCTTGGCTAGCTAGAAAGGTTGACATTCAAACGTGAATTTACATAACCTGAGTTTTGGTCTAAAACTGGTTTTTGATGAAGGTTAATTCTATGCTTGGTGATGTTTAATCCTGTATTTATTGATGGGATAATTTTCCTTATTCAGCTTCAACAAGCAACAGCTACTGTTGTGATTTAATTATTTATATTGTGTTTGAATTTTTTCCTGCCTCATGGTTTCTTTTTCTATCTGGGGAGGGGGGTCTTCCTTCACTGTTTTAGTACTATCAGGTACTGTCCTTCCGGGGTATACTTCCAAGAGGCAGGATGTAAGCTTGGCACTGTTTTTTTTTTACTGCCTTTCTGAGGGGCATGTGACTTTTCCTTAAATCTGGATGCTTTCCTTAGGATATCTTGTGAGGTCAGTGAGACCAGCTGGCTGCAAATGGATCTAAGGATGGCTTTTCCTGGCTGTGATTTTTCTGGAGAGCTTAAATGACCTCTTTGCTAAAGGATTTCACTTTATGAACAAGAAATGGCTGCTTGATAGTTATCACTGCATTTTAACTATTTTAATTCCTCAAGGTGCTCTGGCACCCTGCCTGATTTATAACTCTGGCTTGCAGGTATTTTTAATCTAATGATTGGTATTTAGGGCAGCTTTTTGCAAGCAAAGAAGCTTTTTGTATTTTTGTACAGGTAATCCTTGACTTACAACAGTTCATTTAATGACCATTCAAAGGATGACACTGAAAAAGTGACTTATGACCATTTTTCACACTTATGATCGTTGCAGCATCCCCACCGTCATGAGAGGCCAGGCAAGGAGAAGCGCCTCTTGACATGAGTGATGTTGTGTTGGCAATGCCCACCCAGTAACATGACCACCAAGCCATACCCACCAACTAAGCCATGCCCACAGAACCAGTTGTTAAAAAACTGAATCCCACTCCTGTGTAGTAGTCTATCCCAATGCTATCTTGATGACATCCTTTTATCAGAGTTGCTTTATGTCATGGTAGCATTAGCAAAGTTTCTGACTTCTAGTGATATATTGATGATGCCTGATTTGTCTACCCTTGGCTTTGTGCCACCAGCTTCATAAGCTCCAGAGAATTTTGATGCCTGAAAAATGAATTCATGGAGGCAAAAACTACAATGGCTACATCCAGCCTAGTTTTTCCAGTTATATAGAAATCAGTTCCCATAATCCCCTGTTACATTTGGTCAAGCTAGATGAAGTTTAGAAGATTTGTTTTTACAAATTGAATATTGGGGAAGGATTTCTTGAACATATCCAATGTCCCTTAGATTTTTCAGGCTAAACTGATAGCAATGGTATTCATAACTTATCTCTTAAAGAGGGATGATCTACAGGATATGGTGGAAAAAAAAGTCGAGATGGCTGCCATAATTGTGACTGCCATATTAATTGTTCCAATTATACTCTGTTTAAAAGCCCTTCTTTTACATAAACATTTTTATTGTTATTTTCAACTATTCTGAGGAACCACAATGATTTCTGGGACTGGGAAACAAATGAGTTAAGACTGCAAATGTTTTATTTATTGGTCACTCAAATTAATACATTTCATTAGTGATACATCATTTAGACTCATTTATTTTGACAGCAAAATAGCCTCAAGGTCTCTCTTTTTCCATTCAGTGAAGGCCAGTTCTTGTCTCAAAATACTCAAAAATGGCAAAATCTTTTATTTACAGAACAGTGAAACAATTAAATATGACTGCCCTTAAGGTGAAAGGCTGACTAAAGCCATATTTACAAAGAAATGTATTAGTCCTGTGACTGCAGTTGATGTGCAATATCACTTTCTGAAAATTAATTATAGATTAATGCAATTTTCTTTCAAGTCAAAGGTAATTGGTACTGAAAGGTTTATAAGGCTTGAGAAAATGAACACTTCCTGTTCTGGTTTCTGCAGTATAGCTGTACTTACAGCTGGATTAGTACTCCAGGCAAGCAATGGGTACAAAACGCTGACTATTCTCAAAGGAGAGTGTATGAAATCTACAACTTGTTTGAACCATGCCTGATTTGTCTACCCTTGGTTTTGGTGAGATGAACAGCATATAAATTTAATTAATACATTTTAATAGCCTTGAAAATCCTATTTGAGCCCAGCCATTTCCCACTCAGAAAGAAATGCAATTCCAGAAGACTATAGTTGATAATATTTTATCAACAATTTTATCAACAATTTATTACATATTGGACATATTGGACCAAATAATTGGTTAAGTTATTCCTCTAGTTTACTGTTGCAAAGAACCAGCTTTAGGATAATTACAAAGTCTCCTAACAAATTAACCTCTATAAAACATTGGAACAATTTAAATTGTTATAAAACAATATTTACAACTAACAGGGATATTTGAAGCTCTAAGCCAGTGGTTCCCAAATTTTTTCAGTCCACCGCCCCCTTGGTGCTACAAACTCATCCTCGGTGCCCCCCACCCAGGGGTGGGATTCAAATTTCTGTGGGTGTGGCCTAATTTGAGGGTGTGGCTTGCTGGTCACATGACCGGGTAGGTGTGCATGTGATGTGTGGGCATGGTAGGTGGGCATGTGACTGTGTGGGCGTGGTTTGGTGACTGGCAGCCTCCCCAGAGTACTTGACCTGTTTTTGGAGTTTTGAATCCATGCATACACATACATACATGCTCCCTTCCAAGCCTGCTGGAGCAGGTCATTGGACTAGAATTGGCAAAGCATCTCTGATTAGATTCTAGTAGTGAATAGAATCTAATCAGAGATGCTTTACTGATTCTTGTTGATTTGTTTTATTAGTATTTCTTTATTTTATGTTGCTGAATTGCATTGACATGCGTGTCCCTTCTTGTGCACAGCCCAGAAGCTTTTGTTATTCTTTGCAGCAAAAATTACCGACCTCTGGCTTTGCTCGACTTTTCAGTAGAGAAAACATTTATAATAAAACCATATTTTTGTGACTGTCTGTAAGGTCTTTTCTTCTTCCAGACTATCATCGGCAGTGCTTTTCTTTATCTCTGCCTCGGAGGCCTCGGCCTTAATTTTCTTAGAGGTGATCTATCTTTGATTAAGCCAAATGTACAAAGGATTCCAATTGCTATAATAGGTTGAAGATTCTTTATTTTTTAATGCTTGTGTTAGTTTGTCCATTTCGGCGCATTGTAAGATTTTCTGAATAACCATAAGATCAGTGGGGATAGAGGGTAGTTTCCAGCACTGGGCAAATGCCAGTCTGGCCGCGGTTAAGATGTGGATTGTAATATACTTTGACTTTTTGGATATTTGTTTATCAAAAATTCCTAGAAGGAAGGACTCTGGTTTGTACTCAATTTGTTCCATGGTTATTTCCTCTAGCCAGTGCCTAATTTTTGCCAATACTTCTGGGTTTCCTTGCATGACCACCACATGTGAAAGAAGGTACCTTCTATGTGTTGACATTTCCAACACTTGGGGCTCGTGTTGGGGTGCATCTTCGCCAATCTCGAAGGGGGCAGGTGCCATCTATAAAACATTTTATATAAGTTTTCTTTATAAGCTGCTGATTTTGTGATCTTAATGTTCCTGTTCCAGATCTTTTCCCATTCTGCTAGGGTAATGCTCCGACCCACATTTCTGCTCCACGCAATCATATTTCCCTTGACAATTTCTTGTTCTAGTTCTGTTTCTAATAAATATTTGTAAAATTTAGATATATTTTTTTACTTGGTCCTAGTAGAATTTTGTCTAGGGTCTGTAATTTATTGTAGATTCCGAATTCCTTAATGTCTTGTTTGTATTTACTATGAATTTGTAGGTACACCCACTGATCAATTATAGATCCTCGCTCTTGCAGTTCTTGTCGTGTTTTCAATTTTCCTTGTGGGTCTAATAAATTTTCGTACTTAATCATTTTGGTTATATCCAAATTATTAGGGTGTACTATCGCTTCCATTGGGGATATCCAAATCGGTATTTTTAAATAAATCTTTTTACGTACTTTTTTCCAATTAGTTAATAAAGAGTCCCTGATAAGATGCCTATGGAAATATGATTGCCTGGGTTTCCCAGATTCCCACAGAAAGGCATGCCATCCTTTCTGCATATCGTGGCCTTCTAATACTAGTGTTCTTTTGTTGGTTAGGTTCACCCAATCCTTTATCCATAGGAGGGTGGCTGCCGTATGATATATTTCCCAGTTTGGCAAGGCTAACCCTCCTCTGCTTTTCAAATCTTGTAGGGCTTTTACATTAATCCTAGCTTTTTTCCCCTGCCAAATGAAATTCAATGTTATCTTGTTTAGTTCCGTAAAAATTTTTTTATTTAGTTTAATTGGTATTGTCTGGAATAAATATAGAAATTTTGGCAGAATATTCATCTTAATCAAAGCAATCCTGCCCAATAAGGAAAGTTGTAAATTGCTCCAAAAATCTAAGTCTTTCTTAGTTTGTTGGAGAAGTTTATCATAATTGTTTTCTTTTAACGATTTGCTTTGTGGAGTTAGCCAAATTCCTAAGTATTTAATTTTTTTTGTCACTTGTATTCCCATTGTTGTCTCTAGCTCTTTATTCTGGTCTCCTGTTAAATTTTTAGTCATTAATTTTGTTTTTCCCCTGTTTATTTTAAATCCCGCAACTTCTCCAAATCGTTCTAGTTCTTCTAATAAGTTGTGTCCTTTTTCTATGGGCTCCTCCAGAAAAAAACCAAATCATCTGCGAAAGCCTGTACTTTATATTCTTCTGATTTGATCCTCAAACCTCTAATTCTCAAATTTTGCCTAATGTACGTCAGAAGAGATTCTAGAGCGAATATGAAAAGCAGAGGGGAGAGAGGGCAACCCTGTCTTACCCCTTTTTCTATTTTTATCGGGCCAGTTTGTTCCCCATTTATTAGAATGTTTGCCTGTTGAGTGTGGTAAATTGTAGTGATGACATTTTCAAATCTGGTGCCAAGATTCATATTATATATTTTTTGAATTAAGAAATGCCAATTTAAGTTGTCGAATGCTTTTTCAGCATCCAAGAACATAAATGCAAATTGTTTTTCTGGGTGGGCTTCATAGTATATTCTGAAATGTCTATCACTGTTCTTAAATTATTCTTAATTTGTCGAAATGGGAGAAATCCGTTTTGATCTTCATGGATATAAGTATTTAAAACCTGTTTTAATCTATTGGCTATTATAGAAGAGAATAATTTATAATCTGCATTCAGGAGCGAAATTGGTCTATAATTATTAATAAGTCTATGATCAAGGTCCTCCTTCGGGATCAGCGAAATTAAGGCTCCCCTCCACGAGTCCGGCATCTTGGCTGCTAACAGTACCTCATTAAATACATCCAGCATCAGTGGTCCAATTTGTTCTATGATAATTTTGTAAAGTTCTACGGTATCCCGTCTGGTCCTGGTGCTTTATTGTTACTTTGCTTCTCTATTGCTGACTTCAGTTCGGACCATGTTATATTTTGGTTTAATAATTCTATCTCTTCCTCTCCAATTGCTTTGTCATTCGCTTCCTCCAGGTATTTCATTATTTTATCCTCAGAGACTTCTTCTTTTTGTATAATTTCCCAAAGTAATTAGAAGTGATCTCTTTTTTCTTCTCTATCTCCTCTTGCATATTGCCCCCTCATCCATTAATTGGTGTATCAATCTTTTTCTTTCGTTTCTTAAGTTTGTGGGCTAACCATCTCCCTGGCTTGTTTGCATGCTCAAAGTAGATTTGTTTAGTCATTTTCAGACTAATCTCCAATTTTTCTTGTTCCAGTAAATTTAGTTTATGTTTAGTTGTTAATAACTGGTTCTGTATTCTTTGGTTTTTGGGGTTCTTTTGTAATTGGGTTTCTAAATCCTTAATTTCTTGTTGTAAGTTACTTTGTTGGGCATACTTTCTTTTATTTCTCATAGCATTGTAAGAGATTGTTATACCTCTTATATATGCTTTTAATGTGTCCCATATATTTTGTTTGAAGTTAGATCATTATTATTTTCCTTTAAGAAGAAGTTCAGTTCTTCTTTCAATTTATTAGTATATTCTTCTTCTTTTATTAAATGAGTGTTAAAAGTCCATCTTTTCTTTGGTTTTCTTCTACCCTCCAGGTTATTTGAATTGGGTTGTGGTCAGCCCAATCATTTGGTAAGATTTCGCTATCTTTGATTTCATTAAATAATTCACCGTTTATCCAAGCCATATCTATTCTTGTCCAAATTTTATGTGGGTTAGAATAATAAGTAAACTGTTCTTTTTGGGGATTTAATTTTCTCCAGATATCTACCAGATTCATTTCATTCAACATATCCTTACATGGCTTAGAGAATTCTCTATTTCCTTTTTGTTCTTACTCCTATTACTATGATCCTTCCGATAGTCAGCAATAGAGTTAAAATCGCCAATCAAAATAATATTACCATTTTCAAATTCTGTTATTTTTGATGGAGATGTTTAAAAATTTACCTTGATCATCATTTGGGGCATAGATTACTACCAGTAAGAGTGTAATGCCATTAATCGAAATTTGTACCACCAGAGTTCTTCCTTCAGGGTCCGCCCAGATTAACTCCGCTTTTAAGTCATCTCTCACATAGATTGCAATACCTTTCTTTTTGTGTTTATCAGCTGGTGCTGTAAATAATTTTCCCAGTTTCGGACAATCTAGGAATTTCTCCTCACTTTTCCTAATGTGTGTTTCTTGTATGCAAATTATATCAACATTTTGTTTTATTAGTTTGGTTAGAATCCTTTTCCTTTTAGCTCTTGAATTTAGGCCGTTTATATTAATGGAAAGAATTTTCCTTCCTTCGTCCATTTACTTAAGTCTGCCTCGCTTTTTGTCTCGTAACTCTACGGCTCTCTTCTTGTGATTGATATGAAGTTGTTTCTTCTCTTTCTCGTTGTAAGTTGTCTTTCCCTTGAATTTGGACAGGTCTTTCTTCTTTGTTCCTGTGGCGGTTACGATCTTCCTGCATATTCCTTTGGATTTTCTCCCTAGTGAGTTGATCCTCCGTGGTTGTTAGCTGTTCTAGGAAGTTTTGTGCTTGTTCTATTGAATCTATTTTAATTTTTCTTCCCTTCCACGATATTAGCATCCCTTCTGGGATTAGCCATTTAAATGAGATTTCATTTTTATTTAAGTAATTGGCTAAAAATTTATATTCTTGCCTTATGGCCCTCACTTTTCTTGGAATCTGCTTGAGAATTATGATCTCTTTGCCCTTATATAATATTCTCTCATCTCTGGCCTTTCTATGTATTAGGTCTCTCATGCATCTTCTTGAAAAGCGGATATGGATCTCCCTTGGGCAATTGTGACGCCTTACATAACTGGTGTTCACCCTATAGATTTCATCAAATTCCTTGAGTAAGTCATCCTTCTCTTTTCCAAGTAGTTCAGCCAACAAACCTGCCATTAAATGTTCTAATTCTTCATTTTTGGATTCCTCCACGTTTTGGAACCTTAAGTATGCAGCTGCTCTGTCCATCTCAAGTTGGACCAAGGAATCTTCCATTTCTCTATTTACATTTTTAAAATCTTCCTCAGTCCTTTCCAGGTTTCTCTCCGCTTGTTCCGTCCTCTTCTCTATTTCTTTTCAAACGTGCCAGCACTGCTGCGTTCTAGGTGCCGGCCCCACAGGTCCACCCCATTGAGCCTGTTGCACCAGAGGGACCTGCCCAAGCAAGTCCGAGCGGAACAGTGCACCAAGTCAATGGGATGAGCCTGAGAGAGGGAAAGAGAGAGAGAGAAAAGAGAGAGAGAAGGAAAAAAGAAAGAGAAAAGGGAAAGAAAGAAAAAGGGACAAAGAAAGAGGGGGGATGGAAGGAAGGGACAGAAAGAAAAAGAAATAAAGGAGGGATGGAGGAGAAAGATAATGAAATATCTATTCTAGTCCAATCACCTGCTCCAGTAGGGTTAGAAAGGAGTGTGTGTGTGTGTGTGTGTGTGTGTGTTCTCCTTGTAATTTACCAATACATTTTGGTTTTGCCTTCTTCAGAATTGTCATTATAAATCATTGGGGAAAAGTAATTTTTTAGGGTGGAGTTCTGGTCCAATGGATCCTGTTTAAAGCCTCAACAAAATGTGAGAGCTTCCTTGACCCTGTTTCATCCACAAAACTTTTAATAGAAGCCAAAGATGTTTCAATGTGCTGCCAAAGTTGTTTCAATGTGGAAAAGGGCCTCAGTCTAAACTAGGCCTCATTTCAATCTGATGCATCAGGTCTCTCCCTCTCTCTCTCTCTCCCTCCCACACTCCCTCCTAGACGGACTTTGCTCTACTTTCCTGATCTGCCTGTGGAGCTGGTGCCTCGAATATGATGGATGGATGGATAGAGACAGAGAGACAGATAGGTAGGTAGATATATTTATAGGTAGGTAGGTAGGCAGGCAGGCAGGAAGGCAAGAAGGCAGGAAGACAGACAGACAGACCTTTTGGATAGATAGATGGATGGATAGGTAGGTAGGTAGATAGATTGGTAGGTAGGTAGGAAGATTGATTGATTGATAGATAGATAAGTTGGTAGATAGATATATTGGTAGATAGGTAGGAAAATAGATGGATTGATGTATGGATGGATGGATAGGTAGGTAGGTAGATTGATAAGATGTATGTATGGATGGATGGATAGGTAGGTAGACAGACAGAAAGACAGACAGACAGATCTTTTGGATGGATGGATGGATAGATAGATTGATTGGTAGGAAGGCTTTGACTACATGCCCAATATCCAGGATCCCGTTCAACCAAGCCTGCCCCTCTTTGTAGTTGCTATGCCTGACAGCAAGTTCACAGGCTGCCCCTCCCGCCAGGGATCAGCCTCCCAAGTGCCCCCCCTCCCGGGGCACTCATTTCGCAGATGGCAGTGCTGTTTCCTGCTTCCTGGAGCCAGTACAGGGCAGGATTAAGGAAGCCCAGGGCAGGCAGCAGTGCAGCATTGGAAAAGTAGAGCAAAGCCGTGCCACCGCCACTGTGTTCGAGGTGCCTGCAGGCACATTGGGAAACATTGACTCCGGAGCCGGCACCTCAATGGGTGAACCTGCAGGGCCGGCCGGTGCCCTGAATGCCCCACTGCCACCTCTTAGCACCCCTCTGCTGGCCCCCTTGGGGACGCTAAGAGGTGGCAGAGGGGTGGTGCATTGAACGCAGCCACAGCGGCACATAACGTGCCATCGCTTCCGCATTGGAGGTGCCGGCTCCAGAGCATTACTACAGTCAGTGGGTGAACCTGCAGGGCTGGCACCTCGAACACCCCCCTGCCACCTCTTAGCATCCCCAAGGGGGACAGCAGAGGGGCGCTAAGAGGTGGCAGCGGGGTGGCGCATCGAACACAGCCACGGAGGCACATTATGTGCCACCGCTTCCACATTGGAGGCACCGGCTCCAGAGCGGTGCTAGTCAATGGGTGAACCTGCAGGGCCGGCGCCTTGAACACCCCCCTGCCGCCTCTTAGGACCCCCCTGCCAGCCCCCTTGCCTCTTAACGCCCCCCTAAGGCATCCCACTGCCCATTTTGGGAACCACTACTCTAAGCCATTCCAAAATGACAAAACCCTACAAGCCAGCCCAAAAAGTTGTTGGAAAGGACTTTTGGTTCAACAACATGTACAAAAACATAATTTAAAACACAGCAGAAAATAACAAACTTGACTTTCACCTGCAGCACTGAGATTATCATTTGGGTGCCTGTCTGCTTTTTCCTTTCCGGACTGAGTAGATTCCACGCTCCCCCCCCTTTTTTTTTGTTTGAGATGCTTATCCTTAAATCACCTTACAGTGGGAAAGGCTTCCTCTGCAATTGATTTTCTTCCATACCTGTTTATCAGGCCGTAGTAGTGCCTCCCATCTCACATGTAGTTTAACTAGAGCTATAATGTGAAAGTATGTCTACTATCAGTGGGGCTAAGTGATTTTAATTTCTGGATTTAGTAGCTTTGTTTTGGAGGCAGGAGAAAATGCTCTTTGGATCATGAAGCATATTACCTAATTTGTTTCAAAATTCAATAAAACCAGCCTGCTCTGCCTGAGGTCCAACTTCTCAGATTGATGCTAGAGTTTTTCCACAGAGGCCTGCCTTAGTGGCACCAGTAGAGATGGATACACAACGACTTTTAACACTCTTCTTTCTAAATTTAATAGAAATATTATGAAACTTTGTCTGAAGCTTTGAAGCAGAGGAAAGGATCTCACCTTTTGTAGCTTATGATGTAACAACAACATAAGAAGCAAACATTCCAGAAGGCCATTCCTGGTTCATAACAAATTAACCACTGATAGTATTGGGCTGTTTTACTACATAACATACTATCTGGAACATGATATATAAACAGCATCTCTTCTGAACTGAACTCAGCTCCTGATGACTTTGAGGACACAACTAAGTTTTGATCTTGGCAACAGTAAGAAATTGTCTTCTGCAGGGATGTTTTCTTAATCTAGGCAATAAATCTGAGATTCTCTGATAGTTTCCCATTCATGTCCTAACCAGGTGAAGCACAGTTTAGCATTTCAAGATCCAACAAAGTCAGCTAGGTGCTGCCATCTAGCTGGGTGATAAAACGTAACAGATCAGATATGTATAGTGATTCTTTAAAGTGATCTCATGTAATTTCTCTGAATGAGCACATACATCTTCAGATTTTTCTTATTATTCAGTCCATAGGAGTAAATGAAGTTGAATGAAAGAATATATCAATATATTTCTTGGAAGAGCCATATGACTAGAAATTTTTCAGAGGAAGAACTTCATATAGTACAGTCAATACGAAAAAGAAATAGAACCAAGAATTCTAGCTCCGTCATACTTTTTCAAAAGTGTGTTGGATTTTCTTCCGAGGAAGGACAAGAGAATTGTGAACACTTGTTGCCTTTCAATTCTGCCAAAATTTCTCCCTCCGCAGATCTCCCTATCTGGTAGTAAAAATTTCAAGCCTATCTTTAGCAGGACTCATAGCACAATCCTTTTACATGTCTACTTATGAGGAGGAAATAAATCAGATGCCATACATGTACTCTTTCTGGATCATGATTTGAGTTATAAGTTTGTACAAAAACTATGTTGAAGACAGAGGACAAATTTCTTAAAAGTTGGGAAGTCAAATATTTCATTTTGAATATTAAAGTCCTAAAGAGTTGGAGGTAACCACTGCCAGAAAAAGTATACAACTGTCTTCCCATGAGATGTGTTGAACAAAAAAGCTGTTTAATATTGCCTTCATGCATCAAGACTCACGTTTATAGCAGAATTCTTGGACCCAGCCCTACTGAGCTTGCAACCTCTTGAGAAAATAGTTTCCAGAACTGCCTAGGCCAATGACTAAAATTGTAGCTCCTCAAAGCTCTTGAGACTGGAACAAAATCACTTTGTAGATGGTGAATGAGGATTAATATTGCAAGGTTCAGTGGCAGCAGGCCTTGTAAACGATAATTGATTCATTTTTGGAAACAACTCCTTTCCCAGAAGGCCGTGAGAAAGGGACTACATGAGGAAACCGGGAGCCACCCATTCTGTAACCTTTACAGCATGTGTTCATGTTCAGAGACAGGTCCCTTGTTCCACAGGGATATCTATAAATTACACACAGGAGTCTGTGTAGACGTGTATGGAGACATATGGAGACCTTGTGTTCCCAAATCATTCTTTCCCTTCCCCCTTATAATTTACGATGATTCCCTTGTTGCTGTCTTGTCTGGCTATTAATTTACCAGAGGGAGTATTTTCTTGATTTATTTGTTATGAAATCTGAATAGAAGCTTATTAGAAGCTATTTGGATTTTTTAAAAAGTGATGTTCATTTGAAAGAGTGAAGTAAGGTTAAAGAGCTTAACACACTGCCAGCTACAAACATATTCTCCCCAGTTCAACAGGAGGTACAGCAAATCAACTCGACAACTGCATTAAAGGTCATAAGAGGTAGGTGATTGATAGTGGCATGTAGTCTTTCCAGGATATCTTCCTTTGCATGTTTACTAAAACGTAGCTCTGCATTCACTGGACAGCAGTCCAACATATGTGTTCTTAGGTTTGCTGCTTAATAGCACTATTACACATTTGGGAGCATTGTGGATTTTACCACTTAAAAGGAACCATTTTGAGGAGAATATGAATGTTGGAGCAAACAAGAGAGTCTTGTGGCCTTAATAAAATTATAGTGGAGCTTTTAGTTCTTCGGCTCTACAAAACCACTTTTTATAATTTTACCCTTGGTTTTCATTTATGATTCTATATTTTATTATATTTTCCCTATTTATTTTAAGTTGTTTTGAATATACTTTGTGTCAGGAGGAAGGAAGGTATGATTTAGTCCATCATCTGAAATGAATTTAGGTTTGCAGCTTAGGCTGACAACATTAATAATGCTATTTGGTGGTCTCCATTTCATAAAACTGTACAAGAAGGGTGGTCCTCAAATGATGGTTGTCTCCAGTCACGACTTCTCTAGCTAGCATGAGAAATCTTTGAAGTTTTAGTGCAACTTCTGAAGGGCCACACATTTCCAACTTTCCTAAGTTAGGAATTAGGATATTTTCTAGAACTCCCAAGATGTGTTCCTGCTAACCTCAAGTTCACATGGCATTTGGGCAATTTTGTATGGAAATGCCAAAATTCTGCTTGATACTTGAAGAAATATTTCAGTAATGGAGGGTATCTGTAAAATACAATGGTACCCAGGATTAGATAAGAACTCCTGCTGTAGTGCACCCCTAATCATAGACAATTACTGCGATACATCCTATTAGACAGGATACAAACACAGACACAGACAGACACTTTGCACTATAGAATGGGAAACCAACCAGCATATATTGGTTTGAAGAAAGATAACAGTTTTGTCCATGAAGTCACCAGGAGTTTTAGGTCAACTCAAGGAAGACAAATGATGATGACAAAGAAGATGATGAAAGAGGGAGGAATACAATATGAATAAATGCATTTTAAACAATCACTAACTTTGTTTCTTTTGTTCTTGAAAGCAAGAAACATATTTTGTTTTTAGAGGATATATTTCAGGAAAGGCATTCTTCCAACATGAGGCAATGGAATGCCATTTTTAAGAAATGCTTGCAATCTGTGACATCTATTAACTTTCTTTATACTTTCTAACCTGACTTTGCATATTTATTTATTTGTTAAATTTATTTGCTGCCTATCTCACTGTGGGACTCTAGGTGACTTACAACAATAAGCACGGAGAAATGAAAGAAGTGGAAATGTAATGGTAGTAAAGTGGCAAGAGAGAAAACATTGAAATATAAAGACAAGGAGATTGTGGTCCTGAAACAAGTACCCAGGAGAGTGAGAGAGATGAGAAGAGAATATCGATTTCTGACCAAAATGCTACTTAAAAAAGAGGTGAATTATAGATGGCTGATTCCAGAAGGTTTAATGTTCACATGGCAAGAACAGAGACATAGAATTGACTCAATTGAGAAAGCTGAATTATTTTACACAGAATTTTTTGGAAGAAAAGAGGAAGAGGCAGAAAAAGAAATCTCACTAATTGAATTCCAAGAGGACTGCCAAATGGCGATTGAAAAAGAAGAAGGTGGAAAGGTGGAAGCCAAAGAACAACGGGAACCAAGATCTACGAGAGCTGCTAAACCTAACTACAAAATATAACCATGGAAGAGAAAAAAACTGATTACAATTAATATAAATGGACTTAACTCAGCTGTTAAAAGAAGGAAAACTTTCCATAAATTAGAGAAATTAAAATTTGATATAATCTGCCTATAAGAAGTACATATCAAAAAGCAACATGAACAACTGTTGATACAGCCAAAATTAGGGAAAATATTTACTTCTTTGACACAATGCAAGAAAAGAGGAGAGGTTTTATACATTAAAGATATTATCCCAGCGAAATTGATCTATACTAATGATGATGGAAGAATACTAATGGTAGAAATAATGGACAATAATATGAAAACACTCCTGATTGCAATCTATGCCCCAAATGACAATCAAGAAGAATTCTATAAAAAATTACATATGAAAATAATTGAACTGGACAATGCTAATATAGTTATGATGGGAGATTTTAATGGAATTGTAGATAATAAACTGGACTATACAGCACAGAAAACAACAAAGCAAAACAGAAAGACTCCCTAAACCTTTTTTTAAAATGGTAGATGAAATAAACTTAAAAGATACATGGAGAGAAAGAAATGCTAAAACTAAACAATACACCTCCTACTCAAATAGACATTTATCATGGTCCAGAATAGATATGATATTGATGTCAACAGAATTGTTAGCTAATATTCAAGAAATAAATATTGAAACAAGTACTTGGGCAGATCACAATCCAATGACAATTAAATGGAAAGGACAAAGAAGATGATTTAGATGGACGTTAAATAATACTATATTAAAGGAAAAAGACTTCACACAGTGGATGGAGAAAGAACTGGCTTTCTTCCTTAGAGAAAACAAAAAAGAAGATATATCAGTGCAGAACATATGGGATACAATGAAGGCATATGCCAGAGGCTTGATAATAGACTATACAAGGAAAAGAAATACCATGAAAAGACTAGCCTCTAAGGCATTAGAGGATGAGTATAAAGGACTTGAAAAAGAGCTACAGAAAATGCCACAGAAAAAGGAAAGGAAATTTAGTTAAAAATTGATATAGTTAAACATAAAATGGGTCTAATAGAAAAAGAAGAATTAGCACAGAAAATCAGAGGTGCTAAACAGAACTACTTTGAAGATGCAAATAAACCAGGTAGATGGGTAGCATATAAATTGAGAAAGGAGAAAGAATCTAGGAAAATATTGCAATTAATAGATGACCAAGGCCAAGTTTGCTGTGGTAGTAAAGAGAAGAAGCAAATCATACGAGACTATTTTGGGAAACTATACACACAAGAGAATATTGATGAGGAAAGAGTATTTACAGAATGCTAATTTACCCCAGATACCTAAAGAGATTGAAACAATGTTAGAAAGCAATATAATGATGATGGAGTTAACTGAAGCACTCAAGAAGCAAAATAATGGAAAGGCACCAGGCCCAGATGGACTTCCGGCAGAATTTTATAAAACACTACAAGAATCGTTGAACCTTCCATGGCTAGAAGTTATGAATGAAGTTATGTTAAAGAAGATACCTAAATCATGGTCAGAAGCTTATATTACATTTGTCCCAAAAGAGGAGGCTGATCCATTACAAATCAAGAACTATAGACCTATTTCCTTACTAAACACAGATTATAAAATTTTTGCTTCAATATTGGCAGAAAGACTTAAAAAATACTTAAACAATTTTATCCATCCTGATCAAAATGGATTTCTGCCAAAGAGACAAATTAAAGATAATATGAGAGTAATCTTGGAATACTACGAGGCACACCCTGAAAAACAAATGGCTTTGATATTTCTAGATGCACAGAAGGCATTTGATAATGTGAATTGGCGATTCATGTTATTACAGCTGGAACAGATGGGCTTTGCTAAAAATTTTTATTCAAGCAATAGAACCTATATATCATAAACAAATGGCAAAGGTAATGATAGAGGGAGAACTGACAGACTCTATCGATATAAGAAAAGGAACAAGACAAGGGTGCCCACTATCACATCTGTTGTTTGTGTTAACCTTGGAAGTGCTAAACAGAAATATTAGAGAAGAAAAGGATATAAAAGGGATGAAAATTAAAAAGGAAGAATTTAAGTTGCAAGCATTCACAGATGATCTGGTTTTCATTTTTGAAGACCCACTAGAAACAGCATCAAAACTGATAGAAAAGATAGAGGCATATGGAAAGGTGGCTGGTTTGAAAATAAATAAAGATGAGACAAAGATTTTGACAAAGAATATGCTATCAAGACAAAAGGAAGAACTGGCAGATCTATTGAAAATTCAGGTCACGAATAAGATCAAGTACTTGGGGATACATTTGACAGCAAGATGCAGTACACTAAAAGAGAATAATTATATCAAACTTAAGCAGCAGATAGTGCTAGATCTGGCGAAATGGGAAAATTTACAACTGTCATTAATAGGGAGAATATCAACAATCAAGATGAATATATTACCCAGAATTTTATATTTGTTCCAAACAATTCCAATTAGGCTTGGAAAAGATTACTTTGAAGATTTAAATAAAATTGTGTTGAAATATATATGGCAAAGTAAGAAAGTGAGAATAAAGTTAAAACTTTTGCAAGATGCCAGAATAAGAGGAGGATTTGGTTTGCCTAATTGGGAGTTGCATTACCAAGCTTCAAATTTGATGTGGGTTAAGGAATGGATAACATTAAGAAATACTAGATTGTTGACATTAGAAGGACATGATCTGTTGTTGGGGTGACATCCTTTTCTGTGGTATAAAGGAACTAAAACACAGGGGTATTTTAGAAGACATTATATACAGGAGTCTCTGTGGTTAAACTGGGAGAAGATTAAAAGACAATGTTATTTAAAAATTCCAATCTGGCTATCGACCTTTGAAGCATTTTCTTATCCTATAATATATAAAAAGGAACAAACAGTTAGATATGGTGAAATATTGAATGAAAAGGGTGAACTTAATTCTATACAAAAATTAGAGGAACAAGATATAAAGATGAATTGGTTTTCATATGCGCAATTATATTCAAGGTATGGTAGTAAAGTAATAGAAAAATTGTAATAAATAAATAGTGATAAATAGCAATAAAGTAATATAAACAAATGCTGGGCTTCTAAATCTTTGCTGTTGAGAAATAAATTTAGCATTATTCTTGCTACCCAGAGAAAAAAGGATTGGATTTGCAAATGTCACTGCTAACAAAAATAAATTTTAGGTAATGGT
Source organism: Pseudonaja textilis (assembly GCF_049901715.1). NCBI lineage: Eukaryota > Metazoa > Chordata > Lepidosauria > Squamata > Elapidae > Pseudonaja > Pseudonaja textilis. The sequence goes on from NC_141992.1 coordinate 58,452,364, forward strand.
CCTTTGAACTCCAGACAATTCCTACTGTAGTTAAAGCACGATTGCCTTTTGTAGGTATGACTTATACAAATACCGTGTTTCTCACAAAATAAGGCCAGGCCTTATTTTTTTTTGATCCCCAAAACAATGGCTAGGCCGTCTTTTCGGGGGTGACTTAATTTCTTCCCCCACCTAGAGCGGCCCATATGCATATACCTCTCCACGAGGCCATTTCTATCGGCCGACGAAAGCTCCCTGAAGGCAGAGTCCCCAGCCGCTTCGGGGTGAGGCATGGCTGTCTGTGTCCCCTCACCATTAGGCAGTGTCTTTTGGGTGATGGAAACTCCGCACCAGCCACTTCGATCGGCCAGTAGAAGTGGCCTTGGGGCAAGGGGAGTGTGTGTATGTGCGCTCGCCCCGAGGCCACGTCTACTTGGCAATCGAAGTGGCTGGTGACTGCCCTTGGGGAGCTTCCATCACTCGAAAGACACTGTCTAATGGCGAGCGAACACGGGCAGCCATGCCTCGCCCTGAAGCGGCTGGGGACTCTGCCTTCGGGGAGCTTCTATCGGCTGATGTTCTATCGGGGTATTTTAGCCTAGGCTACCTGCAGGGCACTCCTAAAGGCAAGTTTTCTCCCCACCCACCCCCGCTCTTCCCCCCCATTTCTCTTCACCTTGTGTAGTTCTAACAAACAATGTGAGAAATGGCGGGGAAATGCATGGTTTAAATAGGCCTAAATTTTGGGGGTGGGGCTTAATTTCACCTCATGCCTAGAAATCATGCTGGGCCTTCCTATTGGTGGAGGCCATATTGTTGGAGAAACACGGTACTTAGGGAAGGGTTAGAAAGGCAAACCAGGAAAGTCTGCTACAAAGGGAGAGGTTATCTCCCTCAGCATCCCTGTGCTGTGGTCCTTCTAGGTGTTGCTTACCTCAGAAGAAAAGTTAGCTTTACACAATATACCCACAAACATACTTTTTAAGATGTATTAAGGGTCTATTAAGCATATCTGTAGCTTTTTCAAGGCAATCCTCTCCATAGTCCCCATCCAAAGCCAGGCAACAGTGAAAGCCTGGAATTGTAGGACAGTACATTTTAGAATAGGGGTATCAATCCCCAGGCAATGGACTGGCACTGGTCCGGGGCCCACCAGGAACTGGGCTGTGCAAGTGAGCAGAACCCCATCCGTACAAGCATGAGATCCAGATAGCATGCAAAACCATGCCCCTGCCCCAATTCGTGGAAAAAACGGTCTCTATGAAATTGGTTCCTGGCACCCAAAAAGTTGTGGAGCTTCTGTTTTAGGTTAGATTGAGAGAGCCTGCCTGAAGTGGCTGCTACCTACACTAGCTGCTAAAAGAAAAGCAACAATTTTATGATTTGCGATAACATTATACACCGAGCTCACTGGTACATACAGAATACATTTATTTGACGTAATGCAGAAAGTCTGCCTTTCAATGGCAGCTACAAAGATTAATGGTTTCAGGTTGGATAATTAAGTTCAGCTTTTATTTTCCAAATAGTTTCATATCCTTTTAATCTGTGCTTAACGGCATGAAATAAATAGGCAATTTATAAAAAACCAAGTAAAGAAAAATGGGCTTAATAAAAACAATATATGGTAAGAAAGATTAGAGATATTCAGCATAAATGAATAGATATACACAAGGTTTTTTTTTTAAAGGAACAGCAAAAGTGGATAGAAGCAAACTTGCTATCGAGAGAGAGAGAGAGAGAGAGAGAGAGAGAGAGAATGGAAGGCAAGCAATTAGTCATTGTTGACATAAATTTCCCTTTCTTGGGGACGTTTAAACTCCTCATATCCCATGGATGAACTCTACAGCACCTGCAGCCTATTTCTTTTCAGTAAAGAGATGATAACTATTGTAGATGGCTTTCCAACAAAAATACAATGTTGACAGAATAATGTGTGGAAGAAAAGGGGCTACTTTGTGACTGCAATAAATTGCAGGGGTTGAATTCCCATTGCAGAATGTTCCACACTGCAAGTTGTAAGTTTGTCAAAACTCCCCCTATGGCTTAAAATGAATGTTGCTCCCTCCCAACACGATGAAAATAAACCAGGAGTACAGGGTTGTATTTTTCATCCTTCCTCCCACAAGGAATGCTAATCCATTAGAAGTACCCTGGACTAGAATATAGGAATGTGCCAGATATAGTATTTTCCAGTAGGAAAACATCAGCAATCCAAGGGGTGCCTGGGGGATTATAATCTAGCAGGAGGGACTCATTAAGATAGAGGATTTAAGGACTGGTTCACCAAGGAGCCTGACAGAGTGGTAGATCAAATACTCCTCCCTATGGAAAGTTTGTATAATCTAAATATGAAATCTTGATTTTTCTCATAAAACACATTGGAGAACTTTAGACCAACTGCTCTTTCTTTACTATTCCTCAGGTGACTATGAACAGAGTCAGAGGATGAACTTTATATGGCACCATGAAATGGAATAGTTGGGTGTGAATTAATAAATATATGAGTTCAACCAGCACTGAAGTGTTCTCTGTAAATAAGTGTCTATGGAGATTCTCAGTCAACCACATCATGTTGTTCCCAGGGTGCTTTTTCAAGAGGCAACTGGGCTTTTTTGCTTTTTCTTTGAAGCTTCTCATCCAAGAAGCTTCTAACTCTATTGTGGAAAGAAATGGGTAATTTTCCATGCCCCTTTCTTGGTCTCTTGCTATATCCAAGATGCCCTCCATCCCATAAAAGAATATCTTCTATTCATTTTAGTCACTGCCAAATCCCTACATTGGAAGTTGTTGAGGATAGGATTTGTTAGGGTATTTGGTCATGAAAAGAAGGCACAAATTGCAGTGCATGCATGTCCATTACTGTCTTCCATGACCTCTTGATTCTGGGTAGCCTTTCCAATATATTACGTATTCAACCTGCTTCCTTCTGCACCTAGAGTCTAGCACCTTTTGCATCTTACATTGTTGCTGGAGACACTGAGGCAGGGAAAGACTCTTTTACTAGCAAAGACTGATGGGAAACAGGATGAACCTTCATTGATGCTGGCAATCGCAACCAGAATATTATTGGGTTTATTGGCTTAATCATTGGAAAAGGATCAATAAATGTTGAGTCTAGTTTCTTGGAAGGTGTCAAAAAAGCAGAAAGCCACACCAAATCCCTTTCTGTAATTCTATTTAACTCTTGTCTGCATCCTGTTTTGCACACAGCCTTTGCTAATTTTAATTGTTTCTTTAAGAGGTTTTGTGCCCCTTGCCACTTGAATAGGAAATCTGTGGCATGGGGAACTGGTACTTTTTGCCTGGTGGGTGGTGAGACCCATGGGTGGAATCCATAAGTTTCCTGAAATGGGAACCTACCGACAGAGAAGTGTGCTGCATTGTTGTAGGCAAATTCGGCAAGAGGTATGATATCAGTTCAATTGTCTTGCTAGTATAACATACACCATCTCCAATATTCCTGCAGTAGTTGGTTATCTTTCTCAGATTCTCTGTTAGTTTCTGGAAGAATGAATTTTAATGAGTGTAAGGGGTCCTTCCAAAATTTGGAAGTGAAGATCTGAGATCATGTTTTATCAATCCTTTATATCTAAAGAAAAAAAAATCCCAAAACAGTTAAGCTCTTTCCTGAACTTCCATTGGAAGTCGTCGACCCCCCCCCCCAAAAAAATGAGGCAATTTGGTAAATAAATCCACCACTATCAGTATGGTTGTATATCCCCACAATCAGGAAAGATTGGTGATAAAACCTAAAAATCAGTGTCCCAGGATTGTGATGGAATCTGTAGCAGCTTCAAGAATCCAGTTGGGTAAATGCCATGGACATCCATGGAATTTTGTGCAGTGCCTGATTTAACAGTGTTAAATCAGGCACTGTACTGCATCAATTAAGGTATCTCTGCTCCAAACTCTTGGAGTCCTCTTGGGCAAACTAAGTTCCCCTTTTTTTCTTTAAGCCATACCAACTTTCTCCTTCTGTCTACTTGCTATACATGCATGCATGCTGAGAGCAGGGAAGCTACAGTGATAACAAAAAAGAAATACTATCTGGCTGTGAATACTAGCTGAGTCCCTAGACAGACATGGATCTTGTGAGATATTCAATGAGGCTGACTTCTGACATTATCCATGTATAACACAGGCCAAGGAGGAGAAGAGAAAAGGGGCAGGAACATCCACCCATCCACTTACCAAGCAGCAGTACAAAGTCCTTTGGTCTGCGGTAAGAGGCATCAGCAGTAGGCGTCTTCATTGAGGCTTCAAATTAACATTTGGCAGAATCCTCATTGGCAAGTGTTAACACAGTCCTGTTTATACAATCATTTATGCTGATGCATTCAGGGCTAAACTAGAGGCTTGAATGAGAGCCAATACTTCTGAAGCAAAGGCAGTGACTTAATACTCTTTCTGCTGGCATAAACAATCATGTGAACAATAGCAGCATTATTATCTTACATATAGACTGTGGCTGGCCTTGTCACTTCCAGAGTGTAAAATATTTGAGAGATGAGTTAGAAGAGCGATTTATAATTTTGGGGGGAGATTGGGGGCATCTCACTCATTTTTCCCTTTCTGCTTCTTAAATGTAAAGCCGTGCTCAAGTACAGGATTAAAACTCTACGGCCTTGCTTGAATGACAGAAAGAGAACCCTGGAAACTCTCTCTAGGATTTTTAAATAAAATTTAATGACAATCTGTACCGTCAAACATATCCTATATCACCACAAGATACACAATCACCCAGCTTGCATCAGCAAAATATATTCCAGAACCTTTTAATAAACCAATTAACCGGTTTATTTACTCAACTATAGGCAGAATTTCTCCCCTCCTCCAAAATAGGATCGTGTGTGAATACCTGATGGGGTTGCTCTTTAATTTAGGTTTCAGCTCCAGAAACACTGCTTTCCTGGCTGGATTCTCTGAGCCATGTCAGATACTGAGCTTCCAACAAGTTTATTTTTTGCCTGTGTAAACTCAGCTCTCCTTACAGTGTGTAAATTCAGCCCTGGAGAAGCTGAAAAACAAACAAGGCTTTGGTTCAGAGTTAGTGGTAAAGCTTCATTACAAATGGTGCAAAGCCAGGTGAGCTGCTTAAACTGGTAGAAGTGGGAGGAGAATCCCTGTTGTAAATGCCCATTCATGGATTTTTTTTTTTTAATTTGGTCAGAAAATTGATGTGTTGCCATAGGCTTGCACTACTCCAGCCCTGAAACTTTTTCTTCCTTCAAATAATTCTTGCTTAGCACTTGCTGTACAGGTCCGTGACCTTTTTTTCCCTCCAAACTTTTCTTTTACGAGTTTATTTTGGCTGCTTCTAGGCATTCATAAAATTCCTAAGGAGCTGGAGGTCTTAAGCAAGGCTTGTAAAAGCAAAGGGAAAAGGGGGAGGGGAACAGGGAGGGTGGGTTTTCCATTACCCTGTTGTAGCCTCCCTAATGAGAGCCTTACACCTTTCAAATCTTTTCTGAAGCACCGAGCCTCTGAAAAAGAAGGGGGACAGCATGTAAATCTCCTGAAATGGCCTCTAATTCTCACTTAGTGCAGACTTATTCTATAGGCGGAGAAGGCTCTCCCTTGTCAGTCATTCTTCTGCAGCTTTTGGTCCTCTCAGCAGGTCAACAGAGTTGGTGAACAGCTCAGAAAGCGCAGGGCATCTGAAACAAATTAGATCTGTTATAGCCACCCAGAGACCGATGATGGATGGAGGTCTGTATTTACAGCAAAACTAATTGGCAACATACACAGACATTCCCCCCCACTTTAGGAAAAAAAAAAGTATATTATTTTGCCAGACTTCAGAGCCACTGGGACAGTTTTATAATTGTAGAACATTACACTGCTTGAAATTTAAAAGAGAAAAGAAAATGAACAGCGAAAGTTTTCAATCTAATAAAAGCATTTGACTGGAGAGTTAGAAATAACAGGGAGCAAAGAGGCTGAACTGGAAATACTGTAAGTTCTGTTCATGTTCTTTTCTTGGCAAAAACAAAAAACCCACCTCCAGTTATAAAACAGTTCAAAAATGCTGCCTTCCTAAAAGTCCTTCCATCCTTCTCAGTTAGAGAAGTGGAAGGGCTCTCTTTGTTTTGTTTCCCCCCCTAAAATAGATTAGACAGAGAAATCATGAGAACCACTGTGGTGTAGTGAATAGGATGTTGGACCAGCCCTGAGGAGGCCCAGGAAGTTAATTGCTCTCAGCTATGAAACTAACTAAGTAACATTGGGCCAGTTACCCTTCCAACCCAACCTGCCTCACAGGACTGTTGTAGTGAAAAATAGGAGGGGATTTATTTTTATTTACTTATTTATTTATAACCCATCTTTATTTTTTTTATAAATAAATCAAAGTGGTGATCATGTGTAATATTCCTTCCTCCTTCTAGTTTTTCCTCACACAACAATCTTATGAAGTGAGATGTAATCCATCTCACCTGATAGGATTGCTGCATGGGGAAACTAGAAGTGAGAGTGATTGGCCCAAAGTAACTCAATTGTTTTTTGTGCCTAAGGCAGGACTAGAACTCAGAGTTTTCTGATATCTAGGACCTTAACCACTATACCAATTTGGCTTGACATTAATTATTTATTTAATCAATATAATAGCCAATATATAGGCCATCCATCACACATACATGACTCTACTAGATGCTAGAGATGTGTCTTTGTGTTCCGATGTGAAATATGGGGTGCAAATGTTATACATATTTTAATAAAATAAAGTATGGGGAAAGAAAGCAATGATACTGTAGTTGTTGAAAATATAATTTAACATAATTTGTGCATAGCACTTATAGGCCACTGAATGTATGCCCAGCAAAATAAATAGAATAAATCATAGAAGCAGAGGCTACCAGTGTTTAATAATAGCTTTTTCTGAGCCAGTAATGGATTAGATACAATTAACAAATACAAAGAGAGTTACTATGACTTGTGCATTGCTAGGTTTGTCTGTCAGTAGAATTGGAAAAACAGGACAGTTATAATGAATCAACACCACTCAGACTTGTTGCATTGGACAATGACAGTTTGCTTATGGCACATTTATGCACCATATATAATAAACAGAAATAAACTGTGGGCAAGTTAGAAAGTGAAGGAAGGAAGAAATACTCCCTTGAGAGAAGAGTGCCCAACTGATTCTATTCTGCCATTTCAGCTTAATGTCTTACAAAGAGGAACAAGAAAATATGGAGTGCCATTAAGTTCCTTCTGCATTCAGTAATAGCCATGGCTATTTAATTACAGCATTCATAGAGTAATTGGTAACATTGCCACATAATTTTTATGTATGTTCTTGAAACTTCTCCTGTCTCATTTTTTTCTAGTTCTTTCCCCCTCCCCAATGTTTAGTACATCTGTACTATCCCTTCTTTAGCTTCATAAAATAATATCACCACTGAAAGAGTTACTCTTAAATCATTTAAATACAAGCCACTCTTGCTTATGGTTTTTGTTTGCTTCTTTAAAGATAAGACTGAATATCTTCCATTTCCTCCCTCTGGGAAGCCCTATAGCAGGGATAGATAGAGTGAAAACCGAAAGTCTTCAGTCATAGACATACTATAACTGTATATGCTACAGGTCTTACTTAAATCATCCCTTTGCTGATTTGACCAGACAAGGCCCTGGAGCCTGCCTGATTTTATGGAGTTTCCCTTTACTGCTTTTATTTCAATGGAAGCAAATATTGCCATTTAAATGACCTCCAACAAAGCTTCATATAATCCAGTATTAATTTAAACAGGACTACCTTTGAGAAAAATGGTCCAGAGATTTAGATGAGAACCACAAGCTAAATAATTAATTGAAGAAGGATCAAATGATGACTCATGCACGAATGAATCTGCTAAGATATTAGCATCTCAGATACTTCCAGAATAGATATTGTAGACTTGATAAAGTTTAGCAACCAATTAATATCAGGCTAATTAAATCCCTCTGTATCTCTCTATTGCTTGTGATTCTAAAACAGAGTGCAAATACATAAATTGTGTTTGGCTTGCAGACTGTTAAGTTGCATACACCAGGCATGGGTTTATTGTTCAATAAAAATAAAAAAGAGATACAAATATTTACAAAATAAATGACTAAGTAGCTTGGTTAAAGTATCAGGCTAGAAAGTGGAAGATTCTGAGTTCTAGTCCTGCCTTAGTCGTGAAAGCAGTTGGGTGACCTCGGGCTAATCACTCTCTTTCAGTCCAACTTACCTCACAGGGTTGTTGTGGTGGGATGGGATATAAATATGTACTATAAAAAGGTGGAATATAAATATGTATTAAGTATTTATTCAAGCAAACATATAGTAAATATAAATAATAACAAAAACACCATGATAATTTAAAACATAAAAAATGTCTTGCTTTTATCCTGAATTTACATTCCAAAATAAATAATCTCCCTCTCTCTTTCTCTCTCCCCCCCCTCTCTCATACACACACACACACACAAATCTATTATCTGAATTCTCTTGATCACTAACAAAATAAGACTACTTCATTTACTTTCAGTATGAGAGTTTAATTCTTGCTTTGAATAATATAATCTCTGAGACAGATGGGCAGTTAAGAAGTGAGAAATAAAGCAAACAAACAAATATTTGCTGATTCATTCTTGTCAGCATGAATCAGTCTTATGAGGACTTGCAGAATGCAATCATCATACTTACAAGGACCCTTTGAATAATCCAAGCAACACAAACGTTTCTACAGAATTTAGAACATAAATTCCAAAGTAAAATTCCTGCTTATGTGTTATGGTTAATGCTATTCTTGCTTTTTTGATTAATCTCTCTCTAGGTTTTTTTTTTCTGGATCTGGGAAACTGTGTCTTGTATAAACAACTATCAGAGCACTGGAGTATGTGAACACTTAGTTCTGCTGAAAACACAATCATTGTGTTATTCCAAGTTGATGAAAACACCCTTTGCCGTTTTGCCTAGCAAGATCCACACGCCAATCAGCGTTTGTCAGTGATATAATTTTCTCCCATAAACATAACCTTTGTACAACTTCCACTCAGAGTAAATAGACATAATTCCCAAACTAAATAATGCACGTTGAAGGGAAATGGAGATTACAGGAGGAGGGGGTGGGGGGGTGAGGGAAGAGAAAAGTTAAATGAGAATAGCTCTAATTGCAATTGCACAGCCTTTGGAGTAGAAGAACTCTCTTCAAGGGAATCAGGCAATGGAAGGGAGAGCTGGTTTATTTCTTCACACTGTAAAGAAACTGGTTAAGGCAAATATTTGGAGGAAATGTTTTTTTGGCTTGTTGATGGTTAGAGACCACCATGAATTGCTGAAAGATGGATTCAGTCTGTCTATCGGACAAGGAAAACATTTGTGTTAGTGACCTATCTAGGAGGAAGTGGACAACATGCATTGCAACTTATGACAATGTACATAGTATATACTGCACAGGCAAGACAATCACATGCTAATAAATATGGTGGATGCCAACTTGTTCTCTTCAATGCTTGAATTGAAGACTGCAATAATGTTTGAGAAAAATATTATATTTTTACACTTTAAAAAAAGCATCTTCAGTAGGCAAAGTTATTTTGAGAAAAAAAAGAAGCTGTAGGGTTCTAGTACAGAACATGCTACTGATTGGACCAGAAACTTGTATTGGTTGTATTTTTTTCTTCAAAAGTGAACAAACTGGTGGTGACTTTAAGCATACTTTTTAAATCTTTGAGCAGTGATTAAATTAAGTCAGAATAGAAATTATATCTCTATCTAATCACAAAGAAACAAGATTATTTTTTAAAAAAGTAGAAGCACATGATTTTTTTAAAAAAAATAGAAACACATGATTACTTTTTAAAAAATATTTTTCATTTACTCCTTGATACTCACTGCAATGGATACATAGAAAGGAACGTAGGTAGGTGGGGATTCAAAGAGTGAAGCATGTTGGATCATATTTCTATGGCTGTTTTGAAAAATAAAAGTGGGATGGGAGGTTAGAAATAGCCAATGGGTTAATTATGATTATGTGCTTGAAATCTCTCTCACTGTTTTGGGTTTGTTCTTTTCTAATCAATATTTTATTTGATTACTTAATCTGCTGTTAAATGCAGGTTAGTCATAATGAAACAACTACCATTTGGGACTGCTGAACAAATGGTGGATGGACCATTTGAAATTGTCTTAGATCACTTGGATTTAACACTGATCTAGACTAGAGGACCATTATCCACAGAAATATTTCTTCATAAGAAGACCTTATGGTGTTTCAGAATTAATACTTGAAGTGGAACTAAAGAGAGAATAGAGATGCTGATGATATACTGCCTATTCCAGTGTTCAGGAGTATTTCTGTTTGAGCAGGTCAATTATTCATAGTAAGGTACTACTTGGCAGAGTTTCCCAATTCACACGATAATTGTGCAGCTGCTATATCTGAGGTTTGCTTTTTACACCTGACTCCATACAAGAATGATCTGGAGATAATAGGTGTACAATCCTGTTAATCCTTCCTGGATTGTAGTAGGAGCATGGACTTAAGTGGTTCTGCCAGTGGTGGTATTCAGCAGGTTCTGACCAGTTCTGGAAAACCGGTAGCAGAAATTATGAGTAGTTCGGAAACCCGGCAAATGTTACCTCTGACTGGAGATTTTACAATATCCTTCCTCTGCCACATCCACCAAGCCACGCCCACAGAAACAGTAGTTTAAAAAAATGAATCCCACCACTGGGTTCTGCCCTTATTATTAACCATGATTAATGAAAGTGACCTTAGAGGCATTGTGTTAATTGATATGGCTGTTCAACTTTGAGATTGTCACAGGACTACATTTTGCCAGAAATGATGTCTAAGATGTGTGTCTGTGTGTGTATGTGTGAGCGCGCGCACACACACACACACACACGCACGCACATGGAATGACAGTTTTATCAAATTTTTGTTCTAAAATTCAACCGGCTGCAATTTGCTTCCTAAATTTTCTACAAAGGAAAAAAAATAGAGTGCTGAAAACATTAAATGTCAACTATAGGACACACTTAAAAACTTGATTGCCTCCTTTCATGTATCATCCACAAGAAAAAGTCCTCGGCTCTTTCCTCTTAGGCCATTTAATCAGACCAAAGCCAGATTAAAGAGATAAAAATCTCTGTGCCGATATGGATAGAGTTTGAGATTAAATCCCTGATGCTGCATTATTGCTATACAGTATCTTTCTTTGCTGCTTATAAATAAATTGATCCCATTTGGTTTTATAACAAAAATACAGTACTAGTGATAATAAAAAGGCAAGATAGAAATGTAATAATAATGTTTCAAAATAACATCCTTTACCAGTTGATGGCCTCATAATAGGAATTCCAATGAGGAAAAAAAAGTATATCTCTTATCACTGCACTTCTTGGGTTTTATGGTCATTTTGCTGGTAAAAGCTAATTTCTTCTTGATCAGGATTAAGAATTGGGTGCTGAACAAATGTGTGTGTGTATATGTATATATTTGTAAGTATGCATGTATACACACACACACACACACACACACACGCATGTTATATATATGAGAGAAAGAGAGAGAGAGAGAGTTAAACTAACACACACACATATTCAGGAGAGAGAGAGAGAGAGAATGTATGTTTAACCTCTGTCATTCCAATCAAAATGGAAGTAATTTTTTTTAAAAAAACCTTCATCTGATAGATATTAAACACATTTTATTTTGCTAAAATACAGCCTTGTTTTAAACAGGCAAAACAAAGGGGGAGCTGAATTTTTCCTTTGGCTATTTTAATACTGTTTGAACTTATTAATATTAATTATTACATAAATTAATATTAATATAACATTAATATCTGAGAAGAAAGAAAACATGTTTAAAAAAAATTCTAAAACATTTTTCTTTCTCCTCAGATATTAATATGTTATATGGGTAAAATGATCTTCGTTTGTTTTCAGGTCAAAGGATACCATTAAAAAATGAATTCCATCAAACCATCTTGTCAACTTTTGGTTTCTCTTCCTCAGTTGCTATACTGGTTTTTTTTATTACCATGGTTATGCAGAAAATTGCATTTTCAAAGATCTAGTTCCCCATCTGAAAACCATTAACTGTTCAAAATAACTGCCATGTGATCCCATAAGATAAAAGGATACCAGATTCCTTAAAGGACAACAACTGGGGCACAAAGGGCTTGACAGATGTTTCAATAAATTCAAAAGGCTGCTCATAGACTGTGGCTTGATTTGACATAACTTGCACCCCATGCTGATGCATGTTTACATAGAAATACACAAACATATAAGTGCAAATAGGAACATACTCACAGTCTTGTACAATGACACAAAAGAACATTATTTTACTTTGACTGTGATAACATACATAAAAATATTTCATATTTTATTGTGCTCTGTAACAAAGATAACCAGTCGAATAACTGCAATACTGAAAAATCTTTCAGCTGAGTTAGGATAAGATGTTCAAATTAATTTGTTTATAATTTAAATTCAAACTATAAAAATTAACTAAACTAAAATCAGATGATGCATATATTTCAAATGAATTATTTTGAACCATTTCTGAATTGCAAACAATTTAAAAATTTATATTATTATATCTATCCTCTAAATTACTGGCATTCTTATCATTTTCTTGCCTGAGATGTAAAAATAATCTACCCAATTCTATTGAATAACAACCTTATTTCCTGTTACTTTATGCATATTTTTTGAGTAGCTGTAACAGAGTAGGGGGAAAAAAAAAGACTAGGCCTCGTTCATGATTAACATATTAATCTAAATGAAGTTTACCTCCCTTGAGGCAGTTATGTGTGTGGGCTTTCACCATTCAAGCTAGAAGAAAGTTGATCCCGTTGCAAACACGTGCTACATATTACCATATTTACATTTTCCTGTTTGGAAAGATGGGAAGCTTGCAGAGGTCCTAGGTTAGGTGAGCCGAGAGCTGAAACCTTAAACTATTTCATGCTTATTTATTTTATGATCCTATTGGGTCCAGTGTTTGTCCAAATTGTTCAACCATCTGGATTAGATAATTTGTTGGAAATTAACAGTGTTTGATGGTTATTGACCTCCAAATGATTAAAACTGCCTGAAAATATAAAGAGGAAGACAGAAACATTCTTCCTGGCATTCAAAAAAGGACTTATTTTTACAAAATCTATGGTGCAGTTCTGGTGGATCAACATTGGAAGTGACAATGGATGTCAAAATGGAGGTACAAAGCAACAATTTAGAATGAAAAGGGTGAATTTCAAATAGTCTTGAGAGCACTGTGGTGGGATACTTCTTTTTATCTGCCCTTATTTCTTGTGGTCAGCCAAAAGACCTAAATGCATATGCTAATTAACTTTGGAAGTAATACATGTACACAAACTTCTCCCTTTCAAGTTTCTAAATTCTCTTTCAAGAAATATCAGTGTTTAGAGGAAATATCTGTATTGCCCATTGTCAAGGCACAGGCTGCTAGGCCTTGAAAAATGTAGAACTAGGTTAATGCTTTCTTGAGCCAGTAAACTTTGAGAACTCATTTGGACCGATTAAATGCTTCTGCTTTGTTGCTTGCCTTCACTGATTACTACCCATTTAATGACCATTATCCTGTTTCTTCATTACATGCCATCAAGCTGTCAAATATTAGTGACCACACATATTTTTTTCTATCGTGATCTGTTCCTAATTGTGTTTCTTACCTGCAGTGAAAACAACAAGGAAACAATGCTGTGTTCCCAAACTTTACCTATAAAATAGCTTTAGCTTAATTTTGGCCATTGTCATCAGAATAGCTCACCTTTTCAAAGAATCATATCAACTTTCTAATATATATTTCTGAACCTGCCTGAGAAGTCATTCTAAGCAAACAGTTGGCAGGCTGGAACTGTTGATCAGTGGTTTCTTTCCAGGTGACTTCATTTCACCTTCGCACTTCAAAATTAGTCCGAAGTTTAACTATGGTAAACTGACAAGAGTGGAGATCCAAGAGGATGATCTCTTATGATCAAATCCACTTCAAAACTGAAAATCATCTGGGAATTTGCTGCTATTTATAAGCAGAAGGCACACCAAAATAAGCAATTGTCATGTATGGAATGTTTAGAAGAGAAAATCAGCAAGTACATTTCTGAAATGTTTTTAATATTGTGATCAATCTAGACACAGAATTTTCATTCCCAGAATGTTTGCACTTTCCATGCTTCACTTCGCAATTGCTACTAGTAAACCAAACAACTGAGATTTTTGCTAAGAGCATGTAATTATGTCAATTCTTCCCAGAAGAGTCTTAGTAAGTATATATTCAACAGCTATTGTGTAGTCATTGACATTTGACATTGTACTAATTTCCTCACATTAGCATGCTTTTTTTTCTTGAAGAGTACTTGACCTAAACCAAAAATATCCCAAAACTTTCATAATTATTTACTGAATGATAGGAATGCTACTGTAAAAGGAATGCACAGTTTCATAGGCTTATAATATTCCTTGGAAAAACACATTCATTTCTAACACTCAAGTATTGTGTTGTCAAATAAAGCATAGAATTATCAGTATTTATGTAGAGAATTCCATGAGGTTATTGTAGCTTAAGAGTTTATTTGTATTAGAATCAAATATTTTGTCTACTACTGCCACTACCTCCTTTTCTTCTCCTTCTGTACAACATTAGTTGCATAGTATTCTGGAAAAGTTCTGGCCTGGCCTACCAGTTGAATTAGCAACCATGCTCTTTTAAAGAACAATATTATCCTAACCCAGAAGGGAACTGAATCAGTCAATTGCCTTGGGAATGTGCAGCTAACAAGGACACTAAAATAGTAAAATTTATTCTGTCTTCTGACAGAGAATCCAGAATTACAAGATTCCCAGGTATTCTTCCATCCAAGTATAGACTATACTCACATCTGTTTATCTTCAGAGGACTGGCTACTTCACGTATTCCACTTCTTTTTGATGCTTGGGAATTTTACTGCTGCTCTTAATCTAAAAATAGGTTGAGATAATTGTTGAGTCATTTTTGTGAAAAGATGGGCTACAAATATAGTAAGTCATGAAATAAAACAAACTTCAACAGTCTGAAATGGCACAGCATGGAAATAGTGTATCTTATGGGAATGCAGATCATATATATTCTTCCAAGTCAAATAAACAGGAAAAAAATCTACCAGATGGATTAGATCATTATCATGATTACATTTTTTTATGTGTAGTGGTGTGTTCTGATGTCATTCAAACTCCTTTAGAAGAAATAGTGGTAATTGCTATACTTGCTTATTAATGGTAGTGATATTATTAGAATAAGGATGGATTCATGTAATAGTCTTAACTATATGAAAGACAGTTATGCTGAACATATGTTTAATTTTCAGCGTTAGTTTCTCTTTACTTATATGCTAATGTTTTGAATGACGTGGAGGCAGTTTCTAAGCAGGTCTTCTGTAGTAAGTAATATGGTATTCCTTCCAAATGAAGTGCCAGAAATATTAAGGCAGATTGAAACTAGGATTTACAGAATGTAAATACATCTCAAAGACTACATGTCTGCAGTAATATTCTAAGATGTACTTTTATTTTATTTTTACTGGTATTGAATCCAATACCATTATTACCACATGTATATATTAGCAGGATGGGACAATTTGTCGTGGCCATCTCACTGTGGGACAACAAACCACAGATAATTCATGTGGTAAAACTCAATGTGATCAATGCCACTATTTCTTTAACATTGTTTCCATTTTTGTCAATAGAAACGATGTAAAGAAATAGTGGTGAATAACATTTATCTCATTGAATTATTCCACATGGTACTGTCTTTGGTGAATTATTCTGTGGTGAGTTGGCTACAGTGAGGTAGATGGCCATGGTGGGTTGGTCATGGCAAGATGGCCACAGCAAGTTGGTCCCAGTGAGCTGTCTTAGACCCCATGATTAGTCCTATTATTACAAAGAATTTCAAGGACAATTTTATGTCACAGCTGTGAAGAATTAGGAAAAATGCATCTGATGAGCTAGAGAAATCTCAAGTCAGTTGCAGGAATTGACTGATCCTGAATCAGATCTCAATTCCATTAGTAACTCTTTTGTTCTAATTATACATACTGCAATCAACTTTCTACAGTATTGCTGATATATGAAACTGTTATATTCAGGAAAAGAAGACATGTTAAATAATTTACAAGATGAAATTCAGCCTACATACAAAAGCAAATTGTAGGAATGGAGAAGCACATTTAGGAATCTACAGTAATCAATCTCTAGCATGTTCTCAAAGGTTTGCCCTAAATATATTTTTGGGTAGTAACTTGATAATAAATTCATCATTTATTATCAGTTTTGACAAACAGAAAATTCCTATTAAACATGCAAAAGTACCAGTATGTCAAAAAATTCAATATGTGACCATTCAGAAAAATAAAATGTGGAGAAATGATGGTAAATTAGCATTTTGAAATACTTATTTAAATACTATTTCGATGACATATCCTTAATTTATACATCTTCTTTTACACACAGAGAATAAAAATCTTTAGCTCTAGAAAGATCTAGATGCATGACTTGAGAAGCAGTGTAACCTAGTATTTAAGGTGTGGTAATGGGACTGGAGAGATTCAGTTCAAAGTCCATCATCAGTTCTGTAAACTCACTGGGTGACTTTGATCCAGTCTCTCTCTCTCAATCCAGTCTATGACACAGGGTTGTTGTATGGTTCAGTTAAAGAGAACTCCTGATGCCAACTGCCTCTAGTTCTTGGAGAAAAGGCAGGATCAAAATCCAACAATGTGTATGGTGGGCAATTTATATTGCATCTAGATATTGCTTTCATGATGAAAGTTAGATCTGGAAAAAAATATAATCTGGTGCAAGAGAAGGCTGGATGGAACATGCAGAAAATATATTGTCCTTACGTTCACACAGGATTCCTTATATTGTCTGCCTATTTCTGAGGTGGCAAAAGAGGAACAACATGGTTCTTTTAAGGCAATGGAAATTTTGTACATGCAAAAATTGCGTGGCAAGTAACTTCTGACATTCCTCCAAGGAAACTACGTAGAATTCTCCATGAAGTTAGCAAAAGTTTACCTTATATTAAACAGACTGAACAATGCCCACAAAATGAGATCGCTGAAATATTTTTTCCAGAAAAAAAAACTTTGTTCTTTATGAGTAAATAATTATGTATCACCAAGCTCCTAGTGACAACAAATAGATTTTCTCCCTAACCTGTTCTTTCATGTGTCCCAATAGTGCACTCATAGCCTCAGTAACTAAGACCATATACCTTGATGCTAGTCATCTTCTTTTTGTTTTACCTTTCCCAGCATTAGAACCTTTTCCAGAGAGCTGGATAATTAATTAATCTAAAATGACTTAGCTGCAATATATCTGGATGAGATTCAGGGACATACCTGAAATGGGTACAATATAAATTCATTCAATCTAGGCCTAAAATTACTTAGCTGTGATGTAAATTTACATACATACAGATTAACAGAGTTGGAAGGGACCTTGTAGATCATCTAGTCCAACCCTCCACCCAAGCATACCCTCCACCATTTTTGACAGATCGCAGTCCAATCTCTTCTTGAAAGCTTCCAGTCATGAAGCTCCCACAACTTCTGAAGGCAAGCTGTTCCATTTGGTTGATTTTTTCTCACTATCACTGTCAGAAAGTTTCTCCTTATTTCCAGGGTGAATCTATCCTTGTTCAATTTCCATCCATTATTCCTTGTCTGACCTTTAGGTGGTTTGGAAAATAGCTTGACACCCTCCTCTCTGTGGCAGCCCCTCAAATATTGAAAGACTGCTATCATGTCTCCCCTGGTGCTGCTCTTCATATTCATATCATATTCATACTTCAGTATTAATAATCAGGTTTAATACTGAATTGCAGTGTATTATCCTATGTTGTGGCTTAAAACTGAAATATTCTATCTATTCAAAAAGGGTCTTTGTCTAGTGAAATATTTTTCTGATTCTTCCGAATGGGCTGAATGCAGAAGTGTAACTACAGTGAATTAGTTGTTGTTTGCATCTGGTTGCCATGACAGGATTGGACTAGGAAACTTGTATTCAGGGTTGGGCGTATTGTTTTATAATGGATTGCAGAAATTGTATTTTCTGGATCCAGCCCCTTCTTGCTTAACTGTCCATTTCAGGCTTTCCTTGATCTTTCTCTCCCTTCTTCAGGGGTCTGTAACACCTTTCTTTCTGCTTGCATCTTACCCTGTTATGATTTCCTCTGATTTCCTGCTTTTCTGCAAAAGTTTGGGATGCTGCCTGCTTATGTGTGGTCTCAAGGGACGCTGGAGTGATAGCAAGCTGATTTTTGGCTATGGGGGCTGCAATGCTGGAACTGTGAATGAGTTTAATTAGCAGTTCAGAGCCGAGACCCCACACACTGGGTCTGAGGAGGGGGGGTGAGCTGCCATTCTTCCATGCTCACCCCCCCAGGGTGAGTGCGCCGACCCCTGGCATAAGGGTCATGCCACACCGCAGACAGAGCTGGAACTCAGGAAAATCTACAGATCATAGATGCAATCTGGAGCCCCATTCAGTCCCCCCTCCTTCTACAACTCAGGGGGTCGAGGCAGGATCATTTGGAAAGCATTTGCTAACATATGGATTGCCTTTAAGCTGCAACTTTTTAATTCGCTGCATTTCCCAGTTTCATTTCTTAATTGTATCTTGGGGTTTTTATTTTAGTTTCCTGTGCTGCAGAAAACATCACTGCAGTTAGAAGGTAAGGTCTCTGTCCTAATCCAAAGAGACAATAGCAAATCCTGTCAAGTCACTTTACAAAGGCAGAAAGGATAGATATTCTCAACCTCCCAGGGAGAAAACTTGCCAGAATTACAGCAAAGGACCTTGTATTTATTATCCTGGATATGGCCAAATAAAATATTTAATTAAAAAGTAATCACATCAATGTATTTTTCCACAATCTAAAATCCAATTATTTGGGAACTTCTATTTCTTGCTTAATGTTGATAGTACTTAACAAATAAATTGTCCACCAGAGGAAGCACTCCAAGTATGAAGCATGGGAATAATTTGGACACCTTAGACCAGATTTCTTTTATTTTTGTGCTTTTCTTTAGCTGTTTGAAGATGAAGGTAAAATACTATCAATAAAATATGCCTGTTGGTGGAAAAATATCAATCGCCTTGCACCAATTACACTCTTATGGCATTTAAGGCACCTTGAAAAATAAACTAGTGTCCTTCTATTTTCCAGCCCCATTAAGGAATTAAAACTAATATTTAAATCCTAGGCATGCTTGCCTGGAAATAAGTCCAATTATGATTGCACTGAATAAATACCTTCTTAAATTGTAGCTCTAATCTAAGTGAGGTCTTTGGTTAAGCTACCTAGAACTGTTGCATTCTGTGTTAATTGGTGTGTAACACATGGACTGGATCTAAAAGATATAGAAATATAGAAAATGTTGGTGGAGAATGCTGTGGCATTACCTTTGGCACTTGTATAAAAGAATTATATAAATATATGACCATAACTTGAGACTTTCTGCCATTTGTCAGAAATGGTATAGGGTCTCCCGCTTTTGGGGGGGGGGGTTGGACTAAATGACCTATAAGGTCCCTTCCAACTCTGATTATCTGTTATCTGTGATTGGAGGGTCTACATTTATAGAGAACTTTTTTCCGAGTGTAGTTTTTTCCTTCTTCTATTTCCAAGGACAAGAGACCTACTACAGGCGGAATAGAAGCAATGTTGGCAAAATGAAGCTACCTCGGCCCAGGTTTCTGCAACAAGAAGAGACATCTGGAATCGTCTTTTATCATTTAGTTCTCTAACGTCTGGATAACAGTTTTGGCCAAGTAATATATTATAATGTAATTGTAGATAAGTTACTCAAAGGTAGATATGGACATGGTTTGTATTTGTATTTACACATTTTTGGTCTCTGTGTATTTTTCCATTAAAGGTAAACAAATATTTCACATTAGTTGAACTATTAATAAATCATCCCACTTTCCCCTCATCTTCTATCTCTGAAAATGAAATTCCATCAAATAATTATCCTTCTTTAAAATAGCCCACATGAAATCTTGTCAAGATAGCTGCCCAGACCAATGATGTGTTCGTCTATCTCATAACTTATTGTGTCTTTCTCCAAGAATGTTGAAGGAAAAATATAGCATAAATAACCAAACCAATCTGAACCCCAAACAAAACTACTCCTTGTGAGAGGCTGTCTGTAGACAGTAGTAGGAATTCTAATGTCTAAACTTGACAAAAATGCAAACCTCATCATAAGTTTGGTTCACTGGCATATAAGAGCAAGGACAGAGATGTACAAACTGCATTCAGACTTAATAGTACACTAATGTTATAAAGTATTCTCATTTAAGGAGAAAGAGTGGCATGAGGATGGATGATGTTCAGTCATTTTCACTTAGTTTTTCCTACAACTGGGGATACCTAAACAAGCTTCAATGGTTTAATAAACCATGAAAGAGAGGGGGGAGGGAGGGAGGGAGGGAGGCAGAACAAATCTTGTTTCTTAGTTTCTTATAATGACAAAATCATGGGGAAAGCCAGCCATATTGTTTGTTTAGCAGCAGCAAGAGCAGTAATCATACTTGCACCAGGGCATCATTTGTAAACCAGCATTATTTATCAGTCCGGTTTACTATGCTCTCCAAATATATTGTTTGTACACATTATACCTCACACCCAACTATCCATAGCAGAATCAGTAAAGAGAATGTGTTAACAAGTGCATTTTAGATCAGTTTTAAGGACCAAAAGTCACCTGAATTGAAATTGATTTTTGCCTTAATCCAATAATTATGATTGTGTATGTAATGTTAATAAATACAGTTTAAATAAATGTTCATGGATTTAATCTTCAGTTTTATTAAAATTAACAATGGTATAATTTCCTTAAATAAATGCAGTTTGGAATTTACAAAGTTTGGGATATTTTTTTGATTGTGTTTGGTGTATGTATTTGTGTGCATGTCCATCCTTGATTCATACACATTAATGTATATATATTAGTAGTAGCATTTAACAATATGGTCTATAAAATATCCAGAATACGTCTGCAGAAATTATCTTCAAACTATTATGTAGTATAAACAACTAATTGTTTTTTATTCTTAAGTATTTTTTTGCTTGTGGACAAAACCGACTACATTTTAATATTTTATGACTAATGGCAAGTGTTAATATTTTAAACTTTTAAAACAAGTTTTTAAAGTTTACTTTATTTTTACCATCCTTCACAGATATCTCCCATGTTCTTTTCCATCTGCAACTTATTTATACAAATGTTTACATTTTGTCTTAAGAAGCATCTACACACACACACACACGCAAACACACTCTTTAAAAAAATGCCCCACACGCAAGCTGAATCCATATTATTTGTTGAACATTTGTGAAGATTGTGTCTCCACCGATATGGAAACATTGAGGGAGGGGAAGGTTACAAAGGAGGAGGAGGAGGTGTATGTGCAGGGCCGAATCATCTAAAGAAATATATTATTCACTCTCCTGAGCCCCCTTTTTAAAGCTGCTTCACAGGGTTCTTTAATGTTGGGCAAACTGAAAAGAAAAACAATAATTAGAGATAATTGCTTGTGTCCAAACATAGGCATCAAAGCCTTTGGGACTCATTTGTCGTGGCCCTGGTGTGTGATCCAGAAAAATGACCCTTATTTTTATTTAGAGTGGGGGCACACATAGAAAGTGGCAGATGGAGGGGCTCCTTTGCACTCTTCATTGGCTCAGCTGTGTCTGCCAAGGAGAATAGGCAGAGAGGCCCGATAAAAGAGATAGACAGGAGGGTCATAAGAGGCTGAATAATTACCAGGGTAAAGGGTAAAGGGAGTGGGAATACTGGAGGGTACTTCACCACCACTTTGGAGTTAGCTCTATGCATGTGGCAGACTGTCTGGGGGTGGATGGTATGGGCATCCACTCTCATTAACTCCATGGTTAGGGGAATCATACACCGTTAAAGGAGGCAGAACCTCATTAAGGCAACTAAGATCTTAACTAAAGCCCTCCGCACTGACTTCAATGCAGGTAGTGAATCATCACCAAGCCCAGCTGAATGATGACCTAAGAGCAAATGAACACTTGATTTTTAAGGCATTTTAGATCTCCTGGTTGAGAGATAAACCGTACAGTGAATATCACATCACCATTTAATCCTGATGACTTATACCAAGCACTTGGACCCAGGGCAAGAAACTACTAGAGGTTTCTGAAAGCTTTATAATATCCATTAAAACATTTTTAGATCTTTGGGGAGGGGGGAAAAATAGCAGTTTAGTGTCAAAGGAAAGGAAGGGGCTCACATTTTTAATTTTAAATGTGATCAAGGGAAACAGTTCAAACTTGAGGAATGTTGATTCTCTACAACGTTTGCTTTAAAATAGTTGTTAAAAGGCACAAAAGCTGAAAGTGCTTTATTTAAAGCTCCTATGGGAAGAAGCTGTTACACCATTTCCGTCTACATTTTTATAACAGGGAACTAGGAACTTTTAAAGAGACACCGGTCAATTTTAATCCCTGGGCATTTCCACGTCTCAATGCTTCAAAAATGATTTTTTTTTTTTTTTAAAGGGAAGATTTTGTATGGAAAAGACTAGTTTATAAAGTAGCTGTGACTTTCCTACAGGAAATTAAGAAATGAAATAAATTAAGAAGCCTGCTTTTCCATTTTCTTTCTATTGCTAAAAATAATGTCATCTGTGAGAGAATACCAAATGGATTCAAAGACAAATTGGCCTATCTTGCCAATGGTGCAGAGTGGCATGTTTGAAATTTATGCCTGCAATTTAAAAATAAGGGGTGGGGGAAGTAAAGGGAGCCAGCTTGATGATGGCACAACTCCAGAAAAGTTTGAAAATTGGTTGTTGTTGGTTTTTTTTTTTTTAGGACAAGCTGAAATGAAGGCTCTTCCTTTTCCAGCCTGGCTTTCGGCTATGAGGCTGTAATGACCTAAATGATTGGTTGATTGGAGATCATAAACCTGACATTTCATAGGATCCTGAGTAAAGTTACCGGCTTAAAATAAACTTGGCCACTTTTAAACAGATATGTAAGCTGCAGGTTGGTTGGTGAGTGAATATGGCTTAGAAGTTTTTAAGTTTAAAGCACAGAATTCCTTTGTCTCCAGTGCTTTTCAATCCTGGCAACTTTTAAGATGTGTGGCTGGGGAATTCTGGGAACTGAAGTCACATATTTTAAAAGTTGCCAAGATTGAGAAAAGCTGCATTAATTATGTCCTGCATAGGTATGCTTTGTCTAAAAGTAAGAAAATGTGACAGGATTATTAATCAATCAATCAATATTAAGATATTTGCAGTTAAGGCAAGTACAGTAGATATAAGCGATTCACACTGGGGGAAAAGGGAGGAAAGGAAATGTTTGGAGTATCCAATTAACTGTGCTTGTTTCTTCCTACAAGGAACCAAAGGGGTTTTAACAGCAACAGAGTAGATTAAAAGTTGCATTAAGAAAATAAAACAAAAGAATATGTAAACCTTACCAACAACTTAGAAACACATTTCAAAGCACACAAACAAACATTAAATAAAGATGTAACAGGATTATGAAGGGCAAAATAACTGAAAGGTGACCAAAAATGTTAGTTGTATTTATTCTATCAAAATAATCAACCTGTATTGCTACAATGATATATTGAATTAAAAGATGCCAGGATTTATGGATTTTTTTATAGTGACGATGCTTTATGGATTTGTTTGCAGATAAGAAATGGGATAAGGGAGAAAAACATCATTTGTTATAAATTTGTATATAAGAGGTGGTAAATTATAACCGATAAAATGGTTTGTTTGTTATGAAAATAGAGAAAATCACTTTATATATTTCTATGTTTTCTTTGCTATATTTTTACTTTTCTTCCTCTTTCTTTTCTGCATCTTATACCCTTTTTTAGTTTTATATCTTTTTAAAACTTTGTATGGTTTTTTTTAAACTCTTGTGATTATAATCTTTAATAGAAAATCATTAAGTCTCCAGTCTTACACACATACTAAAGTACCACTGGATTCTGAGACAACTGTGCTACCAGTATTATGAAAGCTAGTTGCAAAACAACAATTTATCTGTATTGGTTCAACTTATATGCACTTTCTTTACTTCACACAATGGTTCATATGTGTGGCACAGCCAACATACATCACAAGCAACCACTCTGCCCAGCTTCTTTTTCATCAGTACAAGTGGTACCAAATGAAATCCTACCAATCTCTGAAAGACAGAAATTTTTTAAAAATTAGCATTTAAATTTTATATCTGCTACCTTTTATTTAAAAAATGGGAGGGGGAAATGGCAATTATTTTTAATAATCTACTTATGTACTGTGACACATATACTAAAGAAAATGTTTAGGTTTTATTAGAAATAGAGCATTTGCAGTTTCAGTAAATTTCTACTTGTCATGATATTTTCCTTAGACAGCAGTCCTATGCAGTATATTACTGGAAACAAGCTGATCAAAAAATTGGATTTATTGCTAACTACAGACAAGATTGTAATAATTATGTAAACATAACAGTCCAATCTACAATCTGTCTTCAATGGGGCATATTTCCTAGAAATACACGTAGGATAATTTATACATAATATTGATGTAATAATTTACATTCTTATTTAGTTTCAAGGTTTATAGACACATAAATGGGGTATGTGCAAGTTATATACTTCCTAATAACATGGTCATAATACCAAATAGTTTTTCTCCAGGTAGAATTTTAAGAAAGTTATACAGTATGATTTTTTTCTAAATTTTCCTATTGTCTTTATAATAATACAACGGACTTTCATATAATCTAATACATTCCTAAATTTAGAGAATATTAGTCCACAAATATGTGTATGAACAGAAAATTATAATATGCATTTTATCAGCCATTGCTGAACATAAGAATAGTTTTCCGGCTGCGTATGGATACGCCTGTTTTATAGTAAAGAAAATAAAATGCACCTATCTTTTCGTTGGAAAAAGGGATCAATGCAGAATTTCTACACCCCACAGCTTCCCCAAAACACGCGCGGGAGGGAAGTTAAACTCGACGTGAGAAACTAAGGAGAGTTGCATGGAAACAGCAAATTTACCTGTTGCAGAGCGAGAAGGTTATAACGTCCGTGAAAAGTCGATCCGTGAAAAAAGTCAGTCATTTGACCTTGCCATATCGCCTTGTTAAAATCTCTTTACTTCAAAATCCCACTTCCTTTTGTAATTTTAAAAGTTTGGAAAAAGGCAAAAGTCGCTTTCGCTGACTGTTGAATAATCCCATTGCGCCCCCTGGGTGTTAAAAAATAAAACCGTGTTTACTTGGTCAGTTCTTAAGCAAAATTGATGATGATGTTATCCATTCAGTCGTTTCCAACTCTACGCGCGCGTTTTCTATCACGCCCCAAATCTCCGTGTACGATAAATAGAAGTAATTTTGTTATAGAAATTAGTTTTAAGCCCTTTGATTCAAATCAAGCTGTTTTCTTAAGTGGCCCTGATTAAATAAAGAAGAAAGAAAGACGTTCCCCAAACATTCCCAATACAGTAGTACTCAAAAAGATTTTCAAAACTCAATAATGATTTCTTGATTGATTTTGGCCATCAAGTAGGTGCTGACTCTTAGTGAGTACATCACTCTTCTTCAAAATGATTAGGGTTCAGTTTGGCTCTTCAGGTGTTCCAAGGATCCCCCATCACACCCATCTGGCTGCTGATTATTTTCCTCTTCACTTTCACCCTCCCAAGCATTATAAAGCTATTCAGAGAGATAAGCTTTTACCTAATGTTTCCAAAATAGGATAATATGTGGTTGGTGGCTGATAGTTTGTGCCTGAAATGAGAACTCTTAATTGGTTCTATGATCCATCTTTTACTTGTTTCCTTAGAATTCATGAAATTCTCTGGCATTTTCTCCAACAACAAAGTTCAAAGGCATCAGTATTCTTTGTATTCCACTTTTTCATTGTCCAATTTTTGACCTTGTTTTTGCCATTATACCTGACCTTTTCTACTTCCTTCCACCAATAATGACCTAAAATGGACACCTAACATCAAAAACCTCATCAAAAAAGCACAACAAAGAAGGTTCTTTCTGCACCAACTCAGAAAGCTCAAACTTCCCAGGGAGCTGCTAATACAGTTCTACAGAGGAATTATTGAGTCTATCATCTGCACCTCTATAACTGTCTGGTTTGGTTCTGCAACCCAACAGAACAGACACAGACTTCAGAGGATAATTAGGACTGCAGAAAAAACAATTACTACCAACCTGCCTTCAGTCGAGGACCTGTATACTGCACAAGTCAAAAAGAGGGCTGTGAAAATATTTACAGACCTCCCTCACATCCTGTACATCAACTCCTTCCCTCAAAATGATGCTATAGACCAGAACAACTAGACACAAGGACAATTTTTCTTCGAATGCCATCACTCTGCTAAACAAATACTTCCCTCAACACTGTTCAGCTATTTATAAAGTCTGCACTACTATTACTATTAATCTTCTCATCACTCCTTATCACCCATCCCCTCCCACTTGTGACTGTATGACTATAACTTTGTCGCTTGTATCCTTATGATTTATATGGGCTGTTTTCTAGTATGATTTGATTGCTTATTGTACCCTATGACTATCATTAAGTGTTGTACCTTATGATTCTTGACTCTTAACGAATGTATCTTTTCTTTTACGTATACTGAGAGCATTTGCACCAAGACAGATTCCTTGTGTGTCCAATCACACTTGGCCAATAAAGAATTCTATTCTATTCTAATGCAGTCAATTTGGTTAATGTATATGCTGTCTGGCAATGTCCATGTATATAGGTGTAGTTTGCTTATTTGAAAACTATACAGTATTAGCATTATGGATTGGCAGAAACTGATACATTATTCTGCTTTATTTCTGTTTCTTAGACCAGCCAATGCAACTAGGTCTTCGGCTTTACTATTTTCAATATTGACTGACATTCTACGATCCACAAGCAGCGCTCTGAGGAAATATGCTCTAAATCTCTACCTGCTATGCATTTACACATGTAGAACATTTCTTTTGTGGAAAGCTATCGCTTATCTCAGTGTAACAAATGGTTGTTTTGAGATTAATGAGAACACAGGTGAAGAATTTGTTCAAAGACAAATGAGTGGTTTTTTTTATTTCTTTGGTCTTTCCTCTGCCATTCACACATGGAAGAATGATTATGGTTATTGGTTCCTTTGAATACCTTAACATCTTTATAACGGGACTTTGTTTTTAGATTTTTTTTATCCCACCTTTATTATTGTATCTATAACTCAAGGCAGTGAACATACATAATGTATGTTTCTTTCTTCCTCCCATTTCCCCCACAATAATGACCTTGTGAGATAAATTGGCCTAAGAGAGAATGACTGGCCCCAAACACCCAGCTGGCACTCATGCCTAAGGCTGGACTGGAACTCACTTTCTCCTGGTTTCTAGACCTGTGCCTTATTCATTACACCAAATGAAATGGCTCTTTCTTTCTGGCTCATTTGCTGTGTGGCTGTGGAATCAGAGGTATTTTCTGATACCCATCTGAAATCATGATTTATTTTGTGAGAAACATAATTATTTGGAAAAAATAAAATACTGGTTCAGCTGACATATACTACCTCAGATACTCATGGGAAGTCGCATAGAAGACTTTGACTGCACTTGAGATTTTTTTGTGTATGAAAAGTTCAGAGTAAATTTTAATCAATTTGTAAACCCTTCTTGTCAGTAATCCCAGGTTCTTGGAATATCTTGATAGATGGGTAAAAATGCCAGATCCAGTCTAAACATTTGTCTGACTGCGATGAACCATTAAAAAAGCATAACATGCAAAGTCTCTCTGCTTATGAATGAACTCCTTTACTATCTTATGCCAAATAATAATATCATAAATCAGTAGAAATTATACTGGTTTAGGACACATGTAAAAAGGCTGTATTTGTGGTGTGGATGGTAGCATAATATAACATTTTTGTTGATTTTCTGAAAGAGTACAGGAAGTGTCAAACTGCGCGATATCTTCAACTATGGTTATCATGAGCATAATAGTTTAGTTTATATTTCCTATATGGCACCTCAGTGTGAAACTGGGCAACTTACAACATATCTCTGATCCACATTGGAATTTATAGCAATCATCTGGGATCCATGGATCACTAGGTGGGAAGAAACTTTTTATTTGTCCCCTGCAGACATGCTCATGTATTATTTTGCAAATAGAAAAACTATGTTTATAAGACCCAAAACTAGTTTTGCATCTGGAAAAAAGGGGTTGTTTCGTTTGCTGCTTCTCCAAAAATGAGTTGCAAATTATGGATTGTTTTGGCTGATCCAGGGATGAGCCAGAGATAGTCAATCTATAATCTGGTCCCAATTCATGATTTCCCCAAATTCTGACAACATCCAGAAATGAAATGACAGATCATCAACGTTACTTTTTCTCCTCGCAAAGTACATATACTAAAATTATGCAACACTTAATATTTTCTCCTTTAAAACAGTCAACATTCAAACACGGGCTAATTTTTTTCAACTCTGCTTGTCCAGTTATGGTGTGCATTATAAGGACATGCCTGTGGGAGAGTCAACTTGAAAAATACAGAGTGAGGGGGGAGGAGAGAGAGAGAGAGAGAGAGAATACATGTACAGCTTCTTAATCTTATAACAGGTGTCCTCTTGGTAAAGGAAGAAAAATTCTGGAAACTCACTCAATTCTTTACTGTATTTACTTGAAGCTTTCTCTCTCTCTCTGTAAAATATAAGAGCTGTGAGATCATCTCTGTCCTTCTTTGTTATCTAAGCTACATTGGAAAGCAGCTAAGGTTAAGCAGGATTTGACAAAAGATGGGATTTTCTTTAAGACTTACTCCCCCAGTTGTTTGGGGAAAAAATAAACTCCTTAGAGCAGGAACCAATAGCACAATTACTTGTGTCAATATAAGTTTATGATCTCACTATCATTTCCTTGACTGTGGCCTTTTTAATGATGGGATATGACCTTGAGGT
Organism: Pseudonaja textilis; assembly: GCF_049901715.1. Lineage (NCBI taxonomy): Eukaryota > Metazoa > Chordata > Lepidosauria > Squamata > Elapidae > Pseudonaja > Pseudonaja textilis. Next base: position 58,481,367 of record NC_141992.1, read on the forward strand.
TACTTATTAGATACACCTGAACCAGGCAATAAACTCAAACTAACTAGCTGAAGTCATTTGTGCCCTCTGCTCCAATAGACAACAATCTCCACTACAGTTTTAAATAACATTTTGCCAGAGCAATGAAAGATAGAAAAAAAAAACATATTCTATGTAAATCCTATTTAAATATATCTCCAATCTGCATTTTTATTTCCCCAGGGCTTCTATTTTGAATGTCTTATTTTATTCTGATAATAAGAAAAATAAAACCAACCAACCAAAACACAGTGTGAGGTTGGCAATCAAGAAACATCAGGAATAAGTTGATTAATTACAAAAGTCCCTTCAACTGAATTAAAAAGTAGAAACAATATTTTTAAAGATGTTTTTCAATATTTTTTTTTTCATTTTGGCTTTGTATAAATGATAGATGGATCTGAGTGGAAAAGTTGATAATATTCAATCAACTTTTCAGTGTAAGTTCGTACTGCTTCATACTTTGATGGGAGACCACTTAAGAAACCAGATCTTTAGCTATACTGGTGTCTTGAAGATACACCCCAGAAGCAGCAGTGAACCATTTCCATAGTACTCCAAGAAAACTATGAGGATTTTAGACTTATTTTTTATATGAAGCAGAGAGTGCAAGGAGTATGCCGGAACAATAGACTTGCAGAATGTGTTTAATGCAGGGGTGATCTGGGGTGAGGATAAGAGAAATAGTTTCTTCTCTTTATTTTGTATTATGTTTTCCTAAACATTCCAATACAACTTAAGCCGAGGACAAAGCAATATAGTTACCACTTTAAAAAAATCTTGAGATTTGTAACTTATTTCTGATTTGTAATCTGTCATATTCTAGTGTGGGCAACAATGGACAAATGACAATTAAAGAGACACATAGTTATTATCTGGGGAGTATTTCTTGAAAAGAAGATGTGCCTTGTTCAAATAAGGATAACTTTGTCAGTGAGCATTTTTAGAAGATGGATAAAGAAACTATTAAAGGTTAACTGAAATACAGAACAAGGAATTATCTGCAATACAATTCCTCTTATCTTAATTCCTCTAATTCCTCAACCTGTTTATGTGTTAAATCAGGTCGTTGTTTAGCTTTTATGTAACTGTATCAGAGGTGGTATTCAGCAGGTTTTGACCAATTCTGGAGAACCGGTAGCAGAAATGTTGAATAGTTTGGAGAACTGGCAAATACTACCTCTGACTGGAGATTTTACAGTATCCTTCCCCTGCCAAGCCCACTAAGCCATGCCCACGGAACCGGTAGTAAAAAAAATTGAATTCCACCACAGAACTGTATGATTTATGACACGAAATAGAAAGGTTTCCTGTCATTTTTCAGGATGGTTTGGAAGACTATCAACTTGTTTAAATAATGCAAAGCTTAGAAAGGTTCCCTGTCATTTTACACTCAAAATTGTTTGAGTGTAAAAGTTTCTTGCTTTTGTTTAAAATGGGCCCAGGTATTCTTCCATTAGTGTTTGTGGTTCATGATAGTCTTTGTTTTGCTTTTTTAAATTTTCTTTAACACTTTACATTAAAACCACTAATGGAAAATCAACTGTCATTAACAGAGACTTAGAAATAAGGACAGTGAATGTTAGCACCCTTTTGTTTTGTTGGAAATATGCCCAATCGATTCAAGAACAACAACAACAAAAGACAGAGGTTAATGAGGGGCAGATGGCAGCCTATTTAGCAGTTTTGGGGTCTGGGTATGGAAGGAATCTCAAAGTCCAGCAATCTAAACAGTGAATTACATATACTGAAAAAGAGCTACATTGCTTTGGAAAAAGTATCTTTAAAAAATAATAATAATATAGTGTGAAACAAAATAATATTTTTTAAAAGAAAAATTCAACTGCAGGGTTTATTTCAGCTTTCCTTTTTGTAAGCTAAAGTGGATGAACTGATGTTGCAATTAAAGCTTAAATTCAGAAACTGTATTTAAACATGTTTTAGAATTCACAGAAGCAGCTAGCAGAGCTCACTTGCTTGTTACTGCTTTCAGAATAGGAGAAACATCCTCTCTTTCTTTCTTTCTTCGCTTGGTTCTCTTATCCTCAGATTCATTTCAAGTCCCTTCTTCCTGCAAGGGGTTGAGGATGGCATAAGTGCTTGTTCCTTCATTCTCCCAACTTTCTTGTTTTCATATCTCTAAGAAATAGGTTGCTAATATGTAAATGCTGGACAAGGGTACTTGGAAGTAAGTTATTTGGATTTCTCTAGTTCTGTAGTAAGGGGACTTTTGAGTTTAGCCTTAACGTGACATAGGAAGACTTGCTCAGTTACCCAAGAAATGCCATGCTGAGTGCGGATTGAATTGGTATTTCTCAAATTATTCTCTCACTCTGATACATCAATCCTTAAATGGCATTAGCTTTTGTATTTTAAGCAAAACGTGATAATCGAAAATGAACAGGGAATTATTGAAGTATCAATATCTGTCGCTGGGGTTTTTTTTTTTTGCTGTTCAGTAAAGAGCATGAAGTTGAAGATCAGTGTCTGACTCTTGAATCAGCCGACAATTTAACAAAAAGGTCTCTACTTCTCATTTAAAAGAGTGCAGTGAGTGACCGAGAGATGTCTACAAGGTATAACAACAACAACCAAAAAGTCAAGGTTTAGCTATATATTTACAACCCACCTAACAATGTGATAGTTGCTGCCTTCACTTTTTTTTTTTTTTGGCCGTATCCTGTAGACACCATAAAAGTGAGACTACCATGAATGGCTATTGAAGGGTGGGAGTCTAAGCTGCATTTTCTAGAAATAGGGTTGTGTGGGTTGCAGAACGGAGTAGCAGCTGTTCAGAATGTCTTAGTTATAGATTCCATTTGGATTTATTTTAAGTAATAAGCAGTTACCCTCTTTTGCTTCCAGGGGTTGCGTTTAAAAAAAATACTTTTAGTTCCAGAGATCACAAAAAATAGGCTGATGATATCAATCAAGTTGATGGTGATTTATCCATTTTTAGACTTTCTGCTGCTTTTTTTGTTTGTTTGTTTGTTTTGTAGGAATATATAAATACAAATCCTATAATGCAAAAAGGTAATAAAAAGAATGAGATTGGTTCTTATGATTTGATACAGGGTTGTTTTACTATTATGTACCTGTCTGGATGTTTTATTGTTATTGTTTGCCAGGGGTCTCTAGCGATGACAGCAGTATGTAGAATACATAAGAGAATAAATAAGGTAGTATTCTCTCCAATATACTTCTTCCAAGGGTTTATATTATACTTTCTAAGTGAAATTTGATGAGCATTTGGCATTTAGTTTTTAAAAAAATATTCTTTGATCAATCTGTTTCATCACCTTAGATTCAGCTTTTATGGTTTTGAAATGGTTTTACATGTGCCTTGTCCTCTTCTACCAATTACTCTTAATATGATTGGCACCACTTTCTATTAAAATTTTGGCAATCAAAAAGATCAGGTGGGAAAGTAAACCTTTTTTATGAGCTACACATGTAGATAATCCAGAAAAATGCAGAGTTGTAGAATGGGAGGAAAATAAAATAAAAATAAAAAAACCCTGCATGGTTGTATGCAAATTTGCTTTACATATCTGGCTTTGTATTTAGCATTCTTTTTCTTTGAATTTGTTGGAATTGATCCACAGTGGAGAAAAACAGATTTATCATTGTCTTCTAAGTAAAATATTGGCATGGATTGAGTCATATTGTTAGCATTGATTGTTTTTCAAGAAGAATTTAGATTTGTTCCATTGGTCACAGAATCAACTTTGCCTAAAGCGCTTGCTATGATTGGTACAATGTGGTGCTTAGACAGAAGGTGGAATATTTTTCTTCCTTCTTTTCACTAGAACCAATATTTTACTTAGTAGATGATGGTGAATCTGTTTCTCTTCACTGTGAACTAATTCCAACTAATTTGAAAGAGAAGTATGATAAATTTAAAGCCAGATATGTAAAGCAAATTTACATACAACGATGCAGGATTATTTATTTTATTTGTATTTTATTTTTTTCTCCCATACTGAAATTCTGCATCACCTTATGTGTAGTTCAGAAAAAAGGGTTATTTTTCCACTTGATATTTTGATTACTTTAATAGAAAATCTAGACTCAGAGGCATCACTGCTGATTTATTGCAAGAGAGAATCTTTCCTTTATGTCACTATAGTGAATAGTGTCACTCTCTTAGGATAAAAGAAACATAAGGGACAAAATGCTAACATTAATATTTTTAAGGTTCAGAAATATGCCCTAGTCCAATAAATAAAAGTTGGTGCTCTCGTTGAAATTGTAATGGATTTTCAGTCTTCACTTTCTCTTTATGGTGTCAGTGTCTGTCCTTTTCATTTTGTTGCTGGTGTTATTTGGAGGAATATTATGTTTAAAATGGAAGGTTAAAGAGGACATAGGTGTCTTACCATAATAGAGGAAATGCGATCAAACTATTCTAATGATTTCAAAAAGCCCTGCTTCCTTTTGATAAGATTTTAGGAGTCTAATTTAGAAGCTGGATCTGTCAGATTCTAGCTGTCTTGATGAAAATTCAGATCAAAGGTTGACCTATTTTTCAAAGCATAATAGTTACTTTTGGTAATTTACAGTCTGGGGTTAATCTTGGTGTTATCATCTTACCTGCTTTGGGTGAAAAAGCACACCAGATTCATTTCAATGCTAGAGCTGGACAAACATAAGGAATCCTGTGGCTGAGCCATAAAGTGTTTTAAATCTGAACTGGTGCTATTTTGCTTCCAAAGACAATATTTTTCACTGCATCAAGGATATGCAATAATATATTTTATTTATATTGTTCTTAATAAGTACTAGTTCACCATGCCTTGCGGAGTTATCATCTCAGAGATATATCATTATGTAAACAGAGAAACAGACTTATCACAGGTAGACCAAAAAGGGATTCCAGCTTCACCACTGAGTTTCCTTTTGGGAAGCTGGTAGGGAGCATCGAAAATCCTCCCTTCTTCCTGTTGTTCTTTCTTCTTGCTCTCCTCCTTCCTCCTTTCCAGCATGCAGGTGAGTGGTAGAAGGAGCAAGGGATTGTGAGATTGGCTGGGAAACTGTTACAGACTGTTGAAAAAGAAGATAATGTGTCTGCAGCAGCCAGTAGCATCGAAGCAACTACAATTTCCCCAAACTTTATTCCCTCAGGAGTTGTAGGTCTGGATTTTGGACACATTCTGTAAGTTGACCATATGAGGTACTTTGGTTCATAAATTGTTGCCTATTGTACCATTTTACTCAGTTAAAAATCACGGCAGTTTTAGTTGTTTATAGAAATTCATAGTTTTCCAGTAGTTAACAATTTCTAAAAGAAACTTAATCAAGGTAATCTCTGCAATGAATGGAGTTCTGAATCTGCAACCACAAATAGAAGCAGAACTGATAGATACATTGATGTTATTTTAATTAAAAAATGAGAAGGAAAAGAAGAGAGAGATCTAGTAATTGTTCAAAGATGTAATTTGATGATACAAAACTCTGTTAATCACGCAGGACAAAGAAGTGCCTTCAATTAGCAGCCATCCCAGTTTGACAATAAACAATAATTACCCTTCAGTTTAAAACATTCATTTCTATTCAATAGACCACTGAATGATAGAGGTTTTGCTAGCTTTTCAAGCAAATGCTCTTGGCAGAACAGTATTTAATGAAATACTTTAAAAAAGAAAAGAAACAGAAAGAAATAAGCTTTATGGTTGATTGCTAATGGTTTACTTTGTTATTGTAAAAACAACTATATTCATTCTGAATTGAAGGATAATGTTCCATTCACCAAATAAAGTGAGTTTTGGACTATGGAAGCTTATGCCATGATTAATTTGTTAGTCTTTAAAGTGCCTTGTGATTCTCAGTTATTTTTCCTCTGGTTATCTGACAGAATGTCAATTTTATTTTACTAGACTTTTGAAATAAGGGTTTAAGCTTATTAATGGATAGCTGAAGCTGTAATCTGATTCAAGATTACATTGGTCGTGACAGAATATGTTTGTTTGGGCTGGAGAAATGTATTAAAAAATAGTGGCTTACCTTATTTTCAACTCACCTCTGTATGTTAATTTATTGAAAGAAATCAAACTATATGAAATAAATTATTTGGGTATTTATATGCTTTCTGTTAAAATGGCTTTGCCTATTTAGCTTTATCTTGCAAGGAAGAACAAAATAACGGGCAATGTACTTCCCATTGGGCTACTAAGTAGACTTGTCAGATTTATAATCTGGAAATATCTGATGGGCACTAGATAATCAATCTAGTGGAATATGCAGAATGATTTCAAACCATACCCCCTTGGTGAGAATTAGAATTACAAGATCCCAGACTAACATCTTGGCTTCAGCAATCCCTGCTAGGTTAATTCCAAACTTCTTCTGTTTTCCTGTTGCTGAATTTCTTGAACATTACTGTCATGTTGCGTTTTGCAACTTTACTGCCTGGGCAGTGGGGAAACTAACTTGGACTCTAGAGCCAGCACCATTTAACCTTGGAGTCTTTAAGTCAACAGCTTGTATCTGGAGAGGCCCTGAAAAGCATACACATTTTATGCTTTAACATGACTGGTAAATCCTAGGCGGTTAAGTCAACTTAACCTTCATTTATGAAACTTGTGAACCAAATGTGGCTTGTGCAAGTAATTATGAAAGCGTCTTAGAGAGAGGAGTTATCACTTACGCATTGCTAATGAGTTGACTGAGAATTGATCCTTTTGTAATTTTGCTATTTATATGCAGCTCCTCTTTTCTGTGTTCCACTATAGGTCAAGCCTACCTTGAACTGCTAGGAAATCCCCAAGTTTCTCAAGTGAGATCCAAAGCCATGGCATAATGATATTTTAGAAAAGCAAATATTGTCCTGAGGGGGTTTGAAAAGGAGAAGGAAAGCTGTTTATTTTAGAGCTTGTTCTTTAAACTGGACAACTGTTTCCTGTTACTAAGGAGTCTCACGGCAAGTGAGCTTCAGTTAAACAAGAATGATCTCCAAGTTGGGTGGGGGGAAGCATGTCAGAAGGTATTTTTGTCATGTGCTGGAGAGATAGCAAAAATTTTGAGGCCAAGGTCTCTTTATAAAGGTGGATTCTTGACCTTGAAAGAATTTACTAAAATGTAAAATGGTTACTAATGGTAACCAGTAGTACAGTTACATATGGTTTCAGAGTGTTTCATGTCACGAAAGAGGATAAAGCTTATGTTATGTGCCCACAGAAGCACTAAACAATGCAGAACCTACGATATTAAGATGACATGCTTTTCTTTGCTTGTATTACCACTTGCAGAAATATTTGTCAAGGCTGCACATCAGGAAAGCAACTGTTGTTAGATGTTTGCATTTATTGTAAGGCCCATAGTGAAAGCACTCGCCGTTTCACCAATGAGAAAAGGTGTAGCAGTGGGAGTGAATTGATGGTCTTCGGCAGAATAGTTACAAAAAGAACAAAGCATTCATAGGCCAGCTTCACTCAGTTATTATTGCTAATGCTAGTATATTTGTGAGAGGTACTGAAATAATCACATAACCTGCTGAAAATAATTAATAGATTCCTCTTTCAATAAGCAATGTCATCCTATTGCCTACTACAGCATGGGTGGCCAGATAATCATTGATTTGGAAGCAAAGAAAATTTTAAAAAATGCATCTCTAAATTGAGGAAATAGGCAACAAAATGGAAAATGAGATTCAGTGCAAAGAAGATGTAAAGTGTTACAGACTAGGACAAACAGAGACGGATGGGACCTGAGCAGGAAAGAACTTTTTCTCTAAAACTGTATGGAGGTTGTATACTCATTACAAAGTTACTCCACATTTAGGACTTATGCGCAGCCACTAGAAAAGAATCATGGACAATTAGTTTTATATATACAGCAAGGTTATTATATGCACAAAGATGGAAAAATACAAAAATACCACAATAGAGGTGTGGATTGTGAAGATGTTAGTGCTTGCTGGAATGGCTAAATTGACCTATTTGATTAGGGAAGGAACAATAAGGCTGAAAGCCTTAATGGACTTTTTGCTCAAAATGGACAAAAATGAATTAATGATTTTGAGATTTACCAATTAAAAAGAATTGTTTATTGGAAGAAGGGAGCCATGTTGTATAAATGGGGCCCGCAATAAAGGCCAAATTAAAGTGATTTATTGCTAGTTATGTCTATGTACAGGGATATTCTCAACTATCGATTAGCATCTGCTAGAAGTTAGATAAGGTTCACTGGAATTCAAGGGGAATTGAACTTAGTCTACTTGTCATGCCCCTGATGGAGATTGACTCTGAGGGAGAGGAGATACAGCCGACAGGGAGTGGAAGTGTGGCTCCGGAGGTTGTAGAGGAGGCTGGGGAAGGGCCAGCTGAGCAGTCAGAGGAGGACCCAGGCCCATCCCCTATCCATCCTAGGGAGGAGAGGATAAGGAAGAGACGTGGTCTACTTGGCAGGAAAGGGCCTTGATCTTCTTCATGGGCTGCAGGTGTGACAACTGAATAAGAGTTTAGACCTGCATTCTGGCAAACACTGGAGACAAAGTGTGTTTTATTTTAGTTTGAGTTTATCTTGGTTGGTGTCCTTCCAACAGACTGTGCCTTGTTATCTCCTTGAATTTGGTAAATACTTGTCCTGTTCTCTTGTGGAAATTTCATTATTGTAGTTTGTTTTTTATTTTCACCTCTATCTGCTCATTAAATTCGGACTGTATTTCTTTCTTTCTTTTTTGAGTACGTTTTATTTCCAACTGAGAATTATTGAACAGTGAGGCCAAGTTGGAGGCATTAAAGAACATTTATGTACATTTTGGATTTGGTTACGTTTGTGTTACATACTGGGTCATCACACTACTTATGGTACATAATGATATTAAGCTGTTCTCTCTTTTAATTCTGACCCTAGGTTCTGCCACTCCTTTCCCTACATTCAGGGTGCTTAAACCTGCTACAATCATATAAAATACCTTTTAGAGGAAGAAAAATATTTTTTTTAGAAATGCACTTTCAAATGAGCATGTCCAGGGCTGGATGCATGCATTCCCCTGGTGTTTCCTCTAAATAAAATTGCTGAAATTTAGTGGCATAATTTCTCAACATTTTGAAATGGATTTTAAAAATAGGCTAAAGGTAAGATGGTTTTTCAATGTTCCTCTTACAAAAAAAGAAAAAAAAACTAACAGAAAATCCTTCCCTGCCTGTTTTACCCTGCTCATGTTGGTCCTTTCCTTGTTTCCTTGATTGTATACAGCTAAAGAAATATATATTTTTAACGTCAGGCCTCACCTTTGGATGGAACTGATTGTGACAAGTTATGTTAAGCACCACTGCCTTTACAAATTAAAGAATGTGTCTGCTTCTGATAATTCGTACTGAGTCTGAAGGCTATCTATTTGGATCATAAGAGGTCAGATGTTGAATAAGATTGACTGCTGCTTTGATCCAGCTGGTCACCTCTTACATTTTTGCTCTATAACTAAACTATGTAGTATGATGTGAGATGTTAAGCCTTCAGGCTTGTAGCAGCCCTAACTGATATCTTTGCTGATGTCTGAAACCACTCTCTTCCCGCCCCCCACATTCCTTTCAAAATGCTCTAAACACATTGTGGGTCAATGGTAACACAAGCAAAACAAAACAGAGATTATCCTCCTAGCGTAGAGGAAATCCCAAGTAAACTTGTATGCTTGGCTATTCTTTTTTTTAACCAATTAACAGAGTTGGAAGGGACCTTGTGGATTATCTAATCCAGTGGTTCCCAAACTTTTTCAGTCCACTGCCCCCTTGTTGCTACAAACTCATCCTCTGTGCCCCCCACCCAGGGGTGGGATTCAAATTTCTGTGGGTGTGGCCTAATTTGAGGGTGTGACATTCTGGTCACGTGACTGGCTGGGTGTGGCTTGGTGGTCACATGACCAGGTAGATATGGTTTGGTGGGCATGTGACTGGGTGGGCGTGGTTTGGTGGGCATGTGACTGGGTGGGCATGGTTTGGTGACTGGCAGCCTCCCCAGAGCTACTTGACCTGTTTTGGAGTTTTGACAGCCATGCACACACACACTCCCTTCCAACCCTGCTGGAGCAGGTCATTGGACTAGAATCGGCATAGCATCTCTGATTAGATTCTAGTAGTGAATAGAATCTAATCAGAGATGCTTTGCTGATTCTTGCTGATTTGTTTTATTTGTATTTCTTTATTTTATGTTGCTGAATTGCATTAACAAGTTTGTCCCTTCTTGTGCACAGCCCAGAAGCTTTTGTTATTCTTTGCAGCAAAAATTACCGACCTCTGGCTTTGCTCGACTTTTCAAATGTGCCGGCACTGCTGCGTTCTAGGTGCCGGCCCCGCAGGTCCACCCCATTGAGCCTGCTGCACCAGAGGGACCTGCCCAAGCAAGTCCGAGCGGAACAGTGCACCAAGTCAATGGGATGAGCCTGAGAGAGGGAAAGAGAGTGAGAGAAAAGAAAGAGAGAGAGAAGGAAGAAAAGAAAGAGAAAAGGGAAAGAAAAAAAAAGGGATAAAGAAAGAGGGGGGATGGAAGGAAGAGACAGAAAGAAAAAGAAATAAAGAAGGAGGGATGGAGGAGAAAGATAATGAGAAAGATAATGACAGCAAGTTCACAGGCTGCCCTTCCTGCCAGGGATCAGCCTCCCAAGCGCCCCCTGCCCGGGGTTCTCATGTCATAGAGGGACGTGCTGTTTCCTGCTTCCTGGAGCCAGTACAGGGCAGGGTTAAGGAAGCCCAGGGCAGGCAGCAGTGCAGCGTTGGAAAAGTAGAGCAAAGCCATGCCACCGCCTCTGCGTTTGAGGCGCCAGCCCTGCAGGCACATCGGGAAACATTGACTCTGGAGCCGGCGCATCAATGGGTGAACCTGCAGGGCCAGCCTCGAATGCCCCCCTGACACCTCTTAGCACCCTGCTGCTGGCTCCCTTGGGGATGCTAAGAAGTGGCAGAGGGGCGGCACATTGAATGCGGCCACGGCGGCACATAACATGCCACCGCTTCCGCATTGGAGGCGCCAGCTCTGGAGCATTACTACAGTCAGTGGGTGAACCTGCAGGGCTGGCACCTTGAACACCCCCCTGCCACCCCTTAGCATCCCCAAGGGGGCCAGCAGAAGGATGCTAAGAGGCAGCAGGGGGGCAGCGCATTGAACACGGATGCAGTGTCACATAACGTGCCAACGCTTCCACGGTGGAGGCGCCCGCTCTGGAGCAGTGTTAGTCAATGGGTGAACCTGCAGGGCTGGCGCCTCAAACGCCCCCCTGCTGCCTCTTAGCGCCCCTTGACAGCCCCCTTGCTTCTTAGCACCCACTAAAGCATCCCCCCCAGGGGGCGGAACCGCCCACTTTGGGAACCACTAATCTAGTCCACCACCACCCCCATCCAAGCAGGAGACCTTACACTATTTCTGACAGATGGCAGTCCAGTCTCTTCCTGAAAGGTTCCAGTCATGAATCTCCCACAACTTCTGAAGAAAAGCTCTTCCATTTGGTTAATTGCTCACACTCTCAGAAAATTTCTCCTTATTTCCAGGTTGAATCTCTCCTGGTTCAGTTTCCGTCCATTATTCCTTGTCTGGCCTTCAGATGCTTTGGAAAATAGCTTGACCCTCAAACATTGGAAGACCATTGGAAGACCATTGGAAGAGGAGGACCCCCTGGTCCTTCTCTTCACTAGACTAGCCATGCCCAGTTCCTGCAACCATTCATCGTATATTTTAGCCTCCAGGTGTTCTCCTGGTGTTTAAAATATCAGATAATTATCCTGGAGTTCCCACCTCGGCCTCCATGACTTCCAAGTCATCCAGACGATGCTGATTCGGACAAAAGAAGCATCCAGTGTGTTTCTCTATAGAAGAAAAAAAAGTTGCACACATGTTGGCATTCGGATAAACCAGAAGTTTTTCATTTTAGCATCCCAACTTTTGTAAAACCTAATGAAGTTATTGCCTGAAAGGTAGTAATAATGGTAAGGTTGAAGTTTTAAAACAAAGGCCAATAATGTTAAATGAAACTTACAGTGGAGGTGTAAACATTACGGTTTTCAATTATTTAAAATAAGTTTGGGGAACGTCCCTTAAAATAATAGTTGATTTTTACTTTCTAACAGAAAAAAAGCCAAAAAATCTCAGTATTGATATAGAAGGATAAAAATCTATTGTTTTTGGTCTGTACCTTGATCAACTGACCCCTTACAATGCTCACATGGAATCTGCTGTTCTTAATCCATCTGAGGTGCTTAGTTTGTAACTCTGCCTCTTCCAATTCATGCCTTCATAATTTATTTAGCTTTTTGGAGTAACTAGTAGCATATGCTACAAGCTGCAAGCCTGACTGCTTAAACATTGAAAAAATAAATTGTGAATTACAAAGGAAATTTCAAATTAGAAATTAATAACAAAACATTGGCAACTACTTCAGAAGGTAAGGAAAATTATAAAAACTTGATTTTAAAACTGTAGTTTGAAAGAATTGCTTTTATCATCAATCATCTGATAACTTCTCTGAAAACCATCTAATCTAAGATTTCTTAAATTATAATCTAGTTAGTCAGAGAAATAAGACAAATCTTTCCTAAATGGTTAAGAAAATAGACATGTTTATTCAGCAAGCTGCTTTATTTATATTTTGTAGAAATAGAAGGACATTTAATGGTCTTACAAGCAATTATTTCCAGTTATTTGTGGGGGGAAGAGATGGTTGTGAATTTTACATCATGATGACATGGGAATAATAACAATGTAATATTGTTTACCAGTTCAACTTCATAATTTCATCTGAGCCTATAATTTCATATAGTGATGGTCAATAAGTAAGCAAAGATTGGAGAACTTGGCTCAAGTATGAGCCACATTCATTCATCTATTCAGTTATAAAAATTAGAATACTGTTTGATGTTTTATAAATGAGCAGGCTACAAATGAATAAAAAAAATGGGTTTTTACCATCAAATGGAATTTAACTTTAATTGAGAACATGAGAAGAGGTAATCAAGAGGGTTAAAAAAGTAACCCAGAAAAGGGACAAAACATAAAGATGTATTTGCTCATGAAGACTAAGAATTTCTCACACTAAAAATTTCTTAAGAAAATAGTATCTCTGATACTTGATGAATAGGGTGCTGCTCTCTAGTGGTGTTTTGAGGTTCTTTTCTGCAGGTTTTTTTTAAAGAATTCAGAAAGAATTAAAGTCTTCTTGCTTTTATTTTTCCTAGATTGAAATCATAATTGCCTTGAAGTTAAACATTTAGAAGATGAAAACTCTTTTGCCATGAATTTACAAGGTGGTATTAAGCAAGTTTTGTCTCATTTTCATGTATTTTGGGGATCTCAAGAGGTTATCGTTTCCTTTCCCACTTCTTTTATTTTCTGTATTTTTTTTTAAACCAAGCTGTGGTGAAACAAAAAGTTTTTAAAAAATCTACAAATGGTGTGATTGGAATTGATTGTCATATTTGATAAGTTTGACAGTGGACAATGGGGATTGAGAAAACTAAAAACTGCCATATAGTGGCTAGAGAGCTACTCTCTGGGGATTAATCCCAATCTTGGAAGAGGTAAGGATTAGTTGTCTAGTTCAATTAACCCTTTTTTGGTGTTCCCGTGGCACATAACCCTGCCCACCAACCTTCTGAGAACAGGGTCACTCTTTACATAAATTCAGTCATTACAAATCCCTTCTCAAAATCTATCCAAAAGGTGCCTCACGGGTCTTAAGAAGAAAGGCAATTGTTTACAGCACTCTCTGCTTTTAAGAAAAGGAATATTTGTATATTCATTATTTTCTTTATCATTACAAATATATTGTTTTCAGGGCAGTCAGAAAGGAGCCTTTTGTGCCTTTTCTACACCAGATTTTAGTTCCATACTGAAAATGATTGCAAAAACAAATTTATATTCTAGTCATTTTTATGACAACAGTGAACAGGATTTCATATGAGGTTCTCTAAGCCATTTCTGTTGACTCTAGAATAATGTTATGTCACCCATTTAGAAGTCAGTAGAAAAATCAAATCACAGAAATAAATGTTATTTGCTATAAAATATCATCTGCCATTAGGTTGCTTCTGATACATCCACCTGATCTAAATCCATTTGATATTTACTATTTTCACAGTATGCATAAAATATGTAGTATAAATAATGTAAGTTTGTTTAAAAAATAAAGGGCAATTTAGTCTTACTGATATTTGCTGGCTATTGGCTATAATCAATCTCCCGTCATTTATCACATTTGAGCACCCATCAGAAGGATTATCCTATAATTTAATATTAGTGATGTGTCATCTCCAGAAAAACATAATGATGCAATCAGAGCTATGATATGGCACATTTTAACTACTTACAGCTAAAATTCATACTGACTTGTATTATCTGTTCTTGTTGCCTGTGAAGAACAATGTTGACTTAGTTTAAAAGATAAATGGAGGCCACTGATTTGTTGTCAGTTTTTTCTCAAGGGGGAATCTGTAATCTTTTCAGGCTGGCAACTTTGTGGTAGCTTCAAACTATTATTGATTCATGAGCTATAGGAAAACCTTAAATGTTAAGTATGGCTACAATCATTTAGGGCTGAATCTTCATGCTTATAGTCATGAGAGCATTGATTTCTAATTATTAGTGTCTCTTTGAAGGGTGTTTACCTCAATAACACTATTTAGTTTTAAAAAACAATAACTATCCCTCTCACTGTGGCAAATTTCTTCTTTAGGTTCCAATGGCTAATGATATCTTGATTGAAGATAATTAGATTTTGCCATCTAGTGGACAATGTTATAATTGTAGCCATCAGATAATCAGAGTTGGAAGGGACCTCATAGGTCTTCTAGTCCAACCCCCTGCCCAAGCAGGAGACTCTACACCATTTCTTACTAATGGCAGTCCAATCTCTTCTTAAAAGTCTCAAGTGATGGCGTTCCCACAACTTCCGAGGGCAAGCTGTTCCATTGGTTGATTGTTCTCACTGTCAGAAAGTTTCTCCTTATTTCCAGCTTAAATCTTTCCTTGTTCATTTTCCATCCATTATCCCTACAGGTGCTTTAGAAAATAGCTTGACCCCTTCCTCCCTGTGGCAGCCCCTCAAATATTGGAAGACTGCTATCATGTCTCCCCTGGTCCTTCTCTTTACTAGACTAGCCAAGCCCAGTTCCTGCAACCGTTCGTTGTATGTTTTAGCCTCCAGTCCCCTAATCATCCTGGTTGCTCTTCTCTGTACTTTTTCTAGAGTCTCAACATCTTTTTTATAATGTGGTGAACAAAACTGGATGCAGTACTCTAGGTGTGGTCTTACTAAGGCTTTATAGAGTGGTATTAGTACTTCCCTTGATCTTGACTGTATCCCTCTGTTAATACAATTTAGGATTGCATTAGCTTTTTTGGCTGCTGCTCCACACTGCTGGCTCATATTTAGCTGGTTGTCCACTAGTACTCCAAGATCCTTCTCACTGTTACTGCTATTGAGCCTGGTTTCACCCAGTCTATATGTGTAGTTTTGGTTTTTCTTGCATAAGTGTAGGACTTTACTTTTCTCAATATTGAATTTCATTTTATTAGATATGGCCCAGTGTTCTAGTCTGTCAAAATACATCTGGATCTTTAGCCTATCTTCTTGGGTGTTAGCTATTCCTGCCAGCTTAGTATCATCTGCAAATTTGGTAAGTTCCCCTTCTATTCCCTCATCTAAGTAGTTAATGAAGATATTGAAGAGTACTGGGCCTAAGATGGAACCTTGTGGCACCCTGCTGCTTCCTTCCTTCCATGTAGACTTAGACCCATTAAGGACTACTCGTTGAGTACGATTTGCCAGCCAGTTGCGAATCCATCTAGTGGTGGTGCTATCTATTCCACTTTTTTCTAGCTTACTAAGAAGTAGGTTGTGGTCTACTTTGTCGAATGCCTTGATGAAATCTAAATATATTATGTCCACAGTATTTTGCTGGTTTACTAATTTAGGCACTGTGTTGAAGAATGAAATAAGATTGGTTTGGCATGATCTGTTTTTAACAAACTTGTGCTGACTGCTAGTTATTACTTTACTTGTTTCTAGATGTTGGCAGATGTGTTTTTTATTATCTTTTCCAGTATCTTCCTAGGTATTGATGTTAGGCTGATTGGTCTATAGTTTCCTGGTCTGTTTTTTTCCCCCTTTTTTGAAGATTGGAACCACATCAGCTCTTTTCCAGTCCTCTGGTAGTTCCCCAGTGCTCCAGGATTTTTGAAAGATATGGTGCAGTGGTTCTGAGATGACTTCTGCCAGCTCCTTTAAAACTCTGGGATGTAATCCATCAGGCCCTGATGATTTGTTTTCATCAAGATCAGACAGGTGTTCTCTTACTATTTTTTTGCTTATTTTAACTTTCATTTCTGGTCTGTCTTTTACAGTTATGTTTTGGGTGGGTTGAGCTATAGTTTCTTTTTGCGTGAAGACAGATGCTTTATTTGTCTTTTTTTCAAAGAACATTCTACAAATATTATTCTTTTTTTTTTTTGTCACTAGAACTATTCCTCTTGATTAGGGTTTTCCAGAATTATTTTTAAAACTAAACCCTAACCCTAAAAAAGTTTGAAAACTCCTCCCTGACAATATGGTCAACCACACAAAAGCACAATGCTATTTACATTTTCACTACATAGTATTTGGTTAATAGCTGTACTATGCACCTAGTTTATTCACTAACATTTGGCATTCACATCATGTTTGTTGTATACAAGTACAGTAAGTGATTTAGATCAGAAAACTGAATGTGCAGACAACAATTGAATATATTTAGAGAGGTTATATATTTAATGTTGTATGCGTGTAGTATGCTGGCAACTTCTCATTCAGTGGGATTATCTCAGTTTGTTTTTCATGTTTAATATTCAGTGAGAATATGCTGCTACACAGTTAATTAACATTTCATATTTTTTCTAAATTTTACTTTTAAATATTTATTAAAATATTTTAAAGGTAAAATGTTACTTTATTAATAAAATAACAGATCCATGATGGATTCAAGTTCCAATGGATGCATTTTTAGATATGATCCAAAGTGTTTTTAATCCTTCATGTTCAATATAAAATATAGAAAATAACGACAAGGTGTTTAATTTATATTATGATAACACAGATAGCACTAAATTCAACATGCATTTCAGGCTGAATTCAAAAAGTTGGGTGGAAAAAAACCCGTCTTTTATAAAACTATTTTTGGTGGAATGATCTGTTTCAATTTATCTTTACTAGCACAAATACATGCAATATATAACTATATAATTTTAATCAAGTAATATGGCTGTTAAATATAGCAAACAAAAAGTACAATCATATGATAGATCTGGAAGGAGAACTAGTTAGCTTATAATAGAACCATTGAAACAAGCTTATTTATGTCAACGGGTCTACTTTAAGCATGCTAAGTTTGGATTTAACAGCTCCATAATCTATTATGTGATTCTACACTGAATCTTGTTTTGTTTTTTGTTTTGCTAAAAATGAGGGAGAAAGGTCTAGAGGCTATGATTGTATAACTTAGTAATTGGTAGTAATTGTATATCTGATATAAACCCATTTAAAATTATGGTGCAAATACCCATTAGAATCCTCTTTATTTTTCTTCACTTAAAATGTCCAAGCAGATAATACTGAACAATTGAAGAAGCCCTTATATACCTGAAAGATATCTGTTCAAGCCTCTGGATACTTTTATCAATTGTTTTCTAACTATTTTAGGGCCCCTGTTTGCCTATATGCTTTGCTTGTTTATGGAATATGTATCCTGTTAAAGCCAAAGTTCACTGTAATGGAAAAATTCTAAGTATTATTGTTAAGAGAATTTGGTCACTGTTTAACTTGGCCTCATATCAAGGGGATTCTGATATGTCACACAGATTGGCATATTTGGCAAGTGAAAAAATACACAAGCTGCAAGCCTTATTTTACAACCTAAACGGATGTTTCTCTAGGCTCATAAAATCTGCCCTTTAAGTAGTAGCTGTTTTGCTAAAGCCACTCCTACACCTGCAATGCCCTTGTAAATAAACCCAGAATATAGAGTCCTCAATCTTGTTGTAAAAGCTAAAATCAACACAAGTTTTACATGGTTTTATGGATTAACTTTATAAGCTAGTTTGACAATGAATCCTGCAATCAAAATCACCTCTAACATCAATTGAGGGTTAAATAATAAATTGCTTCTAACTCCACATTGATTCAAAACTGTGAGTGGAGAAGATGCAATTGGTCTGCTTCCAGACAAATCCATTGCCTGGAAGCAGACCATATATAAAGTGTTTTTTTTTTAAAAATGATTTCTTGAGCATAACAAGAGGAATATCTAGAAATGTTGTCTTTATTGATCTGTGATCCTTGTTGTCAACATTTTGAGTTTCTGGAAATAATCAAGCTTTGTTAAGTAATTGTGGAATTCAACGATGAGGTTAGTCTGTATGCTTTTCCAATGAGTAAATTAGATTCCTATGAATGCCACTTTAAAGTCTTTTTCAGTGAACCAGCCTTGTCTACTCTTCCTCAATTAATAAATGACATGGAATACAATGTTCCTTCTAGTTTTAGCTCATTTAAATGTGCACAAGTGCAAGCTGGTTTGGAGTCTAAATGGGGAAATTTGGAAAGACCATGAATTGGCAAATGGAATGAAACATAGATGAAAGGAAAAGATTATAACTGATCTGAATAAATAAATAGTTTGATTAACACTGAATTCAAGCAGTAATAATCTTATGGGATTTATTTAATACATTTTGGCAACACAATCATACATTCTGGGTGGCCCACAAGTATATAAAATCTACATCAACATAAAAACAATTCAACATATTTTCATCAAACTAAAAATCTCAGTGGCTAAGACGCTGAGCTCGTCGATCAGAAAGGTCGGCAGTTTGGCAGTTCGAATCCCTAGCACCATGTAACAGAGTGAGCTCCCGTTACTTGTCCCAGCTTCTATCAATCTAGCAGTTCGAAAGCATGTAAAAATGCAAGTAGAAAAATAGGGACCAGTTCGGTGGGTAGGTAACAGAGTTCTGTGCACCTTCGGTGTTTAATCATGCCGGCCACATGACCACAGACACATCTTCAGACAGCACTGGCTCTTCAGCTTTGTAACAGAGATGAACACCGTCCCCTAGAGCCAGAAACAACTAGCATGTATGTGCAAGGGGAAGCTTTACCTTGACCTTTTATATAGCCAGAATGTAATGTGTATATTCTAAAGGTATGGCAGATGTCTTAACCACCTTATGAAACATTAAAAGAGAGATGAGGGTAAAACTTTGTGGGAGCTGTTACATGGGACTAGAGCAGGAACTTGGAAGTCCTATTGTCAGACTCCAATTACCCCAGTATTTTGCAGGTGTTTGGATAGGGCTCTTCAGCATACTGGATAAGCTGCATGGAGGAGATGATCCTACAAGTAACAAGACTCCAACCCAAGATTTATATCTGTAATTAATAGATATACAGGCAGTCCTCTACTTCTGACCACAATTGAGCCCAACATTACTGTTGTTAAGTGAAACATTTGTTAAGTGAATTTTGCCCCATTTTACGACTTTTCTTGCTACAGTTAAGTGAATCACTGAAGTTGTTAGGTTTGTAATGCCATTGTTAAGTGAATCTGGCCTCCTTTGTCAAAGGGTCAGTTTGTCAGAGGGACACTGGAACCATCATGAATCGGTTCTCAAACATTTGAATTTTGATCATGTGACCATGGAGATGCTACAACAGTCATAAGTGTGGAAAATGGTCATATATCACTTTTTCCAACCCGTTGTAACTTCAAACGGTCACTAAATGACCTATTGGAAGTCAAGGACTATCTGTAACCTTTTCTATATAACCTGAATCCCATTGATTACCAATGCAGACCCAAAATGTTACTTGGTTGAAGCAGCTCTCATCTCAAGTAAGGAAACTTCTGCACTTTGCAGTCATTTAAGTTACTAAGTCAGGGGTCCCCAACCACCAGTCCCCAGACTGGTACCGGTCCGTGGAACAATTTCTACCGGGCCGCCGGTTTGCTGGGCGCCGCCATCTTGTTTTGATGAAAAAGTGCTTCCGGTGAGCTTTCCCGGGTAGAAAGCAGCGTTTGGGTGCTGAAAGAATCCTCGCGCCTTAGTTTCATTGAGGGTGGGGCAGCTTCGAACAAAACTAAGGCGCATGGCAAGACGAGACGAGCGACCACCCCGAAGCCGTCGTGAAGCCCATCGACACAGGTACAAAGGAGGAGTTGAAGGTGGCGGGGAGAAGCGGGGGATGGCTGGCTGGCCGGTCGCTCGGCTCGCCTTGCCATGCGTGCTGATGCCGGTACCAGGCCGCGGATGATTTTGTGATGCCAGTACCGGGCCGCAGCACAAAAAAGGTTGGGGACCTCTGACTAAGTGGTCTCCAAAAGCAGCTCTAGTACCGGTGGTGGAATTCAATTTTTTTTACTACTGGTTCTGTGGGGTGGCTTATTTAGTGGGCGTGCTTGGTGGTCATGTGACTGGGTGGGCATGGCTTGGTGGTCATGTGACTGGGTGGGCATGGCCAACTCAGTGTCACTCACATCAAGGGGTGCCTCACCTGGCCCTCCTCTCCCAGCCATTCCTTGTCACCCAGCCTTAACTTATCTATAGTTCTGTAAAAATGTTGTTCACCTTTTTTGACTTTATTATCTGCATACTATAGATGTACTTTCATGGACCACTGAAAGGAGGAAATGGCTCACGTGCTTTACTCAAGAGTATGATATAGGCAACAGGATTTTAAGGGGCTGCCACAAAGAAAGGGAGGGGAATGTATTTTTCCAAAGCACCAGGAGGCAAACAAGAAGCAATGGATGGAAACTGAACAAAGAGAGAAGCAACCTAAAACTAAGGAGAAACTTTCTGACAGTGAGAACAATTAACCAGTGGACCTGCTTGTCTCCAGAAGTCCTGGGTGATCAATCACTGGAAATTTTTAAAAGACTGGACAGCCATTTCTCTGAAATGGTATAGGGTTCACCCCAAGGTCCCTTCTAAGTATTATTCTGACACCTTTCCCAGGTGTTTGGCATCATCAGTTTTCTTGCCTGAGCTGGGGGTTGGACTAGAAGACCTCCAAGGTCCCTTTCAACTCTTGTTAAACACATGTGTATTTTATGCTCTGAACTATTGACATTGAATGCATGTAAACCCTGAAAAATATGTGGTAGCCCTGGGCAAAAGAAAGGCAGTAGAATCACTCTAGGTGTAGGGACAGTGTAAAATATTAACACATGATAAATAATGGAACAATTAAAAATAACAGCACAGAGTTTTATCTATCTCTCTTTTCTTATTTTTTTCTTTCTTTCTCTACCTTCGTCTTTCTTTCTTTCTTTCTTTCTTTCTTTCTTTCTTTCTTTCTTTCTTTCTTTCTTTCTTTCTTTCTTTCTTTCTCTCTCTCTCTCTCTCTCTCATACACACACATATGCAAACAGAGCACTTAACAGACAAGCATTTTGGAAACAGCTCCTTTAAATTTCTCCAAGGCTTGAGTGGATTCCCCCATCCCCTCTGTCGGACCGCACTCCTTCTCACTCCAGCACTTTAACTCACAAGGGGAAAGCGATATTTGCAGCGTCCATGGGGAATCCTTGGAAAAGTTTTTAAAAGACCTGCTTCCAAAATGCATTTCTTTTACGTTGCAAAAATGCTCCAAGGCTCGATTCATCCCCACCCCCTCTGTCAGACCATACTCCTTCTAACTCCAGCACTTTAACTCACAAGGAGAAGGCGATACTTGCAGCGTCCATGCCTTTCTTCCTTTTCCCCAGGGAGAAAGAGGATGTGGGGAACGGAAAGCTAGGAGAGCGATCGCAAGTGAGCAACCGGGTGACTGGGTTGGGGGCGTGGCCAGCCAAGGATTGCCACTGGTTGGGTGACCCATGCCAAATAACTGCTACCGGTTCACCCGAATAGATGTGAACCGGTCGAATAGCATCTCTGCCTAGTACAATATATTGCCTTCCAGGACCATCATCTAGAAATCATATTCACAAGGGTATATTGAACATTTCTGTATCTCAGGCTTGGAAAGGAGCTTTTATAATCTCTAGGACTGCAGATAATGATAAGAACATGTGCACTTTCACAAGTCTTAAAGTTTCCTAGTTGGGAGATCCCTGAACTAAAGGATGAGAAGAGGTTGCTTACACTCCTACACTTCTTAAAATACATAAATGGCATCAATGTAGACCTGTAAAACAATATGTTAGAGATTCACCTTGATTCATCTGCTTTTTAGGGATCCAGTTTAGCTCTATGTTTGCATCTGCTTTTCCACATTTTTCTTCTGAATTGTCTCCATAGGAAATTCACCATTGGAGAATTGAGAAGGAAAAGAAACCACAGGAGATCTGAATAATTATCCAAGAAATCTAAAAAAGGTAGATGGAGACAGATAAATCTCACAACATGTTCTTCACACACACGATTTCTCTCTACTTGTTCAGAATTCAATGGTATTTCCAATACTGAAAGCTCAGAAAGATTCCATTTAATATTGTATTTTGCCTTTAAATTTACTCTTGAGTTTTAAAGGAGTTGTTGGATATAAGGGTAAATAGGGCTCTTTCCACCCATGATGAAATTAACTCTTTGATCCTGTGGTACATTGCTTTGTTCAGAATTTTCTTTAGATCAGGATCTATTTAGATCATATTAAATGGCAATTTGTTAATATTTGTAACTGAAATTAATTTTTATTTGAATTTCCCCTTTATCTCTGTTATTTCTCTCCATTTTAAACAATATAGTTTGTGGGTTTCCTATATTACTCAATGGGCAATATGGAACTTTCTATTTTCAAATCTTTCACCCAGATCAGGCACCAAATTTAATTAAGGTGACTCTGGAGAAGTTGAAATGGTTTGTTCTGAAATTAGTACAGTTCCAATACTGTGATCAGTGCAAATCTTTAGAGCAGGGGTGTCCAACCTTGGTAACTTTAAGACTTGTGGACTTCAACTCCCAGAATTCCTCAGCCAGCAAAGCTGGCTGAGGAATTCTGGAAGTTGAAGTCCACAAGTCTTAAAGTTGCCAAGGTTGGGCACCCCTGCTTTAGAGTTTAACCTTTCCATCTACAGCAAAATTCTCTTCTCTGCTTCTGTTGAAAAGCTTCCCTTCCTAAAGCCTTTTCCATTTTCATTAACTGAAGTACGGCTGCTCATACTTTGACATCAGTTGCTACAAATTTGCTGCAAATATATCCTAGGTTGTTTTCAGGCCAGACAAATATCATTGCAAGTCAGGATTACAGACTCGGGTTTATTCATTTTCTTTTCATTTTGTAGCAAGGTTTTATTTATTCTGGGCTCACACTCTTATGCAAGTCAAGTGGAAGCTCTTAGAGGGAAATTTTTTTCAGGGCTTGTTTGACAAACTTTCTTAGCTTTTTCTGTATGTTTGTTTAGTCAGCTTTCTTGCTGGAACCTGGCAGTTTTAGCAAAAAGTAGTCAATCTGCCTGAGATTGGGGCATACCCACTTTTTTCATTCACCAGTCAACCTAGAATGAATTGTTTTACCCATCACATCTCAGCACTCAACTTCTTAAACTTCAAGATCTCCCCATTTATTCAGTAAGTGGTTATGAAGAACATAGGAATAAATGTGTCTTTGTTCATTTCAGACCAAGTTGGAACTTGTAAACAATTCTTTTATTTCTATATTCCCCGGAAATTGGTTTTCCATTAGTAATTGGACCTTTAAATCTGTTCTTTTATTTTCACCCTCATTCCTGGAATATAACACTGTGTTTTATTGCGTTTGAGTGTTTTATAGTGTGAGAAATCAAAGAGAGAATCAAAAACTCCAATTGGTTTAAACTGAATTAGATAAAGGCTTTAATGATAATAGACATTAATTTTAATAGGCTAAAATATTTGATATTTTTAATAACAGGGAGGAATGATATTACTCTAACATATCAAGATTTATATGAGAAAAGTATAACTATTAGATAGCTGAAGCCTAAAAGAATCTGCCAAGATATGGAAAAAAAGAAGCCGATAAGTATTTGAAAAGAAAACATGGACTGATTCCCTAAAACAATCTGTCCATCATAAACATGCTGAGGGAGATATGAATCTGAACTGTGTGAATAGTTATCATGTGCCAAATACTTTGGAATCTTACTTAAATGTTAAATCATGATGGGATATACTTGATCATATGACTTAATATTATTATTCCAGTTAGCAGTGAACAAAACCCCTCATAGTTTGGATCAGAAAATATCACATTATTCAGTTTGGAACATCTGATTGGGAGAGAAACAAATCTGATTTATAAATATTTAATTTTCTCCATATAATGCTGCCTATTTTTTTAAACTCCAAATTTACACATTTTACAACTGGTCCTAGGAATTAGTTAAAATGATAAATGTGGTTTACAAAACTACATTTACATTTACACATTACAAAACTACTAACCTTAGTATTGTGGTTCCAGTTTAGTTTCTTTGGCTACCTGGAGATGGCAGTATAGTAGTAAAGAAAGAATACTTTTTTATGAGATCAGTGTGACGTTAATGAGGAAAAAAACCCACCTGTATTTTATTAACTGACATTAATTTACAGCTCAATTGAAGCCAGTTAGCTAATTCTTAGTTAACTGGGTTCCACTTAGCTGTAAATACAGTAGAGCAAAAAAGGCTAATATAATATAAAGTCCTGCTAATGACTGGAAAACCCTGAAGATAGAGACAAAAACATATGTCTATCCACTTTCTGGTTATTTTCCTTCCCAGTATGAATAATGAAAAGTAATTTAGGCCATTGACAGGGTCTGTCTAAATGTTGGGTTCAACTCTCCTAGACTTTGGGTATAACCAGAGAGAGAAGAAGAAATTTGTTCTCTGTGAATCAAATTCCTCCTGGATTTGTTCATGACATAGCTCCAAATACCGACTCACTCCACCCTATTTTGAAAGTCACAATTCCAAAAAGAGCTGTGGAAATATCTACAAGAGCCTGGTAGAGAGATAGGGTTTGAAATTTCCCCCTCTAGGCTACGGGATTGTAAGATAAAACTAATTCATCTGGGAACAAGTCCCAATGGATCTATGATCTGATCTATGTGTACCACTTGTTGGATATTTTGGGTGAACCTGTTCTTTTAAAATGTCTTAATCAAATATATTAAGAATGAAGAATGACAGCATGACACACGAAAAGGTACAGATAACAATTAAGCAAATTGCAATAACACAAAACAATTTCTGCTTGATCACTTCATCCTGTAATTATGAAGTTTTTAAAATGCAATTTAAATTGTATCAAGTTAAATGAATCAAATACCAGGAGTAAAAAGGTTAAAGATTATATTGACTTTTCTTTCTGTCCAAATTCAGCAAAGAGTTTTTTGTCTCTCTTTATTGGTAATGGTCACCTGACCCACAGATGGCATTCCTAGCGTAAATGATTTGTTTTTTTAAACATTTGACTTGGTCCATCTTAAATTTGTAAACAAGCCAATTTGTGCCTGGAATGTGGTGTTTAGTAATATTTATTAAAATATGTCAGGTTGATTTCCACAAGGAAATTGACTTTCTTTTATTGTACATGTATATATTATGGTTATGATTGGTTAGCCACCCAGGCTCATGAAAGTAAAATGAAAAGCCTTATAAATTGTATAAACCAACAGATAAAACCTTATCCCTGTTGTGGTTCGCTGGCAGCCTGTGCAGATGGCAGTCGAATTGGACAGTGGGGAAGAAAGGTTATCAGACTGGGAGTCTGCAGAGGACTCAGACGAGGGTCCTGTGTCTGATGCAGAGATGGGGCCAGGACCATCTGGGAGTGGGGTGCTGCCTCTGGAGCCTTCAGAGTCTGGCAGCAGTGAGGCAGAGGACCTGGGGAGCCGGTTCCCAGTGCATGTGTGCACAGAGCTGCTAGAAGGCGAGAGCAGCTGAAACAAAAGTAAGCTTTTGAGTAAGGCTGGGAGGTGATTGCCGCTCCCATAAGGTATAAAGGACAGGCAAAGATGATGAAAGCTTTGCAGGAAGCAAAGTCGTTCGTTTGGTTCAGATTCATTCTTGAAACTCTTTGTACTCTTTGTTGTTGTTTTTTTCTAGTTCGTTTGACACTTCTGTTATTGGCAGCACTTCACAGGAAGGAAAGGTGGGTGCTTATCTCGAGGGACTGTTTGAGATTCATTACCAGCTGAGAATGAAAATAATTCCCAGCGTTGCAATAAAACAAGACTTGTTTTTAAAATAAGCGTGTGCGTAATTATGGTCTCAGAAGCCTTGGTCAGAACAATCCCCCCTGATAGTGAGATTGATTTTTAGATATATGATAGCTTTATGAGGCATATTATAAACACCATCAATCATTTATAAGGTTTCATATACTTTTATGTTTCGTTAGCCATCCAGGCTTGTAAAACTAAAGTGCAAAGCCAAATACAGGTTATATGACCACAGTTAAGCCCAAAATTTCTGTTGTTAAGTGAGACATTTGTTAAGTGAATTTTGCCCCATTTTACGACCTTTCTTGTCACTTTTGTTAAGTGAATCACTGCAGTTGTTAAGTTAGTGGTTCAGTGGTAAAGCACATCTGGCTCCCCCATTGACTTTGTCAGAAAGTTGCAAAAAAGTGATCACCTGACCTTGGGAGACAGCAGCTGTCATAAATATGAACCAGTTGCCAAGTGTCTGAACTTTGATCACATGACCTCAGGGACGTTACAACAGTCGTAAGCGTGGAAAGCAATCATAAGTCATCTTTTTCAATGCCGTTGTAACTCTGAACGGTCACTAAAGGATTTGTTCTGACCTAGCCTTCGCAGAAGCAAGAAGCAGATTCTCCACAAAGAAAAACTCCACTTTATTTACACATTGGGAATTAACTGCATTCACCAACAGAAAGTCCAGGCAAGAGTCCTGCAAGGAATTAATTGTCCTTATAAGCTCGTTATAATAAATGTAAGGCTGTGAGCTCCCAGCCAGGAGGCTGCAGATTAAGTCAGTTCAAACAGAGAAATAGACAAACTTCAGTTGTGGCAAGGCAGTCTTTGTTGCATGAAACACACAGCTGGCAGCTGGCGGGCCTCAACAGGACTATTAAGAACTACCTGTAAATTGTATAACAAACAAACAAACAAACAAACCCTTATCCTTCCCCCAATAAGGACTTTGGTGTGTGTGTGTGTGTGTGTGTGTGTGTGTGTGTGTGTGTGTGTGATATATATATATATATATATATATATATATATATATATATATATATATATATATATATATTTTCTGAGGTTTCGCTGGTATTTGTATGTGGATCTTTGGTTGTTCGGGTTTTCTCCACGTAAGATTGAGTATCTAGGCACGTTCGATGAAGTCTCATTCATCATCTTCAGGCTTCTGTCTTCGGCTCTGTGCTTCTCACAGAGCCAAGACAGAAGCCTGAAGATGATGAATGAGACTTCATCAAACGCTGCCTAGATACTCGAATCTTATGCGAGAAAACCCGAACAACCAAAGATCCACACACACACACACACACACACACACACACACATATATATATATATATATATAATATAATATAATATAATATAATATAATATAATATATATAGATATTATATAGATATATAGCAGGTGTGGGATTCAAAATTTTTAACAACCGGTTCTGTGGGCGTGGCTTAGTTGGTGGGTGTGGCTTGGTGGTCATGTGACTGGGTGGATATGGTTTGGTGGTCATGTTATTGTCTGGGTATGGCCAACTCAATATCACTCACATTGAGACGCATCTCCTTGCCTGGCCTCTCATGACTGTGGGCATGCTGCAACAGTCGTAAGTGTGAAAAATGGTCATAAGTCACTTTTTTCAGTGCCATTGTAACTTTAAATGGTCACTCCACACAAGCAAAGTACTAGCAAAGGAGGGATAAAAAACTCCAGAGATGTTCCTGAGACAGGAAGTCTAGTCCTGCCAAGAATTTAATAAGGGTTAATGCAGAGGCAGTTTTTGTAAGCAACACCAGAATGTTTCCTTCCTTCCTTCTTTACAGGATTAGGCCAGTAATTTCTTCTAACAACTGGTTCTCTGAACTGCTTAGAATGTTAACAACCAGTTCTAGAGAATAGGTGCGAACTGGTAGAATCCCACCCCTGATATATAAGTTATATATATGGTGTGTGTGTGTGTGTGTGTGTATTTATGTATGTATGTATTCAGCAGGTTCTAACCAGTTCTGGAGAACCAGTAGCGGAAATTTTGAGTAATTCAGAGAACCAGTGGTAATTTCCCCCTAGGACTGGGGAGGGAATGGAAATTTTACAGTATCCTTCCCCTGCCATGCCCACCAAGTCACATCCACCAAGCCATGCCACACCCATAGAACTGGTATTAAAATTTTTGGAATCCCACCAATATGTATGTGTGTGTGTGTGTATTTGTATGTATATGTAGATAGATAGATATAGAGATAGATAGATATTTTATGTGTGTGTGTGTGTGTGTGTGTGTGTATGTGTAATATATGTGATAGTTTTATGGGGCATGTTATAAATACCATCAACCATTTTAAGGTTGCTAATTTCATATTCATGAAAACAGATTTAAATGAAGACAGTTACCTTACTGAAGGCCAAGTCATTATAACTTATAACTTAGATAGAACTTAGAATAACCGAGTTGGAAGGGACCCAACTCAAGTCCAACTGCCTGCTCGAGCAGGTCAGAGGACACCTTATATACCATTTCAGACAAATGGCTATCCAGTCTCTTCCTAAAAGCTTCCAGCAAGGCAAGCTAAGTTCTCACTGCTAGAAAATTTCTCCTTAGTTCTAGATTGCTTCTCTCCAATCCCATTCTCAGAATTCACAAAGAAAATCCTTATTGTCAATGGTTGATTCCAATAACAGTCTCCAATTTTTATTCATTCTGTCAGAAGCTTCAGCATTAATTTTTCTGTTTTGTTATTTCTCTTCAGATCTCCATTGTTGCAGAAAATACCTCAATTGAAATGCTGATACCAAGTAATGTATGCACGCCATGTTCTGAAGGGTTTTTTGTTCTTCTAATCTTATACATTTACTTTGACAAGAATTCTGTAATCCATGCATATGTTATTCATTGCAGTTGGCCTTTTTATCTGGATGATGGCACAATACAACTAAGGGAGAAATTTAGTTCTCAATGTTCTGTCATGTAGAATTTCAGAACTTTGTGACCTGATGAATATCATGTTTGTTAGCTAGGATTTTCTGTCACTAACTGCTCCCCTGGCATCTTGCAAACTCATCTTATTAATGAAAATACCTAACCACTTTGCTTCTATCAGTTTTTTTAAAAATTGCCTTTATTTTTTCCTAAGCATCAGTGTCTTTCCAGTGATCCTTGACAATGCTTTAAGTGTCTGCAATATTTAAATGCTAGCTTTATTTTTACTATTTACAGTAAACAATATACTTTTATTTCCTTTCTATTGAATGATTTATTTTTCTTGGGACCCAAGATATTTTCAACAATTCTCTCTGGCATTATAATGAATTTCTCTCTATTCAACCTTTCTGCAATCACATGTCACACCTCGAGAAACTATGTCTTGATATTACATATGTTTGTTATCAGTATGATGTCTTTGCACTTTAATATTTTAATCTAAAATTACTATAGCTTTTCTCCCAAATAGCAGATTTTTTTTTATTTCAAGACCAGAGTCACCAGCATTTTATGTTTTTGAACCTAGGGCGATAGTTTTGCCTGTTGATATCAACTTGATGTGTATGTGTGTGTTTAATATCAAGCAACAGACAAATTTCTGTACTCTCTTTCACCTCCAACCTCCACCTCTTTCTTGCTTCCAGCCATCAAAATGCCTCCTTAACTCAAAGACATAATTTCCTGAGATAGCACAGCAATCATGTGAGCCTAGAGAAAGATGCAGCTTCTCTAAAGTGCTGCTGATAGGTTAGAAAGGGTGTCCATGATGGATCTAAAGCATATTTTCTTGTTCAAATACAAGTAGCTGCCAAATCCTAGTTTAGCATTACCTAGGAACTCAACCCCTCAATTTATATCCTGCCACATGTTTTTAAAGCCTCAGGGCAGTTTTGCTTTGTCTGCTTGAAAATAAAAGCAGGTGCTTAGTTAGGTATGGTTTTAAATTTAACAGGAAAGGTTTTGCTTTCCTTTAAATAAAATCTGGATTTAATCTTGATTTGAGTGTAACTGTTAAAAATTTACTTAGTGTATTTAATTAATTTGTGCAGCATTGGATGTAAGCACCACTGCGTTAGCTTTTGTCCTGTCTCAGACATTTTCAATTTTAAACAGAGCATAAACATCATTTTAACTATATATTCTATAGATTTTCATAGATACAGAAACAATGGAAAATAGTTAACTTCTCATGTTTAATAAATGCACTCTATCTTCCCTTTCTGTGCAGCAATTAACACAGCAGTCCTACAATAATGATACTTTGTAAATAATTGAGAGTTTTCATAAATTAATAATAATACTCATAAACATTGTAATAGTGTGTATTACTGAAACAAATCATGCTCGATATGGCACCAAATATTATCATACCAATTTTGAAATGATCCACCTTCAGCTCAGCAGAATATTATACAATGTTAGGTACTTTTGCGTTGTTGGTTTGGATGTATTAGGCTTAGAAAATTTTAAATTGGGCTATTCAGGTCCTCTAATATTATCTGAAAATCACAGTTACTATTCATTTTATGTAAAAATAAGTTACTGAACTAAATAAAAGCCACTTATACTAGAAGTAGAGTAGAAGTAGAGTTTTATATACTGCAATTTTGAACTTATTATTTTGAGGTGTAAAACAATGAATAAAAATAAGATCAGGCAATGCCACTACAGTATATTCAAGTTGTACGCGTAGCTGTTAAAAACCAGTGAAACAGATTATTAGTCTCACTGAATTGCCAAAGACCTAATCCCAGTTATGGTTTTGAACTGTAGACATACTTAGAGTTAAATTGAAAGAGTTTGTTTATTGAAGTTAAATCCAATTCTCCTGTCCAATTATAGAATAGGTCCAACACATTAACTGTTCCTAGCCAAAAACTGAACTAGGATGAAATTTGAAATTAACATAAACCTGCTTGTGTATTAGTACCTTAACCACATAAAAACATACTTGGAATTGTTTTCAATAGACATTTATTATTTACTCTTATGGTTGTATTCTAGGGCATCAATTTAGTGTTACGGTTTGAATGAAAGCTCTAATTGAAGAACGGCCCATTGCTTTTATAAAGGGTTTTTCAATTCATCCATTGTGGCAGTTTTAGAAATGCCACAATGAAAAATGGCACTATCAGTTCTAATATCTGGGCAGAGATGGAGTGGACAAAACAAAGCAGTATCATTTCATCCAAATGTTGGGTATACAATATGAATAGGTCCTTTTGAAGTTAATAACATGCTGTGAGAATTGAATGACTCTAAGTATCAAGCTAGGGAAGAAATGCCTTTTATATTATTATTGGATAAGTCTAGCTTTATCAGAAAATTTGCTCTTCATCACCATTCTGAAATGCCCCAATTTAAAGAAAAGAAGGTTTAATGGAAATCAAGAAATTAAGATGATGATTGAAAAGGGCTTAGAAAATTACACTTTGTGCTGGAACTCCATTTAGTCATTATCTGTAGTATTGGGGAGCTATAAGAGATGGGGAAACTCAAGAGAAAGACATTCACTGAAAACTGTAAAGAGGGAGCTAATTGAAATGTTCTGGGAAATGCACACTTTTTCCTATAGTTCCCAACCTATATTAATTGAATAGCTGAAACGTAGAAAACTTATCAAGCTAATAAAAATGCCACTAAAAAATGAAACAGGACCTATAGGCTGTCATAATGCTTTGAAGACATTGTTCTTATATGTACATGGATCAAAATGTTGTTGATTACGATGATGGGGAGAACACATTTAAATATTTGGATGTAGGTCCAAGATCAATTTACATAATTTTGAAGATCACTTTGCAACTCACTCTGATGGCTGAACATCAGCCTTACCTTTTATGATAGGTAAGCAACTTATCCGCAGTTGTATATAATTTTGAGAGGAGGTTCATAGTAAGTTGGACAGGAATATGACATGTGCAAAGCAATGTCATCTATATGAGTGGGTTCTTGGGTCCTTTACCCTGCATTTTGTGGGTATGTGGGTGTGGGTTTTTTCCTTCACAATTAGGCTTTCAGTAGCAGTGATTGTTGGGGCTCCCAAGGTCATAAAAACAGCTTGGAAGAAAGTATGGAGGTGACAACTTTGATTGCCCTCCCTCTTTCCTGCATGCATATATGTATATATGTGTGTATGTATCCTCTATCAACTATCTTTCATCTGCTGGAAGCTTAACTCTAAAAAGAGAGGCAGAACCAGGACAAAAACAAAAGATTAGAAAACAATGAAATTGAAAGAATCCCAAGGGTGCTTTTTCAAGAGGCAACTGGACTTTCTGAAGACATGCCACTTCTTATCCAAGAAGCTTCTTCAGTTCTGACTGGATCATGGGGAAGGGAAGGATTTATAGTCCTGGCAGACAGCTAGTCATTTACTTTAGCAAGTCATTAGGGCCACCTGGAGGTTTATCCGTCTCACCAGAGTCACCTGAGTAGTACAGATGGGTGTGGAGCCTTCTTGGAACTGTTGAAAGGACTATGTTGTAGACTGGAGATAGTCCACTTTTCTTTTGAAAAAGCACCTTTGGGACAACCATGACCTGGATGACTGACAATCTCCATAGACAAATGAATAGAATTAATTACTTACCTGACAAATAAATATTTTATCTATAAAACCGATTTTGTTCTTGAACAGCTAAGCAGAGTTAGACCTTGTTGACCCTTGAATAAGGGCATTCATCATCTGAAAATTTAAGTTCTGATATCTGGAAACAACCCACGTGTAACATAAATTGCAAAGTAAAAAAAACTTAAAAGAAGAAGAAAATTGCATCGACATACCCATGAAATCAATAGCAAGTGAACCCTGATTCAAGATTTTACTTTTTATCTTTATAGGCTGATCTTTGAGGTAGAATCAGATGAATTTCCAGGTTCATCATAGTGTCCTATAGTATCAAAAGCTTTTAGCGATTCTGAGGTTGTTCAATGCTTCTGTCAGCTTTAGCACTTTAATGGCTTCTCTGCAATTCTCTTCAGCATTTTATGCAAAATCTCATCAACTTCTTTTCAACAATAACACAAAGACTTGTATAACAGCTTTTCTACAGCACAGAAATGGCTTTTAGAATTATGGATAATAATATTAACCAAGCCCACTTAATCCTATGTCAATTAGGAAGACTACATTAGCTATTTCCTTTCTTTTCGTTTTGTTTCATATTTTTCTTATACATGGCCTCTGAATACACACAAGGGGAGAGAGGGAGAGAGATTGCTGGGAAATTATTTAGCAGATTTATCCAAATAATTATGGATGTGCATAGTAGCTTCAAATCATATACAATACACAATTCAACCAATTTCTTTTCTTGGACCTCTTGCTCCCAGTTGTGTAATTAGATTGTTGTCTTTGCCCATCAGTTTCCTATGGGCTGTCATGATTAACTATGGAACTACTACCATCTTTCCAGTCAGGCATACATTTCAAATGGCAACCTGTGTGTGGTCATAGCGGCAGCAGCAGCAGCAGCTACAGCAGCAGGATTAAGCTGAATGGATTAAGATAGATATTTGCATGGGGTAAGAGTAAGTTATTGGCAATTGATCCTTTGGTCACAATAACATCTTTTACTAGTTTCCATTTCAAAAAACACTCCTAGAATAAGTTAGATATTTGATTACCTAAACTGAGGTCTAGAAGGAAATTATGTATGTGCGATGAAATTCCCACTTAGTGGGCAATCAGAGCTTATTTTGATTGATCTCCAAAAACTAAGCAGTGTCAGTCCTAGTTACTACTTAGTTGATGGGACAAAATAGAAGTAGAAACTTCTTAGGAGAGGAAAGTGGCAATCCACTTTTGTATTTTTCAAGAAGACTTCAAGAAGGTGTCAAGGCATTCATGAGGAGTCAAGCTCAAGCCAGAGACTTTTGATATAAAATGAACTCGTTTGATAAACTAATATTTTAAAGGTGAAGAGGACTCTGATGAAGTATAAGGTTAGCCACTGCTCTTCCAAACAATTTACTTTTCCTACTTTTATTTCTCTATCCCCATGATTGGTACTTTACAAAGGACTCAGAATGTACCATTCTTATTGGAATGTATGAGATAGGCAAATATCTTTGGGAGAAAATGGTCCTCAAATAACCCCATCCTTTGCCACGTAGGGGTATATAGTAGGCTTTAATAAGAAATTAAAGCCTATTATGGGCTTTAATGAGAAACTCTCTAGGAAAAGCTCCTTTCACCACACTGCTGAATTCTGGCTCACCTGTTTTGGATGGTCTTCTAGGCAGCCCAGTGGACTGTGTTGCAATAATCCAGTCAAAGATAATTAAGATATGAATGAGAAGAGCCAACCCAATTTAGCAGGAGGCTATTAGGAAAGGCATGATAAAGAGTATATTAAGAGACTCACAGATAATTGAAATAAAGAAGAGAGTACTTAAGAAATAATACTTAACACAACAGATGTTGTTAATAATAAAAATAAACTAACAATGTCCTTGTTCTTCTAATGTGTTTAACAATTTCTTGAGAGATACTTGATGTTATTGATTTTGAGGTTGAATTTGATATGGTTATAGTATAATGTATCATTGTTTTTTTTTTAAATTAAACTACTCTTGATTTTGACTGCAATATATGCCAATATAGGTGCCATCAGGAAAAGGGAGTATTTATAAACACAGAAATAAATGCATATTGATTTTTTTCCTGAGTGTCTTAAAAGAAAAATATATTATAAATAAATTAAATTAAATAAACAAACAAATAAATAAATGCATTATCTCTTTCAATCACCTAGCACGTTTTAGTACAGACAGTCATAGCTCAATGTACAGAATTACAACTGACAACTCAGTCGCTACGCATAGCCATCATTAAGTGGAAAATCATGTGACCAAGAGAGGCTTATGATCTCATTTCCCTTTGGTTGTTAAATGAAGCACTGTGTTCACTAAATGGAACATCACGTGACCATGGTTTACAATTTAACTTCTACCCTCTCTGTTAACTTTCCTTGTCTTAAGCCAATTGTGAAGCACATGAACAGTGATCACATGATTGTGAGACACTTTGATGGTCATTAATGGGAGGATTTGTCACAAAGTCTTTTTTTATTCTGTCAACACTGAGACAGTTGGTAAGGAAGGACTACCTGTAACAAAAATAATGGTATTTTAAAAGACACTGAATATATACAAGGTATAAATTAATGGCTTTAGATTTCATTGTGTAATAATAAAATAATTTTTTTTACTGGATTTATCTTCACTATACTCTTTTCAGCATCTAATTAAAGATCCTAATTATATTTCTTTTCATAATACTGGTACTTCAAAGCCATGATCAAAATATATGAAGGACCTCACTTTTCATCTTATTTGGCCTCTTCAGAGGGTTTTTTTTTAATTTAATTCTTTTATGAGATATGCTATGTGACTACAAGGGAAGTCTACTAACTCAAAAATATTTTACTGCATCTCTGAGAGCCAATTGTTAAAATGTCATACTATACCATTGAGAAATCCCATTAGTGAAACCAAAGAACATTGTTTCACTCCACCGATTTAGTGAAATGTTGCCAGTGAAATCTGCATTTTCTCTGCTGCATTTTCTTATGGGAATTCCTGCCTTTTCCTAAGGAGACAAGGATGCTGCTAGAATGTGTAAGTTGTTTTCTTGAAAACCCTTACGTCACATTGGAATTAATTTTGAAATTATCATTACTTCCTTGTGGTTTTGGCACTCCAAACCCCTCTGCCTTATTCAGTCAAAATTTAGCTCTTTTGGTCTTCTTTTTAGTCTGTCATCATCCCCTGTTGCAATCAGATGGTACTAATTTCCCATAAATAAATTGAGTAGTAATTTCATCTATGCAAAGAATACCCAATCAATCAGAATTCCAGGACAAATTATTTGAAAAGTTTGAGGAACATTGCAAACTATTGTCACTGGAAATGACAAAATAGCCACATCATGTTCCCATTGTTTTTACAAGGAGTAGAGTCACACAGGGAAATTAAACTTCATATTTATGGCACTTTCTCTCTCTGCCTGATTTCTAATATCATACATATCTTTACTTGTGTTGAGCAGCACCAAAGAGAATAAACTGATAAACTTACAGTATATTCCAAGAACAGAATATATGAATGAATGTGTATTTTCCATTATAACCAATATGTTCAGCAGAACTTCTTGAATTAAAATGATGAAATGCATTTTTTTTATCTTTTATTGTTATTTCATACACAGATCAGCTGGCAGAAAAATGTTTCAAGTTCATAAAACTTTTATTAAGATATAATGCTTCCCCTGTTAATTTTAGAAAGCTGTAGATGTGAATTTTAGATGTTTTACAAAACTATTTGTTTTATTTATAACGTTATTTACAACACCAAGTTGTACTATTTTTCAGCTATTAACCTGCCTTTTAGGAACCATAACTTTTTATTAATTTATACATTAAATCTTAATCAGACTGTGCTATGTATAAGAAGAAGAAAAATCTAATTTATGGATTGTTTTTAAAAAAACACCTACATCCTAAATCTAAAATGTTAGAAAATCTTTCTCCATTATTTGTAAGTGAGAATGCCTCAATGATACTAAAAAAATTCTGCCTTAACTGACTAAAACAAACATCATTGTCAGCTTTCTTAACTGTCTGCTGAATTCAATGCCTCCTATTATTTTCACAAAAGTTCACATGATGCCTTTAGATAAATATTTTTGTTGAGTATCAAAAACACATGGTTTAAGGAATAAAAACTCAGATTAATGAATAGAAAAAAAATATTATCTCACACCACAAGAGTGTTAACTTATTTTATTTTAATTTTATGTATATATGATCACAGAGTTTGAATGTGAATGAATCTGTTTACCATATTCACTGTTTTTTAAAAAATACAATCAGCAGTATTCAGAGGGACTATAAACATTTAGTTCTTTAATACGGAGTCCTCAAAAAGTGTTCTCATGCTTGAGGCAACAGTTTACTGGTAGTCCGTCCTCTTTTATGACATTGTTTGTAACATGATAATCGAGAGTACCTAGTCACTTTTGAGGAAAGTTTTTTGTCTCAGTTATGGATTGGTGGTTCTAATGCTTTATTAAAATGAAATATTAGGGCTATTTGAAATAAATGCAAAATAGAATGGAGTCCTTATTTTAGATACCAAAGATTTTTAAGTAACCAAAATAACTGATATGTGTTCACAATATGCTTCTCCTCCCTCTCTCATAAACCTAGCTGACTCTTTATGCATTATTTCTTATTCTTTTATTTCTTTTCTTCCCCTTTATGATTACAGTACAATTAAACTTTACAAAACTGTAAAAAGTAAAAAAGTTTAATAATATAAATGAAAAGGCCAGAATAGAGAGGAAGATTTTGAGCTTCTTTCTGGAGATGGAAAGAGTAGGGGGTTTATGCTTGGGAGCATAAAAAAAGACATCTTCTCCAATGTGTCCAACAAGTGGACCTCTTATGTGTTGATATCCTTAGGAAGGTGTCTCTTGCCAGTCTTAGTATCTGGCTAGGTTCAGTCAAGCTAAATCCTTAAATTATGATGCTGCACAGGTCTTTCAAGGTTTGGATGAGTTTCTGTGTTTTCTTGTAATAATAGTTGATAACTCGATGTTCCATGGACACTAGTGTAAGGACATTCTTTTGATGTCTGTGAATCTTTTTATCATACCTAATTTTGATACTATAATTAAAAACAAATCTAGACTTTTCCTTTTCAAATAAAATGTTAGCTTCATCATTACTTTTAAAATAATGATTTAGTACCCCACATGGCATTCCTAGTAAGTAAAAATATTGGGTGGTCACAACAAGCCAGTGCTTTGTTTGGAAATGTGCCCACCAGCTGGAATGGAAAGAGTTGCTAAAGGAAGTAGCAGGGAACATCCTCAGCAATTTTTTTTTCCTGATAAATGGGTGCCCTGTGGCTGATCATTCAACTATAGCAGCCATTTTATGAACAAGGAAACTCTCCTATGGAAACTTTTGAGACAGCGTCCTCCAGGTCTCAGAAGTGATTAATTAATTCAGAAATAAATGTATGCTTTTTAAAAATAATTTCTTATTTTCCTTTCTCTCCAGCCCCCCTTTTCTTCTTTTGGGCAAGATGGCAAATCAATTGCGTTTTGCTATGCTTTTTTGTTGACATTGCTTGAATAGCTTGTGAAATGAATTATTGAAGTGTTAATTCAGGAGCTGGTTGGAATACAATCCTTACAAAGAGCTGCTAAAAGACAACTCTTAGATAAAATCTGTCAACGCATTAAATTTCAAACCAACAGTCTCCATCAAGCTTTTTAGCAGCTGAATTGGATGGATGTCTTCTCAGCATTTCTCAGGGAATACATACATTTTCAATTGACTTCTTGGAAGCAGACTTTCCCTTTTTAGATTAGTAACAGTAGTGAAAAAAAAGAACAATGGGCTAGATAATCATGATGTTGCCCTGTAGGAACTAAACCATGGGAAGCTATTTAGATTGCAGGCTACTGGCATGACGATAGCATAAATCTCTGGCTAGGGCTGCTTATATATTTGCTGGCTGAAACATTGACTTAAGCAAATTTTTATGGGGTGAATCTGTGGCTCAAATAGACACCAAAAACTTTAGAAGAAACAAATGTCAGATAAAGTGATTTATTATGGACCGAGCCCTCAATTTGTATCTATTATAGGCCTGTTCAGAGCTCAAGCACAGCATCTATGACCTCAATATGGAAAGAGATGAAATAAGTATACCTCCACAACAATGATCTGTCAGCATCTTTACCATGCCTCAATATTTTTTTTATCATCGATTCATCTTGTGCAATGGGAGGATTTTACTGGTTACTATCGATGGTTACTGGGTGAACTGAATGGCATGTCACACCAAGAACATTTATATGTTTGTTCAAATTTCCAAGATGGGACAGTAGTATGCATATTTTTGAAGTGCCCTATTAATCAATCTTGGAGAGTAGAGTTAATTTCCCCTCTTATCATAAGTTACCAGACCAATATTACATGATAAAAAGCATTACATCTAAATGACCAACTTTAGGAGATTTCTAGAGTGGTGTCCAAATTTTGCAAAGACAAAGTTACTTAAACTGAAAATACTCAAAACATCCTTAGTTTGCACATAAATAGATTTAATAGAATTGTTGTCTTTTATAATCTTTGCTCAATCTTTTGTCTTGCTTTGATTTATGCTTGTGTATTTTAATAAAATAAAATTTCATTCATCAAATTGTATAAGAACTAGAAGGAAAAATATGCAAGAGTTAATTGGCTTAATTAATTCAAGCCTTCCTTTTTCAGAATTTTTTTTTGTTTATTCAAAAAATGTGGAGCTGAACAGGGATATGCACATTTGTTCCACCCAAAATGGAATTTTCATTCCTGCAATTATATATGGGATGCCTTGTTATGGCTAAGAATGTATAACCAATTATAGGAAGAATCTTTTGTTCCAATCATTGCACTCCATGTAGGAAAGCTGGCATTGGATTAGTAGAGAATTGGATGGTACATGAATTCACAGTGTTTGCATAAGTTTGACTAGAATTGGTTGTCATGATTGGCTCATCCACAGACAAACTAGATGGTTACCCATGACACCAAATTTCAAGAAGGAAAAAAAATGTCAGGCTAATGATTGTATGATTTGTCTAGAATGCTGATGGCCAGTTGTTGGCTGCTGGGGCTGATCCTGGTGCTTTAATTGCTTTATTTTACTTCCTAAAAAGTAAATAACACATGATATTACAATCTTCTGTTTATGGATTGACTAATCTCTTCTGCTACCACTTAAGTTTAGTAACCAATCTGAAGTCCAGTTTGAGCCTGGGGCCATAATGATCATGTAAATATTATGTTGCCTAGCCATTTTGAAGCAGAGTTATATATCATTTGTATTGTATAATTTTAGTAATGTATTCTAAATGATAATCCAGTAGTTCCTGGTGTTAAGGCAAGCTGTTTGAATAAAATACATGTATCTTAAAATAAAGAAAGAAGAAACAATAGCATGATAGTCATCTATACTATGCTGTGAAATCATAGCAATTTTTATTTATATATTACAAAAATATTTTGACAAAATAATGTTAGAGAACATCTTTTTATCATTAATCTCATAACAATTACAAAATCGGGTGAGAAAATGAAAAAGAAAACCACCTTAATATTGTTGTTGTCATAAAACACTGGGGGCACAGCAGTGCTTAATATGCTAAATTAGTTTACAAAATTGGAAAATAACTTACAACTGTAAAAACAATCACATTGATTATACAAAAGAAAATAATAATGAGTCAAAATTTGCTACCTGAATAGCTGAAAAAAATTAAGCATAAAATTTAGACACTATAATGCACTTGGGTTTGCCTTATTCAAAATCACACAATTTCTAAGATAGTTTTGCAGAAGGGCACTTAACAAAAGGCAGTAGAAATAATTTAAATTGTGTATATGGTTGTTTTTCTTTGGTATTTTAAAATATAAAGAAAAAAACATCCAAGTAGATCATTTATTTATTTATTATTTATCATTTACTGAACTATAAGAGACTCTTTCACATTAAGGCTGTTTATGAAACTTTAGCCCATGTGCCTTAGATTTGAATTTAAAATCAACAGCATCTCAAAAAAAGCAATACCACACAGTCATTAAAAATAATTGTCAGCAACATTCAAGGAACAGATCAATTTATTCTACAGCTTGTGCAATACACACTGAAATTCACACTGGGAGGGAGGGAGAGAGAGAAAGAGAGGGAGGGACAGAGAGAAGGGGAAGGGGGAGAGGGAGAAATCTTATTTTTTTTCAATTGGAAGGTTTTTCAAATATTTGATTTAAGTTAGCTAAATAAATCTTGGCAAGATTGGGATAAAGAGGTATCCAAACCACTCTTTCTATTTTTATTTGAAATGCCATGTAAATATCTAATTTATAGGAGATATTTGTAAGAGAAATTCCTTTATACCATTCCTTTCCAACCTGGTTCCATGATTGCTTACTCAAAAGTCAAGACATCTGGAATTAGAGAAGTCTGATTTATAATCTCGCAATCAAATATGTATTTTCTGAAAATGAAAAATGCTCAAATCTAATTGGTTTGTGGTTCAATTGAGGTCAAAATATTTTTTTATTCTAATCTCACCCAAATTTTGGAAAGTCCAACTCTCCCCCCCCCCGCAATGTTTTAAATTAATTAAATTGGTGTCATTTAATCTTCCCAGACAATTTTACACTAGCTTCTATTTGGTGGATCCCAAGATTCTCTTAAAAACAAATACCAAGCTTGATTCCATCCATTGTTTGATTGCTGTACTTGATTCAAGTAGTCAAAAGTTCTTCATTAAATTCCTTTGTTGTTTGTACCATCTTTCAACTTTGAAAACATCGATGCCTAAGTCCCACTAAATTAATTAGCTTACTTTTCAGTTCAGATGTAGAATTTGCGTGTGTGTGTGTGTGAGTGAGTGAAAGAGACTTTGTGTTTATAAGCATGTGAAAAAATAAAAGAGGGAATAAAATTTTCAAAAGCATGTTTTCAATAAGTGGACCATTATACTTCGAGAATGTTGGGAAAATGGTTGTCAACAAATGCTCACGGATCTTTTATAAGGTAAAGCACAGAATGCTGAATTCTGTGTCAATTCTGTGTGAAATTTTCACAAGAGTAAACCCTGTTTTTAACATTATGATTTGTTCTGGAGAAAACAACTGAAAAAAACATTCAGCTTGCTCATTTTAGAGTAGGCTGAATGTTGCATTTAAACAAATGAATGGAACATGTTTTTGTCTTTTTTGAAAAGATATGAAGTCATGTGAAACAGAAATAGTTTAAAGAATTTTAGTACACTTGAGAAAGAATAATATTTTTTTGTATTCAGAAGAATCAGGATTTCTTGCTTTTCCCAATACAATTATCCCTGTAGTTTCAGAATATAAACATCCCAGTTTTATTGTGGACACATATTTTATTGAACTGTGCTTTTCAGAGGAGCAGTCCTTGACTTATGACCATTACTACCTAATAAATGTTTGAAATTAGGATGGATCTCCCCAGAGGAACTTATGATCTTTGGAGTAAATCATAAGTACTCCAAAGTAGGTATTTGGGGGCTGCAATAGCTGTGCATACCTCTGTGTTCATGTGGTTGCATTTTTGACACTTTGGCAACTGGTTTACCATTATGGTAGTTTCTTACATCCCACAGTTTGTGACTTTTTTTTGTCAGTTTCCAGTGCTTACTTCCAATTTCTAGCAAAAAATAATAATAATTGGGAAAAAAATAATTGGGGTTTTGTTTAAGGACTACTTTCCTTAACAACTA
This sequence comes from Pseudonaja textilis, assembly GCF_049901715.1. NCBI lineage: Eukaryota > Metazoa > Chordata > Lepidosauria > Squamata > Elapidae > Pseudonaja > Pseudonaja textilis. The sequence goes on from NC_141992.1 coordinate 58,523,826, forward strand.
CTGCAAAAACGGCTAAAACTTCAAATCTGGTTATGTGATGCCTGCACTTGTGACTGTAATGAGTTACTGTATGACTATAATTCTGGGCTTAATTAGGGTTGCAGGTTGAGGATTATCTGTACAGCTCTTAGAATTGGTACAGAATAAAATGCTGTAGGTTCTCCTGCTTGACTAGAAGATTTGCAAGGTCCCTTCCAGGTCATTTCATTCTAAATTCTAAATTCCTAGTCCAAATTCCCAAATGTCTCAGAATTCTCAGGATGGTAATCTCAACATAGTTGAAAGATGGTAGGCTGGAGAAGAAACTAAAGCTTTATGTAAATTAGCCAATGGAATTTTAATTAACTAAAAAGAAGTGCCATTATTGTTGGGCTCCGGGTATCCATCTGTGCATCCTGGAGCATGACATATCTGATGGGGCTATCGGGGGGCACCATGCAGGTCCAGCCGACAACCCCCCTACCAGTTTCCCGGAGAGGGGGTGAATTGACCTAGGATCCAGCAGATCCAGTGGATGCTAATAGCCATCTGGGGATATAGATGCTGAAATATGAACCGCTGGACATGGACATTGGGCATTGGAAAATCAAGACAAGATGGGAAGAGAGTGGGGAAGGTTGGGAGACATAAAGAACAGTGAAATAGGGTAAGGTGCAGGGACATAGGCACGGGGTATGCTCCGGAGATGAGTGGAAGACCACATTTAGCTGTCCACTGGAGAGCTACCAATTCTGGCCATACTACCCTGAATGCACCCGATCCAGTCAGATCTCAGAAGCTAAGCAGGGTCAGGCCTGGTTAGCACTTGGATGGGAGACTGCCTGGATACAACAATTTCTCAGATAATCAAAATTGTGTAGCAGCACTAAAAACAATGCATAGTTTTAAACTCTATCCATGTCAGTTCTTTGTTCAGAAATGTAGTTTATTGTACAGTTAGCTGTAGTTTACATAAACAAGAATGGCGTGGAAGTAAGATTAAGTCATGGAGTTTAAAGCCTTAATTTTTGGGTGGAAAATAATAGAGCTGCCAATCTTGCTTTGGGAATCCTTCTAGTGTTTTATAACCAAACTATTGCTATAGTTTCATATGTTGGCAAATTCGTATTTTTAAGACACATTTTTTTTCTATATGATTTATAATTGAATCAAAGAATAATGGGGGGAAAGTATTCTAACACTGACAACTATAATGAAGAATTAAAAAAAGAGAGAGGAAGGAATAGATTTGTGCCTCTATTTGTGCCTCACCACCTACACTTGCTTCAGTGATATATTACATAATGGACATGCAAAATTTGAAATACTTAAGATTACCCCAGATTGTCTTGGCAAGTTTGTCATCCCACAGTTCACTTTTCACATACAATTTCACAGATTGTATGCCAAATTCAGGGGTGGGATGCTACCGGTTCTGTCTGGGTCTATAGAACCAGTCGCTCTGAAAAGCAGCAAACGTAAGGTCAGGCTCTTACCTGACCTTTATTTCCTGCTTTTTCAACCTCAGCTGCTTTGCGTGGCATGGCTGAGGTTGAAAAAGCAGTAAAAAAGGCATTTTTCAAACACTGCGCACCTGCACGCAGCCCTTATCATCTGTCTGGGTGGCACAGCTTTAGGTGTATTGCACACGTGCGCAGCGTGTGTCTGGTGCAAACCATAATCACCAAACCAGTAGTAACACCGGTTGAATCCTACCCCTGGCCAAATTGATTTCATAGCAGTAAGAAGTCAGTATCACTAAAAGGGACCTAATCACATTGTTTTGGCTTTTTTGAGTGTGAATGGTAGGAGTGATATGGATATGACAGGCTTCTGACAAGCATGTTGCTTAAATTCAGCTGCAGAATGGCCAAGCTTTAGCAGCATGGTTTTAAGCTTATGGAGATTGGGGTGATGGAGATGGAAGTCCTTTTGAGAACCTCCTGCTCCCATTCTGATCCTTAATTTTGAAATACTGTATCCTCCCCTGCCCCCATCAGAATATTCTAAATCAACAATTATACAAATAAATATCAGGATGGCAATCAGGATGTCTGATTTTGTATAATATATGAATCCGTATTTATTTTCTTTCCATACATTATCAATAGACTGCTTAAACTTTATTTTGAAATAAATCATAAATAAATTATTTATGATTTGCCTGATTTGTCCTTTGAAACTATGCATTATGACTTTGTTGATCATTTTTGCAACTGCTAATGAACGAAATCTTTGATGTATTGGGAACCATGCCTTTCACAAGGTCTGCTAAGGAAATGTAACATCCATATAAACAAGTCTTCTTCAACTTAGGGGTCTCTAGAAATTTTGGTTGGGAATCTTTGTAGTCCAATACCCCTAACACAGTAGGATCAAAAGTGGGGTGATAATTAATTAATGATCAGGCTACTTTAAAAGAAGTACATTAATAAAATTATGATAGTTATAAGGCAGAATTACTATAAATTTGGAATTGCACTCTAATCCTTCAAGCCTTAGTTAGGTAGTTCACATGTTTAAACAGAGAATAAGAGTGAACCATAACTTGTAAATTTGAATGTAAAAGGAAAATATGCTTTGGGGTATTGAAAAAAAAGCAGCAACAACTAATTGAATTGGAATATGCAAAAGGAGATAGAGGAAAGACAGAACAAATTAGCACTAGCCTTATTCTTTATCTGTTTCTTTGAGTAATAGTTTCCATTTTAGTTTTAAAGAAAAAATGTATTTCTATTGTGCTGGCTGCATAGGAAAGATTTAAAACCTCTGGAAAAGGAAAACATGGGGAAAATGTCAATTTTCTCATAGCTATAGCATTTAGACCTATATACCACTTTGCAGTGTTTTACAGCCCTCCCTAAGTGGTTTACAGAGTCAGCATCTTGCCCCCAACAATCTGGGTCCTCATTTTATCAACCATGGAAGGATAGAAGGCTGAACCAACCTTGAGCCTGGTGAGATTTGAACTGCCAAATTGAACAGCTGGCACTCAGCAGAAGTAGCCTGCAGGACTGTACTCTAACTACTGCACCACCATGGCTCAAATAATTATTTCTGTGCCATATTACTTAGATGAAACATCTTTTACATTTGAAGATAGTACAAAATATATCTGTAGAATAAGAGAAGCATGTCTATTAGTAATTATAGTCCCATACTTATCTTAAGGCAATTAGTTGAACTATTCTGTCTCATCCAGAAGCATGTAAAAATAATTTAGCTTCTTTGTACTGACTCAGAAAATAGTAGAGTATGAAAGTCCCTTGACTTCAAACTACAACAGGTAATAGATAGTAATAGGTAATTTAAACAATCCATGAAACCCTAATACCTCTGAATTTGAGTATCCACAGCATTATGCTGTTTTATTGGCTGAATGATGGAGTTAATATTTGCAAGGACCAAAATGCCAGTTCAATAAATACATTATTTTTTCTTCTTTTTATATTTATATATATATTTATATATATATATAAAACATGTATATAACATGTATATTTTACAGACCCCATAGCAGTATGGGAAATAAAGATCCTTCTACAAAAAGAAGATGTTAAGTTAATGTACAAAATAAAGCTTTAGTGTTTTTTTTAAAAAAAAACCCATCTGGGCAAGAAAGTCTTATACCAGTTAGTAGTGCTAGCACTTCTTTGCTTGAAAGGCCCAGGTGAAGCAAGGAATTGAGAAGATATATTATCAGGTGAATGTTATCTGCTTTCCCTTTTTGGATATTGCACCTCAAAGACCTTCTTTTGTCAGGAAGGATTCAGTAGATCTAAAAGAACAGAAGCCATTGCTGTGAGCACAGAGACAATGCAAAGTGATGCTATGGTGCTTTCAAAGGCACAGCTTTTGAGGTGATGGTGGAATACGAGGTCTGGGTGTGGCTGTTGCTCCACCTGGTTTGAGAACCAAATAGATGGGTTGACAGAGATGAGTCCATCCGTCATTCTGATATCCGAAGGCATGGTGGTTGTGCTACAAATAAACACATGAAGAAAATATTATTCCATTTAATTCTGTTCAGGTGAGTTGGGAAAAATAAATAATATTTTGGATATTCATTCCATTTTAATAAAACTGGTGCATAGTCAAATAAAATCAAGAGTACCAATAAAGGAGAATATTTGTAGCTCAGGGTTGAAATAAAGGGTCCTTGGTGCTCTCTGAGCTTGCTTGTTTTCTTGAAGACGTTTCATTACCCAACTAGGTAACATCATCAGTGCTAGTGAAGATATTACCTAGTTAGAGTAATGGAACATCTGCAAGAAAGCAAGCTAGCTCAGAGAGCACAGCAAGGACTCCTCAAAATAAAAAGTCTCACTAATCTTTTGAATAAAAAAAATGGCCACACATAATTACTTTCCCCTCATAGTTGTCACAGGAAAGGGGTAATATAAGAAATGACATTTTTTATGTTTAAGATAGAAATAAACAATACAGTCTACTGTGGCAATGGAAAAAGTCATCCTTTAGTTGAACTCAACTCCTGCTGACTGAGGCAGTTTTCTGGCAACAGTGGGTAGTGTTTTTGTGCTTCTTCTTCCTAATGTTATCTACAGATCTGGTTTGTAGTGGTTCAAATCAAGTCCATATATGTTCTAATCAGGTTCATCAGAATGAAACTCTGCTATATTCTGCCTTCTGTTGGCATGAAATAATCTTCATCTGCACTTCATTTGCAACAATAGCAGTGTCATTTTTTTAATTCCACAAAAAAACCTCTTTAACAATCTTTAATAGCAGTATCCTGGCAGTGTTTACTTGAATAATATCCCCTTTCCCTCAGCAAATACAACTGTATGTTAAACTATATGAGGGACATGGGAAAGAGTTGAAGAATGCATTTGGGAGAAACTTCAGAGTAAAAAGAAGAATTAAGAAACAAGATAGGTCATAAAAAGAAACAAAACAGAGAAAAAGGCTTAGAGTTTTCTCATTTGCAAATTCATCTGAAAATTATGTAGTTATTGACTATTTGGCATTTCCAATGGAAAGAGGATTGGTTTTAAATTTTGTCCCAGAAAACACCTAGTTTTTTCTTAGCACAGCCCACAAGCGTTTCAAACTAAAACTATCATGTGGGGTCACTAACATTATTATTTTTGAGATACTCTAGATGAAAAAGACCCCACACCTTTCAATAGACAATAGGCCTGTTCTTATTGAACATACTTTGCCAAGTTATTCCCTCCCCCCTTAGCTAGATTATGAAAATGAAATACTACTGTATATATTTGAAAGATAGTCTCCACTGACAAAAACTGGTGCTTAGATTTACTGTTTCAGACAACTGCAGAGGGGTGAATGCCTTGAAAAATCTAATAACCTTTGAAGCATGTGCTTGGAATGATTATTCCATCTCCAATCTAATGAATTAAAGATGTGAGAGGGTTTTTTTTTAATTTGGCAAAAAGAATTTCATCCTTATTAAAAACAGTCTGTCAGGAAATGATAGTTCATTCTTTGTAATAAAAAGCAAAACAATTCTGAAGTTGCTACAACTGCTCAGGCTGATGTGGCTGAAAAATATCATGGATTTTCATGAAGTGCCTGTGTGGTCCTCAGACAACACAGAACAACGTTAACTCTCCCTTTTGCCCTCCCAAAAGCACTTTGATTCTTTTTGTAATATTTTGGAAACATCTCTTTACAATACCATATACTATGACTTATTACTACAGTGGATCCCAAGGTTTTCCAAAGAATCAACCCATTTTTTCATCTAAGTCTCTGCTTTGATAGTAGACTCTTTCTGTATGTATCATTTAGTTTGTCAATTTTTCTCAGCTAGACAAGGCAGAAGGAATTCTGGATAGGTATAAAGTCTGGATAGTTAAAAGACTGTCCTACAAAAAGGTCTAACTGCATTCCCTAACTGACTGACATCTCTGAGAGGCACCATACTGGGCAAATCTCATCCCTAAGCAGAGACAAAAACTATTTCACTATGAAGTTATTTAAGGCTACTTAATTAATATGAAACTAAATGACTATATTTGGAAACACAAGTTGAAATGAGCTTCAAATTCTGCTATTGTAACAGGAGTTTTGTTCGCAGATCTTTTATCTTTCTCTTATGTGGGAGTTAAGGAGTATTTAGCTGTCTTGGCCGTGCATATTCCATATTATTATCTTTTTGCAACAGTATAAACTTGAGGTAAAAAGCAAATTTGATAAAAAGCCAATTCTCAAGAGCACATTTCCTTCTTGTTCATTGCTCAGAAGAAGTGTTTAAATGGGACAGACCTTGAAGAAACAATGTACTCTTCTCCCCTTAGATTATTAGGAATTATTAGCACTCCAAATAGTCTAAGAGTTGAACAAAGCTTGGGCTTTGTTCTTTATTTTGTCTGCCAAAGCCCACAGCAGTCAGTTGTGGCCCTGAAAATTTTGAGAATCCTTGTGTTGTACAGATCAAAATTTCATTTTTAAAATGCTGATTTATTGCTAGGATCTAACTGAAATGATATCACTAATGTTATTCATTGGAAGAGTTTTTTTATTATTTGTTTGTCAAACATGTATAAGATAACAAGTATAAGTATGAACATGAACAAAAGAAGTAAATACCGATAAATGGGGACAGTAGGACAGGGACAGTAGGCACATTGGTGAGCTTATGCACGCTCCCTTTAAGGACCTCTTAAGAATGGAGTGAGGTCCACGGTAGGCAGTTTGTGATTGAAGCTTTGAGGGTTTGAGGCTGTAACAATGGAGTCGGGTAGAGCATTCCAGGTGTTGACTACTCTATTGCTCATATTTTCTGCAATCGAGTTCGGAGCGGTTTACCTTTGCCCGTGTATTATTGTGGTTGAAGCTGAAGAAGTTGTTGACTGGCAGGATGTTATAGTAGACAATTTTTTGAACTATGCTTAGATTGGACTGCAGGTGGCACAGTTCCAGATTGTCCAAACCCAAAATTTCAAGCCTAGAGGCATAGGAAATTCTATTGTGAGTAGAGGAGTCGAGTACTTTTCTTGAGAAATACCTCTGAACCCACTAAATTGTGTTAATGTCCAATATACAGTGTAGGTTCCATGTGGACGAGCTGTATTCGAGAATTGGTCTGGTTTTTCACACACATTTGTTTAGAAAAGGCTCTCATAGTAGAAGAGGTGAAAGGAAAGAGAGGAGGACAGCCAGTAGCAAGGTGGATGAGCTCAGTTATAGTGGTGATGAAGACCTGAAGGACCAAGTTAGGGACAGATTGTTGTGGAGAACATTTATATGTGTGGTCACTAAGATTTGATGGCACACAATCTCTCACTCAATTAATTGATTTGTTACCATGCAAGTTATTTCACATTAATTGCATATCCAGTTGCCATACTTGCAACAGACTTGATAGCCCCAAAGGATGAAGCATTGTAGTGAAATAGGTGAAGCTGTTCTCCATGTCTTGAAAGAGTAGAGGCCTCATTCTTTTAATCATCTTTTCTCCTTGTTGGAGAGGCAACATTCTGAAGGGTCATGCTTTAAACACTGTAAAAAACCTACTACTGAAATTTAAACGTATGTTGTAACCCACTGTATCTATTTAGCACAATTATGAGTTTCGTGTTGCTTTTCTTTTCCTCATAGTATACTGATTTCCTTCTGGAAAATGTGAACCAGTTTTAAATTAATTATGTTTAAACTATAAGGCTACTAACATGTAAACAGATCAGAGCCCTCCTCCCACAATTATTCATGATTTTGGGAACATGTAAAAAAGAATATCTAAGAGAGATAAAGCACTTTTTGGATTCAAAGTCATAAATAAATTATTGGTATAGTAAAAGAAAGGAATGAAGTTACCTAAGTATTACATTAGTATGCAATACTAATGGAGAAATGATAGGATAAGGCTTTCATGTGGGTCATTTTAGGACAGGGGTCTCCAACCTTGGCAACTTTAAGACTTGAGGACTTCAGCTCCCAGAACTCCTCAGCCAACTGGCTGAGGAATTCTGGGAGTTGAATACCACAAGTCTTAAAGTTGCCAAGGTTGGAGACCTCTGCTTTAAGACATCTGACTGTTTCTCCATTTTTCCAATTCCTAAACTTTCATAGGAATATTTACTAGACAATATTTTAACAAAAGAAGTATAGGATGATTTAGAATTGGAACAAAAACTAAAGTCAGAATGAGAAAATTGCTTACTTGGGAAACAAAAGAAAAGGGAAAAAAATCTACTGGCATGATTTTTTTTAAAACTGAGATTTTACTGAGACCTCGCAATTCAAACAGCAGCTTATTTTCTTAAAATATTTGTTTAGAAGATTTAATTAATATATTTGGCATGCCTTGACTATTAACATAAGACAAAAAATCTCAAGTAAAAGCCATGCATGGAAAGAGAGATTTAGACATTGTCAATTTATTTACAAAGTCTGCATTATTACTATTAACCTTCTCATCACTCCTTATCAGTCATCCCCTCCCACTTGTGACTGTATGACTGTAACTTTGTTGCTTGTATCCTTACGATCTATATGGACTGTTTTCTAGTGTGATTTGATTGCTTATTGTACCTTATGACTATTATTAAGTGTTGTACCTTATGATTCTTGACTCTTGATTAATGTATCTTTTCTTTTATGTACACTGAGAGCGTTTGCACCAAGACAAATCCTCATGTGTCCAATCACACTTGGCCAATAAAGAATTCTATTCTATTGTTTATGCTCTTCCATTCTTTTACCTGCATGTTTTATCTTCGTTTATCATATCTATCAGGCAACTAGGTCTCCCAAGAGCAGCTGTTGCACTACTTGCACAGGTGCAGCCTCATGAACCTGGGCAGGATTGTGCTGATACAACTAAAATGTAGATATGATCCTTTTCCAATAGTTGATTTATATGCATGGTGTTATGTACATGGTGTTACATGAATATGTAATTTAATATATGTACATGTAATTTACGGAGTGCTCACAAGTCTACATAATCAAACTTGACTAGGTTGAGGGTGTTTTTCCTAATTCCTCTTTTGCTCACATCATTGTTTTTAAAAACATCCCAGAAAAAAAGAAATGGCAACTATTTCCTTTCCACCTTGTTGCCAACACAACTACATGGATGTGACCATGAAGTCCCCAAGAGTCAACCTTGACCTGAAGAAGACCTTACTTATTATGTAAATATAACTAGGATAGTAAGGTAATCATTTATTTTATAAAAGTCTCATCCAGTCTTTCAAAGCATTGCTCCTCTTCTCTCTCATGACAAGTGTTGCACTCATGTTGTGAACATCAACCATACCTTCTCTGGGGCTTTTAAGTAATGGAGAAATGGTCTTATCCATTCAAGTGGATACCATTACATATGATCTGTGCCTTCTTGAGCAATTTTGAAATGGGGCTCTACATCAGAGATACAACTTCCTACTGATTTCTGGAAAGAAAACCAACTTCCATTCCTTTGGGTAGGCATAATCTATTTTAAAGGCCAAAAAAATGCCCTTTTGCGAAAGTTACAGACATCCCAAGTGATGTACTGTCTTTTTTCATGATGTCACCATGTCACTGGGGCTTTGGATCCCCAAAATATAGGGAAAACATTTGCAAATCCTTGACAGAATAAAAATGTCCATGCCACTCTCTGATGCCCTTGTTCTAAAGTTGAGAAGCAAACTAAGATAAACATACTCCATTTGAAACTTGCGCTGTGCCTTCTCTACCTTATCCTTGTTTCAGGTTTTGATGTATCTTGCACAAGTATATTATGAGATCTGAGAAATGTATGGAGTATATATATTGAGCTGAAATATTCAAGAGATGAGTAAGTTTCAATCTGACATCCAAAACTGGGCAATCATATCCAAAAATAATCTGAAGGCCCTTCTTTGTGCCCAACCCTGTGCAGTCATTCATTTTGTACAGGTGAGGGTTCAAAAGGTATTTAGGAAAAGGAAACATATGGAAGTTTCAGCATCTCTCTATTCTCCGCAGCTCTAAGAACCTTTGCATATTGAGCATAAAGAACTGAAGGGCTGATAAATAAGCATAGGCAGAACTCCTGAAAACAGGGAAGGTTGCAAATATGAAGGACTAGTCTTAATCAGGTCTTGTCGTTTTCACACCAATGCCACGATGTTTGAATTAAGACTTCAATTAATGAACCTGATGCAGAAACAGGGCAGATAACATATGCACATGTATACACCTCCCCATGGCCTTGATATGTATACACCTCCCCATGGCCTTTGATAGAAACTTCACAGCTTCATAGCTTTTGGAGGAAGTGAGAGTACACACAAACAGCACAGTTCATGAATTCACAATAGCAAAATTCACCTTGCAGGATCAACTTAGTATAATTAAATATTCATCATGACAGAGAGTTCTGCTCCTCTCTCTCTCTCTCTCTCTCTCTCTCTCTCTCTCTCTCTCTCTCTCTCTCTCTCTCTCTCTCTCCCTCCCTCCTCCCTCCCTCCCTCTCTCTCTTCATAACTATGTATATACTTATACCTATTATCTTGTAAATGATTGATAAATCAAATAAATAAATAAAAATAAATACACTGCCTAAAAAGGAAGGGCAAAATGTCTGAAATTCTAGCACGATTGATAAGAGCTATTTCTGGCTACAATTAGTGCAGTTTATTGCAGTTGCCTTTAATCACTCCTTGTACATCTCTCCATCTCCCTCCCTCCCTCCCTCTGTTTTCTCTCCCTCCCTCCCTCTCCCTCTTCCTCACTCCCTCTCCCCAACCCTCTCTCTCCCTCCCCTCTCTCTCTGTGCAAATGTTTAAGCTAAAAGATTTGCCAAAGCACTTTAATAGTAATGATGTTTTCCTTTGGTATTGAGTATCTATTGTCCACATGCTACAAAAATGTCATTTTTTTTTCATTCTTATCCTTTCAAGTGGAGAGCACACATGCTGGGAAGGAAAGGAAACTTTGCTCCTGAGATTTAAGAAACAGAAACACAAAAATAAAGACTTCAGCATTATAGGAAGCTGGGGACAGACATAAATTATTATTTACCTTCACAAGTAAATAATAATTATCAAAAGATTTATAATTGAGAGTCCTTATGCTCTGTTGATTGTCTTGTCTTCTTTTCCCTGATTTTACACAGACAGCAATAAAGGTTATATGAAGCGGTTGAGAATGCTCTGAATCTAGAAACAATGTATATCTGTAGAGTTTCTTACAGATTTTATAGCCCTGTCATGAATTAAGGAGATTAAATTACAAGAGTTTTCCATGTGGACCTAAGGAGTCTTGTCCTTTCAAAGCAGCACGAATGACAGGGTTACTAGAAATAAGCACATGATACTCACCCTTCTTCTATCCGGACCCATAGATCATTGAATTGCCTTTGGCGGTGGATTTTATATTGTTTCTTGTGCCAGTTTTTCTGCCGTCCAAATTCTTCTAGCTGGCTGATGCTATCTGGTAACAGGAGGTGTGGAGGAAGGCTATCTTCTTCATTGGCAGGAGGAGGTGCTGAAGACGAAGACAACCGTACATGCTCAATGACAAGCGGGGCAGCTGTTGCAGAAGAAGGGTGATATCTGCTTGCCTTGGGACTGCAAAATAAGTTGATTCATCAAGAAGTGATGTGTGAAATAGGATAGAGAAATTCAGATATTAAACACAACCTCTGCTCTTCCAAGGCCTCTTAGCTTTATTGTATCAAAGACACTTATACCATGAGCTTTCCTCCTTACTGTACCAATAATCAACATAGATACATATTAATTCAAAGTTTAAGAGACTACAGAACAGGCAGTGCATTCACCCAAGGAAATGTGGGCAGATAATGATACTTGAAATGTTCCCATACAATGGCCATGATAAAGGCAAAGAGTCACACCTGAAGATTTTACTGTCAGTTGGTATTCTCCATATACCCCAAAGGAGTATAGCTTTCATTCATCATGACTTCAATCTTAGCACAATGGAAATGTGTGTACATTGTATTAGTAAGGATTTTAATATCATAAATTGCTTCATGATATTAAAAAACATACTTAAGCATGCAGGTAGTCCTTGACTCACAACCATTCATTTAGTGACCATTTGAACTTACAAAGGCACTCAAAAATGTGACAACCTTTCCTTGTACTTAAGACTATGACAGCATCCCCAAGATCAAAATTTGGGCACTTGGCAACCACCATGTATGTATGACAGTTACAACATCCTGCATTCATGTGACCATTATTTGTGACTTTCCCAGGCATCTTCTGAGAAGCAATGGGAGATGTCAAACTCACTTAATGACCACAGGAGTCAATTGAAGTGATTCCCTTAAGAATTATTAAAACAGCTTGTAAAATTGGACATGACCCACTTAATAACCACCACTTAACAACCAAAATTCTGGACTCAACTGACCAGAACTAACTTGAGGACTACCAGTAATGAGTTCTTTCTTCACTTACATTCAAATATCGACAATATAAGCATTGTATTTAGATAATAAATAATGAACTTTAAGATACTATTTCAAAGCCATTATCTTCCATAGATACTGGGCCACTTCCAGCATTCCTTGATAGAAGTATAATTTTTATTTTGATAGCAAGATTTTTTTTCTCTTCTTTTTTTTAAAGAGAGGGCAGTTTCTATTACACTGAGAAATTCTTTTTATTGCCATGAACTCACGCTTCCAAAAGTGTTATTTTGAGACTATATGTATACATAGGGAATTCTTTTCAACATAATTTGACACAAATTGTGAATTGCGTGGGCTTCGCTCTGTTTCCTTTGAGTAGATATGTTTTGCTTTGTCTTTGAAAATACTAATTTACTGCAGTTTTGTAAATATATCCTGAGCTGCATTACCTTATTAGATGAGAAATGGACAAGAAATATAAAGCAGCCACTTAAACCATAGTGTATTAGGGTCAACCTATAAGTTTAATATGTAATTATTCTGCACTTTTGTGCTTTGATCCCTGCAATATTCAGGAACAAGTAAAAATTAATTACATTGGATATAATAATGATATGGCTAGCCAACTTCTACACAAAATACAACAGTCTTGAACTTGAATAGAACTACCAGGTGTTTTTATAGATTTATAGATTTGAATGGATGTATATGTATCTATACTTACATATTTAGATAAAGGACTTTGAAGAAGCAGGATAAAAAGAGCATTGATGCTTTTGAACTTTAGTGTTGGACAATACCACGATAGACAAGAAAACAAACAAATCAATCACTGAACAACTGAACCCAGAGTTCTAATTATGGCAAGACCTAGCTCTCTAGAAATGCTGTAATATTAACAAAGATAGAGAAAGAGAATAGGAAGACCAGAAGTAAAGTGGATGGGCTCAGTTACAGTTGTGATAGATGTACTGTTGGAAGAATGAAGGGCTACTGGAAACATATATGATACTCCTAGAAAAAAAAAATCTACAACTAAGAGTTAACACTATATGATGTCTGTCTGTCTGTCTTTTCATCATAATCATCCTTTTTTAATGACCCCATAATTCCTTGCAAGGTGAAGTCTGGGCAACTGAATGGAGCTGAGTGTTTACTGGCTAGATGCCCTTCCTGTCACCAATGAGGAGGTTATTTTTGGTGCAGATATATTCTCAGTGTGCTCAGAGAGAGAAATATCTGCCCCTATCTAAGATTGAACTCACAGTCTCCTGATTGTGAGGCAAGAGCTCCATCTCTAGACCGCCTCACTATCTATCTATCTATCTATCTATCTATCTATCTATCTATCTATCTATCTATCTATCTATCTATCTATCTATATATCTGAATATTGTGGGATTCTCTGTTTTCAATTACTTTTGCATATTCAGTAAGATCTAAGAGAGATGGCATGTTCTGAATCCTGTCATTTAGGCAAATGTGATGAGATAATCTGTTATTACTCTATCCTTTGGAATAGCATTGTTCCTGAGATTTGGCTGGTCCCCATAAAGCCTTGTCTTTTAAAAGGCATTAAAAACATGGTTGGTTTGTTTTTTTGTCCCCAGACATCAAGTCTGGGTGTGATAGGTTCCACTGAATGCGTTTGTCTTGGTGCTTTGTGTGCATATGTCTCAGTTTTGGTTTATGTTTTTATGTTTTTCTATTATGTGCTTGGTATGAAATTTACTACTGTTAGTTGATGATGGAGGCCATCATCACTGAGCCATGTACTGACTGGGTGGCTATAAAAATGTATATAAATGATCCACAAATTGAAACTATGTTGTCAGCAGTAAGTTATATCTTTTCAACCTGACAAAGTGTAAATTCTTTGGTCGTAAAATAGTCTGGCCACTTGTGCAACCAGTTCCAGAAAGGGCTATTCCTTCAATACAGAACCCCAAGTTCTTACTTTGTAGCTTTCCAACATTCAACTCTGTAACTGAAAGAAAAAGTTATACTTGTAGAAGGCATGGCTTTATGAATTTTCCCTAATTTACCTATCATTTTGAGTCAAACATAACTTTTATATCAATGGTAGGATTCATTTTTCTTTACTACCAGTTCTGTGGGCGTGGCTTGGTCAGCGTGGCAGGGGAAGATACTGTAAAATCTCCAGTCAGAGGTGGTATTTGCCAGTTCTCTGAACTACTCAAAATGTCCACTACCGATTCTCCAGAACTGGTCAGAACCTGCTAAATACCACCTCTGCTTTATATTAATCTTGCCTTGTGGACAATTTAGAAACTACAGCTAGTACAAAGTGTAGCTGTGCTCTTGTTTGACTAGAACCAGTCAATCGAAATATACTCCCTCAGTTCTATTGTACTCCTTCTGAACTAGGATCCAAAATAACATTGGTCAAATTATCAGGAGGACTGCATTTGCCCTTGTTTTAAAAGGCACAACTATTGGTCTACATTAAAAATCACACAGAACTTCTTTGTTCAAAACCTATTATTTGAGACGATGCTTCCCAAGTATTTTAAGCTGTTTTCACCCACATTATCCACTCAGTGCCCAAACTATCAGCGCTATTGGGTATCAATTGATTTTATTACAATAATATGTCATATATTGGATCAAACATTTGCTCTGAGCCTGAAAAAAATCTCTGTGGACAGTGGTTTACCACTCTCTGCATTGCTCCATTCAGATATAATTATAAACCTAGAATTTTTAACCATGGAATGTTGGCTAAACCACATTGGTCAGATTGGTGGCTAATGCTTAAATTAAAATTTTCATTTAAAAGAAATATGGCATAATACCATATCTGAATCCAGCCAAAGGCTGTGAAATAGTTCAGGTAAAGACAGGAAATTAGAAATAGTGCATTGTGGGTTTTCAATAGCTTTCATGAGTAATTAAAATGATTTCAGCACATTCTGAATCATTGTGGTTCACTTTAAACAGATTAGCTTTGGAAACCATTTAATTAAATATATGAAGCTTCCTAGACTGATGGGCTCATTATATTGAGGTGGTGGTGGAGGGAATGAGTGCAGGGCAGATAGGAGTGACTACAAACAAGCTACAGACTTCTGTAGATAAGCTGGCATTCTCTATAGGCGCATGATACCACTTGAAACCTCTGTAACCACTTGGGATAGTACAAAGTGTAGCATCACTTGATTTCAGAGGAACATCAATGAAGACTGAAGAGTTCCATCTACAAAGCAGAAGTGCAATGTGAAAGAAAACAGTGTAAACCAATTCCAATCTACTTTACTGAAATCTTTTTGAGGGACTGACATTCCCTGGAAACATACTGCAACAGCTACAGTTGCTGGACTCCTGAAGTACACATAGACATAGAACTGCTTTTAAAAATGGTCTAGACCAGGGGTCTCCAACCTTGGCAACTTTAAGACTTGTGGACTTCAACTCCCAGAATTCATCAGTCAGCGAAGCTGGAATTTTCGGAGTTGAAGTGGGAATTGAAGTCCACAAGTCTTAAAGTTGCCAAGGTTAGAGACCCCTGGTCTAGAAAGTTTAATTGGTTGAAATGTTAGCTGGGACTGGAAGATTACAGATAGTCCTTGACTTAAGCCCAAAATTTCTGTTGCTAAGCAAGATGGTTGTTAAGTGAGCATTGTTCCATTTTACAATCTTTCTTGCCAGAGTTCTTAAGTGAATCACTGCAGTTGTTAAGTTAGTAACATGGTTGTTAAGTGAATCTGGCTTGTCCATTGATTTTGCTTGTGAGAAGGAAGAAAAAGGGGATCACATGACCCTGGGACATAGAAACGGTCATAAGTCTGAACCAGTTGCCCAGCATCTGAATTTTGATCATGTGACCATGGGGATGCTGCAAGGGTCATGAGTGTGAAAAACAGCCATAAAACACTTTTTTCAGTGTTGTCACTAAGTGAATGGCAGTAAGTTGACGATTACCTGAGTATAAACATATGGCATTGCTTCAATATAATCAGTGATTCCAAGTCCTTTATTGGATCAAAGTCAAAATAATTGGCTTTGATCTTAAGGCCTTTCACGGACAGTTGTTCCTCATTGTAGTCTTGAAAATCTGTGAGTTTTAAAAGTCCTTGGATGCTCTCTTCAGATGAAGTGCTGGCATGCAACCAAGTGTAGACTGCAATTTTAAAGACGTTACCTCAACTCTAATTTTAAAATCAGATAAGCACCTTTTTATTTCCACAACTCTAGTTTGTTTTAACAATTAAAATTCTTCTGTAATCTCTCAGATCTGTTCAGCCTACTTTTTAATTTTCTGCTGTTAGAGGCTATGCCACTTCATATTTCTTTATTTTACCATTCCTATCGTATTTTAAAATATATTTTAGTTCAATGTTATAATTGATCAACTTCTTTTATTTATTAATGGAGAGCTAATTGATGTTATGAAGAAAATAAGATAGCAAATCACAAATGGTAATAAAATGAGTATATTATTTTATAGCATAAAATGTTGTGCATAATAAGGTGTGCTGAGGTTTAAACTGAATTGTCACTTGGATTGGGTTATTTTCACTTCTACAATCAACCATATATATAAATATTTCAACATAATCTGTACTCAAAAGAACTTGGCACTGAGAAAACTAATCTTGAAAAAAATATGTAAGTTGACTTTGTGCTGATATTTTTTTCTCTATCAAATGCTCACACCTGCAGTCAGAGCAGACAAGAATATAGAAATCAAAATTGAATATGGAAGTTAAGGAATTTCTTTCTTTTGATATATTTGCTACTATCTCTACAAAGTTGGTCATGGAATGTAAGATATCCTACAATTTTTAGCTTAGCTATTGTACATGTTGGCATTGTCCTTGTATTTTAATGTAACATTACTCCTATAGATTTATTTCCATATTGTTCTTGTATTTTAATGTTACTCCTATAGATTTATTTCCATATTGTTCTTGTATTTTAATGTTACTCCTATGGATTTATTTCCATATTGTCCTTGTATTTTAATGTTACTCCTATGGATTTATTTCCATATTGAGGAAAACAAAACAAAACATTGCTTATAGCACAGTTTCATTTGGAAAGATGTTATTGTCATGGCACTCTTCCATGTTTTATCAATTAATTTGCAAGTGCAATTTGCAATATTTAAACTAGGCCTTCCTATCCATGTGCTCTTCTTTATGCAGCTGTTTAAATATTAAGTCCTTAGGATAAGGACTTTTTCAAAATGCCCTCTCATTTTAAAAGGCCAGCTTATCAAGCATGTGGAAAAAAAATATCTGTGAGAGCCCCAAACAATGAAATACATTCTCTGGAATTTGCATTTGATCTAACGATCTTTCTTTTAAACAGTTGATTTATATATTTTCACATTACATGTATATGTCCTTAGTGAACTGCATATTGCCTGGATCAATTATTTTTATATAGTAATTCATTTCCCATTCCTAATCTCTACCTATACTATCCAATTTATAAAACTTGTTCAAAAATATTTTGTATCTTGCTTTTCTTTTCTTTTTAGAGTCGGTCTATCCATTTCTGCACAATCTATTTTTTTAAATTATATCATCCTCTGTAGGTGTTTCCTCATTTTTCCAATACTGCACAAATACAATTCTTGCTGCTGTCAAGACATGTAGTATTAAATATAGGTTCCCTTTATCATACTTTTCAGGTATTACACCTAACAAAAATATTTCTGGCTTAAAATCGATGTGTTGTTTTAACATTTGTCCAAGCATTTACATATTTTGTCCAATATTTCGTTGCTTTTACACTTGCCCATCAAATATGGTAATATGTCCCCGGTGTCTGGTTACATTTCCAATCTGACAATCTTTTCATTCCGGCATATTGAACCTTTTGAAGGTGTTATTTAATCTGGGCTTTTATTTTATGATTTTATATCTATCTATCTATCTATCTATCTATCTATCTATCTATCTATCTATCTATCTATCTTCTATCTATCTGGTATTCAGCTTTGTTCAGGTATTTTCCCACGTCATTATAGTTGTGCTTTTAAAGTTGTAGCAACACTTCGGCAGAATCTCATCTGCCATCATCAGGCTTCTGTTCACTCACAGACGAACACAATAGAGAAGCCTGATGATGGCAGATGAGATTCTGCCGAAATGTTGCTACAACTTTAAAAGCACAACTACAATGACGTGGGAAAATACCCGAACAAAGCTGAATACCATACACACACACACATATATATGTCTCGGTGTGTTCGGGTCTTTTCCCATGTAAGATTAAGATATCTTGGCAACGTTTCGGCGAGGTCCCACTTGCCATCCTCAGGCTGGTGCTTTCGGCTTTGTGCCAGTGCATATATATATAAAGATTGTATTTAAGAGGGAGAGACATAAGCTGCATTAACTGGCTTGTTTAGAGAAGAAAACAGGAACAAAACCATCAACAAATAATTTCTTCATATAGTAAGCTATATATGGCTTATCAATGGCTTATTAAAAATAACAACCATTTTTCTGTTCATGCTAGTTCTGGTCAATCAAAGTTGCTTATTGACATGAAAAGGAAAAAACTTTTATTACAATGTTAGATCAGCATATGAAAAAGGATCAATGAAGCTTACTTTTCTACTGGTTGTCCTGCAGGTATGTGCTCCACTTCAAATCCTGCTTGTCTCAGCACATCAATAACAGTGTTGTTGCCCAGGAAATGTCCTAAATCGATGAACAGTTATAACAGAAAACAGTTTGAGAAGCCAATGAAGCACATCCTCAGTTATGCTTTAACTCTGATCTGCCATTCTTTTCTAAAATAAAGATTTCATTTATTGTTGGATTTATAGACAAAGCTATCCAAAAGGATTTGAGTGGGTCATAAAGCAAAAATACCAATCAAATAACTAATCAGCATTGTGATTCTCCTATTTATTTTCCTATTTCATTGCTTGGGGATTGGGAACACTACACTGAAAAGTGTAGTGTTCCCAATCTACACTGAAAAGTTCTTGATGTTGAGCATTCCCGCTGTGACCTGCAAATATTGGGAAAGAAAGCTTCTAGACAGCTTCATGTAGAAACTTTTTGAAACATATGGGAGATGCATTTTGGCATATACTGTACTGTGATGAATCTTCGATGTCTCAATGTAGCTAGGTACATGTAATGAACATGCACTCCCATTAAACTTCATAATTTTTATATGGCAGGGGAAATACAGAGCTGAAGAAGCTTCTTGGATGAGAAGTGAAATGTCTTCAAAGAAAAACCAGAAAATCCAGTTGTTTCTTGAAAAAGCACTTTTGGGACAATCATGACCTGGATGACTGAGAATCTCCATAGACAGGAGAAATAGCTATATGTAAGTCATCTGATTTACATATATTGCATCAGCTTCAGTGTTTCATGTCATTAATGTAAGGCAGGAGGCCGTTTCTTAATCCTCTTCCCAAATGGCTCAAGATGGAATAATTTTGTGATCATTTCTATACATCTCAATCCATCACTGTCTAGATCAGGGCTCCCCAGACTTGGTAACTTTAAGACCTCTATGCTGGCTGGAGAATTCTGGGAGTTGAAGTCCACAAGTCTTAAAGTTGCCAAGTTTGGAGACCTCTAGTCTAGATTATTCTTTTCTATGTGTACAATAAAAGATCTTAAATAGTACATTCACATACTGTACACAAAATTACATAAAATCAAATTTTTAAAACTCCCTCACACATTCTCCATTCAAAACAACTTCTATAGCTGGGCTTAATGTTTAGGTCTAATTATGGAGGCTAATTTATAAGGCTCCTTTCAAGAAAATACATTTCCTTTTCTTTTTATCAAGGCATTTATTGATTCATAAGAAACAGTTCCATAAAAACATTAGGGATTATTTTGTACTTGTCTTTTCCTGCAGTTTGAAAGAATGAATCTCAGAGACCTAATAAGCAATCTATTATTTGCATTTTGCTTTGAAAATTTTTGCTGAATGAAGAAAATTACTCACTCTAACTCAGATTTTTTTTTACTGCTAAAATAGGTCATAGTTCTGTTTTATATCTCTATGTTACATCAGTGGCCAAAAGTGGAAAAGGGAAAAAGATGGATTAACATAACAACTCAATTTCAAAAGGTGACTTTAAAATTGCATCTGCAGTAAAAGCACAGAACTCATATATGATGAAAGCCAAACTACAGGATAGTCAATTTTCTATCAGATCCAAGTTCTCCAGGAGAGTGGCATAAAGATCTATTAATAATCTCAGCAATCACAAATGGGAACTGATATTGATAGTTTTTATTAAAGAAGCATTTTGAAAATTGACTTCAGTATATTATATGCTGGAAAGTGTCAATATATACTCTTGGACTTGTCAGAGGTAGTTTCAAATAGTATTTCATCTGCTTCAATTTACATCATTCTCTCTGTGATATATTTCAGATATTTTTGGGAAGGGTACAATTGTCAGCTACAGGTATACCCCCCCACGAATAACTGGATAGTTAATATACAAATCTAAATTCTCTATAACAGTATGTTCTGTGAAGCACAATGGTGTAATTAGATAGGTTTCTACGCTAAATGTAGCATAGATACCCATTTTAAAATGTATTAATCCTTTTTTTTACTGAATGTAAAAGTGTTCTTTCTTGCTTTGCTAATGGAAACCCTGCACATTTGGCCTTGCCTTACTATAGAAGCTAAGAACAACAGCTAAAAAGATTAGATCAATCATCTTACATTTTGCTTGCCAGTTGCCAACAAGATACCTAAGGGTCACCCAAGAAGAAGACATGAGTTTAATACCACCTGTTCATCACACTGTACATCTGACATTCATTGTGGTCTCATTCATTCTAGCAATCATAAGGATGGTTTCCAGCATCATATAATTTGTCAGTTTATAATCCAATTTGAGTTACTTTCAGGATGTGGAATCGGATACTACTTCCCAAATCAGATACAGTGATGCAGAGGACATTAATAAGAACCACTGCAATCAAGTAAAAAATCACTAGAATCAAGTCAAAAGTTATTAACATTCCACAACGGATCAGGTTCAATATAGCAATACAAATGTTCTTTACTTTGGTACAACAGTTTTAAAAAAATAGGACTATTCTGGAAAATAATTCAATAAAAAAATTTCTTGTTCACAAGGGTGCCATTCAGGTGATATATTCATCTTATTGCATGGCAGCCCCTCCTTTCTAACAACCCTACAGTGCTCTGCATTGTGCATAGTGAACAGTCCAGATGAATGCATTTATCTGAGCTCATATAAATATATGTGTGGTGGAAGCAAGAAGGATGCTTTGAAAAAATGTTTTATATTTTATCTGACTCTGGAGATTGTCTCCAAATGTCTTTGCTTGCTTAGTACGCATTCACAGACACAGAGAATTAAAGGGTAAACTTATTCAAGAGAGGAACAGATAATTCATTTACAAAAGGCGTCCACCAGTAATGTCTTTGACATTCTATAAAAAGAAGAGAGAGAAAAGAGAGAGAGAGACCTTGCCTAGCTATTATCTGCACACAACTGAAAGTCAAACTTCCTATACGCAATTCTAGCAAAGCCATTTTCTGCAAAATTAAAGGACCTATGCGAACAGGGTCAATTGTTTTCCTCAAAACAAATCAGATGTTTTCAACCATTTAGCTCCTTTACTCTGCAGTGTCTATATTCTTGGTCCCTGTTGGTCTCAATTACCAGATTCCAACAATTAGCACAGCTACATATTTAACTGCAGACCAGCTTAATCAAGTGGAGTAAAATAGAAAGAAGCACATTCTGTAGAAAATACTGGCACTTTTTGGTTCCTTCTTCAAGTTTTGCATTTTTAAAAAGGTCACATATAATTGGCTGAGATATCCATCTCTAGCTGAAAGATATCAGAATGTTATTGTGTATGCTCAAAATGTCTTGTCAGGACATTTTGATACATTTATCTTTAATTAAGAAACAGGAATAACTCGAGCCCAGCTTTAAAAAAAAGACATGAGCTGCTTCTAGAAGAAGTTTTACTGTGCAATTCCTCTGCTTATACAATTCTCCACAAAAGAAATCTTAAAAATCAAAAAGTTAACATTTTTACAGTATCTGTGACTGATGAACCACCCATTTGAAAGGATTCATAATATTTCTTTTTCTTGATACAATATAATTTAGCCATGGTATAATGTAATTAAATGACTATTGAATGGAACTAGATCTTGAGAAAGTTACATTTGCATTAATCGTGTAGTCTGGAACTAATGGGGACTAAATTCCAAGACATCTGAAAAGTACCAAATTGTCAGTGTTTATTGTAAGCTATTGTGCTCATTCATTTGCACTCTCACTTTGTGTAAATATTATGCAAATAGTCATGACTACAAGCTTGCATTTATACTGGCAGGGCTCATTACAAAGCCCTTCCAATGAAGATAGAAAAAATGGTAAGATACATTGGCTACCCTTATCATTATTCTACCCATTTCTCCAAATGCAACATTTCTATCAGACAGAGAAAATACAGATTTATTCATTGGCTTGCTTTGCATAGTATAGGATTTGTGGGGGGTGGGGGTGGGGTGGGGTTCTTAGGTCCATGTCATTTCTGCTGGGAAATTCACAAAAATGTGACTAACTCAACACTCCATGCAGCCATATCATTTCAAATACTCTGCTAATAAGAGGGTATTCACACTATTATTTTTATTATTAACAATATCATTTATCCTGACTTTCCAGTAAAAAGAAAAAATATCACTCAGAGCAGCTAATAATAAACAAAGCTAATACAACTAAAAACCATGCAAAAATTGTAATTGTATCAAAATCTACTACATGGTTGAAAGGCATATTGCAAAACAACACCTTGATATCCTATCTCAAAGCAGAGAGGTAATGGGATCAGCTCTAAAGAATTGTTCCCAGATTTAGGTTGGCACATATGAAGACCCATGTGACCCTTGTTTGATACAGGCGAGCAGTTACAGGTAGAACAGGCAGATTTTAATTTACCAGCATATTGCAACAGATCACTTAGAATCCCATGCCTTAAGTTACTTAGGGCTTTAAATATTAATATTAGCATTGTGAATTGAGCGAGAAGAATAATTCAGTTGAAGAAGTCATTTCAATATCAGTGATATGATTACTATCCACAATGCAATGCCATATTTTATATCAATTAAAGCCTCAGATGCTCTTTAATTCTATCTTCAGGTAAAACATAGTCTCCATATGCTGGATATTAACTGATAAGAAGAAAACAAAACTGTATCATAAGTATTCTGATAGCACTTCATCCTTATGTCCCTCCCAGCAATATCATCACTATCTTAAACCCTATAGGAGAGAGAAAGAACTTGAGATGCTACGTCATAGGTCATTGAGAATGGCACTGAGTCTGACTAGTATGTGTTTCAGCATCACCTCCTGAAATGACTTGATAAGAACTGGAAGCACTACAACAGTGCCCTGAGGCCAGAAATGTTTAGAATGTATTGGCTCCACTTCAGAGGTGGTATTCAGCTGGTTCTGACCAGTTCTGGAGAACCGGTAGCGGAACCGGTAGCGGAAATATTGAGTTCAGAGAACTGGCAAATAAAGTCTCTGTCTGGAGATTTTACAATATCCTTCCCCTGCCATGTCCACCAAGCCATGCCCACAGAACCGGTAGTAAAAAAAATTGAATCCCACCACTGCTCCACTTGGACTTTTGCTGAAGGGACATAAGAAGTAGCATTTCTAGCTTGTTCGGCTATTGGGATTTAGCTTATTGGGATGCCTTAGAAACGATACCAGAACACATCAAATCTTGCACACTGTCGATGTTCTGGTAGAGAGTGAAATCATACATAAAACACTAGTGGAAGATAGGCAGAGCCTTTTATAGTAATATCTGAAGAACATTATTGAGCCTCTGTGGCACAGTGGTTAGAATGGAGTACTGAAAGCTACTTCTGCGGCCACCTGCCTACAATTTGGCAGTTCAAATCCCACCAGGCTCAAGGTTGACTCAGCCTTCCATCCTTCCGAGGTGAGCAAGATGAGGACCCAAATTGTTGGGGGCAATACGCTGATACTGTAAACTGCTTAGAGAGAGCTGTAAAGCATTATAAAGCAGTATATAAGTCTAAGTACTATTGCCATTGTTATTATAATAGGGGCCCCTGATTCCAGGCCCACGGCCCACTACCGGGCTGTGAACTGTTCAAAACCAGGCTGCTTGAAGCAGTGGATGTGTGCGCGTGCATCTTTCCCTTGCATGAGATGAACTATCGCCTCTCCCCTGCCCCCAGTGCCAGTTCTCAAAGCTGGAAAGGTTGGGGAACTCTGTATTGTATTATACATGGAAGCCATATGCTACATGAGACTGTATTATAAGTGGTTAAATTATTGCCCATAACATGTACAAACTGCTGAGTGGATCTCAGTTTCAACTGTTGTTTTTCAAGCTCTTGGAGAAAACTAATGTATACCTGAATAGTATTGTAATGAATTCTACTATCAATTTTCTTTGAATCCAACTATCACGGTAGGCTAAGGGCGTATAACATTTCAGCAGAGTTAAACTATTAAATTCCCATCATTGTTGTTGTCATTTCTCTTCTGCAGAATACTCATATGCTGATGGTTTAGGATTAGTTCAAGCTTTATCCAAAAGTATCATCATCCTTCTCACAATAAAAGGATTTGAAATAATAATAAAAAATGTAGGCTAAATTTCCTCTCAAGAAAAGTGGTGTGTGATTATAGGTTTAGTTGTCTCTTGAAGTGTTCAAACCATGTCACCACTATGTTTAACCTGCATACCTGTAAATAAAATACTACAAAACAACACAAGCCTTTAGTGATCTCTTTTCAATTCAGCTAAGAATTAGAACCCTGGAACTTTTTCATTACATAGACAAAAGAGGAAGTAATACAATATATTTTATTTCTAAATAACTTGCTTTAAATATTTTTAGAAGAAAGGGAAATAAGAATAATAATAAAAACCCAGGTAAAGCAACAAACGTTTAGTGTATGGGCTGGTAAACTGTTTCTAGTCATATAAAATTTTAGGGCAACGAAAGAACAGAACAGAACACAATGAAACACATCTTCTGCTTAGTAGTACGGTTTGATCAAATAATGAAAATAGCAATGGCCAGCTGTTGATCATATTTTGAGTCAGGAATGTCACAGATAGCTACATAGTGTATTAAGTATATAAAACTTTATATTCCTAAAAAGAACTAAATGTGTGGAATTAAAACATGTTTCATGTTTTAGAGAATGTTGTTTTGGATATCAATAGATTGGTTAAAATTCCATTAAGTTGGTGAGGTAAAAGTATTGTTATTTCAACAAATATCACTCCAGGATTCATTTATGTACTGAGAGGTATTCCAATGTTAATATCAAATAAAAAAATTATTTGGATAAATAAGTTATTAAAGAAATTTGTATAGAAAAATAGACCACCCAGGATTTCATTAGCTAAATAGAAATCATCTTTGGAGGATGGTAGTTTTAATTTAAAGGATTTTCAAAAATATAATTGGGTTTATATTTTATGCACCATGTCCATGCAGAATGAACATTCAAAAGAATATCAGCTCTTTTAGGTTTTATTGAAAAGTGTTTATTTATTTCTGTCATGCTTGGAAACACCAGGACTCATCTGGTTCATAGACTGAATTTTGTTCTATGCTCATGACTACTTAACTTTATGATAAACTTCCACTTTCAAAACAGGGAGTAAAATGTTCTATTGAAAACTGTGAGTGATATCCAGAATATTTAAATTTAATTGCTCTGTAGTGATTATTTGAAATATTCTTCTTGACTTCGAAGTGTTGGTATAATCAGTTCAAATATGTTTTAAATTTGTCAATATTCACTGGATGCTTTGACCGTGCCTAGGAAACCTGAGGTGGTATCAGCATGTCTGTTAATAATATCAGATTGGGGGAATTACAGCAAAAATGAATTGGAGATAAATAGATATTTCTATTCCAGGAGCAAGATAGTTGTAAAACATCAGATGGTTAATAGGTGGGGGTGGTTACAAAATCTGCAAGATGGTGAGCTCAGAGCTATGTTCACTCCCCTTTCTTTGATCTTAATCCTGCATTCTGTCCAATGCCCTTGATATGGTCTCTGAGTCACATTTTATGTAGAATTGTCAGACAAATTCATGATCTAAGCCCAGGCTATCTTGAATTCCATTGACTGTTATCTAGTGCCAATTTGCTTTGACCATTCGCAGTACAGATTCTTGTAGAGAGCTTTAGTATACAATAAACCTTGAACTGTCTGGACTCCTGATTTCCTGCGCTTGATGGTTACTCTTTTCAAGAGGCTATAGCATTTTACCATTGTTAGTCCAAATTAGTAACCCTAAAATTCTCAATAATATCACACTCTCTCTGTGTGTGTTTGGATATGTGTGGTGGACACACATACCTTTAAGTCATTATTGACTCTTGATAACTTCCTGGACAAGTTTTCCTAGCACAAATTTGGAAGCCATTGCTTCCTTCTAAAGCTGAGTAAGAATGATTGGCTCCAGGTCACCCAGTTGGCTTCTTACCTAAGGCAGACTAGAATTCATGGTCTCTTGTTTTCTAGCCCTGGGCTTTTAATCACTACACCAGGCTGACTCTCTTTAGTAGAAAGTAGCATCATAGAATTTTTTTGAATATATTTGCCTATATTTGATAGAATAATTTATTAAAGTAACTTTTTGACATAAAAAGTAGGAGTCTCATGTGTTATTACTTGCTTTTTCAACATGTCACTTCATTTCTTTTTCTTGTTTCTGTACAACTGCATCAGGGTAAAATATGTGATATTGTTTATTTCTATTATGAAGTGTTGACAGACGGTGTCCCTCCCCTGGTAGTTCACTGGTGAAATCCGAGCAACCAACTGTTTATCACTGCTAAAAGCAGTAACTCAACTCATAAATAATTTCAGGAGTAGTTATTTCCAACTTAAATTGCAAGTAATTTAATCCTTGAGAGGAATGGTAGGATTTTTGCAAGCTCTGACTCCAAGATCACAAAGAAAGCTCAGACTTTGCAATGGGAAACCCATTTTTAGAACCAGCCACACTTTCTATAGATGTCAGAAATTCTCTCAAAGTAAGAAAGAGAAAGAGAGAGAAAAACAAGGTAGTCAGAAAAAGGAAGATTTTCAAACTCTTATTGGCTTGAAGAATATTTCTGACCTGAAGAATATTAACAACTGCTCTTGATTCATCTTCTTGAATGTTTGATTCACGTTTTATATTTGATATAATAAAAAAAATCAATATTTTAATCTGAAGAATGAAGTATGAACAAGAATGAAGCATGTGAACATTTATTGAAAGTAAATATGAAAAAGGAACATGAAAAGTGTCCCAAATTGACCCCAAAGAGCCTTTATAAAATGCTCTAACATGGGCTTTACATCTGAATACCCATTGCAAAAATCAGATAAAATTCAATTACTCTCATAAGAGTAGGGTTATACAAACATCCATACTAATAAGAAGAGGTTGTTTCTGGACATTCAAAAGATGGCAGATGGATTAAGGAATCTGAGTTGGATAGAAATGTATTTCCATTTGAGAAATGACAAGGTCATTTCTTGATCTCCAAAGTGGATTGATTTGCCTTAGTTCTTGCTAGCCTCTAATGTACTCAAAATAGCCGCGCCTCCCCCTGCCCCCCAACAATAATATGCTGGTTGCTGTGCACTTTCTTAAATGTATGTTAATTTATATTAACATTTATTGAGAATAATGGACAAGAAGCACACAGTTTTCTGTTACGATGGAAAAGCTTTATAAAAAGAACGAAAAGAAAAACACAGAGAGAAAAAAATCACAGGATTTTGATGAAATTTTTTTTTACCAAATCTTTATTCCATTATAAATTGTGAACCGATATTGGTACTGGAAGACAAAGCAAAAATATGTAATAACATATAATGCAAATAGCTGTGCTGTCAAACCACTCTAGTTTATTTATTTTAATTGCTTAAAAGCTACTCTTAAGTTATTCAAACTCTTGAAACAATGCCAAAGTAGGCACAAAACTTAATGAGACATCACAAGGAGACAAATTAGAAAAATTCCTTTAAAAAAATTTCACGGAATCTTTCAAAATAACTGGCTGCTGTTTCTGGATGTGATTCATATCATCTGATGGTGAAAATAATCATCACTTGCCTTATGGATTATTTTGGCACATTCATAAAAAGAATTCAATTATTCAACTCTTCATACAAAGTCCATTTGTTACAGCTTGGTTGTCCACCCTTATCTCTTTCCATATAGAAATGTTTTGGCATCTATTTAATACATTGCATCCATGCTGCTTTCCTATAGCCAAGTTTTTAAAGAAAAGCTTACATATGGGAGCCAGTTGGTTTCTTTGATTGTTTTAAAAAACATCCTAATAGTTTACTCTACTAATATACTTTGGGGAAGAAACCCTGAGATTAGTGCAGGAATACTCCAAAGAATTTTAAACGTTGGCACATTCCACCAACTCCCTGCCTACTCAGATTCCCTTAACCAACTTATTCAGACTGAAGAAGCTGCTTGGATGGGCAGTGAAACTTCTTGAAACCCCCCAAAAAGTCTAGTTGCCAGATTCAACTTGCAAATTATCCTGATAGTTGTAAGATTAATGTGAACAAGGAAAAATTCTGTGAAAAATGAAAAAGATCAGGTTGTCTCAAGGAGGGTGGGGGAGGAGAAGAGGAGTGGGGAAGGACAAAATGATCAACTCCTGGTTAACCATTTTTTCTCTCTTACTTACAACCAATTTGTTGTACACACATTTCAGGACACATGGATGTAATATTCAGAAGATATGTACGAAGTGATAGCTATGTTTAATCTGATTTTGAACTTTATGCAATAAAAATGTTTTCCCAAGGGCGATGATTGCTTTAAGATGAATTCTCAAATATTAAATGTCATGGAGAATGGAAGTTCAAACATAATTATTTAAAAAAATAATAGAAATTTAAGTATGCACCTTAGGTAAACTGCATTCTAAAAGTTTACTCCTATACACATAAATGCTTCTGATCAGAAAGATATGTGATGACCATTGTATTTTTTTGGAACTGCAAACCACAACTAGGATAGGTGGCATTGCTTTCCAGTGATCCTACTTCTTCCAGAGTTGGTGGTTTCAGTTGGTGTTAGTGAGAGGTTAACTTTAGATACTCCCGTGCAATTATTTTCCCAATCTTTTAAAAGTGTACATGAAACAATTGGGAGAGGTCAACAATCAGATTAGGATGAAGTGAATTAGAAATATTTCTTCCTTTAAATAAGACTTTCCAAAATTTTCCAACTATCCATTCTTCACAAACTTTTCTGTAGATTCTCTTCTATTATTATGTAAAAAGCCTCTTTATATATCCTCACCTTAAATTTATATCCTTTTTCATTTATTGATAGACTTATTGGTAATCTTCTATGAGTTGGTCTCTTTTCATTCATCAATTGTAAATTATTAATTTTATGAAGAAGCCCTTATACCGTATTCTCTATTCATGCAGCATCTTATTCATTTTACAAAAGACTGTATGTTATTTCTATGTTCTGATTGGTGGTTAGCATGACAGATGCTTAAGCAGAAATAGTAAAAACATGACTTTCCTAGTGAGATCAATGTTACCATTCTTTCTAGTGACAAGCCATGCCTTTTCTTAAATCTGCATACTTGAGTTTATATCTGATAATGTTAAGAATGACAACATTAAAAAGAGAGGCCAGTTTTCTTTCACTAATAGTGGTATAAAGCTGTTTTTCTGGAGGATCTGCTTACTGTATAGTCATACATGATTGGAATAGTATGGAGGTGGGGGGAGAGAGGGAGAGAATAAAATTTGGCTTATTAGAAAATGGAACTTACAGTTATTATTTCCCCACATCATAAGAGAAATATAACCATGGCTTATAATCATTTTCATAATGTACCAAATTAGTGTATGTCTTAGCTGACTTTTAAGAAGCAGTTGGTAAGGCAGTGGTGGCTAACCTTTTTGGGCTTCTGTGCCAAAAATTGTGGGTGCGCTTGCACACTCACCACCACCTAGAAGGCAATGTGTGTCCCCCCACTCCCCTCACGCATGCTCGCCCAATCTCCATCCACCCCGACAGCCCCCTTATCTGCACTGTGCCTCACAGCTGATTTTTGGCTGGATTGAGGCCTTTTTCAGCCTCCCAAAGGCTTGAGGAAGGCTTCTGCAGGCTTTGCAGGCAAAAAACTAGGTCCGTTTCATCACTTCTGGTATTTTTGGAAAAACAGGAAGTGACAAAACGGGGCTAGTTTTCAGCCTGCAAAGCCTGCAGAAGCCTTCCTCAAGCCTTTGGAAGGCCAAAAAGGGCCTCAAACTAGCTGAAAATCAGCTGTGAGGTGCACGCATGCGCAGCGAGGTCAGTTTGCCTGCAACTCGCATGTCAACACAAATGACTCTGTGTGTCACCTGTGGCACACATGCCATAGGTTCGCCATCACGGTTACAAGGGATTAACATTAGCAAGCTAGAAATCAAGAGACTAAGTCTTCTCTTTAGGTTTGTCACTGTCTCTCAGCCTTATGAAGAAGCAATTGATAAGTTGCTCCTCCCCTCTCCCCCCCCTCCCCCCCAAATGGCAAGAAAATGGCAAGGACTAATCCAAGCAGTCAACAGGTATCAAGACTCACTTGAAAATACACACATAAAAAAATTCCACATAAGCTCTTTTATAGGAGTTTACTAGCTCCAGCCTGGCCTAACCTTGTTGAAGTTCAGGAACTATGTTAGTGCTTGAATGAGAAACCGCCAAGAAATAGAGTATAGATTCCATTTTTAAACATTATTCCAATAAAGGCAAAGGGAAAACATTCCTGTACTGTCACCAAGAAATTCCATTGATGTGTCCATGAAGGTACAGAAGGTGAGCTTGACTCTGTACCTTAACCTTATTAGAATATTCTTATGAAGTGCACAATACTAAAAAGGAAGAACCTGTGCTTTATAAGGTTAACTAAGAAAAGGCCCCCCAAAAGGAGTGAGTAATTGCTGAAACACTATGTCTTTACAATCATCCATCCACTTAAATATTTTTATTATCCTCCTCACAAACAAATCCTACCTTTCCTGAATAATTTATGATGGATTTGTGCCATAAGAGATTAAGGTAGGAGAAACTGCTTCAGCCCACATTATCAAAAGCCTGGTTCCCTGATCGAGGGAATTAAACAACAGATTGAATCCCTATGTATAGATGATTACTGAATTTGCTCTTCCAAAATTCTGGAATCTGCTTCTAATTATTTTGGAATGGGGACACATATCTGTACATTACTATTTTCCCACCTTTTGTTGCTTCTGCATAAAAGGACCAGAAGTTTACACAACTCCTGTTCCTGAAGAATGTGAAATATTGCTTTGAGCCAAAATACCAACCCTATAAAATAAGTTGCTTTTTTAAAAAAAATAAATAAGTTTGCTTCTTTATTTCCTCTCCCAAGATTTTTGTTCTTATGCAAACAGGTAATTGAAAACATTTGGTTGACCAAAACATTTTGGAGTAATTTCTCACAAGCAGCATAAATGACAATAATTATGGGGTATTTAAAGCAAAAGCCTTTACAATGTTAAACACCATGGATATAGTGTTATGCTATTTGTCTGTTGGCTTATAAGGTGGTGCAATCGGGTGGGGTTCGCACCTATTCTCTAGAACCTGTTGTTAACACTCTAAGCAGTTCAGAGAACTGGTTGTTAGAAGAAATTACTGGCCTAATCCTGTAAGGAAGGCAGGAAGGAAACATTCTGCTGTTGTTTACAGAAACTGCCTCTCCGTTAACCCTTATTACATTCTTGGCAGGACTAGACTTCCTGTCTCAGGAACCTCTCTGGAGTTTTTTCCCCTCCTTTGCTGGTACTTTGCTTGTGTGGAGTGACCATTCAAAGTTACAATGGCACTGAAAAAAGTGACCTATGACCATTTTTCACACTTACGACCGTTGCAGCATCCCCACAGTCATAAGAAGCCAGGCAAGGAGATGCGTGCCTCAGTGTGAGAGATGTTGAGTTGGCCATGCCCAGCCAGTCACATGACCACCAAGCCACGCCCACCAACTAAGCCACGCCCAGAGAACTGGTTGTTAAAATAATTGAATCCCACCCTTGGGTGCAATGTTCAGCAGTGAAGACACTGAGTTAGGCAGGTGGAAAGCTGACAGTCTGGCTTTGAGATCTGAGTGCTGAGCTTCCATTATTTGCTCCAGCTCCTATCAACCTAGCATGCAAAATGAAAATGTCAAACAACCCAGACTCCCTTGGCTAAGAATTGGAAATGAGCTCCATCCCCATGAGTTGGTCACGACTATACAAGGAAACCCTTTAAATCTTTATAAGCATTTAGTAACTAAGATAAAATTAGTTACTAATTTTTGTTACTAATTTTTTCCAAGGGGTTGGAAAGGCTACCCATCATATATATATGGCAGAAAATGGTAGAAAGGACATTTTTATTATAATTCATACATCTTTATGTAAATCAGGGAAGAAGATGGAAAAAGTAAAGAAGATTATCTTGATGGAGATATAGATAAGCTCTGTTGCTAACAAATATCTAATCTTGGTTCCTAGCTTGTTACACTATTAATATTATCAGCTTAACACTCAAAACCGTAAAAATGGTGGTAGACTTTAGAAGAAACCCTCTTACAATACTAGACAACAAAGTATCAACAGTAGAGACCTTCATATTTCTAGGTTCTATTATATCACATGACCTAAAATGGACCCCTAACATCAAAAACATCATCAAAAAAGCACAACAAAGAATGTTCTTTCTGCACCAACTCAGAAAGCACAAACTGCCCAAGGAGCTGCTGATACAGAGGAATTATCAAGTCTGTCATCTGCACCTCTATAACTATCTGGTTTGGTTCTGCAACCCAACAGGACAGACATAGACTTCAAAGGATAATTAGGACTGCAGAAAAAAACAATTACTACCAACCTCCCTTCCATTGAGGACCTGTATACTGCACGAGTCAAAAAGAGGGCTGTGAAAATATTTACAGACCCCTCACATCCCGGACATAAATTGTTTCAACTCCTTCCCTCAAAACAACACGATAGAGCACTGCACACCAGAACAACTAGACACAAGAACAGTTTTTCCCCAAACACCATCACTCTGCTAAACAAATAATTCCCTCAACACTATCCAACTATTTACAAAGTCTACACTACTATTACTGTTAATCTTCTCATCACTCCTTATCACCCATCCCCTCCCACTTGTGACTGTATGACTGTAACTTTGTCACTTGTATCCTTAAGATCGTCCCAGACCAGGTGTATATGTGTGAGAGTGTGTGTGTGTGTGTGTGTGTGTGTGAGAGAGAGAGAGAGAGAGAGAGAGAGAAACAGAGAAGAAAGAAAGAAAGAAAGAAAGAAAGAAAGAAAGAAAGAAAGAAAGAAAGAAAGAAAGAGGAAGAAGGAAATAAAAAGAAATAGAAAGGAAGAGAGAGAAAGTGTATGGTGTCTGTGTGTGTGTGTGTGTGTGTGTGTGTGAGAGAGAGAGAGAGAGAGAGAGAGAGAAGAAAAGAAAGAAAGAAAGAGCAAGAAAGAGCAAGAAAGAAAGAGGAAGGGAGAGGAAGAAAGAAAGAAAAAAGAAATAGGGAGAAAGAAGGAAAGAAAAACAAATAGGAAGGAAGGGAGAGAGAGAGAAAAAAAACCTCTGTGCTATTATTTTTAATTGTTCCATTATTTATCATATATTAATATTTTACTCTGTCCCTACACCTAGAGTGATTTTACGGCCTTTCTTTTGCCCAGGGCTACCACATATGTTTCAGGGTTTATATACATTCAATGCCTATAGTCCAGAACATAAATACACTTGTGTTTAATAGAATTGAAAGGAATTTTGGAGGTTTGGATGCCAAACTCTGAATAGAGGTCCCGGGAAAGGTGCCAGAGTAACAAAATAACACTTAGAAGGGACTTTGGGGAGAACCCTATACCATTTCAGAGAAATGACTGTCCAGTCTTTTCTTTAAAACCTGCAGTGTTGGAGCACCCAGAACTTCTCGCAGCAAGCAGTTCCACTGGTTAATTGTTCTCACTGTCAGGAAGTTTCTCCTTAGTCTTAGTTTGCTTCTCTCTTTGTCCAGTTTCCATCCATTGCTTTTTGTTTGCCTTCTGGAGCTTTGGAAAATACATTGCCGCTACCCCCATCTTTATGGCAACCCCTTAAAAGCCTACTTGCCTCTTGGGCAAAGCATGTGAGCCATTTCCTCCTTTCAGTGGTCCATATGTATTAATAATGGTATGAAGATAATAAAGTCAAAAAAAGGTGAACAACATTTTTACAGAACTATAGCTACGTTGAGGCTGGGTGTGACAAGGAATGGCTGGGATAGGAAGGGCCAGCCAAGGCACCCCTTGATGTGAGTGACATTGATTTGGCCATGCCCACTCAGTCACATGACTACCATGCCATGCCCACCAAGCAAGCCATGCCCTCAGAATCAGTAGATAAAAAAATTTGAATCCCACCACTGCACTGCACCACCCCAATTTTTATTCTTTGTTGTCCAGAGCACTGTTCTCTGACTTACACCTTTTCAAACCTCACTAGGATTACATCTGGTTTGGCTTTCAACATTAACGTATTGACTATTGTTTTTGTATCTTGCTTTAGCTATCATTTGATTTCTTATCAATTGCATTTTGGACTACTCAATTATATTTTTGCTTGTATCCAGGACAGGACACAGCCTGTTGAGTTCTGTGACACAGTTTTATAGTTAGAAACAACTGTTTTAACAGTACACTGTGTACTGTTTTGTCCTGATTATGCATTAAAACTGATAAATTAAACAGACAGACATATTCCAATTTTCCAAATCAGGACACCTCAAAAATTATTTTTTCACATATATAAACTTCATTTTTGCTTCTGCTAATGGAAAACATGAGAACATCCCTGTTGGCTTCAGTCAACAAGATTCAATTCCCCCTATAATCTTGGGCCTCAGAGTTTTAGCTGCCTTATCTTTGACTTTGCTGCTTTCATATTTCAAACTGGCAAACTCTTTCTGCTCACACCTGATATCTGTATCAGTAGTTGTTTCCTTCACAAGCAGCTTCTTTGATTGCTTAAAAACCATTAACTGTTCTGGCAATTTGGCAATAGTGAACCTAATAAGAAAGTTAACTTTCTTTTCCTTTTTATATTTTTCATTGTTTGCTAGAAATAGTTTTCCTGACTTAAAGGTTGCAATAATAACAAAATAGCGCATAGTATCAAATCACCACCAGTGATGCAAAGTGGCAGAGGAAAACTATATCACTGTTCCCACCATTTCTCTAACTATGGAAAGAGAAGTCTTAATTGTTCACACAACAAAAGAATATCTAAGGCCACCCCAACCTACACTGTGGCAAGCCACTAGAAGCCACTAAGCCACTAAGCTGACAGCAAACCACACTCCTTACTGGCACTGATGATGTAACATAGTTTAGGTAATAAAAACAACTAAGCTCAGAGAGCATCAAGGACCCCTCATTTCAGCCC
This sequence comes from Pseudonaja textilis, assembly GCF_049901715.1. Lineage (NCBI taxonomy): Eukaryota > Metazoa > Chordata > Lepidosauria > Squamata > Elapidae > Pseudonaja > Pseudonaja textilis. The sequence goes on from NC_141992.1 coordinate 58,559,670, forward strand.
TGAGCTACAAATATTCTTATTTATTACAGTCCACAGTAGGTAATCAAAGAATTTGAAGCAATTCAACGATTACAAAAATACTAAGACGTCTTAGTAGGGGCTTGGAGTTATTTATTATCATTTATTCCTTTTTAAAAAAAAGAGCCTTCCAAACTTCTATTTTTTGGGAAAAATAGTATCCCTACTACCATACCCTGGCCACTTAAAATGTGTAAGGCTCAGCTATTTGGAATTTTTGAGTACTCTTCTGAGTGGTGACAAAATGATTTGTGATTAAAGTATATCCCACCGGTATTAAACCAGAACAAATCAATTAGGCATAATGATTAAACAAAATGACTAGAAATGGAATGGAATACGAATATTAGCTTTATCCTTTTCTATTCCAGTAGGGACCAACAGGTGCTTGCAGAAACAACTGCAAGAAAGAAGCACAATGATGTGGAAGGAAAAAATATCTTGACCTTTTGCTACATAAATCACCGTAGTACCTATTATACTTACCACTATAAAGAAGATAGAATGTTAAGTACTGTAAATAGATGGAACACTAAAGTAGACAAAGAAGCAGTAGAAGTGGAACATCTGTGTTAATCTCCTAGGCTATGACTGGGCAGCCTGCAGTTCACAAATCACATCTTTTTTCTTTTTGGTTTCTGGTCACTTTGGTAAGGCAATATAATGTGTAAAAAGTATCATGGAAGTTGAAAATAGTTCAATGACAGCCTAATCCACCCAAAGCCCAGCAAAAAATAGAAAATCTTAGACCTATTAGTAATATGGCCACAATCTTGATATATACCTTTCACTTCTATCACCTTCTCAAACCATTTACTTTATAACCTAGTCATGAAAATATTGGTTATCCATATTTTTGGAAACTATTTTGAGATGGGGTACAGGGATTCCTGGGGTAAAACAGCAGATTCCTTCTCTTCAGTCTAACTCAAGATGGCTTAATTCTAAAATTAGATTAACCATGTAAAAATTTTATTTGTACAGTTTAAGAATAAATAGCTAGATGATCAGTGAGACTATGGTGTAACTATTTCACAAAGCAGAACTAATTTATTTCCAGTGCAGCTACCCATGAAAACAGAAATTACCAACTATAGTCAGTACATATGAATGTGAATTAAGTTTCTTAATCATTGAGGGACTGATTTCAGGGGGATGGATGACCCTAAAACCCTCTTATCTGGATAGGCATAACAACTTCCTAAAATTCTGTAACGTCAATATTGTTCCTGTTTCAGCACTTAGTGAAATTAATTCAGACACAATCAATGTGAAGAGGAAAACACTTTTGCAAAGTATGGCAAATGTTGCATCTCTTGTGGCATTTTAGAAGTGGTTTAATCAAATGCTAATCAGGCACAGGACAATTCAGGCAGATGATGAGAAAAATAATCTAACCTGAATTTTAGAGCTCCTGGTCCTCATCCAGTTGCTATGCTATGAACACATGCTGAGTAGTTGATACCTTCTACAATTAGTATGATAAAGAGCAGGATGGCCAAGAGTAGGTGGAACAATTAATTCTGGTTGTCTTTATTTTCTTGTGATAGCAAGATGTATACATTAACCTACACACTGAGATCAGTCCCAAAATATAAATTGTAGGTCTTCCCCAAATGAATGGATTCTTCTTTTTTTCCTTCTCTCTCTCTCTCTCTCTCTCTCTCTCTCTCTCTCTCTCTCTCTCTCTCTCTCTCTCTCTTGCATTTGTATGGAAAATGGGTTTTTCTTTTTCATCCTAACCCATATTTAATATTGCTCCCCTAAATATAAGCAGATTTGATCAAAGCCTGGTCTTCTTGCTTAGAAGAAAGATGAGTCATAGCAACAAGGTCCATAAAGGCATTAAGCAATTATCTATCTATCTATCTATCTATCTATCTATCTATCTATCTATCTATCTATCTATCTATCTATCTATCATCTTGTATCTGGAGGAAGAAAATATTTGAAGACCAACAACTGATAGAAAAAAGAGAGGACAATGATAGAACCTTGAAAGTATTCTCTATATCTTTGAATTAAATCCTTTATTGAATCAAATGCTGCATTCCCCCCCTCAAAAAAATATTACATTTTTTTTGTTTGAAAACAAAGAAGCAAAAGCTCCAGTGCCTTAGAGAACATATTCTCATCCATTATTTCAAAATGTTTTTTCAATATTAATTAGGTATTGTACAATGGCTCTTCCATAGCTTTTCTTCTGTAAGTATTATGAAAAGGTCTATAATTTAATCTTTTGAGCCATATGTTACTTTGCCTCCAAGAAGCTGAGGCTAATATGATACATCTATTTCATGTCCTCCACAGCATAAACTCTGGGTGGTAAGTTTGAGGTCTGAATGTTCTAAATGGTTTCAAAAAGTGTGCCAAAATAGTCCAAAAGTAGATGAAGCCAAAATAAAGAACTGGGAAAAGTGACACTTCCGGTTTGAAGGGCTTCAGCGACAGACAGGAATCCGCAATCTTACGCGGTTTCTGCCTGGGCTTGCCACTGGAGCACCCTGAGCCAGCTGGTTTCGGGGCTAAGCCACCCCGTAGAGGTAGTGAAGAAGGGGGAGACTGCCAGCAGGGTCGAGGAGAGCCGCATCTCTCCTCCTCAGCTGGTCAAACTCCCTTTCCCGAAGGTGGTAGGAGCAGTGGTCAGAAATGGCCACCTCAAAGAAGTACTCAACCGGAAAAGAACATGCAGGAGGAAGAAAAGAAATGAAAGTTTTGGCTGACTGGGCTAAGTTGAAAAAGCAATAACTAAGGTACCCTGGAATTTAAATTTGACAAGAAATAACATCGCTCCCAAAGAAGAGTCGGAAGCAGCAAAAGAAAGTGAAAAGGGAAAGGTTTGCCTTTTTTTTTCTTCTCTCTCTGTCCTTATATTGACAATTAAGAATAAGAAATTGGAAAAATCCGCTTTGGCATCAACAGGCAATTAAGCTGAAAATATAACTAAATGCCAAAGGGACAATAAAGATTTCTGGACATTAAAAACTTTTTCTTCTATAAGCAGGAAGGGAGAGAAAAAGAATAAGGGAAGGATCTGGAAGAGGGAGGAGACTGCCTGGACTTTAAAAGAATCTAAAGTAAAATTTCAATAAGACTTCTAAAAGATACATTTTAACTGAAACTTTGCAACTAAATAGTAACCCCAGGAAGAGAAAGTGGGAAAAAAAGAAAAAGAAAAAAGAAACACTTTGTGTGTATTTGGATTACTTGGTGACTTTTGGATCTTGGCTATTATATTTGAATGACTAAAATCAATTGGGTGGTTGTTTAAATTTTTTTACAAAGTCTAACAAGCAAGTTTCAAAAATGAATGGCCCACAACTCTACACAATTATCATTATGATGCACCCTGTTGTATTTTCACAGGGCAGATATGATTATTTATTGATTAAAACTTGTGGTAGAGAGGGATGACAACAGAAAAAAGTCAACTAGTCCAGAGCAAGAGAGATATGGTAAACCTAGTAGGAATCCAGGTAAAGAGGAAGAAACAGAAATATTTTTTTAAAAAATGATATACTTGAACTGTTTATTGGACCATTTGATTTTTTTTAAAAAAAGGTTAAGGTAAAGCAGCATCGAATAACAAGATATTTGAGAGCTTTGTTTAAAAATTATTTCAATCTACTGGGATCCCTTAAATATGAGACGTGATTGGAATCCTTAATGAATACACACCGATCTTCAGTTTGGTACCTGGATATATTATTCTTCCTTACTTTCTAAACTGAGTCCTTATACAATATAGCAACTCTCCATGATCTTGTATCCACAAGAGGGGGACAGAGCACTATATTCTGTGGCATTCTATATGCAGATATACTATCTCTTCAGGAGGGGAAAAAATCCCATGAGACTGGATCAGAACTTCTCGATTCATTGTTCTGATCCTGTTTTCAAAGTAAAGCTTTTGAAACCATCTGCTCCTATTCAGTTAGAATAGCACGGGGGAGTGAGTAAGTCCAGGGAAAATCAATCTCTTTGGAATGCAAACCCTTTGATATTAAAGCTGCCAAGGGTCAGCAAACTTATAGAGAGAAATCAAACTCTATAGAGAACTCTACCGTGCTCCAGCTCTGCTAAATTCCCATCATAAACATATATCATTTCAATGGGGGTGGGGGTGGGGGGGGGATAGTAAATTCTCCCTACATGCACAGACATGTTAATTCCATTCTGCGTTGTTGCATTCTTCCCCTTTTTTCTTGACTGATCTCACACCCTGCAAAGAAAAACCAAACACATCTCACAACATCTGAATCAAATATATAACTATTGGCAGCTTTTGGTTTTGCATTTCACCCTGAGCTTTAACTGGCAGGAGGTAGCACATTCATGATGTTTTTTTTTTTCCAGTAGAGCACAGCAAGAGGGAGGGAGCCGTTTTTGACAGGGTTATATCTCTGGCAAAGAACAGTTCTTCATTCTCTCCAGTGCTAATATTCACTTTCAATGGAGATGCTGCTAAGTAGGTCATAATTCACTCCTTTTGTGTAATAAATACAGAACAATTAAATCCAGGTCTTTTCCATGTTTCTGTTAAGAACCAAGTGGCAATCCATCATTCCCTGTTTATGCATGGCATAGCCGAAATAACAAAAGGAAAGCAGATGTCCTTGGTGTTGTCTCATATTTTTCCAGAATTGTGACCATTGAAGACTGCATAATTAAATAACGAAAGCACAAATGAAATCTATTGAGTGGAAGAGCTGGTTTATATCCACAAAATATGAGTTGAGAAAAAAAAGTAGCTATCAACACCAAGGAAGACTTAAGGTCAAACTACAAATTTCATGATTGGATCACCCAACCTATCTATTTTAAAAACACTGAAAAGAGGCTGTGGTAACCTTAACAGGTTCTGGAACAAAGTAGCCACTCCCCTCCATGTAGCTTAATAGCCAATTCAGAGGGTGAGGGGTGAGTGCAATGTAGAGTTTAGAAATTACACAGGGGAAGAGAACCAATAAGGTGTAAAGACTAAACTGAAGGATTAGGGATGCTGTAGGAAGGCACATGAATAGGATTGTAGGAAGTTTTTATTAATTTATTTGTAAAATTTATTAGCCACCCATTTTGCCATGAGATCTCTGTGTAGCTTACAATATTAAAAGATAAAACTGTATCAGCTATAATAAAAGTAAATGAAATAATGTAAAGTCAATTAGCTCAGAAAGATGGGGGCGAGGGAATATGATGAGAGGGAGAGAGGATGGGATCCATTTTTAATCAATCAATCACCCCCAATATGAAACCCTTCCACTGATGCCCTAAGACAAAGGGCAGAGCCAGGTTTTTAAACTCTTTATGGAAGGTCAGGAGGATTAGAGCTGACCTCACTTCATGAGGCAAGATGTTCCAGAGAGCATGGGCAATGTCAGAGGAAGCTCTTCTCCCAAACCTCGCCAGCCAGTTCCCTGACTTTTCCTTCCTTTTCTCTGAAAATACAGGTGCTTTTTCTCTTCCATCTGCTGCCGTTTCACTGGTTCTACCAGATTTCTAAAATATAAATTAACACCCTTGTAGTTGTTAATTACTTACTTAGTTGTTCATCTAAGTAATTAGTTAGGTGGATTAAAATTTACTAGTAATCTACCTACCCTTCCATACTTATGTTCTGTTGCCATTCCTTCTCTTAGTTTCCCCCCACCACCCACCCTTTTGAATGTCTTATGGTTTCTTAATTTTTTTAAGTGTTCTTGGTTTTAAAAGATGAGCTGCCCAGAGTGTTTGGAATTAGGCAGCCTCTAAATTATAAAAGAATTTATTTCAAAATTATAAGATAAGGACGAATGGTTTTACAAGGATTTTTAATATACCAGCCAATTGACACATTAGCATGCCAGTGAAATTGTGGCAAATGCCCACAATTGTAGCAAATGCTCTAAAGTGCATCTTAAAATGTTTATGAACAATATTTTCTTCTGTTGCTTTGGAAAAGAATAAGATACAATAGAGACAAAGAGATGAACATATGCCTATTGTATATTGTTTCAAAATAAATACCATCTTTCCTTATCTAGATATCCTCCATATACTTTCAACAACTGAAATCTAATTTTAATACTCCTTAAAAGTTAGTACTCTAATGTGGCTTCAGTGTCTGAAAATGACTACAGTCTTAATACAGTATATTTCCACAGAAAATAAAAGAACACATAACAGTTACAGTATGTCAATATACTACTGAACAGAGGACAATTTATGGCTCCTGGTGAAAAGGTATGGGTTTCATTCTTTATTTTTCTAAAACGAGATTCCTTCTGCTTACAATCTATACTGGTCTCCTTCTCAAGATCTTCAAAGCATCTTCTGTTATACGTATGAATTCTACTAGTTCTCTCTAAACCAGAAGTATAAAAGTGCAAAAGTAAAATAAATTATTCAAGGATCTCTAAAGATATTCAAATAGAGCAAATAGGGCAAATAGAGGTAGATGCCATTCTTCATAAGGAGGGTGTTTGTTTAAAGTATATTTGTTAGAAACAGGCAGCTCAGCCAACATTTGGATGAAAAGTTTTGCAAATATTTTAAGTAGCTTTTTAATTGACCCAGTGTGACATGAAAAGCACTCTCTAAACCCTTGATATTGTTAGCCATGTAAGATAAGTGGCAATAAATACAGATTAATTGAAACCTATGAAATGAAATATCAGGGGTAGCAACCAGTCTGTGAAAAGTCCCTTTGTACTCTATTTGGATGGCAGGTCATACGCTTGAATTAGGTTAACAGAATCTCTTGTCCAGCTCACTGAAACTTTTGGTAGCTCATGCTGTGACCATCTGCAAAGACAACAAACTTTGGGCAAAGGCAAATGACATGATTGGCAAGTCTTAAGAAAAACAGAAACGTTAGGCAAAAGGGTTCCTACTCAGCGCTGTCAGCTCCAGAGATTGTGGGACAAGGCAGGACAGAAAACACGGACATTTTTTTATGACACAAATTGAGGGACTTCAGAAACTGCTTGGTGAGGATGTTTTACGTTTTTGAATTCTGAAGCACATGAATAGCTAGCAAATTCAGAATAAGAACTGTATTCAGCCAGCTTAAACTTGGACTTGTGACGTTTTGTATCACAAAATGGCAATATCCTTGAGAAGGAAACAAAGGGGCCAGAAGGTGTATTTTTTTGGATTGTTTCCTGCTTAAAATTGGAGTACAACAGAGTTGCCTGATAGGAAGATCTCTTTGTAATAAGTAGGTCTAGGCATGAAAAAAGAATTATTCTATAAAGGTGAAACTAGTTTGTACTTAACTAGAAAATAGAAATATGGTTTTCCATGCTGGGCTTGTTACATTTATTGATGAAGACACAGGGATATCTCTGAATAGTGTTAATCTGAGAACATCAGGGGGTATATATCCATTTTTTGTTATTTGAACATTCCATACTGAGTAAGGTAAACCCTAAATAAATAGGAATGCTTTGTTGAATTCTGAATTGAAAATATTTTAATTTATAGTCCAATGCATCGGATGGAACTATCTATGCCTAAATTTGTTCATTCAGTTGCAAGTTTGTTAAGAATAGTAGAATCAGAGTTGAATTCACAACTGTTCTTCCTGAAAAATTATTATCATTAGATTTTGTTTTTTGGCCAATGAGAAATAAGGGGATAATTATATTAACAATGGGGTTAGCAAGTCCAGACAATGTGTCCTCGTTTATGAAAAGCTGTTTCAGCTCTTCATAATAGCAGATTACATTGTTGCATAATCAATACCTATTGTTTCTAAAATTACAATAGAGTCTTTGGGCAAGATTGGGGGAAATAAAAGATTCTTCTCTACCTTGTAAATTGACAGAGTTTGGAATCTTAATCTGGATTTATTCATTAAATAATCTCGAATCAAGGAACAAAACAAAACACCCTTCTGACAAAATGAGTAAATAACAAGCCACTTTAAAACAAGCGAGGTATGCTTCTCCAATCTCCTTTGTGAAAGATTGATGGTTTGCATTAGGCAAAATGCATGACCCAGAGGTATAAAATATGAAGTGACGTTTTCATAAACTCATCAATTCAACAAATGGAGTTAATTCAGAAAGCGTGAATAAGAAGTGCATGAAAACACAATTCTATACTGTCTCTTTGTATTATTAGATAAACAGCTCTTAACTGTTTCTAAAATCAAAATAAAGTTGGTGTGCCATATGATTGGTCACTAGCCTTAAGAATCCATCTCCTTATCATTTAACTAATTACAGTTTCCTTCCATGATAATACAACGCTATATTTGGCTATACACTTGAACTTCAAAGATGATAAATACAATCATCAAATCCAGAAGTGCCAGTGATGTTTCTTTTTAAATAAAATGAAAAGTTTAAATGAATACAGGAAAATCAGCTGCTTTTAAGAAAAATAAAGTCCAAGTGAATGGCATGCACAATTTCTGGATGTTATCATATGTGTTACTTGCAAATTAGTTGAGTATAAAAATGAAATAAGCCAGATGACATTTTTTTCTTAAACACTGATGATATATGTATATTTTTGTTACCAAAATATTAACTCTTTTTAATGACATATATGCCCTGGCTGTTTGGCTATTTCTCAGCTGGAAGAGGCAGCTGGGAAACTCTTAGCTCACTTCAGTTCTTATAAGTTTGGTGCACTGAATTGTCTATCAATCATGTGGGTTCACAAGAGTGAAAGTTTCAAACAAAGATCAACTCTTCTCAAAGTGTGTCAAGCAAACTCATTTAATTAATCTTCAAAGGATGACAATCAAGCTTAATGTCCAGGAAGAACTATTGTTCTTCCTGGACCTTAGAGACCCAGAATATCCCAAATTCTGCCAACTTAAAATCTAATTTCTTTTAAGTATAGAGTACAAATATGTGATATTTACAACCAGCCCATATTGTTGAAACTGAATGTTTCATGCTACCTGCATATTTTCTATGGTTCCAAAATATGTATACGAAACTTTTTTTCCTTATTTAAAAAAAAACAAAACTGTTTCTACTTTTGGTGGTGGCGGTGGTGGGGTTTGCTTTTTGTTTTGGTAGAATGAATAAGAAATCTCGCAAAATCAGCAGAATTATACTGGTTAAAAGGAGAAAAACAGAAAATTTGGTAATTCCACAGGTATACAAAACATGCGATGGGAGATAGCATTGAACCCCCATACTGGGGTTCAGGCTTGGAAAACCCGGCAGTTGAGAAACCCCAAAACCTCCTGGTGAAGCCACCCCCCCTCTCAGGATTCCCCACGTGGCCCGTTTTGGATGCAGGTAAGTGCAGGGCGCACACGGAAGCTCAGAAAGTGTGTAAAATGGGCCTCCCAGAAGTTTGGGAAGGCCTGAAATGGGCCCGTTTCTGGCTTCCAGAGATCCTCCAGAGCCCAGGAAGGCCATTTTCCCCTTCTTGGAGGTTTGAGGAAAGCCTCTGGAGCCCAGGGAGGGCAAAAATGCACCCCGCCCCTCATGGTGGAGGAGGCCAACTAGGCCACGCCTACTACGGCCACACCCACCCAGCAAGTGGGCAGAGAACCAATTGCTAAAATTTTTGAAGCCCACCCCAGCTCATCCTTAACATTTGTGCCATTGCTATAACATCTGAAAAGGTTTCTTAGTATAATTAGTAAACATGTAATTTGAATGAAAGGATAATTTTAAAGTTCTATTCTCTAGTGCTACAATTTACAACCATATTTTCCGGACTCCCAAACTGGAAGAAAAGGACTCACTGATGACGTAAAACTATATATTTGTAATATGTTATAAGGATTCACTACATGATGATAGAAAGGTATATGCTGGTTTAATCTATATCTATAAAAGCGAAAAAGTATTTTGTATTTTGTATATTATTAACACGCTCTGATGCTAAGCAGTTCTACTCCCCTTTCCCACTTGAAAAGAAATCTGTTCCAAATGCAAAGCACAACCAGAGGAGAGTAGTTTCTGTTTTAGTTTCACAGCAGCAACCAGCTTTAGTATAGAACAGATGAGTTAAGGATGCCCAGGCTCCTTGCTGTCTCCTTCTTGCTCACACATCAAATACTGTTTCAGTTTGCAAACAGCCCTCAGCTCTCTCACACACTGACAGGATGCTAGCTAGATGAATACCGATGGATGCTGGTAGGCACAGACACAATTTTTTCCTTATTTTCCTCCCCCAAAACTAAACCTGATCACAGTTTCATAGCAAAGCATGGGTTTATAGAGCTAGTTGTATTATAAAACGAATATAAAGATGTGAATGAGTATAGGAAGGTAAACCTACTACAGTAAAAAGATAAATTATTTAAATAGACTTCTGCTTATATTTCTCTCCTTCCCAGTATAGAATGTACAGCTGTGATGGAAGAGCCCTTCTTTACTTCCCCAGCCGATCCCACTTATTTATCAACAGTGTATCTTCACAATTTCTTTATTAAACTACTGTAATGTCCATGTAATTGAGTCCAATAAGTTGAAATAATCTTCCTTCTGAATTTCAAATCATTTTCAAATTTTCCAATTGGTTGAACATCCAAGACATTAGCATATGATTCCTTTACTACTAATGTAGCCCAGTCACATATTCGTTGCCATATAATATGATTTCCAGACTCTGACTCATTCTTTTTGAGATTTCTTATATCCTTGCAGTTTATATGAGCATGAAGAATGTGGTATACTTCGATGCAGATTTTGGAGTTTAGGCTTGGAATGCACTGTTATGGGTTTTCCCAAAATGAAATCTGAGTTCAGCTGTAATAAGGGTGTAGAACTCCACTCATGTAATATATGACTTTGGGGCATAGAAGCATTTGAAGAAAAACCAAGATGATAGGCGTCATAGTAAAGTTTAGAAAGATTGTTCAAAACGTAACACAAATTGGAGGGGAAGGGGGTTTCAATTGGAACATTATCTGGCATTATCTGAAAATCTCTCCGGATACAGAGAATGGGTCAAGTGCTTCCACATTGTCCCTTTTCTGGAATATTCATTTCACCTTTATTATACCCTGTAATGATATGCGGATGCCTTGAGGGAGAAGGGGAAGATATGCTTCCTAGGGATTCAGCAGAAAGGGGAAGGCATCCGCAAATGCTTAACAGACAAAGTGTAGGTATTGGCAAGGCTGAGACCAAGGGAAGGATCAAACACATCATCAGTCATGAGTCCTGTGACGTCCACAAGAGATCTAAGTCCAGCTCACCTTGAAATTCCTTCTATTCTTGTCTTCTGCTAATTTCCCTTGGACGCTAGTAATTCAGATTTTTGTAGAGAGCTCAAGCTTTACAATAAAATCTTTACACTCAATTGAACTGTCTGGATCTCCTGATTTTCCTGGCACTTGACACAAAGAAAGAAAATTAAGAAGGATCCACCCTAACGTATCAGAGTGTTAAAAGTGTCAGTGAGAGATTTGAATTTTCAGGCTTGTAATGTACTAATGTAGTCTGACAATAAAGTAGAATTAGCTCATCTGGTCATGTTTCCTGTCTGGTTTATTGAGGGTGGGGGGTGAGGGGCATAAACACCCATTGTATTGAACATACTAGACATGGCTGCATAATTTTATGTACTTTTAAATTCATTTCTAACAGAGTATTCAAGTTTTGCGCTACCATCTGCCCTCCAAGCAGCTGACCAAAGTCCTGAATGAGTCAATTAGCTAACTTGATTTGGAAATTATTTAGATAAACCAATGTTAATAAAACTTTAAGGGATGTGGTGACTCAGCTTAGCTTGTCAATCAGAAAGGTTGGCTATTTGGTGGTTCAAATCCCTAGCACCGCGTAACAAACTGAGCTCCCATTACTTGTCCCAGCTTCTGCCAACCTAACAGTTCGAAAGCATGTAAAAATGCAAGTAGAAAAATAGGGACCACCTTGGTGGGAAGGTAAGAGAGTTCCATGTGCTTTCAGTATTTAGTCATGCTGGCCACATGACCATGGAGATGTTTTCGGACAGCGCTGGCTCTTTGGCGTTCTAACGGAGATGAGCACCGGCCCCTAGAGCCAGAAATGACTAGCACGTATGTGTGAGGGGAACCTTTATCTTTAATAAAACTTGAATTAGTGCAAGCGGATATATCTTTAGAAGTTTGCATACAAAACATGTATCAAGAGAAATATGACTGTTAGATGTTGTTTGTTGTAGATTTGATGGTTGGATTTTCCATGTCTGACCAAAACAAACAGTTTGGACATTTGGATGTTCTTAACTCTTTGTAGCAGTCTCCTCTTTATCCTCAAGACCAGGGTTTTCCATTTATGTGTTTCCTAATCTCTTCCTAATCTCTCATACAACTTTAGGGAAGATCCAGCACATTCCTGTTACATTATTAAAATGGAGTATTCTGTTACCTCTGCTGCAATAACTATACTTTCTTCATTTTAAAGAAGCTTTACAGGGTGCCTGTTAATGCATTTCTTGCTCTTTGAAGGTAAATATTATTTTGTCCCTGAAGTCTAACTCCCCTTCTTCCAATTGGGAACTGAGAATTCAAAGAAAGGGAGACAGCTTGGTCTAGTGGTTAAGGCACCAGGCTAGAAAGCTAGACACTATGAGTTCTAGTCCTGTCTTAGCCATGAGAGCCAGTTGGATGATCTTGACCCAGTCCATCTCTCTTAACCCTATCCATTTCATAGGGCTGCTGTGGTGAAAATAGGAGGAGGGAGGTGTTGACTTATTTATAAAAATAATAAAAGTGGGATAAAAATAAATGAATAGATAATTAGATATAACAAAATTACATATAACTTCATAGAATGGTGTGGGGAGAGAGTTGGGTTATTAGAATCCACCCCTATTCTTTTTAAGGGAGCTCTCAAGCATAGCTGCCTCTGACCAGGGATGTTGATGAAGAATGACAAAGAGGTTTCACAAAATGACATATTGAATCTCTTGTGGGGGGAAAAATACATCCCAGCAATAGTTTATAAGATGATAGTATCACATTTCCAACAGCAGAATTATGAGATTTATTTCTGGATAGTAGCAGTTATATCCATGAGTTGCATCAGCCATCCACTGATTTTTGAACTCATCCAAAAAAGAAAATCATTTCTTCAAATGTGAAGATGGTCAATGTGATAATCCAACAAATTTGACTGAATCTAATTAAACCACAGAGAAGTTCAAATTATTTTCAGGACTCTATATGATAGATTTCTCAAAAGTCCAAGGAGTTCTAAAAAAGGAAGAATGAATTTCTAAGGCTTATTTATGTTTCCCATGTACTTTACCTGGAAACGTAGATAAGTCAGGCTCAAAAGGGATGCACCCTCCAAACCATAGCAAAGGGCTCCAAATGCATTGGCGATGTCCATTTTTCTCTCCATGTTCACAATAACCTATGTGGATTTTCCACCAATGGGATTTTACCAGGAAAGGTAAATAAGTCCGGCTTGAAAAGTATGCACCCTCCTAATCATATTCAAGGCCAACAAATGCATTGGTGATGTCCATTTTGCTCTTTGTATTCACAATGACCTAACCCTAAGTGGATTTTTGGCCAGTGGGATTTTCCCATGTATTTTACCAGGAAACGTAAATAAGTCAGATGTGAAAAGTACACAACCTCCTAACCTTACCTAGATTTCCTGGTAAAAAATATGGGAAAATCCCATTGGCCAAAAACCCACTTAGAGTTAGGGTTGGGTCATGGAAAAATCCCATTGGCGGAAAATCCACTTAGGGTTAGGGTTAGGTCTTTGTGAATTTGGAGAGGAAAATGGACATTGCCAATGCATTCAAAGCCCTTGGGTATAGTTAGGAGGGTGTATACTTTTCAAGTGTGCCTTATCCGTAAAAATACATAGGAGAATCCCATTGGTGGAAAATCCACTTAGGGTTAGGGTTAGGTCATTGTGAATTCAGAGAGGAAAATGGAAGGATTTTCCCATGTACTTTAGCAGGAGACGTAGATAAGTCAAATTCAGAAAGTATGCACTCTCCAACCATACTGAAGGGATATGCATTGGCGATGTCTATTTTGTTCTCCAAATTCACAGTGACCTAACCCTAACCCTAAAGGGATTTTCCAGAAATGGGAGTTTCTGTATGTGTGTGTGGAGAATGTTTATCTGCTACTCCTAAGGAAGAGTAATCGAGTAGAATGTTCATTATAACCATAACCTTACATGGATTTTCCCATGTATTTTACTAGGAACAGTAAATAAGGCACGTTCCTAATCATACCCAAGGGCTCCAAATGGCAGTGGTGGAATTCAAATTTTTTTATGACTGGTTCTGTGGGCATGGCTTGGTGGGCGTGGCAGGGGAAGAATACTTTTAAATTTCCAGTCAGAGGTGATATTTGCCAGTTCTCCAAACTATTCAAAATTTCTGCTACTGGTTCTTTAGAAATGGTCAGAACCTGCTGAACATCACCTCTGCCAAATGGCTATACTTGGGTATGGTTAGGAGCATCTATCCTCTTTGAGCCTGCCCTATCTACATTTCCTGGTAAAATACATGGGAAAATCCCATTGATGGAAAATCTACTTATGGTTATGGTTAGGTGATTGTGAACTGGGAGAGCAAAATGGATTCAGAGCCCTTGGGTATGATTAGGAGGTGCATACTTTTTGAGCCTGCCTTATCCACGTTTCCTGGTAAAATATATGGAAAAATCCCATTTCTGGAAAATCCTTTAGGATTTTCAAATCTCACCAGGCTCAAGGTTGACTCAGCCTTCCAACCTTTTGAGGTCGGAAAAATGAGGACCACAATTGTTGGGATAATATGCTGACTTTGTAAAATGTTCAGAGAATGTTGTAAAGCACTATGGGGTGGTATATAAGTCTAAATGCTATTGGTGTTTTTGGTGAGAAACTAGTCTTTTTAAGATTTATGTTCCACTCATTGCTCTCCCATTCTGAAAACTATTAATTTTTAAATACTATACTCACTATCTGATTGACGTGATGGCATTATTGCTTTTGTGTCTTTAACCAACAAATGAAACATCTGCAGTGATAAACAATGGTCAGCCTATTTAACCAATAAATCAATGGCTCCGTTACTACTGGGGCCTCTTTTGTCTTTTATGCTATATTCTGGCAATAAAGAGATGATAGAATTACCATTTGTTTTCTTTGCTGCATGGCTTACATTAGCTGTGACCAAAGAAGAACAAACTTTTTGCACAGATTTCTTTTCCACACTTTATTGAAATGATGCTGCTCAATAAACAGCATCTGTTTTCAGTTTGGAAGGGAGGAGGGAGTCTCAGTGCAAGTGTTTGTGATCATCTCATTCTCCCAGGGTAGAGCCGTTCATAGAAACCTGATACTCTAGGTGGATGTATATGAAGAAGGTTTGTACCTATGGTAGAAAGATGCTGTACTGTGAGAGGTGAACAATAAAATGGAAACTTCAGGACTGGACTGAGGCCAGAATACATACTGTGGACTAGCTCACATTCCACATGCAATGCAGACGTTGTTTCAAAATGTTCTCTATCTTACCGCTTCTCCTGATTACTGCACTCCATAAAAATGAAGGCTAGTTGGAGGTTTATTATAAGGTCTCCTTAAATAAAGTTTCTCAACTGTTTAGTTTTGGTCCAATTTTCTGTCAATATTCTAAATTTGAGATTGTTCATTTTGCTTCACTTCAGTAGAAATGCAGTTGCCAGCTGTGAAATTTTGGATCTTGCTCTAGTATGGCATTCCAAATCCCTGCTCAGCAACAACAATGTTAACAGTGGACATACTCCTGGACTTATATCTGTTTTCACTTTACGCTAATAGGATACTTTTTATGAGATGGTGCTTTGTAAATCTGTAGGAAATTACTTCCCAGGCAGGCAATATTCTGTTTTTCAACAAATACTGTTACAACTAATGGCTAATTCTTTCTCTCCTAAACTGCTAAGGGAAGCACACATTGCCTACAGGAAAGGAAAATTAGCTGCTGTCTAATGCTTTCTCTATTGCTTGCCAATGATAGGACAGCTTTTTGTTTCCATGGAGACTGTTTGAATAGAGGCCTCACCCAATTTATGATTCAGCACTATAATCCACTGTGTCAGCAGCCTCCTGGCTCTTACTGCTAAAGTAGAACACATTCATCTTAAGGACTCTGTGTCAAGCCAGGTAATTGCATGGGCAAAAAGTCAGCCACCAGTAATATCATTTAAAGATACTCTTTAGAATTATTAGTGTATTATTATAAAGAAACATTTCCTGCTTATAGATGTGGAATTGTGGGGACTAAGACAGATACGTTTGGAAATAATATTATTGACTACATAAACACCTGGTGAAGCCCCAAACCAAAAATGACACATAGCAGTTCTTCCGAGCTGAGTTCTTTATTGTTTCGTACCTAAAGACAAAATCTTGCCATACTGAAGACTGTACTATCTGGATCTACAGTACAGAAAGTCCTTGACTTATAACAGTTAATTTAGTGACCATTCAAAGTTACAATGGCACTGAAAAAAGTGATTTATGACCATTTATCACGCTTATGACTGTTGTAGTATACCCATGATCATGTGATCAAAATTCAGATGCTTGGTAACTGGTTCGTACTTATGACTGTCGCTGTGTCCCAAAGTCATGTGATCACCTTTTGCAAACTTTTGACAAGCAAAGACAATGGGGAAACCGGATTCATTTATGTTGATAAGTTGGTAACTGTTTAGTTTCCAATGTACCAACTTAAGTGAATATGGCTTCCCCACCATACCAACTGTAGTGATTCATTTAACAACTGTGGCAAGAAAAATCTTTAAATAGGTCAAAATTCACTTAACAAATGTCTCATTTAACAAGAGAAATTTTTGGTTCAATTGTACTCATAAGTCAAGGACTATGTATATATTCTATTAACTATTAGGGAGGGGCTGTCTTCATACTCTTTCTCTTACATGATGTCTGGGCTAAGTTGCCTCTTACTCTTCAAGAATGTAACCCTCCCACTTGGGCATCCAGGTCCACACAACATTCCATCACATCACCATAGAGAAAATCTCCACTGCACACAATATAATTTTTTAAAAGTATAACTACATCATATATAATATATAACTGGCTTAATTTGCCTCCAAATGTGTATATTTAATTTTTAAAAATATGAAGTAGTGTCCTAGAGTCTACCTAAATGTTTATCTGGAATTGCTTTTTTTAAAGTATTTGTAATGTCTGTATAGTTCTGTGACACATGCAGTCATTAATTTTTCAAGAACTTAACAATCTTGATTCATTAACAGGCCAGACTCATTATCTCTTGATGAAGGCAGAGAAATGATGACAATATCTATCTCTTCAAGTTTAATACTATGCAGGAAAATGTGTGAAATGTTTCACAAGTGCTTATCCAATCTAATTTTTTAAAAAATTGAAACAAATATAAACTTAACTAAAACTGTGTATAGCTAGAAGACTTAATAATAGTTGCAATCAGCAACTAAATCCAGGGCAGCATGATAAAACTCTGAATACTTACCTGACACATACAAAAATTCAAGTATTGTAACCTCTGTATAGTTCTGTGACACGCGCAGTCATTAATTTTTCAAGAATGTAACAATCTTATTTAATAACAACAACAACAACAACAACAGAGACTCTGGCATAAACCAGCGCAGGTGGTTCCAGTGGCAATTGGCACACTGGGTGCTGTGCCTAAAGACCTAGACAAGCACTTGAAAACAATTGGTGCTGACAAGATCACCATTGGTCAGCTGCAGAAGGCCACCTTACTGGGATCTGCTCGCACAATCTGGGAGGTGTTCAACTAGTGATTTGTGATATGAAACCCAGCATGGTTATCTCGTTTGCTATGATAATGTCATTTTTGTGAATAATAATAATAATAATAATAATAATAATAATAATAATAATAATAATAATAATAAGCATCACCCAAATTTCATAATAACAGTAGCACTGAAAAAGGCACCATGCTGTTGATCTGACTACCTTGGTACACTGTATCACCAAAGAAAAAAAGACTGGAAGAACCATCTTCTTTTCAAACTACATCAGAAAATGAAATTAATTATCCCATCCCATGCTGAAATCAACAGAAAAGAGATTGAGATCCTACCTGCTCCAAATGCAAAGAAGAAGCTCTTGTCAGTATTCTCTCTTAAGAGTGCCATCACTCTTTTCCCCATTCTTTCATTCCTCTTGTAGATCAGTTCCTGTCGGAAATACCTGTCAATCTCTTGAGCTGTAACCTGCTCATGTGGAGGAAGTGTTGTATTGATGAAATTAGGGAGCTGGAATGAAAAAACAGGAATAACTCTCAATAAGAAAAAACGTAAGGGAGAAATTGGTAGGTTGTAGGAAAATCATTAGAAGATCATCAGCAATAGCAATAGTACTGAGACTTCTATACTGCTTCACAGTGCTTTACAGCCCTCTCTAAGTGGTTTACAGAATCAGCATATTGCCCCCCAAAATCTGGGTTCTCATTTTACCAACCTCAGAAGGATGGAAGGCTGAGTCCACCTTGAGCCAGTCGGAATCAAACTTCAGGAGTGAGCAGTGAGTTAGCCTGCAATACTGCATTCTAACCACTGCACCACCATGGCTCAAGTAGTGATTGTTTATTTGGGGATTATCTCTGGTCATTTCCTGGTCTTTCCAACAACTAACCAAAAAAAGTGTGCAGCTTTTTTTGCCTCCACGACTATTTTCTAATTTGGGTTGAGTGATGCTTCATATTGCTGGATTATAACTCGATATAGTCAGGAATATGTCTCAAAAGTTAAACTACCTCTTAATAGATATCTACTGAAATCAAAGATACCCTTGAGTCAAACTTGAGTCCAGACAACTGCATACATGCATTTTTCTTGACAGCTTTACATTATTTCAGAATATTTTCTTTGCTACATAATTTAGTCAACAGCTTTGATATTCTCAGAACACTCATCCAACCACTAACTTGGGTTGACCCCATTTAGTTTCCAAGATCAGCCAGGACCAGACTTTAAATAATGACCGTATATTGGCAATTTGGAGGAAATGGGGAAGGGAATTGGGGATTAAATTGAGTTATAACTCATATAACAAGGTCCTAAAATGGTTTTATTGACATGGATAAAGTGTATTCTAACCATTAAAGCTGCTTCTTTGTATATTACTAAAAGTACCACAAAGTCTAGAATTAATCAATGAGATTAGAAGCCCAATTAAAAACACAAGATAGAAAGTAAATAGAAATTAAATTAAGTGCAAAAAAAAATCCCTATTAGTACACAATACAAACACAAAAACATATTCCAGAATTAAGGTTTAATCCAAATAAATGGCTTGGGTGGAAGGTTTAAATGATGTTTGATCTGTAGCTCTTGGTTATTTTAGGCTCCTGGGACTACTAATAACAGGGAGTTCAGTTTCCCTGAGATATATTAGGCAAACAGGGGATAGTGGAAAAGAATTGTGAATAATGGCAAAACAGAGGAAGGAGACTAAAAAGAGATATTAGAAATTGGGGTGCAGGGTTGGAGACTGCTGAGGTTCATTTCCTGCTATTAAGCAGCATTTGGCAAGAAAAAAAAAGGCATCAAAGACAAGAAAGAAGAAAAAGCAAAGGACACACAATCAAGGGAAGTTAAGCAGGAGTGGGATTCTACCAGATCACACCTATTTGCTAGAACCAGTTGTTAATATTCTAAGCAGAACTAGACTTCCTGTCTCAGGAACTTCTCTGGAGTTTTTTTTCCTCCTTTGCTGGTACTTTGCTTGTGTGGAGTGACCATTCAAAGTTACAATGGCACTCAAAAAAGCGACTTATGACCATTTTTCACACTTACGACTGTTGCAGCATCCCCATAGTCATGAGAAGCCAGGCGAGGAGATGCGTACCTCAATGTGAGTGATATTGAGTTAATCACACCCAGCCAATAACATGACCACCAAGCCATGACCACCAACTTAGCCATGCCCACAGAACTGGTTGTTAAAAAATTTGAATCCCACTCCTGGAGTTAAGTGAAAATGTATGGAGGCTCCCATTCATTAAAATAATATTCCCAAGATCCTTGAGGGATTACCTTTCCTATAGGTCTTTACAGATTCAATTTAGACAGGTGGAAAATGAAGGTCTGGACCTAGTCCACAAAACAACATAAATGTTGTTCCCCTGCCTATCTTTGACTGGGATTTAGCTATTATCATATGCTTACACATGGTAGCCCTTGAGAAATTTCTCCTCAGCTTTATTCAGCAGCCCTACCTATTACTTCAGAAGCACATCCAGAGGCATGTGGACATTTGGAACAAGGAGGCAGCAATTGCACTATCTGATTAAAGCTGGAGAAATTTTAATATATAGGGATGTTGTCTTGTCAGGACCACCAACGTTTTCATGAAAATAACCATTTGGGGCTTCTTTTTCTAGGCTTAAGGCTAAATTCAAAAGCAGCTTAGGTTCTTTGTGATCCAATGATATCTGCCGTGCTTCAGAGTTCAGCTGATTTATTTCTGGAACTATAATGTGTTTAAAACCACAGTAAAGTTACTCTGCTCTTCCAAATACTGTGGTTGTGGGGATTTCTCTTTGGCAAGACCTATTGCTTCTATCCATCTACTGGCTTCTGAATTTTACTTCTTTCAACGTGAAAAGTGGCTTGCCAGCTTTGCAGCTTTCCTTCATTATTCAGTTTTTGATGGGCTGGGGGTTGTGGGGGCTTTTTTGCACACAAGACAGCGCATACAACATAAATAAACTGACTTGGATTTTTTGGGATGTGTGTGTCGAGCAACTTATTTCATTTTCCCTTTTCATGGAGTTGGCATAGATTAAATTTATTATTCTAAAATCAATAGCACCTTGGAATGAAGCAGAGACTGAGTTGTATTTTTTGCGACTTGTTCTTATTGTTTTAAGGCAAACATTTCGCTTGCCATTTTAGAACAATTACAACGATTATTTTGTTGTAGATTTCTGCTTTACTGGGATGTGAAATCTTGACTCCCTCAAAACACACAAAAAAGGAACCTTGATAAGTACAGTAGTACCTCAGTACTTGACTGCTTTGAAAGTCATCAGATTTGATACTCGACATATTTTGATGTGAAAATTGAGGTTCGGTAGTCATCATTTGTTTGATATGCGACATGGAAGCTAGAATTTGTCGGTTTTCTCTGCCTCATGAATCTACCTTTTCCAGCCAAAACAAGTTACACATCAGTCACATGGTTTGCTTGGTACTCATTTTTAGTACTTGTAGCACCTCTCAGAATCAATTAATGATGAATACCTAGGTACCATGTAGATACAATCAAAATAATGCACTTATTTGTTTGAAGCATAATAGCCATTTTCTGATAAAAGCCATGGTATCTGGAAAATGAATCAGTTCTATCAAAAAGAGAGAAAAAGACTATTTGATTATTTAAATTTGAGCTTAAATTAAAACTTAGATTCAGCTGCCAAATCAAATCAGGCATCCTCTGAATCAAACTGTTTCTCAAACCAGTAAATGAAAATCCAACTCCCATAGAAACCAACTGGTAAATGATTATTTTACAATACTTTGGTGTTTTAATAATGCAGTTAAAATACACCCACTTATCAATGCTGGTTTTTTTTCTGCTGAGTTTATGATAATGACAAGATACAATCAACTTCCAATTACAGAGATATTGCTACCACTTTTCACTGCAAGATATACATACAAAAGACATTTTCATCGTCTTTAAGACAGCATATTTATATTATACTAATTATATAATGTACAGTAAATTTCACCTATAATAAACACTAAATCCATATCCTAAACTCATTTTCCCATATCTTTCCATATGGGAGGATCAAAGGTGAAGCTTCTTTAAACTGGTCTAATTTTATTAACCATCAGACAAATCATTTTTTTTAATGGGAGGGTAATCTTTTTATTTCCAAATACTTTTAATATTACTTTTGTTTCCTGTTATGGTTTAATATTTTTAAAATGAAAATGTGAGATTTAATCTAAGACTATAAAAGATGTTAATAGAAATTAACTTGCTTACAACTGTCAGTAGGCTTTCCAAACCACTAAGTAAAGAAAAAAAAAAGAGAAAGTCCTTTGTTTCAAATTCAGTTCTTAAATTCCTAGGACACCTTTCCTTGCCTCATTCTGGATGCATTATTACACATAAGTACTATATTATTCGAACAGGAATATATCCATGCATGACAAAAATTAGGTAGTTTAAATATACATTTAATAATAGTTTTGTATCTATCTACCAAAAAAGGAATAATAATAATAACAACAGCACTGTTGTTCTTTCTAAGATATTCTGAGTTAATACATTTCTAAGGACCTTAATCCTCATTACAACTGTTCTGTGGCTTGGGACAAGAGAGATAAATGACCCAAGCATGGATGTTTTGCAAAGTAATGTAACCACAGAGCAAATCCTGTTGCTGAGTCCATTAATCATCAGTACTTCTCTCTTTGTATTTATGTTCCTTTCTACACTTTGACATACACCATGCTTGGTTCAGAAAAAGCAACAGCTCCTTGTTGATTTATCAGAAATTGCTTCCTAAATCATAGGGATTTAAGAAAGCTTCACATATTCAGATAGAGAAGTTCCTTTTTAAAACACAATTTCAAAGACACTCATGAAAACAAACTTTCTTTTCATTTCATGAGAAAAGTGCTTAGGCACAGAGAATTCAGTTGATGCAAGGATTTGGTATGTTAGTAGAAACATGTTCTCTCATTTCAAAAACACATTTTTTTAACTAGTATCATGCAACATCTAGAAGTAACAGCAATAGAAATTCCTCTTTAAAAACAACATGGATCCTGCAGGAGGCAAAATTCACTTCAAGCAGGGCAAATGAATTCTTCATTTCAACTTGGTGACTTCAGCCCTTGAAGGGATTAAGAGTTATTCCCAAAGAACTGCTGGGATAGATCTCCCTTTGACGCTAGTTAACATCTGAGAGACAGCAGAAGGCATACCTCTCAGACCCATAGTCAGCTCCAGAGGAGCACCACTACAAAACCTAGCCAAATACTTAGCAAAACAGCTACAGCCCCATGCTGAAACAGCAGCTTCACATGTACAAAACTCATACCACTTCTTGGAAATGATCAAAGATCTACACGTGGAGCAAGAAGATCTGCTTGTAAGTTTTGACGTGGTTTCACCATTCACTCAAGTCCTGATAAAAGAGACCCTTGAAATCATCAAAAATAAATACCAACCAGCTAAACACCTCATGGAACTAACAGAACACTGCTTAACCAACACATATTTCATATACAAAGGACAAAGATACAAACAAATTGAAGGAACCCCTATGGGATCACCACTGTCACCCGTCATTGCAAACCTGTTCATGGAAGAATTCGAATCCAGAGCCCTGGCCAATGCCATCCACAAACCCAAACTATGGTTAAGATACATCGATGACACATTTGTGATTTGGCCCCATGGAAAAGAAAACCTAAACAATTTCCTAACACACCTAAACAGCACACACCCCAAAATCAAGTTCACCATGGAAACAGAAACAAACAAACAACTACCATTCCTAGATGTACTAATCTACAAAAAAACAGATGGAACACTAGGACACAACGTATTCTAGAAGAAAACACACACTAATCTCTACTTCAACGCCCAATCCCACCACCACCCAGCACAGATAAACTCCGTGGCTAAAACACTAATTACTAGAACCAAACGCCTGGCAGACAAGACACACATTAAGACTGAACTATGCACCCTGACTAAGGTACTGACAGCCAACGGCTTCCACAAAAGCAAAATCACTGCCTTGATCCACAAAAACACACTTTGACATAATAGAGACCCAGAAGATGAACAGACCTATGGAACAGCTGTCCTGCCCTACATAAGAGGTACTATAGACAAAATTAGTAAGATACTGCACAGACATCACATCAACACTGCCTTCAAAACAGACAGAAAAATAGCAGCCATCCTTAGAAACCCCAAAGATAAAATTGACCTGGAAAACCAAGGCATATACGAAGTCCCCTGTGCATCATGCCCGGCCACATACATTGGACAGACCAATAGAAGAATAAGTACCCGCCTGGATGAACACAAAAATGCAGTCAAAAAGCTGGAACACACTTCCTCACTAGTCCAACACTTGGAAGCCACAGGTCATAGCATCAACTTCAATGGCACCAAAACCCTAGCCACTATAGAAAACCCCAGCCACAGAATCATCAGAGAAGCCATAGAGATTGAAAAAAGACCAGAAAGCATGAATAGAAGAGATGATTCCACCAGACTGTCAATCATTTGGAAGCCTGCACTCACAAACAAAAAAATCTCCACACCACAAGCCAGGCAAACACCTGGGCACATGATCCCCCCTGATACCTCCAGCTCAAACACACCCCAACCAGGCACTCAGATGACACCTACCTTCCTAACTAATGATAGCCGTCCATTTACCCGGAGCCAAGCTGCACTAAAGGCCTCCAATAAAGTAACACAATGTTGCCAGCCAATCAAGAGACAAAAAGAGCCAAAAAACAGACAGGAGATATTAGAAACACCAATCAAGCAGAACACAGCAAACTCCAAGACCAATAAACACAGACCACGACTCCCAACCAATCAGGGTGAAGAAAAAACCATTCTGGCACAGCAATAGGCTCCCCCAAATTTAAATCTGAAACCACTATAAAAGCCTGACTCACAGATGAACACTATACAGAAGCCTGATGATGGCAGATGAGATTCTGCTGAAACGTCACTATAACTTTAAAAGCACAACTACAATGACGTGGGAAAATACCCGAACAAAGCTGAATGCCATATATATATATATTCTTTTGTTTGTGTTTTTACTCTATTTTTTTTAATTTTTATTGGTTTTTAAAAACAAACATAAACAAACAAACATAAAAACATCAAGCCATCTTCCATATGTGTGCATACAGTGTACCGGTTGGTTTACAAATTGTTTTGTGCTTCCATTTCGTAGTCTTCAATTACTGTGTGATTGTGTGAATAATAATAATAATAATAATAATAATAATAATAATAATGATGATGATGATGCCTGTAGCAAAGAACCGGTGGGATCATAAGCCTGAAAAAGTGGTTGAAAATGAGCATGCAAAACTACTGTGGGACTTCTGAATACAGACTGACAAAGTTTTGGAACACAAGACCCCGGATATCACAATTGTGGAGAAGAAAAAAGTGTGGATCATCAACATTTTTTGTCATACCTGGTGACAGCAGAATTGTCGAGAAACAACTTGAAAAAAATCACCAGATATCAGGACTTGAGAATTGAACCTCAGAGACTCTGGCATAAACCAGTGCAGGTGGTTCCAGTGGTAATCGGCACAGCGGGTGCTGTGCCCAAACTCCACCAGAAATGAG
The DNA here is from genome assembly GCF_049901715.1 of Pseudonaja textilis. Lineage (NCBI taxonomy): Eukaryota > Metazoa > Chordata > Lepidosauria > Squamata > Elapidae > Pseudonaja > Pseudonaja textilis. Next base: position 58,584,980 of record NC_141992.1, read on the forward strand.
TCTTTAGGACTCTGCAAGGCATCCTTCTCCAAGAGGCTGCGCTGGCATGACAAGTCTCACAAAGATTCATTCCTGGTAGAATTTGGGGGAGAGAAAGAAAGACTTTTGCTGCTTCTGCTGCTTTCCTTGCATGAAGCCAAAAGTCAGAGTCTCTCTCTCTCTCTCTCTCCTCCCTCCCTCGAGAATGGAGCTGGAGACGGTATCCTGTGATCCTAAATAAAGAATGATCAATTGGTAAGAAAATGGGGTGGGAATTTTCCTGCAGACTTGTTTTGGGATTTTCCCAAGGTCTTTGGTCTGTGGGATTTAAAATTATGAGTTTGGTGGTCCCTGAGGTCCAAAAGGTTGGCGACCCCTGCTTTAGATGACTAACTCACCAGCTCTACTAACCATTATTGGCTTGGAACTATGGGAACTGAAGTGACACACCGTTGGAAGGGACCAAATTAGGAAATGCTGGTTCAAAAAATATTGACGTACAAAGTTTTAGTACCTGGTCTCCAGTGAGAAATGCAATAAATACTCAACAACAAAACCAGAGGGACTGCTTAATTATCATTGTGATTGTAAAAAATGAAATTTGTATTTGTGTTATGAAATCTGTTTTGCATGACTAATTTTCTATTACTAATGTAAATCAATACATTATTTGGGTTTCATAAATGAGCTGTATACCATCTTATGTGCAGATCAAAGACACCTGTTCTCTATGATTAATGGAACTTTTTAACATCTGGCAAAAATTTGTCCTCCAACAAGGGAAATCAAGCTCGATTGTTGGATTGTGTATTGATAAAGTGACAACTTTTGGCACCAAATCATTTATTTGTGCCTTGAGCTTAGTTAGGAAAATATTCGTCATAAAATAAGACAAGAAGTGGATAATTAATAGGAAATGTGACTTTCCAGATGAGCCCCCAGATAGCCAAAATTAAGAAAGAAAAATCTAGAAAAAAATGCAAAGTGAGTTTTCTATGAGCCAATGAAAAGCAAACTTCAGATAGTACTTGACTTACAACAGTTCATTTAATGACTGTTCAAAGTCACAACGGTGCTGAAAAAAATGAGTTATGACCATTTTTCACACTTACGATCATTTGCAGCATCTCTATATTCACATGAGCAAAATTTAGACATTTGACAACTGGCTCATACTTATGATGACTGCAGTGTCCCAGGGTAATGTGATCCCCTTTTGCGATCTTCTTCTGACAAGCAACAACAACAACAACAACAAAATAATAATAAATCTGGATTGTGGATGTGGCAGCGCCTGGAGACAGCAGAATAGAAGAGAAAGAACTGGAGAAGATAACGAAATACAAAGATCTATAAATAGAAATAGAACAACTATGGTAGTCCCAAAACAACTGGAGCATGACTTGAACTGCACGGACATTGACAATTTTGCCATCAGTCAATTGCAGAAGGCAGCTTCACTTGGAACAGTTTCCATCCTGTGGTGACATCTGTAACATTATCAAACATTTGCCTATCCCAGATCCTTGGTAAGCACTCAAAAGGTAGACAAAAAATACCAGGCGGAACATCTGGCTGACTGTGTGATTAATAATAATAATAATAATAATAATAATAATAATAATAATAATAATGCCTGTAGCAAAGAACTGGTGGGATCATAAGCCTGAAAAAGTGGTTGAAAATGAGCATGCAAAACTACTGTGGGACTTCCGAATACAGACTGACAAAGTTTTGGAACACAATACCCCGGATATCACAATTGTGGAGAGAAAAAAGTGTGGATCATCAACATTGCCATACCTGGTGACAGCAGAATCGTCGAGAAACAGCTTGAAAAAAATCACCAGATATCAGGACTTGAGAATTGAACTGCAGAGACTCTGACATAAACCAGTGCAGGTGGTTCCAGTGGTAATCGGCACAGCGGGTGCTGTGCCTAAAGACCTAGGCAAGCACTTGAAAACAATTGGTGCTGACAAGATCACCATTGGTCAACTGCAGAAGGCCACCTTACTGGGATCTGCTTGCATAATCTGCCGATACATCACGCAGTCCTAAACACTTGGGAAGTGTTCGACTAATGATTTGTGATACAAAACCTAGCATAGTTATCTCGTTTGCTGTGTATACTGTCATTTTTGTGTATAATAAATAATAATAATAATAATAATAATAATAATAATAATAATAATAATAATAATAATAATAATAATAATATACATGCAACACTAAGTGGAGCAGGGGACAGGGCAACGAGAGTAAAGGGCAACACACACACACACACACACACATAATACTTATAGTTGAAAAAGTGGCAACATCTATTTGTGTCAGATATTGGTAGCTAAGAGTATATTTGTCATTGCAGATGTGTTGTCATTTATCTAAAGAAAACGATAGTAGTAATAGCAGAAAAGGGTTTTAATGTTTGTTTGCAAAAACACAATACAAAGTGGAAGGAAGGGAGGGAGGGAGGGAGGGAACAGCTTTTGATTTGTTAAAAGATAATTGGACTGACACTGCATTATATATTTGGCTTGGGCTTAATGTGCTACGTATTGTTCTGTAACTAACACATGATACCTAAATTCAGAAGAGAGAGAGAGAGAGAGAGAGAGAGAGAGAGAGAGAATACATTGGTGAATAGATCAAATATACCATATTCTGTCCATAAGCTATTACCTAATGGACTGTCATTTACTTTTGCAAAAGTTTCAGAAAACTTACAGCAAATGTTGGATTCAGGGAGATTATCATTTTCAGCTGAACTGGATATTACATTATCTGTTTCTCCCTAAGTGCACATTATGCACAATACAGCACTTTCTTGGCATTGCCAAGTTTTTAAAAAGTATGAAAGTTCTGTAGTTTGCGCCACGGTATCTGAAGAGTACATACATCCACTCTCAAATGTAATTGTCTCTTTTAAGGAGTGATACAATAAATATAATTGGGTTTTAACTGAGTCAACAAACTATTTTTTGGGGGGGGGTTAACCGAGTCAACAACTTTTTTTTTGTTTTTTGCTGGCACTGGCAACGAACAGAATAACAGTATTTTCTTAGGGTATTTCTAGAGACCAGCTATTATGTAGCTAAAGGATTCTAATTTCATACTTGAACAAGGTGGGATTCAAACAGTCTGCTCTGCCTTTTAATGTAATGAGGACTGAATGATACCTTTACAGTCCTTCCAGATAGCCATCTGAATATGTTCTTCCTTGCCACTAAGTACCTTGCCAATTTGGGTTTAATTCTTGACCAGTAACTAAGCTCCTCTCCAGTTAAAAACAACATATTTTGCAACCAGAAGCTCCCAGCTGTAGCAGGAAGGGAGTCAAGACCAAGTCAAGACCAGATAATGGTGCTTAGTTATAACGATGGCTATTTGCACTAGGGTCTGATTTCACAGGAATTGATTTTTTACATAGATATCCACTTTCTATGTTAATTATAATGTAATATACTGTTTACCATACTAGAGTTTACCAAAGTAGAGTTGAACTACTTCTCAACATTAATAAAATAATATTTATCCAGCACTGAAAAACAGACATTCTTCAAAAATGTCAAAATTTCAATCAGCCACTATTCAGCATAGAGGTAGCTTTAGTTCAGGTTTTATAAACTATTTGTTTATCTTTTGTGGTGATTCATGCCTTAAAAAAAACCCAGAACATCATAGCAATAATGCTCTAGGTGTCTTTGGATCATTCCTGAGCTTACTTTTGGCTTGTAGCCACTAGAAATGCATTGGTAAAATAGAGTGGTTAAACTTAATAAAGTTTAGCTTAGAAATTAATATGTTCCTGAATTTACAGGTAAGACAATCAATTTACATTTAGCTCGTTTTTCATCTAATGGTTGCATACCTACCTACCCACCTACACATTTATTTATTATAGCCCTAAGACCAGGCTCAAATAAAATATCTAATAACAGAACAGCCCTCTTGCTCCCTCTTTCTCATCTACTATCTATCTTCTACTATTAGATATTAATTTAAATGGAATAAATAAAACAGACAATATTCTATTAGGATAGGATAGGATAGGATAGGATAGGATAGGAAAGGATAGGATAGGATAGGATAGGATAGGATAGGAAGATAGATAATGGACAGACAGACAGACAGACAGACAGACAGAAGTAGACAGATAGATATGGATGACATAGATGTAAATATATGTTAATAGGATATAGCTTAGAGTTTCTATTGAGCCATCAGCACATGAACATAACTGAAGGTGCATTGGAATACCTTTAAAACATCCAAAAATGATTGTCTCACTTATACTCAGGAGCCAGGAATCCTGGTGGCAGAGTGGTTAAGTTGCAGTATAGCCTGGACTGTGATCCTGACAGGGCTCAAAGTTGACTCAGCTTTCCATTCTTCCAAAGTTGATAAAATGAGGACTCATAATGTTTGAGACATCATGCAAATACATTGTAAACTGTTCAGAAAGTGTTGTAATGCTCTACATAAGTCTAAATGCTAATGCTATTGCTATTCACATACCTCATCTATATCCACACAATACATTATTTTGTGATTTGATTAACTATAGCTTAATTTTATGGGTTATACCATAAGAAATACGGTGTCCTGGTTTAATTTTGGGGGGGTGACCAGGATCATAAATCAGTCCGGGCAGGGTCAAGATTTTCTGGGAGTTTTATATTACTTTTGTGGAGGGGGGAAATTTTGGGATTTTATCTGGTTTTCAAAAGCATTCTAGTTTAGAATCCACATTGTAGGTATTTTTCTTTATCTTTTTAAATTTCTTTATTATATCCACATATCACTAATTCCACAAGGACTCAAAGCAGTTTATAGTATATCATTAAAAACCCATAAAAACAAAAAATACTTAAAACTAGTAAAATATAAAAAAAACTATCCATCACGACATCTATCAGCAACAATCATCTTAGGTGTTAAAAGCTCTATGAAAGATCTTTTCCTTCCTGAAGGCCATCACAATATCAGAGCTACACTCCACATTCTCCTGTTTCCCTACCACCTTCATGCATATGGCAGGGAATCAACATTCCAATTCAGAATGAACAAATATCAGTTATGCCTGAAGGAGATAATCCTGAAGATAGGCGGATGCAAAGACACAAAGGCCTTGTAGGTTCAAATCAGCACTTACAGATTAAAATTAGGATTTTGAATTGTACTCAGAATTCTACTGGAAGTCAATGGAGTGTCCGCAAAACCAGTATTATACAATTATATTGGTTCTCAGCTGCCAATAAACAGGCTGCCACATTCTAATGCAATATGATCTTCAAAGTGTATTGTAATAGTCAACCGTAGAAGTTATGAGGACATCTGTCATTATTGAATCAGATATCTTATTTCAAAAAGGCCACAATTGGTGTACTATCTGAAACAGTAAAAAGTTCTTGTACCCATGGTCTTCTATTGCCTACCGAAAGTAGAACTTTCAAAACAAGTTTAAACTTCAAGAAGAGAAACCTATGATTTTTGAAGACTTGTGAGTATTTAAATCTATGCAAAAGTTCAAGTCTCAGTCTTGGTCTTCTCAATTCTTGCTATCGTTCACAAAAAGTTCCTGAAATTCTAATCGCTGAAAATATTTATTCAATTTAGTAGATTAGCTCATATAATCTTGATCACAGAAAAGATGAAGACTTAAGAGGATATTCTATCACTAAGCATTATACTTTACAAGAAAATAAAAATATAATAAAAAGAATTCATTTCAAGAACATTCTCTTCCAACTTTTGACTTTTGTTATTACTGTATTGTTACAGTATATATTTGGACATTGTTGCTGAAAGACATTTACAAAAGAAAGAGGAAATATGGGAAATGACTGAAGTGGCAAGAAAGCACTTATAGTAAATAAATACCATAAACAAACTAAACAAGAATACAGAGTTTGGAGCCTTTGTTTTTTTTACTACAACTGTTTCCTTACCACTTCACTGTTTTACTGTAAGTGTCTTTCAAACAAGAATTTGAAAAATCTTAATATAGTTGGTTTGCAAAAACTAAAATGACAATTTTCTACAGTAAGGTGAAAAATTTCAACAGTGAATAACATCCCAGAGCAAGATTATTCTATGCTTCTATTAATGTTAATATAGCCCCCAAAAAGTAAAAGTTAAGAGTACGGGTTATACAACATTAAGATTTACAAACCAAGAACCTTTTGGAAACATATCTCTGTCTCCTATCTCTAAGTCAAGACCTATATTACAGATATTATCTCAAGACGTAGGTTATTTTATTCACTGCTTACTCAATACAGCATTTGTATAAAAAAGACACAGTATTTTATTAACAGATCTGTTTATTAGAATATGGTTCTAATTAAAACTGATCTATTAGAAAAAAGCCAAATATCATTGAAAAGACTTTGAATTTACATAATAAATTTAGCATCACTATTTTTAATATTAGCTAATTATTAAGAATTAGCCTATATACATTATGTTCTTGAATTCTTAATATTCATGAAGCAATGTAATCTGATTGGCATGCTAATGTCTATCTGAATCTATTTCAAAGATTTTGAGGATAATATTTTCAATCAACATGAATTTGTTTGACAGCAGAGAATACTGAAGCTCACCAAATGGAAGAGAATGAATCTACGAAAAAAATTAGACATTATTTTACCAATTCTGTATTCTCCTTTAAGTATATAGTGTGAATTTATATTGTACATTTTCCTTTTTCAGTAATTGGACAAGAGAATTATATTGCCAAATTCAGGCTAAGATTTTCTAATATATATTTATAGGGGTTTATTTATTAATACTGGTAAAATGTACATATTTAACTTTCTATAGATATTTGCTTTATACAACCACAAGCAAAATAGCAATAGCATAGCAGACTTATATTCCACTTCACAGTGCTTTACAGCCATCTGTAAGTAGTATATAGAGTCGGCATATTGCCTCACAATATTTTATCATTTTACCGACCTTGAAAGGATGAAAGACTGAGACAACCTTGAACCAGTGAGGATCGAACTGCTCGAATGAGCAGTGAGTTAACCTGCAATCACAGCATTCTAACCACTTGTACCACCATGCAATACAAAATGGCTTTTGTACTGATGCATTGTGTTCCAGTTTCCAGAATTCATACACACACACAAATAAGTAAAGTTTCCTGAACTGTCATCAGAAAATTAGTATAATGAACATAGGCTAGGTTTAGAGGCTCAGCAATCTTTTTATTTCAGTAGCTTAGGGGACCAAAGTCTTTTTCTGGCTACAACTATTCACAAAGCTTTATTTGGAATAATGGCTTTGTTTCTCTTTAATGACAAAAATTCATACCGACATTGTAGCAATATAAAGTTTTAACCTAACATAATAATATTGGTTTAATACTCTAAACATGAATTATGCAAAGATATATATATTTTAAAAAGCTCATGCCACACAAGTATGTCATTCCTTAAATAAATAACAGTTTTGCTCATCATTCAATATTGTATCTAATGGTCTTGGGCTATATGGTTCATATATTTTTGTAACTAGAACATTCCACAGATTTGGAAACTGTCCAGACATTCAACTATGTTTTTTATACAGTGTTAGACCAGAAGCAAATTGATGGTGCAATTAAGACTTATCAATGGTCCTAAATCTTTAAGGACATATCTGAAAGAAGGATGTTCTGATAACATATTCAAAAGGGATACATAGAAACAAGACTAAAATTTATTGCCGTGGAGCATAAACACAAATGTTCTCCTCTGAGAAAGTCAAAGAAACAAGCAATCTTCTTTTTCCTTAAAGGGACTTAGAGTTGGTATAAATTTACACAGACTGCTGAAAGATTTTGTGCAGATAAGTTTTGGTGCTCTATCACAACATTCAGAATGAGGTGCCCCATAATATGAATCTTTGGATGGGAGCAAACTTTTAAAGAAGTATTACTTTTGTTTGGATATTTCCTGGAGCTCCTCCTCCTCCTCCTCCTCCATGAACTGCATAAATTATTTTGTTAAAAAAGGAATTTACCTTTCTGATTTCCACATCATCATTTACACTATATCACTGTCAAGAAACAGAATACTTTTTGAGTTAGAAGAGATTTGGGTGGCATGAATATTTGTGGAACGATAAAATCAAGGTTAATGTAGGTTTTAAAAATCACCCTGTTAGATATGCTACACTAAGAATATGGAATAGATACAAAGTAAATCTAGTTTGCGCCCAAAACACCTTTGTGTTTCTCAGCACAATAAGCATGTTATATACAAGAAACAATAGAAAAACACAAATGGTTAACATATCATGAGACAATAGAATTCTGTCAAGCGGAATACAACATAAAATCGAGAACAACTGTTGGCAGGGGGATCTAACTGTCAATGGTTTTCCGATTTACAGTTATCAGAAAGAGTGAAAGAAGAGAAAAAGAATTTATGGTATTGATTATTGTATGACTGACTTTGAAACAGGATTGTGTACAAATGATGAACGGATGATTGCTAAAATGCATATGTTAACATGATTGTGTGAATTTATAATAGGAGCCAATCAGAAATTGTAAATCTAACTTCAGAGAAATCTCCCTCAATAGCTAATACTTGTGACAAAAAGAACTAAATGAATATGGATATATATCTGTTTATACTACATTATAATGACTTCAGACAGTGAGGAGTTAGAAGGCTACAAACTTCAATCAGTTTAGAAATGGCACCACAAGCTGAGGCTATACTCTAGAAGCACATATAGTTGATTATGAGATGAAGGCTAACGAAGATGGAAGTTAACATGAGCATTGAAATGCTTATACAAATCAAATCTCAGGAAATGTTAATGGAAACATAAATCTGAACAGGGAACTCTTACTCAAAAGCAAAGGCTATCCACTCAGAGACCAATGAAGGGGAAATCACAACATCTCTGACTTGGTTTTAAACAATGCTAAGTTTTGTATCGCTTTGACAGCTTTGCCAGAAAATGTGCTGCAAATTTATTAGTCAAGCATGTGGCAGAAATGCATATAACAAAGTTAGCTGTTTCCTATTGTGTTTCTCTGACATGCTTCAACTAAATAAACTTTGTCTTGTTCAGCCTTACTGAGATTAAATAAGGATTTAAGTGAGAAAACCATGGAGAGAAATATGTAACACAATCACACACCATCAATACAAGCTTTTGTTTGTTTTGTTTGCTGCTCAAGTTCCCAGTGGAAATTAAAATCAAGATGGTATAATTGATTTTTACAGAAAAACATGTGTTCCCCTCACTTTTAGTAATGGTTATGTGAGATTTCTATTTTACTGTCACAGACAAGTTACTGTTGATTACTATTTTCAGTGAAATGTAAGCTTCCCCTCCTCTAGTTATTTGAAGGATAGCACTCTGTTTATTTTTAAAACCCATTATCAGATATATCTGAGGCTTCCAAATTAATCCAAGTCATTTAAACTGACTGATTTAAGCAGTGTCACAAAAGTCCTTAAAGTGGATGGATCACATTCCATTGTATTACCTTTTGCTGCTGACAGTTACAGATGCATAAGTTGTGCCTACCTGAATCGTTTGCATAGGTGGAAGTTAGAAAACCACAAAAGCATTTCAAAGTTCATTATGACATAGAAGATCTAAGAGAAAGCAATAGATTCCACCCAAAATCATACAACACACAAATTATGAATGAATTATGATGTTTAGAAAATAAACTGGCCTCTTAACTTGTTGCCATAATGCTCATTTACTCTTGGCGTACAAGTCTTTTGTCCTGAGGAGAGGGAGTTATGTTCAATGGCCTTGCAAGCACTTGCAGTTAACTTTCTATTATGCACACATTCCATTCAAAACCCTTTTTAATCCATCATTAGACCAAAACATATAGAACAGAAATTAATCTAGGGGTAATAGTAATAGTGTTTCTCAAGGAAACCAGAGACATGTGAAGAATGTAAGAATTTCCAGGATGCAGAAAAGACAAGCAAAAGAGGAGAGAGCAGAAAGCAAGTCAAGATTGGCAAGGCGATATTAGCTGGTTTGATCCTTTTGCAGATGGGCTCCTTTGAGATGTTTTAGACAAGTTTGGGAGTTGCATTGTAGGGGAAACTAGCATTATGATTATAATAATTTGAGCTATCTAGTATCAAGGAATTCCAAAATGGTTGTTCTGAATAGTTTTGATCAGTGCAACTTACTCCTATGAAAACTATTTTCATGTTATAAGATTTCCTAGATTACGTATTTATGGTTCTTCTAGATCAGGGATGTCAAACTCATGGCGTCACATTGTCATCACATGACACATTGTGACTCTCCTCCCTTTGCTAAACCAAGGGTGGGCATGGCTAGCACGTGATGTATCTGGCTCACATGCCATGAGTTTTATACCCCTATTCTAGATGGAAATGCTTTGACCTACTCCCAATAAGGGCATCAATTTCCCCCCCTAAGATATAATAAATAAGTTTTTGAATTAACCACCTGGTCACACCACTTCCTTTTGTACATTTTTTTTTGCACTGCTGTTTTAATAAGTCTTCAACTGCTATTGTGAAATCTGTTGAAGAGAACATTTGCTTGACTGTTTTACGGAATAGGCCAAAATCAAAACATGCTTGATTTTGATCTTGTGTCATCAAGTCATTATTATCAACCACACAGATTTTTACTAGAAATGCTGGTATTACTTGGGACAACCAAAATCTTGAAGATGTCACTGGGGCAAGTTTGATGTCTTAGAACAATATAAAGGCCTTTTGAGGATTATTCACTACTAATAACATCTCTAAGTTATTGTCCAGTTCTACAATGGTCTTGCCTAAAATGGCAGCAGTGAGGATTGCACATGGGAAGTCCTTCCTAAGACCATGGAGTTTGTAACAACAACTTTATTTGCACGCTTGGATAGACCTGGAAAAGTAACGAGGACTCAGAAGGTAATATTTTCTTATTTCTTATTCTTATAGTTTGAGGGAGAGAAAATGAAACCCAGCATACAGGGGATAGAGATTCATCTATATAACTAATTGTAATTAAATGCAATGAAATCAAAAGCGTAAACTGAGTTTAATTAGCAACTGATTAATAGACAGCATCTTACATGTCACAGAAAAATGGAACGCATCACCCCAATCAGCAAAATCACTGAGAAGAGATGCATCTATAACTGAGAAAAGGACCAGCGTTCAATTAGATAAGAAGAAATGTTTTAAAGAAGATCCATTTTGAGTTCTGACTACCATTAATGTACATGAATAAAAGTCATATTCTGTCTTCAGGAGCTTTTCTTTAATTCCAGGAATAATTTTAACCAACAATGTACTCTGGATCATAGTCAAATACAATGTTTTTCCTTGATTCTTATGCCTGTTTCAAGGATTTAGCTATACTTCCACATATAAACAAATTCTGTATTACTCCACAGATTTATAATCTTAGCTTAGCTTAGTTAAGTTTAGTTTAGTTTAATTTAATTAAATAAGAGTTGGTTCCTTATCTCTCCAGTTCCTTATCTCTCCAGTTCCTTATCTCTCCAGTGATAAATCAAATACTTGTTTTGGGAAATTAGTGGGATAGGGAAATATCAATGGTTGATACCCGTTTTAACTTCTCCACATATCTATTCAAGCCAGATAACAGTACAATGCCGAAGAAATGTGAAACTAAATGTGAAACAGCTGTAACGGTGAGATGCTACAATCATACCTTTTTGGTCTTGCCCAAATGCTAGACAATTGTGAAATCATCGTACCTGTGAAGAATCATGGTTGAATATAACAGCATTTAAGTCACCACAATTGTAATGCTTGATGAGGTCTTCGGTTGTGTAAGGAGCCTGCCAGCTGCCAGCTCGAAGACTTTCATGTTGTAATAATGTTTGATTCAAAGCAAACAGCACCTGAAAAACATTGGAAATACATATATTTAGATGACAATATAAAGTAAAGAATAACTATATGCATAGGTTTCACACATGTTCTAGAACAGCCTTCCCATATCTGACACATTCCAGATATGTTGGACTATATCTTTTATAAATACAATTCAGTATTTTCTTATGGAAATTTTTACTTCTATATACTATGAGTCTACCAATTTGGGGAACACTTCTCTAAGATATCATCTTTATAGCTCAGAATATTTGTTTTTCTACAAAATAAATACTATTTTCAACTCTCAGCTCAGTCTCAGCTTCTAGGAGTGGGAAAACCAATGTACCTCCATATACTGATGCCTTACACCTCTCAGAAATTCTATTTATCAAAGCCAATGATGACAGATACTTTGGAGTAGAATTGTAGGTCAACAACATCTAAAGTGTTGTTGAAAAATTCTTTTAATCCTGTTTAGAAAGTGGCTTCTTATTATGACATTACAAAGAAGTTAACTTGCGCTTACACATGGAGTTTTATTCTTATTTTCATGCAGCAAGCACATCCTCTTACTCCTCATAATAAGCAACTAAGATTGTTTTATGAGGTGAAAATTTTGGGATATGTGAGAGATAGTCTGATATGCTAAGAGCTGCTCTGTAATACAGAAACAAGTATGTGCTCCTAGAAAATGAGATTACAACTGTTTAGAAAGCATTACTTCATATTTAACAGATCAAATTTTGACTGTTACTTATTAAGAGCGTATCATCTATATCTCTTAGTTAATTTAATCCAATTTATTCATCCCTAGATTTTATTTTAGCTAAACAAACTGTAAATTTTTATGAACTTGGTATTTGCGCTTACATGCGCGCGCACACACACACACACATCAAATCAAACACATGCCCTTTACTAAGTAAGCAAATACCCTAATTACTAAAAGTTGTAATATTAATGGGTTGAAGACTAGTTAAATAGACTAGTTAGCTCAGCACACAGGAATAATGCTTATATCTATGCCTGTTTCACTAAAATATGGGGTAACCTCATTAATCCATATAATCCTTGATTTATGACCACAAGTGAGCCCCAAATTTTAGTTGCTAAGTGAGACATTTGTTAAGTGAATTTTTCTCCATTTTACAACATTTCTTGCCACGGTTGTTAAGTGAATCACTGCAGTTGTTAAGTTAGGAACACAATTAAATGAATCTGGCTTTCCCATTGTTTTTGATTGTCACAAAAGGGGATCACTTGATCCCAAGACACTGCAACTGTTATAAATATGAGTCAACTGCCAACTGTCCAAATTTTGATCATGGGGACCACGGGGATGCTGCAGCCATCATAAGTATGAAAAACGGTCATAAGTCACTTTTTTCCAGTGTTGTTGTAAATTTCAACGGTCACTAAATGAATTCAAGGACTACCTGTAATTGGAAAGCTGATGCTGTTGGAATAATGGCAGCAATTTTAAGACAGCTTACTGTCATACCTTATCTTCAGTTCAGTCGGTGGCAGCCCTACCATCAAGAGTGGGATTCAAATTTTTTAATAGCCGGTTCTGTGGGCGTGGCTTAGTTGGTGGGTGTGGCTTGGTGGTCATGTGTCTTGGTGGACATAGCTTGGTGGTCATGTTATTGGCTGGGCATGGTTAACTCAATATCAGTCACATTGAGGCATGCATATCCTTGCCTGGCCTCTCATGACTGTGGGGGATGCTGCAATAATCGTAAGTGTGAAAAATGGTCATAAGTCACTTTTTTCAGTGCCATTGTAACTTTGAATGGTCACTCCACACAAGCAAAGTACCAACAAAGGAGGGAAAAAAATCTCCAGAGAAGTTCCTGAGAATAGGAACTGCCAAGACTGTAATAAGGGTTAACGAAGAGGCAGTTTCTGTAAGCAACACCAGAATATTTCCTTCCTGCCTTCCTTACAGGATTAGGCCAATAATTTCTTCTAACAACTAGTTCTCCGAACTGCTTAGAATGTTAACAACCGGTTCTAGCGAATAGGTGCGAACTGGTAGAATCCCACCTCTGCCTACCATATGAGCCATGTTTGGGAGTGGCATTGTTGATTGAGGTCCTCTCCTCTAAAGCCAATCTGCTTTCTTGGAGTGGAATGCAAGATAATTCCCAGGAGGTCAGTCTGGAAATTTTAATTTGAGCCACATTGCTAAAGGAATTTAAAAGAGTAAAATGAACAACTCTGAGCGGTTATTTTTGTAAGTAACAAATTTACAGCCAGTAACAGTTATATAAAATTTTAGACCTAGACAACCTAGAACTACAGTGCCTTCGGTCCGATCTAAGTATAGTACATAAAGTTATCTACCGCAATGTCCTACCTGTCAATGAATACTTAAGCTTCAACCACAACAATACAAGAGCACACAATAGATACAAACTCAAGGTAAACCGCACCAAACTTGATTGCCGGAAATACGACTACAGCAACATAGTGGTCAATGTCTGGAATACTCTATCTGACTCTGTGGTTTCTTCTCCAAACTCCAAAAACTAACCTTAGACTGTCTACTATTGACCTCACTCCTTTCCTAAGAGGTCTGTAGGGGGCGTGCATAAGCGCACCAACGTGCCTACTGTCCCTGTCCTATTGTTTCTTTTTTTTCTTATTCGTATTCATTTTATATATTCATAACTATGTTTATACTTATACCTGTTATCTAATACTTGCTTAACAAACAAATAAACAAATAAATAAATATAACAGTTCATTTAATGAACTATTGAAATTACAATGGCACTGGAAAAAGTTATTTATGATCATTTTTCACACTTACAACTGTTGCCACAACAGGTCATGTGATCAGAATTCAAACACTTGGCAAATGACTCATATTTATGACAGTTGCAGTGTCCTCGGGTCATGTGATCACCGTTTGTGACCTTCTGACACGCAAAGTCAATGAGGAAGCCAGATTCACTTATCTACTGTGCTGCTAACTTAACAACTGCAGTGATTCACTTAACAAATGTGGCAAGAAAGGTCGTAAAATGTTAACTAGTACAACCAAAATAATAGATAATGTGTCTGGAAAACAGTTTAACATTTAGACATTTTAACATCTCCTGAACAACCATTTTTGCCTGAAGTTTTTATAAATCCAGAATCCGTAGGAAATCCTCAGATGAGCTATTTCCTCTCCAGCCTACAAGACTCAAAAGGTAAATCTTCTAAACCTATGGTTTTTGCAGCATGTTTAGATTAAAAAGATACTAATCTCATATTTCACAGGTCATGGAACATTTTGTAGCATAGACTTAGATTTGTGAGGAAAGTTTTAGATTTCTGAGAATGGCAATTTTCACAGGAACTGTAACTGAGAGTTCCCCAAAACTTTCCATCAATATATTTTTAGAAATGTCAAATAAGCTGAGCATTTTCATGATTTACCTTTAAATATATTTTTGGATTATTTTTGCTACTTCATTTTTTTTGGGAGAATATTCATTATATCTTTATTACAGAATGACATTCTTCACACTCCATGTACTCCACAGGGTAGTTTTCCAATTTTAACTTGCCCTATTTTTAGATAAGTTATTAGAAATCTAAAGCAGGATTTCTATAGCAGGTAAAAAAAATAATATGCAGCAGTGTTGAAAAGATTTATGTGCAATGCCCAGAGAAAAAGAATGGGGTTTGTTCTGCTTTTATTAGCCTGGCTCCTGCTTATTCTGCTAGGGGACACTGCTAGCAAGAGGTGTATAAAAATATGACAATTGGGGGAAAAGGACATTTCTGATTTAGTGAAAGAACTCAATTCCTGTGCATAGTAAACAACATTTGGTTATCACAAAAATGTTCACTTTTCCTACACCTTCCTAAGCTGTTCTCAATCAGTTCTTTTGTTGATTTTGACAATGTTAAGCTCTAAAAAGCTAAATCTAAAGCTACTTACAATGTTGTCTTTTCTAAAGAAATTGAATGCCCTTCATAAATCACAGTTTTATGGCGCAACGAAGTCTTCAATTCCAAATCAAATCAAATTGTCATTGCATTGGTTTCATAAAGGGAGCAAGTAGTTTTTTAAAACAACTAGTCATTTCTTTTTGACAATATTTGAGGCACCTTAACTTTAAAAAACAAGGCAAGATTTTCTTAATATGAGACACCTTTGGAAAATCTGCTGTTGGTTCTGTTGCTGATTCTTTCTTTCTTTTCCTCTCTTTAATATATGTATGAATCAGCTGATGTTTACCCCACCTGAAGCAATGTTTAACCCAGCAATGTGTTGTGTCTAATTTGTAAAGAATTCTGGTTATTGACAATCAAACAATGACACATTATTTATTTGTTTCAATGTATTTGCTCTGTGGTACACAACATTTCCTTCACCATTGTTACACCAGAACAGCAATTCTTTGATTTGGTGACCTTTCATGGTTTAGGGAGGACTTACTTACGTAGTTCCCCATGATCCAGTTATAATCCAATATCTTAGTCAATATTTACTCAAGAAACATTGCACTGTTCTAAAAGATCACTAGCATTGCCTTTTCATGCATTGATGGCCAAAAGTGAAGATCTCTTTAGTCATTTCGGAATTCCTGCACTGAGTAGGAATTCAATGACTCTAGAAGCCTATCTAACTCCAAGATTTTATTATGATAGTAAAGGTGACAAAAATGCAAAGGATAATATAAGGAATAAATGTAAGGATATTTTAATTAAAAAATAGTTTAAAATATGCAAACTAGAAATGGATAGAATCATTTAAGGTTGAGCACAAAATGCAGTGTTGGTTGATGTGATGTGGTCATGTGAAATTGAATTACTTGTTTTACATATTAATTTTGCTGTTGAAGGTTAATTGGTTTTTGTAAATGTTTAGATTCTTTTGAATGATTATCAATGGTTTGAAAAATAACAGGATAATAACTCTATTGCTGATATTAATTCTGTCTTCGGTTTTAATTTTGACTCTCTCTTATCCCCCCCCCATTTCCATTTGGAACAGAAAATATTGCTATAATCAAAGCTCTTTTAAATATATTTCACATAGGTTATGCAGGTATGTTTTTGCAAGAGACTATACATTTTAGGAGGAAATCAACCATATTCACCAGACCACAGACTTCCATGTATTTAAAGGTAAGCATACATAAATCAGTTTTAAATTAGTTCTGACCAAAGCCTTTGAAATTACCCTATTTTCATTCATAGATCTCACACTTCCCTAAAATTTGCAAGATTTCTTAGAGAAAATTAGGGCATCTAAACAGTTTAGATTCAGCAGTAGATGTATCCTGAGGAAATGAAGTCAGCTAGAGTTGGCTTCCAAAAGCCATCTACTTGGCAAGGAAAAATGCCTCCAAGGCAATTATTCATGCATGGTTCAATATTGGTAAAGACAGGGCCTGTTTTGTAGCGAGCCAAGGTTGTCTCAGGTTGCTTATTTGGAATAGGCAGAGGAATAAGCATTCAGACATTCTTTAGTGCCTTTGTCCCTGTTTTTTTACCATTATCTACTCTTGAGTCAGTCTCTCAATACCCTTTATACATCTTTCTAACCTTTAAATCATCAATTACTGCAGCCAATTTATTGGACAGAGCACTCCTAGTTCATTATTTTTAAACAGATTTTTTTTAATGCCATCTTTATTATAGTATCATAAATAAGTGGCTTAACCCAGCTGGCTTTCATGCCTAAATCAGGATTAGAACTCACAGTCTCCTGGTTTCTAGTCTGGTGCCTTCATCATTAGAGCAAACGGCTCTCAATTTCTACATTCTAAGATATGTCATTTAATTTGGTGTGTATGTTAATAAGATTTTGTTATTGTTCTTTTAAATTTGCTGGTTGTTGACTGAATAGATAAGATAAATACTAAATACTGAGTCTAAAATATATCCCAAGATAAGCACCTTTCATCCACAGAAGGAGTGAGGACAATGGAGTGATGAAATATGTTGAGATATTGCTATGGAAATTCCACCTGTTACACACTAACAACATCTCCATGAAATTACAAATGGTGAAACCACAAACAGCAAAGTATCACAATGTTGGTTTCATCATGTGGCATCATAGTACCTTCATAAAAAAATGCTTGGGGCATGATCCAAGAAGATTCAATTTTACTTATCTGTAGAATCAGACCATTGCTAATGGAAAAAAATGTTTTTAAATGTTCGCACGCTTTGTGAAATATCTCTGGCAAATGCTTTGCACAACTTTAATTTTTAATTGGACAGAAGGGTGGAACTATTTAATAGCTGACTGGGGATTTAGACTTAAAAGTTATGTAAATGGAGAATTTGTTTTTTTTTCTTGCTTCACTTTCTCCTTTTTCAGAAGATGTCCCTGATGTGCTAACCCAAAACCCAAGGATAGCCATGCTCAGAAAAAGTTACACAGGTAATCCATGACTTACAACCATTTCCTTAGTGACTCTTTGAATTATAACAGCACTGAAAAGGTGACTTTACAACTGATCCTCACACTAATGATCTTCACCCCCAACACTAGAAGCAAAGAAATTGGACAACCATTTTTCTGAAATATTGGATTTCGTGCCTAAGCAGGGAGTTGGGCTAGAAGATCTTCCAACTTTGACATTAACTTTGTTATTCTGTTATTCTGTTATCACAGTGTCTCCATAGTCACATGATCAAAATTTGGGTGCTTGGCAACTGACATGCATGTATGATGATTGCAGTGTTCCAGGGTCATGTGAATGTCATTTGTGCTCTTGTGGCCAACTTCCAACCAAAAGTCAATGCGGGAAGGCAGATTCACTTAATAACGATGTGGTTTACTTAACATCCACAGCAAAAAGTTCATAAAATTGCATTCACCTCACTTAATGATGCAAGTTCCAGTCCTAATTTTGGTCCATTCATTGCACATGAACTAATAAGATATAAATCAGTCAAATTTCTATATATCCTTCAAATAGCACCAAATTTTCAAGCTGTTTGATGTTTGCTAAATCCCATAATTCCATTAACTTCCTGAACTTGGTTAGTTTTCCTTTTCCATCCCTTACTCACTTCATATTCTGACAGGATGTTGATGCACTTTGAAAGACACCTTCACGGGGTCTGTGTCAAGGAAACAAACCCACAAAAAATAGGCTCAGGGGAAGTCACTTAAAAGCCTCCACCAGTGTCAGCCAAAAAGCCTGTTTCAAACTTACATCCTACAATGACAAAAAGTTTGGTTTCTTTGAAGAGACAATGAAGAAAGTAAAAGCCATGAAATTATGTTCTAAATTGTTGTTTGCAAAAATTATGCCCCGTTAAAATTTCTCATAACAGCCTCACACATAGTTGGTTCCATACGTACTCAAAACCTCATTATTATTACTGTTGAAAGGCAAGAGTAGTTAATAGGTTGTGGTTTGGCAGTGACCCGGGGAGACCTTAAGACCTAGATTTTTCCTTTCAAATTGCTAATTAACCAGTTTAATAATAAAATGGTTTGAATTTGACCAAAGAACTCGTTTTAACCGCTGTATAGCCTTTGATGCTGTTGGTTATAAACTTTGGAATTAAATATTTGTGCCAACAAAATGCAGCCACAAAATTTTAGCTGGGTTACTGACTATGCCCTCTGAGGGATGTGAAAAATGGTACTAAACTTTATGTACTTCCTTGTTTGTCCCAGTTGGACTTTCATGTTCCACCATCAGTGGTGATGGAGAGGCTTGTTGGAAAGAATACAAAATATGCAAGGAGTGGAAAAATATTTATTAACAGGGGATAATTTTTCCCTTCTCACAAATGAATATCCTAATCCTCAGGAAATACCTGTAGGGAAGTTCTCGGGTTATGGTATTTCATTCAGTGACCATTCAGTGATGGTGCTAAACAAAGGGACTTATGATTTGTCTTAAAGTTCCGGTTTTTGCAGCATCCTGATAGTCACATGAACCAAATTAAACTAGCTTGCACTTACAACTAATTGTAGAGCCCTGGGGTTTGATGATCATTGTTTGCAATCTTGACCTTGACTTTAAATCAATGTGGAAGCCAGAAAGGAAGGTCACAAGTCATTCAGGTAAGTCTTCCTCATATCTGGCCTTTCTTCACTTGCAAGCTATGCTCCTCCTTTCACTCATATTTACCCATGCAGTCTTTCCCTGGCCTTCCTGAAGTTGTACTACAACAGTTCTAAGTGTAAACACCGGTTCCTAAATCACTTTTTCCAGTGCTGTTGTGACTTTGAATGGCCACTAAACAAACTATCATAAGTTGAGGACTATCTGTAGACAAATGTTTGCTACTGCAGATTCAGACCTTGAAGGTTTGAGATTCTCCAAAGACCAGAATGAGAAGCACCAATGAAGAAACTTTTGAGAAGCAAAAGGCTATAAAAAATTATAAAAGCAACTCAAATATCCCCCTACTATAATAAGACTCTGAAGTCAGTGTTTCTTGTTTCTATTACTAAACTTGGTATGAAATTTCTAAGAAACTTGGGGGAAAAAAAACCTTTTGAGGTTAAAAAATTTCCCCAAAACAATTACTAATTTGTAGGCAACAGTCAAAACAGCTTTCTGACAAACATGTTTTTTTAATAGTTTGCCTAAACTAGTTCCTGTCTCAATTAACTCTAATGACAAATACGATATAATAGTTATAGCACTGAGGTCAATGTTTCAATAGCATGGTCTTATAATATATGTTTACTAGGAAGTCACTCCAATTAATTTTTATAGTGTCTTGAGCTATTAATTATTACGAAAGACTGGTCAGGGTTTTAAGCATATTGTACATCTATATAATCATCAGAAGTTAAACCTAACTCTGTGGAATTTAGCTACTTATTGTATCTTAATGACCTTGAAATGATGAGAACTTCAACTCTCATTGCCATCTAGAGGTAATCTGGATATCTGTAATCCAGGTTGTTTGAAGCTACACGTGATTTACTGCAGATATTCTGATTAATATGAATCTGTTGGCCACATATTTATAATTAGCATATATTTGATCCTAATTGCTCCAAGATCTCCCTAATAACATCACAAAAGACTATTAACTTTACAGTAAAAACTGAAATCTGATGTTTAAAAATCAAAACATGTGTAATCATCCAATATATTTAAGACTGACTTTTATATCTCACAGACTACACAAGATTCTCTTGAAGATTCCACATGAAGTGGAACAAATATTTCAGTAATGCTATTTTATATTTCATCAGGATAGTATTCAAAAACATCAGAATATGTTTACTATCACATCCTTGGTATAGAGGGAAAAACTATATCCAGCTGAACAATCTCTGTAGTTTGATAAGTATCCGGTTGAAGAGTTCAGTGAATCACATCCAATTTTTTTCCCATCTTTTAAAGCAAAACAATTAATCAAACCCTCTTAAGTATCTTGACCTTTGAAGTGTGTATGCTGCAGATAAACTTGAACAGAAAATGTGAATGATATTGCAATTATGCTGTATATTCAGCCTTGAGTTTGTTCTACTTGCATTTGTAGCACATTTTTAATATGCTGTTACATTATGCAACAATCAAAGAATATATTTCCCTTTAGTCTGGATAGGAAGCCAGAAGATTGTTAGATAAACTCAAAACTGGTATGTGCATTACTGTAGCACAATGATTAATTCTGCAAATTAACTCCTTCTATAAATGTCTGTAGAGATTCTCATTCATCCAGGTCCTGGTTGCCTGTGATGACCCAGGGTGGGATACAAAACAAACACAGTCACAGAAAACAGGTGAAGCCCCTTTTATTCCTTCACTTTGCTTCCAAGCTCTGAATATCTTTGACGGAAGACAAACACAAACAGTTACGTGAAGAAGGAAAAAAGCAACAGAAAGCAGGCAAGATAAGGGCTGGAGGATGTCCACAGATAACACACACTGGGAAGGATACCAAACTCAGAGAGGAACTATAAACTAGAGATATTTACATGCTTTGTTTCCAGCATTCGCCAGTACACAGGTCCACACTCTTATTCAGTTGTCACAGCTGCAGTCCATGAAGAGGATCAAGGCCCTCTCCTCCTGAGTAGACCACGTCTCTCCCTTATCCTCTCCTCCCTGCATGCCCTAGGATGGATAGGGGATGGGCCTGGGTCCTCCTCTGACTGCTCAGCCGGCCCCTGCCCTTCCCCAGCCTCCTCTACAACCTCAGGAGCCACACATGTTGGCTGTTCCTCCTCTCCCTCAGAGTCAGTCTCCACCAGGGGCATGACATTGCCCTTTGGGACAACCAAGACCTGAATGATTGAGAATCTCTACAGACTTTTAGCTATACAATTTAGGATCAACACCCTTCAAATGGTGTGGGAGTAGGAACTGATTTCCAGAGAGGAGGGAAAGAATTGCAGGCTACAGGAACCAGAAGCACTACTTAGGTGATCCTGAGGACACAGATAAATCTCCAAGTGCTTCAATGGCCCTCTAGGGGTGTCAAACTCACGTCATCACCGTGGCATCACGGGATGTATTGGGACTTCCCCCCCTTCGCTAAACAGGGCGTGGCCGTGGCCAGCATGTGACACATTTGGCCTGTGGGCTGGAAGATTGACAGCCCTGCTCTGAAAGAATGCAAATGACCAGCTGTCTGCAAGGAGAATAAATCCTTCCGTTTCCCACTATCCTGTCAGAGCTGAAGAAGTTTTTGGATGAGAAGCAAAACATCTTCAAAGGAAAAAAAAACAGGAAAGTCCAGTTTCCTCCTAAAAAAGCATCTTTGGGTCCCTCCATAAAATAACTTGATCCAGCCAAAGTTATCCTATTTATTTCCGGTCCTTTATTTTATGCAATAATATGGCAAAGCTATAACTCTGCTCACTGCGAGGAGTTCAATCCTGACCGGTTCAATGTTGACTTAGTCATCTGATCTTCTGAAGTTGATAAGATGAGGACTCAGATTATTGGAGGCAATATGCTGACACTGTAAACCACTCAAAGAGTGCAGTAAAGCACTGTGGAGTGATATATAAGTCTAAATGCTATTGCCATTGCTATCCATGTTAAAATGGCCAAATATAATACTGATACATTTTTGGAGCAACAATGTACTTTAGGATCTGGTAAATTACATCTACAGAGAAACTGGTATGTATATCAGCGTACAATCACACATAATTTTTGAGACCCAATTTGGTCTAAAGGTTAAGGCAACCAGCTTGAAAGCAGGAGTTCAAGTACTGCCTTACGCATGAAAATCAGCTGGGTGACCTTGGGCCAGTCACTGTCTCTCTGCCCAACTTAACCTCACATATGTTATGGGGAAAATAGGAAGAAAAAGATGTGTTCAATATGTTTATCACCTTGAGTTAGTTGTAAAACTAATAAAGGTGGGATATAAATGAATAAATTTTATCCATGCCAATAAATGGCCACCTGAATTTTCTAAGTCTTTGCTGGAGGAGAGTAAAAGACTATAGACACTGAGGTAACGTTGCTATTTTTCAAAATGGCCTCAAGGAGGCTCAGTGGGGACTTTGATTTAGATAATCAAATGCTTGGATAAACACAACTGCTATTTATAAAGATGATTCTGGCTAGGGCATTTTAAGGGAAACCGATAACTAGGAATTTCAGACAAGGGAGGCTTTGCTGCACAGTTTGCAAAGACCATAGTAAACTTTTGTTTACATAGTGGCTTAAAACAATCCAGATTCACTAAATCCACATGGAGTTATTTATGCTACTGATTTAAACTTCTTTCATAAGTGAAGAGACTTCACAAGCAAGTATACCAAATGTACTTGAGAAACTACTAACATAACCACAAGCTCAGCTTTTAATTAAGTTGAATTGCATTGTGTGTGCATTTGTGTCCATCTAGAAGAGAAAAGAAAGCATTCTTAAAAGTTAATTAGTTCACAGTGTTTGGGAAATCAAGACTGAAATTTGACAAATTCAATCAAAACCAATTTAATATACATAGAAAAATAAAAATGTAGATCGGTAGCAAAAAGTTTGAAAAGAAATGATGGGTTTACTGAGGTTGCCATCCCCTTCAAGAAGAGAGTAACTATACATATGAGACCATGAATATGAAATAATTGTAATTCTAGCAAACTGTAAACTGAATTGAATAAATCTGTATTAGTGTTCTGAAGCATTAATAATTATCATTATAAAATTTATTTGCTGCCTATCTCACCTTGGGCTACTCTAGGCAACTCACAAGCATTAAAAAAATGAAATAAAAAGGAAGTTTAAACAAAGTGAAAGTAAAATAGAGTAATAAAACAAACAAGGAAAAAGAAAATAAAGAAAACATCAATCTGACTAATAAAAACAGATAGGTGTTTGGCAATAGGGGGAGGTGTATAGGTAATGATAACAGTAAGAATATAGAAGAATATGAATTTTTATTTTAGACTGAGTTTGTGTGGCTACTTAATGTGTTGTGTAAATCCCATTGTAACTTTGCAAGAAAAATGGATTGTTTCTAGGATAATGAAAGCATATAAATTACAAGGTTTGACTGTCTGTGATTTGAGTATCTCAAACTAGGTTAAAATATTCAGTGTATATTTGTGCTTAGAATAAATGTTGCAGTTTACACTGCTGATTTAAAATTTCTTTCATAGGTGAAGAGACTTCAGAAGCAAGTATACTGAACCTGCTTGAGAAATAAGTAAGAAACGCACTTAACACATGTCTCACTTAGCAACAGAAATTGTCAGATTGCATTGTGGGTGCATTTGTGCTCATCTACAGGAGAAAAGAAACCATTCCTAAAAGTTAAACTAAAATTAAATTAAATGTTTCTGGACATGGATTAATTGCTCTCCCTTTACCAACCGTTGTATCAGAATATGAGGCATAATTTCAGGTCCAATGATATGATTGTAGTTTTTGACACATCTCTGAATAGAACTAACCCACGGTTCTTGAGGCTGTTAAAAGCATCAGTCACCTCATGTAATCTGAAAAATACCCCTTTAACAAAAGAAGAGTTAAAAAGGGATTCTGAATTCAAATGAGAATGACAGTGAATACAAATTCTGAAATACAGCTCTAGATACCTGATTGCATTTACACATTATATTTTAGATGGTTTATCATCCGTTTTTATCAATACCAAGTTGACTCATCTAAGCAGGGTAGATTTCAACTAAAAGCCCCACAAGACAAGCCAATTAGTCAGCTAAGCCTGCTGTTGAATTATCCATCACCAAGTAGACCTCTTTGGCAAGATGCCTGGGAACAAGGGCAGAGCTTTGCCAACTATTAGGTCCCTTTTCATCTCAATGGTGTGCATTGTCACCTTGTAAAATAGATGCTTCAGAAAGACTGGTTGGATTTCCAGTTCTCCAAAAGTTGGTTGTGGGAACTGCTTACAGCAAATGCTATCCAGCTTACTTGCAATCCTTTGTCACAAATGTAACAGGAGAAGGAAGGGGAAGGGGAGGTGGAGAAATGTCATGCAAATGCAACTGACATCCAGTAACATGTGAAGATAATGTCGCAAATTACATAACTCGCTTACTAGTTGTAACATACTAGAAATTGACTGTCATTATGCTGCTCTTAATTTATCCTCTATCCACTTATTAGCATTTATCACTAAGTATTGTTACATGTATACCAATCAGTGTTGGGATTCAATGTTTTTCACTACTGTGGGTGTGGCTTGGTGGGCGTGGCAGGGGAAAGATACTGTAAAATCTCCAGTCAGAGGTGATATTTGTCGGTATTCCCAACTACTCAAAATTTCCACTACTGGTTCTCCAGAACTGGTCAGAACCTGCTGAATACCACCTCTGATTCCAATATAACGGTCAGTGCTATGGAACAGAATCATAAGGGCCCATTAGTATAGATAAAATATGATTTAAATAACTGTTAAACTGTTTAGCAACTGTGCTGTTTCAGGTTTCAGTGAAAGAAAAAACACAATATTCATAACACAAATTAATAATCTTCTCTTCAATGTATTCCTGATTAAATAAAGAGATTAAAAAATTACAATTTGTATTTGTTGTTCTGTACTGTCTTCAGATATGATTTTCAATTGAAAATGTAGATCTCTTACAATCTTGATCAGATACGATCTGAAACAACTGACTGAAATAATTTCATACAAATCTATTTGCACTCAGTATAACTCAGGATAACCTTAGAATTATCCTTCTTCTGGTTGGTTGGTTGACACCACTTTTATTTTTAAAAAGGTTCTCTCTACATATGCTGATTTATTATATTATGAGATAAAACATTGGGAAACACGAGGAATGTTATAATCCACCACATATCATTGCTCCATAGTAAATTCAACAGAATACATATGTTTTTCTTTGTCTCCTGTTAGATAAGAAAAATATTTCCTATACACCTGTAGTGATCAAGGCTAAAACATTTCTTGATGCTTCCTATGGGGGAAGTACAAAGACAATCCATTGCCTTGTGGAAGGAAGGAGAAGGCCTTATAAAGCCAAAAAACAAGATATGAAATCCACTTGATGCTGTTATTCTTCCTGAAACGGGAACAGAGTATTACATGCAAAACATTATAGGAGTTATTTTCCTATGTAAATGCCTTTCTCATATGGGATAGACAGCACACATTTATAAGGTTTTGAACTGTCTTAGTAAATCGAGACAGGCTTACTGCCAAAGAAAAGTAAAACACATGGGAATGAAGAAGAGGAAATCAAAAAGGATCAAACACTGCGGTGGAGGAAATTATCCATATCTATTAGCAGAAATATTTCATATGAGTTATCCTCAAAATTTAAAGATACTTCAAGGAGTAGATGAATTAAAATAAACCTTTTACAAAATTGTCATTTCCTTTGTTCCTTCCAATTATCCTGCAAAGATTATACCCCTTTTACCTGAGCATCATTACACTACAGTAATTGTAACCTCATGTTTTGTTTTATTGTTTTGTTGCTGTTAGACTTGTGTAACTATTATGAAATAATTTCTATGCCATCCTAAGGACAATTACCAAGCACAGTCTTAACAGTCTGGGATGTGGGACACTCACAACCTTACAAAATGATTAAAGAAGGACAGCAAGAACAGATTATTATAACACAGGAGGTACAAACAACACAAGGAAAGTATTTTAAAAATCTAGTACCAAAAATTACAGAAAAAGTTTGGAATGTAAAGCATATAGACAAAGTAAAACATGTCTATACAATGCTGAACAATTCTATTTTATTGTTGTATAGCCTCAGTTTATTAATGGTAAGTTGTGTTTTATGCTAAACAAATCCTGAGAAATATCTCAATATAAACAGGAGGGTCCTTTTCAGTTTAAATAATTTTGGAATAAGTTGGTGATAAATTAGTGAGGCATTTTCTCATGGAATTAAAGGAGCCATGCTAATCTAAAGAATTCAATATGCTTGTTCAGTTCTCTCCCACTGCTATATTGAGGTAATGCTATGGGTGAATAAGTAGATATGCTCTCATCAAGATGCCCAAGCTCCATTTTTATTTTTATTTTTGATGAGAAAGGAAGGTGATAGAAATTTGACTAAGTCAGTCTGGCAGATATAAAAGGGGATGGCATTATTCCATTAAGCAAACTTAAAAATGGCTTGCCCCATGATTTTTCATCCCAAGGTCACAAATGTAGACAGGATGGTTTCCTAGATAAATGCCTATCACCCAGCCTGCAGAAAACATGGACATCCCAAACTTTCTTTTTTCAGTTCAGAACTGATGAAGCTTTTTAAATGAGAAGCAAAATGTCTTCAAGGAAAAACAAAGAAAGTCCAGTTGCCTCTTGAAAAAGCAACTTTGGGACAATCATGACCTGGATGACTGAGAATCTCCATAGACATTCAGAAAGCATGGGAATTTTTATTGTTTTTTAAAGTACATTTTAAAAATGTCTACTAAGTGAGTACAGAGAGTGCCAATCTAAAACAATGGCCTTTAGAACTTGTCTTCTTCATGTCTAAACGGATAGCTGTTTTTGACCCTTTACCCTTATTTTCAGAGTCTTATACAGTAAAGCAAAAAAAATCAAACAAAAAAAACCCCTCATTGCGCCCTTACTCATACTTTATTTGGCTTGATATGCTATAAATGAAATCAACAATACTAATTGCACTACTCCATTATTGACTGTCTTAAAACATTCTGCTTCTGAGCTTGTTATTATCATATAAATAAATTAAATAAAAATTTAAGCAAAAAGATGGTACGTTCATTTCTCAGGTAACTACATATATTCTTTCATACTACAACGTTTAACAAAATGATGTGGTCATAAACGGCCGAAGTTTAATTTGATACAGACACCATAGATTTTTATTTAAGTGTTAAATGATTTTGTTTAGGATTGAATAGAAGCCTCCATGCAGGATTAAGGACCCAGGGCTTCATTTTTAGAAGAAAGGCCTACAGCTAAACTTAGTTGTCAGAACTAACTGTTCAGGATAGGCAACTGGATTCCTTCCAATTGTCTGCACAACTTTAAATACCTCTGATTACTTGCCATGCTGGATGGAATATGGAAGACAATTAGAAAATAACAATCTTTGCTCTTTTATCAGGGTAACGAACAATCCAAGGGAAATTGGTGTCTGTAATGGCAGCTAGCTACTGCAATTTAAAAACAAGTAATATCTAACTCTGAGGCAGTTAACAAAAGCAAACAAAAATCAAATGTAAAGCATCCACCCTTCCTCAGGAATGGGTAGTTTTCTCAACAGATAAAGTTACACCATTTAATTTTCTAAGGGAACTCTAGGGAATCCATGGTGGAGCATCTGTTAAGTCGGTAAAGTTGTGATAAAGGTAGTTCTCCCTTGGTGCTCATATTTCTTGGGGTGGGGCGGGGGGAGCAAAATAATAAAAAAAGCTCCTTCCTTGCTGATGCATATCTGTTCAAGGCAAAGATGATGCTCCTTAGTCTTCAACTTTAACAAAAAAACCAGATGTTGTCATCAGAGCCCCAAATATCTCCATTGCAGTTTTGTAAAGTACATTCTCTGGGACTATCAAACTGGCAATCAAAAGAATCCATTATAAATAAGAGAAATGCTGGAAATTACGTATTGCATCTATATTAGAGATATTTTGGGGCATTAATCCAGTACTGCTTCCCTTAGAAAAAAGCAGCTGAAAGCAGTGTTAAGAGTTATAAAATTCAGTAGGTAAACTATAATAAAACTGAATAAAATAAAATAAAAACATTTAATAGGCATTTTAAAAGTGTGTGCATTAAACATTTTCATTGTTCAATGTTCTTGATAGGTTTTACCTAATCTACACATAATAGCCTAAGAAGAAAGTCTTAGTTGAAAAGATCTAAAACATGCCAAGATTGGTACCTCTGAAAATGAGCAGAAGAGAACATTCAAAATATATTGCCAACACAGAGAAGTTTCTTCAAGAAGTTATTGCTTATTAGCAATACAAAGTACATATCTTTTGCTGATAATACGACTAATTACCCACAACTATAATTGGAAACACTCAGTGTAATGTAATGTTTCTCATTGAATCAAGGAGAAAATTAGGCATGAATTAAGTGCCTACATGCAGTTAATGGGGTACTACATAGATTGTCAATTTCTTTTTCTTTTTGTCCTAACATTGGTGCTGGGTGAGATCATCTGATGGTTCCAAATGTGATATCTTCACTATGCTGATAATGCCGAGTTTGGCACCTATGGTCTAGGCCAGGGGTCCCCAAACTTGACAACTTTAAGACTTATGGACTTTAACTTCCAGAATGCTGGCTGGAGAATTCTGGGTGTTGAAGTCCACAAGTCTTAAAAGTTGCCAAGTTTGGAGACCTCTGGTCTAGGCCATAGGAAAGTTGGTATCAACATCCTACCCTGAGATTTGGAGACTATAAATTCTGGATGGAAAGAACAGATCAAAATTAAAATTAATTGCTTAATGGCTGTAACTGGGATTGGAATTTCTGTAGCTAACTGAAGCAAGAGTTAGGCAAAGCACTATGTGACTGCACTGCTTAGCAATGGCAGAAGCAATAGGCCTGGTTACTTGGAGCTTCTTTTGGCAGAAGAGGGTCCACCTTGCTGCCACCCTCACTTCCACTTCAGCTGCCCTCACCCATCTTTTTCTCCCTGTTTCTGTTCTTTTAGCCACCTTGCACTCCACCATCACCTTCCCATCTAATCCCCCGCTGCCCCTAACTGACCTTTGCCATCTTCTTGCTCCCACCTTACACACTGCTGACAGGTGCTGCCTTCACTTGGGGAACTGCCACCTCCAGTGCAGCTCTTCCTCCTTGCCTACCTCTGTTCCCACTACCTTCTCCGCAGTTGCACCCAGTGAGCTCCCTTTGGCAGATAAGGGCTCCATCACCCTGCCACACATCACCCGAGCATGCACATCCCATGGCCATGCTCTCACCCAGCACCTGTATCCTGGACCAGCAGTGAGAGGAAGAAGATGGCAAAGATCAGCCAGAGGTGGGAGCAGCAGGGGTAAGAGGCTGTGGCAGGGTGGCCAAAAGAGCAATAATGGGAGGGAAATAGGCAAAAGGTTATTTTTATTTTATTATTTTATTTCTAGAGCTGCTCATTTCAATCAATGGCTTTGTTGAAATGAATGCTGCAGTCATAAATGCAGACCAGTTGTCAAGTACCAAATTTTGATCACATGGGGGATGCTGCAACAGACATAACTTTGAAGACTAGTTGTAACTTTCAATGGCCACTGGATGGTCATTAAACAAGAAAACGGTACTGGAGGTTCTTTGTCAATGGAAGTATGATCTCTAGATGGGTCATAAAATATCATAATTTGAGGATCCCTCTGGACTTCTGCTGGAAAGCAGATGGAAACCAATGCTTAAAAGAACCTTTGCCCAGTTTCAGGTGGTGGGCTAACTGCAACTTTTATCTTCTACATGAACACATAAAACACAGGAGACCACATCCTCCCTTAGTGCTCAACTGTGTGCTTTAAACGGGGCTGGACTTATAGATTGCTCATTCTAAATTTGATAGAAGGTATACCTGTTGATTCTCTGTGATGGAAGCATCTTATGTTAATTGTATAAGCTGATTGGTTTCTGGGTCCAATTTACAAATCTAGTATTGATTGGCTTTACATGACTTAGTCCTTTACAGCAATTTCTTGTCAGTTAACAATTATTTGCATATTGCCCCCAACAATCTGGATCCTCATTTTACTGACCTCTGAAAGATGGAAGGCTGAGTCCACCTTCAGCCCCATCAGGATCCTGGCTGTAGGCAGAGTTTGCCTCCAATATACTACACTTTAACCATTGCACCTGTAAGGGCTCTCTGTGATTAGCACTTAGTACTTGCAGGATTGCTTGCTCCAGCAAGAACTAGTCCATATGTAATGCATGAACTACAAGCAGCTGCTTGTAGCTACCGTTGAAAGCCACTGGATAGGTTGTTAGGGAGTAACTACTTGTAGTCACAAACTTTTGGGAGGATGAAAGGCTAGAAAACATGCTGTTTCCATGGCTGCACCAATGGTCTTTTTATAGATATCAGACTTGATTCCTCCCTGTTTGCTTTTAGGAAATTACTGAAAATGGAATGATTCTACAGGCCATGATTTTAACTTAAGAATTGTATCACTTTTCTATTTTTTTATTTTTGTCCTTGTTTCTTATTTTTCTGTCTGTTGGAGGTTTATGATGTCATTGTTTATTTTAGTAGTATCACATAGGTTTTAGTTGTTAGAGTGTGCACTCTAAACCCCTGGGATCTGTTAAATTGGAGTGGAGTCAAAGATAAACAAACAAATAAAACCGTAGTTGAAATGCTTACATTTCATATATTTACTGCTAATTTCCTATAACTAAACCAGCCCATGTGTAACCAAATCTATGATATGAAAACAACACAAGTGAACAAAGTGATGGCTCATTTTTCAAGCAGCAACCTGATCACTCTTGTGGTTTTCCAGCTGTCTCTCTTTCTCTTTCTCTCTCTTTTCTTCTTCCATTTCCCATGAAGCAAAATTGTACCCTCATATCAGTTGCTTACAATCCTGTTCTCTGTCTTTTTTTATTCCCAATCAGTGTTTTGTAAATCTGTGCATACGTGGCAGCAAATGGGCACTTACTGCAATACTTAGAAACATTTCATCGATACTAACCTATCTGATTTTTTTCTATAGCTCTACCATATATGAATTTTTTTCCCTTTAATTTCAGCAAAATTTTTCAGCTACGGGCTGCTTTGTTTTGGAAAAATTACAATAAAAGATGTTTACAAAGCTTGAGAACAAAATGGTTGAGTGGGTTTTATGACACAGAAAGCTATATTTGGAGACCAGTCCCCTTTCACATATTTTTTCAGCCAAGTCTCCTTATGCTGCCAAAAATGGTATCTTCATACCTAGTAGGATATTGTAGCAGACTTGAGGGATTCCAGAATTTACAGAAATAAAAATAGAACTCAACTTAAAAAAATATTTAGAGAAATATAGAAACATATTACCAATGTGGTATAGTAGTTAAAGTGTTGGACTAGAACCAGGTTTTAGCCTACCTTAAATCACAGTAATTCACTGGATGTTATTCAGTGCTTTTTCTCAGTCTAAACCACTTCATGGGTCTTTTGTGAGGAGAAATAAGAAAAGGGAACATGACATCTCAAGACAATGACAATGAAAATTTATAATGTTCCATGCTCACCATCAAATGGGAAAAAATAATGAAAACTGGAGAAATTAAGATATCCTATGGAAATAACATCAAGAGTCAGGATGAATATGATCATTTCAAATACCTAGGCATCCTTCAAGCTGGCAACACCAAGCATAAGAAGAAGGTTAGAAATAAATATATCAAGGGAGTGAAAAAGATTTAAAGTCCAAACTTAGTGGAGAAAATACCATCCAAAGCAACTAGCACCTGGGCGATTCCAGTGAGTAGATATACAGTTGGAACAGTGACTGGACTCAAGGAGGACGGAAGGCCTTGGATATGAACACTAGAAAATGAATGACAATGAATCTTGCCCTTCATCCATGTATCAATGTTGACAGACTCTACTTATCAAGGAAAATAGATAGGTATGAAATGTTATAAGTACATTAGATGGTTGAAAAAGAAGAAAAGGCATTGAAAGAATATCTCAAAGATGGTGAAGAAGATGCACTGAACCTAGTATACCATGAAGATCTATTAAATACTGAAGAGACTAAACTGGCCTACAAGAAAGACCAGATGAATAACACAATAGAGGCATGGGAATACAAAGGATTATGTGAATAGTACATTTGCTTATTTGTACCCTATGATTATCATTAAGTGTTGTACCTTATGATTCTTGATGAATGTATCTTTTATTTTTATGTACACTGAGAGCATATGCACCAAGACAAATTCCTTGTGTGTCTAATCACACTTGGCCAATAAAGAATTCATTCATTCATTAAAAATATAGCAGGAAAAACATAATTATAAGATCAGACAATGACTAAGAGCAGGAAAGTTGAAGAAAGAGACAGAAGGGCTAATTCTGACTGCATAAGACTAAGCCTTACAAACGAATCCATACAAAGCCAGAACTGAGAAGACAGCAACAGATGGCAAGCGCTCCCTTTGCAAAGAAGTGGCAGTGGTTCACCTGGTTAGCTGCTGCAAGATCACACAGACCAACTACACAAAACAACATGATAAAGTAGCAAGAATGTAGCATTGGAAGATTTGAAAGAAATATCATTTGCCTGCAAAGCAAGAACTGGTGGGATTATAAAATAGAGAAAGTAACAGAAAATTAAACTAGAGTGTTTGGGGACTTTATAATTTAAACAGACAGGGCACCAGCCCCATAACAACTATCAATAGGAAAGACAAAACAGTATGGATGGTGAACGTGGCAGAATCTGGAGAGAGCTGAATAGAAAAGAAATAACTGGAGACGGTAACAAAATATAAACAAATAGAATGACTATGGCAAAAGCAAAGATTGCACCAACAGTAATAGATGACTTAAGTGCAATCCCAAAACAACTGGAGCACTGCTTGAACACCATCAACATTGACAAAATCACAGTCAGTTGCAAAAGGCAGCCTTGTTCAAAACAGCTTACATCCTGTGATGAAACCTTTAAGATATTAAACAAGCACATCTGTCTATCCCAGGTCCTTTCAAAGGATTCAATAGTGGACAAAAATGCCAAACCAGTCTGAACATCTGGCTGACTGTGTGATGAACTATAATAATACAGTACTTGAATCATTGTTTCTACCAGTCTTAGACTGTGGATTAACTGTAGATTACCCACACATAATACTAATGAAACTCAATAAGAATATGGTTCAGAGAGGAAGAAGCTTTTCTATTATTTTATAACAAACTAAAGATTGACTATTGTAGGTTATTAATACTTGAAAATGTTTTTGAGGAAGGACGTTTGATATTTGGGCCAAATTCAAACAGCATTAAAAAAAGTCACCACTAATTCAAGAAGTAAGATGTGGCAGCTAGACCACAACAAGCCTACCTATTCACTCCCTCCCTCCAAACTTCATGCTGGTGCCTATGCAAAAATGCAAAAAACAAGTATTTCATTACCATTATTTTATTCTGGGCACTTCTCCAAACACTTCATTATTATAATTATAATTATTACTATATTGCTTCAGGTCTGAACCCAGATAGTTACTTACAAAACCCAAGTACCTGAAGTCAAGACAATCAGAGATTATCCCATCACAAATTCATGTGGAGCCATGTGAGAATTCTTCATAAATATGTGTGTGATCCAAATATACGCCAGCCTTGAAGATCAAAGTGTTTCAAATCAACACTAAGAAACAATCCTACAGAAGTCAATCCAGGGGAAGTTTCATTGAATTCAACAATTCATGTTCCCAGACATACGCACATACGAGTGTAGTCTTCTTCAGTCATCTTAAATTTTGAATAAATAATTAGGAAAACTGAGATAAGAAAGTAATGCATTAAATCTTTCTTTCTTTCCTTCTTTTCCAATACCTCAACCACTGATGGGGTAGATAGTTAAGACTGCAGAGTTTTGACTCCTTTATTGTGTTTATATGATCTGTCTTGACCCCATGTTCACTTTCACTCAACTAATTTACATTCCTGCTTGGCATTTTTGTTTAAATATAATTGTACCAGTTTGTGCTAAGGACTTGTAAACACTTAAAATTCTGATCTTTCCAAACAGACAGAAGCTGGAAAGAGATCAACAACTACTCGTTCCTACAAACACTTGGTTTTCCTAAATCAGCTATTCCTGTAAACAGTTTCCTTACTCAGTGAAGACTACAAGGAACTTAAATAAACAGATACTCTCTGAGGTTTTTAAATATAATTTTATCAAAGTTTGCTTTCTTTAAAAAAAGATAAAAATGTACACAAACTAATATAAAATGGAAAAGAGAAAATAAGAAAGAAATCAAAGAGAAAGCTAAAAGTTTAAGAAAGTGGGGAGATTAAAAAAACAAAAAAATAGAAAAGAAAGAAAAAAGATTCAAAGAACTACCTTCCAATTTCTTTACAATAGTTTTATAGATTTATATCTTGCTGTATGGTTACAAGATAACTTTATTTCTATAGTCTAATAATCAAAACAATAAATAATATGTTCATTTTTTTCTGTTTCATGTAAAAAGTCTCTAATGCGTTTCCAGTCTTCCCGTAGATGTTATCTTTTCTCTGCTCAAAGAAGTTAATTTAGCTTTCTCAGCAAGTTCCATCATCTTCACCAGACATTCCTCTATTATGGGTACAACAAATTTTTTCTATTTTGGTCCATAAAATAATTTTGCTGGAGTCCTGTGACTTTTATCCGGCTAGTTGTCCATTAATCCCCAAAGTGAAACATTTGATTTCAATTGTAGATTTATCTTTAAAATCCTCCAAATCAGGATATGTATTTGAATCCAGAATTTCTTTTACACCTCCAACGAACATAATAAAAGCCCTTTCTTGTTCAGATATACAACATACATTTAAATTGCCTTCCAGGTTTCTCTCTGGAAGGCAAAAATCTTAATATTTTGTTGACACAGCTCAAGGTTCCAATATAAGTTTTTTTATACTTTATTTTTAGCCATTCTTCTTTAAAAACTAAAATTAGACTCAGCAAATAGTATTTTGTACAAAAATAACTTCAGCGGGAAAAGATTCTGTGATACACACCAAGATTATTGCTGATATTACTGAAAAGTCTTAAGATCAGATGAAGTGTAAAATCTCCACTTATTAATATTTCCATTATCAAGGGATACTTTTTGGGGTGGGCTGCTAGGGATTTGCAGGGGTTTGGGAGAGCCCCTAGCTGAGATTCTATGCAGTTTGGAGAACCCTCAGACCCCACTTCTGGGGGTCTATGGACATATTTCACCTAAGTTGTGCTGAATTTCTAGATTTCATTTTGTGAAGAACCAATTTATTCAGTTAGGTTTACAAGGAAACATGTAAAAAATATTTCTCTAAGGCAAGATACAAGCCCAGCATGTTAATTACCATCACCCAAATTTATTTAGAAGAAACCAAATTTCTGAGTGTGTGTGTGTGTGCTGATGGGTGTAACAAAACAGGGAGAGTTTATATGCTTTGAACAGAATTGCCCAGTAAGCTCTTGATTCAATTCACTGTCTGCCAAGATGACAGAATAGGGCTTAGTAAAATCTGTGTAGCATTACACATGCAAACATTCTCTCTCTCTTCCTTGCCTCCCTTTACCACAGACAGATGCAGATCTGAGCATTCTTTCCTCATTTAGCATTCCATGAAACATAAGCTGATGTTGACTTAAGAATTAGACTTTATGACTGAATAACAAGTCATTGACAGAAGCATAAAAGATGGAGAATTGAAATATCTGTGACCACACACAGGCAGGCAGGGTACCTGCTAAGAGTTGGTTTTGCTGTTCTTTCTCTGCCCAATGCCCAGATAAAGGTACAACTAATGTCCAATGTTTCTACTAATCAACCTCAAGTTAGTAAAAAATATGCTTTTTGGAATCATATTTAAATATACTGGAATCCTTTAAAAAAAAAAAACCTTTAAACCATATATAGTAAAGCAAGGCACAATGAATTATTCCTTCAAATGTGTTTAAAAATATTATCCCGAGGTTCTCAATATTGTTTTATGAATGGTAGAAAATATTAAGAAACTATGGATTCTCTTTGTGAAAAGGTATAAAAGATGTCATTTTAGGCAGTACCAGGAAACAAAATATAATCCATTTTAACACGATCAGTTATCTTCTGATGGGACTTAAGTGAATCAATCTTCAGTAGCTCTAAGTTGCTTCTGACAGAACTTAAACACCACTTTGAATCATATAGTAATGCTATGAGAAAAGTGTGAGACTTTTCTGACCAGTCAAATGTTTAGAAGAATATAAAATATCTATTATCTTTCCTAATCTTTTTCTTTCACATTATTTCCAGACAGAAGCTTGATCTCAGCCCTTTCTCAACCCTGTAAATACCAACTAAGAGTAGACTTTATCAGCACTTAATCTACAGGGAATACCTCTCATTTGGTCAATTTCCTCTCTGTTTTAGTAGAACTGTTATTATTGTTTGACTCCGAAAGGTTATGCATTAATTCCCCAGTAGAAGTTGCATGTCTTAATGTAAGGGTTAAGGTCACTAACTCTTAGCTACTATAAAGGCCTATATTTGCAGTAGCACCCCCCCATTATTCCTGATGGCTGATCTTAATAGCTAGGCTATTTTATTGTACTTGTAAATGCAAGAATTTTGAGGTTTGGCATCTGGCTTGCATTTATGACTATTTGCAGCATCTTGCAATCACATGACTGTGATTTTCAGCATTTTGTTTGCCAGTTTTTAGCATTTCCTTCCTGTTTCCAATAAAAATGCCCATTGAAGAAAATAGCTTAATGGTCATCATAAAAAGGATAGTAAAAGCAGGTACAGTTACATGCTGATCCATTTAAGGACCAACTTGATTTGGAGCCACAATTCCAATCTCAATTATGACCATTAGTTAAAGATCACCTATAAAACAGCATAAAACCCAAACCAAATCAAGCTTAACAATTGATAAATGTTTAATACTGCTTTAAAGATGTGCATCTGTTTCTGTGCATTCATAAAGACATAAGAATTTATTTGTCGTTACACTCGCAAATGGGTGCAATGAAATGAGGTGCTCTTCCACAAGTAAAACTGGACAACACCATTGAAAGAAAAATAAAACTAAACACAACAAACCATACAATAATCTCTATACAATTTAAAAATGTAAATACCCCATTACTCTCAGCCATTAAATTCCACAAAAATCTTATGACCCTGCATTCAAACTCAAAACTGCACTTGGATAAAAACTGTTCTTAAATCTAGTCGTCCTTGTTCTTAATACCCTGAATCTCCTTCTCGATGGTAATAGTTCAAAGAGCTGATGTCCCGGATGAGAGGAGTCATTCAATATATTAAATATCTTCCTCTTACATCTATTCCTATACAGTTCTTCCAAAGAGGGGAGTGAGCAGCCAATGATGTTTTGGGCCATCTTAATCACCCTCTGAATTGCCTTTTTCTCTGCCACTGTGCAGCTCAAGAACCATACACAGAGACAATAGGATAATATACTCTCAATTGAAGTCCGATAGAAGGTAGTCAGTAGACTCTCAGCCAATTGCTGTTTCCTAAGAATCCTTAGTAAATACAACCGTTGTTGTGCCTTCCTAATTAAAGCAGCGGTGTTTGCACTCCAGGTCAGGTCATTTGCACACTGAATGAATATTGATATAGTTCCATCAACAATGCTTTCTTGAAATTTAATGTATGCAAGTACATAAATGCAATCAGATATAAGGCTTCACTCATATCTGCACTCATATGTTAGGGCACTTTAATTAGGGAACAAGAAAGGTCATAAAGCAGGAGTCTCCAAACTTGGCAACTTTAAGACTAGTGGACTTCAACTCCCAGAATTCCTCACTCTTCAGTTCACAAATCTTACAGTTGCCAAGTTTGGAGGCGCCTGGCATAAAGAAACCAAAATGGCCAGCTTTGACACGTTGAAGAGAACCTGGCAGGTCGTTGTTTCAGTTCTGCAAACTTAAGGCCCAGAGTGGAAAAGAAAGTAGTTCCCAGAAAATAAGATAGCCTTTGAATTAAAATGGGAATGACTTCTTCTCAGCCAGTTTGTTTTTTCTTCCATACTTTTGGTTATAGGAAGGGAATTGCCATCAACTTCACTCCAAATTAATTTACTGTTAATGTAGACAGTTTTAAGGCAGTTTTGTGGGAACTATTTTTGTTGTCAACCCTGAAACTGGTCTGGCTGTGGCCGTTTTCTTTTCTGTAGTTTTCTGTAGGGATTTTTTTCAAGTGGTTTCAGGCTTGACACAGCCGGTAGCTTGGGGGCAGGGTTGGGGGTGTAGAGATAATTGGGGTGCTGTAGCCAAAATAAAATTCTTTCCTCTGGGAACCAAGGACGTTGCCACAGGTATGGAGACTGAAGACAACCAACTTTAGACTGTATGCTGATTGGGATCATGTGACTGATGACTCTGGGAGGGGGAAGTTTCTTACTTTTACTTTTAATTGGGTACAAAACCGGTGGGAAAGTAGAGCCAGTTTTCCACCAAGAGTACGTCAATATGATATGTCCCAATAAAATGTTTTTTGAGGAATATGCCTGCCTCGGAGTTCTCTTTGTTGGGGATGTGTTACTTGGAACCTTGACATTTGTTTTGCACTTCGGAAGGGACAGAAGCTTTTATAAAAGAGCCTTTCATTTTTGCTGCCAATTTGTAATAGTGGCATACACTGATTATCTAATCTTCTCTGCAGTTTGAGAATTCTACTTCTCCTTATTTAGTCAAAATTGAATAGGCCACCCTAATTTATGTTTGTTATCATCATTTTTATCATCTGGGAATCTGGCTGTTTAGCATTAATTCAGAAGGAGACTAACTTTTTCTTCCTTTTTATACTTCAGCGCTTCTGCTAGTTGGTAAATGTGGCAAAACCTCTTCCAGAAGGACAACTTTTGCTGCTATCTAAAAAGATTTTTCAGATTCCACAGTCCCCCTCTGCCCCTTCTTTCAATCTCTTTCATGGTCTCTCTAAAGAAACATCTTGCTTATAGAAGAGGTCAGAAAGGCAGCCTTTTCATGAAGTGGAAGTTTCATTTCTCCATTGTTCCCTAAGCAGAGTGTAGGATCATTGTTAATTAAATAGACACTATTGTTGAAGTCATTTTATGTCAATTTACATTATTGAAACAACTGCCTTGTTATTTTCATGGGAGAGGTGAATGGGAAAAGAGCTATTTTTCCAAAGGCACAATATGAGAGAGAGAAAGCTAAAAAGTTTGCCTTTTTCTCTTTTTAAAATGCCCTTACTTGAACCAACATAATGACAAATTGTGACCAACAGAGAACTCTCTGTTGTGCTATCCATGTTAACAGAAGTACAAATTCTCCAGTCAGCAGTTTCCTGGCTGCTTGTTAGGCTTAATCTGTTGAATTTTGTAGTGACCTTGTAAATGGGAATGAGTCATTCCTAGAGGGCAAAGGTTGCCAGGCTTCATGCTGAAGTGTGTATGTTTTTGTGAAAGGAAAACTAACAAAAGCAGATTTTGTAGCAGTCCGATGAAGGAAAACCTCAACAAATCCACAGAAAGCAGCTTCTGGGAAGTTGGAGCCCAGCATGGATCAGATATTTCCACCACAATGCTAGAGGTGAGCTGGGAAAACCCATCACTCAACATGAAGAGCAGTTAAGGAGAAAATAGGGATCACATTAGCCAATAAGACTTGACCTTTCACCTGTCAACAAAGAGTTTTAAAGATTGGTAAGGATTATTCAGATGTCATGAATTTAGTACATAATAATCTCAAGGATTATTTGAATTGTTTAGCTAGGCTGGATAAATTATCACAATCAAGGACACGCATCTTAATTACAACTCACTTAGAATGCCATCAGTTTCCATAGAATAACCTGTCCAAAACTAGTAACTTTCAAATGTATTGGAAATACAACTTCCTAGCTACAGACCTCACTTACTGCCTTATTTAAAGATGGTTCAAAGTTATGATGCTATTTTTTAAAAAGCGTTATGATAAGTCCTCACATGTATGACCATCACAACATCCTGCAGTCATGTGATCACCATTTGTGTACTTTGCAACTGGCTTGTGACAAGCAGAGTCAATAGAAAATGCAGAAATAAAATTGTAAGTTGTGTTCTTGTGGCATTTCACTTAACAACTGAATGGGAAGTCACATGATATTTTACTTAGCGACTAAAGGTGGAGTCACCAGTCCCAGTTGTGCTTGCTATATGATGATGACCTGTGCTGAATTATTTACACTGCCCATTCATTTCTGAATTAGTAGAAAACTATACCAGTCTGACATTTGCTGTTCCTAGTGACAATCCCCATACTGCCTCTATTTCCAGTTACTACCAGTCATCTGAATAACTTCCAAGGTAATGGTAGATTTTATATAACCTAAGGCTGCTCTTGAAATAAATAGGGAGATATACTTCAATCTGATAAAATAGGGATGATTTATGTCTGTTTCATACATGCCCTGGAAAAGAGATCAAGGCAACTGTCAGAATTAGAAACAAATAATGTTGTCAGAGCATGTTCAGTTCATCTTCAGTTCATCTTCAGTTCAGCATTCAATACCATCATTCCAGACACTCTTCTAAGTAAATTAAACCAACGAGCAGTACCTGAACACATTTGTAAGTGGATCATAAGCTTCCTAACAGACAGGAAGCAGCAGGTGAAGCTAGGCAGAATCACATCCGATACCTGGACAATCAGCACAGCCCCCGCAGGCTGTGTGCTATCTCCACTTCTCTTCTCCCTATATACCAATGACTGCATCTCAAACGATCCATCTGTTAAAATACTGAAGTTTGCTGATCACACAACAATGATTGGTCTCATTCGAGACAACAATGAATCTGCATACAGACAGGAGGTTATACAACTTGCCTCATGGTTTAACCAGAACAATCTGAAAATGAACACATTCAAAACTGTAGAAATGGTGGTAGACTTTAGAAGAAACCCTCCCATACTACCACCTCTTACAATACTAGACAACACAGTATCAACAGTAGAGACCTTCAAATTTCTAGGTTCTACTATATCACATAACCTAAAATGGACACCTAACATCAAAAACGTCATCAAAAAAGCACAACAAAGAATGTTCTTTCTGCGCCAACTCAGGAAGCTCAAAATGCCCAAGAAGCTGCTGATGCACTTCTACAGAGGAATTATTGCGTCTATCATCTGCACCTCTATAACTGTCTGGTTTGGTTCTGCAACCCAACAGGACAGACACAGACTTCAGAGGATAATTAGGATTGCAGAAAAAACAATTACTACCCACCTGCCTTCAACTGAGGACCTGTATACTGCATGAGTCAAAAAGAGGGCTGTGAAAATATTTACAGACCCTTCACATCCCGGACATAAACTGTTTCAACTCCTTCCCTCAAAACGATGCTATAGAGCACTGTACACCAGAACAACTAGACACAAGAACAGTTTTTTCCCCGAAAGCCATCACTCTGCTAAACAAATAATTCCCTCAACACTGTTCAACGATTTACAAAATGTACACTACTATTACTGTTTATCTTCTCATCACTCCTTATCACCCATCCCCTTCCAATTGTGATTGTAGGACTGTAACTTTGTTGCTTGTATCCTTATGATTTATATTGACTGTTTCCTAGTATGATTTGATTGTTGATTTTACCCTATAACTATCATTAAGTGTTGTACGTTATGATTCTTTATTCTTAACGAATGTACCTTTTCTTTATGTATACTGAGAGTATTTACACCAAGACAAATTCCTTGTGTGTCCAATCACACTTGGCCAATAAAGTATTCTATTCTATTCTATTCTATTCTATTCTATTCTATTCTATTCTATTCTATTCTATTCTATTCTATTCTATTCTATTCTATGTTAATGCCATGAGGATCTGCATGTGGGATTACAGCCTAAATCAGAATGAATCCTACACTCTAAGGCAGTACATATAGCCAATATTTTTAAAGCAATCGATTAATTGTAGAATTCTGCTTTTTAACGTTTTGTCAGAGTGCATTTGTCAGAGTTCATTCTTTGGAATCTGCATGGTAGATTTATGTGCAATCTTCTTGAAGTCAATGCAATAGCTGTATGTAGCAGCTTAAGAGGTTCTGTTGGTATTACATTATTTTACAGGCTTTGAGCCTTTACCCCATTCAGTATATATTTTATTTCTCATCACTGCACTATGTTATAAGTGACCTTATAATGTTTTACCTTTGAGATGCTGTGAATTCTTGGAAGAAAAGTGGGATGTAAACATTTATAAAATGAGGGATACATTATGCATGCTACATTGTATTAATAACAAGAGCATTAAAGGAGGTCTTTAGGGTGGAATTACAACATGTGCCAATAAATTGTGGTTACACATTTATTTGATTTGCATGCATAAAGAAAAGGGAGAGAGAGAGAGAGAGAGAGAGAGAGAGAGAGAGAATTTGCGAAAATGTTATGGGAATTAATCACATCAACTACAGAGACAGTATTTCTTTGAATTTTATTGTATTTGTTTTATTTTAATAGTCCAATAAATGGCAACGCTTAACTCAGCCTGTTATGCCATTCCATAGGACTCAGTGAAATCCACTTGACCAACTTTGTTAGAGCAAATTTGAAATAAATTATCAGTAAAGAACCAGATGCTTCATTTTTTTTAGCATGGAGTTTGAATATAAATGCTATAATTCTGGAGCAGTTTACTTTCACTAGGCATTAAATAGATGTGTTTACTGTAAATAAAGCCATACTTTTGATCTAGCTTTAAATGTGATTGTAGGACATTTTATGATCACAAAGTGAAATAGAACAATAGATAATGGTTGAATAGGAAGGTTCAGAGATGAATTACAATGGAGAGTTTTAAGTTCTTTGTAACTTAGCAGTAGTTTCCTCAGCTATTACTTTTTTATGGCTAAAAAGCTGTACAATTGAGTGGTTAATGCTACACTACTATAAATATGTCATATTATAAACATTCAATAAAAGCCATAATAGTTCTCAGCACACGGCACATATACAAGGACATGATTCTATCTCTAAGAGCCTTATCCTCAAACTTTATTTTCCTATTTTTATTTCCCCCTTTGTTATTTTTACAAATCACTCAAGGTGGTAAACATATCTACATCTTCCTCCTCCTATTTTCCCCACAACAACCATCCTTTGAGGTGTTAGACTGAGAGAGAGTGATCGACCTGAGGTCACCCAACTGGTTTTCATGCCTAAGAGATGAAAAAACAGACTCCTAAATGGAAAAGAAGGCAACTTTTTAAATCATCTTTTAACCTGTAATTTATTATTTCAAGGAAGGAAGGAAGGAAGGTCCTATTAAAATACTTTCATTTCATTTCATTAGATTAAGGGAAATCTTAATGGGAAATGAATAGCATCTGCATTGTGTATGTGAGTCTTTTCTTGCATACATCTAACTGCAGCACAAACAAGCCCTTGCAATCCCTTTTATCTGCTGCATTATCACATCTTCTCTTAATTTACTTCCCAGCCCATATCTTAGGTAACCTTAAGTTGCTAGTTTTACTA
The DNA here is from genome assembly GCF_049901715.1 of Pseudonaja textilis. Taxonomy (NCBI): domain Eukaryota; kingdom Metazoa; phylum Chordata; class Lepidosauria; order Squamata; family Elapidae; genus Pseudonaja; species Pseudonaja textilis. Next base: position 58,629,367 of record NC_141992.1, read on the forward strand.
ATGTTTAAAATAGTGTTTCCTCCTTAACCTGACAAAATTTTGCTGAGGATACAATCTGTCGTGCTTCAACATAAACCAGGAGCATTTGCTGATCACTGTAGCTGATTGTAGGCATATCCCATCTCTCCACTGCTTCACAGGGATGTGTTGCTTTGGTCAGTAGAAGGGTCTCTTTCAAACCAGATCCTCCACTAAGTCAATTCCCAGCTTGAAGACCTGGATCAGCCTGTACAGCAGCTGACCAGTGGTGGTCACTGTCAAAATTCAGTTTCTTTTCTAGTTCCATCCAGAGGTGGTATTCAGCTGGTTCAGACCAGTTCTTGCATACCGCTTCTGGCTGGCCCCGCCTACCGACCCCCGCTCTTATCTCTCCTATATTCTGTTGTTCCTTAGCTCAGCTGCTTTGCACGGCAGAGCGGATTACCGTGCCTCAGCTGAGCTAATAAACAGCACAGCATTGATACAGAGGGTAGTCTCTGAGTCCTGTGCAAAGCATGCAAAGTGTGCATTTGGCATGCCTGCACAGCTCCCCAGCATTGATACAGAGGGCAGTCTTTGAATCCTGCGCATGCGCACGTGAAGCACGCTCTTCAAAAATATTTAGGAAAAATTTAGGAAAATTTTTTCAAACCCACCATTGGTTCCATCCCATCCCACGATAAGGAGATGGCTTAGTGATTGCTTTCTTTCTGGCTGGTGACATTGGGCGGGAAGGGAAGGAACAAAACAGGAAGGAATCTCTGGGCTTAATGTACTCTGTCTCGTGAAAATAAGAACAGCACTACTTGCCACAACCAGGCTAGGAATGACTCGTAGTTAGAATGATAAAGCTTTCTGCTGCCTCAATTTTGGGGAGATGGAAGTTTTCAGCTTGAGAAAAAGCCTTATCCATTTGCATGATTGTACAATGAGTTCTTGTACTTTCTTTTCTTTGTCACCTTGTTTTAATTTTTTAGAGCAAAAGGAAATTCACTAGACTCTTGGTTTTTATTTTAGCAATAATTTCTCCCTGAACACACCCATTTAATAAAAAGAGTACCTTACTTGTTCCCGAACAATAATCTCTTGCTTGCTTGCTTTTTCAGCTCTAATTATTATAGAGCCATTCATATTCACAAATTAGCCAGGCAATCATTGTCTCTGCCAATTTCCAACTCCCCCCAACCCCTCCACATACATCCAAGGCCAACTGATGTGAGAAATCCAGAGCTCTTCACCAATGCCTTGGGTGACACCACAATACATCTATTTGGAAACAGCAACATTTTAATTCAATGTAGTACCCCATGTTGGAACAGAAATATTAAATATTAAATACATATGAAATACATTAAATAAATATGTATATACATACATATTAAATACATTAAATACATTTTTTTAAAAAAACTGAACTGAATTACATAAATTTTATGGAGCTTACTCTCAGAGGATAAAATTGAAGGCTATGTAGCAATGATTAAAGCAATAAATAAATAGAAGTAGAATTCTGCTGGTGAATTACCGTAAACTCTGAACAAGACTTCTATATCTGCCTTTCATGAAGTTCTTTTGGAAAACAGAAGGTACTTTCAACACCAGGCCAACACAGAGTTTACTTGAAGCTCATTTAATGCTTTATTGGCAATCTCAATCATCTCAAATCTTAAAATCAGAACCGGGTGACAGAACCAGGTGAGAGTTTACAGATATTTATATTTTTCATAGAACATAAAATCATAAGTCTGAAAGGCATTTCACAGGTCTGTGAGTTCAACCCCTGCTCATGGCAAGACGTTTTATACCATCAAAGTCAAATAATTGTCCAATCTGTTTTTTAAATCCTCCAGTGATGGAACCCCTACAACTCTGGGAGGCAACTTATTCCATTGATTAATTGTTGTCATTGACAGAAAAGTTATAGAATCTAGCTTATAGATGATGTCTGTTCACAAGCTGCCATTTGATGATGTTTCTATATTGTTCCTACATAGAGTACTAATTCAGTGTTCCAAGTGATGATCCTCTAGAATGCTGGCAGTGGTGTCTTTCAAGGCATGTCATCATTTTTAACTTGCCCCAGATTTTATCAATCAATATAGGAATTCAACAAAAGCACAGGTTGCTTTCTTTTTATGAATACTGGAGATCACTCTTTGTAATTGCAGGAAATTAGGCAGAGATTTGGCTTTGATATAGTAAAAATTTGGCACTTCTTTTTAAAAAGTGTATCATGATAATATGGCTTTATTAAGCTGAATGATTGACCTTAGCTCATGCATCGCGCCATGAGATGGAAACTGTTGACTTTCATAGCTCTGCTTGACTGTTATGTTGCCTTTATCGGTTTTTAATCTTGTAATGTTTTCACATGTCCAAGGGTGAAAAAAATGATGAAAAATTATATATCGTCAAATTCAGTTGAAGGAAAGCTATATTCTTCTAAACTAAATGAGGACACACTTTCTAGAACAAAATTGCAAGAAAAAATAAAGATTGATGTTGTTCAGTAAAGGTCAAAAATCCATATATTGAGTTTCTAGTTTTACAAAATTTTAAAGGGCAATTATAATTTAAAAACAGAGTTTCAGTCTATAACTCCCTTAACGTTATTTTAATTTTTTAATTTTTTTAATTTTTTTTAATATTTCAGAGCCTTAGGTTCTACTGTTTGAACATACAATATCATATATTTTTATCTGATTATATCCATCAAAGCAATATCAGGTTTTAGTGATCACATAGATAGATTTTCTCTTCTAACTTGATTCTTCAGGTCTTTCAACAATTGCACCAATTTCCACTCCCTCAGGTTGAATGGTACTCAACATTTTATTGAGAAAACACTGATGTTCACTGAGTATTAATGGTGCTACATAACATGTATAGATCAACATTTTTGAAACATGAATCAATTATATCAGCAATGAGTGCTATCTGGCTTATATACTTTATATTTCATAGTTAAAGGAAAGGACTCAAACAACAAAGCCAACATTACACAAAGATCAGATATTTACAGTTACTCTTCCTTTATCTTCTCACTTATATACAACATTCTGGTAATAGGAAACTTGAGTGGTTTCGCAAAATGTTAAGACATAGAAGACAAGCTTTACTTGAAGAAACTTTAAAAGCTTATCATTTTGAATTAGTTGCATATAGGTTATAACTGATTCTTACTCTTGAAGGGCACAAATATCAGAATCAAAACAGAGCTTTGAGGTCTTCTAATCTAGGCCCCTGCTCAAGCAGGAGATCCTATACCAGTGGGGGCAAACCTTTTTGGCACTGAGTGCTGGAACAGGAGCATGAGCATGGGCCCACACTGGAAACTGGAAGAGCAGATCCCCAGCATGCATGGTAGCACCGGAAACCAAAAGCTTAGTTTCCCATCACATGCATGCATGCTGACCACCTGGTCTTCTAATTTTTAACATGCATGTGTGCATGAAGACAAGCTGCTCTTCCGATTTCTGGTGCTCCCGTGTGTGAAGACCAGCTGGCTGGTGCATATGCATGCATTGGAACCCAGAAGAACAACAGGAGATGGCTCTGTGTGCCATGTCTGGCACATGTGGTTAGGCTCGCCATCACAGTCCTATACCATTTCAGACAAATGACTGTCCAGTCTATTTTTAAAAACCTCCAGTGATGAAGCACTCACAACAACTGAAGGCAAGTGGTTCCACTGGTTAATTGTCCTCACTGTTAGGAAGTTTCTCCTGAATTCCAGATTGCTTCTCTCCTTGATTAGTTTCTATCCATAGTTTCCTGCCCTCTGGTACTTTGGAAAATAAATTGACCTCCTCTTCTTTCTGGCAGCCTCTCAAATATTGGAATGCTGCTATTATGTCCCCCCAGTCCTTCTTTTCTCTAGATTAGCCAAAGCCAAATCCTGCAACCATTCTTCCTATGTTTTAGTCTCCAGGTGTTTAATCATCTTAGTTGTTCTTCTTTGCACTTTTTCTAAAGTCTCAACATCCTTTTCGTAATGTGGTGACCAAAACCAGATGCAGTATTCCAGGTATGGTCTTACTAATACTTTTTAAAGCAGCACTAATACTTCATGTGATTTTGATTCTATGCTTCCGTTTATACAACCAAGAATTTTATTAGTTTTTTGGCTGCCGCCACACACTGCTGACTCATGTTTAAGTTAAGTCATGTTTAAAATATGATACAGATAACAGATGATCAGAGTAGGAAGGGACCTTGTAGGTCATCTAGTCCAACCCCGGCCCAAGTGGAAGACCCTACACCATGTCTGAAAGATGGCAATCCAGTCTCTTCTTGAAAGTCTCAAGTGACTGTGTTCCCACAACTTCCGAGAGCAAGCCGTTCCATGGTTGATTGTTCTCACTGTCAGAAAGTTTCTCCTTATTTCCAGGTTAAATCTCTCCTTGTTCAGTTTCCATCCATTATTCCTTGTCTGGCCTATAGGCACTTTAGAAAGTAGCTTGACCCCTTCCTCCCTGTGGCAGCCCCTCAAATATTGGAAGACCGCTATCTTGTCTCCCCTGATTCTTCTCTTTACTAGACTAGCCAAGCCCAGTTCCTGCAACCGTTCATTGTATGTTTTAGTCGCCAATCCCCTAATCATCCTGATTGCTCTTCTCTGTACTTTTTAGAGTCTCAACATCTTTTTTATAATGTGGTGAACAAAACTGGATGCATACTCTAGGTATGGTTTTACTAAGGCTTTATAGAGTGGTATGTTAACAGTCATTTACTCCTTAATATAGGCTTGATAAAAAAGACTTCACAGTACTGACACAATAAGTTTCCTTCATATCCATTATATCTTTACTAAGTATTGCTTGAAAATTCTGAAAGCTTGGCTGATATGGTGATGGATTTTATTGCACTTCATGTCTTTTTAGTGCATTTAAGTATATTTTGTGTAGAGAAAGCAAGAAAAATTTATGCACCCAGGAGATACATTTCACAGACCAAGGGCATGCAACAGTGATGTGATGATATTATTGATAAATATGGGGATTCAACTTTGCCCCCCTTGTCTGTCTTTATCATTTCACTAAAAAGAAAAAACTTATTGTAAGATGTGTTAAGTAATGTTGAGTTTAATGCATCTATTTTGAATTCTCACTAAGTGAAAAAACATGCCATTGTTGCTTGACAATTTGGTACAAAATTCCATTTTAGCGGACTTAAATATGGAGAATGGGATGTAAACTATTCATCTCTTCTGGACTGAAATTGAGTTTAAGGTAAAGGTGTCCTCAAACTGTTTGCTACGGGTTTTTTTTGTCAGCTATATGGATATTTGCCATTGCTTAGTTGTTATATTACAGCAGTCTTCTGATATCAGAAGGCTCTACAATGAATGTGCAAATATATATGTGAAAAGGGAAATACTTAGCTTGGAATCTGAGTTAAATTTCTTGGCTTGGTACTACACTGTTTTTGGCTTAAATTATATGGAAGCAAAATTTAATGTATCTAACCATAATGTATTCATATAAATCCTTATGGAAGAAATCTTTCACAAAATATACTCTTTGAGGTCCTCTGACTCATTTTCCTTTCCAATGAAGGGGATATTGATTATGCTATATTTCTAGCCAGATAAAGATCTGATCAAGATTTGGATGGGAGAAACTGTTAGGAAACTTCATTCCTCGGCCCCGTTGTTTTTCAGTTTGAGTTTTCCTAAATAAACTGTGGCTTTTAATTTAAATTTGACAGTACTAAAATATAGATGACTTTTTTCCCCGGCAGTGTTTAATGACATTCTGTCTATAACAATAGAACACTGCTATAAAGGCACTATATGTTAAACATGTGAATCTGATTATACTGAATCCACAAAGCATATTGCGGTAACAGCAACATCTATGAAGGATACACAACATGTTTATCATGTATAAATTATTCTTATGACCGATGTTTGGTTAGCTGCCTAAGCAGATTTCATTATGTTGTTATTGTGAATACTGCCAAAGTTTTTTGCCAAATATTCAATACCACATCTTCAAAGGTAGCTTTAAATTGATCATTGTAACTGTATTTTCCATAGGTGGCTGATTCAGAGTACATAAAAATAAGTACATTTCGTTGACAAAAAGAGGAGCATAAAAATCTGTTCTGTATGATCAAAGGAAAGGGAAAGGAAGCTATCCATCCATCCATCCATCCATCCATCCATCCATCTATCTATCTTAGAAAAAAATATTTTTAGAGATGGTAGTAGAGATTATGATGAAGATTATGATGGCAGTTGAAGAGATGAGAGGCCAGTTAGACTTCTGCCAACTTGTCTTGAATTCAAATCCTAATGGTATTAGATTTCAACTCCCATAATCTCTAATCAATGTGGCCAATATGACAGAATACAAAAGGCTGTAAAAAGTTAGTGTGTCAACATGTTACTTTTAGCTGATTTTTTTTAAAAATAAAGTCATTAAAAAATAAAATATGACAGCTATAAGCAGAAATTCTTTTGGAAACTAAGCAAAAAAAATAAATCACCTGATCAAACACAGTTATGTTGAAACTTATTATTGTTGAAGATCACATTGAGATAAAACTTAAACAAAAATTGAACCTCACCAATGGAGCATCACTACAACAAAAATAGATTTTGTTAGATCAAGAGGATCTCCAAGAGAAGCATTTGAGAAACCAAGGGAAACTCTTGTATCTCATGACTGATGATTTACAATGAACACACTCATACAAAATACTGATATTACATTTTACCACTAAAATTGGATGCACTGATCAACAGTTATATTTGCAGTGATATAAATACTCTATATAAATACCTCTATTCATATCAGAATATCTTATGCCACCAGACTTGAAATTTTAGGCTTAGACAACTTAGAACTATGCTGACTTAAGCATAGTCTGACCTAAGCGTAGTACACAAAATTATCCATTGCAATGTCCTACCCGTCAATGACTACTTCAACTTCAACCATAACAATACAAGAGCACACAATAGATACAAACTCAAGGTAAACTATACCAAACTCGATTGCAACAAATACGACTTCAGCAACAAGAGTGGTCAATGCCTGGAATACTCTACCTGACTCTGTGGTTTCTTCCCAAAATCCCAAAAACTTTAACCTTAGACTGCCTACTGTTGACCTCACCCTATTCCTAAGAAGTCTTTAAGGGGCATGCATAAGCGCCCCAAAGTGCCTACCGTCCCTGTCCTAATAGTCCCTTTTATTCTTATTCATTTCATGTGTTAATAATCATGTTTATACTTATATCTATTATCTAATACATGCTCAATAAATAAATAAATAGACGCATTTGAACTCTTTTTTAAAAAAAATCATTTTCTGTTCAAACATTTGTAATTTGAGTGGTGAACAAATATAGTCAAATTCATCTTGATTCCATATTATTAGAATTTCTTTTCTTTTTAAATTAATGAGTCTGACATTTTAAACGACAAGCAATCACCTCTTGCTTTTTTTGTTTTTAATTAAAAGCCAGGATTTTCTTCTTATTGAAAACAAAAATGTCTCTCCTTTATCTGACATCTGATATAGGGGTGCTATCCTAGTAACATATTTGTGAAATAAATCTTTCCCCTTGTCTTTATTTGGACTGGTTATCGATGAAGTGTCAGACACATTTTGAATAAAAATCTTGGCTTGGGGGATTTCATCCTAGTAGCTATGTAGGATATGCAAACTGGATGAAAAATATAAATTGAGTCTTCATTTAATTTATAGATGACAATAACAAAAAAAATTTCCAACTTTGAATTTATCTAGAGTAAGGAAACATTTGAGTGTTTTGCAATGAAGATGGAAGAGATTGGTTTTGGAATAATATTATGGGTTTTGCAGGGTGATGAGATCTTAGAGTAGCTATATCTCAGCCATTTCACCAATTGCAGTGTTGTATTGGGAAATAGAAAGTACACAAATATAAATGTATGTCTTTTATCTCAAGAAAGGAAATGCCTGTGAAACCGCCCTTCAGAAATCTCTGTTAAAAATATGCCTGAAACAATGACCTTTCAGAACTGGCATAAAAAATAAAGTTTTTTCATTTTCTCAGCTGTTTTAAAAGTAGTAAATATGAGGATGATGGGTCAGGTGCTTTGCAGACATTTTAAGAAAAACTTTCAGGGTTTGAAAGCTTTCAGGTTTTATCTGATCATTTAAAAAAAAAATATTCTACATTTATTTTGACCCCGGAAGATAACAACATATAAACAAACAATTCAAAGTTTAAAAAATGAAGGGGAAAAGCAACTTTAATTGCAGAAAAGGAAATGATTTTAGTTCTTCTTGTTTCTTTCTGACAGGAGTAGAACTCCAAGTATCAAAACAGCTTTCTTTTTTTAAAAAAAGAAACAAATTTGAAATACAGTTTTTAGTTGTGACAAAAATAAAATTAGTTATATGAACAGCTACAGATTATTTGCATCTGAAGAGAGACTTCAATAATTGACAACACACTAAAATAAATAGATAAAATCTCTGTTCCACAGTCCCTCTTGAATAAGAAAAAATATTAGTGCCATGGACCAACTGAGAAGATAAAGAATGTATTCAAGAGATTTGATTTAACCTTGAAATCATCATGATTTGCACAGCTGTGACCACCTATTCAAGATATTTGTTTATCAGAACAATGGATCATTTAAGACTTCTTATCATACATCCCCACAGAATAAATTATGAGGTCAACATTGCCCCTAATGCTCATAAAATAACTTGATCTTTTGTATTTTTTTAAAAAAATAGAAAAGCATTTTTGCTATGAAGACAATTCCTGGCTTTCACAACAGTGATTAATAACATGGTGATGTTTGTTAAGAACTCCAAGCATCAATAATTGGATGAGCAAAGCGAGAGACCTAGTTTCTGATTTAAAAAAAAAAATCTGAGTATGTTCATTATGTGTGGAAGAGAAGAGAACGAAAAGAATCTTAGACTCGTTCCTATTCTTCATATCCTCTATTTGGACCATCACATCTTCCTAAAGCAGAATTGTTTTCCTGAAAGTCCATTAGATGCCAGGGGAGCCCACGGTGCCAGCAGCGAAAGCATGGTGAGCCAAGAATGAACTTAACAAGCAAAACACTGAAGTGAATGTCTGTGGAAAGATGATAAGGATGGACTGGTTCAAAAGCTAGTTTTAAAGTTTGGCTTTTGCCAGTAAAAAATCCAAATGGAGAAATTAGTAGCTGAGCCAAATGGATGGAAAATTGGAGTAAGGTATTGTGAAAGTGGTTACCAGACTACGAACACTAATGTCCTGTTTCTGAATAAGGATGGAGACTGGTCAGACACACAACAAGGTAGGAACTGTAATGAAAAGCCTGCAGAAATAACAGTTCTCTGGCACATATACAGAGCCTGAAAAACATTTTTTATGCCAAATCCCTCCAGGTAGAACTCCTTTGAAATACAAAGTGCCAGCATATGCTCCCTATTGCAGGGCACATGGACCCTTTCTTAGTCTTTCTACACAGTGACGAAATTTATTATCTATTTTATCAATGACAGCTGCTCATGGGGTTCATTAACCCACTAAAATATAGCTTAGCAAGCAAGACTATCCCAAAAGAATAATTTACAAACTACCTATACAAATATTAATGTTTTATATCATATTTTAGATTTCCTTACTCAGATCTTTTTTTATGAATGTTTATGGAACACATTCAGTTTAGAAGCAAAAACAACACTGGATGAACAATCTAACAAATGGAGACTGTAAACAATAAAACTTACAGAGCTCTATATGGAATACCACAATTAAAACCCTGGAATCATTTATGGCTGCAAGGAATCTGAAGTTCTGTCCATCAGAAATGATACAGTGCCAAGATGAAGCCATTATCATAAATTCAGTGATAGAACTGTTTTGCTGGCTAAAGGAATCAGATTCAATTGTTGGTACTTCCAGGTAGATCTAAGAAAAACCCTTTCACAAAACTCTGAAGATGTCTCTAGCCAATATTATTATATGATTGACAAATGAATAGAACAAACTTTTTGTGAACTGCTTGGGTATTATGAACATGGATATAAAAAAAGTCATCAAAATTGAGTTTTCAATCTCCATATATTACATTCACTAGCGCTTACTCTTATGAAGAGAAGCAACCTGCAAAGATCAATCAGGCATATAGATCAAAAGCTTTGATTTGCACTATAAAATATTTCAACAAGGCATGCCTCTGCATAAAATCTTAATCTCACTTTTTAACACTAGAGCAGGGGTCTTCAAACTTGACAGCTTTAAGACTTGTGGGCTTCAACTCCCAGAATTCCTCCTCCAGTCATGTTAGCTCAGGAATTCTGGGAGTTGAAGTTCACAAGTTTTAAACTTGCCAAGTTTGAAGATCCTTGCCCTAGAGTATCAAGAGGTGCCTTGCTAACAACTAATTTCTCGGTTGTGAAGGCAGAATGAAGTATTTATAATGCGACAAAGTTTTCAGAACAAAAACAGACTATACAAAAAAATTAGAAATGATGTGTATATCATCATGGACCCAACTACTTCCAAGCTTAGCAATCAAAAGAATGAAGCTCATAAACATACTGTATACGTGTAGTATTTGCAATATTCATCCCACACTATTCTGAACATATGAACTAAGTTCATATGATATTATTTCACTCTTAATGCTTTCAGATAAACAATGCTTTCTATTTTAAAGGTTGTGGCTAGCTAGAATCGATGAGTCAGGCTGTGTCGCAGCTGTATAAGCACACTGCAGTTCTTCAAATATTGTTGCACTCAGAAAGTTAATGGGAAACTGACTCTTAAGTTTGCATATAAAAAAATTGCTGAATGCTAGTTTTAGGTTTCATTAATGATATATCCCCATAAGCACTGCAAAGCAGTAATATTTGCACCTGCAGGTGAGAATGGATCTTTGATTTCAAGGTCCAGATTTAAATAAAGCTGGCAAAGACATAAAATATGAAAGCTGGCATATGAGCAAAAGACCTCTTTCAAAAAGAAAAGGAAGAAAAGATCCCAAAATTTAATGACTTCAGCTAGTGCACCATTTCCCAATTTGGTGCCCTTTAAATATTCAACTCTCAGAGCTCAACTGTCCACAACTGTCTACAGAGAGCACCAGGATGAGGAAGTCTAATCTAGTGGAAGAAATAGGATATGAGAAAAAGGAATACAGGTAGTCCTTGACTGACAACCACAATCAAGACCAGAATTTCCATTGTTAAACAAGACAGTTGTTAAGTGAGTTGTGCCCAATTTTACCACTTTTCTTGCCATGGTTGTTATGTGAATCACTGCAGTTGTTAAGTGAATCACGCAGTTGTGAATTTCCCCCCATTGACTTTGCTTATAAATACTTGCCAGTTGAGTTGCCAAGTAGCTGAATTTTAATCATGTGACCCTGGGGTTGTTGAAATGGTCATAAGTGCAAGTCATTGTTTCACTGCTGTTGTAACTCTTAATGGTCTCTAAATGAATGGTTATAGGTACACAACTCCTGTACATATAAGTTAATAAGCACTGATTAGGAAAAATAGCATGACAGATATAATTCCGCATTTTTAAAAGAAGAAAACCAACCATATTTGCATTTTCTGGATCACAATCCCACCCAAAATACAACTGCCATGTAATTTTCACATATGAATTCTGTGCTACAGTTCTTGTCTATAAAACAAAACAATCTAAAATGTGTATGAAATGTATATTTTAGGATAAAATGCTGATGATGATTATATATCCAAATTATGTCAACATTCCATAGTTGGCAGGGTATTTCTACATTTCATTTTGATTGCTCTATCTACTCTAAAGTAAGATATTTCCAGATGCTAAGGAAAAATTCTACTCAAAGGAATGCAGAAAACAAGATGCAGTGGAAATAACTGTCATTGAGGGTTTCCCTCCCCCACTTTGACTGGTATCCCAATAATTATTTTCCACTGTAGCTTCTTATATAAGTAAAGAATTCTTAGGTGCTATAGACTTTCTTTAAAATATTGGTCAATTTTAATCGGTAGACTGACACTGATCAGTTAAGGAATCCTTAAGTCTGACAGATCATTTTTATGCCATGACTATCTGCATCTGTTCCAAAAAAAAAAGAAAAAAGTGTTGAACAAGAAACAAAGTAGAGAAATTGGCAAAAATGGATATGGAAATAGGGTTTTCATCTAGACCCATTAAATTCTCTCTCATCATCTGGTTCTTCTGAGAAATATTTCCTTTTCCTTCCAGCTTTCTTTTACTCTTTCAACAACTGTCCAGGAATCCACGTGGTTCATGAGCTGAGAAAGCAGAAAAAAAGAGCTGGATTGGCACCCTCAAGGCCCACCCAGTGACTGATTATGCCATGCAAATTGGCGTCAGTTTGTTTGGCAGTTAGAACCAATTCCTTTAACAGTTCACTATTGAGGTTGGGTTTTTTTAAAAAAAAACAAATCAGATTTTTTTTTTTTGCTCCCCAAAATACATTTATAATGGAAACACTGACACATGTCAAGCTTCAATGACACAGAGGCTAATACTGCCAGCACTTTACAGGAAATATCTATCTCTGAACTTTAGCCAAAATTTAATTGGCATCATATTATATGCAAATGCATTTACCAGCACAAAAATCTTACTTTTCTTAGAATTCTCTGGTGCTTAAGGCAAGATTCACACAAAAGCCAAGAGGGAAAAAACCCTAACAAATTATGTATAAGTTGCAATGAAGGAAATCATCATTGTTCTTAAAATGTACCCAAACGCAGAGTTCTTATCCCAAAGGTGTTAAAAGAAAAAAGCTTCCAAATGATTGGATTTGGAATGTCAAAACAGTATAGGAGCAGGATAGTTCTGGTCCATCCATTCCCTGAAGTTCTGCGAAAATAATATACCCATCTATATTAATACTAAATGTTGCTTTCTGCTCAAATATAAAAAGAGAAGAATCATTTTATGAGAAGGATCATTTTTGGGGAAAAAGGCACCACCTTTAAAAAAAATCAAAAGTGAATAAAATTTAAGATCAGATGAACATACTCTAATTTTTGTTTATTGGTTTGCCAAGGCTGTTATTTCAAAATGCTAAGGTTTTAATAATGGGCACAATTTATCATTTTCTAATGAATGCCTATATAATACTGGGTAAATAAATGATTGCTAAAGACTACCCACAATGATCGATCCTGCAAATACAAGTGAAACTACTGTAAAATTTTCCCTTTCCCCCAACTCATGGAGAAGGTCCAGTAAGATATCATGCTCAGTGTCAAAAGGCATTGAAAGATCAGATGAAAATAGGTTACATTCCTGCACTATTTCCCAAGATAGGCTAATCAACAAAGTTGTTTCACTTCAAAAATGATTTATCTCACTCAATCCCTGTTAAAAATGAGTCCAGAGAGTAACTTTTTCTCTCAGAGCACCTGGAAAAACATTTTGGATTACATATCCTAGAATTCACACCCAGTAAGCTGAAAAATCCTGGAGTCTTACAAGACTGTTTCCAACAACAAGAACTGTAAGCACTGCTTGCAGAGATATAATTTGGGCCAGTAGAAGATGATGAGGTATAATTCTGGAAGGGATGGAAATGCAGAATTCACAGGCAGGATTCCCTATGCTAGCACATTGTAGAGGAAAAAATATTTAAACAATTGTGGATGGTGTTCTAAAACACTGCTTGCATTGTTTTATGACTTGTACACAACCATCTAGCTTCTTCTCTTTCTTTCTTTCTTTCTTTCTTTCTTTCTTTCTTTCTTTCTTTCTTTCTTTCTTTCTTTCTTTCTTTCTTTCTTTCTTTCTTTCCTTCCTTCCTTCCTTCCTTCCTTCCTTCCTTCCTTCCTTCCTTTCTTCCTTCCTTTCTTTCTTTCTTTCTCTTTCTTCCCTTTTCTTTCCTTCCTTCCTCCCTCTCCCCCCCTTCTCTCTTATCTGGCATACATTTTACTTTCTTTCCATGTTGTTTAATTTGCCTTATTCACATTATTAAATGGTACAGATTGAAGGGCTCTTACTTTATTTCTCAGAAATATTGAATAAATCGCAAGATCATGGGAATGACTGTAGTATAATTAACGTAGCGAATTCTGAAAAAAGAGGTCCCTTTCACAGTCAATAGAGAAGCACGCTCTCTTGTTTTGTACATAAATTTTGTCATTTCTGTATTTATTGGATAGCCTTATTTTTGCTTTGTGCCTGGAATCTATGCAAACTGTCCTAATGAAAGCATGACTCCAGTTTAGATTATAACATAATATCAGGTAATATTCTGTCCATGTGTCTGGCATATCCCAGGTATACCAGGTATATCCCAGATAGTCTGAATAAGACTTATTAAAGTTGATGAAATATTAAACTTTAGCATCTTCAATTTGTATGCCTGCTGCCAATGACCCTGTTCCCTTTGAACAACAAAGCAAAGCAAAGAACAATTCTATGTTTTTGAGAATGTTGAAATTAAAAGAGAGAATGACACCCCATAAAGAATGGTTAAGTACTAACATTTATCAGCTGATAAGCAATTTTTTCAACATAAAATCTTTGGTAACAGCAGACATCAAGAAAATGAAGATGGATATTGTTCTGTCGCCAAAAAAGAGACTCACAGACCGGAGTTGACTTCAGCTCTTTTAATAATAACCAGTAACTTCAAGTGCAGTCGAGCCACGGCAGCCCCTTTTATAGTGGCTGCTCGCGGCTCACAACCAATGGCATCTATTCAAACTTCCCACCGCTTAGGCAGCCAATTAGATGCTTGCGTTATTAGCCAATAGCTCATAGTGTTTATTAACCAATAGGAACATCGACTTAGAAGTCTCTATTTGAATACACTACAGATATCAATGGAAGATGTATTAATTTTTTGTCTACATAAGCACGGGGAAACTGAACGTGGCCTAAATTAAAAGCAGAGACTCCTAGAGCTAGACTACTTTGTACTGATGTCTAGAAAGTTCTGTTCTATGTTTTCCAAACTGTGATCCAAAATCATATTTGGAAACCACCTGGTGGTACCAAGGGTAAGCTCAGCAAAAACAAAAACGAAAAAACAGTGGTCAGAAATATATGACTTATTTCAAAATGGTGCCTGAAGAGATAAGATTTTCAAAGTGTGTGTGAGAGAGAGAGGGAGACAGGGAGGGAGAGAGAGAAAACCATAAGTACAAATATGTAGAGACAGAACTGTATGATTTCTAAAGCCACTGATTTGCTAATTTTCATGGAGAAATTAATTTTTATCCTAAAGGATTTCATTCATAATAATGGAATAAATACTTTCCCTTTGTCTGTGTGGGAGTGTGTGTTTCATACAAATTTCAAATATACAAATTTCATACACTATACCTGCTGTCCAAAGCAACTAAATCTAATTAATATGTGCATGCTTACTTTTTTACATGCATACATACCTATATGTTATACCAAACATCAGGGTCCAGGAACCCATCACAGTATGTTTCATTATTTTTTATCCCAAAGAAAATGTTGCTGCACTGAGAAATGCTCAAAGGTCATGAAACTAACCAAAAAGGAAGCATTTAGAAGAAAATGGCAACCGATTCAAACATTTAATATAATTTATATAATAAACTGTTTATGGGGCCTGATAAATACTTTTGATAAGTACACAAAAATTTAATACTGTATATAACGTCTCTTTTACATTTATAAAAAGCAAACTAATTGCCACTTCCAAATTAATACAAAATTTAGATAGGAATTATAATCTGATGCTCTTTTTTCATCCCATATGCAAAGTCTCCATGCAAAATTCTTCCTGGAGAAAAAAACCTTACACTATAATATGTTCCCAATAGTGAGCTATTGGTTCAAATTCAAGGGAAACATGAAGTGCTATGCCACATATAAATTTTATCTTGCTTAATGTATAATATCCATTGCAAACACCTAATTCATCAACTGTTCTGATGCTGGCAGGACTCTTTTCCTAAATGGCTATTGACTTTGAATTTGTATTCTTTGGCGATTGTCCAGAGGAAAACAAATAACAGCTGGTAGATACTACTCTTTTAAAGGTAGCCTTTACATGGTACATAAAAATTACAGCTAGCAGTAATTTAGAAATATCTTTTGCTTCTGCCAGCAAAAATAATAACAAGTGTTATTCTTAAAAATGAAATTAAAATTAACAATGGGCTTATAAAGAATAGGTATATAAATGAATGCTATTTTAAGAAATAAACATATCTAAAACAGGATTTAATCATGAAAGAGAATAAAGTGACATCAATCAGCAAATAAACTACCTCTTGAGCATATTTTGTTCCAGGTTTCAGAAATATTTAGTGATATTTTAGGCTTCTGGACATGCATGGAAAATCCAATAGTGCCTACGGGAGTGTTAGAATGCTTTTATATAGTGTCGAAATAGTCAGAGTTGGACTATCACTAATCTAAAACAAATGCTTGAATGGAGTGAGAGGAATGAACCAAATAGTATTAAAAATTCTGAATCCATGGCTTCTTTTATTAAAACAAAACAAGGTGGCTCTGAAACTATTGCCCGAAACTGTGCCTTTCTTGCACAAATATTAACGATGATTTAAGTACCTTGTAAAAACCTTGGTTTAAGTAGAGGTAATCAAAGTGAAGACTTAACACAAACCCTTCTCATGGACCATGCTTTTTCAACATTGAAATCCAAAGCATCTAGAACAGTGGTCCTCAACCTTTCCAGCTTGGCATCCTGACCTGGCATGGGGGAAGGGAGATGGCATGTGTACGTGGAGGCACATGCGCACGCATATAGCTCCATTGGTATCATGACTAGTATTATGTTTGGCTTTATCCAAAACTAAGTAGAATGAGACGCTTGAATGCTTTAGTCCATCTTGATTGTGCTCAGACAATTTTTTCACACATAAAACTCATTGCAATATAAGAAAAAGCAGTAATTTCTAACAGACATAATGAGTTTTAATGCAGAAATGTATTGCAACATTAACTACATTAAAACAAAAGCCTCTTACAATGAATTGATGATTTCTATATGAAATAATGTAGTCCTCTTTAGTTGTTTCATGTAACGAGCCATTGAAATAGAAAACAGTGAGAAACAAAACCTTTCAAAAACACAATTTTTATGTAAAAGTATTTCAAATTAAATACAGTGTGTTTTTGCTGTTCTGTTAAATCAAAATCACTTCATATGGAGAGTTTGGAGATAAATAAAGAATAAATAGTAGGATATTACACTTACAAAGGTAGGTAGATGGGACTATTTCAGATAA
This sequence comes from Pseudonaja textilis, assembly GCF_049901715.1. NCBI lineage: Eukaryota > Metazoa > Chordata > Lepidosauria > Squamata > Elapidae > Pseudonaja > Pseudonaja textilis. The sequence goes on from NC_141992.1 coordinate 58,646,559, forward strand.
TAGATCAAGATTTATACCTTATTTTTATATTAAGATGGAAGAACCTTGCATGTTCTTTATAAGCTTTGCCTTTAGCTTTGCCTTGTTTACAACTGAAATGAGCAATAGGTTTTTGACTACAAACTCTCTGGCTTTTCATAAATGCCAGACATATCATGGTGAAGAGGCACAGAAAATGATTTAAAAAGATTTCCCCTCCCCCATCTAATTTAGTTTCCAGTGAAACATCCGGGGCAGATGAGGCAATAATAATGAAGATATCTGATCAGAAACATGGTTTTAAGTTCCCCTCAAATCTTAAATAAATAAAAATAAAATAAATCGTGACTTGCAACATCCACATCTGCCCTCATATTGAGCAGATCTATTGGGCTAAATATATTGATTGGTCAAATTTACCCATAAATGCTCTTCATATGATTCAGCTTCCAAATTTCCCCTCCCGTTTATCAGAGGGAATTAAAAGGACTGAAGGTACTTCCATATCTCACTGATGTAAGATGGCATGCAAAAGTTACTTCTTACAGTGATTCCAAGGGGGTCAATAATGGGGAATTAAAGCATCCATTGCCTTTCTAGTAGCTACATTCACAATTCGCCTAATGGTGTGAATTTTCCTTATTTCTCAGGGAAAAACTGTGCCTAAGTTTTTAGATTTTCCTACTGACATAATATTTTCTTAGCCTGAATAACTGATCTTTAATGAAACCATTTATAGAAGGAAATTAAATTATAATGGAATGCTAGTCACCCCGGTGTAGCACCAGGTCTGTGACATATGTCTGGGAAAATGGAGACTCATAAATTGTATACAACACACATTAAATGAAGGTCTTTGGCCTTTGAAATTAAACAGCAACTAGTTTCATATTAAAGAAATTACATCCATATAAACATATAAACAACATGTCATATTCTCCACTTCCCTGACAATAAATTACTGAGCAAAGCTAAAAGCGCACTGGAGGCTTTCCATAAAAAGAAACCATATTTGGACTGCATTTAACTACTGAAGATGAAATTAATTTTGTTAATTCATACAATGTGGCTATTGCAAGATAAGGAACATCTTACATATGAAGAAAATGGAACAAAATGAATTGGTATAATTCTACATTCAGGCTGTATATTTTAATTGGTACCAAAAGTATGAATCTTTGCACAGCTTGAAGCAGGTTTGAAGATTTATTTATTAAATCCTAGCAAAGAGCTCATTAGCATTCTCAGAGAAGACCAATATTTCACTTATTCAGAATGCCGCAGAACAGTGGCCCCCAACCATTGCTTGGTGGCCAGCTGGGGAGGGGAGAAAGGAACCGGGCCATGTCAGTGGTGAACTGGCGCATACGCACACAGCACACACAGCTCAACTGCAAGCGCATGCCAAGCTGCCTCTTGCACGGCCTGGTTCCGAATAGGCCACAGCCTGGTAGTAGACTGTGGCCCAGGGGTTGGGGATTCCTGCCCTAGAATGATGTCATACTGTGATCACTGTAACAATTAAAATGATAGTTTTTTTCAGCTGTAATTGGTGTTAGTTGCAGAGATAGAATAGAATAGAATAGAATAGAATAGAATAGAATAGAATAGAATAGAATAGAATAGAATAGAATAACTTTTTTGGCCAAGTGTGATTGGACACACAAGGAATTTGTCTTGGTGTAAATACTCTCAGTATACATAAAGAAAAGATACATTCGTTAAGAATAAAGAATCATAACGTACAACGCTTAATGATAGTCATAGGGAACAATCAACAATCAAATCATACTAGGAAACAGTCAATATAAATCGTATGAATACAAGCAACAAAGTTACCATCCTACAATCACAATTGGGAGGGGATGGGTGATAAGGAGTGATGAGAAGATTAACACTAATAGCAGTGTACACTTTGTAAACAATTGAACAGTGTTGAGGGAATTATTTGTTTAGCAGAGTGATGGCTTTCGGGAAAAAACTGTTCTTGTGTCTAGTTGGTCTGGTGTGCAGTGCTCTATAGCATCATTTTGAGAGAAGGAGTTGAAACAGTTTATGTCCAGGATGTGAAGGGTCTGTAAATATTTTCACAGCCCTCTTTTTGACTCGTGCAGTATACAGGTCCTCAATTGAAGGCAGGTGGGTAGTAATTATTTTTTCTGCAGTCCTAATTATCCTCTGAAGTCTGTGTCTGTCCTGTTGGGTTGCAGAACCAAACCAGACAGTTATAGAGGTGCAGATGACCGATTCAATAATTCCTCCATAGAACTGTATTAGCAACTCCTTGGGCAGTTCGAGCTTTCTGAGTTGGCACAGAAAGAACATTCTTTGTTGTGCTATTTTGATGATGTTTTTGATGTTAGGTGTCCATTTTAGGTCATGTGATATTGTAGAACCTAGAAATTTGAAGGTCTCTACTGTTGATACTGTGTTGTCTAGTATTGTAAGAGGTGGTAGTATGGGAGGGTTTCTTCTAAAGTCTACCACCACTATGGTTTTGAGTGTGTTCAGTTCCAGATTGTTCCGGTTACACCACGAGGCAAGCTGTATAACCTCCTGTCTGTATGCAGATTCATTGTTGTCTTGAATGAGACCAATCACTATTGTGTCATCAGCAAACTTCAGTATTTTAACAGAGGGATCATTTGAGATGCAGTCATTGGTATATAGGGAGAAGAGAAGTGGAGATAGCACACAGCCTTGGGGGGGGGGCTGTGCTGATTGTACAGGTATTGGATGTGATTCCGCCTAGCTTCACCTGCTGCTTCCTGTCTGTTAGGAAGCTTATGATCCACTTACAAGTGTGTTCGGGTACCGCTTGTTGGTTTAATTTACTTAGAAGACTGTCTGGAATTATGGTATTGAATGCTGAACTGAAGTCTACAAAGAGGACCCTTGCGTAGGTATTTGGAGATTCAAGGTGTTGTGGGATGTTAACAGCATCATCTGTCGATCTATTTGCTTGGTATGCAAACTGCATGGGATCTAACAGCAGATCCGTGATGGTTTTCAGGTGGGACAGCACAAGCTTTTCAAAGATTTTCATAACTACAGATGTTAGAGTAACTGGTCTGTAGTCATTCAGTTCCTTGATGGAGGGCTTCTTTGGCACTGGGATGATGGTAGAATGTTTGAACCAGGAAGGAACATAGCACATCTCTAGTAATCTATTGAAGATTTGGGTGAAGATGGGGGCCAATTGGTCAGCACAGACTTTTAAGCAAGAAGGAGTTATCTTGTCTGGCCCTGGTGCTTTTCCTGGCTTTACATGCTGGAAATATTTTGGGAGCTCTTTCCTTAAATTTGCTTGATTGAAATCTCCTAAAATGATGGGAAGGGAACATGAGTATTTGGCTTCAGACTACATAATTTGATCAGCAAGAGATTGTAATGCCTTGTTTACACAGGCTTGTGGATGAACATACACAGCTATTAGGAGAAATGAGGAGAACTCACGTGGAAAGTAAAATGGCTTGTAGTTGATGTGTAAAGACTCTAAGTTTTCATCACAAAACTTATATATTATAGTTATATCCTGAGACCAGCTGTTGTTGATATATACATATAATCCTCCACCCTTTGTTTTACCTGATGTCTCTTCAATTCTGTCTGATCTAAATGTCTGAAATCCTGGGATGTATATGGTGTTGTCCCCAGGAATTTGTGGATTAAGCCAGATTTTAGTGAAATAAAGAACAGCTGAATTATGAAAATCAGAATTCCATCTATTTAAGAGATGAATTTCATCCATCTTGTTAGCCAGTGAGCGTAAATTAGTCAGAAAAATTGAAGGGAGAAGAGCTTTTTCCCCCCTATTCTTTAGTCTGTTTAAAATTCTCACTCGTTTACCTCATCTCCTCTTCTGGCATGGTCACTTCTTTGCTTTCTTTGTTGTGATCCTTAGCACCGGAAAATTGGTTAGAATCTCCTCCGCGTTTGCAAAGATAGGTGGGGGTGGGGAATCAGAAAGCTGCTCCTTAAGGAAACATTGCCTCATTCTTAGCAGATGATCTCGTGAGTATGAAATCCGTAGTGAATTGCAGATAATAATAAGGAATAAAGAAACCATTAGAGAGCATATGCTATAATATACTATGTATATCCAACCCATAACCCATGGATTGCATGCAGTTCTGGACAGCTACTAATGTGGACCCACAAGAAAGTTTGTTATTTATATACATTAGATATAATATCTATTTTATAAGTGGCCCAAGACAATTCCTCTTCTTTCAGCGTGGTCCAGGCAAGCCAAAAGCGTGTACAACCATGCTATATACTGATACAAGGGCTAATCCACTGAACCCTTTGCCAAAATTCATATATTTGTATAGGAAATTGATAAAGTATAGCTACACTAGCTATTGCTATGTTCACCTTAAAATCAAAATTATGCAGAAGAATAAATGCCGATAACACTGCATCCTATACAAACAAAACAAACCGGAAGGGAGATCTCCAAATATATCAAAATGCAATATCTTATTTCATTCCAGAGAAGTTGTATATAATGGCTGTATAGTCATTACTCTACTGAATTCTTCACATAACATTTTTATTTGAGAAATACTGCATCCCTCCTCCCTCTTTCTCTCTAGTTCACTCTTGGTCCATACATGTTGCATTTATATTGCATTTTCAGAAAATACATGTTACACTCCAGTGGCTGTAAATAATGGAAGAACTTTGGAGAAAAAATATGCAATATTCTGAATTAACTTAATCTAGGGGGAAAATGCAATTAGGTAACACAAATGAATGGCTGGGAATAAGAGAAAAAGTCTACATTAAAAAGAGCATTTGGAGATCCAAGAATGAATGAGAATAGAAAAGATAAGAGAATGATAGTGTAAATATGTATAAAAAGAGAGAAATATAGCTGAATGCACTCATAGAGAGAGAGAGACTGAGAGAGAAAAAAGGAATTTGATGAAAGTAAAAAAAAAAATGGAAGTACATAAAGAAAGCTAAGCCCGCAGTCTCCACCATAGTGTTTAAAAGTAAGAATTCAAGTGATGAAATGATTTGGGAGTGGAGAAGCACTGGTAAAAATATTTTAAGATATTTGTATTCAAATAACATGGATGTGTTGTTTTTTTAATAGAGTGGTTATGCAACTTGTTTAATTTTTCTGTGTGGGTGAGTGGGGTGTTTTGATGATGGGAAGAATGCTATTATTGTTGTTCCCTTATTTAAAAAAGAGAAAGATCACGAGATTGAATAAAAAAAGTAAAGGGAATTAGTTTCTCAAGTGGGCCTGAGGATGTATTTATCAAAACAATACAAAATGTAACCAATTGTTTCTGGAAAGAACAAAAAAGGAAGGCATCTGGTAATCTCCTTCACTATAAAGCTACTTACCTTGGAAATAATATGCAAAGTTCAGATTCCAACATATGAAATTTTTCAGCTGTTCACTACAAATGAGTGCTAAAGTTATACAAGAAGGAAAGCAAGTTCTAATTCCAATTTGTGTATGTTTGTCCAAATGTATAAACTGGAAAGTCCACGTGCAGAGGATGCTGTATACAAAATAATCAGAGTTTTCAAACATTATAAAGAGCCTTCTTCAGATGCCTATTGGGACACTCTAAAGGTAATGTCATGAATCCTGGAAGAAAAGGAGCAAAATTTACTATCCCTATTTGTATACAAGTGCAATACTTATAGCTTCTAAGCAATTCAAAGAGATTCATTTAGGTTCCATTCAGAAACAGCTGATTCCATTTTCTAAGCATGAAACCCAACCAATAGTAGCAAACAAGCAGATGAGGTGGGGAGGGGGAAGTTTAGAGAAAATGGGAATGGAAAATACTTTGAAAAACCAATCTGAAACAATACAAGAAAAATGACTGCAAGCATCAATTTTTTTTTTACTAATGAATGGCATTTAATATGGCTTTTTAAAAAAGGAACATTAGAGGGGCTCACTTATAGCTTTTGATAATGTGATGTTACTACTCTCTATTCATCATTGTTCTAGCACAATAAAGAGCAAAACCAAGGCTAGAGGGGAGCATTTCAGTTAGTGGAAAACACTGTATTGTTGCCAGATGAATGATAGGGCAACATATACCGAATTATCATCGATTATATAGTAAATGCTAATGGCAAGTTATACGATCATTCAAGGTTGTCCATGAAAATAATCCACTTAGAAACTTCTGTCCAAAGTTGGTTATAAGATGGGCAGCTATGTACAGGTAGTTCTTGACTTACAATGGTTCATTTAGTGACCGTTCAAAGTTATTTATAACGGCACTGAAAATGTGACTTACCACCTTTTTCACAGTTATGACCTTTGCAACATCTCCATGATCATGTGAGCAACTGGTTATATTTATGACCATTGCTGTGCCCTGGGGTCATAGGAACCCCTTTTGCGACCTTCTCACAAGCACAGTCAACGGGGAAGGCAGATTCATTTAACAACCAAGTTACTAGCTTAACAACTGCAGCCATTCACTTAACAACTGTGGCAAGCAAGGTCATAAAATGGGGCAAAACTCACTTAACAAATGTCTCACTTAACAACAGAAATATTTTGGTCATCAATTGTGGTCATAAGTCAAGGACTACCTGTATTTTTAATAAATTAAAAACATAAATAATGGCTGGTTCCATTGGAATTGCTTTTGTTGATTATAAGGTTCTTAATTATACAGAACATGTCCTGGGAGGTGTAAAAATATGCACCCACAAATATCCTAACCTACAGAATATCCTACAAAGAGCTAAGACTGCAGTGGACAAATAAGCTACTAAGAACAAAATATCTTGTGAGACATTAAAGGTCCAAAAATTATGACTTAAGTATTATCTTGTAGAGAACATATTTAAACCTGTGATTAAAAGAGTGAGAAAGGAAATACATTGAGAGTTTCAAGGAAAGTGAACAAATAACAGATAATCAAACTGATAATTATCTTTCTGAACAGCAGCAGTTCACATACACCAAAAATATGTCTAGGTGTAGTAGAGACATTTTATTCGACTGACACACATAGTGAAAATTTTATATGTTAATAAAAGTTTTCAATTTGCTTTTCATGACTGTCTGCTTTGCAGCTGCCCCTTTAATAGTACTTTAATTAATAGAAACTTAAAATGTAAAATGAAAGTCAGGTGGAGCAGGCACACTGGTGCCTAGAGTCCTCCTGTTCTCTATTTCCCAGCAAAGGATTAAAGAGAAGGAGGAATTGCTGGAAGGGTTAAGAAGACTGATAGAATATCAGTGGAATTCCATCCTCTTTCTTTTGAAGTAGATGTAACCAAAGCATTTCTTCTTTTCTCTCACTTGGAAATTATTCAATTTATTTCAACCCTATTTTGTTTCTTTCTCCCACCTTATTTTCCTGTTTGGCCACTGCTGATTTATGAGGGAGAAATGCAAGGACAAACTCCCTCATGATGATCATATCTATTCATGAAGCAGCCAGGTTAATACCAAAATGCTACATAATCGGCTATTTCTCAGGAAGATTTTTTTTGATGTGGAATTAATTCTGCTATACCTCTTTGAAGCAAATCATGTATTTCATATTCAAACCTCCAATTGCCACAGGAACAGGGATTACAAGATCTCATAAACATTAGTAGACAATCAGTGTCTTTGAACTGAAGATTATCCTCTTCACAACAGATATCAGCAGGCTCTACAGATCAGGTTTTAAAAGCAGGAGAGTGCAATGCAAAGGAGCATGGCTTCTTTTCAGATTGTCCCTTTAACAATTCTGCTGACACCATTATCAACTCCCAAATATCCTCTGGCATTTGAAAGAGACAATCTGGGAAAATTTGGCCTTCCCTGAAAGAGCAAGTCAAGCTGAAAGAGTTATCTAAATCTGTTCTCTTTGTAGAATGAAACCCCGTGACCCCCTTACTTTTCCAAGATTATCCTGCCAAGTCTAGCTTGTCTTGATGACCCATTCAGAAATGACAACTGTACCCTCAGGGAAAGTCAACTGTAAAAATGTGCAAATAGAGGTAAATATAGTACTTCTTATTCTGTCTTTTATTCAGTGTTTTCTCTCCCATCCGCTACTGCAAGCAGGACTCCAGTGTTTGACAACTGAGAAAACAAGTTGGCCAAGGCATGACTGTAGCGAGAAATTACTACAAAGCAGGAAAAGGTGATACGACACAAATCACCAATTACGGTAGAATAATTCATCAAATGCCCTAAAGTTCATCATGAGGATAGTTTGGAGATATATCTCACATAGGAACACAGCAAAATTATTTAAACTATCATAGGCACACCAATAAATTCACTTCTTGGACTGGACCTTAGGTTTTCATATAAACCTGATGTAAACAATAGTATGTCCTTTAATATTTACAAGAGTCTGATCCATCCTAGCTACATTTTTTTTTTTAAAAAAGCTTACATAATATGGAATTTGTAATAAAATGTAAGGGGAAAAATTGTATTGATTGCTTCCATTGCCCAAAGCATGTCTACCATAAAAACTTGTATGAAGGGCCATAGTAGAATACACACTAACATAATTCTTTAACAACACAAATTCATTATTGAGAAACTACACACAGTGTGCTCAATCTAGCCTTGATGATTTAATTGCCTATGGCTATCTACCACCAACAAATTATTTCCCCATTTATTTCCTATTCTAGGTATTTTGGTTGATCCCTGTATATTTTATTGCTAGATGTGTAAACTTACAATATTTTTCATTCATTTTACATAGCCATTTGAGATCAGCTTACTTACAGAACTATCATGTTTATGAATTTATAATACTGAAGACATTGGACTTGTCTGTCTGTCTGGAAATATAATTCATAATAAGACTTTTTTTTTTTTAAAAAAAAGCTTTGCTTGATAATTTTACTCCCTTAGTTGGGGAAATAATAAGTGTTTTAGGTACCAGGAGCATGATTTTCAATAGAGAACTACATTATAGACAGAGGATAAAAAACTGGTAAGATTGGACCAACCAGAAATGGATTGCTAAAAGATAATTCTTTTATTAGCCAAAATGATATATTCTTCAATCTTTGTGCATCTGAAGTTTTCTTTGAGAATCCTGGTCTTGGAAAGAGATTGAAGAAAACCAATGATAATTCCCTCTATTAAATTAAATCAGAGCCAGCCACAGATTATAACTTCAATTCAGTCAAAGCCAGGATCCCAGGTGACGGATACATAAATCAGAGCAGTTTCTCTTTTCCTTGAGGTAAAACAGAAAGACATTTACCTATTTCATTCTAAATCTAGGGCTCATCTTTCATCTTGGGTATATGGTTGATGTGTTCAGGCTATTTCAGCTAACTAATCTGGTTTCTTTTATGGAAAAGACAAATCAGGTTCAGGTTTATACTTTCATCTTAATCCAGAATAGAGATCTACAGTACTGCATTATGGAAGATATGTAACCGTTATAAGTCTTTTCATTAATGTACCAACATGGTACCATGAAATTCCACACAGTACACCTATTCTTTTAAAAACAAAAATCTCGGTTAAAGAGACATAGCTGAAAAAATATTCCTTCATAAACTAGTAACTTGCTCCAATATATATGCCATTCTAAATTGGAGAAAAAAAATACTGTTATTTGTATTTTGCACACAAAAGGAAAGAACTCTTATTTTTTCTAAATTTTACTTCTTCATCTGGGTATCAGGTCAAATGAAGCATACATACTGTATACTTTTCTGTTACATTCATGTTAACTAACATGCTTTTCTGATTCTAATTTTTGCAATAATTATTTTCTTACCTGATTATTTTTATCATCTACAGTCTCACTTCAGCAATATGCCAAACACCTTTTTCAAAATTTCTATCAACTGAATTTCACATATCTATAAAGTCTGTAATATTAAGTTGTTTCACTCTACTCCAATCAGTTTTCACATCCTCTTTTCTTATGCTCTCTGCAACCAGTTCCTTCCCTATCATTTCACAAATTCACATATATTTTAACATTTACTGAATTTATGAATTCACTCACCTCACAATTTATTCCTCTTGCATTTTAAGTCAATATTTCTTTCTTTCTTTCTTTTTTCTCCGACTGTTGTGATGTCTTGTTTAATAGTAAGTTAAGGTAGATAGATCTTAACTATCTATTTTTTGTCAACCAGCATTTTATACAACACATTTTAATAAGATAAAGAATAGACTACTTTACAGTCTAAGTTTTCCATTTCCTCTTAATGCAAGTACACAATATCAATCAGCTTTGACCCAGCAATAAAATGACAGAATGCTTATGCTATTCTATGAAATCTCAAGAACCTCCTAGCAAAATATTGCCTACATCCCACTCAAGTGCATGCAATGTACTTGTATACTCAGGATATTAACAATATCAATATCATCATCATCCCAAATGAATCCAGTGTTGGGAGAAAACTCTTCAATTAAAGTTCCAGACCACAGCTTATAATTCTGTAGACAGATGTTTTTCAATTTCCCACTCTATAGCTGAGAGAGGGAGGGAGGGAGGGAGAGAGAGAGAGAGAGAGAGAGAGAGAGAGAGAGAGAGAGACTCAAATGTCACTCATTAGGCTTCCATGCTCAAGGGAGGGTAATAATCTGAATCTCCCTACTCTTAATCTGGTACCTTAACTACTACACTGCACTGGTTTTCCTTCAATATATGCATCTATATTTGATGTAATACAGCCATAGACATTACATCCCAATATGAGAAGCTCAATGAAAATGATTAAATTAAAATAAAATATGAAGAACTAGGAAATAATATTCCTTTCCATTTATTACATTGTGTATGTAATGTTATTGGACAATGCATACTTTGTAAAAGTTACATGGGTCTGAAACTCTTTTAAAAGTATTGCTTATTTAAGAAATTATTTAAATTATTAATTTTGGGGGGCAATTTAATCTCCTGGAACGCCTGACATAAAGCATTTGAAGCTTCCTATAAACATGATAGAAGTACTTACTTTTAGGAGGACCATGCAATTTCCATGTTGCATTCAATAATTTGTAATCTAAAAGCTAAAGCAAAAAGATTTTGCTTATGTATAATTTGGCATGCTATTCTGAGGCTTATTCATTGCAACTGCTTTTGGGGTACCAGCTTAGATCACAACTACTACCGGACGATCACAAGGGAGTTCAAAACTCCATAATAAAACTCTGCAGATTCCCAGCAAAGGTTTCAATTTCACCCTCAAGATGCGCAGCATAACTGAATTTTAAATGTATGGTGTTTATTTATTGTTTTACATGTATGCATTTATTTATTTCCCATGGAATTTTTATTGTAAGCTTCTCAGAGTTGCTTCAGTGAGATGGGTGGGTAGAGATTTAATAAGTAAACAAATAAAATTATAGTGCTATTGTATATAACCTCTTCATATTAATGCAACACGAGTTTTAGTTCAAATTCATGCTTCTGAAAGTCAGTAATCCCCCTTGAGTTTTGCTCTGTTTGTGAGGGTCAGAACTGGCAGGGTGGAAAACTGAGAAGCTGGGACCAGATGAGACCAACCAGAAAAGCTATAAACAGGCCATAAGGTTTCATCAAAAGAATAATTCAGGATTTTAACTTTGGAATGTATGGAGATTTTGGAACAGATCCTTAACCTCTACAAAAGCTAACTTTGTTGCAGCTAAAGTTGCTTGTATATCTTATCTACTCAAATCACATTCTTAACTACCCACGAAAGGGCCAGGTTCCTAGAGAATTACTGTACTATCTTGGGAGCAATAGAGGACAATACTTTAAGAATGTTAAGGAACATTCTTGCTTTACAGTAACTTTCCCCAAACTGATTCCCTCCAGATGTGTTGAATTACAACCATCATCATTTCCAGCTACCATAGCCAGCATGTTGCTTTGGGGCCTTTTATCAAACCAATTTAATCAGTTGGCCCTGAAGAAGAACAGCTGGCTGAGGAGGGCAGGATGTGGCGATGAAAGATGAACCAATTTAAATTTCTGCAACATTTGATGCCACTTCCGTAACCGAGCTGCACCTTACTCTTACTACAGTTGAAGGTGAGCCACACATTAACTTCCTTAATTTATGTAGGATTTGGTCTAATGCTAAGAGCTTTGAGTGGTTAAGGTTTAATAACAACAAAAAAACAATCAGAATTTTCTGTCTTGATCCCTCGGTTATATGACTTTAAATTTTAAAAACTTTAATTCCTTTTGGGTGGTACAAGTCTATCCTGGATCATTCTAATGAAATTAGGGAATTTAAATTAACTTTCTAAAAATATTGTTTTTATTCCAGCCAATTTTGGCCTGTCCGAGATGGCAGAAATGTCCAGGCTCTCAAGTGTGACAGATATGTAAACAGAACAAATCTGAACCTCAACTTCTGTATGTATACACATGGGATTGGGGGGAAAGTGTGTGTGTGTATGTGTGTGTGTGTGTGTGTGTGTGTGTGTGTGTGTGTATTTTCTTAAGTTTTCGCGGGTACTTACATGTATGGCATTCAGCTTTGTTCGGGTATTTTCCCATGTCTTTGTAGTTGTGCTTTTAAAGTTGTAGCAATGTTTATATATATAGTATGAGGTTCATTTCAGGTTTCTCTATGTGACTCTTTTTGCCCTTTCGCTTGGCGGTCTAAGCCCTAATGAAGAATTGATTTGCAGAAAAGATTGCAGATGATAGTGAAAGAATGACAGGAAATGACTTGCATGCATGAAAGGAAAGCCCTTTATAATTAACGCTGAATAAACAAAAGCTTTTGTCTGTAAACACTTTTAATTAGAAGAGGGCTAAAATGAAAGCTCCTTGGCCACCTCACTGAAAAGGATTAGTGTCAATTCAAGCCCTGCCTAATCAGCAAATAAGAGGCCTCTGGTATTCTGAAAGCCCTCAGCTTTGGGACCCTTCTCAGCTTCCACCTCAAGGCATTGTGATTGCAAAGCCATCTTCTTGGAGCTCAATAGAGGATCAATATTTGCCTGTGTGCTCATAGACAGCAGAGGAGGGGAAAAGAAAGAAACCCTTGACACAGACAGCATCTGTATTTGAACAAACTACCTTTCAACAGGCAACAGACTTTCAACAAAGAGATCTCAACGTTGACAAAAAAAGGAGCGAAGTCAACTTGCATCAGAATTTTTCTAATGTTTCTTTAGCAAGAGGCAAGTAGGTCTTAGGAAAGACATGTATAGATTAAGTGATTTCACAAAACGGAACACACTATTAAAAATCCATTTCATGATGGAATCACTGAACGGGCCAAATTATTTGCAAAGTAGGCTGTGGCAGAGAACTAAAGTATAATTTGATAGTTAATAAATGATTTTTTTTCAGAGAAGATATTTTTCCAGTACAGAAAAGCAAAAATACCAATGTGTTACAAAATGTATTAGCTATGTGTCTAAGGAGGTGCATCAGAATTTAATAATCACGATCTGAAGCTAAAGAATTTAAAATGGTTGTTTAGTTTGGAAGCAGCAGGCAGATTTGAATGTGCTCTATTTTGATTCTGATTCTACATCGAGTTCTATTTTTTTTTCCAAAATTTACTCCCATTGGAACGGAGGGAAATAGAGAAGCCATATTAAGACAAAAACAAACACTATGGTGGAGTCAGGAGGAAAAGATTCTTGGATGTAGTGGTTGATAAGATTGCCTTTAAATTTGAGAACAGTCTGTTACCACTATCAAACAACTTAAAGAATGGGAGAAACCATAGAGGCTGAAAAAGACCTTCCGTTTAACTATTTGTTCCATGTTTATTGTTATCAATCTATTTTCCTAATTATTTTGTGAAAAATCTTAGTAAGTTCATCCCCCCCAAAGTTCCTGACAAACTTACTTCCTTTTACACAGCAATCAATCAATGTAGCCATCTAAAATTTGGGTGACTATGCACATTTTCTTACATCCATCCCAAAATAATGGAGTTAGAGATAATTAAAATAGAAATCAGAAATCCTTAAAAGTTGGAAACTCTGCACCAATTTATAGGAATTGTAGCTCCTTCCTCTGATGAGTTTGCTTATTATAAATTTCACCCTATTCTGCTGAAAATCAAAACAACTAAACCTCTGTAGTTCACATTTTCCCATGAAGAGTAGAGTCATTCTCATTTGGTTGCCTCCTTCCAGAATCATTTGGATGAGATCATTTTTAGAACTTGTCTGGACACACTGCTCAAAAATGGATCCAAAATTAGAGACAACGAATTCAAATCAACAAGGTAGCCCCACGTTTCATGAAACTAAGTGGCTATGATAATTGTGCACAAAAGACTAATAAAAAGGTAGGGCACTCTTCACCGATTGCCAAATATTTTCATCACATCTGATGTTACTTGATATAAGGCTCTTAATTGGGAATTTTCATTTAGCTACAGAAATAATATTTCTCCAGATATTGAATGTTATTTCAGCAATAAACTTTCTTGGATGGCCACCCACATCAAAGACAGGAAATCATTGGCTTTATTACTTTTCCTTTTTTCTTGTAACATTAATAAATGAACGATTGTTCCCAATGAGAAAAATGCTTTCATTTCTATATGGGTAAAACTCTAGCTCAAAATACTTTGAAACACCACTTCTATTAAACCTCTTGTGGTTATTTAAGAGCATGAACTCTGAAACATAATTAATACACCTTTACAGCTTTACATCTACAGCCGATAAAAGAAATGGGTGTCAGTTGTCTTACTGCTGTTGTTTTCGGCCAATAGCTTGAGAGCTTCCAGAGTTTCCATGGGTGAAGAATAATATATTATTCTGGGTATTTTACTTTGCCTTTTAAGTTTATTTGTTTTTCCTCCTCTCCTTCCTTCTCCATTCCCCATTTGTGAGTATATGTACTCCAGGGTTGTGCGGGACTTTGAAAAGGCACTTTGATTCATGAAGCTATAATAAAAGTGCTCCTTCGAAGGAGCCTTCTGGAGGGAAGCAGCACTTGTATGTGAGGGGCCAGATCAGAACAGTCATGCAGGTTTGATCCACATGCTAAAAGCCTTCTATAGGCAGCCAAACTGATCTCAGGTGGAGTGGTAAGCAAGTCACTGTCTTAAGTTGTGGCACAACAATTAACTAGATAAAGGTGATGATTCATAATGAGGTTACACTTTGGAGGGTGAACAGCAGAGTCATTGACTTAGTCTCTCTCTCTCTCTCTCTTTCTCTCCACTACCTCCCTCTTTCCACCCATATCCTGTCTCCATCCATCTTAAAAAGGATAACCAATTGATAATATAGTTCAATATTTGTATTTGATCCTACCTGAATGACATCAAATACATTAAAATATAGAAATTTGTAAAATCCTTGATATAATTAGTCTATAGCACTTGTAAAGTCACCTTAGGTATGTTTTAAAATCACATACTTTTATTCAAAATTATCTTGGTTCTACTTACTATCTCTTAATCAGTGGTGGGATTCAAATTTTTTTACTACTGGTTCTGTGGGCGTGGCTTGGTGGGCATGGCAAGGGAAGGATTCTATAAAATCTCCAGTCAGAGGTGGTATTTGCTGGTTGTCCAAATTACTCAAAATTTCCACCACCGGTTCTCCAGAACTGGTCAGAACCTGATGAATACCACCTCTGCTCTTAATCCTTTCAGTAGGGATATGTGTCTGTAACAATGAACAAAAGCAGGCCATTTCAGGGATATTTCAACCTTCTCCAAAGAAAAGCAAATTTGTCCAAAATAGTGTGAAACGAAGTGGGTTTCTAATGAAACTTCAGATCCATATGTGCTTTTTTACAAGATACAACTAGACTTTCTGGTTTTTCTTTGAAGAAGTTTTGCTTCTCATCTAAGAAGCTTTTTCAGCTCTGACTGGATGGTGGGAAATGGAAGGATTGACTGGGTGGTGGGGAATTGACTCTGACTGGATGGTGGGGAATGGAAGGTGGGGGAAAAAGCACCTTTGAGACAACCATGACTTGGATGACTGAGAATCTCTATAGACATTCAGATCCATTTATTGCTATGAACATCCCATAAATCATAATTATCTTTCAGATGTATACATTTCAATGCCCAGAATTCTCAGCAGTGGCTGTGGAATTCAGTAGTTGGTCTACATACCAGAAGAAGACCTAGTTGGAGAAGGATGTGATAAGGAGAGAAGAGAGGGGAGCAGACAGAAAGGGAAAGGGGTGTGATTTTGTGGAATTCAAACCAATGAATGAAGCCCTCCAAAAGAGTGTTGATAAATTATAATGGGGATATAGTGCAAAGGGGAATCCCACTAGACTAGACCAATATTTTTCACTTTTCTATGAAGCAACTGCTTCTTCGTTTGTTATACCCCGTTAAAAATTTCCCATCTACAAAGATCCACAGATAGAAGGAAGGAAAAAAAGAGCAATACAAACTGCCTTTTGCTTGCAGCAATTATTCCCCCCCCCGCCTTTTTGTGTGTGTGTCTGATGATATGCCAAAAGCAGATGTCATTTGGAATACACCTTTCCAAATATAAATGTTCTTCAAAGTGCACCATTTCACAAAGAGAGATGTCACACATTAACCCTCAAGAAAAAAATACCTCATCGTTTCAGATACAGATATAGCTTTGAAACAGAAAGGATCCTGAGAGCCAAGTCAACACTGAAAATGACAAAATTCAGCATGTACCCTTTATGTGAAAATAGACACACTCTTAATAAAAAGTTGGGAACAGAAAATTATGAGTTTAATTTTCTCTTACTTAAGGAAAGTGGAGTTGCTGAAGAGGCAAAGAGTGATGTTGAAGCAGTCAATAGAAAGCCTCACTTTTAACCTGGTCTCCTCCACGTGTGTTGGACCATTTCCCATACCTCCTAGTCAACATGGCCATTGGTGTGGAAACTTTCAGTGTGGAACAGATTCGGTTGAACAAGGAAGCTTTAACTGTCCCAACAGGCCACAATTGTAAAGGAGTCTGCATGTGTTTCTTCAACATAAAGCGCTAGCCAACATTTGCCAATGAGGTCAGCATTTCTGAGAACAAGATGTAAAGCCAACTGGTAGTTTGCCATCACCATGTTTTTCTTTAAAAAAAAAAACTTATTTCCAAACATTAGCAAAAAAAATAAAAAAGTAAAGATGTTTAGCGAAGTTCAGAGCAGAAGACTACTTCCCTGGCTATGGAATATTTATCTTGTTCAAGAAGCTACACTAATATTTAGCCAGACTGGACAAATTTCAGAGGTTGCTGTTGAACATTCACTCCATAGGACAGAAACTCATCCTTTTGAAAGGACTAGTGTATACATAGGTATATATGTATCAATGTGCATAATGGAGTTTTCAGCACACAAAATGATTGTATTAAAAATTAATTGCCATGAAAACTTCACATATTTTAAAGATTAACTAAGCCTCAGTTAAAACATTTATTACAAAAGAGATATTTGAAAACTCAGATCACTTTTGGATACAGAATCACTGTCATCAACAGTGATTTTGGGTTCTATAGTTTTGGCAGTTGGCATGGACTGGTAAAGTACTTCAGTTTATTCAGGCTAATAGTCAAGCCAAAGAGCATACCAACAAGCATTAACTGTTGTTCAGCATGAACTATCTTTGAGTGCCAGAAGAAAACAATCATATACATACACATCGGCAGGGTCCACAGCAAAACCTGATATGCAAACATTGTTGACCATGAGCAGTTATGCCCTGATAGCTTCTGCAGTAGTAAGTCATAATATTAGCATCATAACATCATGATTTGTTTATTAGATTTGTTTCCTGCCTTACCTCTATGAGCTTAATGTAATATACTTCCACCTTAATAATTGCCTTCCCCAACCCTGTGAGATAAGTTGACTATGAGAGTGTGACTAGCCAAAAGTCACCCAGTGTGTTCCCACTGTCACCATTGCATACACATATACAAACAACAGAGGGAGAGAAAATTAAGATACCATCTAGCCTAAGGCAAAAGACAACAAGACTTTTGCCACCCTATTTCTAGGTACAGAAGCCAAGTGGAACAACTTCATTTCAAGTCGCAAGAAAGCTGGTAACACTTAGATTTTTATTTTAAAAATTTGTTGACAATATTTTTATTTTAATAATTACTTCTTATCCTTTCATAATGACTTCATTTATTTGTTGCTTTTTTAATTGTACATCACCATCACTTTGATATGAGCAGCCATATAAATGTGATAAATAAATAAACAGACAATCAGTGTCCAGTGACACTCAGTGACATTATCATACAAAGCCTCAGTGACATTATCATACAATCTGTCTCATTGTATGACCATAATTTTCTGATACATGCAATGTTATTTTTCCTTCCTCTTCCCCTCCCATAGATGCCCAGGAAACATAACGTAAGTGTTCCAATATCTCGTCTCCACATTCCATTGTGGTAAGTTGTAGCGCCCCTCTGATATGTTCTTTCCATCTGCAAGCAAATACATTTAAATTCTTTTGTCTGCAGAAATTATGCACTTGGGCTTGCTTCATTTAATTCCATTCATTAGCTTTGGCTGACATCAGCTGATGATGATTTGGTTTAAAATGAAATGTTCCAAAGAGAATTCTATTCTTTTTACACACACACACACACACACACACACACACACACAAGAGAGAGAGAGAGAGAGAGAGAGAGAGAGAGAGAGAGAGAGAGAGAATAAAAAACAAAAGTAATTTTAATGCAACATGTAATAACTTTCTATTGGGTAAAAATGTTTAATACTTGGCTGAGGTCTCTAAATCTAAAATGTGCCGAGGAAAATTATCAGTGTTAATATGCAGGAGGGATATAATGAAAGATTGCTACTGTGTTTTGGATCAAGTTTCATCTTCCCCAAAATAAGAAGAATTTCTTGGCTAATTCAGTTTCCACATGTGTATATGCTTTTACTGGCCAAGTAAAGACAGGCCTCAATTCAATTTGCACATTTCTGATGCAGAGACAATTTGGTATTGCAATATTTACACATATATACATTTTGTTCTACCTACCGGATGAAACAGGGGCTCAGTTGGTGGGTGTTGCTTTTGAACTGTGTCTTTTTATACCGTTTTTAATTTGTAAACCATAATCGTTCAGATAGTTAGATGGGCAAAGTACACATTTGATGAATAAAATAAAATAAATAAGCATAAATTGCAAATTAATCTTGACTTGCATTGGGAAGGTTTTGCCCCTCTCTTTTTACACTGAATATACTGTATATCGAGGATTTGAGGGCGATCTGGTTCCAACATCTGTCACCCCATTTATTGATTGATTCAGATGACCTAGCTAGCTAGGCTCTTGCATAGACCTTTAAAAGCAGTGCATAACAGGTTGATGTTGAACCACTGAATTGGGTAAGACAAGAATATGTTTTTCTGGAATTTTTCCCTTAGTTCCAAGTGTTTAGTATTGCTTCTTTATGCATGCTTGATTGCTTATAACCACAACAAATTTAAATAAAATTTGGAGCCAGGTTCAAATCCAAACACAAAGAAAGCATTTAAAAAAATATCTTCTTCTTCTTCTTCTTCTTCTTTTTCTTCAGCGTTTGTCTCGCGCTCGGGCGAGGTCCGCTAATGTCCTTGAGTACTGCTTCCACACCTCTCTGTCTGCCACGTGTGTCGGGTCTGCCTTTGCGATCTCTAGATCGGCCTTGATCGTGTCCATCCAGCGTTGTTTAGGTCTACCACGCGGTCTCGCTCCTCCGACAGTCACCTTCATTACAGATTTGATGATGGATTCTTCCTTGGCGCGGCTCACGTGGCCGAACCATCGTGGCCGGGACTGCCTCATGACCGTGGGGATGGGGCACGACGTTGAACCGTCTCACGCACTTCTTCGTTCCTGGCGATCGAGTAGGGTGAGGCCTACCGACCATCGGAGCATTCGCATCTCCATTATCTGGAGTCTGCTTTCGACTTCTTTGGTCGTCGGCCAGCACTCTGCGCCGTATATGGCCACGGGCGCACCACAGAGTTATAGATTTTCGCCTTCAGGCGCATCGGCATCTTCTTGTCACAGAGGACGCCCGTGACGGACTTCCATTTGCCCCACGCTGCATTGATCCTGGCTGCCACCTCAGTTTGTAGTAGGCCTTCTTCCCCAAGAGTAGTTCCCAGGTACTTGAAGGTGGAGGCGCGGTAGCTCCTGCCCGTTCACGTGGATGGAGCCTGTCATTTCATTGTCAGTGGTCAGGTATTCGGACTTCTTTAGGTTCAGCCGAGCCCGAACTGCTCGAGGCGGTCGTGCCACTGTTGGACTCGGTGCTCTAGTTCAGCCTTGCACAGGTTGGCCAGGAACACATCATCGGCGTAGAGCAGCGTCCATGGGGCGGGCGTGTACAGGTCGTGTGTAATTGTGTCCATCACCAGAATGAACAGCAGTGGTGAGAGAGCAGAGCCCTGGTGTACGCCGACGGTAATATTAAACTCCTCTGATATCCCAGCTGCCGCTTTTACACGGCTTTTGTGACATCTGTATAGGAGTTGGACCCATTGTACGAAAGCAGCTCAGGCACGCCGTGGTCTCTGCAGTGCGTACCAGATGAGATCGTGCGGGACTCGGTCGAAGGCCTTTTCCAAGTCTAGGAAGGCGGTGTGGGCGGGATTTTCTTCTCTCTGTGAGCCTCCATCAGCATCCGCACACCGAAGATGGCGTCGGTGGTGCCGCAGTTCTTGATGAATCCAGCCTGGTTGACGCTGATGTCGACGGTGTCCCGAATGCGCTTATCAAGGACGCGTTCAAAGATCTTCATAGTGTGTGACAGTAACCTGACCGGTCTGTAGTTGGAGCAGTCCGCTGGGCTGCCCTTTCCCTTCCAGATCGGAACAGTGGTGCTGCGGTACCAGTCGTGTGGCACTTTTCCCGTGGAGACGATGTTGTTGAACAGCATTTAAACTCACTTTATTTAAAATCAGGTACCAGATGTTAATATAGAAGTACTGCATAGGGAAATGGCTCACAATATAGCAAGCTTTCTCCATCTGGTACTTTCTAAGTTTGGGATTTTAATTCACAAGTTTTAATTGCTAAATACGCCAGTCTTTTACCATACTAGAAGACAAACATTCCAACAATCAAGATGGCAAGAGATTAGGGAGGACTTTGGAATTAGACCCCTATTTCAACTTTATTTTTCAAAAAGCAGCTGGGAGTTGTGAAGAAGCTGGAAGATGTGGGGTGCTATTAAAGGATCAACATTGAGAAGTAGATCTGATCAGGGATGGGATCCGACCGGTATAACTACCGGTTCTGTTGCTCTGCATCACGCACGCATGCGCGAGTTCTGTGAGTGCAATTTATGACCTGCTGAGCTGTCCGGACAGTGCTACATGCGGGGGTGCAGCGGTTGGAAAAGCCCTTTTTTTTTTCTCCTGCTTTTTCAATTGCAGCTGTGCCATGCAAAGCAGCTGCGGTTGAAAAAGCAGGAAATAAAGGACAGGTAAGAGCCCAGGCGAGCGGGTGGGCCAAAACAGCAGCAGACACAAAACCTGTTCTGTGTCTGCTGCCCTTCAGAGCTACCGGTTCTGTAGAGCCGGACAGAACTGGTAGAATCCCACCCCAGGATCTGATCCATTCTTTACAAATTCTCCTACGATGCAAATGCCATTAGTATGTTACAGCTTCTGTATAAACCCTTCTTCATAAATAGTGGATTGGCCTTAAGAAGATACGGTGCCATTTGTTTTAGTGGTAATATGCTATTTCAAGGCAACCCTTGATTCCAAAACCCAAGAAAGCTGACAGAATGCAGAATATAGGCCAGTGGTCGCCAAATGGTGGGCCGCAGACCACTGCTGGTCCATGAGAAAATTTTGGTGGACCACAGAGAAATGTCACCATCAGAAATGTCCCCCAAAGCAATTAATCCAGGCTGCGTGGGAACACTGCACTGCCCACATGGCCTGCGGAACCCCCCCCCCGGCCACTCACTGCTTACCTGGCAAACTTGCCTGCTAAGTTGCTATTTTTCCTTTTTTTTTCTGGCCATCAGCTGTTCTGCTATGCCAGGAGATTTAGTTTAGCTACAAAGCAAGAAACCATTGGATTTCTTGCTTTCTAGCTAATCTTTAGAACTTCGGCTCTGCTTTTAAGCAGAGCTGAACCTTCCTTAGGACTGAAGCTTCTATTATTCAGTTCAGACTCAGGTAGCCAATGGCAGAAAACTAGATCTCTGAATGAATCTGTGGTTCTGTGAGCAACTCAATCTGCCTGCCTGCTTTGCCTGATTTTGGGTAAACGTTCTTTTTATTATAAAAAATTCAATATTTAAATACATGGTGTGTTGTGAGTTAATTTTGTGAATTTGCTTGCAAGAAAATTTTATGTGACAGACTCAGGTAGTCAATGGCAGAAAGATAGATCTCTGAGTGAATCAGTGATTCTGTGAGCAACTCAATCTGCCTGCCTGCTTTGCCTGATTTTGGGTAAAAGTTGCTCTTTTTTATCAAAAATTCAATATTTACATAAATATTTATAATATTTACATACAAGCCATGCCCAGACAATCACATGACCACCAAGCCACACCCACAAATTAGGTCACCCCCATGGAACCGGTTAAGAAATTTGAATCCCACCACACACTCTGTGTGCTTGAGTGTGTGTGTGTGTGTGAGAGAGAGAGAGAGAGAGAGAGAAACAGGGAGAGAGAGGGAGAGAGAGAGGTTAGATCAGATCTCTCTTTCTTTCTCTCTCTCTCTCACCAACATCGGCAAGCCACCATCAGTCAAAATTCATATGAACAGTCCACAGGATTTAAAATTATGAGTTTGGTGGTAGAGCAAGCACTCAAAGGATACTATTCCCTTAGTGGTGGAATTCAATTTTTTTTACTTCCCGTTCTATGGATGCTTGGTGGGCATGGCATGGCTTGGTGCGCATGGCTTGGTGAGTGTGGCAGGGGAAGGATACTGCAAAATCTCCATTCCCTCCCCACTCCTGGGGGAAGGTTACTGCAAAATCCCATTCCCTCCCCACCCCACTAACCTGCTTTCCAGATCAGCTGGGACTTGGGAAGCAGAAAATAGATGGGTGTGAGGCCAGTCAGAGGTGGTATTTGCCGGTTCTCCGAACTACTCAAAATTTCTGCTACCAGTTCTCCAGTACTGGTGAGAACCTGCTGAATACCACCTCTGTATTCACTATTTCACTCTTTCCCATTTCTACTTCTTCTAATCCTAGTCCTCCAACTTCTACTTCTTGTGAGTCCTATTGCTGGCAAGCAGTCTCCTTTTTATCTGCTTTAGGCTGCTTAATGCTTTCAGTTGCTTTATTTCCACAAAGGGAGAGCCACCCACCCAAACCACCACACCCAGCTACTTCTCTGCTCATCTTTTAGAGTCAACAAGGACTTAAGGGGCAGGACAACAGTAGCACGCATTTTGTAGGTAGCCTGTCCTTTTGCACAATAAAATTCAAACAATATATCTAGATATATTGGGGGGAGAGATGCCACAGATCATGTTCAGTAAATCAAATAATTTCAGATGATGTCCACGGAGTATTTGAAACATAGATAATGTGATAAAGATATTATTAGTTTTTCATCTTTGCTATTTTTACTGGTTCTTACTGAGGGTACCAGTTGTAGGGTAAATAACATTATTCTGCATTGCTCAAAGCAGAAGCAAAATACTGCTTCAATGAACTCTGCAGAGACTCAGCAGCTGATTTAATTTGATGTAGCTTTCATCAAATCATTCCACTGAAACAGATTTGCTAGTTCAGCAGTAACCTAATTTGAAGTAGCAATTCAAAGAGTTTTTAAGAACCTTGTAAGTTTTTCAAAGGTCAATGTTTTTTCTGCTGATTCTGGGCTTGATATGAACAATATTCAATATTACAATTTCATCTCCAGATACGAAGAATGCTTGAAGGACAGATGGAACAGTGTGATGGCTCCCTGCCACTGAAACCAGTAGACAACCAATTAATATTATAATTTCCACACACTCAGTCTATCGGAGCACCTTTGGAATAGGATATTCTTTTGGTCCAGTAAATTTGGCCAATGTGCCTTCCTAGCCTGGCAAAACTCACCACACATAAGGACAAGTAATAGTTATTCTTCCAACACCGGCTCAGAAAAGACTAATTTTCCATATGTCATCCTGATACAACACAGCCAATGATGAGGTGGCCATCCCAAATGATTAAATAATTGCATTTTATTTATTTTTGGTTTTAAATGGCAGAAGGACATTTATTTCAGTAATTGCTTTGCAAAGAAACGAAAAGGGGATAAAATGGTGATGATGATGATGATGATGATGATGATGATGATGATGATGATGATGATGATTGTTGTTGTTGTTATTATTTTAAAATAAGTTTAGAAGGAATATGGGAGCAAGCTATCTTATTAAATAAAAACCCTAAAAGGAGTTGGGAAGGAATTGTTCTTCTCATCCCAAACCAGAATATCAATATAATATTATTAGATATATGAGAGCACTTGCAGAAACTGCTAGGGGAAATCTATGTGATATATTATACTTCAGTGATTTTGTCTATAGGTCAATATGCCTGTTATATGTCTTCCAGAGTATATTTAAACAGTTCAGGACAGCATATGGAAATTGCTTTCAGCTGCTGCTGCTAAATTAAATAATTTAATATAGACATGGCCCAAAATAAAAATGTATTTTCTCTTTTCAAAGCAATTGCCTTTTACTAACATGGGCATTGAATACAGCAGTGTTTCTCAATGTCAGTAAGTTTAAGATGGCGGACTCCAGCTTCCAAAATGCTGGCTCCCCATACTGCCTAGGGAATTTTGAGAGTTGGAATCTACCATTCTTAAAGCTGCTGAATCTGAGAAACCCTGCATAGAAAGAACAGGTACTCTGAATACATTCACTGATAGCCATGCGGAAAGGAAGGACCAATTGACCATCATGAAAACAGAGGAAACTCCTGACAAATAACTTCTTCCTAAGGCGAATGCCATGAAAAATTAAGGAAAACTTTTTATCAAGGAAGCCTGCATGCTGAATATTCAGTGCATTTTTGAGGTGGGAAATGGGATACTGAACCAGCCTCAAACTTATGCAGACATTTTGCCAAAAGTCTACAACTACATGGAGTGCAAGCAATTTTTGGCCAAGCTTCACTATAAGTAGTATATTTGAATGTGATACTCACCAGTGCCCATGTGATACATTAAATCTACATAATTTCTGGCCCTTGGGCATGTGGTTTAAATTTCTATTCATCCTTCATTCCTCCAGTAAGTAAAATCAATAGTGATATAGAAAATTATAAAGTTGAATTCTTTATTTCTTAAGTCATTATATCTGTCTTAAAATAATTAAACCAAGTAAAACACTGACCAAAAGAACATAGGAGTAGAGTGGTGAAAGAATGATACTAATAAATGTTGCTTTTGAGAGGTAGAGAATAATTTATATACTGCCATTACAACATGAGATAGATGTGAGATGGCATTCCAAGTGCAATTATTGAGGGAATCTTCCCTCCAACCATATCCCCAAAAATAAAAATGACATATGAGCAATCATAATTGCTGCAAAATATCTCTTATCTGAAGAAGAGCCCTGATGGCACAGTAGTTAGAATGCAGTATTGCAGGTTAACTCTGCCCAGAGCCAGGAGTTCGATCTTGATGGGGTTCAAGTGGACTCAGCCTTCCATTCTTCCGAGATCAGTAAAATGAGGACCCAGATTGTAAGAGGCAATATGCTGTCATTGAAAACTGCCCAGAGAGTGCTTTGAAGCACTATGGAGCAGTATGTACATCTAAATGCTATCACTACTGCTATTATCATGTTTCTTACTCACTGAAGATAAACAGAATACCCAATGCTCTTATTCACCAATTACTGTAGGCTCACAAATTGTGAGATTTTTATTGGTGTTTGTGGGGTAGTCCTAGGATATATTAAAGCAGTCTTCTCCCATGTTTTGCTATCCAAATATGATAGCCAAATAGCCCCCAGAATACCCCAAGTAGACATTCTGGAATGTAGAGGTAATATGTCATCGAGCTATGCTCTACCATGGAGTTTTCTCTTCAAGTTTGCCAGTCGTGGTTAGGGCTTTAGAATTTGGACAAGCACCATGGTTGATTGTGTGTACTGGCAGTTGGGTAGGAATTGTATTTCTGGGCCTGCAGCTACATGAGCCATTCCATGAAATAAATGCAGCATCAAAAGCCATGTATTTGCCTTGCTGATTAGAGAAATGCTCTTCCCAACCAAATAACTTGTTGGTGATGGCTTTGTTTCAAACCCCAAAGTAGCTTGGGCTAATGCAAAATCAACACTTGTGCTATTTCAGCATTGTGGTGAAAATTACTCAGCATTTACAAGCATATTTTTGTGTGTTGCTTTATTTTATCCATTCCCTCACCTACCCACCCTGCTCCATATATCACAATCTTATGCTATGACATAGTTTTATTGCACTGTAAAATGTAGTCACTATTGTAGTATTTTTCCTTTCCTTTCCGTTTCTTTCCTGTCCTGTCCTGTCCTGTCCTTCTTATGTGGTTAATCATTTGTTGGAATCAGGATTTGACTATTGACAATCATAGTAAGAAGCATTTAACAAAGCCGATTACATTTCAACACAGTTTGCTATAATATCCCACTTCTATAGGGCATTATGTCTACATGTTACTTCTGAATGTAAAGTCAGTAGGTCAGCAGTTATTTCTTTTAATATTTTGGACTGTACTTCTAACAAACAGCCCTATTAAGAGGATCTTTTCAGTGGCATGTTTGTTTTCCTCAAGGAAAACAATGAAATGAAACATCTGTACAAATGCTTAATAAATGTAGTAGATGTCAAAGAAGTTGTGGTTTTATCTTGACCAGGAGTTCACGTTTCTTCAGGCTAATTCATAATCCCAACAGATTTTGTAGAGTGCTGTTATAATCTAATTTTTATGATTTTATCAGTATGGAAGCCCAGATGTGAATAACAGAACTTCTTTAAAGACAATCAGGTACTCTGATTTTTGTAATTATGAACCTTTAAGTTAGACTTCTTTGCTTCCAATAATCAAATTTGTATTACTGCATGCACAGATTGCATTCTTGTATAATTATTTATTTTAAAAAAACCATTTCAGCCATGATATATTACTATGCATTACATATTCCAAAAACTTCATGCTATTAGAACTGAGTAAACACCATTAAAAACAGTCCATACATACACATACTAGAGTTGACAGAAACAGATTACATAATATTCAAGAAGATTTTTCAACTAGCCATTTAATCATGCTGCATTATGGCCACTTTTCACAAGATTGTTGTATGACATTGTGCCAACTCTGAAAAACATTTGCCTAACAGGCAAAACATCATTCCTCAAAAACCAAAGCACCACTTCTCAATACCAATGGAACCGAAGTATCCGTGCTTTAAGGGCTACTTGAAATTTAAAAAAAAAGAATAAAGGAAAAAAACTTCCCTTTAAGAATAATCATCCCAGATAACCTTAGGTCATAATATAGCTGGAAATAAAAAATCTATCTAAACTAAAACTATTCCGTATACCACAGTAGATCTCTATAGGAAATGATGTGGTAATATAACTGGACAAATACTTAGAGAATATATGAAATCCATCCCACTACCACAGGAGGATGTGAACGGCCAAAGGACTATGAAGGATTCAATGATTGCTGGGATGTGGTTTGTCTGCGGCATCCACACCCTTAATTTCCTAACCATCACAATGTTATTTTATTGGTTTATAGTTGTCTATGAGCTTAATTTAACACTGATTAGATTGGACTAGTTATATTTTCTGCAGAAAGTTTCTGCAGAGTGGTACTTCTGAGTCTGGCTTTTCAGTGTCAGCCACACTTCCTTTGAAAGGACTCTTTGTTAAAGCCAGAAGCCTTTGCTGAGTTGAACTGGGACTTCTACCCCCAGAATTCTCATTATGGCCAAATTCTACGAGCATTGGCTTATGGGAGAGTATATTAAATAGCTATTACGTTTTCAAAGAATAACTCATAAATAGTCAGCCTGACTGCAGAGCAGAAGGATGTTTTCCAGCTTTGTCTGAACAAATCTCTGGGACCTTCTCTTTTTCATTAATTTCAATTTCATGTGGAGTCATTTACAAATCATACAAAGTTTCACTTTCAAAGCATTTCATACATTGCCAATATTACTTGCCATTACCAGTACATCACTTCTGTTCTTCATTTCACTGGCTTTGACAGACAACTTCTAAACTTTTTTTAAAAGTATTTTTACATTTAATGTAGCTTCAATATTCCAGTGCCAAATTGGCTAAAAATTATGCTTCTACTTACAGACATTAATATTCTCCCATTTCTTCTTTATCATCAGAAATGGATATAGTTATCATTTAGGTAGGTAGGTAGGTAGAAGGAGGGAGGGTGGGGGAGAAAGAGATTCCCTCCACTTTAAAATACATTCAGTTTTATTTTCAAAAAGCACAGTTTTTTCCTGTTCTGTATTTTAATATGCGGTTAGCTAACCAAAGTTATTCAGAATGAAACTGGAGAAAGGACAGTTTATAATACATTCAGGCTTTCAAAATATATTCCCTCTGATATTTTAGACAGTTTTCCTAGAATTTACTGAAAAAATTCTTAGCAGTCATTTCAAACACTTTTCATTGAAAAAAAAAGCAATACTTTGGGAATGTTAGTATATTGATTTAATTGATTTTACTAACCATATACAACACTTATTGCATGATCACTCTATAGTAATTATCATGTTCTAGTCCAAATGGAAACGCTAATCCTAAAACAGTTTGAGCCATTTGCCTTTCTAGAGCCTTACTGATTTCTTAAACATGTTAAACACCAAAATTGTATAACAGAAAACAACATTGATAGATGATATCAAGGTTGGATTAGAGATGGCCCTATTATTGGAAAAAAACATTCACTTCAAACACTGGGTATTAGAGATTCAGAGAATATTCCAAGTCAACATTTCTGGTGTAGCTCTTTTACAGGGGTTTTAAGATTACATGAAAATTATCTATTCCTAAAAGTTCTTGGGATATCTTAACATTTTAATTGCTTTCGTTACCAATATCATCTTCTGAAATAATACGTTAAGTAACTTTTTGGGAGTGGGACCTTGAAGTCATTCTTTTTTTTTTAATAATTTTTTTTTATTTGGGTTTTCACAAAACATAATTCAAGTAAAATTTCTTTTTTTGAGAATAGCATGGTCCCGGGTTATCACTTCTCCATACAGACACAAATTCAATTTCATATTTATTTTTGTGTTCTATTCCATATCTTATTACTATTTTAACATTTTCTCAATAATTTTCCCTTCCCTTAGTTTTTTCAATCTTACTTTTAATTATCTCATTCCTTTCTAAATTCAATTATATATATATCTTTTTCTAAGTTTCAATATCTTTATAGTCATTATATTTATACTTTTGTCTGTCCTGTTTCAATTTCATATTTTCTTTCCTCATTAAACAAAATTTTTCCCTGTAGTTACTAATTGGAGTATGACACCTTTGTATCTTTTAATTCTTCTTAATGTTGTAATTACTTTTCAAACTATTCTTTTGGGGGGTTGTTTTTTCAAATCTTACATTTTTCACTCTTTCCCCCCCACTTTCCTTTCTTTTCCCCACATAGAAATACTTGGTCATTGAAGATGGCTTCTTCTTTTTCCCACCCTTCTTGTTCTATAGGCATTTCTTGTTGTTTCTCATAGTTCAAGATCTCCATTTCTAAAAATTGAAATATGAAGCCAAAAGAACCTCTTCCTTCTTGTGCATTTTCTTTCTGTTTTTTAAGTTCCATTCTCAATTCTTCCAAGAGTGATACCATTTTAAAAACTTTTAAACAACCACCCGATTAATTTTAGTCCTTTAGATCCGATAGCCAAAAATCCAAAAATCATCAAGTAATCCAAATAATCCAAAGCTGTTTCTTCTTGCTTCTTTTTTCCACTTTCTCTTCCTGGGGTTCTATTATCTTGTTACAAAGTTTCAGTTAAAATGTATCTTTTAGGAATCTTGTTAAAGTTTCACTGTTAATTCCTTTCACTTCCAGGTGGTCTCCTCCATTTTTCCAGATCCCACCCTTTTGTTTTTTTTCCTTCTTTTAAAAGTTTTTGAGAATCCAGAAATTTTTATTATCCCTTTGACATTTTATTTTCAGTTTAAATACCTGTTAATATCAAAGCGGATTTTTGCTGGTTTCTTGCTTAAATCTCTTAGTTGTCAATATAGGGAAGAAAAGAAAAAAAAACAAATATTTTCCCTTCTGTCTCTCATTCGCCACTTCAAAGTCTTCTTTGGAACAATGCTGTTCTTTATAATTCAAATTCCAGGGTACCTTATATTGTTGCTTTTTCAGTTTGACCTGGTCAGCCCAAACTTTCTCTTATCTTCCTCCTGCACATTCTTTTCCGGTCGAGTTCTTCTTTGAGGTGGCCATTTCTGACCACCACTGCAACTGCCTTTGGGAAAGGGAGTAATGGCCAGCTGGGGAGGAGAGATGAAACTCTCCTCGACCCTGCTGGCAGTCTCCCCCACTTCACCACCTCTACGGGGTGGCTTAGCCCTGAAACCAGCTGGCTCAGGGTGCTCCAGCGGCGAGCACAGATCGAAACTGCACACAACCGCAGATTTTGGTCTGTCGCCAAAGAAGCTCAAACTGGAAGCTCCTTGAAGTCATTCTTAAGTCCTGGAAACTACATGCATTTTTCTTGGCATCATTTCTTGGAAGTGGTTTTCCATTGCCTACTTCATAGGGCTGAGAGGGAATGATTGGCCCAAAAACACCAGCTGGCTTCATGCTTAAATCAGAATAAGAACTCTCAGTTTCTAGCCCAGTGCCTTTAACTAATGCTCTGAATTGCATCTCAATTTCAATTTCAATCTCTAAATTTCATCTTGTTGTAATGGCTAGTGTATTCCACAGAAGTAATTTATTTGCCTTCTACTGTACTTCAGAAAGATTGCTTAATAAACATATCTATTTCATCTGTCTAATGTCCTCAATCATGTTAAGGAAAACACCACAAATAAATACCACAAACAGGAAAAAAATATTAAAAAGCAAGAAAAATAATTAGGGATCTTGATTAAGGGAATTCTGTGGAAGAATGGCAAAATGAAGATGGCTCCATTGAAAGTACAGCTGATGTCCATAATGGAATAAATAGATTATGAGACTATTGAATGGCTCTTTGCAATTCCTTTCTGGACAAGGAGAAGACTTGAGATGACCCACAAAGGTTCCAGAGTCCAGACCATTGTTTCTTGCAATGAAACCATAAGACAGCAATATCCAGCAGAGAGATTGGGAAAAACATAAAATACCAAGAAAGGGGAAAGAAAGAGTCATAGCTGCCAATGAGGAAAAATTGATCAGGCATTTAAGTAAGATATCTGTCTGAAAAAGTTTTTACCATTAGCAGGTAGGAGGTTTTTAAAAAAAACTTTCTTTGTTTTCATTTTTTTTTGGTTACAATTATTTCTACTCAACTAATTCCAGGCAGAGTAGAAACAATATAAAAGCATCCAACGGGTGCTTCAATTAAAATTCATTTTTTTAAAAAAAATCACAATACTTTAAAACAAATACAACAGCTAGATATCAAATGTTTATTTTAAAAGGAAAATGTTTAACATCTTGAATACCAGAATTAAGGGGATTAGGTGCATCTTTGGGAACAAAGTATAATATATTATTCCCCCCTCCCCCTTTTGTTCTTTTGTTGTTGTTGTTTTTAATGGCCATCTTTTTTCTTCCGTGTTAAGACATATAATATTAATTTATTAAACACGGGCTTCTTTTTTTTCCTTTTAATGGTGGTTTCTCTAGATGTAGACAAGTCTTTCTTTCCAGAATATAATTAATAAACTCACCACATCCTTTATTAAAAATAGATTTTTATATCCATAACCTCTTTAAAATACAGAGACAGGAAAACAAGGGAGAAAAGCATTAGGGAGTAAAATAGGAAAGTTTGAGGTTCATGTGGGTGTGCAGTAAGGAATTGGGTGGCGGGGTGGGAGAGAGAGAAAGAGACTAATAATTTTCTTTAGACATTTCTGCTGTAATAAGTTCCAGAACATTATCATTTCAAGACAAGTGGAAAAGGCTGTCTGATGAAAACATAATGTATATTCCTTCCCACTTTCAAGTTAGTCTTCACTCCTAGCAAGTGGTTGGACAAGTCCATGCCTTTTTCTGAACGTTTTCAAAAGTGGTTTGCTCTCTTGCCCTTCTTAGGGCTGAGAGTTGGCAACTGGCCAAAAGTTACCCATTTGCCTTTATGCCTAAGGCAAGATTAGAACTCATAGCCTCCCTGTCTCTAATCTGATGCCTTTAACCATTACACCAGAATGGTTCTCCATGCATATTGAAGATTGTTCATTTGAAGTCTGTCCGAATACAAATCCACAGCAGCTGTATGCAAAGAGATGCCAGTCAACAGACTGGCTATTCACCAGACAATTTCAGATGAATGAGGACCATCATGCCTGCTTTTTTTGCCACCCTTTTTAAAGCAAAATGAAACAAACAAAATGAAATTGGCTGCAGAAGTCCTTGTAATCATAATGGTGGAAAATCTATTAAGCGTGAAACACACACACACACCACACACAAACCTATTTCCCTAATGTCTATGTGCCAAGACATTTCTAGACTCCCATACATTGAATACCAAAATCTGCAGAAGACACATAAGTTGAAAGCATGCTCAGCCAACTCTGCTTTCTACTCCTTCTTGGCCTTTAGCATTTGTAGTGCAGAGGTATAAAGAGTCACCAGATATGCTGAATTATTAGAAACAACTGGGACTTTCAAAATTCATTGCATATATTTACACATCAGGATGAGAACTTCCTGTATGGAGACTGGCGGCACCAAATCAAATCAATAAATATCCTTTCACATATGAAGCATGCTAGGTAAGAAGAATTGTTCTTTGCAGTCAATGTTTTCTCAGATTGCAGATAAGCCCTGTAGAGGAATTCTGCTAGTAGTTGTTCCAACTATTCCACTGTATGCTAAATTGAATTTCATTAGGTCTTCTTATGTAGCTGATTTCATAAACCAATTAATTGTACTCTTTGAATGTGTGATATGGCATTTAGAGTAGAATGGCAAGGTTTCTTTCAGGGATGCCTACGCAGCAGCATTCACAATAAACTGTGGTGGCATCAAAATGACAACAACGAGGATGGTGATGTCCTCACCCAAATATCGTGATTAAATACTTTCATCTCACAGTCTGATTCAAGAATGTAAGTGGCAACATTTATCATTCCCTCTTTCCCCACCCATGCATGAAGAAAAATACCATTTCATCCTACATTGGACAATACAGAAAAGCAAACCATTAAATAAATGTCCACCAAGGTACCTGTGATTATTCTTGTGCTTTTCTCAATGTTTGTTTCTGCATCTGTTTCTCAGAGTTCTCCATGAACCCAATAGGTCAGGAGTGTCAAACTCGATTTCATTGAGGGCTCCATCAGGGTTGTGTTTAACCTCGGGGGGGGGGGCATGGTCAAGGGCCATGGCCAGCTTGATGTCATTCATGTCATGGATGCCTGTGGTGGCCTAAGCGCTCTGCCAGCAAAAGTGGGCTCCCGAGTTCCATTGTTGGCTGCAGAGGCCTCCTGCAACCCTCTGCCAGTGAAAAAAACAGAGCTCGGGAGGGCCATGCCTTCCCAGAGTCCATTTTTCGCTGGTAGAGGCACCACGGGCTGGTCCTTCACTGTCTTCAGGTCAACCCCTGCAGGCCAGATTTAAGCACCCCAGGGGCCGCATCCGGCCATTGGGCCTTGAGTTTGACAATAGGTAATTGACAATAGGTAATTGACAGCAAGTAAATAGAATGTTGGTATTAAATTTTGTGTGTGTGTGTGTGTGTGTATCTTTTCCATTAGCCTCCTGTGAGAGATCAAAACACAAACGACCCAGGAGATTATAACACAGGACCCAGGATACCACAACAAAAGAACAGCACAAGATCCAGGATATCTCCACAACAAAGGCCATCACATGGCCTTTATACCAAGAGAAACTCGAAGTCCAAAGAGCCACTATCTTGTGTGATCTCACATTCCTACACAATTGCTGAGACAAAACTGTGATCCCCACATGCTTCCAACTCAAATTCTATTCCAAAACTTTAGCCACTGAAAGGATCCTGAAAAGAATGGAATTAGCCCTAATCAGAAACGAACTCCACCAGAAAAGATTCCTACTAGACCAAACCAACAGAGACCTACTCACACTCCATCTCAAACTCAGCAACAAAATCCACCCAGCACTCTGGGATAAATCCAAACAACTAGCCTTCTGGAGGGCTGAAACAGAAACCTCCCACAAGACAGACACACACACCAAGAAACTCCACGGATTAGAGAAACCCAGAAACCCACTCCCCACAACAACACATGAAACAAACAGTACACAACATATCAGACTCACACCCTCACCATAGCAGAAAGAAATGTCCTTTCCAAAGGATTCAACTTTGCAGTCGCCCCCAAACGCATCCCCACTGAAAACATTATATGTGGAGTTGAAGCTAGCCGAACCAAAATCAACCCAGATGCAGCCAACAAAATCAGACTTGAAGTCACCAACGTCCTCTGCTCAGCAACCCACCTAGAGGCAACCTACACAGAGAAGAACAAAAAGCACTCACCAACCTGAGAAAAGACAGCAACATAGTCATTCCCCAAGCAGACAAAGGCAACACCACAGTTGTAATGAACACATTGGACTACCACTCCAAACTATACAACCTACTCCAAGACCTCGCTTGCAAACCTCTGAATACTGACCCCACCACCTACCTAGAAAAAACCACCAAATCCAAAATAAAAGCATCTCCCATCAGTGAAGAGATCCAGCAGAGAATCATCCCCAGAGAAAAATCGTCCAGATGCCTAAACTCTATGCCTCCCCAAGATACACAAAGAAGGAATACCACTCAGACCCATAGTCAGCTCCATAGGCTCACCTCTACAGAATCTTGGGTACTTACATGTATGCTATTCAGCTTTGCTCAGGTATTTTCCCACATCATTATAGTTGTGCTTTTAAAGTTGTAGCAACATTTCGGCAGAATCTCAACTGCCATCATCAGGCTTCTGTATTGTGTTCGTCTGTCACAAACGAACACAATACAGAAGCCTGATGATGGCAGATGAGATTCTGCTAAAATGTTGCTACAATTTTAAAAGCACAACTACAATGACATGGGAAAATACCTGAACAAAGCTGAATAACATACATACATACATACATACATACATACATACATACATACATACATCTTTGGGTATTCGGGTTTTCTCCTGCGTAAGATTGGAAGTATCTAGGCAACGTTTCAATGAAGTCTCATTCATCATCTTCAGGCTTGTGTCTTGGGCTCTGTGCTTCTCAGAGTAATGATATATATGGATCTTTGGTTATTCGGGTTTTCTCCCGCGTAAAATTGGAAGTATCCTGGTGAAGTATCAACAACAGAATAATCAGAGAAGCCATAGAGATAGAAAAACGCCCACACAGCATGAATAAACAAGATAATACCTCCTGCCTACCAGCCATTTGGAAACCTGCCCTCATTAACAAACAAGTACCTAACATGAAGAATGACACCAGACCCACACCCACGAGGGCCACACAAGATGCTACCACCACACTTCCATGTAGAAAGCAGACTCACACCCACACAGATGATGAGACACGACCACAGACCAGAAGCCATACCGCAACTACATCACTACCCGCTTCAAACCCCTTTGACCCATACAAGAAGCGAACGGATGCCCACCATGAAGATGTGGCACGACCACGAACGCGAAGACAAACAACAGGATTACAGTTCACCAGCTCAAATCCCCCAGCAACTAAGACCAACCTGAGCACAACCAAGCCCACACCTGAACAGAACACCCCCCCAGCCAATCAGAACACAGCCAAAACCCCAACCAATGAGAACACCCCCCACCCAATCAGAACACAGCCAAGCCCCCACCCAATCAAATCACACCCCCACTACCCCCACTAGTTTTGTCGAAAAGTTGCCAAGATACTTCCAATTTTACGCGGGAGAAAATCCAAATAACCAAAGATCCACATACAAATACCCGCAAAAACCTCAGAAAACACACACACACACACACACACACATATATATATATACATACATATACATATATACATATATGGATCTTTGGATCTAGACACTTTGAATCTTACGCGGGAGAAAACCCGAACAACCAAAGATCCACATACAAATACCCGCGAGAACCTCAGAAAACAAATATACATATATATATATATACACATATACATATACATATACACACACACACACACACACACACACACACACACACACGGTGGAGAGAGAGAGAGAGAGAGAGAGAGAGAGAGAGAGAGAGAAGATGATTGGAAAATATTTTTTCAAACACATAATGATTCCATATTTGTAAACCTGATAATAATAAAAAGGACACTTAACTACAATTTCAATTTGAAGTGTTTTCTTTCTCTTTTTCAGAATGCAATTATGTTTCCAAATACATTTTAATTTCTGAAGAGATAAATCTTTCCAGTACAGATGGCATCTTCCAGCATTTATTGCTTAAATTCCATTCAGCTTATCCAGTAATAAATGGCTATTATTACTCCACTTGTCTTTCAAAGAATTTGTTACTAAAGTCATTCAATTAGTAGCTGTGACTCAACAAGCAAAGAAAATAACTAAGGGGATCATACTGGGCATGATCTTCTGTGTCTCAGAAAAGATTTTATTGGTGATTGCTAAATCAAGACAGGTCTGGGAAACACAGGCATATTCTGCTTCATAATACTTTCCTGCAGTGTAAAGGCTTTGTTTATAATAAGATTAGACCTTTGCTCAATTTAAAATCTTAACACCTGGAGGGCAATTTCATTAGTCAACATTCATTAGTCAAAATGGCCATTCATTAGTCAAGACGGCTGGCTATTAAGTGCTTTGTGGCTTATTTGGGGGTTTGCCAGATTTATTTCATCAATTCTCAACCAATGGCTTTCCAGACATAAACACAGAC
Source organism: Pseudonaja textilis (assembly GCF_049901715.1). Classification (NCBI taxonomy): domain Eukaryota; kingdom Metazoa; phylum Chordata; class Lepidosauria; order Squamata; family Elapidae; genus Pseudonaja; species Pseudonaja textilis. The sequence continues at coordinate 58,683,514 of NC_141992.1, forward strand.
ACAGACACACACACATACATACATACATATGCAATAAGGCTGTGATGCTTTAGATTCAATTCCAAAGATATCCTATGGATTGCAAGGGGTGAAACATAGGAGCAGCTTCTGAAAGCAACCACATCTTTCAGTCAGCTGTTTTAAAGTTTGTGGACAGCTTGGCCCTGTAAGCCCTGAAACATTTTTTGGGGGGTAATAAATAGAAAGTTCATAGCAATTTAGCCTAACGTGTGGGGCTACTTATGCATTTTAAACCTAAATGAGTGGAAGATTGTTTACTGTATCAATATGACTGCTTTATTGATATGCTTTTCAATTTGTTTGGTTTTAGTTATTTGCTGATGTATTTAATAATATTGCTATTGGGGAAACTACTTTAGCTTGGAAAAAACGATGCAGAAATATGAAACAAATTTATTAAGTTAAATAAAAATGCAGTCCTTCATAAAACTGCAATATCCTAAGGGTCTACATGAATATGCTGAAACAATTGCTATATTTTCTGCACACACATTCAGATTCTTGTAAATGGAAACTATTGAGCAAGGATAGCATTATATTTCTGGGCCTTAGAAATATTAATCTCAGCAGACTCATAATACTCATCTTCATATGAGACTATTCCTATAGTTTGGACCATCTTACCTGGTTTAAATTAAAATTCAAGCTGGAGAAAATTGGGACACTTCGGTGCCTGTCTCTCCCTTCCCCCTTTCTAATTTATCTTCTAGTTCATCCGGCAGGCAGCCGTACAATAAGATGAAGAGGTCTCCCTCCTTCCCTCCCCACCCATACCATTTGATGTCAAGCTCATTGCCAGAAACTAAAACAACCTGTCTAGAGCAGCAGAAAACTCCACTCTTTAGCCAATGAGATCTCCCAAAGCAACTTTTCAGTCAAAGAATAGTCCCTGTTCTCAGGCTTACGATTTTAAAAGATACAGGCTTCTTTCCTTATGTAGTGTAAGAGTGGAAAGAGAAGCAAATTCAGGTGCCTCGTTCTTAAAGGTATAGTTCCAAGCATGAATAGTCATGATAATTTTTTTTGTGTATGGGTGTTAGCTAGGGAATTGCTAAGGAAGACCCAGCTGCCAGCATAGACAATTATCTCAATCCTTTTTTCCCCTTCAGCTGGGCAGCCTTTTAGAAGGACAGAAACTTAGTCACAATAAGAGAATGATCAATTCATGACATCTTTGGATGTCAAAAGAGAAATGATAAAACAATAAGTAAATAGGTAATCACCATGGAATGTGAGGACATTTTTGATTGGGAGCTGTGATTTTCTCAAACAGGAAGTTGATCCTTGTCCTTGGCCCATTCACTTGTTATCAATGGTGGACATTCACAACCAGTGGCAGTTTCCCTATTTCCAGTTCCAAGGTTGCCGGGTTTTTGTTAGATGCTTTTGCTTTTCTGCTTTTTTTTTTTGTAATCAGGAGATTCTTAATTGGAAGCAGTTGTTTTACTTTCCTCTCTATTACTAGCCAATAACCAAACAGTGATTGGTCGAGACATACGTAAGAATGCTTTGTGATTAACTGACATATCTGCAAGTGCTACAAATTCACAAAGAGTGGCACCCACAGTCACCAGATTTTACAATGCCCTTAGATTGTGCTTCATTGCATACATGAAATTAGAAGTCTTGTGGAATGAAATGTCTCAACATTTGGAAATTACCCTCCAATTATAAGAAAACATCTAATAATTTCTACTTAAACCATACTCTGACTGTTTAAGTCTTCCTTGGGATTTAAATTACCTACCCATGCTCTGGTCACAGCACAAGACAATAGCTGATTGGCAAATGTGGTATTGGAGTTATTTCCAGGTTGAAAAAAAATGTAGGTATTCCTAATCCTTCTATTCCCACCTACTGAAATGATTGAAAATGCAATGTTCCTATTTCATTGTTTATCTTGTGCTAAATGCCTCTATCTCAGGGGTTTCCAACCTGGGGTGCGAGACGATATTCCAGGGGGTGTGAGAAAAGTCCAGGTAAATAATAGGATATTGGCTATATGTTGGCATTTTTATTCCAGGGGGTGTGAGGTTCGAGTGAAATTTCTTTAGGGGTGTGGGGGTGAAAAAAAAGGTTGGGAACCACTGCTCTATCTGATAAGTTTCCACATTATTTTCATTTCCAATTTATCATTCATATACTATAGATATAAATAGACATTAGTTTTCTTTTCTTAAACAGACATTATTATATACAAAGGAGACAGGAAAGTATCGTTTAACCATCTATTGCTTTTTAGATTGACTGATGGATGTAAAAAGCAACCCCCAGCGCTAGTTAGACTAATGCTGCATAGCAAAAAGAGCTGGGGTGGCACAATGGTTAGAATGCAGTACTGCAAGGTAACTCTGACCACTTACCAGTAGTTTGATACTGACCAGCTCAGCCTCCCACCCTCCCAAGGTCAGTAAAATGAGATCCCATTGCTGATGTTGTAAATTCCTCAGAGAGTTCTGTAAAGCACTCTGTAAAGCAGTATATAAAACTAAGTGCTGTTGATATGGCTGCAGCTAAAACATTTATGATTCTAAATTTGAGCTCCACCCACCTAAATATATGGTTGCACACTAGATGACAATCTTGCTCTATTCTTGGGAATCATCATTAATTGTAATAAAGCAAAGATTTCCTGCTACCTAATTGTCTGTTGGCTCCCGATCAAGCTCTACATGCATATATTATTTTGGTGATTGCTGTTTATTATTATTAGATTTTACTTAGATCAATGTCATGTGTGAGAATTATACTAAAAATCAGAAGATTCTTAAATCTTAATTAAATCTCTTCCAAGTAAATTAATGCAACTTTCTGGTCATCTGTAAGCCAGCTGGTCCATATGTTCTCTTTAGAAAAGAGAATCATTTAAAAGGCATAATTTGAATGGGGGTTCATGAATTGTTCCCTGTCCATCTTTTCTAATCCAACTGTTTCCTCTTTTTCACATTACTTCCCCCCCTGTATCTTTGAGGTTATTGAATACTGGGGGCAGAGGAGCCAGATGTTTTGCCTGCAAAAATGTTTGTAAAATACTGTAATATTCTGCATTTCAAAAGATTTCCCAGTTAGGGGAAACTGAGTGTGAAGGAGAAGGAGACTAAATAGCATGTAGATTGGAAAGACTTTCAATTAAAAATACAGACACTTTCTTTTGTAGGAAGAAGGAAAACCGAAACAAAATCTCTTTTGTACTTCTATGTTCTCCAAAAAAAAGTTTTAAACTCATTTTAATTTATATAAAGCAAGGGAGAATATATTATGCCTTTTATATGCCTATTTTTTTAAAAAAATTATCTTTGTCAGGGGATAGAATTTAAGACTACAGTTCTAGTCAAATGGATATATTTCTAACTTTCCTGATTAGAAATAACAGCTGAAGTTGGAAATAAATAAGTTACAGAAGTATTTAATTTCAACATTCTTTTATGAAATGTAGTCATAACTATTTTAGATGTAGTGATAACCCTGTTTTATCTTCTTGGAATGAAAGCCAAACATTCCAGAAGCTGCAGGTTCTTCTGTGTTTGTCATATCCATTTGTAAAAGGTCTACTAACTGTTTAGTTGGAGGAGGGAGGAGAGCCTGAATCTTGAAACAGCCTTTCAAAACAAAAAATCAGAGATTATTCATAAGAGATTCAGTTGAAATAGCATTCTTGAATAAAAACCATAATCATGTCACTATGCAAAAGACGAATATGTAAACTCGACCTCCACAACAGAAATTTCTGAATGTTTTAAACATGTATTTAAAGCCAACTAGCAGAGGCTTAAATTCATCCTTTTTTACAGCAAAAATGTGGGGGAGGGGAAATCTACATTTCAGAAAATTACCATTTCATCCTTCTAAGGGTTGGGGGTCACATATGGTCTTCAGACAATTGGTTACCAAACCCTTACAAAATGAAAGGAATACAAAGTTGAATAGCATATGGGAAAAAGGACAGTTTATGGATGGAACAGCACAGGAAGCCCATAAAGAAATGCAAGCGGAGGAGCTAAGCATGAATACAGTAATGGAATGATGAACAAAAGTTTGTGCTTTGCTTGCTTACCAGAAGTTAATCAGAGAATTCCAGCTGTTGATTCACACTTCTTATGTGGATAAAAGAAAACAGCAAAAACAATTTCAGAAACAAATACAACCTTAAATACATTCAGGAAGTTGTATCTCGTATATTGGTCTTTGCATTTCAACAACTTTCTAGTGTGATAACCAGAATATTATTGTATATGTTGTTTTTTTAAATATAAACTGCATCATACAATTTGAATCATACAATGATGGCACACATTTCATTACCCAAACTAGGTAACATCAGTGCTAGTAGGGAGTGAGTTTTGCTTTCAATTTATATTCTATATATTCTAATCTATATTATATTCTAATGGCTTGCCCTGCCAGTGGGGTGGGGTGGGGTGGGGTGGGGGGGTTCTTTGATTGGGCTGCTTACTGTTAGTTTGTTTGGCAGTTCCTTGATTGGAATATTGTTTACTTCTTGATTGTTGGTTTGAAATTACTTTTGGTTGTTAATTACACTGATCTGAGCGTCGACTGCTGTAGGGGAGGTATTTTGCTCTTTTTATTCCTTTTTTGCACTGATATTCCTTGAAAGTCTCCCGCCTAAGTACTAATTAAGTCTAACCCTATTCGTTTTTCATTGTCAGTCCAATTCAACTATAGACTAGTACCAGCAGGACCCATTCCTGATAAAACTGATTCAGCACAGTGAATAGGCAAATGTGACTATTTACCTTTAAAAATGGGGTGGGGGTGGGAATCTAATCTTGTAAGTATTGCTACACAGTTCTGATATTAGCTTCAGATCTGGAGTAATTCAATGGAGATGGGCTATTCTTTGTTTCCTAACTGTACTCTGATATTGAAACAAGCTGTTTGTGAAATAAAACACAAGGTCAGGCAACCAATCCATAGTTAAATTTTTGTTTGACAAACTGGTGACAAAACTATACAAACATGCTAATTTGTATTATAAAAAACACCAGTTGCCCCTTGCTCATCAAATAATAGTTCAATTTGAACACAGCAGTGAGAAAATACTCATGGGAAACTTAGCGGTTTCACATATGAGGAACATAACAAATTGCAGAAAAAATATGGAGCAAATCTTCACAAGAGATTTCAAAATCTCCTGCACCTACAACATCAATGATTTGTAACATTAACATCTAATTCAATGTTTTACACTGCCATTATACAATGAAACTATAACAAATTATCTAGAAGATAGACATTTACCACAGAATCATTCTTCCAGGTCCTATAGAAATGAGAAAAGGCACTACAGGAAATGAAGTTGTGTGGAGAAAAAAGATGGTCTATCAGCCAAAACCTGGTATATTTTCCAATTACTATAGATCTTCTTTATACAAAGTTCATGAAAATAGAGAATATAATTTAAAATTTTCAATGAAAAGAAACCAAACTCCTGAACTAGTTACATTAAATCAGATGTGAAATAAGATCTCTTTCTCAAGCTTTCCTAACTCTAGAGTTTCAGCTATTTCTCTTTCTAATGAGATCTCTAGTTTCAGATTATAGGCATATCAAAATCTTACTGTTTGTACATCTATAGTTTCAGTATTTATCATTTATGCCGATGCCACAGCATTTGTGCAATTAGGATATGTACAGCCTAGTGGAGAGATGAGTGTATCTTCAATTCCATTCTTATTATGCAATGGATATAGTACAATGAATACATAGGCAGTGATGGTTAAAAAAACAAAACAAGCATTGCTCTGATGTTTGAACTTACATAAAAGAAGAAATATATGTGAACATTAAGAGAATAATAAGCATACCTTTATTAAATTATATAGTGTTACTGGAAACAACTGGATGAAAAAACAGTCTGCAGCATGAGAACAAGAAGAAATGAAGAATTATTTGGTGCAATGGTAATGCACCTGCAACTTATTTTCAAGGGTTCATCAAATAGTTGATCTTGCTATAAGATATCTCATTGTGATCAAGAGAATATGGCAATAGTGATTAGCAAAATTATACAGCTGAGATGGCTTAAGGGTTCTGGAAAGGAAATCCGAGAAGGAAAGAGGGAGGAAAGGATGCAGATATCGTCTCTTTGTGTCGTAAGTATCACCACAATAAACAGAAAAGGAAGGCAGAGGAAGAAAAAATTTCCCTAAAGGGCCGTCACCATCAACGGCACTTCAGAAATGTTTCTATAAATGCAATGCAAAGAAGAATAGATGATTTAACCTCTCATTTTCTTAGTGTAGCCTCCCATCCCCAATGGGAAGATGTAGTAAAATGCTTGATGATGTCTTGAGAGACAAGATGAAATGAACACTGAAAGAGGATACTAGTATACAAACTACCTTCCGTTTATACAACTCTGGACCTAAGCCAGGCCAAAATCTATAACTGGGCCTCATTTGTTGCATTAATTTTGATCATTTATTTTAAACTATAAAATAATTGTCAGATATAATAAAAAAATACAAGAAGCATCATATTTGATCTCACAGCTTTTACCACTGTACCTATTACTATTCCACACATAAACACCAAATCTGCAGAGATTTGGTAAAAGAACCCAATTCCATGAAAAATATTTAGAAGGACTGAGATTGCACAAATCTGGCAAAGAGGAAAGCAAGGGGAAAAAAACCCAATTTGGTTTTCTTTGGGGTAAAAAGAAACCCCAGCTGTTCTTGTTTCTTGACCTCACCTATTTCAAAAGGCTGTCAGTAGGCTAATTTGTAATCTTCCATAAATTCAGTTGGAAATAACATTGAAGGAAAGAATTCCTGAAAGATGAAGTACAGTGTTGATAACAGATTATTAGAATGATTGGGACTCTAATCAACATCTGTATATGGCATGTATGCGTATATGTATCAGTCCTGTTATCTGTAATTTTTTTTCTTGAATATTTTGGAGTTCCTCAAATTTAATAATCTGCTTATCTGTTCTTTTAAATCATTCAGGTTCACTGAGAGAAACATGTTTAAGAACAGCTAATATTTCCTCAATTGCTGCTGAAAAATTATCTTCCTTGATAGTTACTTCTAGCAACCAACTAATCTTCTCTTCAATGAAATATAAGTTAAGATGGACTTTAAGCGGGGAAAAATGGATCGACTAACTGACACTCATCTTAATTCTTTTTCACTTTAAATTTACATCTGGTTAAGATTGAATGGAACCTTTCATGTTTTAATGATAAATTGTCTTCTCCTGTTATAACAATGTCCCCAGACATCTTGTCTCAGCCAAAATGGTTTTGGAGAACATCTGCTTTTGATCTAAGAGAGTTCTTTAAAAATTTTGTGGACCTAATCTCCAACTTAATCTCCACAAAACAGAATGTTGAAAAGTAAGGAAGCCCTTAGCTGGGAGAATTTCAATGTATTCAGTAATTATATTCACAATGTACAGCAATTTATATTCAATGATCTCTCCAATTACTTTTCCTTTCACTATGTATGTTCTCATTGAAAGGAAGCAGATAACTGCTCTTGAAACAAATTATTCCACCTATGGGATTTCAATATTTGTCACTGTGATTAAGCAGGATATTAAACTTGAATCTCTTCAATGCACACCATGTTGCTTTATAACTCATGATATAATATAGAAAATTAACAAACAGTACAGTTACCAATTATTTTAATTCAATACTTAATGATAAGCAGTAAACATTAATTCTACTTAATGCTGTTCGAAAGCCAAAAACAATTAGAATAGGGTTTTTTTAACCAAATAAATCATACGCACTGATCTGGATTGGTGAAGGGAAATAAAATCCTAAAGGTGATCAATATCATTTTATCTTGATTTGTAATCTCAAGAAATATACATAACCTTGGTTATATTTTTATTGGATGAGCCTCCTATTAGTTTATCAATGCTTAACTGTAAAACGGTAACATTTAAAAAAAAATGGATGGAAAGAGAGTGGGGTAAAGGTTCCCTAAAGACTTTTTTTTTTCATTTTTTCTTGTGGCCAGGTCATATAATGTCATGCAACCATCTTGCCAGGAAAAGTAATCAGAGCAGCTCAGACAAAACAAACCACAGAGACTTTAGATGGGCCAACAAATATGGACCTCTGGTGTCAAAATCTTTTTAAAAAATCATAAAAAGCTCTATTCGTTTCAATTTTATTTCCAAAGTTCCTAAACTTCATAGAACATTTTAAAAACATACTTTCAGAATCGTCAGTAGCTTTTATTGTTATTGTTCTTTACTAAACTAAGAATCTGAATGTAACCATGGAGGATCAAGCTAATTTCACACCCCTTCATTTGGAACTTACAATCATTGTCCAAATAAAGATGGTAATTGCTCATTTATAGTTATCCCAGAATGGGGTCAAAATTGAAGTGTGTGGTCTAGACATGTGGACTCTAGACCCACCACATTTTCAGTTGGCAAGGATTTGCATCTTACCATAAATGAAATAAACTGCCAAGAAGTGTAGAACATCTTCTGATATGTTCTGGAAGAGTCCTGACTCCAACATCTTGTCTTTGCAAAAATCAACATAGTTATCTGAAGTCATCCTGGCATGCATTGGTAATCTTGGGGTGCTGTTAGCATACAGAAACATATTAATGCCAAGGATAGTTGAGAAAATATCCAGGGTTATTTTGTTTTAGTCAGAAATTAAAAAAAGGAGAATAATATGGGATAGGAAAAAAAAGTAAATCTATCTAAATCATTCTAATTTTGACAAAATACCCTTTCTACTGAGATCCCAAAGGTGCTTTTTTCAGGAAGCAATTGGACTTTCTTGAAGCTTCTTCAGGTCTGACTGGATAGTAGGGATGAAAGGGTTTAAATTCCTTGCAGACAGCTAGTCATTTGCATTCTTTTAGAGAGTCACTGAGGCCACTTGGAGGTTTATCTGTGTTCTCAGGGTCACTTGAGTAGTGCAAATGGTTATGGTTGTGTGCTTGATTCCCCTTGATTTTGACTGCCCAAACAAAAACATAAAAACATAGAAGAAAATATTATGTTTTCTGTACCTGTTACACTTTTTCTCTATCTCTCTCCCTCCCCCTTCTCCCTATTTAAACACAAACTTTTAAACCACTGGATTTAAACTGCAGTCAAAACTAATTTGGGACAGCATTCATTCATGTTCCAGTCTATGGATTCCAGAACACAGTTAGTTTTAAGCTTCTACTACTAATTTCTATATACCCTAAAAGACCCCAGGAGATTTTATATAAGATACCTCAAAAAAAAATGTACTTGAGAAAATGATGCATTGTATGTTCATGAAAAGATGATGAGTTGAAGGGGCAGATAGTTCACAATTGGCTATGATGACAACAGTAGTGGAATATAAAATACACTTTAGGGATATTGTGGTTAGAACCATACTGGGTCTCCAATTCATAAATACCAAAAAAGCTGATTGAGAAAGCAGACGGGATTCTACAAAACAAGATTTTACTCGAACAGCTCTCACTTCCCCATGATCTAACTTTACCTCCTGTTATTTAATTTTCATGCTCAGATATAAACTATGTATGATAAAATAATCCCGAGCAATGTTAAGATAGCTGTCAGACATGACTATATTATGAAGTTTATAGTTACTATAGAACTGACTGAAACAGGAACTAATTTTATAGGCTAGAATTAGAATCTGAAAAATCTGTGGCAATTTTCTTAATGTTTCAAACATGTTTTTATGTATGCCTTGCTATTTATTTTTGTCTGAGCTCCTGGAAAATATTCCCACACTTACTATTGAGTGAGTGATCACAACTAGATAAAATTTCATGTGAAGTGGTTCATACTATGGCTCAATAATCTCTTTTCTAGAAGGAACTTCTTATTGTATTTAACCACAGAAATAATTACTACAATTAAATCCTGGTTCAGAACATCCCAATACACAATTCCTTTATTATTGATCCAATTAAGAAAAAGAGATTTGCAGAAGTTGCTTTGTGTCACAGATTTGAAAAAACATTTTTTCCCAAACCATAAATTGCTGACATCTAAATATTCTTTTGTTTTGATTTAAGAAACCATCTCTCAACCAGAAATTTCTACCACTTTAAGCTACTGCCTGCAAACTTGTTTTATTCCGCTTCAAACTATCTCCTTTGCTCATGACCTGTCTCAGAATCTAGCTAATGTGCAACAGGTGAGACATCTGAAAATGATTAGTAGTGGCTATCAGTATAAAAAGATAATACTAGGAGTTCTTTTTTATTTATTTTAAAACATATGAACACTAACTGCAGAATCTAGTCCTACCAAACAGAAGAGCAGCATCTTCGGTGTTAATCTTTATGGCACTTTTAAAAACTCGGTTTTCCAATCTGCATGTGTGAACTGCAACAAGAGTACACTGAGATATCTGAATAGGTGGTTAATTGATTCAAAATATAAAGTAGTGTGGTTTTATGATGGAAATATTTTAAGTGTTGGTTATAGTTTATTGTTTGATTTTTAATCACTGTATTATTATGTATTGTTGCTTATGAGTCACTTAGATCAGGGGTCTCCAACATCTTGTCCATGGCCTGGTTCCTCTCGGGACCAGGTCACACAAGCAGCTGGTGAGGATACAAATCTCCATTTGTAGGCACACTTGCAAACTTATCCCCTTCCTCCTGCCCCCACTGCCACTGCTGGTCCATGGAGCCAGAAAAGTTGGGAACTGCTGACTTAGATTGAAGCAACATAAATGCATTTGAAATACATAAATCCTTATGCTACAACATCTAGATCATTGATGTTTCCAGTGCAATCCAATCAAATAATATATGGTCAACATTTGCCATTTCTAATGGTATTCCAGCCACTCTAACTTAATATTCATCCCAAAATCAATTTTTGTGTGAAAAGGAATGTACAATTGTAATAACTGTAATATTCCAAGAAAAAAATGAGAATAACCTACTTTTTCCCAGTGTGAAGTCCTTCATATTCTCAATAATACAATGAAAATAAATCATGTTGTTAATTCATATTTATTCTTATGTAACAATGCAAATTACACAGTACATCCATAAAAACACTCCATAAAGAGGCAACATGATAGCAAGATTTTCATAACACTAATTGTTGGCACTAATATTTTTTCATAGGTTTAATAACCTTTTCATGCCAAGATACATATCTATGGAGATTCTCAGTCATCCAGGGCAAGGTTGTCCCAAAGGTGCTTTATTTTTCAAGAGGCAACTGGACTAAGGAGGAGCTGAAGAAGCTTCTTGGATGAGAATTGAAACATCTTCAAAGAAAAACCAGAAAGTCCTGTTGCCTCTTGAAAAAACACCTTTGGGATTCCAAGATACAGTTGTTGAATTTACTTATTATTAATTTGTAGCACTTTAACTCATTGTTTTGTTGTAAAGTTCAGTTCTACGGGCTTCCAAAAAAATCAACAACCAGAAAATTGTATTCAGCCTTGCAATTTAAAAATCAAGATAAAAATGAAAAGGATGAAGAAAGAGCAGAAAACTCAATTTTAAAAAACAACTCCCAAACCTAGCTTCTGGTTGATTATGTGCAATCAGGCCAGTTTCAAACACATAGATTTTTATCATAATGATCTGCCCCTAATTTGGCTTTTCAGGTCTTCCACTGGTTCATCTTCTAGCCAGCATTTCTTAAAAATCTGCTATACCAGTTTAAAGCTGGAAAAACTGCAGTCTCGTATAACTCTATGAGATATAATTGCAACATTTGATGTGTTAAGTCTACTAATATACGTTATAAATTATAAGTGCTAAATACACAGTTTTACAAAAAGTTATTCTTTTCCAAAAGACATAAATACCACAGTAGTAATACCTGGGTGGTTTGTGGCTTATAGCTTTAGCTTTCTGTAGTTAAGCTTCTGTTGATTTTGGTAAGAGCAACAGTGCACAGCTCTAAAACACTACCACCTAACAATGTGACTTGATGTCAGAAATTCCATAAAATCTTTATTGTAAAAGACACATGCCTATAAATTATCCTCTTTATTCTTTTTGGTGAGCTTCCAAAGTATAATCAGATTCACAGGGGCTTGCTTTGACTCTTCCTCTTTCTTTACGTTCTGATGTTTTCCTGTCTCTGCTACTAGAATGTATATTTGAGAGGATCATAAACTATCCCATTTTGTTCATGGAACATAATTACAGGGAACATAAATTTGTTTTTATTGGGTATGTCTATCTTTCCACAGATGAAGAAAAAAGAATGAGACTTTCTAAAAAAAAATAAAATTGAAACTTCATGAAAGAAGGATACATTCATGACTTAATAACAATTATTCCAGTTGTTTAACATTATTTAATTCCTCTTCTATTTAACTTGAAAGGAATGAAGAACAGAGAGAAGTATAATTTCTTCTTTAAAATAAAGTTGAGGAAGTAATCCTGAGTTCCTACAAATGTTACAAACATTAGGTTACAATTCTAGGCATATTTATGAGAGTAATTTAGAGAGATTGGAAAGGTTTGGGATTTTTGCTCCTCATCTTCTTTCCATGAGCTTCACAAGGTCAAGAACAGTCACTGTTTCTACATAAATTGCTTAAAATAGCATAAATACAACAAAAATCACCAAAGGAGGTAATGGGAACAATAAAATAAGGACAGAATTCAAGATATTGCGGATGTTACAAGGGACATAAAAACACCTCCTATGGAACTGATGTCCTAATCTGCATTAAATGCAATTAATCTCATCATAGTTTAGTCCTTGTCTGCCTGTACTGGGGATCAGCTTTTGAGGGATTGCTGCTCACAGTCTGCTATTTTATGCCCCCTGTTTTTTCAAAAAAGAATTATTTAAATGCTTCCTGGAGAAACTTTCCTGCTCTGGGTCCCATCAACTAGCATGGGAAAATAAAGACATCCAGTTCTCTCTTGATGATCAGAGACAAGATTTTTATTCCTTCTGTATATTTCTTTCTGACACAGCTCTGATTCTTAATTAAATTTTGAAGTACAAGTAGTCCTCAACGTATGACCCCAACTGAACCCCAAATTTATGTTGCTAAGTGAGACAGTTAAGTTAATTTTGCCTCATTTTATGACCTTTATAACTGCAGCTATTAAGTTGGTTACATGGTTGTTAAGTGAACCTGACTTCCCCATTGTCCTTGCTTGTCAGAAAGTAGAAAAAGTGGATCCGCATGAGCCCAGGACCCAGCAGTGAACTGGTTGTCAAGCATCCAAATGTTGATTAGGTGACCACGGGGATGCTGCAATGGTCATAAGTGTGGGAAATGATCATAAGTCACTTTTCTCAGTGCTGTTGTAACTGCAAACGATCACTAAATGAACTGTTGTAAGTTGAGGACTATCTGTAAACTTGATATATAGATGTATATGGTGGATTCAAGAATAATAGTGGCTAAAAGTTTACTTAAATTTTTTTTCAGGTCTTAGCTTTTTGTACTGAAGCAGTAATAAAACCATAGCAGAAACATTGAAGAAAGCTTATCTGATATGTTTTCTTAGATTAATAAATTAACCTGAGATAGATAAATAGATAGATAGATAGATAGATAGATAGATAGATAGATAGATAGATAGATAGACAGACAGACAAAACTAGATTTGCACATTTCAGTGCGAGTACCAAGTATGATTCATTCTCTTAATACCAAGTCCAAAGACTTATTTTGCAATATATTAGGCTAAAAATGCATGTTCCATCTAAACATTTCAAAATTACATTTTTCAATAAAATCAATAATAAAAGTTAGTGGAGAGGAACAACTTTCTTGTGGAATTTTAATAAGGTCTTAAAATAACATTTTCTTGATCAGGCTTTGAATTGTGGATTTACTTTTGATGAAGCTTTCTTAATTATGGGTTATTTTAATTGTGGGTTGATTTTTAATGAAGCTCTCACCTGCTGACATTGTATGAGTTAAAATTTCCAAGGCAAGATGGAGTGAATTCTGCTGAAGAGAACCTGCTGAAAGGACTAGTTATCAAAAAATGTAACTTTACCAAATTGTTTAAAAAAATTAAAACAATAAAAAGCAACATTTGTTCTTTTCTAGTCTACTAGGATTCTAATGATGGCCTAGGTTTTCCCATTTCAGGATTGGCAATCTAAATTGCTGGAATGTTTAGCCAAAACTAAAGCCTTAAGAGAAGATTCTATCCTTCCTGAATTATTAAAGAATCGTCTAGACTGGTGGATTGCTACAATTGCCAACCATTTTTTATACAATTATGGAAAGGGAGCACTAATTGGAATGTAAGAATCTCCGCCTTCATCTGTAAATAGGACATTGAAAAATAGCAATTATCATACCAGCATTAAGTGAAATTACGATATAAATATCTTCTTTATAGGCCTGCATTTAAAACATACTTAAAATGTTTTGTGAATTCTAGTTACTATAGTGAAGGGTGTACAGCTGGACAAAATGCAGAAAGTAATAAAGAAGGAGTTGGAGCAACTTCTTTATGCTCCAGCATGGAAAAAAGACTAATGCATTGATGGAGCTATTTAAAATTATATTCCATGCATTATAGAATAAATGGATTGGAAAGTATTTTATTTCTCCGTGTACTAGAATTTTGGATAATTCAATAAAGCTTCATTTGGATGTTCAGGATAGAGTTCAATTCTTTTATAACTGAATTCTGAAATCTATTGTCAGAAAATCTGGTGAGGCCTAGTGTTATGTCCTGAGGACTCAAGGAGTTCTCACTCAGGTCCACTCACTTTGTGTGGGCGTTATTCCCCCATTCCCCATTGGTTGGTTCTCCCCAGCAGCCAGCTATAAAAGCAGGCTGCGGGGTCCAACTGGTGCTGATTGCTGTGAGCCAGTTCCAGGCTTGGCAAGCACGGTCAGCCCTTTATTTGTAAATAAAGTACTGTTGCACTCATGCTCTGGTTCAGCCTCTCATTGCTCAAACTTAACACTGGCGACGAAGGTGGGATGGCTACCAGAAGCACCTTGCAACCGCTGAGTCACTAGCCACCGATCTACAGCCCAGAGAGAGCGATCGGCTGGCGACAAGGGAAACGCTGATCCGCAGCCAGAGAGAGCGGTCAGCTAGCGAAACGAGCGATCAAAAAGAGCAAACGCAGATCCGCAGCCAGAAAAAGCGGTCTGAGTCAAATAGTTAGAAGCGTCTGTAGCCGCTTGTTAGCCCGCTACGGGAAAGTGAAGCGCTGCGAGCCGCAGCCGCTCTGCACTTGGCGCAAAATTCAAACGGTGTCATTTGAATTTCGAGCCAGTAGGAATCACAGCACAGCGCTGTGAGAGTCACTAACGCCCACTTTTTTGGCGCGAATCAAGACACCTCCAACGGCTAGCAGCCAACGTGGTAACCCAGAGAGAGAGAAAGAGAGGGTAGCAAAAAACCTCTCCAGAGCTGATATCACTAGTACTCATGAGCGTTCGTAGTCCCAGAGAGATTTTTTTCCGCAGGTAGCCCAGCCGTTCCAGCACCATGAGTTCCAATCCAGTATTCCCGGCGTTTAAACCAGACGAAGAGAAGTGGGAATCGTATAAGAACCGTTTCAATCATTACATCGATGCGGTCGGCCTGTCGGATGCGGGAGAGCATCGGAAAAAATCCTATTTCCTAATCTACTGCGGAGCCACCGTTTACGATACCGCTGCAGCACTCGTGGCGCCGAGAGAATTGAAAAACTTTCCGTGGTCCGAGTTGCTTGAGATCCTCACAAACCACTACGCTCCCAGGCCTTCACAAATCGCCAGGAGGTTCACGTTCCGAATGAGGAAGCAATCAAGTAAGGAGACCATCAACCAATATATGGCTGCCCTCAGAACAGCAGCCCTGCACTGCGGGTTTGGAACATACCTGGAGGACATGCTCCTCGATCAATTAGTTTGTGGGGTCAAGGATCTCAACCTACAGAGGCGACTGCTAGCTAAAAAAAGACCTCAACCTCGCGCAAGCGGTAGAGGAGGCCCTAGCAACCGAGCTAGCAACGAACTCAGCCACCGAAATTCAGGGCCCAAGCGCCAAGCTAGCAGCGTTCCCAGTCCATTCCGAAGAGGTGGAAGCGGAGGAAGGCCACAACGATGAGAACGATGTCCATCGCCTTACCAATGACAGACGGTCGCAGGTAGGGGCCAAACAAGAATACACCGGTCCACCCAAGCACATCATCCTGTGCCTAGCCTGTGGGGGATCACATCAAAGGGCCACCTGCAGGTTTAAGGGAGCCGTTTGCAACAACTGCCATAAGAGGGGGCACATTGCGAGAGTCTGCCAAGCCCCCCAAAGCGCTGCACAAAGACCCCCGTCCTCGCACTCGGGACCACAGAGGCAAGTATTAAACTGTCGCACGCACCGCCTTGCCAGGCGTACTTGTCACTCTGTTAGTAAAATTTCTCTCTCCGTTTCCCTAGAAGGTAAACCGTGCCACATGGAGGTTGACACAGGGTCAGCGCTCTCAATAATCTCGTGGAACACCCTCAAGAGACTCCACCCCAGCCTATCTACTACCCGGCTTCAGAGATGCCAGTTCGGTCTGAAGGACTACCAGGGGAAGGCCATTCCCGTGATCGGCAGAGGCAAGTTCTTTGTCAGTTTTAGAGCTTTTAAAGGCCACCTACCTCTAGTGGTAGTTAACGGCAATCTACCCACCTTATTGGGGCTCGATTGGTTTCCCCACCTCGGCCTAGGGTTAACAGGAGTCCATGCTGTCTCAACCTCAGACACTGACTCCTTATTCGCTGACTACGCAGATGTGTTCAGCGAGGAGCTGGGGTGTTATAATGGAACCCCCATCTCGTTCACCGTTGACCCCAGGCAGTCCCAATCAGATTAAAACCACGTAGAGTTCCATTTGCTATTCGACCAAAACTAGACGCTGAATTGGATAAACTACTAAAACAAGGGGTCATTGAGCCAACAGATTTCGCCAAGTGGGAGACGCCCATTGTCACACCCTCAAAAAGATGGTAGCCTGAGAATCTGCTCGGACTACAAGACAACAATCAATAAATATTTACAAGTTAGCGCCTACCCGTGCCCGTCATTCAGCACTTATTGCACACATTCGAACCGGGCAGTATTTTTGCTAAATTGGACATGTCTCAAGCATATCAACAGTTCCCTGTTGATAACCAAACAGCGGAACTTCAGACCATCGTCACTCACAGGGGTGCCTTCGATGCAAGCGTCTCCAATTTGGCGTAAGTGTTGCCCCGGGTATTTTTCAATCCCTCATGGAGCGGATTTTACAGGGCCTCCTGGTGTAGTACCCTACTTGACGACATCTTGGTCTCGGCCAGGGACAGACCCCAACTCTTCCAGAGAGTGCGAGCAGTGTTAGAGAGGTTCAGACAGCATGGCCTCAAGTTAAAAAAAGAAAAATGCGCCATTGCCACTAGACAGGTGGACTTTCTGGGTTATAAAATTGACGCCTCTGGCATTCACCCCTGGAGTCCAAGGTCAGGGCGATCCACGAAGCTCCCACACCGACCTCCAAAACAGAGCTACAAGCTTTCTTGGGGCTCCTAAACTTTTATGCATCCTTTTTGCCCCATAAAGCCTCAGTAGCCGAACCCCTACACAGATTACTAGACAAAAAGTCACCGTGGCACTGGGGGCACAAAGAAGACCAGGCGTTTAACGCCGTCAAATCACTACTTACGTCAGAGGCAGTGCTCATACAATTCGACCCCAACCTTCCTTTAGTACTGGCAGCAGACGCATCCCCTTTTGGAATTGGGGCGGTCCTTAGTCACCGACTCGCCAATGGCGCCGAGGCCCCCATCGCCTTTTTCTCCAGGACGCTCTCGGCCACGGAGCGAAATTACAGCCAAATAGACAAGGAAGCCCTAGCAGCTGTTGCAGCCGTGAAAAGTTTCACGAATTCCTTTTGGCCACTTCTTGAACTGGTCACCGACCATAAGCCCCTCCTGGGCCTACTGGCCGGCGACAAACAGACACCTCAAGTCCTCTCCCCTCGGATGACAAGATGGACACTTTTCCTAGCGGCCTACTCATACAAACTTATCCACCGCCCGGGCAAAACCCTATCCCACGCTGACGCGCTCAGTCGCTGCCCCTTACCCGCTCCGGCTGAAGACCCAGCTCCTGTCAATGCCATTTTTGAAATCACCCAGTTGGACCTGCCCATCACCGCCCTTGACATCGCCGCCAAAACCAAGGCAGACCAAACGCTCGCCCAGGTGCTCGACTGGGTGAGGAGGGGGTGGCCGGGAGGCAATGTTGATAACAAATTCGCACCCTTTAAGACTCGCATGCAGGAGCTGTCCAGTTTGCAGGGTTGTCTTCTGTGGGGCACTCGAGTGGTCATTCCGACCTCGCTGCGCACTCCAATCCTGGAAGCGTTGCACGAGGGACACCCCGGCATTGTGAGAATGAAGGCGTTGGCACGCAGCTACGTGTGGTGGCCGGGTCTAGACGAGGACATTGTCAATTGGGTAAGTTCCTGCAGCATTTGCCAGGAATCCCGTCCTGCTCCCCCATCGCCACCCCTACCAGATGGGAGAGCGCCAGCGCCCCTTGGTCTAGACTCCATATCGATCTGGCCGGCCCCGTGCATGGAAAGATGTTCCTAGTGGTCGTGGACGCTTATTCCAAGTGGATAGACGTGGCGCAGCTATCCACGACCACCACACTAGCAATCACCAACGTGTTAATGCGCCTGTTCGTTACCCATGGACTACCCGACTCCTTGGTCTCCGATAATGGCCCACAGTTCGCATCAGTAGAATTCAGCCGTTTTGCAGCCAACCTAGGCATTCGCCACATTTTCACAGCCCCATTTCACCCTGCGAGTAATGGGTTGGCTGAAAGGGCCGTCAGGACCACCAAAGAGGCCCTCGCTAGGTTTGGCAGAGATGACTGGCACCACAAACTCTCACGGTTCCTGATGAGCCAGCACTCAACCCCCTGTACAGTCACCAATAAGTCACCTGCGGAACTTCTGATGGGCCGGCGCCTGAGGACTGTATTAGATAGACTGCACCCACAATACTGCCCTGACTCTCCCCTCGCTTCCACTTCGGGGGTTAGACATTTTGTGTTACAGGAGCCGATATTCGCAAGGAATTTCGCTGGGGACCCACTTTGGATTCTGGGCGAGGTCATCGCCGTCACCGGGCCGAGATCGTATAGAGTAAGGCTGGAGGATGGTCGCGTCTGGAGGAGACACATAGACCAACTCAGAAGGCGCCTCAGCAACCTCGCAAACAAGAATCCAGAGTCTCCAGTCGAAGGGGAACCATCTCATCCGCCACCCAGCTACACCGCACCCAGTGACCAGTCTGCGCCAGCGGTCGTTCCGGTCAGCCCAAACTCGGACGACAGTGCCCAGAGAGTTGACCAACCGGATCCAACCCTCGAGAGTTTGACCCCAGAAACCAACCCGGTGGTTTCTGAGGATGCCCAGTCCAGAGAGAGTGTTGGTGACACTATGCCAGCTCAACCGTCACAGACTGATACCGAACAGTCAGACAATGTTCCCGAGTTGCGCCGCTCCGGGCGCCAACACAAACCCCCCATCTACCTCAAGGACTATGCGTGTTCGCATCTGGGGGGAAGGGGTGTTATGTCCTGAGGACTCAAGGAGTTCTCACTCAGGTCCACTCACTTTGTGTGGGCGTTATTCCCCCATTCCCCATTGGTTGGTTCTCCCCAGCAGCCAGCTATAAAAGGAGGCTGCGGGGTCCAACTGGTGCTGATTGCTGTGAGCCAGTTCCAGGCTTGGCAAGCACGGTCAGCCCTTTATTTGTAAATAAAGTACTGTTGCACTCATGCTCTGGTTCAGCCTCTCATTGCTCAAACTTAACACCTACCATTCTGAAAGGCTTTAAAAGGAATTTATATCAGGTCATGGAATCTGATCTGTATTTCCAGTATCAAAGGCAAAGTTGGACCAGTCCATTGGTCACTGATTTTACTTCAAAATATATTTAGGAGTTTGGTTTAGTAACTGTGGAAACAGAAGCAGATATAAAAAAAATGTTGGTTCAGTGCAAACCTGTTTTATCTGGTTTTATTTTTATCTTTATTTAGTTTATCTTTATTTTTATCTTTATTTAGTTATGTATAAAAAGCTGATCAAACACTTGTATTAATTAGCAATGAGCCCAGGCATGGAAAAGTAGATTGGGCACAAAGTCTCCACTGTTTACTTAAATGTTATAATTGAGGATAAGGTAAAAAAAAATAAGATCAGTATCTTCTCTATGCTGCTAACCAGCTTTATTAAATCAGATAATATCCTGCTTTGTAAAGGAAATAACAAATGCAACATGCACAATCTTATGTGATTTAGGAATCACAATAATATAAACTTCCCAAAAAGAAGCTGCTACAGGACCTGATTCAAACATATTCTAGTAATAAGGTTAAATATTTGTATGTCTGATGCCACTGTACCATGCACTTGCCAAACAACTAAGTGCAAACAACAACAACCCAGAATTAAAGCTGAGCCTGTAACAGGGAACATACCACCATTCTGGGTGAGTGGTTCAAATGTTTGCTCTTAATGTTAGGAAGTATTTTAAAAACATTGAACATTTGAAAATGATCTATCCTAACTCAAATCCATTTTTCTAGTTTCTGTTCTATGGATTAAGACAGAATACATATTTATGTCCTATGTAAAGGTCAATATTCCCCTACAGTCTCATCTTTTTCGAGGTTAAATGTGAATTTCTCTGAATGAAACCAGTGTCTTAAGCTTCTCCTTATTGCCCTTCTCTGAATTTTGTTTCATTGAATCTTTGTTAAAATATACTGCCCAGAACTGGAAACAATATTCACATTTTTTGAACCACACCCATTATTTAGACAGCATACTTCTATTGATAATTTCTAAAATTACATTTTTACAGACAGAAAATTGTTCACAAATACTTTTGCCCGCCATTATAGCCATGTTCATTTGGTGACAAAATCATCAGAAAATGTCTGTTAATGCTAATGCATTTATTAAAAGTCATAATATCTTGCTGCAGGAAGTAAGATCCTCTTCCTGTCTTTTAGCCTTCAGGAAAAGCCTTAAAATCTGACCAGCATGGGGTCTTAAAGAAGAAGCTTCTAGCTGGAGGTGATTGGTGCACAAACAGAGAAGAATCCTGCATCTCTCTTCTCCCAACCCATGTTTTTATAGTTTGTTTTATTTTTTAAATATAATTTTAAACTGTTCTTATATTTCTTCAACCCTAACAATACAAAAGCACACAATGGATACAAACTCAAGATTAATCACACCAAATTTGATTGCAGGAAATACGACTTCAGCAACAGAGTGGTCAATGTCTGGAATACTCTACCTGACTTGGTGGTTTCTTCCCCAAACCCACAAAACTTTAACCTTAGACTGTCTACTATTGACCTTACCCGCTTCCCAAGAGGCCTGTAGGGGGCGTGCATAAGCGCACCAACGTGCCTACCGTCCCTGTCCTATTGTTTCTTTTTTATTTTTCTTATATATATCCATTTCATGTATTCATAACTATGTTTATATTTATACCTATTATCTTGTAAGCGATTGTCAAATCAAATCAAATCAAATCAATCAATCAATAAATTTGGTGCATTGGCTAAGTTGCAAGAAATACCACTTGCCAGCAAGCAAGAACGGGTGGGACCATTAAAAAAAAATAGAAAATGAAAAGGCGAAAGTACTCTAGAACTTTAAAATTCAAACAGACAGGTCTCTGCCACAGAATATACCAGACTTAACTATTGTTGATAAGAAGGACCAAAAAAAAAATCTGGACAGTGGAGCTGTCAGTAGCTGGAGACAGCAGAATAGAAGAGAAAGAACAGGAGAAGGTAACAAATACAAAGATCTGCAAATAGAAATAGAACAAATGTGGAAAGCAAAGGTAGCACCAATAGTAATAGTTGCTTTAGGTGTAGTCCCAAAACAACTGTAGTACCATTGGCACTGGCATCATTAATATGCTAAAGGCGGCTTTACTGAGAATAGCTTACATCCTGCAACAATACCTTTAAACACCATCAAACTTCCACATCTGCCTGTGCCAGGTCTTTAGGAAGGACTCAATAGATGGATAAAAATGTCAGATCCAGTCTAAACATGTGGCTGACTGTGTGACAAACCATAATAATATATAATAATAGTTCACCTTATTGGATGCATTTTTATGATCAAATGCACGCCTCTTAATAAAATTTGATAGCACAAAAAGGTGCTACCAGACCTCTGACATGATATGCTTGCCAGATCTCTCTCTTTTTTATGTTGCTACACTTGGTTTTAGATTCTTCAGTGTTTTACTTTGCATTTAAAACTCTTCGTTTCATCAGTTCCATTTCTATATTTTCAGCCCATATTTTTTAATACATCATGATAAGTACAGGTCCCACTTAGTTTTCATAGCTGTTGTCTTGCAATTTAATCTACCTATTTCCTCATTTAGATTTAGTGGGGAAATGTTGAAAGTTCTTAATTTCTACACATTTTTCTTCCAAACTGAGTTCATTCTAATAGGAAAAAAAGTATACTTATTTTAAAAACACATAGACATAATTAAGTGACCACAGCTCAGATATTCCATTGTTTTTATCAATTCTCATTTCCTACATGCCTACATAAATTAAATATATAGAATGTCGGTCTGGAAAATGCAGGAAGGTAGACTACAATTATCAGGGTGGTCTTGGAACAGAGAATGAAAGACAAGGAACAAATATGATTCCAGGATATAATAACATTCATCTTTCCAGATTGCTCTCACAGAGGCTTCTGGAATAAGAAAAATAAAAATGATTTTGGCAGAAGCTGCTTTCTGTTCACACCAAGAAGGCAATCCTAGCCACCAAACTCCCTCCATTTGATTCTCAGTGTGTACTTTAAAAAGTACACACTCATAACTAAGGACATCTGAAACCCAAATCAAATAGGCAAAAATGTGATTTATCGTCATGCAGCTAAAAAACTAGAATATATTTTTCTCTTTTAAATCTGCTGCCAGAATGGAAGGCTGTATGGTGCTGAATTATGCTTAAGAATGTTGAAAAGCTTTTTTAAAATGTTTTTTCCCCACAGTCTCCTTCACAGTGACTGATTTTTATCTTCTTTCAAAGGCATCATGTGTGAAAAAACCGGCAGGCAAATAGTAAAGAAATTAACTATTGGTCTCAATTCAAATTCAGGCCAATGGCACTGAGTTCCTGTTTTTATAAATATTTGTAACTTGCCCAAGAAAGATCTAGCCATGTTTCAAAAGTGTCAGCAAGTTATTTGCCCAAATATGGCTCTTATTCTGAAGCTTTCGAAATGGGAAGGTGTGAAGGAATGTAGACTTGATCTTTAGAATGGGGAAAAATGAGGCAACCATTAAGGGGAAACTTTCAGAAAAGATGATTCAGTGGAGGACTGCATGAGAAACAAACTCAAAAATAATCCCATCTTGATTTTGCTTTATATAAGATGAGGCAGACAGAAACTCTTGACAAGATTTCAAGATTCTGTCACTCCACCCTACAATAATAAAGAACATTCCTGCCATGCCTATTTCTTGACCCCGCCACCTTGAAAGGAAGGAAAAAGAAGAATGAATCAGCAAGTGGAAAGAAAGGATGTCCATAATTTATTTTGATTAGCACACTATCCCTCACTGACAAAAGACCCAGCCCAGCTGCATAAGGACCCCATTATTTACTCCTCAAAGAATACTTCTATGAAATATAATGGTTCTCATGCACCTGTGCATGTAGGTAACATATGGAAAAGAAGAAAGGGTAGTTAAACCATGTTGTTAATAAAACCAGAGCCTTTTTAAAAAGAGACTCTAAAGGCATCAACCAGCAATAGCAGTAGCATTTAGACTTATATACCACTTCATAGCTTTACAGCCCTCTCTAGGCAGTTTACAGAGTCATCATATTGCCCACCACAATCTGGGTCCTCATTTTACTGACCTTAGAAGAATGGAAGGCAGAGCCAACCTTGAGCTGGTCAGGATTGAACTCCTGGAATGAGCAGTGAGTTAGCCTGCAGTACTGCATTCTAACCACTGAGCCACCACTGCTCTTTTATACCACGTTGTATCCCAGAATTATCTTTTACTAGATTGCTATCATAATTTATTTCCAAATCACTGATACTGAACCATCCATTGATCTATCCAACCATCATTCTTCCTATCTTTCCCCCAGAAGCTCAAACTGGCTTACATGGGATTGATTCTCCTTTCAATTTGTCCCTGTAACAAAGTCTTATTTTCATACTATTGTTATTATGTTGCATAATTGTTACAATCTAAATACTGCTAGGAAAAATCTTGTCTGTTTGTTTCCTAAAATTGGACAAAAGTAGATCCTAGGGTGACAGTTTTCGAATCAAAGTACCTCAGATGGGCTAACTTAAAGAATATGTCCAAAACCTGGGAACTATTACTGCAGGGGGATTGAAATTTCAAGAATCTTCAGGCCTGGAATCTATTAGCAGCTTTGATTGCTGCAGCACTGCAATGCAAATTTTGCAGTGTTACACTGCCATGCTGTCATAGTCAGCCACATGATTTGTGATGGTCCATGCCAGCTTCCCATAAGCCACATCAATGGGGAAGCTGGCAGGAAGTCAAAGGTTGTTCTCACTACCACTGGGCGTTTCCCCCATCTGTAATGATTCTGTTTATCTGTTTAGTTAAGGAAATATATCTGAAATGATGATCCAACAATTCATGAGTTGTGTAATTTCTAATAAACCATATAGACCACAATTTATAGACTACATTAATGGGTAGCATTATATAAATTAATGAATACATCTTGCATTATAGGATGAGCTAAGAGAGACTAAGTAGCCAAATAAGAGTATCTGAGCGTACAGTAGACTTCATATGGATGTCCACAGTCCAAGTATGATAATACTTATCACACAATGCTGGCTTTCTTTTTTGTTCATTCTATTCCTTGATTTACATTTAAGTGTTCTCTGTACATAAAAATCAAATGACTAATTGATTCCTATCTACTGCAAAGAGCAATATCCTATAACACATTTTTACAACATGGTATTAGTCCTCACGTGAAAAATAGTGATTCCTTCTCTTTAAGTTACATCAATCATCTTCATCATCATCATTTCTGCCAACTGCCCACACCCAGTTACTGATTTCATTTACTGCCATTTAGAAAGTTTTGTTCAAGTGGGACTTTACTTGGTTAACATTCTAAGAGTCATGATGGCCAAGAATTAGTTTTGATTCAAACTGCATCCTATTTCACAAGAGTTATTTCACAGATTTGAAATAAAATGTATCCGTGAAACCAAGGCTGTCTGGAAAAACAAATCTAAACATTTTCAGATTTGATTTTAGTATGTTTTAGTATTTCATGACCTTTCTCATCTGCTCTTAAGACTGATTTGTTCTCTCAAGAGAACTTTTTCTATGGGAACATTGGTTATTCTTGATGAAAAATCTACTTTATCAACATTTCTCCCAGGTTTTGGCAGAAGTATTGGGTGAGGTTAACTGGAGTTGTAATCTAAGCATTTAGCATCAGTTGGACAAGTCTGCTTGAAGCAACTATTGCTGCTTGAGGAATATCAAAATACTGTGGCTGAGTGATCAAGGTTTAGATCTAAATCCTCTAAACTCTGGAAGTATTTAAGGCCATGCTTTGGGTTCAGTTTGCCATAAATACAAAGTTTCAACCTGTACACAATATATTTGATATATCAACTCTAAGTGTGGTGCATTTAACATAACATTAGTATTTTAGCTAAAAACCTGGGTTAATACTCCTTTTAATAATACTGAGAAAATTTAGATCAAGGCAATTACATTTCTAAATTTAAATTATAATTATGACCTACAGTGAAAAGTAACTTTATTACTACCATTACAGATTATTATTGTTATACATAATAAACATTTATTATGTATAACAATAATAAGTTTAAGTTTAAAGTTGACTCTTGAAAAATTGTTTTCAGCTGAAAACTTGTTATTAAAGCAATTCATTTTCAAGATATCAGAAAACAAATAAAATAATATTCCTTTGACAGGATTGTTTTTTAAACAGCATGAATGATTAACTTGATTTAACACAATGACCAATCTTAAACAAAGTACTTTTGTCCAAGAATATTTTATTTGGCAATTTTGGGCTAGAAGTAGCAATCAGTACAAAATTGAAAAGTAGCACATTTAGGCTTCAGCTATCCATCAACTAGGAATAAACAACACATCAAGAAGGCTATCATGCAATGGTGCTTCTCTTTCTCTTCTCATCTTTTTCTCACCCCGTATTTCCTTAGATTTTAAACCCAATTTATACTCAAGCTTTATGTTCAGCATTCTACAATTTTTACTAACTTTACAAATATAATAACACCAACATATTTTCTCTATAATGTAAATGAAAAACATGGCACAATTATAGTTTATCTCTCTCTCAGCCATTGCAGACTTTTGACCAAAAAATGAGAATCCTAACAGAATCCCACAAGTCCCTTCAAACTCCTAATTGCACTTATTTTGGATGAAGTTCAGTCTAGCTCAAGTAATACTATTGACTGAACCTGACTGGTCTTACAAAAAAGCCAGACCCAGTTGGATGTGGTTAGTATTTGAATTAGCAGGAAATCCTAGGCCTGTAAAGTGGACAGGTTTAAAACAAAAATACCCTGGAAGACAGCAGTAGCATATATTTGCCAAACAACTACATGAACACATCCATATAATCACCAGAATTCAATTTCATTCAAAAGAATGTAAAAGTACATCTCAATTGGGGTAACAGGATGTTCTGAAAATTGGAATGAAATAGGATACAGAGCATGATAGGTGTTAAATCTCTTCATTCCTAAATTGGGCATTCCATAATATTATCTTTCAGTGACATTATGGAACTCATAAGCCCACCCAAACATAGCTGTCACTGAAAGGAGCATTTGATTTATCACTCTGTATTCTTCCCCCAATCCCATGTACAGAATCTCTAGAGAAAGTGTTCTGTGATTTCAATTATACACTATAACCTTATGGTGCATGACAGACATAACTGGTTTTGTTGAGGGTTTTAACCATTAATTACTGATCAGCAATATAATATGGCAGGATTTCTATATTACATCTGAGCCTTAGTAACTGAAAAGTACCATCTGATTTTTTTCAAGGTGAATAAATCTACCTACATCACCATTCTGTTTATGGCACGTAAGTCATATGATCTGTTTGCCACAAGTAAACGGAACAGCAAAAACATCTGACATAAAAATTGTGGTCATATTACTAGTATTTACAAGACTAAAAAAACCTGGTATCATCTTACAGTGGTTATCCTTTAAATGTGGCCAGTTAAGGAAGTGGTTATCTCTAAAAGCTCAACATTCTATATACTCTTGAGGAAAAGTCTTTTTTTTTCTTTTTAGGGTAAAGATACTTTTCAGATGCATTAGATTATTAAGAAGATTTGGAAGTTCCACAAATATGAACAAATTTCTTTGAGTTAATTGCCACTAAATATTCAAGTTCTAAAATCCATTTGCCAAACAATGAGATATATTTGTACACTACTCACATCCAAGTTGATGAGCATTACACAATGCTAACTCTAGCACATAATGTTTAAATCTAACTACACTGTAATTATTTACAAATACATATGCTACTAATTAAATTTCTTTCATCAGTGCCAGTTTATTCTCTATTTCTACTGAGAGATACACAAGGGTAGATTTAAAAGAAAAGAAAAATAAACTAAGTAGTATATAATGTATTTATTTTGTTTATTCTATTTGTATGCTGCCAAATCTATTAGGGACTCCTGAATGATTCTAATCACACTCACAGTTCAAATATTCACACTATAAATAACAAGAAAATTAAAAATCCACAGTATAACATAATTAGATCCATACAAGAACTTAGCATCACAAAACAATTTTATGGTGATATTTTGATGAGGCAAATACTGAGCAGCATTAACAAATCAAAAAATAAAAATAAAAATGGAAACAACAGACTAACTTACAAATGCTTCCTAGAAAATCTGTTTGTTAAATAACTTCTGAGACATTGCAACAAACGGAGCCTTGGGTCTAAGGGAAGACTAACCCATAAGGCTGGGCTACAACAGCAAAACAACAACTTCTGGATTCAGCTTCTCTCATTTTTTTAAAGTGATGTGCAAACAAGCTTGTTCCCAGATGAATGTGCTGGATGGGCTGATTCCGGATGGAGAATCACCAATCCATATAAAAAGTCATAGGTCAAAACTAGGACTTTGAACCGTACCCAGAGCTGCTTCGAATAACTATTGGCAACTGATGCAGGGCCTTCTTGTAATAGAACTAAGCTTATGAGAGAATTGCTTTATAAAGCAAGAAAGCTTGAGGAAATCCTTCCTTTTTGAAATATTAAAGCCACCAAGTCTCTTGAGAGGCTCATGCACATAGCTGCTTCAAAGAGTCTCCCTGGTTATCTATGCATGTGCACACGCAGATTTGACTGACTAAATAAATTACTTTGATTTCCAGGACCACCCACTTACATGATGACTCACATGACACTTGTACTAAGAGTAAAACTAAGCAAAGCAAGCTGTGTATGCACAATCCCACAGACAGATAAGCCCATCTTTTGAAGTACCATGCCAGCTTTCCAAAGCAGGTCTGCTTCAGCAAGAGAAGTTTCACTTACGTTAATAAAAGATTTGCACAGCTATTATTCTGCAGGCAGTACCTAGCTATATCAGCAAGGCTTTTTAAATGATGGTAGTATGTCCCTTTCTCTGTCTTTGCCATACCAAAGATTGAATCCATTTCATTATTCAAAATAAAATCTACAGTTTCATCCTGTAGGAAAATGCCAGGCAAAATAATGGGATTCCTTAAGGTTTGCATAGTGTACAAAAGTACAAGAACACAAACATCAGCACTAAATACAAAAAAACTGCCACTGTTCTCTTGAGATACAAGGGAGTATTAGGAAATAGCATGGGTGTGATGTGCAATTGGCATGATTACTCCCTGCCAAGGGAGTCCCCAAGGGTATTTGGAAAGAAGAAGGGGAAAAAGAAACATCATACCCTCCCAAAAAGGCAGAACCAATCTGCAAGCCAACTTATTTTTTCAATTAACTTTCTTTTGCTCATTATTTTATTCTTCAAATCAATTAGCATTAAGAAAAAAAAAGTCGTGAAATGAAGACAAAATATTAAACAATAG
Source organism: Pseudonaja textilis (assembly GCF_049901715.1). Lineage (NCBI taxonomy): Eukaryota > Metazoa > Chordata > Lepidosauria > Squamata > Elapidae > Pseudonaja > Pseudonaja textilis. The sequence goes on from NC_141992.1 coordinate 58,712,683, forward strand.
ACAAAACGGCCCCAGTTCAGTCACAAATAGCTCATGGCCCCAAATAGGAATGTATATCCCTATCCACATCAAAAGATACTTCCAGATGGTTCTGTGATCTGGATGCACTTTCAGAATATCAATATTGGCCATGCATATGAAAGCAGGCAAATTTTTCTTCTTAGGTTGGCTTAACTATTTCAGTCTAAAACAATAGGGTGGGGGAAATACCCTACAAATTAACCCATTTACTCTATTATTAACTTTCTTATTCACTACAACTGCATTTTATTCTCATCAGACAGGAGAGAGAGGAATGCCTCAGATTTTTATAGGAGCAAGGTTCAATGTATGTGAGCTACATTTCACCCACTAGATGAGATTAAAATCTTTGCCAATGAAAATTGTTTAAAAAATAGTTAAGAAATAAATAGGACATGCTGTCCCCTCAGTAATAAGCCCAACACTATAGAGATTTTTTTTTTTTGCTATATCAAGCAATAATCATTTATTTTCTATTAAAGTCCTATAAAATTACCAAATTGCAGTCTAAGGCTATCTCTAAGACATTAGCCAGGTCATAAGACGCTGACATTGATTGTGTAACCTGACACATTAACAATCTTTCCCCTTTTTATTCTTCTTTCCTCTCTTGAGAATCAGAGGTTTTGTAACAGGAAGAGGAACATTGAATTAAATTTCTCAACCGCTTCTCTAGTTTTCATAATGCTGCTTTTCAAACTCGAGTTTGAAATGCTGTAGATTCACTGATCATCTTATCCATGTGGATTACGGGATTTTTCTGAAATATTAAATATTTAAATATGTATAAAAACAGCAAACCTGTCAACGGTGCTCAGAAATAACAAACTGTTTATCACTTTTAGTGGGGAACGAATTATGCATCTATTATAATAAGATATGAACACAACATTCCAAAATCCATTCAATTCATAAATCACATGCTTGGCTAGGCAGCTTGAACATGTAAATCCCAGTCCCAGGTGGGCAGAATCATCCATAAAACTAATTGAATAGGTTATAAATTTGTCTATGAAAATATACTCTAAAAAGTGATTTAGTCGCCATTTAGTTTTGGGATTTGAATGGCATTAAGTTGATGTCATGTTTTAGTTATTAGTTTCAGTATTAGATAATGTTCTATCTGATGTGTGTTTTCTTATAATCTTCCAATAATCTATTCCAAAAAAATTGGTAGGGAGTTGTTTAGGGGAGGGGAAGGATACAGGGGGATGAATATGGACTGTAAAATAGGATGGATAAGCAATGGCTTCTTTAAACAAGGTTGATGGTACAAGCTTGAACAGCCCTTTTCAAAAGGGCTCATAAAAGAAGATGCTTTCATTGACAGATGATATACCCTTTGAAATGATTGAAGACAGATTTACAGAGGCTTCGTTCTTTCCAATCTCTACCTTCCTGCTTTCACTCTAAAATGGATTATGTGACAGCATGTTAAACCAGGCTAACTGACTGGAAGAGGCCTAACATAGCCAGCAGAAGTCAATTAATCCTTTGCTTACACACAGCCTTTCTGAGCCAAGCTAACTTTTATATCCAAACCCCATTCTGTTTCACATTCTACATCACACTTCCACATCTACTGGGAAAGTATGTGAATTAGATGCATGTGGAGTCCAGGCAGGGATGGGTTTTTTTTTTTTTTAATTAAGTTCAAACTTAAAAAGTGTTTCTCCTGAAGCAGGAAAACATTAACGCTTCTTCTCAAATGAATCCAATTTGGAAATCAAGAGAGATGGATTAACATTTCTGACAGATCCCTGGAGAAAGAAAGAAAAAGCACTTCAAAGACCCAAAGGTCAAATCGATGGGAGGATTCTCCTGATCTCCATCCGTAATGGTGATATTGCCATTATTTGACTGCGTTTCTCCAGGGCTGAATTCCAAAATGCCACAGTTAATCAGTTGATATTAGAAGAAAAGGAACATCTCACTCTCAGCATCAGGGCTTCTTAACCCATTCTATTGAGTTGGTGTCATTTACATAAACATCAATGAAGGTTTATTATTCAAACTTGGTTTAAATTCAGCAGGCCAGATAATCTCTATTGCTATAGACAATACTGGAAATTTGAAGAGAAGGTTGATAGATGCTGAAATCTCTTTGTATGGATGACAAATGCCAGAACCACCAGATTACAGACGATTCTGTGTCTAAAGATCTCTTTCTATACAATAATGACCTGAGGAATTGCTTCTGTGGAGTACTGCAACAACGTGCATTTTCTGGAAGTCTTTTCCGGAATGTACGGATTGCATGCATTTTCCAGTTTTCTCTGCTCAAATCTTTCCAAGATCTATTCAATGTTTTAAAAGCTAATTCAGGTGTCTGCCAGGGATCTGATAATTAGCAATTACATTAACTGCCTCTGCTTTTCATCATTCTATTTCAGCTAAATAGAGTTATCCTTTGTATGTTCCTTTGGGGGTGGTGACAAGGCTCAGCCCCATTTTCTTCACAGAGGCCCATGTTACTTGAACCATGTGTCATCGCTTGCTGCCCACTTGAGTGTAGGACTTCCTCTCAGTTGCATTAAGTGAAAAATTGTTCTCAGCAAAGGCTTTTATCTTTCTGAACACAGTCCAGCTAGCCTGGGTTTCTTCAAAAATGTATCCCATCTGCTTCCGATTTGGCCAACAGCAGCTATTCAAGGTAGATGTACTCTTATTTATTTAATTAGGGCCTCATCCCTTGGGATGTTTCTTTTTGCTCTGGTTTTATTATCCCTGCTCTTCATTTCCGGAACATTTTTGAATATCTTTTATGGCATTCAAAAGTGGTCTAATACTACCAATTCCAACTCCTTTTGGTGTCATCTACAAGCAAAACAGTAGAATAAAACCTTCATTTTGACAAATACCCGCAAGCTGATGTTTTGTCAAATGGCGTACAGTATTTTATTTTTAACAGGTTAGGAATTTCAACATCTTTCTGCATTTCAAACTGTGCTTGCCTCAGTGTGTAGCAATTTCTAATATCAATACTTAAAAGTTTGTTTAGAACAGAGTGTCATATTATCTTGGCAAATACATGTTCCCAGTCTTTGTCTGAGAAAATGTTATATATCCAGTTTATAGGGGACATCTAAGAAAGAAACAATGTGAGAAATATTTTTTTCTTTCCCCTTGCATCCAATGAGTGTCCATTACAAATGGGCAGGTAATCTTCAGCCTTTTTGGTAGAAAGGTACATTAGGAATTTTGAAAGCTTGTTATTGGTGCCATAACTGTAATCATATCTTAAGTTTATGGCCAGATAAAATATATTTTGCAATGACTAGAACTATAGAAAGAAAAATCAATTTGTGAGAGATTAGGGAAAAAAATAAATTTGTGGTTTGGATAAATATCTGGGTAAGTTTCCTCAGTGATACAATTTTAAAAAGCTTTGTTTAGTTAAAAAAACATTGTATATTATAAAGTTATTTCTATTTGTCTGTATGTATCAAGATGCAAACTTACTAAGAAAGCTGGAGAGACATGATCATTCTAAAATCTGAGAGACAGTTCCTGAAAAGAATAAAAGTTTATCTTTGCAAATATTTGTATCTATAAAACTGATGCCATTCATGTCTTTTTGTAATCATCCAAGATTTTCTTAACCTGATAACATCTGGATGTTAAACAATATGTTTGAAGAAGACATGAAGAACAAAATCCTATACAATGTTCGTTTATTAAATAGTAAACATCACCAAATTCCATAAATATAAGTAAGCATACATAAATGATGAACTGAATGGCTGAGGGAATTTGGGAAGCTGAAATCCATACAACTTAAATTTGCTGAGGTTGAAAAACATTGGACTACATAATTTGATGTAGTCAAATAAATTATATACTTTTTAATTGAATAATAAAAGAATAACTGCATACTAAGAACGATGAAAGCAGGAATCCTCTTGAATTTGGAAAGTTGCAAGTTACCTATTTTTAGTTCAAGACATTTTTAAAGATTTTGAATCCTGTTGACTTGGCTCATAATGAAAATAAAGCCCCATTAGAGTGTAGTACTGCAGGCTACTTCTGCTGACTGTCGGCTGTCTGCAATTTGGCGGTTCAAATCTCACCAGGCTCAAGGTTGACGCAGTCTTCCATCCTTCTGAAGTGGGTAAAATGAGGACCAATATTGTTGGGGGTAATATGCTGATTCTGAAAACCGCTTAGAGAGGGCTATAAAACACTGTGAAGCAGTATATAAGTCTAAGTACTATTGCTGCTGCTATTAACTTTATTCTGGAATTTTATTTTTGTTATATTATGAAATATATACTGTTTACTGTATTAATATGCTTAAATAAATGACAATAAAGATTATTCCACCCTTTGTTTCAATGGGCAAAATATAATTTTTAAACTTTTATAGTTTTGAATAGGTTAAATATAAGAAACTGATCACATTTTCCTATCATTTATAAACCTGTCCATCAAACAGGTTTACTAAGTGGAATCAAAGGTTTGAAAATATGTATGCATGAGATTGTATACAATATTTTCGGAATGCTCGAAATCTAAAAATGTCTAGAGAATACCTAGCCAACCACTTTACAGTTAAAAATTTATCACACTTTTCACTTCTGCACTGAGGTGGTTTTGTTTGGCAAATGCTTTTAGAGATGCCTGGCAAATTTAAATAGTTTGAATAGTACACTTGGTTGTGGTGAATGATCAATGTTTCTGAAGCCTGGCCAAAAGTATCAGAACTTCTTGAGCCTGGAAAATGGGCCAAAAACATTCTAACACCAATTTCTGAAGCACTTGGAATAGGAAAACATATTCTTGGAATTTGCTGAAGCTTAATGCTGACATCCCAAGCAGGGATTATATTTCTGCATGCTTCCTTTCACACAACTGTTTAACTTTGGATACAATAGCTGTGTACTACCTTTTTCATTATATTCATAAATTTATCCATTTCAGTTGTTCCACCATCACACACAACAGGACACCAATCTCTCCTCTGTTTCATTCTCTTTTCTTATTCTTTAAGCTCTTTCGTTGTTCTCCACTACTTTACTGGTGTCTGAGAATGCTTAGTTGGAGAAGGATGTTCTATACCCACTGAGAAAAAAGAAGGTTGAGTTTGCCAGCAATTCGCTATAACATCGCTAGATACAAGAACACAGAAAGAACATTTTATAAGGCCAATGCTCTCACAATGTAATTTTTGTAATTGTAGCCAACATTTTGGTTTATTTATTTAAAACCTTACCATGATCTTCAGCCCCAAAGCCTTCCAAAATACCTTTTAGATTACAACAAGACTAGAATCGCAGGTTTCTATTCAAACATCTAACAAGTAGCTGTGATCCCAAAAATATCTCACGTGATAACGATTTTTCAATGCTTTGTTGTCAGAGGCTACCCTTCTAGAAATTAAAATATCAGACACTCCTTGCAACTAATCTTATCATTCAGGGGGTGGAGAAACACAACCCAAAAGGCAAGGCAAAAAGAACGGAGAAGGAAAATGAAGGGAGGCAAACTGAATCCTTATTGTTTCAAAGTTCTTCCCATGACCATCTGGAATAGAAACAGGTTGTTTGCTGTTAAAAAAAAACAGGGCTTAGGAGACTACTAAATAATGTCTTGGTGACCTGACCTTCCTCAAAATAATTGCATAACAGCTGGAAGTTATTGGTCCTATAAGCTGTATTTGAAAGTTGCATGCTTCATCAAAAAGTGAAAGAGTGCAGGCATTATTACTATCATCCTGAGCAATAATGTCTTTCTGTTCTTCAGGAAAGAAGAGTTGGTTCTCATGGTCTTTCTGAGTGAGCAGAAGCATCAGTGTAGCTGGATGAATGCAGTTTTCTATAAATGCAGATTTCTATAACTAATGAGGAGAATGAAGGAAGGATCACACCTTTTGTGTGAACTAGTACTGTACCCAGTTTCATGATACATATTTGTCTTTCCATTATTTCTTGTTCTGAGGAAAGAAACCTGGATGAACTAATTAAGAATCAGGGAAACATCACACATTATTCATACATACATACATACATACATACATACATACATACATATAAATTCTTAAGTTTTCACAGGTATTTATATGTATGGTATTCAGCTTTGTTCGGGTATTTTCCCACGTCATTATAGCTGTGCTTTTAAAGTTGTGGCGATGTTTCGGCAGAATCTCATCTGCCATCACCAGGCTTGTGTATTGTGTTCGATGAACACAATACAGAAGCCTGATGATGGCAGATGAGATTCTGCCAAAACATCGCCACAACTTTAAAAGCACAACTATAATGACGTGGGAAAATACCCGAACAAAGCTGAATACGATAGATAGATAGATAGATAGATAGATAGATAGATAGATAGATAGATAGATAGATAGAGAAAAGATCTCAGCAAGCCCCATCTCCAGACATTCCTTCTCTATCTGTAAATGTTCAGGACCACTTCCTTTTAGCAATAGAGAATCCACTGATATTCTGTCTCTAAATTTATTGAACTGTGAAACCAAAATAAATACTGCATAGACATACAATCCACATAAAGTGTATTTGGGGGCTGTATGGGGGTTGGGGAAGAGAACATAGCACATCTGTAAAGAAAAGCATAGCAAATCATAAGTTTTCAAAAGGAGATGGCAGAAACTCAGATTGAAATACACTTGAAAGCAAGGAATGCTGTCTATTCTTTGGAATGGCCATTATCATTGACTATTGACCTACCAATTTCAGGTACTTTCCAGATTTCTTAGACTATAACCCCCATATTTCTCAGTCAATATATCTATCTAGATATTAAGCTCAGAGAAAATTGATTTATTTGATACCAGCATGCTACTTGCTGATTGAATTTTTGGAATCTTTCCCCCCAATACTGGGTTTATTATAGCACGTTGATATTTTCAATATATGTCAACATGCTAAAGTAATCTAACTTAGAAATTAATGCTAATTATTAAATGAATAATGTGTTCATGTGGACTATTTTCTTTGTATTTGTGGACTCAGCCTATGAATGGGCTAGACTAGTAACTTCATTCCTTTGCTTAATTTGGTCTGTAGATCAGAAGCTTTGGCTTATTTCTGGAGGGTGAGACAAATTCATTGTTCTAATAAAATCCTTATTTCTGCGATCAATATCTTCAGGATCTTTTCCTGGAAATTTTTCGGTACATTTCATGCTTACTTTAGCATTTATTTTAAGATATATCCTATTGTTTATCAGGCTCTTAGTTAAAGTTTACTAAATAATGGGTGCTTTTTGAAAAAGTCTGACAGTTTATTATTATAATGAGATAACTTTGTCTTGGTGAAAAATAACTAAAATATAAGATACCTCTTAAGCTGTTGTACTGTAATAATAATTCTACAGCAACATAATGCAAGCATGACTCTCAAACATTTGAATAAATGTTCTGCAAAAGTATGCGTTTATTGATGCTTGTTATGAAAATAATATTATAAATTCATTAAAAAGCAATTATCTTCTGATCATAATCTCTTCATTTTCAAAGGAATCATTATGCTTGTTTACAGGACCAGGTAATTTATGTTTAATTATTTTCTTCAGGCCTGTTGGCATAATTGATTCATAGCTGAAAGAATGCTGATGCTCACAGATTGGGATGACGTAGACATTCCGGAACAGTAAACTAAAGAAAAACGCTAGTGCTGAGTTATTCAAACAGCCAAGGGTGCTCATTGAGTACTGCTAAATAAGTTAGTCTTAAGTGCAGCATTTAATACAATATGCAAATTGGAAAAAGTGACAAATGTACAATAGTAATTTTACTTACTAATTATTGAGTGGGGTGGTCTTTGGTGTTGGTATTGTTACCTAATTTGATGTTACCTAGTTTGGATAATTAAATGTCTGCAAGAAAACAAGTTCAGATAGCACCAAAGGTTCCCCCATTTCAACCCTGAGCTACAAATATTCTCCTTTATTAGTGCTTATTACTAATAAGTCATGGTATCTCAACTACTTAACAGCAAATACTAGGTCTTCTGAGTAAAGAGAAAATCTTAGTAAATTGAACTTGGTAACTTTACCATGGTTCACAAATAAAATAGGCACAGAGGATTTTTTTTTAAATGAAAATATTTTCCCATATTAAATTAAAAAGAATGGGCTTGAGAGCACACAAACATGTACAGTTCCCCAAAAGAAACCCAACAAATGTCCAGAGAGTTGCATTAAAAGATCAGAACACAAAATAACTCAATTTCGTTTAGTAATAACTTTCCAACACTGTATGTTTCAATCTCTGTTTCTGATTTCATTGTACAAATAAGGAATGAAGTTAGACTAGGCTCTTGCCCCAGCTGTCTTGCTAACTTGCAAGTAGCAAAGCGAAGTGTCAGCATCTAGATCTAGAATCATAATTATTTGCAAGAATGATTTTTAATCTCCCTGGAATGGCAGAGAGCATCCAAGGATCTGGTTTCCTACTTGATGAATTAGTATTTAGTGATTGATTATACTCTTAAAATTCCAATGACATTAGAAATAGTATTCTTTTCCCAGCAAAGATGTGAATCTTGGCTGATTTCTGTACTGTATGCTAAAATTAGTACAGGCAATTTTTTAGTAAAATGAAACCTGTTTCAGTGTAATTAAATGGTAATATTGTTCCACAAGAATCAATGATAAGATGATGCCCTGCCCTGCAGATATATAAGTTTTATTTATTAAACTGCCTTTAATCAAAATTTTGTTAATGTAATATATAATTAAATTTGAAAAGAAAATGCAAGAAAGCTATATAACAAAAAAGCTTGAAACTTTATTCAAACATTAAACACTGTATAAGGCCCTGTTAAATCACTACATTTAATTACATACTTAAGAGAGTACAAATTCTACAAATTTGTTTATCTCTAAACTAGGATACCAACAAGAGAGGTATTCTTCAATACTATTTATACTATATACTGTATACTGCACCAATCTTTTGCAGCAAAGTTCCTTAAGAATTAATTGATTTAAATAACTAAAGCATTCTGATTTTAGTGAGGTACATATGTGACTGTGCAGATAAGCTAAGTACCAGAGTAAAAAAGTATTTCTAGTATGTACCACAATAGTTTTACTCAAAGGGTGCCATGGTAACAATTCAAGATGAGATGTTAAACAGACATTTACAAGTTCCTTGCACATTAATGGATTGCTTAAGTACACACTGCTTCTTTTTGAACAGTCTCTCTCGTACGGCAGTGAGAACAATCAACCAATGGAACAGCTTGCCCTCCGAAGTTGTGGGAGTACCATCAGTTGAGACTTTCAAGAAGAGATTGGACTGCCATTTGTCAGAAATGGTGTAGGGTCTCCCGCTTGGGTAGGGGGTTGGACTAGATGACCTACAAGGTCCCTTCCAACTCTGATTATCTGTATCTGTACCTACTAATACCACACTATAAAGCCTTCATAAGACCACACCTAGAGTACTGTATCAGTTTTGGTCACCACATTATAAGAAAGATTTTGAGACTCTAGAAAAAGTACAGAGAAGAGCAACCAGGATGATTAGGGGACTGGAGGCTAAAACATACAACGAACAGTTGCAGGAACTGGGGTTGGCTAGTCTAGTAAAGAGAAGGACCAGGGGAGACATGATAGCGGTCTTCCAATATTTGAGAGGCTGCCACAGGGAAGAAGGGGTCAAGCTATTTTCTAAAGCGCCTGTAGGCCAGACAAGGAACAATGGATGAAAACTAAACAAGGAGAGATTTAATCTGGAAATAAGGAGAAACTTTCTGACAGTGAGAACAATCAACCAATGGAACAGATTGCCCTCCGAAGTTGTGGGAGCGCCATCACTTGACACTTTCTAGAAGAGATTGGACTGCCATTTGTCAGAAATGATGTAGAGTCTCCTGCTAGGGCAGGGGGTTGGACTAGATAACCTACAAGGTCCCTTCCAACTCTGATTATCTGTTAATCTGTCCATTAAAATTGATGAAGTAAAGCACTCCTGGGAGATATAAACAGTTTTGCTGGTGCTTGTAAATCAGTCTGCAATGCAAGTTGTTTTGACCTCCATTGTCCTGACAAGTGTGAAGATAATCTTAGTCACTGATGCTTCAGCTAGCAACTTTCCCTATATTTTGGAGCTAATAATCTGACATTCCATTCATTAAAATGCAAAGCCAGTCAGATAGCTTCTCTAATAATACATTGCTTCTTCACTGCATAGCACATAGCCCAGGTACCTCTCCAAAGACATAAACATAAATAATGTCCCAAAGAAGACAGATTTACACAAATACTAACGAGACTATAAACCACAGTAAGCTAGGTGTCCTAATGGCACACCTGTGTTTTGATATCTGCTGTTAGGCCAGTTATACCAAAAGCAGAAATCTGCCAGATAAGTCTGTGTCAAATTTATCAAAGGAAGGTCAGAAGCAAAGCAGCTAGCTGAAGTCTAGCCAGAACACTACTTATCTTTCTGTGGTCTGCTCTCCAAAATGATTCCCCCACCCACCCACACATATATACAGACTCCAATACCGTGAGGAAGTCAGATTTATTTCCAAAAGTACCCTGGCATTTATCAGGCAAAACTGTTCCTATGACTATCTCCATGCCAGTGAAAGCTTCAGTTCCTAAATTTTTGGATATAAGGCTGTTTTTGTTGGACCATGGTCCTTGTTCTAACCCATCCTCCGGTAAAACCACCAGGCTCAATGTCAGAATAAAACAGAATATTATTATTACGGTTGGTTGCTCAATTGGCCAGATGTTTAGACTGGATTTCATATTTTTTTTCTCTGTCTATCCAGTCCTTTCCCACGTCCTGGGACAGGGTAGATGTGGTTCTTTAATAATATTGAAGGTATCCTTGTAGGATATAAACTGTTCCAAATAAAGCTGCCTTTTGAAATTGTCTGATGGTGATTTTGTCAGTTCCAATGGTCTTCAAGTGGTGTGTCAGATGTTTTGGAATTGCACCCAAGGCATCTATTACTATTGGTACTATCTTTGATTTCTTTTGCCACAGTTGATCTACTTCTCCTTACAGATCTTTGTATCTTGTAATTTTCTTCAGTTATTACTCTTCTCCTCTACTGTCTGCAGGTACACTAATGTCCACTATCCAGACCTTTTTTCTTTTCTTATCAACCACAGTTAAGTCTGGAGTGTTGTATGGTAAATACTTCTCTATATGATTTGTAGAGTCCCAGAGTACTTTAGCTTCTTCATTTCCACCATGCATTTGCCAAGAATTAAATTTGACTCCAAATAGCCTAAAAAACTACCAATTCCTGAAAACAATATTCAGCATTAACCCATACCTGTTTACTTGGTTGATAAATGTTCAAACATTCAACTCTGAGATACCAGTGTAAGAAAGTTTCAAGAAAAACTTTTTTATTTTTATTTTATTTATTTGTCAAGTGATTGTAAGATAACAGATATAAGTATAAACAGAGTTATGAATACATGAAATGGATACATATAAGAAAAATAAAAAAGAAACAATAAGACAGGGACGGTAGGCACATTGGTGCATTTATGCACGCCCCCTATAGACCTCTTAGGAAAGGGGTGAGGTTAATAGTAGACAGTCTAAGGTTAAAGTTTTTGGGGTTTGGGGAAGAAACCACCGAGTCAGGTAGAGTATTCCAGACATTGACCACTCTGTTGCTGAAGTCGTATTTCCTGCAATCAAGTTTGGTGCGATTAACCTTGAGCTTGTATCTAATGTTTGCTCTTGTGTTGTTATGGTTGAAGCTGAAGTATTCATTGACAAGTAGGACATTGCAATGTATGATTTTATATACTGTACTTAGATCAGACCATTTCTGTGGAGAATCATTTTACCAGTATTGATGATACTCTTTTACTCAAGTAAATATTCACACATCCCCAGGATTACTAACACCTCTTTCTGCAGCATTGCAAACACTGGATTGCATCTCTCCATAAAAAAGATTGATCACTACCATCTGCTCAGATTATCTGGATACAGTTCAGCAGAGATACCACTTGGAGGCTCATCTGCTAATGGAGAAAAATCTAGACTTCGCTGGAGTGAATTATTTTATCAGAACCTTTCACAGGCAGGAATTTATATCAATGGTTGGCCATGTTCTTAGCTAACCCAAGATTTAGACTCACTCTGGGAGGAGAGGCAGCTATATCAAAGATTCTTTAGATAGCTGGAAACAATATTTCTGGAATGGGATAAAGGGGCCAAGATATATACTTATAAATTATTGAGTTCTGTGTAAGTAGCCAATTTCTGACATAAGAATCAAGGAAAATTCTCTTTGTTTATCATTGGAGCAAGTTATTCATAAATGTTCAGTTTTATATGGCTTAAGAATTATTACATTTGTACTGTTCCCAAAGAAATAACTTGCACATCAGACAGAAGTCTTAGCTAGCAGATGGAAATGCTGATTGCTGTTGATGATGTGTGCATGCATGCATGTTCCAAGTATGAACATTTTACAAGTGTCTCTCTCTCATACACAACTCATCCATATGCTCAGATTTCGACATGATTACAGTCCGCTGTCAGGAATAAATATTCCAATAAGTTGTTATCAGGGGTGGGATCTGACTGGTGTAAATACCGTTTCGGTGATTTTAGATTTTGCGCGCATGTGTATATCATCATCATCTAGCTGCCTGGACAGCTGAGGAGCATTGCACGGGGGTGCGCAGCAGTTGGAAAAGCACTTTTTCCAACCGCAGCTGTGTCATGCAAAGCAGCTGCAGTTGAAAATCCAGGAAATAAAGGTCAGCTAAGAGCTGGGGTGAGTGGGTGGGCCAAAACCAGTTCTATGTATGCTCTCTGTTTGCTGCTTTTCAGAGCAACCGGTTCTACAGAAGTGGACAGAACTGGTAGAATCCCACCCGTGGTTGTTATTGTAGGTTCCAGTGTAAAGGGGATAGGTACTTTTTATGAATTAATTAATTCAGTTCAAGATAGTACATATATTGCAGAATACTTTCTAATAAATCAGACATGCAGTGATTGATCACATGTTGCATTAAGTTATGGTTTTTGAATCATGATGAGACAGATAAGCCGAATTGCCAGTTATACTAAAAGACTAAAAGTACAAAGGAAAAAAGACTCTTTTAAATAAGGCATTAAATTGTGGTCAGGTTTTTTTTTTCTGGTGTTGATTTAAAAGAAAAGAAAGGCATAGGTAAAAAAACAAGGAGCAAATAAAATGAAGCCTAGGATTTTAAATCAGGTGGTTAAAGATCTTTTCATCAACATAAAACAACACAAACTTCTTTGCATGGTCCCACAATTTCAATATATGATTCCATATCAGTTAACATGCTCAACTTTATTTCTTTTTCTATTATCATTTTTATAAACATAGGAATACTGAATCAAACCAGGGCAACTCTAAAAGAAAGCTAAATCAACTGTGACAATGAGCCTTCATTTATATTCATCTATTTATATTTATATTCATCTCTAATCTGCAAAAATCGATAGTAAAGATGAAAAAGAATATTTTGTTGAATTAATTTTATCTTAAGGTCACGTTATATTTATTAAATATTATTTAAAACACTAACCCATTGATTTGTTACATTAGAAGATTACAACTCAGCTGGGTTCACATTAAATTATAAGCCATGACTTTCAAACCACAATAGTTAAGATCACACAAAAATTGCAAGCCAAAACCAAGCAAACCACATAATAGTTTAAAGACTATGAAAGCATATGACATTTTAAATAATTAAAATGCCACAACATTCATTTTTACTGTAATAGTCTAATAGTCTAACACAACTAATCTGCTCCCAACACATTTTAAGAATTATTTCAAAGCAAAACACAATGTGGATTACTATAAAACAATGAACAAAAGCAGAAATGTGTAGCCATGAACCCTAGAGATCTGAAAAATAATGAGTAGTTTTAAATAACGAGAAGACAGTTGTTTATATGTAACAACAAAGAAGGCAGGAGAGAAGGCTAATGCCCTATGGGCAAAAAAAGTGGAATACCTTTGTTGTCTGAGTAAAACATGTATACAATAAGATTGCCCTTTGTGCAAATTTTATTTCTTGTATCAATGTTTTCATCCTTATAACTAAGCTTTTTCAGGAGATACCAGTTATTATCCAGACACATAAGGTTGACCCAGGATTTTTTTTACTACTGATTTACTGAATAATTTGGATTTAGAGTTCATACCATATTACAATGTGATTACCTTGGATCTGGTTTAGCAAATTGGATGTTAATCCGTGATTTCAAAAACAGAAAAAAAGATGTCCTGAACACTACTGACCTGTCATCTTGACATCTACACTAGGTAAAATCAAGCAGCAAATTTATGGGCATTTGGCTAGCATGTCAAAAATCAAACTATGAATTTATGTGATATATGAGCCCAGCTTTTCTACTAACTTTTATAGCACTCAACAGTAAAAATCATGTTTCCCGTACAAGTCTTCATGAAAAATCTGTGGTTTCTTCCCCAAATCCCCAAAACGTTAACCTTAGACTGTCTACTATTGACCTCACCCCTTTCCTAAGAGGTCTGTAGGGGGCGTGCATAAGTGCACCAATGTGCCTACCATCCCTGTCCTATTGTTTCTTTTTATTTTTCTTATATGTATCCATTTCATGTATCCATAACTATGGTTATACTTATACCTGTTATTTTATAATTGCTTGACAAAATAAATAAAATAAATAAAAAATAAAATAAAACTATTTCTGAACTGTCCAGAAATTTTCCACAACTCTGATTTTGTAATAAATTTACACACTGATACACATCACAATTACTTGAAAAAAATCTATCACAAAGTGGTGTTGCTTCAAGTTTTTTATTTATAACTTCAGCATCTGAAATGATCTTTCTACTCTTTAAGTATTTAAAACCTGAAACTTGACTTCTATCCTATATTTAAACTTTCTCTAATGTATAATTCTGATAAAAGATGTATTAAATTAAGGCCATTAGAAAATAAATTCTTGCAAATTCCAAAAAATATAATAGTACAGTAAAAGCAACAGTGTAAGAACTTTCCGCTTAATGAGAGAAACATGGAATGCTATACAAAACCATGGTAATGACATTACTATATCATTATTAACTTCTGTTCCAGAGTTTTCAGTTGTGATCACATGTTTTCCATGACACAACAAGTAAAAAGCTTACTGTGGCCAGACCTTTAGTACTTTTAAAAAAGAATTTGCCCCGAGCTATAGTCAGCTAAGTGTTATAGAGTAGACCATCAACCAGCATATCCTCACAACCAGAGCTGACCCTCATTAGAAACAGGACAAAATCCATATTTTTGACTTTTAGATGAAGCATAAAAAGAGCAAGCTTATGTTAACTCAGTCCATTATTTTCTTAACAGCAACAGTCTTTCGATGAAAATAAAAAGGCAGTTTCTTGAGTCTTCAGCAAATCCTTTCCAGTCTTCCAGCAAATGATAAGTATTTCAGTTCTCATCAGCCAAAAAACAATACAAAGTAATGTTGACTTCCTAACATACCTACAAGGCCAGCTAGAGGAGGCAATCTTAAAATGTGAAGATTTTACTTATGTAAAGTGGCATCAATGTGAAAGGAATGAGGTAATTTGAAAGTAAGACTTTAAGGAGTAATCATATGTGGTCAGATGCACAACCAGATATGTTAGAACTATAACTTCCAAAATTAATGGCTGATCTAACCTGACTAGAATTTCCAGTGGCTTTCCATCTTGCTTCTTGAGTTTGTCATCTAAAGAACTTTAAGCAAGAAAAGCCTATTAAATCCAGGATTTCTATGTAGTCATTCAGCTTTCTTAAAAATGATGTAAGGCTATTCCCTATTTTCTATTCTGCTGAATGTAGAACTGGAAATAACGGTTTATGCCTGATGAAGGAAACCAATGAATAATCCAACATATGTGGCATAGTTTTTCATTCATAATCCTGTGTTCCATCCACATTTGGTTTTATCTGAGATTCAAAATTGTACATTCCTGTTATGATACCCGTCCTGACAAAAAATGGAGGATAACATGCGCAACAGAATTTTCATCCCAGGCAGCCTGAATCTATTTCCTATCTACTCCATCTGGAAGCTCTCAGCATCTGAAACTAATGTTTCAGTTATCTTTAGCACATCCACTGTGCATTTCCTTCCCCTGAAGACCATCTGCAGGGAGATAAGAGGGCTTCTTCATGAAGCTGCTTGGCCACTGTGAGAATAGACTGTTGGACTAGATGGGCCAGAGATCTGATCCAGCAGGGCATTGTTTATGCTTTTATAATCTCTTTCCCTTTTTGCACACAAGAATCATGCCATGGGCCATATATAAAAAGGACAGTAGCATAACACCTGCTTTCTTCAGAATGATACCATTGATTGGATCTTATTATTTTTTAGGTTTGATTTCATAGCAGTTGATGAAAGGACAGTTTATCATTTTCCTGAGTTTGATCTGCCTCATCTGCTTGATAAATCAACCTGAGATTGCCATTAGTTTATGTCATCTTTAAAATACAGCTATACAGTGGTGGTATTCAGCCAGTTCACACCGGATCGGGCAAACTGGTAGCAAGGATTTGGCATGGGTCACCGAACCAAGAGTAAGTTCTGGCTAGCCACGCCCTTGACCCGGTCACCCTCCCCCGATGCTTGCTTCACCCCACCCGCCTACTGTTCACCAACTTTCTTTCTTTTTTCCCTCCAAACAATCAGCTGCGCCAGGATTCTCCTTAGTTCAGCACCCCCCTCCATTTTTTGCCTTCCTGAGCCTCCGAGGAGCCTTATGGGAGCAAAAACGCCCCCCCCCTCGAGGCTCCTCTGAGGCCCAGAATTCCCCAAAAAATGGGTGTGGGAGGGTGGCTGCAAAAAAGCAAAAAAAAAAAAAAAAGGCCACGCCTACTTGGTCACATGGCCTTGGCCACCAAGCCATGCCCACAGAACCGGTAGTAAAAAAAATTTGAATTCCACCACCGCAGCTATTGATTTTCCCCATTGCTATAAATTAAGACTGAGTTTAGGGAAAGAAAAAGACAAGTCATTCCCTTAATAACAGCTAAGGTTTTCTAAAATGGAACAGGCCGGGGATCTAGCATGGAACCCATACAGGGGTGGGATTCTACCGGTTGGGACCGGTTCGGGCAAACCCCTTGCTCCAAAGATTAGCTGGCAGGGAACCACTTCGCTGCGATGGGCATGTGCCCTCCCCCGCTTGCCCCTGTTCTTTCCTGTGTTTTATTCCCTTTTGGAGAGCACAGCTGATTTGTGCGGCAGAGTGATTTGCTGTTTTAGTCACAGGGACTACAGAAGAAGGGAAGTATAAAACCTTTTTCATGCAGATCGCGCAATTACCGAACCGGTGGAATCCCACCTCTGAACCCATGTAATGTCCATTTATGATTCTTGACGAATGTATCTTATTTTTTATGTATACTGAGAGTAGTTGCAGCAAGACAAATTCCTTGTGCGTCCAACCACACTTGGCCAATAAAGAATTCTATTCTATTCTGTTCTATTTTGGATGTAAGCTTTAAGTCTCTTGGGAAATGACCAACTGCTTCCTTTAATCACACAATATTATTCACTTGACCAGGATCTCTATAGCTTACTTTTCTTTGATATAACCTATGGTGCTTTCATTAATGATTTCTAATGCTGCAGGCAAACACACATCTCAGCAATTTTTTTTAAAAAAAGTAAAATCAGGCAGTAAATCTCATTTGTGAACAAATCTAATCTGCATAGCTATCAGTGTCCACTAGATTAGCGAGAGATTTCACACAGAGAAACAGCCATAATCTCTAAATGTAGGAGATTTATAAAAAGGGATTTTGGAGCTTGATCTGTGTAATATTTAAACTACACTGTATTACTGTCCCATTACTATTTTTTAGGCCACTGTGTAGAACATTGTTAGGAAATGAGAGTGCCTAAAATACAGAACTAATGTAGAATGTAAAAGAAATGTTTTTAATATTCATTTCATCTTTTCTATTGTAATAGCTTAGAGGTTGCCAAAAACAGAAAGCAAACAATAATGCAAATTTGTTCTAGAACCTCTTAACCATTTTAGCTCAATTATTTCAGAAGAGGGCAGCAGACAGATATTCTGATCTTACTGAAGCAAACCCGCTAACATGGTGTGCTGTTTTAGTCACAGAAACTGCAGAAGGTGGTAAGCATAAAACCTTTTTGAAATGTGCAGCACGCATTTAAAGAATACTGAGGGTTATGGCTTAACAAGGTTTATATAATCCCAGATTATCCTCCTTTTGGCTTTCTGGTGAGATCATTTAATGAAATTAATGTGAGTTTGCATATTACTGCAATTACCCTTGACTCCCAAGGGAATGAAATTTGGGGAAGTTGAGGCTGCTTCAGTACTATTAGCTGCTGTTGTTGCTGTGACTTGATCATCATTTTCAACATTTTGTGAGTTTCCCAATCAGCCCCACAATCCCTCATTCCCTCCCCCATCCAGCCGCAGCCATTTACCAATTTAACTGGATAACTAACTTTCTTTTTTTTTAACATGAGATACATAGGCCTCATTTAGATCACCGTTCTCAACTGACTGTTTTCCATCTGTGGCCTATATCACTATCCTCCATAGCCAAGGTCAAGTCTTCAACATTTAGCTCGGAAGTCGTTTACTGAACAAGTGTATGGACCTTTTCACTCAGCTTTTCCTTGTTAATTCTTGGTCAGGGAAAACAGCCTTGCTAATTTTATTTAGGTGAGGCAAATCTTTAAAAGATACAGGAGGCCTGAGATATGATGGGAAGGATTTAAGGGGAAGAAAACAGTGTTCTCTGAGTCCCTTTAAATATTCTATATATCTAGTTTGTACCAAGACCTGGATATTAGCAACAATGATGATGGGAGAAACAAATTTTGTTCACTTAGTGAGTTGTCCTCCTACTGCATCCTATCACACTGCAAGGACAATGGGCTTGGCCAGCAATTAATGCTGAGTCAATTTCAGTTACTAACTAAGCAATTTGAGATGCAAACCCATCTGTATCCATTGATAGGCTGTTACCACCATCCTGCAATAGGGCAACTCTAGCCACACTTGTCTATGAACTGCCCACATAAATGCACAAAAGCCCTGTGTAAGAACTGAGTTTTGGCCCATGATGAATAGATCTCTATATTGAGTGGTCTCAAAAACAAGACAGCTGTTTAAAAAGTGAAGTTAGTCAGCAAAACTAGGAAAAGAAGACAGGAAGGAATGCTTGTTTTGGCAAGCCATGCCAGACTTAAGGTCAGTTAATTTTAATACTGTGCTGAAATCTGCCTTCCAATTTCCATAAAATTTTTTGTCCCCCATTGAAAAAAAGGGTTCTGTTTTTCTATCTCATGTTGCAGCTAGTTTAGATTTTCTTTTTACGCCTTACTTTATCAGGTGGCAGGGTTCCCTGATGTTCATGGTTTTTCTTTTTTCTATACCATAATTATGTAGCTTCTCTGATTATTCATGCTTCCTTAATTAAATGAAGTGTTTCACAAGGATAACTCTTCCATGTTTAAAATACATGAAAAGACAATCAGATTAAGCTTTAAGAATAGCACAAGCAATTTCAGTAAAAACCTACAATTTTTATTGCTATAAAAGCAATCTAATTTTCTTCTCTCTCTTACCCAATTTCTGAACAGTATCTTTATTATGGAAGGCCTAAGGCAAAAATGTAAGGTTTATATTTTCTGGCCTTGAAAAACCAAATAAATCCACCTGAAAGCTGTTTTAGTATATGACATCTCAATGAACAAATTTTATGCTTTTATGCTAATGTTCCATAGGAAATCTTGCATATCTTTTCAATGAGGTAGAAGTCCCACTATATAACATCCCATACAATTTCTTTTAAAAAGGATGTAGAACTGTCTTTTAAAGTCACAATAGCAGCTAGAGAAAGGTGATGTAGTCTGTTCATACTTTAAACTATTTTCACTTTTATCTCATTCAAAGTTATCCATAGATTGGTTGGGATTCATACTGATTCACCAAAGTCTTCAACATACAGAGAATATATCTGAGAAGTCTTCCCAACAGCAGCTATGCTGGCTATAGACATCTATAGTCACATATTCATTCATCTCTTGAAAACAGATATATAGGCATAAAGTTCTTCATACTTTGTTTATTCATCAAATTTGATACCCACTCACAGTTCAGGTGACTCTGAGTGGCTTAGATCATGATAAAGCTATAATTATTCAATGATTATAAAAACAGGTTAAAATTACAAAAAATAAACTAAAAGACAGGGCTCTGGAGGGGAGAGGACCCCATGCCAGCCAGGATAGACAGGTTTTAAGTCCTTTCCTGAAGGCTAAGTATTAGAAAGCCATGGCGAAAAAGGTTCTTATCCTGGATCCCATCAGCCAGAATCCCTTGGCTGATCGCATTCATAATAGCCCCCCTTCTTGCTAGCATGAGTGGGGCGGGCTAATCCCATTAGGGAAAGAAAGCTCCATAGATATCCTGGACACATGCCATAAAGATCTTTAAAATTACTAACCAACACCCTGAATTGCACCTAGATGTAGATCAGCAGTCAATGCAGCTTGTATAAGTGGACCCTAGGAGTCTTCAGAACTGTTCATGCTGCTGCATTTTGAACTAATTGTAGCTTCTGAATACTCTTTAAGAGTAGCAATATTAGAGAAGAAAAAGAAATAAAAGGAATGAAAATTAAAAAGGAAGAGTGCAGATGACCTGGTATTTATATTAGAGGACCCACTGGAAACAGCACTTAAATTAATAGAAAAGATAGAAGAATATGGGAAAGTAGCAGGTTTGAAAATAAACAAAGGTAAAACAAAGATATTAAGAAAGAATATGTTAGCCAGACAAAAGAAAGAGTTGGAAAAAGTCTTAGAAATACAGGTCAAAAATATGGTTAAATATTTAGGGATATATATTACACCAAGATGTAGTACACTGAAGGAGGTTAACTATCTTAAACGCAAATAGCAGATTGTGACAGATTTGACAAAATGGGAAAACTTACAACTATCATTGATTGGGAGAATATCCACAATTAAGATGAATGTATTGCCTAGAATTTTATATTTATTCCAGACAATTCCAATTCGACTAGGGAAAGAGTTTTTTGAAGACTTAAATAGAATTGTGTTGAAATGTATTTGGCAGAGTAAGAAAGCGAGAATAAAACTTAAACTGTTACAAGATGCAAGAACAAGAGGAGGGTTTGCTTTGCCTAGCTGGGAGTTATATTATCAATCAACAAATCTGATGTGGGTAAAGGAATGGATAACATTAAGGAACAGTAGATTATTGACTTTAGAAGGGCACAGCTTGCTGCTGGGATGGCATGCCTTCCTCTGATATAAGGGAACTAAAACACAGGGGTATTTTAGAAGACATTACATTAGATAAACACTGTTTTTGAACTGGGAGAGGATAAAAAGACAATACTACTTAAAAATTCCATTATGGATATCTACTATTGAATCTTTTTCTTATCCAATAATATATAAAAAGGAACAAACAGTTAGATATGGGGAGATATTGAATGAAAAGGGTGAACTGAAATTTATGCAAGCGTTGGAAGAACAAGGTGTAAAAATAAATTGGTTTTCATATTTGCAAATACAATCTAGATTTGATAAAGATTTCACAAGGCATCTATGATAAGTTGACTGATTTAGATAAAATTCTGATGGGTACTGATGAAAAGGTAATTAAAAAACTCTATGGATATTTATTAGAATTTAAGTTGGAGGAAGAACAAGTTAAGGAAACGATGATTGCTTGGGAAAATTTTGGATATGGGATTGATTTAGAGAAATGGCAAAATTTGTGGTCTCAAAATTATAAAATGACAATGTCAACTGTATATAAATAAAATTTGTATAAGATGTTTTACAGGTAGCACCTACCCCGGTTGAGAAGTGCGAGAATGTTTAAGAACAAATCAGATAAATGTTGAAAATGTAATCAGATACCTGGTTCATATTACCATATGTGGTGGACATGCTCAGAAGCAAAAAGATATTGGACTAAAATCCACACATGGTTGGAAAAAATGATAAAACAACACATAGACTTTAAACCAGAGATTTTTTTATTGGGAATTATACCAGAAATATACAATAAAGAGGTGAAATATTTGATTGTAAATGTTTTTCCAGTGACTGGAAAAATGAAAACATACCTATTCAGGAGGAAGTTATTAAGAAAATTATGGACTGCTGAAATGAGTAAATTGACATTTGAAATTAGAGAGCAAGAAGATACGCAATTTTATATGATATGGGATTTGTTTTATCAATGTTTGGACAAAAAGCCATGGTAATGTAATAGATTGGATAATTTTGTAATGGAAGTTCAATAGATTGATACAGAATATAATATGGACATATATAACCATTGGATGAAAGTACAATATAAATTTTAAAATAAATAAATAAAAAACAAAAAATAAACAAAAATAAAATAAAATAAAATCTGGAATATCTCATATAAAATGATGGAATAAATAGTTTAGTTATGGATGATTAATAACTGATAAATATATAAGTATATGTTTGACAATGTGAAAATTTCTATAAACTGTGAGTAATGACCATGAAAGAATAGCACAAAAGATTTGTAACCAACTGACACATTGTATGTATATAAAATAGAAGATGGTTTTATGTTTTTATGTTTTGTTTGTATATGTTTGTCTTAAAAATAAAAACTTATATTAAAAAAAGAGTAACTAGTGGAAGTCTTGAGTGGTTCATAAATTTTCTGAATGAGGAAGGGCAGAGATATGCAGGCAGGGGCCATATATACTGGAGACAGGTAGGTCATGAAGGACAGCAGTGCCACCTGATGCAAGGCTACCACTTGGACTTCATTAGTCACACTGTTTGCTCTCCTATTCCATTCTTGATTTATGTCTTTCCCTGCTGTGTTTTGTAGTAGACTATGATATGAGTAAAGTGGTGGCTTCATGAAGTGTTCTGACCCAACCTGGTTCCAAGAGAGCCAACACCAGACAAAGACAGCAGCCCCCACCTTTTAAAGTTTCATCTACAAATTCTGTTTCTTCACAGATAAAAGGCTGCTTCCAACTAATTAGCTCTAACAAGAAAGAGCCTTGCCAAATTGTTTTTCAAGGCTGCCAAAAACCCACAGATAAGAAATAGTTTACAAGAGTTTTCAAATACTAACTATAATGTCCACGAGGCTGAGTTTCAGAGCATCTTTGCCTTCTGCAAAGAACGCTTCTTCAAACCTGGCTTTTATCCTCTTAGGGAGGGGCCATTACCTTGCAGCCTTACTCCTGAGTCACCCAGGCTGCTGTAACTGCTCTCTCCTACGAGCAATCCTGCGTGCATGTGCACTTGGCACAGGCTCCTCAGGAACCTCCTCATCACTGCTGCCAGCCCCCACAATCTCTGAAGACAGCAGTCCTCTCCCTAATGGTCCTGGCCCCTCATCTGAGTCCTTGCTCTCCTCCATCATCCACACCTGCTGCTGGCTAACCACAACATGAAGTAAAGTAGAAAGGACTATATCCTTGACTAAAGAAACTGATTTTTTATATATATAACCAGTTCTACAATTCTAAAGTTCTACAGACTTTCCTATTTGTGCTTGCAGGGAGATCAGAGATGTGTACATAAATGAAGGAGGCAAATAGCCATATCATTGCTCCATAGGCAGTATCTGATTTCTGTAAATAAAAAGCATAACCCTGGAAGAGAGGGAAGAGTCTGAAACTGCACAGTAAATTACTCTGCTGTGTTTTTCATTTCAATAAGTTAAATACACTGGGGACAGACAGAATAGCAATTACAATTACACTACCCATTAGGATGCATTAGATTACATTAACCCAAGACCTCTCGGGTTCCCCACAAAGTTACAAAGGCAGAAAAGCAATTTAATAGCAGTAACTTTAAAATAAAGTATTAGTATTTAGTTGATATGCTATTTATAAACACCTAGGAGGAATCTGGTCTTTTTTAAAGTGCCTGGTGACCAGAGGTGCATTTCAAAAAAAATTACCACCGGTTCGGTGGGCGTGGCTTGGTGGGCATGCTTTGCAAGTGCGGGCGCCAAACGTGCATTTTGCACAGGCACAGAAGCTTTTCGACTCACCTCCTGCAATCCTGCACTCTCCCTGTCACTTCAGCAGCTGACACGCGGCAATCTGCTGTGCCACGCAAAGCAGCTGCGCTCCAAAAGCAGGGAATAAAGGTTAGTATGGGAGCCCAGGTGGTCGGGTGGGCCTAACAGCAGAATGTCAGAGAGAACTGGTTCGGTCTCCACTGCTCATCAGCGCTACCAGCTCGGCAGAACTGGGCCAAACCGCGACTGCTGGTGACCATGCTAACTACTGATAATTAAAATCAAAAGAGAAGGATATGGGTGAGTGAGATAGCTCCCTATGTTAACCATTTTTTTTTTTGCCTGTAGTAAATGGGGAGATGAGTTTGCTTTTAAAGAAAGTGTTTCCCATACATCCTGAAATCCACAAAGGTAATAATATTCTTGGATACACACACACACACAAACCGACTTCAAACTTGAGATTCCAACAAACTGGGCATTAATGCAATTTAACAATATCTAGAGGAAATGCAATTTAACAATATCTAGAGGATGTCACATTGCTCATCCCTGGTCAAAATGAATAAATTTCACTTGGGCAATGAATGCCTGAAACTTACTCAGCACAATCCTCTATACTGTAGGCAATGTTCAGAAAATACTGATTGCTTCCAAGTAACATCTTGCCTTGACTTAGATTTTGTATTTTCTAGTTTAAATTAGTCCCTTTCCATATAAAACTGAGCGTCTAATTGTAGCTCTTACTATGAACCTGAAGAAAAACAAGCCTATATGGCCATATAAATACTAAATTTAATGGATCAAGAAAATTACAGAAAGCAAAGCTACATAGCGGGAGAAAAGGCCTTCCTGTTTATGGAAACATGAAATGCCTAAGTGACACAATGTATGGAATTTTAAGGGGGGAAAGGTTATTGCATTCTTTCAGCAAAATCTTGGCAAATCCAAGAGCAGGCTTGAGATTTTACAAAGCTAGCTAGAAAAACGCCAGGCTGTCATACCAATTTCAGATGGGAAGGGTGATATAAACACAGTGGTTTTTTAAAAAACCTTTAATGCTTGGAGGACCTTGTGGTATAACATGCTCTTTCAAGTGTAGAAGGAAAGCCTTTGGACAATTGGAGTGTCAGCACCAAAGAGAACCACAAGCTTGATCCTCAAATGAGGTAAATGTCAGGAAGTGACCTCTAACAGAACTCATACTGGTTGTAGTTTGTTCCTGATAGTTTCCACTGCATTCCTGCTGGCTGTTTCCAATCTTGCCAAAATACAGACATTATTATCATCTGCATCAGAAAAGGTTAAAAAAAAGTTACACTGAGTAAAATTAAACCGGAAGCTTTTCTAAATTGCTTTTTGTAGGCTGTATGAGTTCAGCAAGGAAGATTGTGCCCTGTGAGGAAGAAACTTTGGCAACGGCTGCTTCAGCTCCAGGAAGTATGTTATCTTCTGATTCTCCTGGGAACACAAACTGGATGACTACGGGTTACTTATGCTAACATAAAGCTCTGCCTACAGTACAACTGGAACTAGTTATACTTATCCTCAAAACTTCAGAGAACTATCTCGCCCTCTAATCTAGAAACAAGCTAAAGTGAACTGAGCTATTATCACATGGTCATGTCTTTTGACAAGGTCAGTGTTAGGTAGAGACAGTTCATTCTAGGTTAAATCTGAGCTGGCAAAGTCCCTCTGTGGTTTTCTCCCTTGTGGAAAGTAGAAAATGAAAGCAGGGTGTGTTGTCCCCATTCTTCAAGTGCATCCCCTTCCAATTATACATTGAGTTATATTATAGCTCCTATACACCAGGAACTATAATACCAGTTCCCATAACCCCTGCACTGTATCACAGCCATGTCTATGTCACAATCACCATTGCATCATGTCATTTTGGCTCATCAGATATTAACATCTAGTGCACATATTAAGAATGAACAACTGTGCTTTCCCCATAGACACAGGGTAGGGAAAGTATAGAGAACCATTTATATCTATATAATTGGGATCAAAGATTCAGAAATAATACATTTGACTCCCAGAATTTGATGCACATGAAATTTCTTAGATATTTTATTCCAGGTAGGTAAATTTTAAGCCATTTATTAGTTATACTGACATTACAGTGCTTAATTATTTTTCTTTCTGAAAAAATTGCCTCAAATTTTGCTTACCTTTGGAAAACTTTCATTTCCACAGCTTTAAAGTAGACTAATTCCTATTAATGAAGTATGGATAAAATATGAAATAGCCAAAACCATTAGCGTGTAATAACCCCTGGAATAAACCAAAAATTCCAAATATTTTAGGAGATATAGTCCTATAATCTGAGGCTTATTGACCGCAGAATCAATGCTAATGCGGAATGCTCAAGGAAATATTGGAAAAGCAAACATTTAATAAAACAATTTCCCAGGATATATACAAAAATTTGTTTCAAGTTTCTTAAGAGATATGAATTTCTCCAAAAGGAAATACTTCCAGTGAATACTTCCATTTTAATGGAAAATTTATCTATTTTCTTATTCATGTTAGTTTCTTTAGTTCCTTTTCATTTCAGTGGAGTTTTAATTTACAATTTAGTTCTCAAACAAAATGTTTAAGCTTGTAGCAAATAGAAATATCTTCACTTTAATTTAACTCTGAAAATGTCAACCTGAAAGTAATATTTAATTGCAAAGGTACCCAAGCAGGATTTTTGAAACATAGCTGTATCCTTTTCTCCCATTTGGCTCTATTGCAGTACATTTTCATGAGTTTTTATTTTATTTGGCTCAATTTGTTTTCATATAAATAAATACTTCTTTAATTTAGCTATTACAAAATTTTAAGATAAAGATCAAAATATAAAGCAAGTCAGTGCTTTCCAGTCTTTCACAAAGCGAACTACTAATCCAAGTAATTATTAGAAGACAAAAATGGATAGCTTTATGTTTCACTTATAATTAGAAACAGTCAAGCAATATAGTATGGCCCTAAACAAGAAAAACATTAAAACCTCAATAAGGTAATAAGAAGATTAAGGAGGGCTATAGTTATAAGTATAAACATGTGATTTACTGCTTAATTGACATATCCCGAATCCCATTTTCATTGCTCCAGATTGATAGTTTAAGCCATCGTTGTATTTCTGAACATACATTACAACTCTAAAATGCTAGACTCTTTTGGAAACAATAAGCAAACATATTTTTAAAAGAGAAACTATATTTTTATTTTGGCAACCATGCTATGGATTAGTTGCAGCATTTTTATGTATCACTACAGTCATTGGACAGCTAGCAAAGAATTATTCCTTTTCTGTTTCAACTGATTCAATATACTCTAAACATTCTCACCCAGATTATTATTTTAGTTGTGTTTTTGTAAGCTGCCCACAATCATTAAGGGAGTGGGTGGGATATATTTTCTAAATAAATACTCATGGATAGATTTTTCCGATATTAATCTGTCCACATTTTAAACATGCCGCTATTCCTAAGGGAATGCTTAAATGTCAGTACATGTTGTATGGAACACATTTAACATATTTAAAATTTTGATACATCATTCCTCCATCCTATAAAAATTCCTATTTAAATAAACAATTTACTTCTTCAGAAGTCTAGACCATATTTCTCTTTTGCATTCTGTGCCCATTAGTTCTGTCCAAAAATTCCAGAAGAAACCATATATTTTACTCTATAAGAATATAACAGTATTTTTTGGCTTTTCAGAAACTAGCAAAAGCAAATCAGACATAATAATTACCACAAAAGGCAGATGTCATATGTTTGTGTGAGGGAGAGGGGGAGGGAGAGAGGGGAGAGGGAGGGAGAGAGAGGGGAAGAGAGATTGAGAAGGAGGAAGGGAGGGAAATAGAGGAGAGGGAGGAAGAAAGAGAGGGAGAGAGAGAAGGAGGGGGAGAGAGAGAGAATGAGAATATTAAAGGCAAAAATTCAAGAAATAAATATTATTGTCCAAGTGAAATTCTTCTTAGGGCTTCCTTCTCTTGGTATAATGCATTATGGTCTATTTATCTATCAACAAAAAAACCCCATTGTTTTCAAAATTACTGATGTTATAGCATTGCTGTTTGCCGGTTTTCTTTTCCATTTCATTCTTACAGATAGTTAGCTAAATTATTTGATGCTGGTGATTCATTGGAAAGCATGCCAAAAAGGTACAATTACATTGACTTTCCAGAGCAACTTGAAGAACACAAATAGCTACAGGAGAACAAGACGGAAAATGTTTGTTTCTTGAATTTCTTTACAGTAATGTTCTATGTTTCTGAGCTTCATTTCCTCTACAAGTCCTTCCTTTGGATGAAATTCAAAAAGGTGGCAAACCATTAATAAACACTGAATCCCAATTTAGAGAAGCGGTATAGAAACATTATTTTAGGAAACACACAATCCACTAACTATAATAATTGATCACAACTATCATATCTCATTTGAGATCTACAATTGGATGCTGTTCTGTACCTCAGAAAAGGGTACATGTTAATAAAGAGATCCATTTTTGTCTTTAAGTTGAATTTCTATCTAAGTTGGAACTGGTACTTACGAATGAACATTTTCCTTCCTTTCATGAACTGCTGAAAACCAGGAAAAGTCAGTATATGAAAAATGCACAGCTTCACTGGTTCACGAAAACATTGTGCAGCTTCAATTCATCAGCTAGAGATAGGAGAACAGCATCCACCAGTTTTAGTAATAGGCAACCCATTCATACATAAGAGTTATTCGTATGTTCAGACATTCTTAACCTGGGAACTGCATCTAATATCTTTTTTAGGACTAAATAAAATCCCACAAAAGAATGTAAGCTTTTAAATTTCAAAACTCTTCACTAAGTAATAGATTGGAGGGAGGGAGAGAGGAAAAATTTATGGTTGATTTCAAAGTCACATTTACAGGTTGATGGGAGCCTTCAGATATATAACTTATTAAGTATAGGCTAGCATTAAATTATTTATTAGATTTATAGATCTAAACTCCAACAATGATACTCTGGTTGGTATAGAGGAAAAACAAATAAAAAATAACCATACAATATTAAAAAGATTATCCAACATATGCATTCAGGATCCCATGTCAAACTGTAGACATGACTGGCTATAAACTGAGGGTGTATACCGGTCTGGTATCTGATTTTTTTTTTTTAATATAAATGATGCTGGACTTCAATGGCTAGATGGCCTAGACATTGATATTTGAACATAGATCTTTTTAACATTTATGTTTTGTTGTGTTCTACTAATCTAGGTTAACTATTAATATATGTATATTGCTAGTCCATATATGATATTCTGTACATTAAATAAATAAATGTATATAATAAGTATACAATTATGTGTAATATATAGAATAATTGTGACTCTGTACAATAATTAAACAATCCAAAGTGGAAAAAGGTGGAAAAAGTTTAAAGTTTGCTGTGAAGAAACCAGAAAGTTAAACAATAAGAAAATGCTGTCTTGAGTTTATTACTTTGAGCTAATCTTATCACTGGAACAGACTATCACTGGATCACTATCTTGGCTGCCACATCTCCAAATACTTTTGTTTGCATTTTATTTTTAAAAAATGAGACAGTTCTGCAAAACAAGAACAAACCACCATGTGCTAGACAATAAACACGATTAACACAAACATTAAAACTGTTAAAAAAGGGGCCTATTAAATCCTTTTGAACATCCCTGTCATTAGTTATGGCACTGGTTTCTGCCAAGCAGCTGTAGCATAAATAGATGTGAGACAAGAAACACAGAGACAAGCTGTTTGGACATTTAAAAAGGAGGCAGAAAAAAGATGCTCCAAGGAGCAGAAATATGACAAATGCAAACTGGCCCTATATTATAACAACAGCCAGTGTCAGCTGGTTTATAGTTATTCATTTTTTATCAGAAGTTATCAGTCATAGATAGAGCTCTAGACCAGGTTCTCCAACCTTGGCAACTTGAAGACTTGTGGACTTCCAGAATTCCTCAGCCAGCAAAGCAAAGCAAAGGAATTCTGGGAGTTGAAGTCCACAAGTCTTCAAGTTGCCAAGATTGGAGACCCCTGCTCTAGACCACTGGACAGAAGGAACAGAAGTGTGAAAATTTACACTAATTTAAATTCTGAATTTATATCAAATTGTCTTTTATTCAGAGTTGAAGGAAGCTCCAGTAAGGACATTCTTGAAGAAATCTAGTTCATAAATTTAGATCAAGTATGTGAAATGGCTGTAGAAATCACAAAGTTACAATGACTGGTTTGTTTTGGACAAAGGGTGGCTATTATGGATTTCTGTTGTACTGTCAGCCACTATACATCTAAGGTTTCAAGTTTGAACTTCTCCCTATGCCTTTCAATCTATGATATTTAGAGAATTAAAATATCACCGATGTTTAGATGATGGTTACTCTTGCCTATCATTTCCATCCAATTAACTGAGAGTAACTCAGTTCAAAGGTGACAATATATATATATAGCTGTATCAAGTAACAGCAATATCATGAAGAAGAAGGATGAGAAGCTGGAGAAGTACCAAGGCCTGAAAGAGGAACCAGAGAGGATGTGAAAATAAAGGCCAGTCAGTGGTGGTAGGAACACTCAGTGCTGTTTGCAATACTTTCACGTTTTCAGACAAAAAGTAGATGAGGATTATTCTCCAACCCCTTGGCCTGATTAATCATACATCACGCTTTAAGCAGGATATCAGTGCTGCATTCAATATTTAAAACAATTCTTCAGACTGATAAATAAGCTATAGACTATGTCAGCAGCTAAGAGTTCCAACTGTCCTTTAATATGGTGCATAGTAAACCTGTGCTAAATCAGTTTAGTTTTAGTTTAGTTTACTTTATTGTCATTGCACCTGGTAACAACGAAATCAAACACCATCTTCAGTGTACATCATGACCATGACCACGAAAATAAACATCCTTCATCCTCCACACACTGAACCAAAACCCCCCGACACCGCACCAATACAGCAGAATTCAAAAGAACTACTGCCCTGGGATAGAAGCTGTTTTTCAGCCTATTTGTCCTTGTTTTCATTATTCTGTACCATCTGCCAGATGGTAATAGTTCAAAAAAAGGGTTCCCAGAATGAGATGGATCATTGAGAATATTTTGAACTTCTTAAGGCAGTGGGAGCTATAAAGCTTTTCCAAAGAGGGGAGAGGGCAACCAGTGATTTCTGGGCAATGATGTTAACCCTCTGGAGTGCTTTCCTATCTGCCACTGTGCAATTGGCAAACCATACAGTGGTGCAGTAAGTTAAGATACTCTCTGTGGTGCAGCAGGAGAAGGTCACCAGCAGTTTTTCATTCAGTTATTGTTTTCTGAGAAGTCTCAAGTAGTATAGTCTCTGCTGGGCCCTTTTGACCAGTGCTGCAATGTGAGCACCTCAGGTCAGGTCCTCTTTTAGGGTAACACCCAGAAACTTAAAACTGGCCACTTTCTCCACTACTTACTTAAAAAAGTAGTTGGCTTACTACTTTCACTTAAAGGGGGGAAAGGAAGACGAAGATACAGCGATCACTAGCTTCATTTATAGCTTGGTTTCTTTCTCAGAGAATGCAAACTGTGGTGGGCCCATTACAGAGAGATAAAAAAAAGTAGGAAGCATTACACTCAAATATCTCAGCAGGAAATATACAACCAAGAGGGCTGATGACAATAGTTAAGCTTTTCAAGATGAATTGTTCCAACCTTTGGGAATGTTGGGGAAAAGATTTTTTAAACAATTCCAAACAAAAAAAACCCAAACTATTACAAAATCAAAATAAACAAATTTCATCTATCCATATGAAGACTGAGACCAGACATCCAGAATTCTCTTTAAATAAGAAGAGAGAGCTAGAGGTAAAACACAAAACAAGTCAGGAAGACATGCAAGAAGCAACAACAAATAAGGAAGAATTAGGAAGCTGTTGCCTTGATAAAGACCCAGAGATTCAAAGACTAAGATATAAACCAGATTAAAAAGAATAAAAGAGATGCCAGATAGGGAAACCAGAAGTGGAGTCATGCTACTACCTGAAACAATAATATTGCTCTTTCTTCCAGTTAAGAATCTCAAGAGGCAATCATGTAGAGACTAAGCTTTCAAATGGAATCCTGGCACATTTTGACAAGTGAATACACACAATTATACCTACTTATCATGAAGCCTGGAGGGAGCCAGAGAAGAATGGAGATTCACAGAAGGATGTGTAATTTCCAAGAACTAAAAAACAGAAAGGTGTCCTGTATCTGACTATTACAGTTGTCTGTGTTGAACTCTTCATTTACTCCAGGTTTCTTCTAAATACAGAAAGAAATATGGCTCCCTTCATACTTTTGGAAATGGGTTAAACTAAGAAACAATTTCATCTCAGTTCCAGAGAATTCGATCTGATACTCTTTCATTAAAGCCACTTTGTTATAAAGGCAATATTAGATGAAGTGTAGTAGCTCTCAGGATTAAACATGCATGAATGTCTCAGTCTTGTCACTAGGCAGTTCTACAATTTGACAATTTTGATTTTTATACCAATTCCATTTAAGTTAATCAATAATTTCAGTTTCTATAAGCTCATGTATAAAGCAAATTATTTCATCTTAACTGGCTTGCTGACCTGTCCTACAAACGCCTCCTTGGTGGAATACAATTTGCTTTTTGCTTCATTTTTTAAAGTTACAGTATTCAGCTCCAGAACAAACCTACAAAATCTTCCAGTAACTACAAAGCTGCAGTTTCTCTATTCATTCTCACTTTCCTCATTCCCTTTGCTGACTTTGCATCCTTTGCATAGTGAAACCATTATATGCGCCTAATGTAAAATAAATATTCCTTCTCTATTCTCATGTTTCCACCTATAAAGACCAATGTCTGTTAAAAACATCAAAGGCAGATAAAATGTGCTTCATTGTAGAAAACAAACCAAGGACTATCAGTGTCCGTTGAGACTGTTCAAGCAACAGTGTGCATAATACTAAGGTTTCTCAAAAAATAATCTTGCTTCTCTTTTTCCTCCTCTCTCTTTTCCTCTCTCTCTCTCTCCTTTTCTCTTCTCTCCTAGCCTCCTAGTTCTTCCTATGTTTAAAGCTGCTTAATGTCACATTTTATGAAGGCTGTATCACCCTATGTATTTGTTATGTCCCTGGAACTGAAAGAAGTTCCCACCCAGGTCCGTTTGCGCTGCGGGGGCGGTTGCCCCCTCTCATTGGTTGGTTCTCCCCAGCAGCCAGCTATAAAAGCAGGCTGCGGGGTCCAACCAGTCGCTGATCGCTGCGAGCCAGTTCCAGGCTTGGCTAGCACGCTCAGTCCTTTATTACTCAAATAAAGTATTGTTGCACCATGCCCTGGTTCAGCCTCTCATTTTCCGAACTTAACAGTATTGTCAGATTCCATCTTGAACCAAGAGCTAGCACTGCAACTGGTTATGCCTTACAAAAATGCCATTTGCTACAAGTTTCCAAAATGAATGTTGGAACAAATACATAAATATTTTAAAAAATAATGTAGGCAGTCATGCTTTTAGTGTTTACCTCTCTAATCACCCAGAAATGAAGTGCAGGTTTTTAAAAAACAAAAAAGGTAAAAGGGATTGGGTGGGTTGGCTTCAGGAACTAAATAACAGAAATGACGTCTGGCAATAGAACCCTTTGAGAGATCATTGACTGATGGTCTTACCCAGCTTCTCAATATATGGCCAAGTGTATTTTTTCCACAAGTGATGATATACATTAGACTTGCATGAAGCTGCCACTTGTACCTTTGCCTTGCAAATAACCCATCTGATTGTGTTAATTAATTACATTTTCTCATCAGCCTCAGTTAGCATTTTCTACGTTAAAAGAAGATTTTATCTAAATCATTGCAATGATTACAGATTCCTCAGCTGGAATATTGGGCTGAGAAAAAAAAAAGACTGGTCTAGCAAGCTTTCAGACAACTATAAGATATAGGGTATGCAAATAAAAAACATACCCAAATGTTAAAAACCTGCATTTCTTAATAGATAAATGTTTATTACTCCAAACACAGTCATAGAAAAATAGACTATATATACTGTACTTATCTGTGCACATGCAAATGATATTGTTCTTTTAGAGTTAAAGCATTGGGCTATTTCTATGGACCTAACAGTCACTAATCTGCGCACAAGCACCAAAGCAGAGCAATCACTGCCCAGATTTATATTATATATATAGTCCAAGAGTGGTTTCCTGGGGGGAAAAGAAAAGAAAAGGTGCAGATGATTTTCCAGTAAATTTTATCAGCTGTAGGGAATTTCTGCCAAAGTTCATAATGTCAGTTAGGTTCCAGGATGAAATTTGTAATTCACACTCAGAGAAATAAGGATATGAAGAGCTAAATCAGATAAGTACATCACATTTTGTATATGTAATGTGCACTATATTTATTTGATTATGTATTTTAGTAATTCCTTAAACTATTTCCCATGTCAAAAACAAGTTCAGAGGGCAGAAATATTCATTAGGTTCTATCTCCTTTCTTCCCAATGGACCCAATAGCACAGATTTAATTCCTCTCCTCTTGTTCATTGAAATAAATGGTCCAGCAAAATGGAGTATGTGGAAAAGTATGCTTATATACTTTTAGACTAAGTTTATAGCTGAGATAATATAAATTTTTTTTCATACAGCAATAGGCTGAATTAAACACAGCGCATACAATAAACTTGCTATAATAATTTCAGATTATTTTTCGTAGTGGGTAATCATACCTTACCAATGATAGCAGAGAGAATCATTTTTCCAAATTACTTGTTATGAAGATTGAAAGCTGCCCAGAATCTTCTGGAGTGGGCAACCAGAATAAATTTAATAAAATAAGCATATAAACATACAGAGGGAAGGTTTGGTTCACAATTAGAAGTCCTTCTTTTTGTAATAATTGGATCCACTCAGCTTCCACTCAAGTCCACTATTTGTGATAGGAAAAGTAAGGCACAAAAATCTATCTCTTGATATGTCTGCACAAGAATTTTGGTTCGGATGGTGCTTTTCAATCTAGGAGATGTGATTGGTTAGGTTAAAAGATTTGATATGTTCAGAGATCTCTCCTTTTGGAAAATATAAGTGCCAGCTTTCCGGACTGGTAATGCCACTAGGCTGACTGAAGCAGTAGCTTCAGATGGGAAATATACAATTAGTCTCTTGGCTCCCATTCAAAGTTACAACAGACCCTGAAAATAGGACTTTCTATATGGATTTGAAGTTTCAACATCTGTTGCCCCCGCCCCCAAGACATATGGCTCAGCAATCAAACATCCCACAGTCGTATGCAGTTTTGTTGGAAATGTTTACTTCCAGTTTCCCTCAAACAATAGTGTTTACTTCCAGTTTCCCTCAAACAATAGTGTTTACTTCCAGTTTCCCTCAAACAATAGTGTTTGCTTCCAGTTTCATAGCAAACAATAGTTTGCTTAAAGACCATGGAGTTCACTTAGCAGTTATGGTGTTCGCTTTACAACTGCAACTTTCTCTTAATGACCAGCACAAAAAATTATAAAATCAGATGCAGTCACCTGATCACCCACTTTATGATCATTATAACTTACAACCCATATTTTAGATTCAATTGCAGCTGTAAGTCAAAGTCATAGAAAGCAACAGAAAGGTATGATATGAACTACTAGATTTGCCCTTTGCTCCTTTTCTGTCTTCCTGAATTGCAACAGAAGATGTAATTCTTGTCATTAATACTGATTCAGTTGTCCAAGGCTAAGATGTGTCACCAAAAGTCAAAAGACAAGATAGTGTCCTCCATCTGTTCCCCATATAAAATCCATTTTGTTCAGCAAATGAATTTTATCCCCAAAGCGCTAAAGAAATGTTTTTTTCCACCACACGTCTGCCATGTTCCCACATCCGCTATCTCATGAAGTTGCCTCACCCTGCACAATAAGAGGTCTGTTCATGTAAATACGAGCTCAGGTAGACTTTTTTTTTTTTAGACTTTACAGGTAGTCTGTACAGGAATGAAGGTGTTTTTGTCTCCTATTTCTGATGTGGCAAAATGTATCTTGGGCTAGTTGTGTTTGTTCTTTACAAGAACAAGCATGTAAAAAACTCCTGCCCTCAAAACGACACTATAAGGCACTGCATGTCAGAACAACTAGACACAAGGACAGTTTTTTCTCCCATGCCATCGCTCTGCTAAATAAACAAGTTCCCACAACACTGTTGAATTATTTAGTAAGGCTGCATGACTATTATTATTATTCTCATCTTTTCTATTACCTATCTCCTTTTCTACTTATGATTATAACTTGTTGCTTGTATCTTTATGATTTATATTGTTTTATTTAGTTTCCTAGTATGATTTATGTTGATTGCTTATTTAGTATCCTACGACTATCACTAAATGTTCTATCATATGATTTATAATGAATGTTTTTTTATGATGACTATGATCATGATTTATCACTTATAGCTTTATGTACACTGAGAGCTTATGCACCAGAAACAAACTGCTTGTATATCCAATCACATTTGGCCAATAAAGAATTCTATTCTATTCTATTCTATTCTATTCTATTCTATTCTATTCTATTCTATTCTATTCTATTCTATTCTAATTCTAATTCTAATTCTAATTCTAATTCTGTTCTATTTGTAATTTTCCTGTACACATCAACTCAGTCTTTTGCATGAGATGTGAAGCACTAGGAATGAACACGTCTAAGGGCTCATGCACCCTTTTGCAGAGAGACTACCGTTTCCTAGCCTTCATTAGGCACACTTGCAAATATGTTCCATGAAATCCCTGGGCCCACTCTTAGGTCTGCTCAACAGAAACCTTTTGCTGGGTACGGTCTTTTGTTAAACTTTTTTTGAAAGGGATAAGGAGAGGGAAAGAAAAGAAAGGAAGCCAAAGGGCAGATCAAAATATGGTCTATGTGTGTCTACGAATGTTTCCTGCTGCTCAGAGACCCAGCACAAAGGGCCACCCATCAGCCTTTCATTAAATAGCACTTGCAGCCTCTGAAATTGTATCAATGGAGTAATCAGAGCTGCCATGTCTCTGGATCTGATAGAACAGCAGGAGCTGAGCAATGAAGACTGACACAGTTAACAAAGTCACTCTTGCTACTTAATGCCAGGGAAAGAAGCAGAAAAGCAAGGCGACAATGTTT
Organism: Pseudonaja textilis; assembly: GCF_049901715.1. Classification (NCBI taxonomy): domain Eukaryota; kingdom Metazoa; phylum Chordata; class Lepidosauria; order Squamata; family Elapidae; genus Pseudonaja; species Pseudonaja textilis. The sequence goes on from NC_141992.1 coordinate 58,749,871, forward strand.
ATTTGTCTATCTAAGAGTTAAGAAAGGAGGAAGGAGACAGGGTTTAAGTGTGAATTCTGGCAGGCCCTAGACAGAGTCCTTCTTTTACCTCTGGGTTTAATCTAATCCACTGCACTTTGCCATGGATAGAATAATACAATCTAGATAATCAAATTCATGACTTAAACACAATAATAAAGAGAGACTAGGTAGTGTCCTTTGTTTTGCCTCATTCAGTCCATCAGAGTTCTTTCTCACTGAAGGGGAAAGAAACGTATTCCCCATGGAGAAGGATTCAATGGGCAGATTTAAAAATCAAGATGCTAATGTCAAACCCTCGGCAAGGCAATTTTGTTTCATTTTGAAAAATGCAGCAACAGGGTAAAAGGCTTAAACTCCAACTGCAAGAGGATTAAGGATAGCTACAAAGAGCCAGTGATAGGAGATGAAAGAAAGCGGCAAAACGAAAATCAGACAGGAATAAAATAAGCTAAAGGCAAAGGATGGAATGAATATTTCAAAGGTTAAACAAAGCTCCTGGGTTCTCTGAGCCATAGAATAGCATGATGTATTGAAGCTGGTGAAGGGATCCATGGTTGCCCAAAGTTAAGGCTATCATACAAAAAAGAAGGAAGAGAAAGACATAAGTTGTGAGTGATCATTACTCAAAGGCATCAAGAAATATTCTGGCATCCCAGCTAAAAAGTTGATGCAAGACATCAAACCAGAAATAGCAATAGCACTTAGACTTATATACTGCTTCACAGTGCTTTACAGCCCCCTCTAAGCAGTTTACAGAGTCATTCTATTGCCCCCAACAATCTGGATCCTCATTTTACTGACCTCGGAAGGTTGGGATCAGGGGTGGTATGCTACTGGTTTGGCCTGGTTCTACCGAACTGGTAGCTCCAAAGAGCAGCTGAGACCGAACCAGTTTGCTGCAACAATCTTCTGGTCTTCTGTTTGGCCCACCCACCAGCCCAGGCTCTAGGCTGATCTTTATTCCCTGCCTTTTCCACCTCAGCTGCTTTGTGTGGCACAGCTGGGTGCCATGTGTGTCAGCAGGAAAAGGTGAATGCTTACAGGAACCGCTGATTTGTCAACAGTGCACACGCGCACACTGCGTGTGTTTGGTGCACATGTGCAAAATGCGTGCTCACCGAACCAGTTGTAATGCCGGTAGGGTCCCACCCATGGGTGGGAGGCTGAGTCAACCTTGAGCGGATGAGATTCAAACTGCCAAACTGCTGGTAGCTGACAGTCAGCAGAAGTAGCCTGCAATACTGCATTTTAACCACTGAGTCACCACAGCTCATAGATTAGATTATAGATAGAGAAGATTATAAATAGATCGTAGTTAGAGAAGAAAATTACAGATACAAGTGACTAATAGGATAACTCACACTTGTGAGATGGGTTACTGTACATATTTGATAAATACATAAAATCCACCAAGACTATTGCTGCACAACATTTTCTTTTCTTCTTCTTATTTTTAAAAGACGATTTTACAGAAAGAGGCAACTAGACATGGGACATGTATGCACCTAATTAAAAGCAGATGACACTTCTGGGTTTATTATTTTTACCTGTATATGCTCCCAAAGTTACTTAACATCCCATAATCCGGTCAAGGCTGTGGTTTTCCCAGTTATAACAGAAGGCTGAAGAAGCTGGACCATCAGAATGATTGAAGAAAAATTAATGCTTTGAATATGATGTTGGAGAAAACAGTTGATAATACACAAGAAATACACACCATACAATGTTGGTTGAAGTAAAGTCACACCGTTCATAAGAAACACTAACAATGAAGCTAAAGCTTAGATCCAAAATACAAAAATGAGGATAAAGAGGGGACATTCCTGCTCCTTGGAAAAAGTAAAGGTGACTGAAAGAGGCTCATAGCAAACAAGTTAAGTACTATCTTTGATGATCCAACCTGGAGCTTACATGAAATCAAAGAAGCAATTATTGACAGATAAAACAGTGAAATTATATTCCACAGGTCACAAATACTGAAGTCAGAAGTGGCAGAACAAATAAAAAATTACACTGTGAAACTAGGCATGTTCGGAATGTGTAATTCCAGGTGTAAATCCTATGTCTAAAATACAGTAGATCTTCCCCTACCTTCCACACATTCAACAAATTGGGAAACAATTGTAAACTATGAAAAAGAGGGTAAGGATAAATACTAACTGGGCTTCTATAGGAATATGAAGAAGGATGTCCACAGGAGATAATTAAGTCCTGCATTGAAAAGGATCTATTTATGCTCCCATATAATAGGTTTAACTTATATATGTATGTGTATGTGTATATGTATATGTATGTTCCCAGATCCTTCTGTTTTCCTACTTGAAAATATAACACAGATCTCAGGAGTGTTAGGGAGGGAAATATTAATTATTGCTTTCATACTCTTTTCCAATCCTTTCCCTCCCTCCCTTCCTCCCCCCGTCCCCCCTCCAATACAATCCCCCAGCAGGAGAAATAGAGAGAAAGCCCTGCCCTTCCAAGTACCTGCCATGAGCAACTCTTTTGCACCCTGCATGCATTCAGAGCAGCTTAGTAATAGGGAAAATAATAAAAGGAGGAAAACAATCCATGCAATAATGCATTATGGCTGCAAGTCACCTGTATCATGTTTGTTAGGATGTTTTGTGATCCCTCTGAAAATGGACTCACAAAGAGCAGTACCCCTCTATTTGTGAAGCTGAACAATCACGTCCCATTTAAAGGAAAAGAATTATGGACAGCATTGACATCCACAGTGGAAACACAAATAGTATTCGGCATATACATAGAACGCCTAGTCACACTCTCGTACTAATGGAAGACAGATGTCATTTTTATTCACATAATTACGATATATTTTAAATTAGTATCCATGTATTTACATTTGTTTCTGCAAAATTTATATAAATCTTTGTTCATCCCTGCCAATGCCTGGGCTATATAAATGTCTGTCTTAAAATTAACTCAACCCACTATATCGACGCTCACTCTTATTGGTCATTATCTGATGTTAAATAAAAAGCCATCTATCTAAATTTGTTATATCTTGATTTTATTATTTATTTATTTATTTGTTTATTTATTTATTTATTTATGTTTATTTAGCCACCCAACTCCACTGGACTTCAATGTTCCATGTTCCAAAGCAAATCCATATATTCAAGGTTGTTTTAAAACTGCAAAGACTTAAACTGAAATTTCCTCCATCCATAGTTACATTTGAACCACTTGTTCTGACCCAACTGGGTTCCCAAAGAACAAACACAGACAAAGGCAGCAGCCCCCACCTTTTAAGGTTTAATAACAAATTCTGTTCTGAAGGCTTCTTTCCACTAATTAGCTCCGACAAGAAAGAACCTTGCCAAGTTGTTTGTCAAGGCTGCCAACAACCCAGAGATAAGAACTAATTTCCAAATTCTCCAAATATGAACTAAGATGTCCACCAGTTGAGCTTAAGAGCTTCTTTGCTGTCTGCAAAGAACGCTTTTCCAAACCTGGCTTTTATCCTCTTGAGGGAGGGGCCATTACCTTGCAGCCTTACTCCCAAGTCTCCTGTGCTGCTGTAATTGTTCTTTCCTCCAAGCAATCCTCGTGCATGTGCACTTGGCACAGGCTCCTCAGGAACCTCCTCATCACTGCTGCCAGTCCCCACAATCTCTGAAGGCAGCAGTCCACTCCCTGATGGTCCTGGCCCTTTATCAGAGTCCTCGCTCTCCGCAGCCACCTGCATCTGCTGCCGGCTAACCACAACACCACTACAACATGTTGTATATATGTCTGCCCCTGAAGAGCATGCAGAAGCTTCAGTTGGTCTAGCAGCAGTGGGGCAGGTAGTTATGGGCATAACTTGTTTTGGCCAGGTAACACACTACTCCATGAGTTCCACCAGATGCCAATGACTTCTGGGTGCAATTTAAGGTGCTGGTTGAGTTCATTTATTCTTCCACAATAGTAAAATAGCCTCAATCATGCTTGACTCTTTATGACTACATGAACAGTTTTCTACATGAACATAATTTTCTCACTATTAAAGAGTTTTTCAACATCATCTTCTGAATCATTTGCTTGTTAGCTTCTAAACAGACAAAAATCCTCTATACCACCAGCCTCTCTTGATTATTATCTATGGTTCCCAACTTCCCTTGCAAACAATCCTGATAATTATTTACTCCTAGCAAATATGTGCATGTGATATATATTTGTTACACATATGAAATATCAAACAAAGGCCACACTCTGAAAAGAAGGCAGAGCTAAATGAATAAATAAATGTATATTAATTGCTAATAAAACAAAGCAATTTATTTGGAAAGTAAAGTTGATATCCATATTCATATTCATGTACAAACCATTCTGCCACACATACATTTTTCACTGTTGCATACACACACACACACCACAGACTCATAAACATCGAAAGATAGCCGAAATCTGGGCCCAGTCAGGAAGCAGAATCCAATGCAAGCTTATTTTGTAATAAATCCCCTTAATTCCAATGGGACTTGAATAGGATCCTATTAAAATTCTCCCTTGAGCTGAATAGACTATGCCCATATTATATTCTTGGCAGCAACACTGAGTGGTTTTGCTGCTGAAATGTTGGTGTGTTTTTGGCTAAGATTTTCTTCCATATAAAATGAAGTGAAAACTAGAAAAAAGATCCTTGGGATACTGTGCTGTTGTTATTGTTTTTTTCTATTTGCTGCACAAAAGATACAATTCAATTGGGTCTTTTATGTAAGCAAACCAAGGAATGTTTAGAACAAAGTCCCTCTGGGTTCAGATCAGTACACTAAGACATCAGAAACAACTTAATGATGTAAAGGAATTTATTTTGAAAATGTAATTTTCTGTTCAGAATATGTTGTCTTAAACTGGTGCATGGTATGTTTGGCTTTAGCTTAACACAGGAACTCAGCCATTAAGCTTGTAAATCATGGTTTATGTCTTAGCATAAGTGAATTAGGCCACTATGGCTTGTTAAATTTTTACCATAATCTTTGAATCAAAACTTTACATGCCCTCTTCAAATGCTAATGAAGGTTTTGAAAAATTGAAGGCAGACCCAGAACAAAATGAATAAATAAATGTATATTAATTGCGAATAAAACAAAGCAATTTAATTGCAAAGTAAAGATTTTCCTTTGAAACATCTTCAGATTTTTCCAGAAGGCATAAGAATTCAATATTGGATACACTGATATTTTGTAGTATCCCATTTAGTATTTTAGTAGTGTAATATAAAGATGGGAAAGGGGTAAAAAAGCTAAAAAAAACATTTAGGAAAAAGAGCAAACTGCTTGCTCCCTCTTAGAAATTCTTGAAAGGATATGCCTAAGAACATTTCACTACAGCATGTCTTCTGGGACCTTGTTTCCAAATTTTGTAAGTAACACATACTGCAATTAAAGTAATGCTTAAAGCAGGTTAAAAAGAATCCTACTGATGCTCAGAACAGATTCAATGTTGTAAATGATCACAGATGTTGTTCCCATCAACCTAGACATACCACTGGAAAACAAATTCTGGTCAATTTCTAATTTCTACCATTAATACCACTAATTATATGTTTCTTAGAAAAAGGCCCGAGATTCAGGATTTAGAGAGGAAATCTTGTTCATCATAATCCCCTCCTTTCAATTAAGGCCATAACAGTAAAACCAACAGCAGAATTGCTAGACCAAATGATAACATTAGAAATTGCTCCTTTTAAACAATTTGCCAGCTGTGAAGGCCAGCCAATCGGCTCTTAGAATGCGGTACGAAAATGATAGAAAAGACTTTTTAGCTATCTTTTATTTTTATTTTTCTTCTATTGCTGTCAGCAAGACTGTCTGTGGTTTTTTAATGTATCTTTCAGATGCCCGCTTACACATTAATTCTGCTACCATGTCAATTTTACTCCATAAAGGACTTGTAATAAAAACAAAAACACAGCATCCACCTTAGGATGATCTGCATTCATCAGCCAAAGTAAAAACTATCCAGGTATCTTTAAATCTGAAAGACACTGGCTTGTGAATGACAGTAATTGCTCAACTATCCCAAATCAATGAGTCTGGAAGTAATGGATTTATAAAACCAAAGCTCTCTTTTGAGCATTTAATCTTTTCTCCCTTTATTATGAAGAAAAATGCAAAGAAAAGTAAAGGAATAATGATGTGCAGAGTTAAAATCAGACTCTCGGGGAGAAGAAATCTAAACTAGCATTAGTTCTCATCCTGAGAGATTAAAATAGAGCTCATCCTTAGAGCCACAAAAATATGTTATGTAGTTCAGATTTGAAATTTTTCCCACTGTACATTTTTATGAAGGACTTTTAAAAGATTTAAGTACTATTTGACCTGATAGAGATGCCAGCATCATAAGCAGCACTGTGAGTCTCTACTAATTATTGTGAACTTGATTTCAAGTACTGCAGTCTGCATTTAAAATAGAAATCTGAACATTAACTCTTCAATGAAACTGTCACAAATATTTTGTTCACTTTGTAACAAGTAGGCTAAAGAACATAGATTCATCAGTTGCTACTGATTGGTTGGACTTCTTCTAGTCATTTTTTAAAAGTTCTTTTATACATGGAACTAACATTTTGCAATAGATATTCACTGCATACAGATAATCAAATTGATGAACAGATTTGTAATTCCATTAACTACCAGTTCGCACCTATTCGCTAGAACCGGTTGTTAACATTCTAAGCAGTTCGGAGAACCAGTTGTTAGAAGAAATTACTGGCCTAATCCTGTAGGGAAGGCAGGAAGGAAACATTCTGGTGTTGCTTAGAGAAACTGCTTCTCCATTAACCCTTATTACGTTCTTGGCAGGACTAGACTTCCTGTCTCAGGAACCTCTCTGAAGTTTTCTTTCCCTCTTACTTCAATGTGAGTGATATTGAGTTGGCCACGCCCAGCCAATAACATGACCATCAAGCCACACTCACAGAACCAATTGTTAAAAAATTTGAATCCCATCCCTGCTTAACACCCTTCAAATCCTGAAAATATTTATTCTACAGTGCCAATACTAAAACTGTTACTGAAACAGCAAAGCCTATTTTAAACCTTTGCATAGCCCTATTTTCTTGTAATTCCAGAACAGGACAAAAATGGATTTGAATTCCAGATGTAAAAATGCATTTGCTTAGAGGAGAATCTTTGGGATTAGATGGCAAAAATGTACATCATTGGTTGACAGCCCAGCCAACAGTTCATAAGGGAGAATATCTAGCAATATTCCCTCAATGCATTGTTATAACCAATTGAGAAAAAAAAGTTGTGCTTGGAATTAAACCCCTCACTTGAAAAGGATTCCTAATAAGTCTTTTAAGCCAAGGTAGAAAATTTGTGATCTTTCATGCTTTCAGCTTCTATGGACACCAACAATATGGTTAATGGATAAGAAAAATGAGAATCAAATAAGTCTCACCTTCCTTGTTATCAATATACTGTAGACAACCCACTCTAGTCAAGCAAAATCCAAAGGGCATGAATTCCGTACTTCTCCTTTAACAGATAATTATAACATTTTCTAAGAAAAGACCTGACTGTTTTCACACATACTTTTTTCTGTGACTGTATCAAAATTGAAACTATTTGGACAAACAAGGAACCACAAAACAAATCTGTTAGAATATTTTTCCCATTTAATTTCAACCCTGCCATCTATTTTTTTGGCTGGATGATCCACTCATTACATATTTTTAGAGGTGACCTTTGGGAGAGGGGCTTAATGAAAAACAGTGCTCCATCCAAAATCTCATAGACAATGTATTCTTCAGTGAAGCATATAAAGCCCATTACCTAGATCAAGAGATAAATCTAGATTGTGAGCACAACGGATGTCTAATGATGTTGGTTTTGCTGTAAAGGAAGAGCAGCCGTAATTTTACAATCCATATTTTAATGCCATAAACACATATACATGCAACACAAAAATGAATTAACATCATAGCATTTACTATAAACAATATTATCACACACACACAAAATGAATATAGATTGGTTATAAGGAAACACAACCCTTATGAATGCCCAAAATAATGCATTTCTTTTGACTCATATATACTGCAGTATACATATATAACATACAGATAACATCTACATTTAGAAATAGAAAACAAGACTGTATCAGCATTCTTTGGTAGAGAATGTAAGGCCTTTCCAAATACAATTAGGAACTGCATTCTTTCAGGAGCACTCCAGCATTTTACATAACTATAAAAACAGCAAATATCCTGTATTGAAGATTCACTCCTGTCTGTATGTTCTCTGAAGGAATTCAACTGAGCTTATTGCTTATTAGATGTGTATAGAATTGCACTGGATTCCATACATTCTTATTCCATACATCCCTTTAAAACAGGTACTGGGGTAACTGTGAGACCATGTGGGCCCAGAAGCAATGGAAGAAAGGCTCAGATGCAACATGCAACAGCTGGAAGCAACCCACTACTGGATCCAGATGAGTTTGACGAAATATAAAGCATCTGTCTTTCCACAGAATGCATGGGGTGCTAAGGAGCTTTCTATCTTGGCATGGAGCAGATCCAGGCTAAATGGCTGTATTTTTCTCTCCCCTGTGTGTCATTAACATGTATAGTGACATCATTTCAGACAATTTTCTGTAGCTTCTCACTGTTGCACGTAAAGCATCTGACACAATAATCCTGACCTCCAAGACACCAGTATCAATGCTCATTGAAAGACACACCCAGAAAGAGCTAGCTGCCTATCTATTTTATTTGTGTGTGTGTGTGTATGTGTGTGTGTCATATATTACACATCTGATATTCTTTTCAAAACCAAAGCATCATTGCGGCATTGATGTTTTTCCTACCATACCCGATTTCCAGATGCTCCTCAAGGTTATCTTCAAAAATCAATTTTCATATTTAACCATACATGCAAATAATGGAAGAAATCACACTGTAGTTCTATCCTAAACACACATGTCATTCTTGTTTAGAAAAGACATATGTACCAAGGAGGCTTTACATCTGATTCCTAGGTTGTGCAGGTATTCAGTGTTGTTCTAGCACTAGGATTCCATGTTGTAACTTTATTGCAGTTATCACATTATCTAAAGAGGAAAAACAATTATCTGTACTCCCGCAAATCTACATTTCACAGAAGTATTTCATGAAAGTTCATTGAAGAATATACACCTAGGATGCATTAGCCTCTGGCATTAATTCGTTTGGCAGTTTCTGCCTGCCCCAAACTAATGCCAGCTCATTTTAAAGGGAAGACACTCTCTGGAAAATTAAAAGATCTTAGGTCACACACACACAGACACACACACACCGCCCTTACCTGAGAGAAGTTCAGCCCATTCAAAGGGTGACATTGCTCTTCTACTCTCTCCACAGCTCCTGTTCCTTTCTTCATCCTTTCAGCCTCTTGAGCCAAGTGAAGGTCCAACACCGGCACTCCTCGTGAACGGACGTCCGTCTCAGTCAAGGAATTGACCATCAGCATTACCCAGACAGGTCTTTTGCGTTCCCAATTCCCAGCTATGGCGTTGAAAAGGTAATCAGCATAAAGGCCTTTGCCCCTTTGATCCGGAGTCATCCAGTGAGGCAGCATCAACCGGACATACTCAAGATGGCGTTTGAGGCGATGGTAGAGATCCTGGGGGAGCACATCCTGTAAATTCTCTCCATGAGGAAGTAACTGACAGTTGGCCAGGCCTGAGATAGTGGAAGGGTTCGTGAGATCCAGTTCAAAGTACACACTGGAGCTGGCTTGAAAAGCAGCTTTGGAGTTCTGAGGAACAAAATCCCACACCCGTGTGTAAGGAACATGGATGGTGCCAAACAAGTAGGCAGGAGGATCTCTCCGGATTGTCCAGAGGAAAGAGTTCAGGTCTCTTTGCTAAGCAAAAGAAATCAGAAAGGAAACTAATCAGCATCAGGGACAGCGCTGTGAACCAAATATGGGGGGAGAAAGTAAATGACGTAGAGAGGAAATGCAGGTATATACTATGATTATCGCCTATTCTGGATTTATTTGGAGGCTATTGTTTCACATAATACTAACCTACGAGATATTGAAGCAATATCTATTGATATTACCTATGCTATAACATTTCTACTGAATTCAGTAAACATTTTAACAAATGTAAAACGTATCTGTTGCGGAGCAAGTTACAGAGTTAACTCACTTAACTGATATATTATGCCTTAACATCTAATGGACTGTTCTTTGAGATGAAGAGAGCTATAACAACAGAATAGGTTACTGTTTTTGGTACTCTCTAAGCTTGCACTGATGATGTTACCTACTTTGGGTATTGAAATGTCTGCAAGAAAACAACCAAGCTCAGAGAGAACCAAGGACCCCTCATTTCAACCCTGAGCTACAAATATTCTTCTTTATAGGTTACTGTACTTTAAACAGCCTTCTGTTTATGTTTGGAACCACAGAAATACTTTAATACAAGCAAAAATGTGTTCATTGTTATATATGTACATGTTGTTCATTGTTATATATGTACATGTTTGGACAGAACATATATATACCTTAGACACATATATAAAGCTGCACTCAGTGGAACAGATTTATTTTCTTTCAGGTCAGAAATGTATACTTAAGAGATACCTTGTAATAATTCTTTTATCCAGTCTGCATGGGCTTACGGTGCAGAGACATTCTGTAAACCCTTAGCTGATTGTCCCAGAGAGCCATAATCTGTCAGTAATACATACTAATTTTATGTCGCCTGTACTCCTGTCAGAAGCAAGTCTTTTGATCCTAAAGTGGAAGCAAGTGTGTAGTTCCACTGGCTTTCATATAACCTGAGGCAGGAGATGATACAGGTAATAATCACAGTGCTTCTAAAGGTCAAGACAATCCATTCACATGAGTTTTTGCACTCACATGAGTTTTTGCAAATGAGATGCCCCATTTTCTCTAGGATCACAAAACAGTGTATACAGGGTAATTTACTTCTTCAGCCTAGCCTAAATACAACTCTGAGGTAGCTTAGGCTGAGACGCTACAATACAGGTGGCCCAAATCTTCTAATGAAGGACATGGCAGGATGAAGACAGGTCCCAGTTTGGCACTATAACTTATTTAAAGTGGCAGCACAGTGAATAGGTGGCATTCTGCTGTAAATTATGCTACCTTTATTTTACTAAACTATATATCACCGGTAATAAGCCCCTGTTTAAATAAATCCAAATTATGGAGCATGGAAAAGTTGACTGAAGGACCCTAAGAGTTATTCGCATTGCTTCTGCTGAATAAGAGTAGCAGCACACATAAGTATAATCGTACCTATATTATTAGCTATCTGGGTATGGCCTAAACTTTTTTCAGAAGATGCCTGAAAAAAAGATAGGAAAGGCTCCAATGCTTGGCAAGCAGAGGCGGTTATCCGGGAGGAAAAGTCTACCGCTTGACTACAGGATTGCTACCGTTTCCCGGTCAAGCAGCCCAGTGTGCTGGATGCGGCCGAAGGGACTGAACTTCTTATCCAGTTGACTCTTCCAGTCCTGCTTTTCCGGCCAAAGGCAGGGCTCCCCAGAGAGCCCAGCTAGGCCACCTGAGATGGGATGCTGGAGATGCCAGCGCGGCCCAGGACCAAGGCCCGCTTCCCCCAGATCTTAAGGGCCCCAAACGCAAAGTCCAAGCTTGAGGGACTCTGGGAAGAAAGCGTCTGGTTGACGAGGTCCCATCTTCGGGGATCATCCCAAGAGAATTCCGCACGTGGCGCTGCCCGGGCTCTCCTTACTTGGAATGCCCGCCACCCACCCCTCCTCCGCCGCGTGCGCTTCTCCTCTCTCCACTCCTCCCTCCTTCCCTCGCCCAGCTCACCGATCGGGGCAGCTCACATCGCCTTGGGTCCCTTTGCTGTGGCCGCCTCCTGGGCTCGGGTCGAGCCGACGCCGGCAGGGCCCCCCCGAGCACAGCAACGCATATCAGCGCCAGGTGGGGCTGCATCCTCTTCCTTCCCCGGGGACCCGCCTTGCCGGCTGCTTTAAGAGGAACTCTTCGCCGGTCGGCTTGCCTCGGGTGTCTCGATCCCAGCCGGCCAATGTCCCGTCCGCATCTGACAAGTGCAAAAAAAAAAAAAAAAAACGAGAGTTCGCATCCGCTGCCCTGGTTGGCGGGACGGCGGGGGTGGGGGGGAGGAGGAGGAGGGGAAGGGGCCGTATTAAATGGTCCCGCAAGGATGGTTCGCGGGCCCTCGGCGATACTGATCCTGAGCGTCGACCATGCTCGAGGAGCGAATGTAACTTCAGAGGAGATTCGTTTTATGCTGGCCGAGAGTTACTGAGGGTTTGCCCCGTCTTCTATTTTTCCCTTGGCGCTTCGAAGGAAAGAGGTGGGAAAAGAAAGTGATCTCTCTCTCTCTCTCCCTCTTTCCCTGAGAAAGGGGGGTGGGGGACGGCGGAGGTAGCGGGGATCCTAGTTTTTCGATGGCGTTAGATGTAGGGAAAATGGTATTTGAACAGGCACGGGAAGGCGGGCACTACTGTGGATGTCATCATGTCGGTTTCACACACGCACGCTCACACAGCTAGGAAAAGCCAGGAGGCGGGGGTGGGGAGGCGAACCACCACACTCTCATCACTTTACCGCGACTTCCAAAACTTTTCCAAACTTTTTCTTTCCCGTCCCGCGTGTGAAAGGCAAGCAAGATACAGCTGCCGCCGCCAGAGGGCGCTTGGCTCACAAACAAAGCTCGGCCGGCTCTCAGAGGAGGGGTGGCGGTGGAAATCTTCCTCGCTCTCACTCACATATATCTATATCTATAAAAAGAGGGAGGGAGGAAGGGAAGGGGACATCATTCGAAAGACAAACGATCAAAGGGCTAATTTAAACATTTCCTTGTCTTAAGTGCACCTTTTCTTTTTCTGAGTAGCGACTGTATCGGCAGCAATTCCTTCCTTTGTTTTACTGTTCCCAAGATGAGCTCTTGTGGTTTTTTTTTTTTTTTTTTTTCCTAATAGATTTCCAACCCGAGAAACGAAGGCCAGGAGAACTTCGAAAGCCTCTGGGCGCGATCCCTCATACGCCTCCAGCCTTCACAACCTTTCCCTCTTGGGCTTCGTCTCCCATCATCCTTAGCCGTCACTCTTTGGGAGAGGGAGAGGGTTGTGGAACTGCATTCAAACACATCTGCGAGACATCATACTGGCCTATGCTAAAAAGCGGGTGGTTGGGTGGTTGGAGGACCTTCTAATTCTATCAAAGCATTCCAAGTCAAGGCTTGGTTCAGAAGAACAACCTAATGGTTCCAGGTTTAGGTTGAAACAAAATTTGGAATTGGGGGATGGGTGGGAGTGTGAGACAAGGCTGATGTGAATAATCTCTTAATTCCCCCCCCCCCTGGCTTAGCAGACCTCAGAAGTGCAGCTGTCTCCATCTTCCAAGCATTGTCAGAAATGGTGTAGGGTCTCCTGCTTAGAGGGTTAGGGGAATTGGACTAGATGACCTACAAGGACTAAAACATATGAAGAACAGTTACAGAAACTCTTTAGTCTAGTAAAGAGAAGGACCAGGGGAGACATGATAGTGGTCTTCCAATATTTGAGGGGCTGCCACAGAAAGGAGGGGGTCAAGCTATTTTCTAAAGCACCTGAAGGCCAGACAAGGAATAATGGATGGAAACTGAACAAGGAGAGATTTAACCTGGAAATAAGGAAAAACTTTCTGACAGTGAGAACAAGCAACCAATGGAACAGCTTGCCCTGGGAATTTGTGGGAGCGCCATCACTTGAGACTTTCAAGGAGAGATTGGACTGCCAATGTCAGAAATGGTGTCAGGTCTCCTGCTTGGGCAGGGGTTGGACTACACATACATCCCTTCCAACTCTTATTATCTGTTATCTGTTATGGTCCCTTCTGACTCTGATTATCTGTATCTACCTTCTTTTCCATACCTTTTGTGGTCTTAGCTTTTTCTTCCCTCAATGACAATTGTGTACAAAATGTGTATATATGTATGGATGTATGTGTATATGTTCATGTTTGTTTGTGTGTTTGTATGTATGTGTATATATACATATACACACACACACGTATGTAAGTATGTATGTGTGTATATTTGTGTTGGACACAAGATCATGCAAAACTAATTCCATACTCAGTGCGGTGGATGTTTTGCACATCCCCAGTCTAACCTATGTTCTGTACAAATATTTATTCCACAATGAAAACTACTAGTCAGTATAATGCTGGTGTACTTTTCATTTGCCAGGATCCTAAAGAACACAAATAGGATCTTTCCAGCACAATGTTCCTTCAGAATGCAAACAAATGGATCCCTTCTGCAGGTGGAGATCCCGCATGTCAAGGATAAGTCTAGTCTGGAGCCTTTCATTGTGTTATAATTACAGTGTTGATATCTGGGAATACATAGAGTGGATTAATGAAGGCTTGACATTCCGAAAACAATCCAGATTATTTTCCTTGGATCCTTTTTCTATTTTCCAGACAAGAAAGCAATATCAGAGAGTACTATATAAAGAAAAATGAAACTCAAAAGAATCAAAGGCTTATCAAAGACATTCCACAGATGAGAGGTGTAAAAAGACATTGTCACGAATTCTGCAGTTGTGTCTCTAATCATTTCTGTCTAGGGAAACAATTGTAGAATGTGTGGCCAAGCTATTTAATCATTAATATCAGTGTGCTTTTAAAATGCTTGGTAATGATAGATAGCCTTGCAAATTTAGCTCATCTATTATTGGATGTTATACCATTAATTACTCTGGTATTTGCCTGTTCTGTTTGCTTCCCTTTTAATCTCTTGGACATTGTCTCCTTTAATTTGTAATGGATTTGCTGACTAGGAAGTATGAGAATTTACTTCCACATGTCTGGAATGCACTGATACAGTATGTGGAAAGCCATGCTGAACAGGTTGGTTAACATACTTTCAGTGTGACTGTCGTTAATTTTTATTTGCATCTCTGGGTTAATTAAAGACACTTATCTGGAATTCTCCTCCTGAAGTGCAAACCAGAACAATATTATTAACAAAACGTGTAATATATATCACCCTTTCAAATGCCTTTACAAAGCTCAAAGCATTTTGCACAAATTTCTAACTGCAATGTATTATTAACATCGAGAGAAATACAGCCATGCAGACTTGAGGAGTACTCCTTAAATTAAAGATCAGATAATTCGCAACTTTTCTTTGCAGCCCTATTATCCACCCATAAAGTCTTCTTCAGGCAGAAAACCTCTAGGCTCACCTTTCAGGAAGAGGTCAGTTATCATTATCACCTTTCCAAACTGACAGCTGCCTGTCACCTAGAAGCACAAGCATGGAGAAATTCCATATAGTCTTCTTTGTAGATCAGGATTCATAATTACACTCTGTAGCCCAAGGCATCTATAGAAATGTCAAAAAATTCAAGATGGTGACCACAGTTGTACAGTCAAAGGCCTGCCCCTTTTCCATGCATTGTACATCAAACAGACTTAAAAGGGACAGAATTTCAATTTCACAGTCAATTTCTGGCTGATTAAAAAGTACCAACTGGCTTAAAATGTATTGATTCATAAGAAATGTGCTAGGAACAGCTGAGATAGCTCCTACTACCTTTGGGAACACTTTGACCATTACTTTCCACATCCTCTTTAGTTCAGATCCTGGTACTTCTCTCTCTACTCCTTTTTGCTGATGTTGCTGTTGTCATTTCGTGCTGCTACCTTCCGATCCTTATCTGTTACCCACCAGATCTTAGCCCCATTATTCTTCACAATCTTCTATGGACTCTTTCATCTGGACTTGAGAGTCTAACTATACACTTTGCAGATGTTCCTGTATACCAAGTACCTATTTGGTCTATCTGGTCATGCTGTTCTGTGTATGTTGTTTCTGAGTGTATGTTACACCCTATTGTTACACTATCTCAGGGCTCTCTGCATGGTCTGCACCTCAGATCCTGTCTAGTGTGGTAGACACCCATTTCTATGGACCTGGAATTAGTGCTTGTTCTTCTTGCTGTTCTCTGTGCTGTCTTTCAGTTCAGGTCTTTCTGGCCATTGGTAGGGTTTCCCAATGTTCGTCAACTCATCTACTGTTGATGGTACATCCTATGCAGAGTCTTGTTTTGCCATGGCATTTCCTCGGCTTGATCTTTTGTGTCTGATGCCCAAGCATTTCTCAGCAGTTTCCTTTGGGTGCCATCTTACTGATGTATCCCTTAATACTCTGTATCTGTATCTATCTATACATATATTATATGCACTGTTATTTGCAAAATTCTTTGATATTTTCACCCATCATTTCCTCCCTTTCACTCATGATCCAAGCATTATCTTTTCTTTTACGAAAATAATTTGAACCTGGTGGGGCAGGATGATTGGCTATTTCCTGGTGTGGAGCTTACTACACTAGAGGAGGCAGCAATAATCTCTATAGGGACGGCCATATTAAATCATTCCTGGACTTGCTGCTTACTGTAATAGAAGGTAATTATATTAATGTTCTTAGAAAAAGAAAAGCTGTGATTTTTGTGAATAAATGGTACATTAATATCTAATATTTCAAGCTCATTTTATTTAAGGTTTGTAACTATTTCTGTGGCCAAGAAAGACATAATGTACAATTCAACTGATAGATTAAGCCAATAGTTAAAGTGACTGTTCAGTGACAAAAATTAAATAACTGAAAATGAAATGTCCTAGAGAATTTAACTTGTCTTTGTTTGGCAACAAAAATATGATATAATTGGTTCTAGTTATATCTTGTTGAGGGTGGGGATCTAGAACTTGGGGAGGGCTCTTCTGAGAAGAATAATCCCATCCCTATCTTCTATATAACTGCTGTATAGAAGGCCTAATATACATTGGGTGTTTCCAGGTATGAGAGACCAGAAAAGGTTACCACTGAAGTAACATTACATGATAACATTCTTGTACTCAAAGAAGTAATTGCAGATACAAATCCTTGAGGAATCTTTCTTTTGGTGTCCTTTCCATTATCCTTATGTTAACTGGATTATCTTCCGATGGGTTATTTACTCTTATTAGAAGGTCAGCTCGGTATTTTTATGTGTGGCCTTTTCTCTGAAGCACCTTTAAACGAATGCTCAACATGTAAGTGGTCGAATCTATTGAGCATGACTTACAGCATTGGTTCAGTGCCATATGATTACTTAATTTCTCAATCTTTCCTTCCTTTTTCCTACTAACCTTATTAGGCAAGTCTGTTAATGTATACTATATTTATTAAAACCATGTAAATGGACTTTCTGCGGCAGGACCAAAATCTGGGCCCCTGAAACAAAGGGCTTTGGCTGCCAGTTACAAAATCTGAACATTGTCTAATGCCACCTAAAGCCCTTGTTTAGCAGACATTCATTAAAAGCTTTGTCTCTACCTTCAGATGATAAAAAGCCTGCCAAAGTTAACAAGCACTCCAGAAAAAAAAATATGTTGGGGGAAAAAAGGAATGAAAAGGAAGGTTATCACTGATGCTTGTGAAGTGTCAAATATTTGAACAATTTACAAAACAAATAGTTGCTTCTCAACTGGGCTCTAGAAATAACAATGAAAGAAAATGTGAAGAATTTATATGGAGCTGAAAATCCTATCATTATTATTATTTTATTTCCCTAGATTATTTCACACACCAAGGAACTGATCCAAATATGTTTGGTTGGTGTTTCACAGATCAACCATCTTTTAAGAAGATAAATATTTAAACTTACTCTTTATTTGGGGAATCCTGGTATGGATATTCAGTGTTTTGAGTAGATGTTGATTATTTGGTAGAAAGAGACACTGTTGTTTAAATAAATTTAGCTGAGCAGTGGCATTAAAAGCAAGTTCCAACTGGACCAACTTTCATAATGCCCTTCCACAGCTCAGTTTTATACTAAACTACCTTACTTCCAACATTATAGGTGCTTTGTTATTAGCTTAAACTTTCCCATAAACCTTCACAAGAAAGTTTTAAGTTGGAAAAAGATAGGCAGATTGTTAATTTCCAAAAGGAGAACCAAATAAATTCAGCAACCCACCTAATTTGCTAATTTTGCTAATCCCGTTTCAATTCTGAAATGAATTGAAAGAAATAATGATGCTTTAAGCCATAGAATTTTGCATTCTCAAAAATAAATTTAAAAAAATAAATAAAATAAAGCTAACTTTGCCTTTTCTTGGAAAGGCCATAGCTGTGCAAACAAAGCTCACTGCTTTTTAAGGCCACATAAAAGAAGGAGAAACGGGAATCAGATGGTGCAACAGCTGTATAACTCTTCTGCTTCAATGGAATGGCAGGTTTTCATGGGCGAGTGGGAATTTCAAGCCGGTTCTAAATCATGGAAATTGGAGAACACAATTTGTCTACCATCTATAATGACATCTCACACCTAGGAAAGAAACTCTCATTTCAGATAGATGACTTTTGCAAAGACTTTCCTTCTCTAAGAGCAAGGAAATTAATTATTTTTCTGGGATTTTTTTTTGCCCTATGTCTGTCTCTGCTGATCAGTTCCATATGTAACTGCACTTCATCCAGCACTTCCCAACAAGCTGTAGCGATGTAATAATCAGCTTCTAATGTCAATATTTATTTATTTTTTTGAAAAACCCAAACTTTTAACTCCGTTGTGCTGATATTTTGAAATGTGTAATGGTCTATCTACTACTACAGTTGTAAATAAAAATGATTTGGAGTCGTTATAAAGAATAATATTATTCCAATAACTTGAATTGGTAGGGTTAGTCATAAACAAAATAGAGATCTGCTCATAAACAATGAAAAGTTAACAATATGGTATGTCACACAGTCATGTGTCCCTGTAGTTTTAATTCATTGAATGTAAACTCTTCAGGCATTAAATTTAAACTCTAGGTCTCTAAAAATTTTGCTCAAAAAGACCCTAGAGAGATCTAAATTTGCCCTTTAAAAATACATATTGAAAGTCTGTTTGGTAAATCAAATGCATGGATATAACAACAATTAGTTTGTCTTATCCTTGCGTTTTCAAGTGTGCTAATCTAAAGAGCTGTGAAGGTAGTCCTCCACTTATGACCACAATTGAGACTGGAATTTCCATCATAAGTCATTGCAATCATAAGTCAAGTGAGAGCCAATTTTACAACAAATTTTATGGTGGTCATTAAGTGAATTCAGCTTCTCCAATGGATGTTTTTTGCTGGTAATCAGTAAAAAAGATTGTAAATCAGGTGAGCACAGGATACTGCAAGCTGTTGTAAATGTGAGCTGGTTTCCAAGCACCTCACTTGTGATTATGTGACCAGGGAGTTGGTGCAGCAGTCATAAGTGCAAAAACAACATCATAACTCACTTTTTCCAAAACCATTGAAACTTTAGGCCATCATTAAACTAACAATTTTAAGTCGAAGACTAACTGTGAAGCATGGCCATAACAGAAATAAAGTTGAATGCATTTAAAAGGACACCAGAAATGAGAACAGCTGGATTAAATTTTATAGGACACTACCTATATATTATCATAATTATAACTATACCTTATGGAAACAATGTAGCACAATCCTGTAATACAGACAACCTGTTTGTTATTCAACAATATTATTCAACCTCTTCATGAATAAATACTGTTCTTGATACCACTTTTTCTATCAGAATGTATTTTGTTGAATCATTTTTGAATCATTTCATTTCATTCTTTGAATCATTTGGGGGGGTGACCAAAGTACAACACAATGCTAGGGGAAAAAAGTGTACTAATATAATTCAAGTGGAAAATTTGGATGTATCTGGCTTAATAATTAAAGATAGGGAGGCTTGTGAAAACAAGTAGCTGTGTGTAACAGGTATGACTACCATAGCTTTTGATTTGTATTAGTAGGCAAGTAGTACCAGATTATCTCCCCCAAAGAACCTAGGGCAGTTTCATACATGAATTTACTACATCGGAAGCATGTCAGTACTATTTGGCACCACGCATGTAAATTTACATTTTTGGAAAACAACCTTAAACTTATTACACCATTGGAAGTATCTTTGTAATGACTTGTTAAGTTTCATTTTGTAGAGAACTGAGAAACTTTATTTCAGAACACCCCCACTCTATGTATACAAAGACTATGGATTTAAGTCCAATGTTAACTACATGGCTTGAGAATAACCTTTAGGAAAGCATTAGCACTGTTATGCAAATTACATTTGTATAAGAGAATCTGGGCTGGTGTGGAATGGTGATACAAAATGCACTCATCAACTTTGGATGGATTTTTAACTTGTCTTAAAAGATTGATAATAAATAAGTGAAGCTCTATGTGCACACTGAGATGCTTATTGTAATCAGTATTCGGTTTTATTTTTTCATTTATTTTATTGCTAACCACCTTTTCGGATATATCCCCAGAAGACAGTTTCTAATAAAAAATGTTAAAAGCACAAGAACAAACAACAGCTTAGTGCATTCATTAAAGAATATACTTCTATGATTAAGATTTTCCTACTTTCACGCAGTAATCAAGCATTCACTTCCCAACTTTCTTTGCTTTTTACAACGGAAGTAACTGTGCTAACCACAGAGACTGAACATATGAACAATCTGGGCACCTCAAAAGAAAAAAGCACTATGCAAGTACACAAGAATTACAATAACAAAATTAAACCGTAGTTTATTTTCCCCAGCAGAAACTGTTCTGCCAAATTCCTGAGCTAGTTTAGTGAACAAATCTGTTGGTGTTTAACTCTTAACTCACTGTGTAAACAGTGTGCTTTGATAAATTGATGTAAGCATGCACTTATATGCAGTGGATTATATCCAGTAGTGCCATTCTGTGAGTGCAAAGCTCCTGCCATTTGCAAAAACCACATCTTTCCTCTTGCTGAAGTGTCAAATATAATGCTTTGATTTCTTTCAGAGAGGCATAGTTTAAGCTATACTCCAATACATAGTAAGCCATTGTCATACAAACAGTTGCATATGTATTAGTGAAATAATGCTAACACTATTTATTTCTAGCCTAGTAGCTGCAATAAAGGTAGACTAGGAATCTCCGTTGAACATTTGTTTTTATAAGGACTCCTGTCCTTCTCAGAATCCTTTTACATAGCTTTAATAATAGTGAGAAAATCAAAAATTGTGTGTGTGTGTGTGTGTGTGTGTGTGTATGTGTATGGCATTCAGCTCTGTTCGGGTATTTTCCCATGTCATTGTAGTTGTGCGCTTAAAGTTGTAGCAACGTTTCAGCAGAATCTCATCTGCCATCATCAGGCTTCTGTATTGTGTCCGTCTGTGAGTCAGGCCCCCACAGTTGTTTCAGTGTTAAATTTGGGGCAGCCTGTTGCTGTGCCCAAATGTTTTTTTCTTCATCCTGATTGGTTGGGAATCTTGGTCTGTGTTTATTGGGCTTGGAGTTTCCTGTGTTCTGCTTGATTGGTGTTTCTAATATCTTCTGTCTGTTTTGTGGCTCTTTTTGTATCTTGATTGGCTGGCAACATTGTGTTTCTTTATTGGAGGCCTTTTGTGCAGCTTAGCTCCGGGTAAATGGACGGCTATCATTTGTTAGAAAGCTAGGTTTCATTTGGGTGCCTGGTTGGGGTGTGTTTGAGCTGGAGGTATCAGGGGGGATCTGTTTGTGCCCAGATGTTTGCCTGGCTAGTGGTGTGGAGATATTTTTGTTTGTGAGTGCAGGCTTCCAAATGATTGACAGTCTGGTGGAATCATCTCTTCTATTCATGCTTTCATGAATATATATATATATATATATATATATATATATATATATATATATATATATATATATGTTTTCTGAGGTTCATGGTATTTGTATGTGGATCTTTGGTTGTTCGGGTTTCTCCGCGTAGATTCAAAGTGTCTAGGCAACGTTTGATGAAGTCTCATTCATCATCATCAGGCCTCTGTCTTTGGCTCTTGCTTTTCAGAGTGATGTGAGGTTGACCTCACATCACTCTGAAAAGCAAGAGCCAAAGACAGAGGCCTGATGATGATGAATGAGACTTCATCGAAACGCTGCCTAGACACTTTGAATCTTACGCGAAGAAAACCCGAACAACCAAAGATCCATATATATATATATATATATATATATATATATATATATATATATATATATATATATATATATTCTTAAGTTTTCACGGTACTTACATGTATGGTATTCTTCAGGTATTTTCCCACGTCATTGTAGTTGTGCTTTTAAAGGTGTAGCAATGTCATCTGCCATCATCAGACTTCTGTATTGTGTTCGTCACTATACAGAAGCCTGATGATGGCAGATGAGATTCTGCTGAAACATTGCTACAACTTTAAAAGCACAACTACAATGACGTGGGAAAATACCCGAACAAAGCTGAATGCCATATATGTGTGTGTATTTCCTTGAATGCAGAAGGGGCATTCTGCCAATACAAATTAAGAAACTAAAACTTTATGTTTTCCTCTCCCTCTCTTTCTTTTCCAATATAAATAAGGTTTGGAATTTAATTTTCTATCCAATTAAAAAGAAGAGGGTTATATATTACTACTTTGCCAGTTAGAAACCACAGTCCAGTTTCCTCAATTTTATAGATGCTTTGCTAGTTTATTACAGAAGCTTTCATTTTCATTAGCAAGGTTTGTTATGAATACTACATAAATAATACGCAGGTGTTTGGTAGTAATTCCCCTGGAGATAACTTTATATTGCTTGATACCTTCTATGTATGTTGAGACAATAGTTCCCAGAATCCTGAAGATAGAAAGTGATTATGAAACAGGGTAGTTGTTTTTCCTTTCTTGATGCTTGCACTGAAGGAGATTTATGGTGATGTAATTCGGTTTTATTTGATCAAAGCCAGCATTTCTTGACAGGCTGTTCCACAAAGCAGCAACACATTGCAACATGAAAGATTTTTGACTGGGTCCGTACTGGGCATTCCTAAATCCAATTGCTTTTTGTTGATCTTGGTCTTAGGAAACAATGTTCAAGATTCCAAACTTAGATGAATATCACCAGAGCTACCTCAATGACTCAGAGAGAGGCTTTGAGGAAGGAAGTATGCAAGTTAACAGATGATTTGCCTCCTTTGGCATAGATTTTTTTTTAAAAAAATGGTTAACAGATACCACAATATTTCTCTTACTGGCTTACAGCCACAGTTTTCTGAAATCCAGCATGAAGTTGGGGTTTAAGATTTGGAATTCAGAACCAATATTTCATTCCCAAAATTACTGCTGATCAGTTAATGGGGAAGGGATGGCAGGAGAACTGCACAGTGCAAACCTAGACTTAGGCAAATCATTAGGTGGGTCCATACTGATAATGGTCTGCACATAATATTATCCCACCTAATGTTAATTCAGTGATGAGCAATCTGTAGCCCAAAGCCAAGCTCCATTTGTGTCACACCCTAAAACCTCAGCATATTTAAATAGGTGTAAAATATTTGTACCCTCCATTTCTATTTTGTCAATAAATAACAACCCTCTAAAAATGAGCTCCAAAATCAGTGGTAGGATTCAAACAAATTTACTACCAGTTCTGTGGGCATGGCTTGGTGGGCATGGCAGGGGAAGGATACTGCAAAATCTCCATCCCCATCCCACTCCTGGGGAAATATTACTGCAAAATCTCCATTCCCTCCCCACACCGCTAACCTGCTTTCCAGCTTCGTTCTCCCATGCAGGGCAACCAAAGAAGACCCAGCCAATCAGCTGGGACTCAAGAGGCAGAGAATAGATGGGGGCGGGGCCAGTCAGAGGTGGCATTTGCCGGTTCTCTGAACTACTCAAAATTTCCGCTACTGGTTTTCCAGAACTAGTCAGAACCTGCTGAATACCACCTCTGTCCAAAATGTTGCCCTACCTCCTTCTAATGACATCATTACATTACCACCATGTCCCTGTGACTCTTAAGAACTGAATTTAAAAGAAAAAGTCCTGTCTGGGACACATAAAGATTACCCTGCACCTGTGCTAAACTATAATGGGTAGGATTATGCAGGTAAAGCTAAGAATGATTTAGTATTATTTATGAACCCAGGGCCGGTATTTCATCTTAATCTGCTCACAAAGGTTGGTAAATAAAATAATAAAATAAAATAGATAAAATAAAATAATAAAATAAGTAATTATTTAACAAAAGTTACGGCAAAAACTTAAAAAGGACTTAAGCCTACATGAATATGGAATTACTGGTTTTTCAAATCGTACCCTATCTCCAACAAATCTTTTTTTCCCCAAGAACATATGCTAACAATAATATAGAATCAACATTTTCCAAATTTCAGCATGGAAATGTATGACATGTCATGTGATATGCAGACTAAAGCGATCATAGATTTGCATGGATTGAAGATGACTGCTGGAAACAAGGAATAAATTAAATAACACAAATTTGGGCTGTCAAGGTTGTTGACAGACAAGGTAAGGAAAGAAGCAGATAATTTACTGCTCAAAGTACATGAAATTTTGAATGACTACTGTTGTAAAAAAAAAAAAAACAATCCAAAAACACACACAAACTCAAAAAGCCAGATAATATTTGAATTTAAGGCTACATCTGCTGGATGACATGTCCTCCTTTTTCCTTGACATCTGGTACTCTATACTAGAGGAAAGAAGAAAAGGCAGAAGAAGAGTTGATATAGTGGTCTGATTCAATAATCAAAAACGTTACTGTTCAAAACATATTGGAAAAAATAGCTATAAAATTATTAGAAATACAGCAAAGATGGTTGCTTCATTTTGTTCTGTTTGTTTTGTTTTAGCAAAGAAAGCTAAATATGATCCCAAGGATCATATTTCTATAAACATGGACATTTGGCTCAACCCAAGTCCAATGGGAAATTTATCCATTTTAGAGTACTAGCACTAACACTACTAGCACAAGGAATATTTTTAGGGTTAAAGTGATTAGTAAGAAGAAAAAGATTTGGTGTTATTATGAAATGAATTGGCTGGATCTTGGAACCATGATCTTGAGCAGCAAACATCATGGTTTGCTTTGGGGAGGCTCCATATTACCCAGATTTCATCACAGACGGCGTTTTTGGAGTCCAGCAGCCTATTTGTGCCAGACAAACAAAGTATTTGCCTTCTGCATTGTTTGTGTTTGATTCCTTCCCAACTGTTGCATCTCAGACTATAAAAGCAACAATCTGGATTGATGAGCTAAATATGTCCAGTCGGACGAACATCAGATGCTAACAAAAACTGGATTTCTTTTTTGGCTTTCCTTAATGGCTTTTTTTTTTTAATATGCCACACTTTTAACCAATATAAATCAAAGATAATGTTAACAAATGCTTCATATTTTCCACTTCCAGTTCCTAGTAAATGGAATCCCAGTAAATATGGACCAAATCAGAGGTAAATGTGTATATTGCTGTATTTTCAAGTATTAATATTTATATTTTATCTTTATCCTACTGATACTTTTTAAATGAGTACATTATAAGATAAAGAAAACTGAACAAGGAAGATGTTAAATATGATAAAACTGCCATTGAATTGTATAAGGGTAATTTAAGTTTGAGGAGTTAGAAATTTTGTCTAAATTACATCAACAATAGAGAGTGTATCTACTGAATTATGGAAATTCTTTACATTTTTTTTTCATTTGCTCATGTACATATATCTTCTTTACCCAGATAGCTATTTTCCCAACTGATATTCAAGGGAATGAGTTTGTTATACCTTAAGCAATTAGCCAATTGCATTTTGGACACTGGAGTTCCACCCTGATGATTGAAATTTAAAGGCTGAGATGTTACTTTTGAGTGTAGTAAAATAATCAAACTGTTCACCCACTGACAGTGGCATATATTTAAGAACCCACATAGAAATAAAACTTTTTCAGATGGAAGAAATTTTCC
The DNA here is from genome assembly GCF_049901715.1 of Pseudonaja textilis. Classification (NCBI taxonomy): domain Eukaryota; kingdom Metazoa; phylum Chordata; class Lepidosauria; order Squamata; family Elapidae; genus Pseudonaja; species Pseudonaja textilis. Next base: position 58,775,665 of record NC_141992.1, read on the forward strand.
CACCCACAGTGCTGGGATGGAAAAAGAAGCTACAAAGAATGTTGCCTTTTATGCAGTTTCTGAAACTGACAGAAACCTCTATAGTTAAGCCAATTAAAAATATTCATAACATAAAATAACAAATAAAAACACAGATAAGGATACATAATTAATCATAAAGAATAATTTTTGTAATGTGATACAGCTAATTGAGATAAATATATGGTGATACATGGTGGAAGATAATTCAGCTCCTGCTGTTTATCCATTTCTGCCTAGTCTTTAAGTACAAAGTGCCCTCTTTTCCTCAGGACAGGGAGCTCCATCCGACTTTTTAATATCATTTCTGCTCCAGAACTCAGCAGCACTGAGTTCCAAGAGCTAGCTGCCCTCACATTTAAACCTAAAGGCCCTTCCTTCCTCCCCTTCCTTCCTTCCTTCCTTCCTTCCTGCCTGCCTGCCTGCCTGCCTTCCTGCCTTCCCCATTTCAGTACAGTCATTGTTGATATACGTTTGGTTATGTCTATCATATTCACCAATGGAAGCACTTCAGGTTAAAGTCTGCTGTCCCTGGCCTTTTTAAAAATGTAGACACCTCAGCTCTCACCCTCTTCATTAATATTACACAAACAAAATGGGTGGCCAAGAGGATGCAACAAATCACTTACCTTGTGGTTGGGCTTGGACTTCACATCAGCCTCAAAGTATGTTAGAGAACCACTCCTTAATATAATTTCATCAAGGGAGTATATATAGCAAGACAAAATAAGAAACAGAAATGATTTGTATATTAGACCAGAATATAGTATATGTACAGAGGCAATCCTTTCCTTTGCACTAGTCATTATAAGTTAATCAAGTAATCTGAAGTTTTTCTCCAGCATGGTAGTTCCAGAGATAAGTAATGAAGTGAGTAGTGAAGAATATAACATGAAGAGTATAACACAGAGCTTGCTATGAGTTGACAAAGGACTCCAAACATTATTAACAAATATAGATGAACACACTATAATTATTTGCCCTCTCGCCAGTGGATTACTACATTCTTTCTAATAGCCTAATTTAAAAATGAACATAAAACATAGGTGAATACCAGAGGTGGTTTTCAGCAGGTTCCGACCAGTTCTGGAAAACCAGTAGCAAAAATGTTGAGTAGTTTGGAGAACCGGCAAATAGCACCTCCGACTGGAGATTTTACAGTATCCTTCCCCTACCATGCCCACCAAGCCACGTCCACAGAATGGTTAGTAAATTTTTTTTGAATCCCATCACTGGTGAATACATTAAACAAGAAAAGAGACAACTGAAAATGGTAAGAACAGACTAGCATTTTTTAAAAACAGTTGGACAGTTGCACTGACAGTGTTTGTCAATATTTATTACTCAAAATGGTAGAAATTGCCCTACTGTAGAAAAAGCCACTTGAATTTTAATATTTATTTCTAAAACAATGTGCTATTTAGAACATTAATATCAACACAGGTAGGTTTCTTTTTAATTTAAAAATTGATAGTAGCTAAAAGTATCATGGGTGCTATAAATACCACTGTACAATGAAACCATTATGCATTAAAAAAAATCAAAGAGTAGAGTAAGAAAACTATAAGTAATTGAGCAATTAAAGTCCAAAGCATAATCTGAGGTGGCTTTTTTAAAAAAAAACAACAACAACCAAACATACACATATAAAACATAAAAACATAAAACCATCTTCCATTTTATATACATACAGTGTGTCAGTTGGTTACATATGTTTTGTGCTATCCTTTTGTAGTAATTTACTCACAACTTATATCAGTCTTCACATTGTCGAACTAACATATGCTTGTATATTTATCAGTCATCCATGACTAAACTATTTATTCCATTGTTTTATATGAGATGTTCCAAGTTTTATCTTAAAATTTGTATTATACTTTCAACCAGTGGTTATATATATCTATATTATGTTTTATATCAGTCTATTAAATTTCTATCACAAAATTATCTAGTCTATTACATTACCCTGCCTTTTTATCCAACCATTGATAAAACAAATCCCATATCATATAAAATTGCTTGTCTTCTTCTTCTCTAATTTCAAATGTCAGTTTACTCATTTCAGCACAGCCCATAATTTTTTGATAAATTCCTCCTGCATAGGTATTTTGTCATTTTTCCAGTTCTTCACAAATACAATTCTAGCCACTGTTAAAATATTTACAATCAAATATTTCAGTTCTTTATTATATATGTCTGGTATGACTCCCAATAAAAAGATCTCTGGTTTAAAGTCTATATGTTGTTTTATCATTTTTTCCAACCATGTGTGGATTTTAGTCCAATATATCTTCATGTCCGAACATGTCCACCACATATGGGAATATGAATCAGGTATCTGATGACATTTCCAGCATTTATCCGATTTATTCTTAAACATTCTCGCAAGTCTCATCGGGGGGTAAGTGCCACCTATACAAATTTTCTTTATATGCAGTTGACATTGTCATTTTATGATTTTTTGCCATTTATCTAGGTCAATCCCATATCCAAAAATTTTCCCCCAAGCAATCATCATTTCTTTGACTTGTTCCTCCTCCAATTAAAATTCTAATAGATGTCCATGAAGTTTTTTAATTACCTTTTCATCAGTACCCATCAAAATTTTATCTAAATCAGTCAACTTGTTGTAAATACTTTCTGCCTTAGAGACTTTATCAAATCTAGATTGTATTTGCAAATATAAAAGCCAATTCATTTTTACACGTTGTTCTTCCAACACTTGCATAGATTTAAGTTCACCCTTTTCATTCAATATCTCCCCATATCTAACTGTTTGTTCCTTTTTATATATTATTAAATAAGAAAAAGCTTCAATAGTTTATATCCATGTTGGAATTTTTAAGTAATATTGTCTTTTTATCTTCTCTCAGTTCAAAAACAATGCCTCACGAATATAATGTCTTCTAAAATACCCCTGTGTTTTAGTTCCCTTATATCAGAGAAAGGCATGCCATCCCAGCAGCAAGTCATGGCCTTCTAAAGTCAATAATCTACAGTTCCTTAGTGTTATCCATTCCTTTACCCACATCAAACTTGTCGCCTGGTAATAGAGCTCCCAACTGGGCAAGGCAAACCCTCCTCTTACTCTTGCATCTTATAACAGTTTTGATTTTATTCTTGCTTTTTTACCCTGCCAAATATATTTCAACACAATTCTATTTAAATCTTCAAAAAACTCTTTCCCTAATCAATTAGGAATTGTCTGGAATAAATATAAAACTCTCAGCAATATATTCATCTTAATTGTGGATATTCTCCCAATCAATGATAGTTGCTCCAATTTCATCAAATCTGTCGCAATCTGCTGTTTGAGTTTAACATAGTTATCTTGCTTCAGCATACTACATCTTGGTGTAATATGAATCCCTAAATAATTAACCTCGTTTGTGACCTGTATTTTTAAAAATTTCTTCAAACTCTTTCTTTCATCTTACTAACATATTCTTTGTTAATATCTTTGTTTTGTCTTTGTTTATTCTCAAACCTGCTACTTTTCCATATTCTTCTATTTTTTTCTATCAATTTGAGTGCTGTTTCCCATGGGTCTTCTAATATAAATACCAGGTCATCTTCAAAAGCTTGCAATTTATACTCCTCCTTTTTAATTTTCATTCCTTTTATTTCTTTTTCTTCTCTGATATTCCTATTCAAGACTTCCAATGTTAACACAAACAGCAGAGGCGACAATGGGCAGCCTTGTCTTGTCGCTTTTCTCATATCTATGGATTCTGTTAATTCTCCATTCACCATCACCTTTGCAGTTTGTTCATGGTATATTGTTTCAATGGCTTGGATAAATTTCTTACCAAAGCCCATTTGTATCAATTGCAGTAAAATAAATCACCAACTCACATTGTCAAAGGCTTTCTGAGCACCTAGAAACATCAAGGCCATTTGCTTCTCAGGATGAGCTTCATAATATTCCAGAATACCCAAAATGATTCTCACATTGTCTTTGATTTGTCTCTTTGGCAGAAATCCATTTTGATCAGTATGAATAAAATTAGTCTTTCTGCCAAAACTGAAGCAAAGATTTTATAGTCTGAGTTCAATAAAGATATAGGTCTATAATTTTTAACTTGCTGTAGGTCTGTACCTTCCTTCGGTATAAGTGTAATGTATGCTTCTGACCATGTTTTTGGTATTTTTTTCTTTAACATAACTTCATTCATAACTTCTAAAAGATGAAAATTGTTATACTTCCTTCTAACATTGTTTCAATGTTTTGGGGTATCTGAGGTAGGTTCGGTAAGATATTGTTTAACTTTTTCTTCTTGAATATTCTCTTGAAAGTACAGCTAGTTTCCCTTGTTTTAGTATACATTCATGTTGTTTTTTTAATATGTACCTCTTGTAAGCAGATTATATCAAATTTTAATTTTTCTAATTTATGAAATACTTTCCTTCTTTTAATAGCCAAATTAAGTCCATTTATGTTAATGGTAATCAATTTTCTTTCATCCAAGTTAAGCTTCATAAGAGGGTTTTATTGCTCTAGTAGATCTCAATTCTCGTTGTTCTCTGGGTTCACACCTACTGCACCTTCTTCTTTTTCTTTTTCAATTACTGCTATACACTCCTCTTGGAACTCAATTAGTGACTCTTCCTTTCTTTCTTCTTCCTCCTTTTCTCTAAAGTATTCTAAGTAGAATAGCTCAGCTTTTCCAACTGTGTCAATTCTGTGCCTTTGTTTCTGCCAAGTGAACAAGAGGCCTTCTGGCATCAGCCAACTGTAGTTTACTCCTCTTTTAAGTAACTCTTTAGTCAAGAATAAATATTCTCTTCTCATCTCTCTTATTCTTCTTGGTATCTATTTCATCACCACAATTTCTTTTTCTTTATATTTTAGTGTTTTCTCTCTCTCCACCTGGAATAGCTGTGTCTTAATAATATTCTTAGTAAATCTAATGTGAACTTCTCTTGGTAATTTATTCCTCATTGCATATCTTGTGTAGACACAAAACACTTCGTCCATCCCATCATCATATTTTCTTTGGTTATTTCTAGTGCTTCTGCCAATATTTCTGCCATTATTTCAGCAAGGTTTTCACCTTTTCCTTCTATATTTTGAAATCTTAGATAAAATTCTGATTTGTCTATTTCCCATCCTAGTGGTTCAAATCTGCCCTTCTCGACATCACTCAAATGAATATCAATATCTCCAATTTTCTTATCTTTTTGTATATCTTCTTCTTCAATTTTTTGAATCTGTCTTTATATTTCATCATCATCTGTTGAATATTTTCCACTTTTTCATCAGTCTTTTCAATTTTTTCCTCAATTTTCTGAATTCGTTGCATAATCATCTGTAATGTCAGTTCCTTCTCTTTCTCTTTTTCTTGTAATATTGTCTGTATAGATCATTGTCCTCCAGATGGTGAGGGAGTTGGTGTTGAAGAAACTGGGGCGGTTGTCTTTCTACTCATCTTGTAATGCTTATCTGTAAAGAAAGAGAGAGAGAAAAGAGGAAAAAAAGAGGGGGGAAAATGAAGGCAAACAATTGCCACTCCAAAGGGAAAAAGGAGAAAGAAAATCTTCAGGCACTTGTATACCTTAATCCAATTAGTTGCAATGGTAGATGTAAAAAGTAAAAAATAAAAAAGGAAAAATATTCTATATGTTCCTCTTAATAAACATAAAGAAAACCAAAATAAAAAGTTTACATTCTAGTTCCTGGTTAAAAAGTTAAAATCCAATTAAAGAGAAAAAAAGAGCTCCACTAGTTGGGGTGGGGGGTGGGGTAGAAAGGGAGGCAAAAGATAAAAATCAATTCTAATATAAAACAAGCCTCTGCCGCCAAATATCCAAGGCTCTTTGATAAATCAGCTAAGAATTTTTCAAGGTCACTTCAATCTTCTTTCTTTCAACTTCAACTCCAGACTCCAGCTATCTGTTCAGAAACGAGCACCTGAATAAACAAACTGCCATGCTCATCTCTATCTTTTCCAATACACAGCTCAGAGTCCTTGATTGTAACACAAACTAATGAAAGAAAAAAGAAACAATGTATCCAAGCCTCTGGGCAGCAGTGCTACTTACTTTCCTTCACTTTCACTTCCCCCTCCTCAATCTACAGCCAGGAACTAAAAAAAAAGTAAAGTCTCCCCCCCCCCTTTTTTTTAAAGGGAGAAAAATAAATCTTAAGTCAAGCAGAAGAATCTTAGTCAAAAAGGGATTTTCAAAATCCCTTTGTTAAAATAAGGGAGAAAGAAATACAAACAAAGATTAAAAGATTAAAAAGTACCAGTCCAGCTTAAAGTTAAACTGCTTTGCCAAATTCAAAGTTGCAATAAAAAGGGAAAAAAGGAAAAAAAAAACTTTCACTTTGACAATTAATCACACCGCTTAAATTCTTTTCTCTTCACTTTTAGTCCACTTTAATTTTTTCAGAGTGTTCTTTCCAAGAAATAATAAGTAAAAGTTCATCTCACCAAACTGACACACTTTCTTTCCAATCTCTTCCATTCCGGAGCTGTCCCAGCTTGGAAGGCTGCCTCTCTGCCGCTAGCAAAAAGGGCTTTTCCTGGATCAACCAGGGACTTTGGGATGTCCCTGGGATTGACAGGATGTGCCCTCCTCAATCACCATCTCTATGGGACGGTTTAGGTCCGGTGGGACCATCCTGCAATGGAGATATCAGCGGCGATCTTGGAGCTTCAAGATCACACGCTGTACTGCTGAGATGCCAGCTCCGCCCCCCCCCCCAACCCGAGGTGGTTTTATGTAACTTTTTCTAAACAACCCTCAGTCTGGAAATGTTATGTATTTGAAGGCCATTTCAAATCTGGATTAAACAATTAAGCACAAAGAACTGTCAGGGTCTTGAAATTATCAATAAGTGCCTAGTGTTGCTGAGCAAGGACAGATCACATTGTTCCATGATATATCACATCATGCCATACATTGTAGTTGTGTTGAGGATGATTTATAAACTGGCTTCTAAATTTGCAAATGAAGGGCTATTTAGGGCAATGCCAGTATCCTCGTGCTGACCCCATTGCCTCTTAGTTTTCATGTCCTCCAGGCACATGAGAAGACATCCATCCTTCACCTTTCATTATGCACAGCAGGGAGAAGGAACCAAGTCTCTGGGAAGGGAGAGAAATATAGGCATTTAGCTGAACAGGGTCAGAGTCGACTGCACAGGTGTGTATGTGGAAAAAACAACAAGAAGATCATCGCCTGTGTTTTCCCTGACTTAAAGTGTTCTCTCGAGGTCAGTCATGAAGGCAGTGAAGTTGTATGTCATTTTAGGTCTCAGAGCAACTGAGCTCTAGCAAAGGGAGAGTTCTCCCACCCATTTAGCCTCTGGAGAGAGGCATAGCCTTACTTCCTCAAATCATGCTAAACATTGTGGTTGTTAAACACCTGATTTTATGACCTTTTTTGCCACTGGTTTTAGGCCAATCACTATAGCTGTTAAGTAAATTGCATGGTTGCTAAGTGAATCTAGCTTCCCCTGTTGACTTTGTTTGTCAGAAGCTGGGCAGATCTTCTCCTAAGATCACAAATGGTGATCTCATGATCCCAGGACACTACAACTGTCATAAAATTAAACTTCTTATTTTTGATCATATGACCATGGGGATGTTGCAAAAGACCAATCAGAAGTAATTTTTTTTCAGTATCACTCTAACACCTGAGTACTGCATCCGGTTTTGTTCACCACATTATAAAAAAGATGTTGAGACTCTAGAAAAAGTACAGAGAAGAGCAACCAAGATGATTAGTGGATTGGAAACTAAGGCTTATGAAGAATGGTTACAGTAACTGGGTATGGCTAATCTTGTAAAGAGAAGGACCAGGGGAGACATGATAGCGGTCTTCCAATATTTGAGGGGCTGCCACAGAGAGGAGGGGTCAAGCTATTTTCTAAGATGCCTGTAGGCCAGACAAGGAATAATGGATGGAAACTGATCAGGTAGAAATTTAAACAGGGGTGGGATTCTACCAGTTCGCACCTATTCACTAGAACTGGTTGTTAACATTCTAAGTAGTTTGGAGAATCAGTTGTTAGAAGAAATTACTGGCCTAATCCTGTAAGGAAGGCAGGAAGGAAACATTCTGGTATTGCTTACAGAAACTGCCTCTCTGTTAACCCTTATTACATTCTTGGCAGGACTAGACTTCCTGTCTCAGGAATGTCTCTGGAGGTTTTCCCCTCCTTTGCTGGTACTTTGCTTGTGTGGAGTGACCATTCAAAGTTACAATGGCACTGAAAAAAGTGACTTATGACCATTTTTCACACTTACAACAGGTGAAGCATCCCCACAGTCATGAGAAGCCAGGTGAAGAGATGCATGCCTTGATGTGAATGATATTGAGTTGGCCACGCCCAGCCCATAACATGACCACCAAGCCACGTTGACCCGGTCACATGACCATCAAGCCATGCCCACCACCTAAGCCATGCCCACAGAACTGGTTGTTAAAAATTTTAAATCCCACCCCTAGATTTAACCTGGAAATAAGGAGAAACTTTCTGACAGTGAGAACAATCAACCAATGGAACAGCTTGCCCTCGGAAGTTGTGGGAGAGCCATCACTTGAAACTTTCAGGAAGAGATTGGACTGCCATTTGTTAGAAATGGTGAAGGGTCTCCCGCTTGAGTGGGGGGATGGACTAGATGACCTGTAAGGTCCCTTCCAACTCTGATTATCTGTTATCTATCTATCTAACTTCAAATGGTCGCTAAATGAATAGCTGTAAATCAACTACCTATTTTACTACCTGCATCTATTAGCAAGATGCATCTTCCTGGTGATTCAAATGCTTACCATCTGTTATTCATGCTGGAACCACACAAGATCCAATACATCTCAGCAGTTTGACTATGTGGAATTTGCACACACATCTACAAGATAAGGATGCTTGACAATGACAAAATGTCTTATTCCCAATCAGGGAAAATTCAGCATGAAAATTAACGAAAACTTGACCTTTCTGTGACCAGAGATATCCCAACAACAAAGCTTCAACTGCAACAGTTTCAATAGCACATACTTAGGAAATCATTGTTTATTCTTGTTTAAATATAGAGACAATCTACCTTTGATTACCTTAGCTTAGTATGCACTTAGATAATATTTTACCCTAAACCTTACTCACTGTACTGAACTATTCCTCTTTTCTTCTCGGAGCTCAAGGTGACAGACATTGGAGAAGCGCTTCCTTATTTTTATCCCTTTAATAGCCATGTGAGTAAAGTGGCATTAAGACTCTGTGACAGTCCCAAAGCCTCCCCATGAGCTCTATAATCAAGTAGGACTACAGAGGGTTTCCTAAGTCTCAATCCTACAATACATTGGCTTTCAGTGTGAATGGTTTTACTTAGAGCAATGTGCAAATCTATGCCAAGGAAGACTTAACAGTTTATAAATTGCAAAGCCAAAATCAAATTATATTACTATGGCTTAATAGTGTTCGTGTACTGTATTAATGTAACTTTGCTATCCTGATGTCTTCCAGATATGAAGCCAATTGATTTTTGTAGTTATTCCAGTATGTGGAATAGTAGCTACTTTGTGCCAATCTGTACAGTTGTTTATAGGCAGACTGGAGGCATAGTCACACACAGAACATCACTCACACTTGGCTATTTCTCACTAAAAACTGATGATTGACTCAAAAAGGAATTACCAATCTTTCTATGTCCATGATGGCAAACCTAATTCATTACATTTATATACTGTCTGACTCCCAGTGATTAATGATGAAAAAGTAGAGATGAGAAAATCTGTTTCTAAAAGTCTACCCCAATTTATAATATGTGCACATGTATTTTTCATATTTCGGAGAGTTTCCTCAGTGGAGATCTCATATGTTCCAATATCCACCCTGCTAAAGGAAGACCGGAATTTATTTATAAATACATATAACAGCAAGAACATTGCACACTGACTAGTAAACTATAGGTTACAGAACATGAGGATGTGGAAGGAGCCTCAGCTAGTTGTAGCTCCTTGCCAAATAAACATGTCCAGTCCATGTACATTTGTTGTACATATTATAACAAAATTTATAAATCATTTTTTAAGCTGAGAAATATGTCATACCCAGGCACACCCATTTAATGTCTTCTCCAGCTCTATGGAATGTATTACATGGCAATAGTTGGAGCATTTTAGCCTTTTAAAGGAGAATAACAGACCCTGCCTGGATAATTTAGATTGCAGCAGTAAAATAGTTTAACATTGAAATTCTTTAACCAGTTTAAGGCTTATTCTGGAGTCAAAAGTTTCATTACTTATATTATTTGTATTATCAAGTGCTGTGTTTTACTTATCCCATATATGTGGGACTACATGTGGCTGGAATAGTATGTTTATGGACTGAGTTGAATTCAGACAGAGTATTAAAATGCACCTTACGATTACTATGAAATATCATTTGTTATGAATGAATGTTATGGTGAAAATTCTTATCTTTTTGAAAAAACAGCAGCTGTGGAGGGAAGTATTTTGGCCTCCTAGCAATGAATTTAAGTTTTTTATTAGTGTTGTTGACATTTTCCAACTAAAATGTAGCAAGTAAAACAGGGGTGCCTAAATTGAAGTCTCAAGACTGTAGATTAACCTCTGAAGCAAGATGGCAGCTCCTAAAGGTCCTTCCCCAATTGAGCAGTCATTTAAAAAGAATTGCTGCCATAACATAGCTACCTGGACTGAAATCAATCAATCTGATGTTTAATAAATTAAATCAAATGTAGATTTTATCCAGACCCTAATAATTGATTTAATGTGGCACATCACTGTTTTGGATTACATAATCCCTGCAGACTACTCCAGTGCCAAACTGGCCCTCAGATCATCCTTGAAGCAAAAAATATTTAAGGACAATTCATCACTTCAGCAGGTCTGGAGAATTGTAACTGCAGGTAGTCCTTGACCTACAATCAAAATTAAGCCCCAAGTTTCTGTTGTTAAGTAAATCTTGCCCTACTTTATGGCCTTTCTTGCCACAGTTGTTCAGGGAATCTCTGCAGTTGATATGTTGGTAATGTGATTGTTAAGTGAAAAATGACTTCCCCGTTGATTTTGCTTGTCAAAAGGTTGCAAAAGATGATCATGTCTTTTGCAACCTTGGGAAACAGCAACAGTCATAAATATGACTCAGTTGCAAGCATCTGAATTTGGGGTTGCTACAAAGTGTAGAAAATGGCCATAAGTCATTTTTTTCAATGCTGTTGTAACTTTGAATTGTCACTAACTGTTATAAGTTGAGGACTCCCTGTATAATACAGTCAACATTACATATAGATTGCCCTTATGTTTATATAGATTTAGACAGAGATACTTCTATCACAAATGGTGGTTATTAGTATCCAATCCTACAGAGACTTTTTAGATATGAACACCAGCATGTGCTTGTTCTCTCCATTGTTCACTCTGTTCTAAAGTTCTAGCATAACAATAGCACTTAGACTTATATACCACTTAACAGTGCTTTACAGGTCTCTAAGTGGTTTACAGATTCAGCATATTGCCCCTAACAATCTGGGTCCTCATTTTACTCACCTCAGAAGGAAATGATTCAACCTTGAGCCAGGAAGAATCGAACTGCTGACAATCAGCAGAATTAGCTTGCAATAATACTGCATTCTAACCACTGTGCCACCATGGCTCATTAGCGTCACCATGGTTCTAGCACACACAAAACAAATCTGTTTCTCAGTACATAACAATATAATTTATTCTAGCCCAATAGAAAAAACCAAAAGATCTTACAACTCTTTCTAAGACTGCTCATGATACTTTGTAGTTCATTATTCTTTTTGCTTTCATTGCTTGACTTGGCAAGGGAGATTTCCTAACAGTTTTTTTTAATGATCTCATATAAAACACACCAGAGGAAGTGATTTCTTGATTTATTTTTAAATGATAAAACTATTTAGCAAAATCAAATTTGGAATTGGTTCACATGCCTTAACTCGTCACACATTAAGTATAGTAGCTTCATTGGCTAACTGAGTTATTACAGTATATTTTTTTTAAGTTAAATATTTCAAAGCACTTTCAAAGCAGTACTTTTAGTGAAATCTGTATCCCATTCAACAGGGAGTATTTTAGAATAGAATAGAATAGAATAGAATTCTGTATTGGCCAAATGTGATTGGACACACAAGGAATTTGCCTTGGTGTATATGCACTCAGTGTACTTTTGAGTATAAGGTGGAATACTTTGAGTTGCATAAATATGGGTTCATTTGTGTGGATCCATAAAATTATGAAAAGTAGATCCATAAATTGTTATCCAGTTTTCCTTCATAATTCATATGTGGGAATAGAATTCCTGTGCCAAGGAACTTTTAAATTGAAGATCTAATAGAAGAAAGTATATGTTGCTCAGGGTTGAACTGTGGAAATTTTGCTGCTTTCTGAGCTTGGTTGTTTGCTTGCAGACATTTCATTACCTGACTAGATAACATCACTTATGTTCTGCAAGCAAATACTTGAAGATGTTTTGCTTCTCATCCAAGAAGCTTCTTCAGTTCTGAAGAAGAGGAGAAGTGAAACGTCTTCAAGGAAAAATAAAATCCAATTGCCTTTTGAAAAAGAATCTTTAGGGAGACCCAGTTTTCACTCCAACTTAGCTATAGAAATTCATGATTTCTATGAGCCAGTATTGTTCTTATGGAGATAAAGTGAAGGAAGGGCCTCATGTAAAACTCTCTCTCTCTCTCTTTCTCTCTGTCTGTCTCTCTGTCTCTCTGTCTCTCTGTCTCTCTGTCTTTGTCTGTCTGTCTGTCTGTCTGTCTGTCTGTCTGTCTGTCTGTCTGTCTCTCTCTCTGTGTGTCTCTCTTTGTCTCTCTCTGTCTCTCTTTCTCTGTCTGTCTCTCTGTCTCTGTCTGTCTCTGTCTCTCTGTCTGTCTCTGTCTGTCTCTCTGTCTGTCTCTCTGTCTCTCGCTCTCTCTGTCTCTCTGTCTCTGTCTCTCTCTGTCTCTCTCTGTCTCCCTCTGTCTGACAATTATTAGACTATTAAATATGATATATTAATATTTTCCAAGAGAAGAGAGAAAATATAACATTGAGGTGATTTTAAAAATTGATGTACAATAGATACATTTATTGATGAAGTTCCAAAGGAGAACTTTGATTTGAATAAACTTTGACTGAATGATCAAAGCAGTTTCTCCATTCAAAGTGAAAACCATGTTTAATTAAGTGAATTGAATCAAGCAGCTACAAAACACCATGAAAATTTAGCAACTCTTCTGCTGCTCCTGAGATTATTATACACAATATAGGATGTTGCAATAGCGTTTCCATACACAACAAATGCTGGAGGAGTTGACTGGAGTGGTGGGAAGTCTGATACAGACATGAATAGTGAGCAAATAGTTTCCACACTGTATGAAAGTACATGCCTATAAGAATTCTTTAAGGATGATAAGGCTTACATTGCTTTGGCCTTTCTCAGCAATTAGTTTCTTTAATGTGGTTAAGACATTACTTTATCTTTTGTGCTAATGGAAAGTTACACTTCTTTTTTGGTCCTGCCAACACGTTTAAAGATTCAGCTTGGCACTTAGTTCTCTGAATATGAAATCAAGGCTCACCAGTTCTTTACTCAAAAAATAAAATGCACCAATATAGAATATTTGGTTTGACAACTTGTGAGAAAAGTGTTGCAATAATGGTTATAGTTCAAACAGATGAATCAACAGTGGGATCTGACTTCCAAAAAGGCAAATGCAATTTTAGGCTCTATCAACAGAAAATTCTAGGATTCAACAGTTTTACTTTATGATGGATTGGGAAGAACTGAATACATTATTTGGACAGGATTTGCACAATCCTCTCCAAATAATGTATTCAGTTCTGCTCAATACATTTTAAAAGGATTTCAGAACTTAGAATAGGAGGACAGTGAGGATGATCAGAAACTAAGCCAAGGACAGATTAAAAAAAAAACCTTTAGAAGATAAAATTGAACATGGGATCAGATACTGTACTGACTGAATGATGAGAAGGAAAAAAACTCCAAAGAAATTCAAACAGTATTCTCTATAAGCCTTGAGTTCAGTATTTACAGTGGGACAGTTTTGGTGAAAAGGAGGCAAATTTCAACTGAAGTTTTAAACACACCTATGAGAACAGTAGAAGCCAGATATTTATCACAGGTAATGAATCCCCTTTCTGGACAATTTCAAGCAGAAAATTGACATCTATTTTTAAGGATGCTTTAATTTGAATTTTTGGACAGTTTAAATTCCCCTTTCCAATTCCATAAACTCCTATTTATTTATTAATTTATATATTTCAGAGTACAAAAATATGTATGGCAAAAATCGTGGCTACCACCATCACCACAGTTAGAGAATGTAGATAATTGGGGATGCCCCCAAGATATCAGAAGACCAATGCATTTGAGATCTGATGGTATTCCATTGAGAGAAGTGACCAAAAGATAGCAAACTTTTCTTCTCTAAGGTTTTTCATCAATTTGGTGTTCTTCTGATGCACTGTAGTACAGTCTACAGCTTCCATAATCATTGGCCAGCATGGCCCTCAGGGATTATGAACATTGTTACTCAATATATCTGTAGAAAAGTGCTTAGCAGCATCTGCCTTGGGTTGAGATGAGGAAGACTTTTACTGAACTCTTTCATTATCTTTTGAGTATCATATGATTCATATATGTATATTCATTCCTCCTCTCAATTTTCAAAAAAATGCTACAAGAAAAATGTATGAAATTTGGATATATACTTATAAATATTGCAAATAAAATGGTCAGTTAATTTATTAGAATATGTGTTGTGGCCCCAATTCCCAAGCCCATGCTGTCAGAGAGAGAAGACCTGGAAGATGAGGAGGAGGAACTGGGAATGCCTTCCTCCCCAGGACCTTCCTCCCTGATAATGCCTCAGGTTCCATCAGACAACCGAGAGGAACAGCCTGAGATTAATCAGGAGGAAGGCATATCGGAGCAGCCCCTGACAGGGAGTAAAGAGGAAGAGTGTTGGCTCGATCCTAAGCAGCGTCGTAGGGAGAAATGTGAGCAGCAATGTAGGAGGTGTGGGAGAGTCAGAGAGTGAGCTGAGTCATTGAGCCACATCCCACAGGTGAAGTGAAATTTGTATGGGACAAAGTTTAACCTTACTTCAGATTTTCTTTGTGAATGACTATTTTTGTGGACTGGCTTGTGATTTTCAATGAGTAAAACTTTATCAGTTCAGACTTGGCAGGCAGGACATGTGGGAATGCCAAGAATATTATCAGTTCCAAAGAATTAACTCTGTGAAGTTCGAGCCAGCTTGCCTGCCTGTGTTGGTGTGAGTTTGTACTCTTTGGGAAAGAGGAAAGGCGAGAAAGAACAAATCTTCATGGTACCATGGATCATAGCATGGAAGTCAATAAAACTGTGAACTATATATACTGGCACAGTGCTCTTATTAACTGAAGAAGAAACCAGCCACCATATCTGGCCTGATTCACACAACAAACTAACCCAGTCATTGTGCCTTATAATCCATAGTTTAAAACTTTGCACGTGTTGCAGATTCAATTAAGCTTTAATCAATAAAGCATGTATGACCAAAACATAGTTTACTGTATGAACTCTATTACTATAGCAACATTGATGTATTTTTATATTGTTGTTTATTTAGCATTTCTCATTTTTATTCTGTATAAGTTGCCTAGATTTGTGATATCAAGATATGCAGCCATATACATTAAATGCATTCATAACTAAACAAACCACCCACCTAACCATAAGGAACCACTCCTACTGTATATTTTTGCTCTGCAATTCGAATTGTTACAAGTCAAAATCATATGTTTTTAACATTTTAACATTGCATTTTTTTCCATATTTCAACAATAGGTAAACAACATTTACGAGAAATGGGCTGAATAATAAACACCAGTTTTCCAAGTACGGAGTGCTCCTTCATTGAAACAGAGAGTGGCAGCCTCATTCTTTCACTGGCCTTGCTTAGCATCTTCAGCAAAGAAATTATTTAAGTAAACAAAACAGGCTTTGTATTCTACTAAAAAAAATTAAATGCATAGGTACTTTTGGGTGGTTTGAAAGTGCTATCCATAATTATTATTTTTACAATATCCTCTTAAAACTACTAACTGAAGGAAAGTCTCTTTAGAAAGAAAAGCATGAGATTTCAAAGTAAATGGACATTTAAACTTGGCACTCTTATTAGTTCCTTTATGCTGCCAAGTTTCATTTGCACTTAACCAGGAGAAATCCAGCCATTATGTCTTTCCATTAAACTCTTCAATTTTTTTAGAAAAACAAAGTAATTCTAAACAGAAGGGTAACCTTATGTATGAAGTAGTGTATAGATGTGATGAAAGTAAGGATACTTTTCAATGATAGTAAGGTATTGAGAGAAATTGTGAATGCTGTAGGTGTAAACTCTATTGAATTATATTCCCTTTTCTCTTATCTCGTGCTTTTAATGTATTTGATTTACTATCTCTTATTCCTTTCCCTTTGAATAATGTTGCATATCCCAAAAGGGAATAAACTGATATCCTTGTCATTATTATCATTATATAAAAGGTAGCCTACTTATTGTGGTATATTCTAAAATTCTCAGTTAGTTACAAATTTTATTTTTCTGTATAGCCCTTAATTCCTTTATATATCAAAAGCTGGCATTCCACAGCATCCACAATGCTTCACATTATTTCTTTAGTCCAGTTATTTGTTAAACATGTTCTATTTTATTTTTCATTATTATTAAATTTGTTTGCCGCCCATCTCGCCTCAATGTGTGGCTGTTTTGGCTTTCTCATCAACCCTAAAATTCCAATGTGAAAACATCAATTAAAAATAATGCATGACAAATTTGTCTCTAGAACAGTAGTTGTTTTTTAATCCAAATGCTCTCCATCCAGAGCCTGGAAAATACTGACTCTTGCATTAATGCCTTTTCTCTTATAACATAATATCCATCTAAAGGGGAGAAGAAATTTATTTGTTTGTTGGTTTGTTAAATTTATTTGCTGCTCATCTTGTGAAGCTATTCTGAGAGGCTTACAACAATAAAACAGAAAAAAGAATGATAAAAAATATAAATATAACAATAGCAAAGGAATAAAACAATAAAAATAAACAATGCAAGTACAATAATATGAAATTTAAAAGATGGGCAGAGGAGGAGCAGGAAGCCCTTAGGAGAGGTGGGGTCAGCTAGCTAGTGCAGTAATTACCTGCAGTGATGTACACCCCTATTGAGTCCCTGGGAAAATGACAGTGGGATTCGTATTGCATCCTACAATGCAGCTCATAAAAATATTGGCTAGCAAATACTTTATATTATATAAAATTTCAGACACCAAAATAGTTGATAGACCTTTCCTGCACTGTCAAATGAATGAAATAATGAAGTTTTCAGATTTATCATCGGTTCTAGCAGTTCAACCCAGAATAAATAAAACATGAACTAAATGGGGACCTTGGTTTTTAAGACCAATACCATGTTCTATCCCTCCCTGTACTTAGCTCTAAGACCTGGTCTCTAGAGCTTCTGGTCTGGAGTCTCACTGTTACTATTTAATGAGGTGTGGTGGCACAGTGGTTAGAATGCAGTACTGCAGGGTATTGCTCCCACCTGCCAGCTGCCTGCAATGTGGCAGTTCGATTCTCACCGGCCCACGGTTAACTTATCCTTCCATCCTTCCAAGGTTGGTAAAATGAGAACCCAGATTTTGGGGGCAACATGCTGACTCTGTAAACTGCTTAGAGAAGACTGTAAAGCAGTGGCCCCCAACCTTTTTTGTGCCATGGCCCAGTACCGGCATCACAAAATGATCCGCGGCCTGGTACCGGCATTAGCACGCTTGGCAAGGCGAGCCGAGTGACCGGCCAGCCAGCCGTCCCCTGCTTCTCCCCGCCACCTTCAACTCTTCCTTTGTACCTTTGTCAATGGGCTTCGGGACGGCTTCGGGACGGTCGCTCAGCTCGCCTTGCCCTGGGTGCTGAAAGAATCCTCGCGCCTTAGTTTTGTTCGAAGCCGCCCCCCCCCCCTTCAATGAAACTAAGGCGTGAGGATTCCTTCAGGACCCAAACGCCGCTTTCCAACCGGAAAAGTTCACCGGAAGCACTTTCTCATCAAAACAAGATGGCGGCACCCAGCTAACCGGCGGCCTGGTAGAAAATGTTCCACGGACCGGTACCGGTCTGGGGCCCGGTGGTTGGGGACCCCTACTGTAAAGCACTGTGAAGCAGTATATAGGACTAAGTGCTATTGCTGCTATCTGCTATTAATGCCAGGTCAAAATGCAATAGAGCTCACTTCAGGGCCAACCTGGCTTGTAACACCCAAACCTGGTTAAATGATGGGATGTTCCCCTCTCGAAAATTTACCACCCTAATTTTGGGTATATCACCAGTCATGACTTTTGGTAGGGATGGGGGAGTGGTTATTGTTATCTGTAGTCTTTAGAGGTGCTGCCCAGAACATAACCAAAGGTAAGGTTCTTTCTGCTTGCTTATTTTTTTCTCTGAGTGTAGCAACATATCTGTCCAAGCTTCTTGACTTTGTGGCCAAGTTGGTGGATAAAGTCTTTGGGTCCTGGAAGAGTTCAATCTGCTTTCTTTGGACCTAAGACCTGAGGTGGTTGAAGACAGTGGTGGGATTCAATTTTTTTTTTTACTACCGGTTCTGTGGGTGTGGCTTAGTGGGTGTGGCAGAGGAAGGATACAGTAAAATCTCCAGTCAGAGGTGATATTTGCTGGTTCTATGAACTACTTAAAATTTCCGCTACCAGTTCTCCAGAACTGGTCAGAACCTGGTTGAAGAGTTCACGGCCATCATGACAACCATGGACCTACAGTAGAAAAAGGCTACCACTTATCTGTTCCTGTTCCTGTTTAGAACATAGCATGGGTAGCACATAATGCTGAATTAGATAATCTATTGTCTTAAATCAAGCAAAACAGTGCTGGAATTTATAGTATATATGCGCAGCACATTTTAAATTGCCATTGAAGTAACTGAGTCTTGGAGAGAGAGCTTTCCACAAAAGCCTGAAAAAAAGTTGCAAATGCTTTAAACAGTCTAATGAGATAGCTTATCAAAACAGGTTCATCTTTTTTTTTCTCAAGCTGTGACAGAGAAGCCTGAAAAAGACATGGCTGTTTTATTTCCTATGTTCATTTTCTTGTGTACCCAGGGAGTACAAAAATGTTCCATTTATTCTTAGGATCCTTTGTAAGATAGGATGCTATCATTACATTTTATACACTGTCAGCTGAATCAGAGAAAGTCTGATTTGCATAAGATAATTTGCATAAAAGCTACTACATGCCAAGAATTTGAATTCAGTTTATTTGCGTTTAAATGTGACATCTGGAACAACATAACCATTTGCTACTAAATAGCAACAGTAACTATGAATGTGATCTTAACATGTGTATTATGTTATAAATCCCCCAGAACATAAGTAACAAGATTTATTTCTGAAGTGAAAATTGACAGGTTATGCCAGTTCAAAAATCTGATGTTGGCAGGCTTGACATTGCTGGAAGAAAATATCCCTTCATGTGTTAAGAAAATATATTAGTGAAAATTCAAGGATAGTATAACATCTGCTCAGTTTGGAAAGTTGCCAAAGGATTCAGAATGGGTAGCCACCATTCCACCCCTTGATGTACATCAGACATAAACAGTTCCATGGATTTACATGGCCAATCACCTGATGCATTTGTGAATGAATTCTCCAAAGATATACAATGTCCTCCTAGCCCATCTCTTCTGCTAATGTCTTGCTAACAACTCAGTACTACTAAACAGCTGAAAACGATCAATGTCCCGTAAATATCACCACATCACCGAACAAGAGTTGATTTTAGATAGATTATATTATGTGTGCACCCACATGCACATGGATGAGAGTGTTTTATCTCTAGAAGACATTTTCAAGAGGTTGAATATAAGAGTTTAGGTGCTGACATGAACTGTAAGCTGAAAATCAGCTTGAAATATTAGGCCAATAATATGAATAATATATACCATGTTGTGGTTCTGCAAACCTTCTAGCAAAATTGTTCTATTTCCCTAGCTGCAAACAAAATAGACATTTCATAGTTTCTCAACGCTTTCATGATTTTTTTCCCCTTCTCTCTCCCTCCCTCCTCCCTCCCCCCTCTCTCTTTATCCCTCCCTCCCTCCATCTCTCTCTGTCTGTAATATGGAAAAAGATTGTAACGCAAAAAACAAAACTAACATGATTAAAAGGGACAGGAAACAGTACATCTGGGTTATATTTAAAGTAAGAAGAAAATGTTATTTTCAAGCCAGAAGAGTTATCATAGAAAAGCTTTGAACATGGTCAATAACTTAGTGTCTTATTCTTCCTTTCCTGGAATTGATGTTCTACAAGATGGTTTCATGTCTAACTGCTCTATCTGGGAAAGAGCTCAAGCAATTTCCCAGCCACTTCAAGGATAACAAGATGGCTTCATAAAACTGCACTTCACCACAATTGTAATTTTAAAAATCTTTTCCAGCCATAAAATATTTTCAGACAAAACTCATTCACAAAACCAGGAATGGTAAACAAACCCCTCTAAATTACCATGGTTGGTCAGCCTGTGTTAGGTTTGGTTTAGTCTGTGCATAGTTAGATTCACACAACATTTTAAAGAGAATTGTCAGTGTCAGCAATTACTGTTGTCCTTTGCCAGAAACAAATCATTTTTTACCAGTCCAATTTCTGGGAAGATCGATGCTTATTCGAAACTGAAGAATGAGGGTGTAGATATGAAACCAACAACTGCTGATTTGGGTTCCCAAAAGTTATCCACGTGCCTTTTCAAAAATTGGAATCAGAGTGAGGGCAAATTAAAATTTGTTGCTATGGTATCCGTGTCTATATTAATCCTCTTTGATTGAAGTAGCTGCAGGTTTAGCAATCAATTCTACCTGAGGTTTTGCCTGACTAAGCGAACTATGGCATCCTTTTCATCATTGAAGTTACCAAAATGAATGTCTCACAATGTTGCTTGCAAGAATTTAAAGAGCAAAGTTTTCATTAAGATCATGATGGAAGTTTTGACTGTCATTCGCCTGCCCCCCCCCCCAAACACCTATGGACAGTTACCTACATAGATACAAATAAAAGGGAACATTAAGACAGGGACGGTAGGCACGTTGGTGCACTGATAAACGTCTCTTACAGACCTCTTTGGAATGGGGTGAGGTCAACAGTAGACAATCTGAGGTTAAAGTGTTTGTGGTTAGTGGAAGAAACCACAGAAATCAGGTAGAGTATTCCATGCATTGAATGTTGCTGTTTGCTGGAGTGGTATAACACTAAGAGGGGCATAGCTTAACAAGGAATAATTTCTTTCAAGGAGGTCAAGGTTGGTTCTGGGGTCTTCTGTGTTGAGGCCATTAGGGCCATTTAGTGCTCTAGGACCTTGGCAGCTATCTAAGACTGCAACTCTTTTTTTTCAGTGGTCCCACATAAATTGAATGTAGCAGGAGTTCCATGGTAGCTAATAAAGCAGATAAGCAGCAAAGAGAAAGAGAATTACAAAATGTACCTCATTCTATATATTCAGATGCCTAGGACAAATAGTACTATCCTTTTTGTTAAATGTACAGAGGGGTTGAGGACAGGCATCTGATTTTTCGTTTTATACTAAATCAAAGCCCATCTAATTGATATAAAAGATCCTAGTTTCTTTCCAGTTCTATAAATAATATAATTTGATTGATAGACTGATTGTTTCAGCTTTTCTAAGGCAGAAGATGCCAAGTGAGAAAGAGGTACATTTTTTCAACAAGAACAACAAAATGTTCCCAGCAAACACCAATGGCAATATTACTTAGTATGTGAATGAGAATCCATCAACATTCCACTTTGAGTTTGAGTTATGAAAGACTAGATTTGTCAAACAATGAGAAAGTGCACTCATCTTTAGGCATATTAGAAGCTGAAGCCAGGTATGTAAGATCATGACATACGACAAAGAGCTGAAGTATGACACTACTGAACAAAAGTAACAGGATAGCATTCTGATATAAATAAAGGAAGAGTATAAAAAAATCAGGAGAAGGAGGAAGAAGAGGAGAAGGAGAAGGAGAAAGAGAAAGAGATGGGCAAGAAGAAGGGGAAGGGGAAGAAGAGGTAGAAGGAGAAGGAGGAGGAGGAGGAGGAGGAGGAGGAGGAGGAGGAGGAAGAAATCAATTTAAGATGAGATGGTTTATATTATATGTGAAACTGCAAATAATGATTCAAAAATAAGTAAAATACAGACACTAAAATAATAATGAATGTCTAGCAATTACATAGAACAATCAAGCACATGAAACAGTTCAATATTTCATATCAGACTTCCAAATGTCTAGCAGTTTTGGTATTTCAGACAAAAAGCTAAGTTGAAAACAATGATTATGTGACTATCACCTAATTCTAAAGTGTGAAAAATATAAAATAATTAAAGTCTACTTCATCCATTTATTATTTATTCATACAGTCTTGTAATTCTTAAACACATTCTGAATGTACTGTACAATTTGTTTCCTTTTTGTGCACAAAACTTGAGCTTGCTTATTTGTCCCAGCTTTTTCTTTCTTACCTTTCTTTTTTTTTTTTTACACAGTTCATTTCTCTTGCTACTTATCCCCTTCCTCTTTTTTCTTCATGTCCCTTCTCCAAATTTCCTTGCCAGGCACAATGCAGCCTGCTCCTGAAACTGCAAGTTGACATAGGGAAGGACAAGGGAAATAAAAGCAGTCTTAATGCATCATCATCATCATCATCATGTTTACCTGAAAAATGAAAAAAAAGCACTCCTCTTCTGTAAAAGAGTTAATGGGCGGGGGGGGGGGGGAATGAGCAACTAAAATGAGTTTTGTAAATTAAACTTGTGATGGAGAGTTTGTTAGTATATGTGTTTTCAAAGTAAGCAAAAATTAGTGAGTATTAATGAAGGAACTTCTCAATAATGAAACTTGTTAAATTGTATGGTATACTACTTCCAAGAAGCCCAAATGGTAGCTGTCATTACCTTTTTGGTATCAGGAACCCACTCTTTAAAAAAAGTTCATCCAACTTTTAAAACATTTCTATCTTTTTAAAAAGGCAAAGTCGGAGCCGATAATAATGTTTGATTGATTTTTCCTATCAAATGAAAGGAAGAGGTTTTAATACTTTTTAATAGTTGCACTGGTATTTCAATATGGTATTATTTAATTCTTGTTTTGGTAATGTGAAGGTACGATAAGAAACTCTGGTTAGAATATGGTATTAGAGCCAAACTCTGCCTACAGCCTGGACTTCAATCCTGAAGGAGTTCATGATTGATTCAGCCTCCCATCATTCCAAGGTCAGTAAAATGAGACCAGATTGTTGCGAGGAATATGCTGACTCTGTATGTCATTCGGAACTGTAAAGCACTATGGGACAGTATACGTTGATTCTTTTTGTTAGTTTTATTGTTTTAAATGTGGTTTTATATTCTGTAGGCCGCCTTGAATTGCCATAGGCAAATAGGCGGCAATATAAATTCAATAAAATAAATAAATATATAATTCTAAGCGCTGTTGCTAGGTTAATGGGCAGCCATATAAATATTATAATTTAAAATAAGGCTGCCCAAAGTGGTCATTATTGACTTCCCAAGGATTGATGAGGGGGTCCAATAGGTCAATATTATTATTTTTTGTAGCATTCTTAGTAAAAGGAGCATTTATTACATAGTTTTCATATAATTAATATTTGAGAGTCAATGAGCAGTCTGAAATTTCATGAAATGTTCAATTAACGAAAGAGTTTGGGTTTAACAGAAATTGCTACCATTTTCAAAACTTGAAGAGCAAAGCCCCTGTGTTCACCTTTAAATGTGAGTGATCTAAGCATGGTTTCTTTTAGGCTAGAAAAAGAATAAGCAGGATACGCCAAATGCAGAGACAGGAAAAGGAAGCAAAGGATTATTTTATTCTCTTACACCTGGCAGAAGAAGCCATATGCTCCAAGCTATGCTGTAGTTGCCTTTGGGAAACTAAGGTTTCTCAAGGGCTATTGTGATGGATTAGAGTGAAACAACTTCTCAGGAAGGAGGGAGCACATTCCAGGGAGGGGGATGAGACAAGAGACAACACAGCCTGGATCTGGATTGGAGACAGAGGAAGAGAGTTAGGATAGCCACTCCCTACAATCTCCCAGGGCATAGCCCCATTGGGGTGAGAGTAGTGTTTAGACTGGCAAGGTTCTGTCTATTGTGTGTAAGCAAATAACAATCTGAACTTTCATTGGATTGTTCCACAGCGACTGACCTTAGCAGAAGTTAGGTGAGCTCATCTACCATGATTTTCAGAAAATGTTTTTGCTAGCTATTATAAGTAATCACTACCTTTCTGAACCAAAAGTAATCCCTTGTCGTTGTAAAGCCACTTTTTCTGGATCATTCAGAGTCTTGGATGACTCTTGTTATGCACTTCAACAACTGTTGAAGTATATAACAAGTACACAAACTCTGTGTGGAACATACACTCTCTTTCTAAAAGTTAGTGCCTAGAATTTGGCATTTCTGAAGCTAAGCAGATCTCCATCTCATTAGTACCTGGACAGAAGATTGCATAGCAATCGTATTTGCTCGTCTCTAAGCTGCTTTAAAGGAATAACTGGATAGCCCTGTGAAAATTCTCTGACTCTGATATCAGAGAAGTTGCAAAGAAATAATTAACCGTATATACGGAGATATGTACTTGGGAGGACTATAAGAAATGTGTAGATTTAAAACATGAACTGGCCATACATTGTGTTCCATGATTAAAGAAAAATATTCTGCTCCATTCTGTGACATGGTGGAAATTGAAGTATATGGGTGAGAAAAAAAAAGTTTAGGCTTTAGTCCTCCACACGCTTATTTGGAAATACTGTGTTAACATTATAATCAGGTTACTTCTAGCTCATGGCATTTAGGATTAGAATATGTTCGGTGGAAATAAAACAATAGAAATGACAGTAAACAGTCAAGGTTATTACTCAGATGGAAGAAGTCCAGCAAAAATATTATTGTAAGAAGAACATTAAGTAGTTGCTTCCACTTGTACCGAATGGAGTGCCCCAAGAAGGTGCAATTATCCTGGGGCAAAGGAAAATTTCCTCTATGATTTGCATGTCAATCTGTGAAGCATACCTTATACATTAGTCATTATTTGTTGCATAGTGAGATCATAGCAATGGGGGAAGTAACAAAGACACTGTGGTGTGCCAACCTTTTCTGTCTGCCAAGCAAGATCTCTAAGGTTTCCCAGCTTCCATAAATCATTTTACCTATTATGAAGATATACATTGTTCCATGTATATGTACATGGAGAAAGTCCTTACGTGATTTAGAACCCTCCTTCCAGGTTCAACAGAATTCAAGAATTCTAAACATTAGGTCTAGATGAGATCTTAACCTGGTCTTCATCCCAGAGAGATACTTTGTGCAGATGGAATTGTGCCTCCTACAATGAAACCAGAACTCTGATTTTATATCTGGGAAGTTTAATAGCTGTTGTCTCTGTTGGCATGGACGTTCTCATTAAGAAATAACTTTCTTTCCAAGCACATACATGCCTTCTAAAGACATTAAAGTATAATATCCAATCTCTTCTCTGAGATTTTTACAGTTCTCCAGCAATCAA